>NC_067142.1:52550549-53750549 GCF_903995435.1 Acomys russatus | reverse complement strand
CTTAGAATGGCATATTGTTGAAAATTTAAAACATGGAGCTTTTTCAAATGCTTAATAACATGCATTTTAAGTTTTTCCATGGATAGATAGTTTATTTCTTTTCAGAACTGAATAATACTCCATTATACAGATGTAGCCAGTTAACTTAGCATTCAGCTAATTAAGGACATTGTGGTTGCTACTAAGTTTTAGCAATTATGAATGAAGAGGTTTTAAACATTGATGTGGAGATTTTTGTGTGGACATAAATTTTAGCTTGCCTGGATAATTACCAGCATGAGTAATTGCTAGTTTGTTCATTAAGACTTTGTTTAGGCAGAACATTCCTCACTGGCAATTAGAGAAAACCAGTGAGCACTGACTTTTCTAGGGAATAGAAGCTGAACAGCTGTAGAGAAGCTGCCCTCTGGGCATTTGCTGTCCCCCCGCAGACATTATGGACTGTTGTAGTGATCTGGATCAATGGCAGAGCAGTTGGTATCAGTACTGTCATAGGAGTCTGTTGAGAAATAAAGCCATATTGACGTCAGTGGAAATACTGTTCGGCCCTAGCCTGGTCTGTGAGCAGCATGGAATGACTGCAGCAGAGAGCAATCATGGTAAAGTCTAACCTGGGTAGGAAAGACTTGCTCTAGAAAGTAATGCTTCAGCTGCCATTCAAAGCTACATTGTAAAGAACCGAGGATCCTGTGCTATCTAGGTGCAGGGTGCACTGTGTGAGCAAGATGCCTGTCCTCCAAAGGAGAGTGCTAAGTAGAAAAGACCAACAGACTGGTTTATCTTTAAGAAGGAGCTTGTAGCTATGGAGTAAAAAGAGATCCGGTGTACATTAAAGAATTTTATCTCATCAGGATAATGGGAGTCTGCTTTGCGGTGAAAAACAGTTTTAAACAAGATAGAGTAAATTGAATTTTTAATGACTTTAGAAGTAATTTTCTGTCTGTCTACCCACCTGCTCACCAATCCATCTGTACATCCATATATTTTTTTGTATTGCCTGGGTTGATCTCCAACTCAGGAGCTCAAATAGCCCTCCTGTATCAACTTCCTAAGGAGGCAAGATTGTAGGTGTGCTTGCACACATGTATACGCCTACCACCATCACTGGGAGAGTCTCTCTAGTCCAAGAAAATTCTTTACTTGTGGCTAATTTAGACATCAGCTGTAGTCCAGGTAAGAGATTATTTTTCATCAATATAGAGGAAATGGTGAGATAGATTAAGTAAAACCTGAGTGGGAAAGTCAGTAAGACTCATGTAGTAGATATTGAAAGGTGAGAGAAGAAAATCACTAACAGTTGTGGGTATACAACTGGCTGGCTGCAGTATGAATATAAACTGGATTTTAAAAGAAAGAATACAGGGTTAGATTTTATACATTTGAATCAGATGTCAGAAAACATTAATTTGAATAAATTTGACACGAGCTTTAAACTGGCAGGATAAAGGTACAGTAATGGTAAATGACAGTGTTCAAGACATGAATATAGACAGACAAGGATCTAGCTTTGAAAATCTCTAATCATTTAGAAATTGGACGAAAGAGAATTTGAGATTGGAGGCTATGGCCACAGTAGAAGTGTTTTGGGGAGAGGTGTTTAGTGAGAGAAGATAGTTTGGGGATGAAGAGTTATCCAGGTTTGTTTTTATTTAAAATATTATACATATAGGTTATTTTTAGAAAGTCATGGATTCTAATTCTTATCTGTTTAAAAAGAAAACAGAACAATGTTTGGCCCTTCTAGATATTTTTGTTTCTTAAGGAAGAGGCAGATGTGTACGTGTAAAGTGTGTCTCTTAGTTCTGATTCTTAGAAAGGAGGTAGTTTTGCCACAGGAAGTGCTCCATCGGGAAGCAGATGTGCCCCAGTGATAGGGGATGGAAGGGGATGTTTTGTTGTTAATTACGTCGCTTCCTATTAACAAGGACTTTGTATTTTTCAAAAATGTCTTTAAGCTAGTAGAAAACAAATCCTATTTTAAAGCTTTTTGCGTGAATTAACATAAGAAGTATACTTTCTTATGTTGCAGTAACAGAACTATATTATTAATTTAGCAGTTTATATGCTTTAGCACAACAGAGCTTGTCCCTAAGTAGAATAGAATTTCTATCACAAAAGTATGTTATCAGATAGGAAGTAGTAGCAGACTGTTTGTAAACAGAACAGCTTACATTCTACTTTTTCATCTCTGTTTCCCTTAGTTGAAATAAATTTATAAGATATCATGAGATGCTCATATTCTATTTTAAACTACAAAATTTGTAGAACTTAAACTAAATAATGCTAGATTAGCTAAGACTTAAACTTCATAGGTATGTTGTTTAAGTCAGAATTTCTCAAATGTACTTGTAGATCAATTGAAAGAAAAAAGCTAATTATGCATGATCTAGACTCCTAAAATGAAAATTAGGATATGTTTTGTCTTTTTGTTTTTAATTAACTACCGACAGCTTTTCCCTTTCTGGCTTTGTTGCATTGTTGAAAAACTTGCTAAAGATTGACCTGTGATGATTGACTTTGTACACATCTCCATCTGCTTAATTTTGATTCTTTAGGTTAAACTTTTTTCTTTTTCTATGAATAGAGTTGTTTTTTGAGACAGGGTTTTTCTGTATAGACCTGGCTGTCATGGAACTCACTCTATAGACCAGATAGGCCTTGAATTTAGAGATCCACCTGCTTCTGCCTCCCTAGTGCAGGGATTAAAGGCATAGGCCACCACTGCCAGGCTTTCTGTGAATAGATTTCAAGTATGTGTTTATTAAGGTGTTATGCTTTCTAGAGAGTTCGCTGTGTAGGCTGCCCTTGAGCTAGGCTAGCTACAGCGCAGGAGGGTTTGCTAAATGAGTGCAGCTAGGCGCAGCCATTGCCCAGTGGCTCCTCCGAATTTACGATGAGGACACCGACCGACGACCAATGGCACCTAGTGTCACCGAAGGCCTACATCACCATTGCCTTCGGCAGCCTTATAGGCGTGATAGGCTCCACTTACAGTGTCATACACAACCCTGCAGATTCTCACCTGGAAGCAGTGGCCAGTCTTGGCCGGTCCACATTCACTGCTGCTGCTGTCTGTTTGGCGCTGTCTTGGGAGCACACACTCACAGCTACAGGACTGCAGCCCCGAGCTGCATGTGCGTGGGCACAGCGGTCACTCTCTTCAAGATTAGCAAGCTGGAAGGCTGGGAGTTATTTGCTACTGGAAAGGTGTGAGAGGAACTCCTGTTGCAAATAAATGCTGTCTATCCCTCTGCCTCTCCTCTCCCCCGCCCCCTCCCTGCCGTGTGTGTGTGTGTGTGTGTGTGTGTGTGTGTGTGTGTGTGTGTGTGTGTGTTGGCATGCTAGTAACTATCATTAACAAAAGTGGACCATGCTCTACTTAAACTTTTTTCATGTGTATGGGTTTATCTGTTCACCAAGTGAATGACTGGGCCCTTAGAGGCCAGTTGGACCCCCTGGGACTGAAGTTAGAAACAGTTGTGAGCTACCATATGTGGGTGCTGGGAATTGACCATCCGTTGGAAGAGCAGCCAGCGCTCTTAACCATTGAGCCATCCTCTAGCACTAAAATGAAAAGTTTTCAACATCGATAATACCTTCATTAACTGATCCATAGTGTGTATTAAGTTTTGTCCCAATAATGTTGTCATAGCTTTTTTTTTAAAGATCCAGGATGAAATACAGACCATACATTGCTTATAATCATCTGTTTTCAGTCTGCTTGAGTGAGAAGGCAGTTTCATAGTTTTTGTAATCTTTAGTTTGAGATTTTGAAGCAAGGAGTTATTTTTGTAAAATGTATTTATTACCCCCCCCCTTTTTTTTTTTTAAAGGAAAGCTATAAGGAATCAAACTCAGGGCAAGCATTCTATTACAGAGTACACTTCTAGCCCTCCTTTTAGAATGTTTTTCAGTTTGGTGTTGTCAGTGTGTTTTGCTTTATATTTTGTATGGTTAACATAAGGCCAGATTATATGCTTCATCATTAGATATCTCAGGAAACACATACTGTCAGTTTGTTCATTGGTAAAATTCAGTTTTTTGTTCATTCATTCTTCTGTCTTCTTTAGTGTAATGCTTCAGTTTCCCTGAATTCTTGGATATACAGAAAGTGGTTTGGAATTGCTAGGCTCTGATACTGGTTAAGCAAGCTCGCTGACTAGAGTTCAGTGTTGCTTTTTAAAAAATATAATATTCAAGTCTTATGGGAATAATATGAGTCCTGATGAATACAGACAGCAACATACTTATGTCTGTATCTAGACTTACGTAGAAAGTTTTCATTGCCCCAGAAGCCCCTTTGTTCCCCTTTCTGGCTAACACGGCCTCCTTCACTGGAGCTGCTTCTCTCCTCTCTTCCCACCTTGACTTTCTTCTGCCTTCTTCCCTCTCTATTTCCTTCTTTCTACATTTAAAAAAAAATCAGGTTCATAAATACATCTAAATTAATTTTTTTGTAGTATGTACTTTCTCTGTGTTGCATTTCTTTTGTTGGAATAGTATTTGAAAGATTCATCTGTGTAGCCAGGCATGGTGGAGCACACCTGTAGTCCCAGCACTCTGGGAGGCAGAGGCAGGTGGATCTCTGTGGGTTCAAGGCCAGCCTGGTCTACAAAGCAAGTCCAGGACAGCCAAGGCTACACAGTGAAACCCTGTCTTAAAAACAAAACAAAACAATGCAAAAAGGATTCATCCACGTTTTATGAATTAGTTGTCAGTTTTTTTCAAGCTGCGCCCTATTTCATTGTATGAAAAATCACAGTTTATCCATTTTACTGATGTACGTATTTGTATTCTTCCCATTTTATAGCCATTATTAATAAATCTGCCATGAATATGAACATTCAGGGATAAGCACATGTATTTAAGGGTTCTCATAAAAAATACCTACAGCAGAAGTGCTTACTCCTAGTGGGCATGCATGTAGAGCTCAGTTGTGTTGCCTGTGCTTCAGTACCAGTTCTAACAGTTCTACTTGCTGAACTTCATCACTGTCATCTAGAGTGGATAGTATCTTATGGCTTTGATTTGCATTTCTTTAACTATTAATTAAGTTAAGTAATTTTTCATATGTTTAATGGGCATTGTTTAATTAAAAAATTGAAATATAAGCTCACTGTGTAGCTCAAGGTATTCTGGAACTCACATCTTTCTCATCTTGTTTCCCACTTGCTGGAATTTAAGGAATGTGCTATCCTGCCTAGCTAAGTTTTCTTTGTGAAGGGTTTTTAATTTACTTAAAAAGGTTAGTTTTGGGCCTGGAGAGATGGCTCAGCGGTTAGGAGCATTGACTGCTCTTCCAGAGGTTCTGAGTTCAATTCCCAGCAGCCACATGGTGGTTCACAACCATCTATAATGTGAACTAATGTGCACTGTATACATAATAAATAAACAAATCTTTTAAAAAAAAAAAAAGAGGTTAGTTTTTCTTTTTACTACATTTGTGGAATAGTGAAACAGTTTGGGATGTTTATATTAAGAATGTTTTCTGCCATTTTAGTCTTGCTTATCAATTTTATGAATGGTGCCTCCTATTAAAAGACTTTTTAAATGGATGAACTCATAATTATTAAGGATTTCCTGTTCCTGTTTCTTACTCTTGCTTTCTGTATCTTTTTTTCTCCTGAGACAGGGTTTCTCTGTGTAGCCTTGGTTGTCCTTGATTCCCTTTGTAGACCAGGCTGCCCTCAAACTCACAATGATCCGCCTGCCTCAGCCTCCATAGAGTGCTGTGATTAAAGGCATGTGCCACCACGCCCAGCTACATTTTTAATTTTTAAATACAGGTAAATTTATATGATTTGGAGACTCTAATTTGGTATATTGGGTATGTAAGAAACCAAAGCATCTCAACATTTATTACACAACCAAGTAAATTTGGAGACTTCGTAAAGAAAAGAAAATAAGTTTATGTCTTTGTGAAAATAGAAGTAATAGAACATTTGATATGCTGAAATGAAGAAATATGTAAAATTTCTTCATATTTCCCAGCATAATAGGAGAAATCCTTAGTATGATAACTGTTTTTTCATTGTATACATTTTATAAATAAATGGGTAGTTTTAAAATTTGCCAGATGAAACCATTTTTCATGCAATTTACAAAGTGACTTGATTGCTTTGCTTTATCTCTTTTATTGGTGGTCTGAAGTCTGTCAGCCTTTCCATTTGAAACCCTTATTTTCAGGGATTTATGGGCAGACTGTTGAAAAAAATACAACTAGCCAAATTTTGGCAGTCATGATCTTGGTTCAGTGTAAGATACTAGCTTTAGCAAAATGTTAAGTAGTCAGCTCTTTTTACAAAGTTATAAGAAGCAGAAAGAGGAAGAAAGGAATAACTTTGGTTAAGTGATAGTGTTTTTCCAGCTAACTCACTCCAATTAGATTTGCATAGCAAACTTTTCCCTTCTACAGATTATTTAGTATTTCTGTTCCTATGTTTCCAGTTGCCACAGAACTTGCTACAAGAGTTTCTTTTTAAGGAACTAGGGCTGTATCAATGCTAGGGGACTTACCTAGCATGTATAAGGCATTGGGTTAAATTTTCCTTTTTCTTTACAGTGCTTTATAGCAAATGCCACCTGTTTTGCCCCTCCTCTC
This sequence comes from Acomys russatus, assembly GCF_903995435.1. Lineage (NCBI taxonomy): Eukaryota > Metazoa > Chordata > Mammalia > Rodentia > Muridae > Acomys > Acomys russatus. The sequence goes on along the minus strand of NC_067142.1, from coordinate 53,743,948 downwards.
TTTTATGCGTTTTTAATGCCCTTTAATATATTTACATTTAAAATGGCCTGAAATTCTGACATACACATCTAAACACACACTTGAAGAAAATACCTGTGGTCTGACCTGTTAGGTAGAAGACCGTATGTATCAATGCTGCAAGAGAGCGTGGCTGGAATAGCCTCTGTGTGCTGTCCGTTAAGTTTCTGAAATGCGGCTTTTAAAGTTCTTCTGAGGAGCAGCAACGCTAAACACTGACTTTTAGCAATTTTTCCTTTGTCTTTCTTGATCCTGTGTCAACTTTAGTATTCATTCCACAATCTACTTCGAATCCATTGTCATTTGCCTAGTGCGTTAATTGCTATTGGTCCATAAAGGTACTTGTGGTTTTGTGGGGATTTTTTTTTCTTTCTGTTTTTTGTTTTTCACTTCTTAATTTAAAAAATCATTTTCTGAAACAGGACAGACCTACTGTAAAAAGAGCATAGATTATTTGGAAAACTTACTCTTTCTACTCTGATGAAAATTGTTTTGGGCAGAGATTTTTAGGTGCTGCTGGAGCTTTGGAGATCTGGGAAAATGGGGTAATAACATGACACCAGCTCTTAAGCAGCACCATCTGCTGTGGTTCAAAGCCACACAAAAGCTGCTTAAACAGCCAAATGTTTTGGACTGCATGGACAAGTGTGGTTCAATGGTAAACTCTACAGAGAGTAGAAGAAACTTAGTTCAGAAAGGTTGAAAAATGGAGTCTTGGAAGATAAACATCTTCAAGAAACAAACCTCACCCTGTCCTCCAAGCTATCGGAGATCTTTGTCAGAACCTGTTTATACAAATTCAGAGAAAGGAACAACTTTAAAGATTTATCCATGGTGTGCTTCAGTCAAAAGCAAGAAGAAGAAAAATGAATATTTTGTTTCTAATCTGGAAAAGCCACTGGAAGCTTATCGGTGGCAGAAACAGCCTGACTTTAGGAAGAAAGGGAGCAAAATGGAAAGACTGCGAAATAACAGTGGAGACCTGGATGAACCCCAGCCAAAGGTCCTGCCAGAGACGGTTGGTAGCAATGCCTCCTCCTCTGCTAATGCGATTTTTGGGACATCAACAGAGACCCAGTCACTTCGGGTCCCGTTCCTCAGGTCTGTTTCAGAGCCAGAACCCCGTTGTAGTATCAGGTTTATGAGACCATGGCCGAATTCACTGGGGTCAGTGGAGCCTGAGCAGCAGGGATATTTCATCCGTGGCATTTTTTCGACTCTTTCCAATGGCTTCTCCAGGATTCTGAGTCTGAAAGGAGAATCAACCAATGGGCCAGTAGAAGAAGGTATATTATGGTGACTAAGGGTAGTGGGAAGGATAGCACATACTTGATTACTTTTGAAATTTTGATTTTTAGAAGAAGCTAAACTATTTTAATTTATTTTTATTTTATAAAAGAAATGTATTTAAATTACACATCTGATAACCATTAATCACAACTTCTAAAACCACCTTTAGGTGAATGATAATAAATAGAGTAGAAATGGATGGGTTTGGTTAGGAAATTTTTTATGATACCAGTTAAAAAAAACTATTTTGGGATCTATATAAGAAGTATTCTAACTATTATTTCCATTGACTACTTTTCCCTGTAAAATACAGCTTAGAATCAAATAATTATTTCAGAACAGCTGAGAATTAAAAACATATTTCTATTATTGTTTCCTAAATTTATTTTTATTAATAAATATTATTAAAGAGATCTATATAGATAAAGTTTTAACCTGAGAGCTCTTAGTCCATTGGAAGTTTGATTTGAAAAGAAAGATGCAAATCGGTAATATCTTTGTTTAGATAAGAAAATACAAATATATTTATCATGATCTGATGAATCCTTTTTTTAGATATGAGTTCACCATTTTTAGAAAAATCTCATTTTTCAGGAATTCTCCAAACTGAAAACTATATCTTATATTGATTATGGTATTATTGAGCGTGCGTGCACACACACACACACACACACACACACAAACAAAAACCCAACTCTTAATTGTTTTACCTGATTGCCTTGGGAAGATTGACTATACTTTATCATCCAAGTAAATTGTAGCTGTAGGGCTCCCACCACCACTCTTTTCTTTTCTTTTTTTTTGCGGGGGTGGGGGTAAGACTGTCAGTCTTAGAACCTTGATTATATTTTTGTTCAGTTAAAATGTCTTTTCTGATAAGCTCTTACCATTAAGACAGTTTTAGCTGATTATTCATAAGTTGATTGATCATTTCAACAAATGTTTAAACTCTTAACATTCTGAGTACTGTTGAAGAATTTTGTTACTCACACTTGATTTAATTTCTTTAAAAATAAAATTGAAGAATGCAAAGAGATTATGTATCTGTGAAAACTTACTCTTAAAAGTACTCCAAGACTTGTCTTCCTTAACTATTCCCTTGCCTAGCAAGTTTTGATGAGCTATCAAGTATATATCTTTTTCTTCTTACCATTGGCAAATAGATAGTTACTAAGAGGGAAATCGTTCTTGACGCTTTTGTAAACATTCCACTACAATTTTGAAGGATTAGGCTATTTGATTACTTTAAGTCCTAGTATGTCAGCTGACCACAGATGACCCAAATACTGGAATGTTTTCTTTAATATAATATTTTCATTGATTCCTTGAAAAATGTATTCATGAATACAATGTATTTTAATCATATACGCCACATACCTTCCTCAAATTCTCTCAATATCTGCTCTCCCCATCACCTTCTCCCACAAATACTGGAATGTTAAAGGAGAGTAATTTAAAATAAATTTATAGAATGGGTACTTCTTACTAGCTAATATGTACATTTGATTGAAGAGGCATAACTAAGATACACGTATATACACACTAAATATTTTGTGACAACCAATTTGTACGAAATAATGCCATTCAGGAGGACAAACATATATTATTTTATTCAATTAAGTTATTTTTGTGCATGTTTTAAAAACAGATTAAATTTCCCAGACTATCTTAGATATTAGATTATCCCGGAAATCATCAAGTTGGACTTTGAGGTGGCTCAGCGAGCACAGGCTCTTGACACCATGCCTGAAGACCAGAATTTCATCTCTTGGACCCACATTGTGGGAGAAGTTTTTCCATGTTGGCTATTACGAATATCGCTACTATGAACATAGTTAAGCAAATGTCCTTGTTGTATGGTGAAACATTTTTCGGGTATATGCCCAAAGTGGAATAGCTGGGTCTTGAGGTATCACTATTCCCAATTTTCTGAGAAATCGCCAGATTGATTTCCAAAGTGGTTGTACAAGTTTGCATTCCCACCAGCAATGGAGGAGTGTTCCTCTTTCTCCACATCCTTGCCAGCATGTGCTGTCACTTGAGTTTTTGATCTTAGCCATTTTGACAGGTGTAAGATGGAACCTCAGAGTTCTTTTGATTTGCATTTCTCTGATGCCTAATGACACTGAGCATTTCTTTAAGTGTTTATCAGCCATGAAAGATTCCTGTTGAGAATTCTCTTTAGCTATGTACTACATTTTTAATTGGATTATTTGGTTTTGTTGGTGTTTAATGTCTTGAATTCTGTATATATTTTGGATATTAGTCCTCTGTCTGATGTAGGATTGGTGAAGATATTTTCCCAATCGTTAGGTATGTTAATTTTTAATTTTTAAAAGCTCATAAGAGTATTAGTTAAATGAGTATAGAATATTAGTATAAAATAGAATAAACTTTTTACTAATTTTCTAGAATATTACATTTATATTTTATTAGTAAAATAGGAAATTTTACATTAAGTGACTTAATTTTTTTTCCCCTTTTTTGTTATCACTAGTATTATTATTGAAAACAGAGTCTTACTATGTAGACCAGGCTGGCCTTGAACTCACAGAGAGATAAACCTGCTGCTGCTCCTGAGTCTAGGATCAAATGCCATGCACTAACACATCCAGCCTTTGTATATTTTTAAAAATTAGAATCCTTAGAGATTTTATCATGTAGAGTTTGAAATATTTATTTTCATTGATATTACTGATTGCTTAAATCATTTATATTTATCTCAGATACCCTTGTTTTTAACTAAAATTTGAGCAAGTGACTTTGTTTCAGTGTTTTTTTGTTTTTTTTCTTTAGATGATTTGAAAACTTGACTATTATTTATCTCTTCTGCTGCTTCTTTCATTTTGGTGCTGTATTTTTGTTTATAAATTTTTGCCTGGATTTTCATTCTTTATATGTTATATAAAAATATGTTCATATGTTATATGTATAGAAAGTAACTTGTTTTTAAAAACTTTTCTTCAGATTTAAGTGTAAAGTAGCTGGTTCCTCACTATCAGATATAATTAATATAAAGTTACTTGAATATTTTTGTTTACTAAATTAGATTTATTTAATGCTCATAAGAAAACATTTAAAGCATATATTTTTATTTATTTTACATTTTAATTAAAATATAATTATATTAATTTTTCTCTTCCCTTGAGCTCGTCCTGTGTCCCATCTCCTCTCCCACCCCCAAATTAACAACTTTATTCTTTGATTACTATTACTATTATTATTACTTACCTATATTATATATATGGACAAATATATAAATACAACCAATGGAATCTGTTTTTGTTGTTTCTTGGTATATGATTTCAGGGCTTTGTATTTGATAGCTCATTCCTGGGGGAGGCTAATCCTCCTTCTCACAGCAGTCATTAGTTGCTTGTAGTTCTTTGTCCCTATGCAATTTTAATTTTACCCCTTTCCTGTTTGCCTGTCTATTGATACTGACATAATTAAGGTCTTGTTTATAATATTTTCTAAGATAGGCAGTCACACTACAGACTTCATGGTATTTTTGACTCTTAAAATCTTTTTATTCTTTCTTCCAAAATGTTCCTAAGCCTTACATGCCAGATCAGTGAGGCAGATGTATATATTGGGGCTAGGTACTCCACAATCCATTGATCTTTATCTCTGGTTGCAGTTTTTTTGTACTGATCTCCATTTGCTATAAAGGGAAAATTTTTTGATGAGGGGTGATAGCTACACTTACCTGTGCATATAAGGATAACATTTAGAATATAGTTAATGAGTTATGCTGGTCTAGCAAAGTGGAGGTAGTAGTTTCTCTTGTAAGATCCATGACCACACTAGCCATGGGTAGTTGGGTAGGCTTCTAGTACCAAACACGATTCCCCCTATGTTGAGTAGACCATAGACAGCTGTGGTTACCACCAACATGTGAATGCCACTCTTGCACCTTTACAGTACCTTGCTGTGGTGGTTGGTCATTGTTGTATCACACACAGCTAGGTAGGACTCTTAATTGCGTCCTCCCTTGGCAGCTTACATAGTACTTTCTGGTATGATGGAAGCTAAATCACAGGAAAGAAACTTTGAGTTTAGATCTGATTGAATAATCTGAATTCTGTATCCTAAATGTGCAGTATCTTGGGATTTACCTTCAACCCCTGAGAGGCAACCAAGAGTAACAGCAGTAGCTGGTGTTGTTTTGGGAGTCATTTGGACGAGTCTGACTGGTACTGGGGTTTTTCGTAGAAACTGTGGTTTTTGCATGGAGCATTGTCCTCTATCCCAAGTAGCATGACTTTATACACAACACACACACACACACACACACACACACACACACACACACGTCCTAGCAAAGTTATTCTTTTACTTAAAATATATAGTGCATTTCCTCAAGAATTACTTGGTGTTTATCTATTCTTCCAAATAGACAATACTTTTCTCATGTTCATTTTCTGGAAACTTGAGTTGGAGATTGTCAAACTCTCAGATTAGCAGAAGTTATTCTACCAGGCATGTGATGCATCATCCTAAAGCTCCCATTCTAAAACTACTCAGTTGAGTGAAAAAGTTGTAGAAAATCTATCCTTACCCCCACTGCTTGGACACCATAGCTTTTTTAGGCCGTGTATATTACCTGTTAATTTTACCTTCTAGTTTTGAGTAAAACTTATTTCAAATCTTAGTTGTTGTTCTGGGTATGATAACATAAATTTATACCTGCCTCTCAATTTAGTTTTTTTATTCAGTTGCCAAAATAGATTTTGTTTTCTTTTAGTTCTAAGCTGTTCACTGAAAACCAGTGGAGTTTCCAGTAACAACCCCAAATTACTCATCAACCAAATTCTGCCCCCACCCCAATTTTTTAATGAGATGTTAGATATCAAATTCTCTTTTCACACATGCTTGGCAGGCAGCATACCACTGAGTTATACTCCAGCTATGAAATAGTTTGTTCAGTGGAAGTTGGAACTTTAATCATTCCTTCGCTTTTCAACCCCACATAGGTGAGTAGTTAAAATTTCTTGTTTTCCATAGCTTATGGCTTCTCAGTGATATTGAAAAAATAAAACAATACAGGAAACATTTTCATTTTATATGCTATGATTGGCAGTGTAATTTTACTGGTTAAAAATTGAAATGTGTTATGTGAAATACTAAATAAGTGGAATTTTATGTTAGCCACTAATTTTAGATGTAACTTGTTCCCTTCATTCTCATTGGATCCCTTCTTTTCCTTCCTCACTGAAGACTGGGGATGACACAAATTAATACAGCCCATTAGGGACATTCTAGGACAGCGTCTCTCATCCCATGAGTCACAGTGCCCTTGGGGTTTGAATGATTCTTTCCTGAGTCACCTAAGACTGGTGGAAAATACATTGTAATATTTACTTTAGAATTCATAACAGTAACAAAATTAGTTATAAAATGGCAGTGGAAATGTTTTTTTATATGGGGGGTGGTCACCACAACATGAGGAACTATATAATAAAGGGTCACAATGTTAGGAAGGTTGAAAACCACTGTAATAGGAGTTTTTAATAGTAAAGAAATAGAGCTACTAAGCAAATAACAATGCTCAATAAGATTTGGGTTTAAGCTGGGTGTGGTGGTGCACACCTGTAATCACAGCATTTGGGTAGACAGAGGCAGATGGATTACTGTGAGTTCGAGGGCAGCCTGGTCTACAAAATGGGTCCAGGACAGCCAAGGCTACACAGAGAAACCCTGTTTTGAATAACAACAACAAAAAGATTTAGCTTTAAATTGATTTGAAGTATTAAGAAGCTTCCAGGTTAACAAAAGGAGTAAAGATATTCCAGCAGAGAGAACAGTGCGAAAGATTGAAACCCATTTGCAGAAGTTAGTTCATAAAGTGAAAAAGCAGAAGGTGGGAGGGTATAGGCAAGTGTTGTTGGCAAGGAAGTGGGGATTTGGTCCTATGATAATACCAAGCCAAAGCTTGTGGATTCACCGATAACAAGGATTTTATTAAAGGCTAAATTAATCCTGCTTTTGTGTGTATAAATGGTGGACCACTGTTTTTTTTTTTTTTAATTAATTTATTCAGATTACAACTCAATTGTTATCCCATCACTTGTATCCTCCCATTCCTCCCTCCCTCCCTCTCTCTTTCACCCTATTCCTCTCCCCTAGGTCTAAGACCGAGAGGGACCTCCTCCTCCACTGTATGGTCATAGGCTGTAAGTCTCATCTTGGTAGCCTGCTTATTCTTTCTTTGAGTGCCACCAGGCTTCCCCACCAAAGGGAGGTCATCAAATATGGGGCACCGGAGTTCATCAAATATGGGGCAACAGTCAGTCCCCAGGACCACTGTTAAATAGAGAAAATTAACTTGTCTTGGGTTTTAAGCAAGACCTGATAAAAGCCTAAATTTAAAACAGTGCCTATGATAAATGAGGTCAGAGGTACAAGTGAAAAGGTATTTCTGAGGCAAGTTGGCAGAATTTGAGGAGTAATACAGGAAACAAAATGAAAATAGTGAGTTTATAGAGTAGGAAAATACGATGCCTTTAAGATCAAAATAAAGAGCAGTTCATGGCGGAAGAGAGTGAGCACGCATTTAGAAATGTTTGTATGGGTGCCCTATAAGCACTTACCTGACTGAATCTGCTGAGACTTCTGTGTGGTAATCAGTGTTATTCTCATTTTAAAGTCAAGGAAGTGAAACCTCAGAGCTTCATTCACTGTTTTGATGGTAGACTTAGGAAGTAGTATCTCCCAATATTCACTATGTTTGAGAGCCTTTCCCTTAGAGCATATATCTAATAGGTAGTCATAAATAAAGAGTTCAGGAACAAGTGTGATTTTTCATGTGAGGATACACATTTGGAATGATCAGCTCATGAACATGGAAATCACAGGAAGAGATGAAATGCCTCAGGCTAGGAGTGTTGTGTCAGGGTAGTGAACATGTCAAGACTGCTGGCCTGGCTTGGCACATCTGGTGACTCATGCTGTGCTAACCCGAGTCTATAGCAGGGCCTCACAGACTGAGAATTTACCCATAGAGGCGACACCTTTACTAGTCTAACTTTTATAAACATGTCTATTCATGTATTATGTATTATTTATACTTATTAAGTAGCCTTATTGACAGAAGGGCCTATGGGAAATCTCTGTGTCTTCCCCTCAGTTTTTTCTGTGAGCCTAAATTTGCTCTACAAATCTAGTCTTGGGTGAGCCAGACGGTGGTGGCACACACCTTTAATTCCAGCACTTGGGAGGCAGAAGCAGGCAGATTTCTGTGAGTTCAGGCCAGCCTGGTCTACAGAGTGAGTTCTAGGACAGCTAGAGCTGTTAGAAAAACCCTGTATCGAAAAACTTAAAAAATAAAATAAAATAAATAAATCTAGTCTTGGGCTTGGGTGGTAAAGTGCAGCACCCTTTCTCTGCCCTTTAGGTAATGGGGCCTGGGCAGCCACTTACCTACCCTGTTCCTCCATGTTGTCTGCAGTGTTTAGAATGGGGACAGTGGCATCTAAGTCAGTGTTGCTGTGAGGTTGATCAAGCGAATAGGTGTTACTAGGTGGTGAAAGCTGAAACCCGGACCTTAGGCCCCCTGCAGTTGAAGTATCAATTTCATTAATACTGATTGCTTCTTATCTCTAAACCAACACAGCACTGATGAAGAGAAGGTGCTTGGGAGGGAGGGCTGTTGCACAATTCACCTTTTTAAAGAATAGTTGTTGCTTTTTTAAATTGTGGTGATATATACACACAAAAATTGGGCTGTCTTAACCATTTTAAGCATATAATTCAATGGCATTTACTTGAACAACCATTACCATCATCTTCAACTAAAACTGTGTCCATTAAGCTCTACTTCCCCACTGTCCCCTCTCCCAGTCCTGGTAACTGTCACCCTGCTCTCTGTCTCCATGAGTTTGAGCTGTCGGCACTTCACATAAGTTAAATTGTATAGAATAATACTTGTCATTTTGTACATGTTTGTTTACAGCTTTCTATAATCACACCACAACTTTAGAATATTTTCATTACATAAAATGAAACTGGATTTGTTAGCAGTTACTCCCCATTGTCTCACAAATTTCCCACCTTCCAAACATAGACAGTAAATACTTTTCTAGACTCTGTAGAGTCTATAGACTTGGCTATAGATTTTTTTTAAGTGGAGTTAATATGTTTTGTCTCTGTCATGTAGCATGATGCTTTCACTGTTAATCATGTTGTAGAATCTGCCAGTATTTCATTTATTTTTATGATCAAATAATATTCTATCCTATAGACTCATAGGCTGTTTTATGGTAGCATTCAGCAGTTGATAGATATTTGGTTTGTTTCTACATTGTTACTGTTAGTAGTTACGCTGTTAAATGGACATTCGCAAACTGATTCTTTAAGAAAATATTTATTTATTTATTTATTACCTATACAGTGCTCTGCCTGCATGTACATCTGTAGGCCAGAGGAGAGTATCAGATTACATTATAGATGGTTGTGAGCCACGATGTAGTTGCTGGGAGTTGAACTCAGGACCTCTGGAAGAGCAGTCCGTGTTCTTAACTGCTGAGCCATCTCTCCAGCCCCCACAAACTGATTTTTATTTTTACATAAATTTTCATTTCTCTTGAGGATTTATCCTCATATTTTACATACAAGTACATTTGTTTCGTAAAAATGATTTGGTGTTTTGAGACCCTAAGTCAATTTGATTTTTAATTACTATCTAAGCATATAAATAGTATTGGTAATTTTTATTCCTGTTTTATGTCCACATATTCAATAAGTATTTGTATGTGCATATATCTTATTTTTTTCTAATAGACTTACTGAGATATAATTCACACACTACACAGTTCACCTTTTTAAAGTTTTTCCCCTTGAGACAGGGTTTCTATGTGTTGCCTTGGCTGTCCTGGACTCGCTTTGTAAACCAGGCTGGCCTCGATCTCACAGAGATCCACCTGCCTCTGCCTCCCAGTGCTGAGATTAAAAGCGTGTGCCATCACCGCCTGGCTAAAGTGTTTTTTGTTTTGTTTTGTTTTGTTTTTTTTAAGATTTTAAATTTATGTGCTTGATGAGTGTTTTGCCTACATGTATGTATGTGCTTCACATAAATACCTGGTACCTATGGAAGCCAGGAGAGGGTGTTGGATGCCTTGCAGCTGGAGTTATGGATAGAGGTAAGCCACTGTGTGGGTGATGGGAATTGAGCCCAGGTCCTCTGGAAGAGGAACAGGTGCCTTTAACAGAGCCATATCTTCAGCCCCACAATTTCCCTTCTTAAAGAATATATCTAGTTTTAATCAAATTCTTTTAGTAATTAGTAATTTCCTAGACCTGTACTAAAAATATAAATATAGATAACTTTGTTTATTCTGTATTATCTTCTGATAGTTTGATTACAAAGAATAAGGAGATTTGTCTACATTTCTAAGATGATAGTCATATTTTCATTTTCTTGAGGCAATTTTTAGTTGCTTTCTCATGCTCACACCAGTTTTTTTTTCATGAAGAAGCAAAGAGAAGAATGAGTAATGGCTCTGAATGTGTGATTATGAAACCATATCCATACAAGTACACAGGTCCTTAGTGGCTGAGCTTTAGTCAGTAAACCACAGGCATTTTCCTATCATTCTCATGTGAAACTCACATTGAGATATCCTAAAAAGCTGTTTTTACAAAGTAGAAATCCTATGTTCTATTTATGTTTCTAGATGTTGTCACCAGAGTATCAAAATAATTTGAAACTGAAAGGATACCAATTCAATCATAACTTAGTATGAAATATAATCATAATGTTGGTAAAAGTAAAGGGTGTTTTGAATGCCATGTATGTGGTTTGTTGTTCTGGAGAAAAGTGGTATCTGGTGGTTAGAACATAGGAGTTGCTGTCAGCATTTGTGGGTTTTATTCCCAGATCCAGGCTTTTTTAAGAAGAAAGGCATGGTCTGTTGCCACTCCGTTATAGTGTGATGCTTTAAGTGCTGTAGACATGCTGGATGTTAGTGAAGACTTTATACAGAATAATGCATAACAAACCACTCAAAATACATATGATAGCTGTCAGTGGTAGTGATTCCAGTCTCTAAAGTTGTCTTTTTTTAGAAAATGTTACTAATAAGCTAACAAAGACGGTTTTTTAGCTTACTAAGTAAAACAGTGACTTGCTGGGGTGTGGTGAGAGTAGGCATGGAAGAAGAAGGAAGAAGCAGCATTATAAATGGCACTGAAGTCCAGGAGGGTAAGCGAATGTTGTGCTTTCATGGACCTTTTCTCTGTGAAGCAGAGTGTGTAAACACTGCTGTCAAGAACAAACAAGTGAATACCTTATCCATTACAGCGGTTGAAATAAAAACTCAGGGTTCTGGAAAGCAGAATGCTCAAATACATGGATGGACACCAGTTTGCACAAACAACGAAAATGCCAAAAGCCAATCAGGAACAATATGAAGGAGGCAAGATGAGAGGGGCTGCTCCAGGAAAGGAGAAAACGGGTTTGTAATGAGAAGGTTGATGTGGGGAAAAAAAAAAAAAAAGGAACAAGCAGAAAACATGCTGAGATGACAATGGTGACAAGTACCAGTGAGATACCTCAGCCTCCTAGGAAGAAAGTCCTACAGTAGAGACTGAAGAAACATTCATAAGCAGAGCTAAGGAAAGATTCCTGAGGAACTAAAACCTATGACGAAGACTTGATCACCAGACAAAAGCAACTATTTAATCTTCCTTCCAAGAAGAATGTGGATTCCATTTTGGAGGGTTATGGAAACTTTAAGAACTCTGTAGGGAACACATAATAAAAGAGCGTTCTGTTAATGAGCTTGCAGCAGGAATAAAAAGGAGTACTTCAGTGCAGTGCTGGGCACTCAGCTACCCCACAGATGTGAGACTGCATATGCAGAAATTCTTATGCTTCCAAATCCCAGGTGTATGGAGTGCCACATTTGTGCATTTGTGTGTGTATTTGTGCATGTTAGAACTACATTAGCTTCTACACCTCCAGATGAGAAGAGTCTTGTCTTATTACGGAGCTATCCTCATGATTTCATTTCCTTAACTACCTGGCAAAGAATTCTGCAGCTTTGTTCAGTGCCAGTGTTGAAGAAGAGGCTCCTACTGAGTACCACCGGAAAGCCCTGGGAGAGGCAGGCTTTCTCTACTCTGTAATCTCTGTAAAAATTTGACTCTGAGGCCTTGTCTTGTTCAAATGATGTACTTTGAAGACCTTAGTGTATAACAGAGCTGGTGTTTATTTTCTGTTTGACTTAAAAAAAAAAAATAAAGGAGGCACTGCTTTCTTTAAAACTTCTTTGTTCATTTTAAAGTCTCTACCAGTGTATTCAGTGATGGACATCAGAAAGACGTGCTACAGAGTATGTTAGTGCCTGTTTGACAAAGCTGCTTTTGTATGTTGGTGGTTCTGTTCCTTTAACACTGCACACTTTTATAATACGTTAATGTTCTGATTCCTAATGCCAAAGGTTCACTGTATACAGCTAAACAGTCATCCATCTGTGCTTTTTTTTATTTTTATTTTTAATGATGCTTAAAGAGCCCATCCTTTGCCAGTCACCTGTATTGGTCTTTGGCATTTTATCTTTGCTCAGTGTTGATGAATAGTGGCTTTCTCCATGGTTTTTGTATTTGTGTCTAATGCATACTTTTAAGATGATAGATGCATCTTGTAGCTACAGTTTTATTGAAAAGTCAGTCTTGTAGGAGTTGTCTTTAAGATCTTCAATAAAGTTTTTCTTTAAAAAAAAAAGAATGATATGCTTTTCAATTCAACATTTTAAATAAATATTTCTTAATATTTGATGCTTTGCTATCCTTTAGTTTATAAGGTCTCAGATAACCCAGGGGGTTCTGTAGGCTTGAGTTCTATTGCCAAGAATGCCATCTTAGATAATTTCAACATGTAATTCTTTTCAGTCGATGGTCTTTTCTTGTTCAAGTAGTAATTTTTCTTAACTTGTTCTCAGAAAGCTACTGGATCTTAGATGTTTTGACTGTTAGGAAATGATGGGTCTTATTCACCTTTCATGTTCACAGATAGTCACTATACTTCAGTTTCATATACAAGGAGCTCCAGACCTATTGACACAGGTTATTGTTCTAATGACAATTCAGTTTTTTAGTTTTTGCTGTGCTATTTTGATTCAACTAGTGCTTTGTGGAACTGCTGAAAGTTGGAATTAGTTTCTTTGGGACAACCATATTGTGCCCCTGGAAGACAAGGTAGTATTTGTCCAATGGGGAAAGAGACTTTGCCAGCAAGGTTGTTTTTTGTTGTTGTTTTTTTGTTTTTTGGTAGGATCCACCTGCCAATAGAGAACACTTCCAAGCCAGACATGGTGGCACATGTCTTTGATTCTAGCACTTGGGAGTCAGAGTAGGTGGAGCTCTGAGTTTGAGGCCAGCCTGGTCTACAGAGTGAGTTCCAGGACAAATAGGCATGTTACACTGAAAAACTCTGTCTCAAAAGAAAAGAAACTGGGCCCTTGGTTACATATTGTTTCTTGTTAGGAGGAAGAGTAGGAGTGCTGTCTCAGATCTGAAGAAAAAGAAAATGTGTTCTTTGCCTGTTACTATCTCCTACGCATCCCCACTCTCCAGTGACAGCTAGGCTTGCTTACTAATGTCAATAGGAATGCACCCACATCATCTGTTTCTCTTGTCTGGTTTGAGGTGAGACCTGGATTGCCTCCCTATGTAGAACTATGAGTATTTTATTCTCGGCAAATCTCTGTCTTTCCACTTTCAGAGGTGTTAGTGCCTTTCATCTGTTTTCAGTTTTACATAGTTATATTTAGTAGGCAACAGTAGAAGGAAATAGGTCTATACCATCTTGTATGACTGAAGGCTTGTTTTTAAATTGTTTATTATTTATATTACTGTAAAATCATACTTGTTATCTGTGTCAGTTATCTATAGTTTTTTTTTTAATTGTTTGTTTTAAAGATAGGGTCCCTGGCTAGCCTGGAACTTGTTAAATAGAACAGGCTGACCTGAAATTCACAGAGATCTGCCTGCCTTTGCTTCCTGAGGTTTGGATTAAACATGTGAGTCTGAAGCTTTTAAGTGTTAAACTCTTCTGTATTCTTGCTTAATGCTTTTTGCATGGTATTACAATACTTTTCCAACATGACTTTCATCAACTTAGCAAGTTTAGTCACATTTTGTTCTCATACAGTATAATAATAAAGGTCAACAAGAGTCAAGATTGGATACTGTTCAGTGGGGAATGATTCTCCTGAGCATCTGCATTTGTGAACATTTTCAGCTTTAATAAATTTTTCTTCATTTTTTTTCTCTTTTCTTTTCCAAGCAGGCCTGGAGCTCACTCAGCTGGTCATGCTGGCCTAGAATATGAAGTGCTCCTCTTGTCCCTGCCTGTCAGGTGCTGAGATTGCAGACATGCAGCATTACATCTAGAAGCTAAATCACTGTTCTTATAAAAATTCACAATTGTAGAGAGTATGACACTTTTTTGTGGAGAGGTAGAGACAGATCTTCTGGGCTCAATGACTAGTCAGCCAAAATGGCAAGCTCCAGGGTTAGTGAGATTTTTATCTCAGAAACTGTAGCGGAAGACACAAGTACGCACACATATTACACACACACACACACACACACACACACACACACACACACACACACACACAGCATATTTTATCTTTTATATAGATTTTAATTTTTTTTTTGCCTGTTTTGTATGGAGATTTTAGGTTGTTGTTTTTCTCTCTCTCTTTAGTCTTGACTTGGGTTAATAATTGAAGAGGTCTGATTATGAATTTAACTCACTATAAATGAAATTGTGTCTGACTAACAAAAATAAGACGAGTCACCAATTAGAAATTTAGTAATGCTAGTGAATGATAAAACTGTTATAAGACAAAGATTTACAATCTTCTTTACAAAGTGGACACGTTAGAGAAGCCACCTTTTAGGTGTTAGTGAAGAAACAGCATAATTACGCCAGCGTTTACAATTTAGAGCCCTTTCCCTCAGCTTTCTGTGATGTAAGGTGACTAGAATAATATTCCAGCACGTTAAGTTTTGAATTCATGTAAGGCTAAACAATATGAACTTTGCTACAGACATTTAAAATCATGTGCCAGATGCATATAATTAGACATTTTAAAGGAGTATGTTTTACCTATTCTTTGGAAGTTATCATGTACACAGTGTATCGTGATTATATTCACAGGACTATAGACCATCTTGAGCATATTCATCTCACTTTTCCCTCCCATCCCTAAACACCACACACTTTTTTTGAGCCTTCCAAAGAAACATACTGAAATTAACTTACAGAGAAAATGATTTTGCATTGTTTTCTTAAGTCAAGTTCTGTACATATCCTAAATAATTAATTTTATAAGCTACGTGGAGTGTTTTGTTTAAAAACAAACAAACAAACTTGCGAGGTTCACAGAAGTGATTGATCCCCCAGATCTCTCCAGTCCTTTTAACTGATGCTTGTGTGCACTGATTGTGTATCAGTATTGAAAGCCCAGCAAAAATCTGTGAAGTTAATCCCCAAATCTGGCAATCTGTTCTTGTTAATGTAATTACCTTACTTCTTAATGTCTTATAAATTGTTGATATTACAATATAAAACCTTTTTACATTTAGCGAAATTTTAAAATCAGGGAAAAGCTCCATTATGAGATTGTTTATAAATAATTGTTTTGATTTAGTGAAACTATTATAAATAAAATACTCAAGGGCAGGGAGAATGACTCAGGCGAAGTGGGGCAGATACTGAGAAGGATTCTGTATTCAAATTATTTAATGAGATAAAGTTTTTATTAGATAAAATTAAATGGACATGGATTACTCATGGTTTATGCAGAGATTCTGTATAGACTCTGACTTTGCACATTCATATTTTACAGACTTGGCTTTCAATAAAAATATTGGTAAATAAGCCTGTGTCATAATATTAAAATTAATTTTTTACAGTGTAAAAGTATGACATAAGTATAACTTTTGTAGCACTCCAACTAGCCATCCTATAAAAAGGCATCTACTATAGTTTGGATCTGATTTCCTAGTCAAGTGTTTTTCTTGTCTTTTTTCTAATAATGTATACTATCTTTTGTCACCTCTCTGCACATGTGACTATTAAGATTTTTCATTCTTCTTTCTTGTTTACCCTTATTTCTTATTCTTTTTATGCATATCATGTTGTATTGCTATTATGTGATTGCATATCAATTACAGCGGGCTCTATAATGTTACACAAAGATAATGCACTTAGAGTAGCAATCAGTAAATTTTAATGGCACATTTAAGATAGTTTTTCACATCTGCATTGTTATATAAATTCATTGTTGCTTATAGTTTGTCAGCAATGGGTAGTTTCACCTTTTGCACCATGGAATTTCAGTTTGAATATATACTTTTCTGAGGGAATGTTTGGTAAATATATATTCTATGGCTGTACATCTATAAACCTTTGATCTGGTAGTTGTTTGTCTTGGAATTCATATAAGCAAGTTTTACCTACTGGGCTATCCTAGTATCTCTTGTAGCTCTGTGGCACTAAAGAATATTTGGAGCCTCTAGACTTTGTGTCCCATTGTTTCTCTCTAACCTAGTTCTTCATGGCACACTGTCTTTGTCATCTGCCCTCCTACATGAAGCTTTTGGATGTTTTGACCCATCTTCCTTTTGTTTCCTCAGGTAGAATAGAAACTGAAATTGTGGAGCTATTAAGGAGCTTATTTGCTGCTTCAAGTGTAGCTTTTGAAAGCATTTTAGTAATGAAACTGAAGCCTGTATAAACATTTATGAAATGATAGACTTTTCAAAAAGTTAAACACTTCCACTTGAGAATTACTTTTATCCAGTACAGACATTGATATAATTAAATTTGCATCATCATAAAGTGTTGTTAAGCATTTCTCATGCTCATGGTCATACAGGGCTTCTTAAGCTTTTCCACTTGTAATCTGTTTTTTACCCAAGAAAATTTATGCACTCTGAGTATATAGACTTAAAAGTAGATATACAAGTAAAACATTTAGTAATAAACCATACATTTATTTTAAAACAATTCTTTGGTATGTATGTAATTTTACCATTTTTAAAGATGAAAGCAAATCTATTTTCAAAAGAGACAGATGCGTTTTGTTTATATATGATATGAGATGTTTCAGGCAGTGTACCTTGGTCATTGCATATTTAGAAACTTTTTATTTTTGCCCGAGTTTTGTGAACTCTATATGGAGTAGCAACTGAAAGTTTAACAGACTTGGTCCATGGGATGTGGAAATATATTTGCAAAAAAAATTTGGCTTGATAACGATACATAGCTATCTGGCAGAGTTCAGGTTGACATTACAGATCCCATGATCTGGTTTGGATCATGGTGACTGATGCTAAGAATTGTGTTTTAAACTTTCTTTGGTATAAAAAAATTACTATTTATTTCTATCATTAAATTTAATTGGTACATGGGAGTTGACACTGAGAGAATATATTTTTTTAGTTATGCAGACTCTGAAGAACTTATGTAAAGTCACTTGGTTTTCTAAAGTTTAAAATTAAAAAGACAATTTTATCTTTTTTCTTACCCTTTCAAGATCTTATAGTCTTTATGTATACAAATAAGTCCTCATTACTGTTTATTTAAAATGTTTTTGTTTGTTTGTTTGTTACTTAGATACCGTCCCTTTCATAGTCTTAAAAGGTTGGCATTGTAACAGTATGTATGAAACTGAAGCGTTATAGGGAAACAAATCAGAAGATGTAGAACATTCCATTCACATAGCTTAGATCTCACTGCTGAGTCATTGTCCAACAGCCTTTTGGAAATTATTGCATGGATTCTTTGTATTCAGTGTCTGTGGACTCTCTGTTTTCTTTTAACTTTCTAATTGCATTTTTGAGAAATATGCACTTAAAATATTTACCACCTAAAATAGGGGTGTCCAAATTTCAGTGACAGAGAATTAATGGAAAACGTACTGCAGAAACAGATTTGATGTGGGTGTATTAGATACAGAAGAGTGGGGCTTATATGCTGCATTGCTGTGCTTAACCAGCTTTTCTTCCCTCCCTCTCCCTTCCTTTTTTCCTGTTCCCCTTTTTTCCTCTTTAGTTTCTTTAGTGTTTGGAAGTGATGTGTAGCCCAGGCTGGCCGTGAACTTTGTCTTTTTCTTGAGTTCTGGAATTACAGCTGTGCTCCAGCATACCTTTTCTTTCTTTCTCTCAACATTTAAAAAGACATTTCATGGATATGAATGTTTTGTCTGCATTGTATGTATATGTACCACAGCATGCTTGGTTCTGTGGCAGTCAGAAGAGGGCATCAAATCCCCTGGAACTAGAGTTAGCGATGGCTGTGATGCACCATATGGGAGCTGTGAACTGAACGTAGATCCTTTTCAAGAGGACCACTGAGCCATCTCTCAGCTCTTCCAGTACCTCTTAAAAACAGACTTTTAAGAATGTGTAGACTTTGACTTTCAAAAGTTATATAGTTAATAATGTGTTGCTTAGCCTGTATTTCTGTGTTTCAGTAGTTACTCTAGTTAGAATAAATGTCAAGTTCATATATGAGTTCAAGTCTAATATTAGGCAGTGAAAACATTTTTCAAGGAATGATGCACAACTAGAAAATCACTCTTTATGTCCCTACCCAACAAAAGAACATAGATGTAAGAATTAATTTGCAGTGTTTGTGTGCATTACATTACAACATACCATGATTTTTTCATGCAATTCTTAAATCCTTTTTTTCTTGTTATATTGAAAATATAAACGTGTGCTGGGTGTGGGTGCACACCTTTAATCCCAGTACTTGGGAGGCAGAGGCAGGCAGATTGCTGTGAGTTCGAGGCCAGCCTGGTCTACAAAGTGAGTCCAGGATAGTCAAGGCTACACAGAGAGACCCTATCTCAAAAAACAAAAACAAAACAAAAACAAACACAAAAAACAAAAACAAAAAAAGAAAATATAAAAGTGAATAATGGAATGCTTGAGGGACATTATTATATTATTTGGATAAATTATTGTTTGCAATATCCCTGTTCTTTGGCAGAAATTGCCTGGGGGGGGGAGGGAGGGAAGGAAGGAGGGGGGAATGGGAGGGGAGGGGAGTGGAGGAGAGGGACCAGCTTCTTGTGTTGCTTGTAAGGTCTTCTCTTGGAAAGACTGATACTATCTGGTATCTGGGTTTTTTATACCAGTGGTGCTTCTACTTCAATGCTTTTGTACAACATATATATCCACACAATGAATATTTTGTATTTGGATGTAAAGAGGAATTAAGATAATTCTTAGCATTTCAAACATGTGGACATACATGCTCATGCTCATTTGTCTGTCTTTCTTCTGGGCTTTCATTTTAAGGAGTGAAAATCTTTAATCTTGTGAGTTTAGATTCAGCTTAAATAATCAACTTAAATAATATTGTCCCCAGATTATTTGGTGCTTTATGTTCTTGTGGTTATGTTTGAGAAACAGAAACTTTTTTGTACTAACTGAAATTTGTTTAGGATTAGTTCCTCTTTCCAAGTATAGCTTAGAGGTTTATATAGCTGGGAAATTTGGAAGTCATTGATGAGATGAAAACAGCACCATTAAGAAGATTGTTTTCTTTTTCCTCATCTTCCCTTCTTTCTCTCATCTGAGAGGAGTTGGAGGTTATTAAGCTGCTTGTTCTTCCCTTGTGAAATTTGCATTCAGGATGATTCACAGATTGTGCAGTAGCGTACCAAGATCTGTTTGATGGAAACAGAAAAGTTTTCTTTGGTAAAGCAAACCTATGTAGTATTTTTCTCCAGAATACATAAAAAATAAACAAACAAAAAACCAAAAACAACTGTGCATATACTAATTATAGAATCCTGATGATAATTCTGTTTAAAACTGTGTTCTTACATCTATGTATTGCTCTGTTTTTAGCACTAATGTTTTTGGATAGGAAGAGCAAACAAATTCATTTTATTAAATGTATAAAGTAAAAAGACCAGCTTCTCATTCTTTGAGTACTTACAAAATTCCAGGCACTATTTTTAATAATTGATATTGGTCATCAATTCTTACATATCCCTGAGAGGTTGAAACTAAGTTGTTCTCATTTTAAAGTTGAGAAAATTGAGGGTTTAAAGGGTCTTGACTAGGAGTCACGGTTGAAAAGTAACACAACAACAATTTCTTTTTAGGCAGTTGGACTGCTATGCAATCTTTTATTAAGCTCTTGACTTTGGTGCTTCTGACCAACAATAACATGGGCTTAACATTTATTGACTGCTTCTCTATGTTCCAGAAATTACTCTTCCTTCTTTCTAATTTGTGAAATGTTTTCATCAAATAATCTAAGGCGGGGCCATAGACATTGCCAGTGATGGGATTTCGCCTTGAGCTGCACACTGCCAAAGTTCTGTGCTTTGGTACGCTGTTCTAACATCTCTTCAGAGCATTCCTATGTAGTGAAAATCAATGACGTGCTGAGTTGTGTTACATAGCTCTGTAAGAACCCAGGGACGTGCCACTTCTCTTATACCTTGTGGCGTAGTAAAGCACTCTTATTTATCTTATAGGAGACACATAAACCTCATAGAGTTCCATGAGACATTTAAGTTTCAACTTGATGTCTCAAATGCTGCTTAGCTATTTATAAAGAAAATTGAAAGTCTTGTAATCAGTTTCTCCAGTTTGAATAAAAATGTTTGTAAACTGTCCACCCCCCCCCCCCAACCGCCCCAATAGGCCCATATATTTGAATGCATAGATGCCAGGAAGTGGCACTATTTGAAAGGATTAGAAGGATTAGGAGGTATGGCATTGTTGGAGAAAGTGTAACACTGGGGTTGGGCTCTAATGTTTCAAAAGCCCATGCTAACTAAACCTAGTATCTCTCAGACATAGCTGAGCTAGCGCTCAGCTGCTGCTCCGGTAATTTGTGTGCCACCATGTTGACCACCATGGTGATAATAGACTAAACCTCTGAAACTGCAAACAACACCCCGCCCGCAGTTAAATGCTTTCTTTTTAAAGAAGTGACTTGGTTATGGTGTCCTCTTCACATTCTAGAACCATGACTAGGATACTCTTCATTTGAGAAATTTTACTTTATAGCATATAAGGCAGGACTCAAATTCATGATCATCCTGCTTTACCTTGCCAAGTGCAGGGATTTTAGGTGTAATTTCATCTACCTTAACTTAAAAACAAACAAACAAACAAACACGTGATTTCTATGTTCTTTAAATAGAATGGCCTAGTCTTATTCTTATAAATAATAATAGGTGAGGTTGCACCTCTAAAAACTCATACAGAGTTAGGATTTCTATATCATGTACACTTTGCATTATAGTAGTGAAGTGAAATTATAGAGATATTAAGGGCTTTAATTTTTTTCTTCTTTTGTCCATGAGGCTGATAATAAGTGCCATATCCATTTAACCATTTTGTAATTTGTTGGCCTAGCTATTAAGGTAGATGATGTTACTTGTAAGTTTAATTTTAAATATAATTAGTTGATGTACCAGCATATGAATAAAATGAAGAGCATTTAGCTTTCCTGTTCTCACTCACATCCCACCTCTATCTGGCCTCTGCTCACAGGCATCAACTCTTAGTTCTTCCAAAAGTTTTATTTTCTACCCGCGTAAGTAACTCATATATTCACACATGTACATGAGTACACATAAAACTATAGGCTTATGTGTCACATCTCTTTTATATTTGTTTGTTTGTTTATGAGACGGGATCTCTCTGTGTTGTCCTAGCTATCCTGGAGCTGCCTATGTAGACCAGGTTAGCCTAGGGTTTACAATAATCTTGTTACCTTGCTTTTGAGTGCTGGGGTTAAAGGTGTGTGCCACCACACGTGACCTTTACATATTTTAAGAAACCTCTTTTAGTAAAACATTCCTTTACTTTGAATCAGTTTTAAAAATTCTAAACTTAGACATATAACCACGATGCCCCTCCTTTATAAAAGAAGGAAATTGAGAAAATAGTTTTGGAAAGGTTTTATCAATTGCTAAAGGAAGAATGATTTCTGTTTATCACATTTCTAATACTGGAGGGGGAGAGGGAGGGATGGAGGCAGACAGACAGACAGGGAAACACAGAGCCAGAGACACAGAGAACAACAGCCACGTTTACAGTCTCTGGACACCACTATCCATTGTCATGGATTCTACAGATTAAGAGCTCACTTCTTATGCCATTTACAAATCGTTGGCTTCTGGTACTTATGACCAATTTGACTATAGAAGTCAGAGGCTCTCTCGTGTACCATTTTTCATATTTACTAATTTGTTATGATGGTTCTCAGAAGTCAAGGAAGCAGTGCTAGTTAGGATATTATAAAAGATGTAAATGAGCAGTGGAGGTTTATAAGGCAAGGTCTAGAATGTTCTCAAACAGTTTGACCAAGTGGCACTTTTAAGTATAGGAGCCTATGGGGGGCCATTCTCACTCAAACCACCACAACTTTATTTTTACCTTTTCTCCTTTGTGGCCTTCACACATCATTTCTTTTTTATATTCACTGTTTCCTTATTCTCTAGTGTGAATGTGTATCTTCATATTAAACTTCATTATATAAACATTTACTCTACTGACTGGGAATTTTTTGGCTTTAAATAACTAGTAAAGATCAAGTATTACCAAAAGGAACCCATACACATGTGTATTGGTCCCGAAACCTCAAAGTGTTCATGAATCTGAGAAAAAGTCATATGTATTAGGCCACAGGAAATAGCTACCATACTTGTTTGCAGTCTTACCATAGTCTTAAGTAATGGACCAGCAGGTAAGCAGAGGAGGATGGAAGCACTCCTCTGGCGAAGGCAGAGAAACAAAAGATCCAACCTTGGCCATGCAGAAGTCCTTATGTACTATGCATATGCATTTTTGTTCATGAGAAAAAGTAAAGACAACCCCAGTCATGGTGCTAGTTTGGAAAATAAGTTAATTTTTAGTGTTTGTTAACATTCATCATCTATGTTTAATAAGTTGGTACTGTCAATTAATCTTATAGAATGTTTGTAGTGGAGAAGGGGAACTTATATCTGATACTACAACTATCCCTACGGACACATCCACTAAACATAAAAGAATTTGTGTGGGCATTTCAATATGAAACCTTTCTGAGTTCTATAGAACATTAGTGATATTCAATATTTTGGGAAAATTAACAATTTTATATGAACTTGTTAAATGTTATTTTCAAATTTAAAATCATAGACTACTTCCTCCTGTTGTATTAGGATTTGCCATCTGTCACATTTTCAGAAATGGCTTGAGTTTGTTTAAGAAAAATGTCTGTTCTATATACTTACTTTGTACATCACAAAGAAAAAGCTGAATGATGCTTTTTACTACTTCGTAGCCTTCTGTTGTAGGTGCTTGTTCTGTTTCTCTTACTTGAAGATTTTGTTGTTGATATTATCACACCACAAAGAAGACTGTTATTATTTTCACTGTGCACGCAGTGATTTGTGATTCAAGCAGGTTACAATCAGGAAAGATGCATACAAATTTTGTTTCAGTTGGCACTGTGCTTCAGAGAGGGGTAGAGCCATTCAAAGATCTTTAATATTGCCAGACCATAACAGCTTGACTGCCTTCTTTAGGTAGAGGTACTGTTAGTGCAGGCTGGGGAGCCAGTTTTTAAAAGCTCAGACATTGATATTGATAGCTCAACAGTGATAAGCTACTTACTCTTGCCCCCCTCCCCACTAGAAGTCACATTCCTTTACAAGCTCTAACCTTCCCCACAGCGTCTGCCCCTACAGGAAAATGTTGAGATTCAGCTCAAATAGAGACAAGTGTGGGATATACTAATATAAGAAGAGGCATTAAATGCAATAAAATGAATGCATGTGACATGCCTTCAATATTCTTAATATAGTTCATTTTTCTGCCTGTAACAAATGGCTGATAAAAAAATAACCCGAATTTTGGCCATTTAATAATAATAGAACATCTTAGTCATATTTTAAACAACCAGACTAGTATAAGTTAGCATAAATCATACTTGAAAAAATTACATATGAATTGTTTTTCCCTTTTAGAGTTAAATATAAATGGATTGTCTTGTGTATTTTGTTTTTCTATTTAAGAGATTGAATAGGAATAATAGGTGTATTTGATCTATTTCAATTAAAATACAGACTACAATAGACTGTCATGTATCCTCTTGACAGTGACATCATTCATAAACTCAGTTTAGTTATCAAGGACATATAGTTGCTTAAGCAGTACTTGACCCAGTGTGGAGTTATAGGACTTAATCTTTCTAACGCATGTCTGAGAAGTGAAAGATAGGTGTGAGATTTTCTCTGCCTGTTTGCTGTTGATAGCATGTATGATCAGGGATAGTGCACAGCTAAAGGAGAGATATGGAGGAAGCAAGGTTAAGACCATCATAGGAATTGCTTTGAAGTCCAGCTATCTTAAAATACATAGATAATCAGAAATTCAAGTAAACTTTGCTGTTCAGGGAAATGTTTTCTTCTTCATCATTGCTTGATTGGTTTATTGATTGATTGGTCTGTTTCAAGACAGGGTTACTCTGTAGCTTTAGCTGTCCTGGACTGGCTTTGTAGACCCGGCTGGCCTTGAACTCACAGTGATCCGCCTGCCTCTGCCTCCTGAATACTGGGATTACAGAAGTGCTCCACCACGCCCAACTGAGAATTATTTATTTATTTACCAAAAATAAGTTGTCCCTTCACAGTACTTAATACTTGTTATTAGGAAACTCCTTTGTTCTTGTGGTTAAAGTTAGCAGTTCTATGCTGAGTTTTCCTACTGAGACTGAAAGTGAGGCCATGAGACTTCAAATATGAGACTAAAGGAAATACCAGAAAGAAGTATACTATACCCTGTCTTCCCTGTCTCCTCTCTTTCTCATATCTCTCCTCTTTCCTTTCTTTCTCATCTCTACCTTTTCTTTCCCTTTCTCTCATCCCTCCCCTCCTTCTCTTATGAAGGGCAATGGCGAGCATAGGGACTTACTGACTAGATACCAGCGTTCAAATACTGGTAGAGAAGAAAATTAAAATGAGTTTGTAAATAGTATCATCTCATAGTGAATTTTCAGTAATGTAGAAACAAATATTTTGACTTGGTATATTTATATCTTGAGTGTATTGGCTTATCATTAATGTCTTTTTCTTAAGTTTCATGGAGCTTTGTTTAAATGCATTGGGTCCACTGATATGTATAAATTATCGTGTAATAGGCTGCACCAAACTTCTATTGTTTGTCAGGACAAAGCAAAATTCACAGGCAACATGTGCTATTATTCTGACAAAATTTGGGTGTTCTGGTAATGGGGTACTTTCTGACATTTCAATAGATTAGAAAGTAGATAGTCACGAAGAAAAAAAAATAATGGCCTGAATGGATTTGACTTTTCTTTCTGTGCTTTAAGAATAAAAAAGAGAGGCTGTGGAGATGGCTCAGCAATTAAGAGCATGCATGGTTCTTCTCAAGAACCAGAGGTTGGTTCCCAACACCCAGGTTGATTGGAGAATCTGAAAGCCTCTTATGGCCTCAAAGGGCACAACACTCAGGTGCATGTGCCCTGCTCTTCTCAACAAACCCTCACACACATAATTTAAAATAAGATTTAAAATCTTAAAAAAAAAAAAAAAAAGAATAAAACACAGTGAAGGCTGGGGGAAGATAGTTCAGTCAGTAACATGCAGTCATGCAGCTCTTGAGTGTGAATTCTAAGCACATACATGAAAGTCATCCATGGCTGCAAGTGTCTGTGATTCCAGTACTTGGGGACATGGGGCTGCAAGCAGCTCCCTGGGGCTCACTTGCCATCTAGCATAATGAATCAATGAGATCTAGGTTTAGTCATACACCTTGTCTCAAAAGTAAGATGGAGTGCCAGTGAGATGGCTCGGTGGGTAAAGCTGCATGCTGCCATGTCTGGCAACCTGAGTTCAATCCTCGGGACCCACATGGTAGAGGGAGAGGACCAACGGTCCTCTGACCTCCACATGTGCATTGTGGCACACACACACGTGTGTATGTGTTTGTACATAGGCACAGAGAGATAAACGTAACCTAAAAGTTATGTAGAGAATGAAGGCGGTAGGCACTCTTTGGCTTCCACACACATGCGTACAAGTGTGCCTGCACATGTGTGTGTATACATGAGTATATGCATATTTAACATAAGCATAATAAGAGACTGAATTGAAGGTACCTGTAGTAGGCTGCAAGCAGATACCATTGATACAGTAATTTAAAATGGTTAGGTCATCTATCTTGAGTATCTTGTAGACTGCTCCTGGGCAGCATGCTGAAATGATTGCCATTGCTAAGAGTCATCTCTAGGGACTGAGAATGTAGCTTAGTGATAAAGCACTTGCCTAATGTGCACAAAGCCCTAAGTTCAGTTCTCAACACTGTGGAGGAAAATTGCTATAGAATATGATCAGAGATAGAGCATATTTTTAAAACTGTGAGAATTTAGTATCTATCTGAGGGGAAATTGCTTCTAAAAATGTATCTTGTAAATTGGCCTGCTAACCACATTGATTATGAATGCTGATTAGGGCTACTTTGAAAATTTGGGTAAAAAGAAATATATTTCTTTATATATTTAAAGTAATGAATATTTTAAGCTAATTTAAGTAGCATTGTTCTGTTTTTAAAACTGTTCCATTATATTTACTTCTATAATGATCACCTTAATTCTGGGCCTTCCTAATATAATTTCTTGTTTGTTGAGTTTAGAACCCAAAGCATGATTATTGAATTTCAGAGTTTCTAAGAATATACCATTTTCTAAGCCAGGTGAGGTCTGGTATGAAAATAAAAACACACATAAATGAAAATGTAGATCTACATTGCTTCAGCAGTTTATGATAGTTATTTGTTTGAATTGTATTTCATTAGTAGCATATTAAAAGTCACCACGTAAAGAGATAAATTCTCCTAAACTGGTTTGTTTTTTGTTTGTGTGGATATGTGTTGGGAGGTTGTTTGTTTGTTTGTTTTTTGTACAGTAAGAGCAAATGAAAAGGCATTGAGATTGGTGGAGATGCTAGGGTTTCTATTATCTAGAAGAGTCTCTGTAAATCTCTTAAAGCTTACTCTGGAAGGCAATAACTTAGAGTGGGTCTTATTGGTTACATCCTAATTATAGTTTTTGAGGGGAAAGGCCACATGTAAATTTTAACTTAATTTAGAAGCAACTATTGTGAATTTTAAGAAATGATTGTTTGTTTGTTTACTTGCATTATTGCATGGGCCTCAGGTTTGTCCTTTCCTCTCTCCACTCCTCTGTTTTTGCCTTCAATCACATCTCTTGACTAACTCTTCTATGTGATTTTTTTTTTTTTAAGTTCCGTAAGTATGAGGTGAAGGTTACATTTTATTAGGCATTATCTGTGCCTAATGAAACTTGCATCTTCATCTTCATCATGTGAGATTCCATGGCACTCTTTCTGCCTCATTAGAAGGAAGGGTTAACACAAGATAGAACTAGTTATGCATTTGCAGGAACCCAGAGTTTGAGGTTTAGATTTACTGTAGACCAAATGACCCACTGTTTAAATGCTATTTTGAAATTACTTGGAAGTAATGGATTATATTCAGTCTTTTTAAATGGACTTCCATTTTAGGTTTTAGTTCCCTTTTTGTAAACTGTGTTGTACTTTCTCTCTTAAATTAAAGTAGAATCCTAGTTACATAATTTACTCAATGAGTATTTGTCAGTTTGTATTTATATTCATTGTTCTATTTCTTCATCTCCTTTGTGCTATTCTTTCACCACAGACTACAAGAGAACTGCCAATCCTGACTCCTGTTGTAAATGTGGATCACATAAGCTTTACTTACATAATGCTTACCATTTCCACTTTGACCAATCTAGTGTGGATTCTTATCATCTCTGTACTAGCCCATTATCTTCATCTCCCATTAGTCAAAACCTCTGTCTTTTACTCACTCACTTGATTTTATAACATATGGCTTGGCTTTCTTAAAAATCCCCATTCCTGTTCCCATATTGGTGGTTATTTCTAAAGTATGGTCTGTGGAACTCTGTAGTCCCAGGACCCCTTTCTAAGTTAATGTTATTTTCAAAAGCATTCAAAAAACTGAATAGTAGTTGCACAAATTTCTTTCTGCAGAAATGTCAACGACACCTACCACATCCTTATAAAGCCCAAACAACAAAGCAAAGTATAGTTCCATCAGTGCTCAGCCTAGGGAACTGTAGAGTTTTGGGGGTTACTAATAGAACATGGATAAGGGACTATTTGCAGGAGCATTAAGGCCCCAAAGCAGCTGCACTGGACAGTCTTAACCAGCATGGATCGTGACGTCTGCATAGCTACATAAATGCAGCTTCCCTTTCTGTTAACCCTGTCTTTTTTCTGTACAATTTTTCTGTACAATGTGCAATTAGGACAGAATTTCATACACATAGCTAGGAGACACAGGGAAGTTGCCAGAATCTCAGGTGAGGTTTCACAGGCCTTCCTCAGCTCCTCTCCTATGAGGGAGCATCAGTTATCAACAAGCCCTATCTCAAGGATCTCTTGAAAATGGTCACAATTATTCTGGTTAAGAGCCAGGCTGTTAGGCTCAGAGGACAGCATTCTACAACAGATTATGACATTTCCTGGAAAAGGAAAGGCATAATCCTGTTATTTCAGGGGAAACAACCAACACGATTTATTGCTAGAGAAAAATTTATGACCAAAATGAAAACTATAGTTTTGGATAATTTCTATCTGTTATCTTGAGCTTGACAGCTTCCTTGAATTCAAAGACTTTTCTGGTCAAAGCAAGACAGTTGTGAAGTTTGATGACATTTGGAAGATTTGAAATCCCAGCTAACCAGTTTTTTTCTAAGTGATCAGCACATAATGTTTATAAGCTTATGCATATGAGATAAAAAGAGCTACTCTAAATATAGAGAACAGTGATTTTTATTTATTTTTTTGTGTACATTGGTGCTCTGCCTGATTGTCTGTGTGTATGATGGTGTCAGATCCCCTGGAACTAAAGTTACAGACAGCTGTAAACTGCCATGTCAGTGCTGGGAATTGAATCCAGGTCCTTTGGAAGAGCAGCTAGTGCTCTTAACTGCTGAGCCAACTCTCCAGCTCCCTACAACAATGAGTTTTAATGTATCTATATGAAAAGTTCATTGCTGTGGTTTTAGATTCCATGTTGTACTGACTCCCCCTACTTTCTTCTCAAAATTCTTACCAGTTTTTGGTATTATGTTGAAGAAGAATGCCCATAATTATTTGCAAATACTATTAAAATACTACTGATATTTCAACCTTCATATATAAGTCCTGATAATCTCTCATATATCAACCAAAATAACTAAAGCTATGGATTGGGTATAGAAGCAAGTGAACTGAGCTGTCTTGTATTCAGCTAATCTGAGAACATTTTTTTAAAATGTAAAAACAGTGCCATTCTTACAGATTTTTATTAAAAATAGTTTTAAATGCATTTTAATATCAATATGTGGTAGATTTTAATTTCTAACATAATGCATGTTGACATAACCCATATAAATATAGTCTCAGTAGTTTTTCAGTCTCAAGAGATCTTGATATAAAAACATGATCATTTTTAAAGCTACAAGGTAATATCTAGTCTTAAAGTGCTTTTTGTTGACATTGACTTTGGGTTCCTTCTAATGTTTCTAAAATTATTTAATTTTTGTAATGAGGCCAGCATGTAATGTCCTTAGTATTCTCATAGGAGTGGGACACAGCAAATCTAAAATTGTTTCTAATTTTGCTGTTAAGAGTCGTCTTGTACGTTTATTATGCTTTTCTCTAGTGAATTTTAGGTACTAAAAATAACTGGAAGTCAGAATTAGAAATAAGTCACTAGAGTAAAAAATGAAGATGGGTGGAACTACTAAGGTGAAGTAGGGCAGAAGCCTGAGCATGCTGTTCACAGCTCTTGGCATGCAGGCCCTGCCGCCTGGCTGTCAGTTAGCCAAAGGAGTGAGGACATGATAGAATGACTGAATTAAACCTATAGACTTCTTTAAAACATTGGGGATTTTATTGTTTTTGTTGTTTGTTTTGTAAGTGTTTTGTTTTGCTTTGCTTTGTTTTTCAAGATACAGGGTTTCTTTGTGTATCCCTGCTGTCCTATACTGACTTTTTAATTTAATTTAATTTAATTTAATTTTTTTTCCGAAACAGGGTTTCTCTGTGTAGCCTTGGCTGTCCTGAACTCACTTTGTAGATCAGGCTGGCCTCGAACTCACATCGATCCTCCTGCCTCTGCCTCTTGAGTGCTGAGATTAAAGGTATGCGCCACCAGGCCTGGTTCCTAACTCACTTTGTAGACCACTCTGCCTTGAGCTCATGAAGATCCAAGCCTGCCTCTGCCTCCCTAGTGCTGGGATTAAAGGTGTGCGCCACCATGCCTGGCTTGTAAGCATTTCTTAAACCTTAATCCAGAAATACTAAACAGAACAAAATTAATCACTTACTTCTTTGTCTTCTTCCATGTAATTCATAACATTACCAAAACTGGTGCAAATAGCTAAAAAATAAACAATGCTGGCCTCTGGGATGGCTCACCAGTCTGGCATTTTAGACTCACTTTAAAAAATACATCCTATTTCATCCTACGTTTAGCAGTGAGCTAAGGGTCTAGGGACCAGTGTGCTTTATTGTCTTGTTTCACTGTACCATGAAGAGTCTAGAGTAAAGTCCACATGCTTCACAGAGGAAGAATGTTGGGAGGCTCAGAAAATTACTCAGGATCACACAGATAATTTACGTTTTCTTAAGTTTAGTACTGATTGAGATTTATTTTTCTGCAAGAAACATGGACTGTGTCATTAAAAACAGTGTCTCAGTTTCTAATTTTTAAAGCTTGAGGTCTGTCAGAGTGCCATCTGACTTTAGTATCAGTCATAAAGTACAATGGGCAGTTTGGGTTACACATGGCTAACTTGTGTAGGTCACCATGTTTCTACTTAATGTAGACCTATCTCTTTCTAAGTTGTCTTAATATTTGATCCTGGAGTTAAGCCTACACTGTGATAAAATATAATTCACTTGTCTGAGTCATATGACAGTAATTACTTTTGACATAACTTTTAACTATAGATAATATTACATACACATCCAAAGGATTAATTAGTTTATTTCTTAGCCTGGTAGTGGTGGCACACACCAATAATTTCAGCATTCGGGAGGCAGAAGCAGGTGGATCTCTCTGAGTTCAAGGACAGCCTATTCTATTGAGCAAGTTCCAGGACAGCCAGAGCTGAGCAGAGAACCCTGTCTGGGGAGGGGTGGGGTGAGGTGGGCTTGGGGGGGAGAAAAATAATTTTAAGGTTTTCACAATAATTTTGAAAAACTTTAAGATAATTTAAGATGCAGTTCTAAGACTAAATAAAGATGCTTAGGCTACGAAGGGAAAGCTATAGGTATGGAATGAAGACTGTAAATGCCAGAGATAGAAAGAGAAACAGAGGCCAAGGCAGTAAATTCCTGTGAATCAGTACTATCTCTAGCCAAACTCTTGGTATTATTGGTTCTTAGACTTTGAGTTATTGTTCAAAGAATTGGTGAGTTTCCTAAAAGAAGACATTTAAATAGATTTATAGAGGCTAGGAATTTAAGCCGGAGGAACGGGAATGAAGGTGATATTGAACACATGGGGAATTTGAGAGGGAAGGTGGGAACTTCAGCGCTTTGATTACTGAGTTGTAGCTTTCTACACATATTGGTCTGTGATTTTGCATATTTTGGATAATTACAACCTGAGACAGAGAAACCATTTGCATTTATTGAAGTCAAAGCCAGTTATATCTGCTGTTTAGGATTTACAACTGCCTGGCCTTTGTGGATATGTATTTTCTTCTGTCATAAGCTTGGACTGTCCTGTAGCATATCTTCATAGGAACAAATAAGGTATTTGAGGTAATTGCTTTTGTATATTCATAAAAAGAACTAGTCCTTTGTGGCAAAACAACTTTTAATATATGTAAGGCATATCAAAATGTTTTACTTAATCACCTAATATATAGTTATTATTAAGGTATGCTCCTCATTTCACAATAGAAATGAGTCAACAGTTCATATGAAAACATTTTAGAAGAACAAGGGTACTAGTCATCTGCTGGGACATGGGAATTTTCCAATATTTTGCTGTAATGTTAGGCGTCCTCATCTCCAAGATGCATGGCAGTAATACATTTTTCCATTTTTCCTTGAAAGCGGTTTGATGTGTTTTAAGACTTTACTGGCCTCTAGTGGTAATGCGGTGCTATAGTTTTAGTCCAAAACCATTTTGTAGATGTAGTTAGCTCTTAACTTTGCTCACTCAATTCTAGATTAACTCTAATCTCAAACCCTCTTTATCCAAAGACTAGAAATCTTTGTTTTTTTCTTCTTTTCTCTGTTATCCCCACTGCTTCATTTTGAGTCATATTGGCTTAGCTTTGAAATAGCCTCCCATTATTTTAAAATAAATACTGTGTTGATTAATATATCAAGTTTGTGGTAAGTTTTCTTCTTGGAATGTTTGAGCGTCTCTGCAGATTGTAGGACCATGTCTTTTTTGCTCCATTACAGTAGTTTTAATAGTAATTTTAGGGGCTGGAGAGATTGCTCAGAGGTTAAGAGCACTGATTGCTCTTCCAGAGGTTCTGAGTTCAATTCCCAGCAACCACATGGTAGCTCGCAACCATCTATAATGTGATCTGATGCCCTTTTCTGGCCTGTGGGTGTATATTCAGGCAAAGCTCTGTATACATAATAATAAATAAATAAATCTTTGGAAAAAAGAGTAATTTTAGTTTATCACTGAGAGTCATGTTTAGAATCACTTGTATTAATTCACCATTAGAGAATCTTGTATTTCAGATACTGGTATACTAGTCATGAGAATGATTTGATAACTTGTTGTTTGTTTTGTTTTGTTTTTGCTACACAGATGTAAAAGGACCGCCCACCCATCGTCTGTCGTGTGGTCAGTCACCTTACACTGAGACCACGTCATGGGAGAGGAAGTACTGCATCCTCACAGACAGCCAGCTGGTGCTGCTCAACAGGGAGAAGGAGGTACGAGCAAGGCTCGCTCACTGGACAGCACAGTTCTGAGATTATATACTTTTATTTGTATTTTGATAAAGTTGTATTATATAAATATAGGCTCTAGCAACCGTAAATGGCAGTCTAATGGGTGCTATTGTCATAATGATATGTTGCCGCAGTGAAATAGCAAGTTCCACAGACTGGGCTGGATTTTAGATAGGAAACCAAAAAGAAAAAAAAAAAAAAAAAAAAAAAAAAGAAAAAAAAAATTATTCCGAGTTGATAAATTCAGAATGGAAAGGTATTAGGCTATGGAAACCTGGTCCTGCAAATGGTCCAGAGGTGCTAAATTATATCAGTTTATGCCTGTACTGACTAGTTTTACTCAACTTGACACAGGATAGAGTCATTTTGGCAGAAAGATTCTCAGTGGAGCAAATGTCCTCACCACATTAACCTCTGAGCAAGTCTGTGGTGCATTTTCTTGATGGATCAAAGGGCTTAGCTACTGTGGGTGGCACCACCCATGGCCTTGTGGTCCTGAGGTGTAAGAAAGCAGGCTGAGCAAGTCATGAGGAGCAAGACAGTTAAGCAGCAGTCCTCTCCAGCCTCTGCATCAGCCTCTAGCTTTCTACCACTTGAGTTCCTACGCTGACTTCCCTCAGTGATGGAGGATAATTGGAAACTGTAACCTGAAATAAGCCTTTCCTTCCCATGTCACTTTTGGTAACTGTGTTTTGTCATAGTAGTAGAAACCCTAGGTAAGACAAACCCAATGAAAGCAGATTGCATACTCAGCAGATTAACTGAAAGGTTTTGATAAACTGGCAATTTAAAGAAGTGCAGGAAAATAAGGACCTCATCAAAGTGTAGAGAAGTACCCATGAGCTAGCAACAGCAGGGGGAAGCTATAACTGTAGTCCTTAGGACAGTGGATAAAAGCAGCATTTCTGTAGGTCAGTGAATTATAATTGCATGGAAGGCAAAAGAACAGTTTGTTCCAAATACTAATGGGTATTCAGGGGAAAAGGGAGAGAGAGAAAGAGAGAGAGGGGGGAGGAGAGCGGAGAGAGAGGAAGGGAGGAGAGAAAGATTAAACACCCCACTTTTTTTAATCAGTGTCCATACTAGCCAAATCTTTTTTTTAAAGGAAACCAAAAGAATTTATTTTATTATTTTTTTTATATAAAATTATTTATTCACTTTATATCCTAATTTCAGCCCCTCTTCCTCTCCTTCCAATTTGTCCCCCATGCTTATCATCCTACCCTGGCACATTAAGTCACTGCAGAACTAGGCTCATCCTCTCCCACTGAGGCCAGACAAGGCAGCCTAGTTAGGGGAGCTGAATCCAAAGGGAAGCACCAGAGTCAGAGAAGGTCCCCACTCCAGTTGTTGGGGGATCCACATGAAGTCCAAGCTGCACATCTGCTGTATCTGTGCGGGGGGAAGGCAGAAGATTGTTTTGATGTGTTCTGTAGTGCCCAGCTTCTTGAAGCCCACAGGGTAACCATAGGCAGAGAGTGTATGGCTCTGAGGCGCAAAGACTGTCACTCACACAAACATCATGTTCTAGGGACACTTTCTATTCCTCTACAGCAGTGGTTCTCAACCTTCCTAACGCTGCCACCCTTCAATACAGTTTCTCGTGTTGTGGTGAGCCCCCAGCCATAAAATTGCTTTCATTGATACTTCATAACTATAATTGCACTATTGTTGTGAAGCATAATGTAAATAGCGGATATTTCTGGTGGTCTTAGGTGACCCCTGTGAACGGCGGTGGTGACCTGAAGGTTGAGAATCACTGAGAGAAACCAGGAAGGAGAGGTTTTCTTTCAAACTTTTCATATACTATTTACGACTTCTTCAAACTGTTTTAGTATATAAATCCTTCTACATCCAAATCTACTTCTATCGCATAAAAATTGACTATGGTCTTGGTAAAGAAGACACACAATGGCAGATAAAGAGAATAAAATATATGAATCAGTGACTTACTAATTATAGTGATTTCTACATGAAGGACTAGAAGGTGGGTAGAAAACCCGTTCAGTAAGGTGCTCTTCCTAAAGTGTTTGTTCAGAAGGATAGAACAGGAAGTGTTTTTTGATTCTCATTTATATTTTCTTACTTCATTTTTTTCTCTTGTTCTACCTTTCATGTCTTTATCTCTGTCACTTTTTACCCATCATTCTAAATTTAATAAAAAATAAGGTAATAATGAAATGATTTTAGTTTTCTTCTTTTATTTAATAAGCAGTGCTTTTGAAAGAGCCCAGCTAAAGTACATCCATGAAGAATTTGGTTGTACTTTTCATCCACTGAAAAATTTCTTTCAGGCTGGTGAGATGGCTCAGTGGTTAAGAGCACTGTCTTCTCTTCCAGAGGTCCTGAGTTCAATTCCCAGCAACCACATAGTTGCTCATGACTATCTATACTGAAATCTGATGCCCTCTTTTGGCATGCAGGTATACATACAGATAGAGCACTCATACATTAATAATTAAATAAAAAAGAAAATTTCCCTTGCTTAATAAAATTCTTTCCCCCTATTTTATATATTTTATTATTAATAAATTTAACTTGATTAAACTATTTCATTGAAGGCCAGGCCCTTCAGAATTATGTGTTGTTTCATTAAGATGAATAAGAAAAATTCAGAGCAAATATAGAAGTATAGAAGATTTTCACCAGGTGTGGTGGAGCATGCTTTAGTCCCAACACTTGGGAGGCAGAGGCAGGCGGATCGCTGTGAGCTCAAGGCCAGCCTGGTCTACAAAGTGAGTCTAGGACAGCCAGGGCTACACAGAGAAACCCTGTCTTGATCCCCTCCCAAAAAGATTTCCAATTACCCCGTTTGAATAAAAATATAACTGAAGATGCTAGTTTAAACCAAGCTATTCTGTTATTTTGTTGTCTTTCATTATCCCAGTATTAGCAAGGACTGACATAAGCAGGCTATTTTTGCTATCTTTTTGACCTTGCCTGCATTTTATTCAGTTCAGGACTGTAATTTAAGAATAGATAGCACAACAATAAGAAGCAAGCTGTATCCAGTACCTATATACAAGTATATATTCCGTCATTAACAAATTCCTGCTCAGTTACATACTATCATAGTTAGAGTTTCTCTTAACTGTGAAGAGACACTGACCATGGCAACTCTTGTAAAGGAAAACATTTAATTGGGCTGGCTTACAGTTTAGTGGTTTAGCTTAAAGGTTCATTGCATTATCGTCATGGAAGGATGCATGGTGGCCTACGGGCAGACATGATGCTGGAGAGGTAGCTGAGCGTTCTCCATCAGATCTGCAGGCAGCAGGAAGAGAAAGTGAGCCACTAGACCTGGCTTGAGCTTCTGAAACCCCAAAGCTCCCCCATCCTCCAGTGGTACAGTTCCTCCAACAAGCCACACCTCCTAATAGTTCCACTCTCTAGGGATCTATGAGTGCCATTTTTATTCAGACCACCACAAGTACCCAACTCTGGGTCCCCTTTCTCCTCAACAGCAGTATCATATGTCCTTTTTCTCTTTGTGTGGGTGTATGCACATGCATCTTGAGGAGCTGGGGGAGGAAATCCTGTGTACAGTCAAGTACTTTACCACTGAGCTACATCTTCCGCCTGTTTATCTTCTTAGGATAGCTTTTATATGTAGTTTTAGATGTCTGAGAACTCTCATTTCCAAATTTAACTCTTGCTTCGCGTCTGTATATTCCCACTTTCTGACCTTACCTTCCACTCAGATGTCCCCCTCTCTTGAAACAATTCATTTGTTGCTGCAGCTCAGGATACAACTGCTGTTTTATTTTTGTTTCTTGTTTTTTTCCTACCTTGTCTCTTTAGGGATCTTTTAGCTTCTTGGTCCCATAAAAACCAGAGTCTTTTCTGAAGATATGTCTTCTGTGAAATCCTGCCAAGAGGTGGCTGTCTTTCTCCTAACAGCCTTCATCATGCCATATTGCCTAGACTAGTTATATTCTCTTTTTTATGGCTGTTTCTTGATATTCTCCCCCATTTTCTCTAAAACAATCCAGAACTTTCTGTTGTAGTAGTCACCTTCCAAGTCCAAGCCCCTTCTCTTCTTGTTACTCATATTTTGTTGATTTTAATGCTCAGGGCCATTGTCTTTATCTCAACAACTGCTTCAAGTCAATGTATTGCTTGTGAGCCCCTGTAGCATTAAATCTCCAGGGTATACGATGGCAGAGAAAGCATTTCTCTTTGCGAGGGGAGGAATGGGAGTAGAGTAAGGACAGATCAGATCAAAGAAAGGCCAAACACAGCAGAACAGATAGCAAACCCTGTAGCTCCATATCACATCTGAGGCGTAGGGCAGCATCTTGTGTACTCCACTGAGTTTGGGTAGCTCCACCCTACACTACGTTACTGACAGTATACATGAACACTTGCTTATTTATTGGCTGCTTCAATCAGTGCTTGCTGCTTTCCTTTTTGCGGCCCGTGTTCCTATTATACCTGATGTCCTACATCTCTACTGCTTCTTAGGCTTTACCTTTAAAGGTTTACAGAGGCCTGTAAAGGTCCTTCTTCCAGTGAATCTAACCTTGCCACCCCTCATTTCCTGGCCACAGGCTTTCAGGAACATTGGTAAAAGCCCTTAGTACAAGGCAGCCCTAAGTGCATGATAGACAACTTTATGCCTTGCTGCCAGTTTGAGATCCTTGTTTTGTCATAGTTGCAGTAGCCTCTAAGTATGTGGGTGACTAAATTAGGGAAAACATTTTCCTAGGTCTCCGTACTCCAGGAGGCTTGCTGGAGGCGCCAGTTAAATTACTCTCAATGGTCTAACAAACCCTGGGTTTGTCTGAAGATGGTCTATCCATTCTCTTCAAAACCTGAACTGTGTCTATATTTCTTTGCTTGTCAAAGTTAACATTTCTCATACCTTTCTGTTCCATTTTTTTTCCCTCAAAATTCTCAGTGTAAGCCTGTATAAAGGTCAGTAACCAATCACCATCCTCTAGCCTTACTGGCCAAATACAGTAGCCTGTGGTTTTAGTGTTCAGCCTCACTCTGGTTTCAGTACCCAAGCAGAATGGAGCAGGTGCTTTGCCAGAATGTAGCACGAGTGGTCTCTTGTCCAGCCCCGGATAGAGCCCGTATTCCTGAAGCCATGTGAGCATGGCGTTTATTTCCCATCTTTCCCTTGGCATTCTGAAATTCTGCACTCCCATCAGATGTAGAATCCTGTCCGTCTCTACTTAGTTTTCTTGTTCTTCTCTAGCCCACAGCTCTAAACTCTTCCACATTCCTTCCTCTTACAAATCAGTTCCAGAAACCTCTGAGCCATATGGCCAAGTTTATCACAGCAACAGCCCACTTCCTGGTACCAGTTTTCTATATGAGTTATTCTTCTCATCTGTCTAACAAAAATATCTGACAGAAACAGCTTTTCTGAAGGAAGGCTATTTATTTTCATACTGAGTTTTATGACCATAGAAGTAGCTCCTGTCCATGTTAACAAGGGTGTGAGGTGCTTTGCTCAGAAAGAGAGCCCTGGTCAGAACCAGGACTAAGCCATAGTGGTTCCAGGGACTTGAGCCTGACTAGAAGTTGCTATGGAATGAAGAAGTCTCTCTGTCCTGCCTCCCTCTCTGTATCTCTTCCTCCCTCTCTGTCCCTCTGTCTTACTCCCCCCCACCTTCTGTATCTACACCTACCCCTGTGCCTACACCTACATCTGTCTATGGGTATAGGTAGATGTGGAACATTTCCAAAGAAGTTACCCTGCAGTTGGAGTGGGGATGAAGGTTAATGGGGGCATTGGGGATGGAGCCACCCTGGATGTAGGCTGCCTTCCTGTGGGCTAAGCTCTGGACAGAGTGAGCAGAGCATCAGCATTCTCTTTCTCTACCCCCTGACCATGGACATCAACTTAGCAGCCACTTCGTGCTCCCACCAGCATGCTTTTCCCACTGTATGGACAGTGCTCCTTCACTCTGTAAGCCAAACAGACTCTCTAACTTTCTTTTTGTCAGGTATTTGCTCAAGGAATAAGAAAAGTAACTTCACATTTTCCCCCTTACCTGATCTTTCCCATCACTGTACTAGGATTTCTCTCCTCCTTTAAACAGTAAAATCAATGAAAACAACTCAAATTTTATTAGCCTTTCATTTATACCTCCTTTCTTCTCATCTTTTTGCAAAACTTAGAATTTCTAAGTTCGTTGTCCCTATTTCTTTTTTTGTCTTCATTTTCCTCCTCCATTCTTCATCCTTCTCCTTTTCCCAAATTTTTTTCATCTTCCTTTCAAAACACTGCTTCGCCTTGTAATCTAGCTTGGCTGAATTTAGATACTTAAGCTGCCTCCAACTCATACTGTTGTACCAGCCTTCTGAGTGCTGAGAGTACAGATGTGTGCTGCCACTCCTGGGCCTTTCCTCTCTTTAATGATGATTCTTCCCTAAAAGCCATTTTCTTCACTTGGCTGCACTTTCTTCCCCCTTTCTTCTTCCCCTTTGTAGTTTCTTTGAGTCTTCTTTATAAATTTACTTTCTCCGTGTGGGAGTACCACAGAGTTCAGTCTCCAACCTCTCCCCCTTTGGGGTGCGGGGCAATGACCCTTTCACAGGGTTTCCTAAGACACAGATACTTACAGTATGATTCACAGCAGTTATGAAGTAATTAAGAAAATAATTTTATGGTTGGGAGTCACAACAACATGAAGGCCTGTTCCTGCCTCAAGATCTTAGACTTTGTTCCTTTGTTCTACTTCAGGCATTGACTTTCCTCAGATGTCATTGTTCACTTTTCCACCTGCAACTTACATATCATTTACTTGGTAAGGGCAGAGCTTAACAATGTATTTTCAATCATAATCTTTCTCCATTTTCAGTCTAGATTTTTAATTTTTATTTATTTATTTATTTTGGTTTTTTTTTTCAAGACAGAGTTTGTCTGTAGCTTAGCTTTCCTGGACTCACTGTGTAGACTAGGCTGGCCTGGAATTCAACAGAGATCTGCCTGCCTCTGCTGGTATTAAAAGTATGCACCACCACAACTGGCTTAATTTTTAAATTTTAATAGGCTGTTGTGAATACTTATAGTGAACTTATAGTTTATAGTATAATATATTATGATTAGATTAGAGAAATTAGCCAGTCTGACATCTCAAAAATTTATCTTTTTATTTAAATTTTTCTAATAGTTTTTTTAATTTACAACTTATTAAAAAAAAAGTGGTACATATGCACAACAGTGTATTATTCGACTATGAACAAGAAAGAAATTCTTTTTTTTTTTTTTTAGGACACAATGGAACTGGGACATTAAATGTAGAAAGACATACACTGACTATTCTCAGTTATATGTGGAAGTTGATCTCATTTAAGTAGAGAACAGAATGGTGGTTACTTGAAGCTGAGAAGGATGAAGGCAGGGGAGGAGAAGAAGGTAGCTACATAAGGTGCAGCTGGTAGCAAGGATGGCTTTAATGTTCTATAGCATAACAGTATAACTATGACTGACAGCAATAAGTTGTAAATTAAAAAAACTATTAGAAAAATTTAAATAAAAAGATAAATTTATCTGATTCTTCCACATAGTCTCAAGATCTTTTCTATCTTTTGCCCCCTGTGATTATCATGTTAGTCCACTTTTTATTTATATAACAAATACTTAAGATACTAACCTTCAGTGAGGAAAGCTTATTTTGGCACATAGTTTTGTAGGATTCACTCTAATCAGTTGACCTCATTGCATCTGGGCTATTAGTGAGGCAGCACATCATGGCCAGAAAGTGTAACAGAGCTGAACTGATTACCTCATGGCTGAGAAGCAATAGAAGAGGATGAAGGAGTCAGTGGTCCTTGCCTCTACTCCCTTTTTGGGCATGCACCCACTAATCCAAAGACCTCATAGTGGGCCCCACTTCTGAAAGTTTCCACTCTTTCTGGTACTATGGACACCTAAGAACCATACTAGATTATAAGCCTACTCACAACATGAAAGTGTTTTTTCTAAAACTAAGTCATGAACATTTAACATGCAGTGATGTTAAACGGTAGTGTTAGAGTGTTCTGGACGTACCAAATACCAATGAACTATTTACTTTCAAATGCTAAATTTTACATGACTTTTACTGCATTATGTTTTAAAAATTATTATTGTAACTACAAGGGACATTTTAAGTGAGTTCTTGCCTGAGGTTACTTAGGTTTATATTAGAAAATATCAGAAAGTGGCTTTACAGAAACATTAAGTGTCTTGTTCATGTTTTAAGGGACAAATAGTAGCTTACCAGGAGGGAACAAAGGAAGAAAAATCATAACATTGTCCAGAGTCACTTAGCAAATAGTAAAATGTTCGGAGCTTTTGCAAAATGGAAAGTAAGACTCAGCAGCAGCCAACTGATCGAGAGCTCTGAAGGCCGTGAGAGATGTCTGCCTTTACTTTTTTAACTGATCCAGGTCATGGAAAGTACTTACTAGGTTAACAATATTGTCAGATTTGCCACTTAAACAAGGAATTCTGTTGGTCATATGGAGCAATGAGTAAAAGAGAGTGCAAACAAATAGTTGAGCTAGAAAGAAAAATATTTCATCGAGCCAAGAAAGGAATGATGAAATTTAATTGAATGACACATTTAAGATAGAATTCAATTCCCTGAGAACAGGTAGTTTTACGTTACTACTGTTAAGTCAGTCTTTTAAAAAAGAAAAAAAAAAAAAAAATGAAACCACTGTTGAATCTGTTATTAAAAAAAGTTTTATGTTCTGTTAATTTTATTAGAGAAATGATTGAAAAATTCATTTTTAACGGAAGGGTTGTGATATAATACTTTACCTTTTATTCAAACAGAAGAATAATGAAGATGATTTAGAACTTCTATTGAATAATTGATAATTTCTTGGAGAATTTATTGACTTTCCTGCTAAAATTATCTTAAAAGGCTGTTTTAAACTTAATCAGCTTATCTTAGAAGTGTTTATTTCTGTGTTTAAAAGATCTATCAAAAAGACCCTGTAAGAATTTAAGCTGAATCCTTAGCCAGGCACTGCTGGAGCATGCAAAGGGTTTAATAGTCCAGTATCACTCATATATTAAGTCTATCTCTCTGTCTTTCTGTCTCTGTCTGTCTGTCTGTCTGTCTCTCTCTCTCTCTCTCTCTCTCTCTCTCTCTCTCTCTCTCTCTCTCTCTCTCTCTCTCTCTCTCTCTGTGTGTGTGTGTGTGTGTGTGTGTGTGTGTCCGTCCGTCCGTCCGTCCGTCCAGTTAAGACATTGTACAAAACAGCTGAAAATTAACTGCTATTTATCCTGGGGTTAAGCCCCTGAGCATATTCAGAATAATTTTCTAGTTACTTAATAAATGTGAAGGTTGCCGGTCTTTGCATTTCTGTGTTAGGAATTACGAGTATAAAAACACAGTTATTCTTTTGTCTAACGAACTTAGTGATAGAAATAAAATGAAAAGTGAGGCTGGAGAGATGAATCAGCAGCTAACAAAGCATCCAGGTTCAGTTCCCAGCACCATAGTAAATGGCCCATGACCATCAGTTTCAGGGAATCTACTGCCCTCTTCTGCCCTCTGTGGGTACCTGCATACACATGGCACCCGTATATACGTTTGGCCTGCACACATAAACATAAAATGAAATAATTAAATATTTTAAAGTGATATTTGATGAATAATTGGAATTTTAAAAGTATTCATTTACTAAAGAACACTGATTTCATTAAATATCATTTAAAGTCTACTGGCAGTGGGGGGATTATCAAAGAAAGCTTAATAAAAAGGGGACTTGATTTTAAAAAAGAAGGACTCTGAATATTAATCTGTAGTATATATTGAAAGAAGAAGCAATAAGAAGAAGAAATGCTAGCCAGGAGCTCACCATTTCACATGTCTAAAGCCATGGTGGCTTCCCGTTGCCTTTGATGTATACCTGGCCTGTGGTATTAAGTATGGATATGACATGCTTTGGTGTTCTACTCTGCTGTATCTCTTAAGAAGCTCTAGCCAGTTGACCTATTCTTTTTCCAAAACACATAAAAAAGTTGCTTGCTAACTAACCTCTTCCCTGATATTATGCCTTTTCCTTTGCCTAAAATGGTCCTCATCCTACCCATAAAAGATTTATTCATTCATTTGTGGGTTGTGGCTACTTTAAGATTTGGGGAGTGGCTAGAAGGTACAAACTGTTAATTTACATGAAATTAGTTCAAAGTTATAAATAAATATAATAACTAGAGTGATGAAAGATTGTTATGGGAAGAAGCCAAGACAATTATATTTTAATGGCCAATTAGGGCATTAGCACAGAGGGAAGAGTCCTGGAAGTGTCAGTGTTTTTCCTGAACCTGAGGGTGAATAGGAGTTTATCTGACAGGTACAGAATAGAGAAGAAATGAATGGCAGCCTTTAAAGTTGAGAGTATAAATAAAACAGGGCACTGAACTGTAAAATAGGGGCTATATTAGGGCAACTTGGTATTCCTGGACTGTGAAGTCTGATAGTGGATGTAAAGTGAGTGACCGGATTGTGGCAGGCTCTGAGCCATGTTGTGGAGCTTGTACTTTCTGAGGCAGTACTTTCGAGCCCTGCCATTATAGAGAAGCTTACATACAATTCCTAAAGGGCACAGAAATAAACTGTGTTCTAGTTGAAGTAGAAAGTTTCTCTTCCTTCCCTTGCAAACATAACACCTCTCCTCTGAAAATCACTGCTGGAGCCAAGGAGAACCACTCAAGGATACTAAGCCTCAGTGATATATGATCGTATCTGCATGTATGTAAAAGACAGACTGACGGGGCAGATACCATTAAAGAAACTGCTGTAAGAATTTGGATAAAAGAAAACAAGTACTTGGCACTGGCTATGATAGAATAATTGATTCTATCATAGGATTATAGAATCCTTCTTCTATAAACAACAAAACCAGCTCCTTCCCCAGTATACGTGTTCTTTCAGTCGTTGGCTAGTAGGCAGCCTCACACTCCAGTAGTCACTTGACTGCAGCTGTCTGCTAGGTGCCATTTCCCAATTGCTGCATAGCAATTCA
The DNA here is from genome assembly GCF_903995435.1 of Acomys russatus. NCBI lineage: Eukaryota > Metazoa > Chordata > Mammalia > Rodentia > Muridae > Acomys > Acomys russatus. The sequence continues at coordinate 53,699,618 of NC_067142.1, read as the reverse complement.
GATTTCAAGCTTGGGGGTGGGGGGAGAAGTGCAGATTTTCTGAACAGGATTCCCAGGAGACTTTGCAAAGGGTTCTACTATGTTTTTTCATGGAAGGTTTTTCAGAGAAGAACTAAGGATTGAGAGCACAAGATAAACTCACTATTAGGCTGAACGGAGAGGCCTGAACTTGTCACTGAAGAGACTTTAACTCTCCCCATTCCTGAATCTGTGGAAGACTATGCCTCAGAAGCACAGAAACTGAGTAACGAGTGTAGTTAAGCGGTTTGTGTCTCTTGGTTTTCGTAGTACTTAGGGCCACGATTTAAGACGAGAATAGTTAGAGACACCAAGAGTAGATTTAGCAGTCCTCAGCTGTGCCGGGAAAGTCTTAGCACTGGTAATGTCTCAACGCTCCCCTGGGTGACTGTAATTTGCAGTGAAGGGTGAGGACCTCTATTATAGATGGCACTCTGAGATGCTTATCCTTAGTAGGCAGCAGAGAAAACTTCACCGTAAGGCAGTGGCTGTCAGCCTTGAGTGAGCATTCGACTCTTGTTAAAGCAGTGTTGAGCTCTACCGCCACACTTCTGATTTAGCAGGTATGTGAATTAGAAAAATCTGTTGAGCCCAGAATAAATTGAAATTAATTTCCATGTTATTCTAAGCAAGGTGAAAGAGAATTTTATAGGAAGCATATGTGTATGTATGTGAATATAAATATTACATACACCACCTTGCCCTGCAGATGTCATGACAGTTTGCAATTAAGCAAGAGGACAAAGAAACCAGAATTTGCATTTTATTTCGTTGAGAACACACCTTAGAAACTATTGAATCTATTTATTTCTTACAGCTTTCTGCTTTCCTCCTCTACATAAGATGAGGATTGATGTGCTTGGTTCTTTTCCTTTTTTGTTGAACCCAGGGTGATTCAGAAGCCCAGGCCAAGGCCGAAGAAATGTTAAAAAGTATTTTCATGTCATAGAAACTTGGAGATGTGTAAGTTCTTAAGAACAGTTCTTAAACAAGAGTATGAAGTGGTAAAGTAAATTTAGGGCAATCAGAACAGAGCAAACAGATATCTGAAACTCTCCATCTTGGCAAAATTAGATTTTGAACTCTAATATAGTTCACTAGAAAGGAATGAAACCAATTAATTGGTGTCTTTAAAATATTGTATCTAAGGAACAATTTTTTAGCTTTATAATAATGAAATAGTCTTAAGAAATTTAGGTAAGGAGACTGGAGAGATGGTTCAGTGGTTAGAAATACTGGCTGATTTTAAAGAGGCCCTGAGTTCAGTTGCCAGCACACAGATGAGGTAGTTTACAGCTGCTTTTAATGCTAGCTTCAGGGAATCTGTCTATGCCCTCTCCTGGTTTCTGTGTGCATGCAAATAACACAGGAGCGCGTGCACACACTCACATTAAATAAATACATACATAAATAAAATTTTAAAAGAAATTTAAATTTAAAATAGAATTCCTATGATGCTCTTATTTTCTTTGAATCAGAGTAAAGTTACTTACCTTTTCAGAGTAATCCTTCGAATAAAATGTGTGATCGTAGTTTAATTTTAAGCATTGGAAATGTAGTGTCAACATTAAGACTTGAAGAAAATGATAGATAATAAATTTTAGGCCCAAATAACAAAACTGATGTATTTTATTTCTTCTTTATTATAGTGGAAACCAAGCATGTAGTAGAAACATCTTTATCTTGGGATGGTCTTTATAAGTTTCCACTGGAGGAAATTATCTTCTCATGAAACACTATAAAAAAAAAACCACTAATGTTTCTGTTAAACGTGTATTTATTCAGGTAATAGTTAAAAACCGTAACACATAGATATGTTTATTTGCTAAATGATCCAGATTTTTCTTTTCCAAATTTACAGCCTTTGTTTCTACTTTTGAAGCAAGTAAAAGTTACTTTTGCCTTTTAAAATAAAAGTCACTTAACCTTTCAGTGCAACTCTTTAATTATTTAAGTAGAAACAATATACTTCACTTCTTAAAGGGATAAATGGCTTAAGTTACTATTCATGGAGTTTGTATTACTTAGTATTATAGAAAGAGTGTTGTCTTTTGATTTATATGATCATTTTATAATTTTATCTTTCTTAATTTTACCTTTTGATTTCTCAGTGTACAAAGAGTAAGCAAAGTTAATGTAATGAAGGGAAAGTAATACTTACTCCTGTAAGGAGTGTGTAAACTTTCAGTACTAAGAAAGTGCTCGCACATCACTGGGGACTTGGACTGCATCTCCCATAGATGTAAGGAAACTATTAAGTCCCATCCAAAGAAAGAGATTTATGCCATCAATTATTCTATAATAATAGCCCACTGAATAAGGTTTTAAAAACACATTCATAGTTCTCATTTACATGTTCAAATAACCATTCAGTATGCTTTTGAAACTATAGCAGAAAAACATTTTTTATTGTTATAGGAACAGTCATCTCTTTGGGATAAAATATGTTTTATCTTTGTATCTGTGCAAAAATCTATATATGTTTGCATTGGAAATACATTTTATCAACTATACTTAAGTACTTGATTCTAATGCTGAATAAAAAAAGCTGGGTGATTTTATTTAAAATCTTTAACAAAACCAACTCCCTTTTCAGAGGATTTTGAAGCTTGATTTTTTTTTTTTTTTTTAAATTTATAACATATACAGCATTCTGCCTACATGTATGCCTGTATACCAGAAAAGGGCACCAGATCTCATTATAGATAGTCATGAGCCACCATGTGGTTGCTGGAAATTGAGCTCAGGGCCTCTGGAAGAGCAGAACAGTGCTCTTAACCGCTGAGCCATCTCTCCAGCCCCCTGAAACTTGATTCTTATGGTCAGCTTTTATTTCAATGTTTGATAAATGTTTGAATGTTAGATAAAATTAAAGCTTGTAAACCAGTTTCTGGTACAGAAGCTTTTATTTGTGTGGGTTTTATTTTGTTCACTGAGCTTCCAGAGTGTGTTCACTCCTAGATAGGATTCATACAGACTCCAGGTAAGCTAATTTACATACTTGCCCTTCTTGATCCTGTGGTTTTCTTTCTAAGGAGCAGCTTCCTGCAAAGGGGTTGGTAACCCCTTAACATCTTTTATCCTTCTTTCCTTCCTTCCTTCCTTCCTTCCTTTCTTTTTTTTTTTTTTTTTTTTTTTTTTTGTTTTTTCGTTTTTTCATTTTTTCGAGACAGAGTTTCTCTGTGTTATCTTGGCTGTCCTGGACTCGCTTTGTAGACCAGGCTGGCCTTGAACTCATATCGATCCACCTGCCTCTGCCTCCCGAGTGTATACTTCATTTCTATATTCCTCCTACTTTCAGATCTCATCCCACACTGCTGTCTTCATTAATTCAAAACTTTATTCATTCAGAAAGTACTTAGACAAGTTCATTTTTTTTTTTCTTGTCTAAATAGATACCTGTGGAAGGACAGGAGCAACAGACAGATTCCACCAAAGGGCGATGCCTGAGGAGAACTGTCAGTGTCCCTTCAGAAGGTCAGTTTCCAGAGTACCCACCAGAGGGCACCACGAAACTAGGTAAGCTAAAGAAAGGAAAGAAATCCCTACATTTTTTTGGATGACTTATGGATTTGTCACTGCTACAGTAAAATAAATCATTGTATGTTTCCCATTAAACCATTGTGTTCAAATCAATAGCCTATTAATCTAGACTTAAAGCTCATCCGAGTTATAACCAAGCAACAGCAGTTACTATGTGTTAATAAAACTTATCTGCATGCTACCCAGTAAGATTGTTGTTTGGTATACGCAGGTTGGATGGCCTATCTCTGTGCTATTGCTCAGCTCTGTGTTTTCAGAGCATTGGTAGTGTTGTTTTAGTCACTTGTGAGGGCATAGACACACCATGTCATAGCTGCTGATGTTTTTGTGGATGTCAGAGTAGGCTAATTTAGTTTTGCATGCTTTCCATAAGCTATATTCACACCCATGGCTCAAGTAGAGTATTAACCCCTTCCATTTCATGTTGGAGAGAGCTTACTGATAGAATACCCGTCTAGCATTTGATCCCACTGTTCCCCAAATCAAAAACATCCCAAACAAGATCATATTTCAGCTGTTATGTTACAAAAGAATTGTTCAGTATCAAAGCAGCTAGCCCTTCCCCCACTGTGCACCCTGCATATCACTTGGTGTTCCGTTATTGTGTTGCAGTATTTAAATAATTAAACTGGCACAGACAGGAATACACAATTTAAAAGAATGAAACATTTTGAAAAAGAGAACCTGCTTTGGGGGTTTTTACATTGCATTATTATATATTTAATGATCCATACATATCTTACTCATTAGATACATAGCATGTAAATAAAGTCATCTGTGGTGGAGGTCAGTGTCTTCGGTTTTGTGGTTTGGGTTGTGTTTTCAAAAATAAGGTTTGAGTTTTATTGTCTAAATGTCAGAATTTAGATCTTTTTTACTTCCATTTCTCTTATTGTCTTGTAAAACTTTCTGCCTTTTAGAAATATTAGGCTAGCAAATATTCTCTCTCAAGTTTATTATTTGGAGAAAATGTATTCCAGTCATTATGTTTACTTTGAGCCTCTTTAGCGTGTGTTAAAGCCAGTTCAGACCCACAGAGTATTGAAAACTTACTGGGGTGTAAACAGTTTATAGTTCATTTTATTTCACATGAACTGATACTCCACATATACAGACTGGCAAGAGCCACCATCTCTCCTTTTTGTTTTGTTTTGTTTTGTTGTGTTGTGTTTTGTTTCTGCTATATTGAAAAGTGTTTAAGTTTTAAGGAAGTATAATCATAGTCTGGAGAATTATTACAGAGTTCTAGAGAAGCCACCTAATGACTATGTAATAAACTGTTAAAGTACCTATTGTGTTCCAGGTACTATTCCTAATCCTAACATTAGTACTGAAATTTGCCCTCATTCGTATGAGAAGGGCGAAGCTTATCTCTGGAGATATTCTTCTCTTACATGTCAGTTGAGTCTTGAATTAGATAGTTACCCTGTTTTATTTTTATTCCCTGGTGAATTTTCTTTAGGCAAGATTACCTTCTGTTGAATTTCCCATTGAATACTTGTGTTTGTAATATTAGATGCTAGTCTGAAGACTAAAAAAAGAATATAGTAGGGTTTTAGTTTTTTTTTTTTTAATTCAACAAAATAGAACAAATAGAGATAGAAGCAAAAAATGTAAGTATTTAAAGATTAGTTATTTCTACACCTATTTCTATATGCCAGCAAGTAGAATTGAAAAAAAAAAAAAACTAATATGCTTAGTAGAACATCACCAGACGATAACTCTCTAGGAAAAAGAAATCTAACGCCGGGCATGGTGGCTCACGCCTTTAATCACAGTACTCAGGAGGCAGAGGCAGGCGGATCGCTGTGAATTTGAGGCCAGCCTGGTATTCAAAGTGAGTCCAGGACAGCTAATGCTACATAGAGAGACCCTGTCTCAAAAAAACAAAGCAAAACAAAACAAAAAAAAAATGAAATCAAATATGGTATATAAAACTTCTACACAGAAAATTATACAAAAGATGTAAATAAATGAAAGCCTATGAGGCAGAGTTGTGAATGTTTGAGAGGTTGCCTAGAATGCGTGAAAGACTAGATCCAATCTCTAGCAGCAAGCAAGCAGGCAGAGAGAGAGGGCGAGAGAGACAGGGAGGGAGGGAGGGAGGGAGAGGGAGGGAGAGAGAGTGGGTGTGTGTGTGAGACAGACAGACAGACAGACAGAAGGAGGAGGAGGAAGAACATACAGGAAAGGGCTCAAATTAATACTGTCCACCTTAATGAATTATCTCAAAGTAGACATGAACTGTGTGACCACTGCCTAAGTCAACAAAAAGGACATTGAAAGTATTCCAGAAGCTTGTCAAATTGCTCCCTCTTCAATTCCTGCCTTTTCCCCAACACTAACCACTACCTGACATCTAACACCACAGGTTAGTTTTGCTACTAGAAGCACTTATTCCCTAAGGCTTGTCACTTGTGATGGGACACTGGCATTCACCAAGCCAGCACCATAGCAGAGCTACTTTTACCTACTGCCCTATCAGGTGTGCCAGTTGACAAGAAGAGGCCTTTCTGATTTGCTCTCTTATCCTCTATCCTGGCATAGTAGATAGCTCATCTCTGTGAAGGTGACGAAGGGTACCTTTCATCACATTGTCATACAATTTGTAGGTATTCCATAGTTTTCCAGTAGATGGCAGTAAAATGTCTCAAATAAAGAACTAGTTCGTTCAAATCCTTTGTGCAGACAGACTATCATGGGGTTGTTGTTCCCAGTTTGGACATTCAAAATATAGGGAATGGCGCCTAAGAACAAGGTAGGAGAGCCCTCTCAAATGCCACTCCTGGCTAGGGCTTCTCTTAATCAGCCCTAACACACTGCTAGTGTACCATAATTTTAGTGTATGCTAATTGGTAATATTAGTGTACATTAGCACATGTTAATACTAATAAAACACTGCTGTGATTAGAGGTCAGATAGGAAGGGAGAATGAGTAGATTCATCATGGATTTCTAGAGATAGAAATTGCACACTGAACTTACACTCCTTCCGCAAACCAAGAAAAGCTATAGTAAAGGATTTTACTTTAACGACCCCGTCCTTCAAGCATATGGAAAACAAGAAAGGCAAATGCATGCTTATATGTGCACCTCTGCCCCTCACCCCCACCCCCAGACATACACCAAAAGCTAATAGTTATATTGTGATAAAAAGTACTTGAAAGAGCCAGATCTTGATGTGCCAGTGAAGAAACCACACATCAGTGTCATTTTTTCTGCAGAATCTTACAACTTGGAAGCAGATGGTTAATTCCCGGGTTGTGTTCTCTTTTCCATTTTACTGCTCTTCCTACTTAAACATCTAGTCATATTTTCAGGGGGAAAAACAAATCCCAAGACCCAAAGGTATCTGGATCTTTGAGATACCAGGGAAATTAAAAGCAAAGTACTTTATCAAATGCATGTTGTTGCGTAGTATTAAAAAATGGCTAAGCATACCTGTGTCTTTAAACATTTATTTTTTTAATGATATAAATTTGTAAAACCCTTCATTCTAGCTTTCTGAACTCTAGAGTGAACTGTTGTTATCCGCAGTCGCCATACTGTGTGAAAGCACTCCTGAACATCTTGCTCGTCTCTAACTGTGACTTAGAACCCACTGGCCAACTCTTCCATTACTTACCCCAGCCCGTCTCTAGGCTGTGTAAATACAAATCTACTCTGAACTTCATTGAGATCAAGTCTTTTAGATTCTACATGGTACTGAGATTATGTGCATTAGAAGATTAGCTGGAAATAAACCTGAATAGTGTTCAGCCATAAAAATATGAAATTCTGACAACAGAATCAACATGGGTGTCCCTATATGGCATTAGGTAAGTACTTCAGATAGTGAAAGATAAACGCCCCCTGCACAATTTCACTCATAATTAGAACCTTAAACAGCCAATTGCATAAAAGTTATGAGTAGAATAACGGATATCTATGGGGGTGGAGCTGAAGGTTGGAAGGGATGTGAGGGCAGTTGGTTAGAGGTCCTGTAACACAGCAGGGTAAACAAAATTACATAGAATACATTGTTTATCTCTAGTCAAAAGAAGATTTTGAATATTTTCACCACAAAGAAATGATAAAACATTAGGGTGATAGGTATTCTGATTATCCTGAAATGATCACTACTTGGTGTATATATGAACTAAACATAACTGTGTACATACAAATGTGGCAACCACAAGTAAAGTATCTAAACTGGGGATTGTAGCTCTCAGTTAGTAGATTGTTTACCTACCACGCACAAAGCGCATATTCAGGATGGAGCACGTACCAGTCATCCCAGCGCTCAGGAGGTAGGAGTAAGAGGATCAACAGGTCAAGGTCATCCTTGCTTACATAATGAGTTCTAGGTCAGCTTGGAATCTGTGACATTACATCTTTAAAAAAAACAAATAAAAATAATAACAGTAAAGATTTTGCTATGCATGGTGTTGATTCTTGTAGACGCTGAGGTAGGATTATCGCTGTATTCATGGCCATCCTAGGCTGTATATCAGTATCCGTTCATTAATTAAAAAAAACTTTACTGATTCTTTGTGAATTTCACACCATTCACTCCAGTTCCTCTCTTCTCTCCACCCTTCCATACCCACCGTCTGCCCTTGCAACCTCTCCCCAAAGAAAACAAAATCGCCCTTGCAAGTTGCAGTGTATCACAATGTGTCATATAGTGCAGCCTTTTTAGTCTGTTTTGAGGCCTCTGGCTCCTGCTACACTGTCAATCCTGGATCCTCACCAGGCCTCCTCTCAGATGTCCTGTTGTTGCCCTGGGTCATGGAGATCCTGGAGCATTGGTTCTACAGGCCCAGCCCCTTCGTGTGCTCCAGCAGTTCATAGATGGGGTAGATGCTGGGGTGGGCCAACTCCAAGCCTTGGATCTGGGCCTGGAAGGTAGCCGAGTTGGATAGCCCGCCTGCTCTCATCTGCTCATGCCACCAAGGCTCCTGCTTTGCCCAGGCAAGTTGTTGGGCCAGCTCTCCTGAGTGCCACAGCTGTGAGGGGCCAGGGCAGCTCCATGCAGGCCCCTGATATCTTACATGGTCCCTGGACACAGCCCAAGCCAGGCACGTCTACATGGCCTTTGGTATAACATGGGCCATGGACATTGACGCAGACCCCTGCTGCTGCAGGGCCACGGACCCAGGATGGCTCCCAGCAGCAGCATAGGCTGGGATATCACCATGGGCTCAGGTGACAGCTTAGGCTACTCACATCAGGCTGTTCCTCACCGCCTTTGTGTCTCCAAGTCCACCTCTGTTCATAGTGCCCAAACCATTCTGCTTCTCTTTCTCTCGTATCTCTCCACTGCATGCTTGGTCATTGTAGTGGCACCTGCCTGCCTTCACTGCTGCATGGTGGCAGGCAGGTCTCTGTAATTTTTTTTTTTTTAAATAAAAATGATAGTGCTGGTAAATGACAAAGGTCAGATGTGACTCTAGGAGCTTTACCTCCGGGATCTATTCTCTTAACCTCATAGTTATGTCATACGTAGGACTTACTATGTGGCTACAGTCTCAGGAATACACATAGTTGTAATACTGTTTATTCTTGACACATTTACTATGTAACCATACAGCAAGGCGAATGAGGTGTGAGGGTATTAAGTGGAGTGGTATTGGAGAAGCAGAAAGTGGAATTCTTTCATAGAAGGCTAAAAATGTCAAAAAGGGAAAAATTTAAAAATACATAGCAATATATTTAATATATAGGCTAACTATTAAAACATAGTTATGAACTGGGTGTGGTAGCACATGCCTTTAGTCTCAGCACTTGGGAGGCAGAGGCAGGTGGATTACTGTGAGTTCAAGGCCAGCCTGGTCTGCGGAGTGAGTCTGGGATAGCCAAGGCTACACAGAGAAACCCTGTCTCGAAAAATAAACAAACAAAAAAGCTATGACGGATAAAAGTAGTTTTTTCAAAGAAAAAAATTTGTTTGGTGAGTTAGTGAGATTTTTATCAGCTGCCTGTTAACAAGCCTGACTAAGTTGATTTCTGGGACCCACATGGAAAAAGAAAAGAACCGACTTCCACAGTTATCTTCTGAACACACACACACACACACACACACACACACACACACAAATAAAATTCAAAAACATTCTTAAGTTGTTTAAATATAGGCCTTTAGATTATTGTTTTAGCAGGCTGCGTAGAGCCAGTGAACTCTAAACTACATACATGTATTAACAAACTGAATGTAAATTTATATACTGCTCACAGAAAAAAACAAACACCACTTAATCCATATGCACAAATAAAAACAATTTAGAACAGTGAGCTACTAATTTTACACATGAGATTACCAAACATAAAAATATACTTTCTGGGAGGATAGGAGGAGACATACATGGGCGACCATTAATGCCAAATCTTTTCAGTGAGAGCACATGTGGTGTACATAAACTCATGCAATCTTACACATATACTCATAAAATAATAAATAAATCTTTAACATGGAAATTTAAATTTAAAGCAATTGTTTTGGTAGTCTAATATTACTAGGCTCATGGTTATTAATACTTGGAAAACTGGTAAAATGATACAAACTTTTCTTTTAATATTCTTCTAACTTTTAATTATCCTACACTATAAGAAACGTAATAAAATTATTCCTTGGAACCAGAGTAGGAAAAAGGCATTCTCGGGTCTTCTCATGTGAGAACATATCCTTTACAGCATTCCTGAAGCATAAGCAAAGGATTTTTTTCTAGTTTTTAGAATAGAGTAACCTAATCTAAACATGTCAAGAAGTTTTTAGCCTTATTCAGGAAGATCTGTTTCTTTTGTTACTGTAAATAAAACAAAGCTGTAGAAATGAATGGCTGGAGAGAAGAAACGCTAGTTTTTAAAACTGTGTTTTAGGAGTGTGAACCCACTGCACTGGCTGTTAACAGAAAGCCTGTTAAGATAATTCATGAGATTTTAGTTCCCTTGTTTTCTTATTTTAAAAATGCAGCACAAGAGGCATGGTCAAATCCCAACCCATTATCTCTGTAGCTTCCCTCCTCATTCCTGTCTCCATAACCAGTTCTCATGTGATAGCTGTTTCTGTTCGTATGGCCACTATATGTGTTTCTACCTCAATTTTTTTCCACTAAATTTTTTTTCAAAGTTTACCATTTCCTTAGAGGACTAATTGAATCATATTTAGTAGTTCCTTTATTTAAACACCTTTATTATATCTCCATTTTCTGTACTATAAGGATGAGATTTTCAAAGGCACAGAAGGTCTTTGGGGCTAGACTTAGCTTTGTAGTGCCGTCATTCCCTCCTTGCACAGCTACCTCGGCTTCTTGCCTAACTGGATTGCCTCAGGTTTTCCAGGCAGTCTCAGACACAATGGCATTTGCTCACATTAGCCATCAGCCTGCAATGCTTGCCCGTCCTTCCACCTTTACCTCCTTTGTATGGAAATGTGCTCTGTCCTAAGGACCAGATTAGCTATCATCCCTTGGCAGTCTTTCCCTTCATTCTGCCAATCAGCATTCTCCAGCAGGAGAGTTTACCCATGCTAGACTATTAATATTTGCCTGTGTGCCCTTATATTTTCAGAAAGTTGTTGGTGTGTACCTTAGTGACTAGATGGCAATCTTGCAGACGACAGGTCTGTGACGTATGCACTCAGGCATCACCACGGCAGCCACCAGGTTGTTCTGAGGTTAAGCAGGTGACTGGTGCAGGAAAGAAATGCACTAAACTTGTATTTGAGCTCTCAGAAAACATTCTATTTCTGTATCTCACGAGACTGTCCTTTCCATCTTTATTTGCATAGTCGGACAAATTCTTCTCCTCTGAAGTACAGGAATAACTCAACAGGCTGTTGTGTGATGGAGGCAGGAAGATGGGATGGAACTGTTTATAATAGGCTTTTAGGGTTATTATAGAGCCTTGATCTAGATCCATAAGGACTCAGGATCTTTTCTGAAAGGAAAAGGAAACTACATGATTCAGGTAAATCAAGCAAAACTACCTAAGTACCAGTGCAGCCTGGCACCACTTCCCCTTGAGTGCCTCCCCACCCTACCCCATAATCCAGGATTGCCTAAATTGTTCACCAAAGTCTTTGCATATCAGATAGGAGTTATAAATCAGATTGGTGCAGAATTTAGTTTAGTGGTGCACAAAGCAGGCTAGAGCTCCATCCAGGGATGAAGTGGGTTATTGTGTTGTTTTTGTGATCCCCTTGGTACCCACCTGCTAAGTGATCTCTGTAGTAATAATTGTTAACAAAGAGAGCTCCCTGCTTCTCATAAATCTCTTGCTGAATTGTTGTGGTTGCCTTTTCTCTCTTAAGCATACATGATATCTTTTCCTGTTGCTTCCTGGTAACTTCCATGTTCACTTTTACCCAGTTTAGGTGTTATTTAATAGAGCTACAAAGGAAATTTCCATTATTTCGTCTTTTCTTTCTGTTTATAATATTCTTCAATTTTTCCTTTGGTACTTTCTAACTTTATAAAGTGGAGAATACCAGAAGAGTAAGAAGACAAATTCACCAGAAGGAAAGGAAAGAGATACTGAAATGACTGCTGGAAATAAAGGAAAGGGCATTATGTACATGTTTCTTCCTCATTTTGCTAGAGTGTTGGTATCAAAGAGTAAAAAGCATATTTACACAAATCCTTTGTAACCTGTTCTAAAATTAGGAATTATGAAGAGATTCAGATGAGTCTATTAGGAACCAGAAATAGGAATAGAGCTAACAAAATAGCATATTGGTGTTACTGAAAATAAGTGAGAAAGATACCCTTCTAAGCCCCATATGATTAAGAGCACATTAACAGTTGAGTTGCGTAGGTACTTAACCGCTACTTCCACAATGCTAGATACAGCTGGGGGACTGGTGGGGGGCGAGTTTGCTAAATAGGAGAAAAGATGGCTGGTTCAGGTAATTATTTGACATCAGTGACAGCACAGGGCTGAAAGTGAAGGATGAATTTTATTTACCCTGGTTAACAAATTAATTTGTATTTTCTTGTGCTTTCTTGGGTTTAGTAGTGAATCTGAGCCATTACATTTAGGCCAAAGTAATATCTTTAAATCTAGTATTCCTTTGATTCTCAGTTATATAACAATTTAAAGAAATTTCAGCTTTGCAGACTCACATGCACTGTTTTTAAATAGGCTGGTTTATGTTTTCCATAATAGGAATGAAGAACCCATAGCTCAGAAAAAGACATTTGTCTCAGTTCCTATCACAGACTGAAAGTTAATTCATAGTTTCATTAACTAACATCTATTTCCCCCTTACTCATTATTATTGAGTAAAATCAATAAGTATTTAAAAAAAGCATTCCTCTCATCTTTCAGTGTGTTTTATTCCTTCAGATTTTGTTCTACTATATTTTTATTTATTAGTGATAATTAATGTTATGCTGTATCAGAATTGGTAATTGTACCATAGTTTATATCTCAGAAAATAATACCTAATTAAATAACATTTTACTCTCTTAATGCAAGCACATTTACCTGTTGATCCATCCCACGACCCTTCATAAATTTTTTAACGTTTATTTATGTATTTTGTGTGTGCGTGTTGTGTGCATGTGGGTGCACATGTACAGTGACATGCATGTAGAGTTAGGAGGACAGCTCCTGCAGAAATAAGTGAGTAAAAAGGTCTTATTACTTTACTTTTGTTATATTAATATTTCAGGTGTAAAGGTTAAAAATACCTATCACAAATTAATTCTCTCCCATTTAAGAAGTTTTTAGGCCAGACATGATAGTGCACACCTTTAATCCCAGCCCTGGGGAGGCAGAGGCAAGTGGATCGCTGTGAGTTTGAGGCCAGCCTTGTCTACAAAAGTGGTTCCAGGACAGCTGGGACTGTTACACAGAGAAACCTTATCTTGAAAAACATTTTTTTAAAAATCGAGCAGGAAAATAAAAGTTATTTATTAAAAAAATAATAATAATTTGAGGTTTTCCTTTGGATTAGATTTTCTTTTTAGTGAATGGATGAGCTTGTTTCCTCAGTAAGTCTGAGTAGTAAGCAAGGGCACTTCAGTGATTCCATCAGGAGCCAGCAGTTTCCTAGTGTCAAATGTATAAAGGCTTTTTGCACTTTCACCAAACTGATCAACAAGCAGATTGATGTGTGTCTGCTGAGTTACCAAGCTGCTTCTTCAGAGCTTCTGGGCATCTCAGACGGAGGAGAGTGGAGGAATCACAAGGTAGAACTTCAGGGAGCCAGAGTGTCAGTCATGAGCCCAACAAAGAGTCCAGTTCACACAGGGGCCAAGTCTGGAGGCCTGAGGATCACAGAATCATCAGGTGAGAAACAGTTAACTAGAAGATCTCCTGTGCAACAATTTTTCATCTTAGGAACCACAATCTTAATATAAGAATTCAACAGCATGTTCAAAGCAGCCGTACTTCATCTTGGTTTGTAGTATCATCTCCTTTTCAGAGGAGCAGCACCCTTGGAGAACACAACTGAGCTTTCTTCTTAGACATTTTGAGAACTGCATGCTTCAAAAGCCAAACTTGGAGTAACTTATATGGAGTAACCAAAGTTGACCAAACCACAGACCACCACACTCTTTCAGTGTAATTGAGAATTCATCAAGTATGCCCTTAGATGATATGTTGTCCACCCAGTATATAGCATCTCACTAAACTTAGTTTAACAACAGCAAACTTAAGGCTCCACCAAAGCCCATACACTGCATAATACCTCATGGGGCCAAATTCACAACTATATTCTTCAACCACAAGGCCCAGCTGCAGGAGTCCACGAGGCTAGCATGTATAAGCTACAGGTACGCAAGTGTGCTATAGATAAGAACTCTGCCTAAGATGGTAAGCATCTGCTTGCTCCTTCAGCATGCTGCAACTCATAGAGAGCGGGATTTGATTTTCTTTAAAAAAAAAAAAAAAAAAAAAAAAACCAAAACAAACAAAAAACAGAGTGGACGGGAAGGTGTTTTGCATACTACCAGAGGAAAAAGATAAATACTAATCCAACCATAAATTATCTGATCTACAATGGTGTCCTGCCTGCAAAATACACTGTCACAAAAGTTGTCAGAGTAACCAGCACTAGATGATCAGAATTAATGTCTGCTCCATGAAATGGAACCTGTGTCTAATACTGCTGGGAGGCCAAAAACCTGAGGCAGATGGATCGCTGTGAGTTTGAGGCCCGCCTGGTCTACTAAGCAAGTGCAGAACAGCCAAGGCTACACAGAGAAACCCTGTCTTGAAAAACAAAACAGAATCAAAATAACAACAACAAACTGAGAATAAATAGGCCAGACCTAGGGGGAAAACAGTCTAATACTGTTCTGCTTAGTGAACGTAGGGATAAAATGACTCCTAGCAACATTCTGCCACACTCATCGATCAGCATTGCGCTCTGCCGTCATCAGAGATGCTTCTTCTGCACTAGATAGGAACAAACTTAGAAACCCACAACTAGACAGTGTGCAGGGAGTAAGAGACCTCAGAACATTCTGCCCTAAATGGGATGTCTCCACCAAATCCCTCCCCTCAGAGCTCAGGGAACTGTGGAAAAGGAGCTGGGAAGATGTTAAGAGCCAGTGGCCTCCTAGACACAGTAGGACCAATACACTTAAGGATTCTCCAAAACTATGGCAGCATTTACAGGGCCTGCACAAGTCTAAGCCAGATGTTTTGGGGTCCCAGTACTAAGAGGGGATGTAGGCACACGCTCCCATCTCTCACTTACCCCTCATCTATCTCCAGTTGATAACCACTCCCAAAAGAAAACTTAGTTTTCTCTGATAGGGTGTCACTGGTTGTACAAACCAAACTTAAGAGCCAATGCACATCAGTAGATGACCAACACAAAATAAACTCAGTGGTGTTTTTGGAGGTGTTTTTGTCTCACAGTGCTATGTCTAGGATAGATGGATGGATGGATGGACCGACGGATGGACAATGGACAGACAGATAGATGGATAGATTTTTTGCTTATATCTTATCATCTGTATGTTTTTTGCCTCTTTTTTCCCAGTTGGTTTATTTTGTCATATCCTGGTATGTATGTATGTATGTATGTATGTATTATTATTATTATTATTATTGTCAATGTTAGATGTTTGTGTTTTAAAAAGAGAAAGAAAAAGGTGAATTTGGGTTGGTGGGGAAGTGGGAAGAATCTAATGGGGCTGAGGAAATAGAAATCATAACCAAAATGTACATATGGGAAGACAATCTATTTTTCGTTAAGGAAAAAAGGAAAGATTTTAAAAATCTTTCACCAAAGAATAAATATAGTCCTCCCCTCCACCCCCAGGAAAAAATAATAAAATATCTACAAAACAAAGCTACTATGAATATGTAACCAATACAGTGTGTTTGTTTCTTATAAAAGATGTGGTCTAGTTAAATTTATTATTCTGTTCAGTATCAGTCTGTTTTAAAGATAAAGGACAAAAGTATAACTATAAAACTGAGGAAAAGATGCTCTCATTCTCTCTTGAATTGGATTGCTTGTCAAGAGTACACAATTTGGGACCAAAGCTTTTCTTATTTATTGCATTGCATTCTGCCTTTAAAACAAAACAAAATGTGAAACTAAACTATTTGGTCTTCAGCCCCATCAGAGACTTGAGAAGGAATAAAATTAATTACCTGAGTGAATCTCTGATGGGGTTGAAGACCAAATAGTTTCAGTTTCACAATTAAGCTTAGTTGTTTGGTGGTTAAGACGTTTTTAGGTCTAGATAGATGTTTTAAGTTGACAGAGATAAGATATAATAGATAATGATTTACATTCAGAATTTTAAACTCACCAAGCCAGGAAAATGTTTGCTTCAAGATTGCCAAATACAAATAGCCAAAACACTATGACTGTAACATTAATATAATTCTGGATTGTTACATGGTTCTTGCTGTATATAGTTTATTTTATATATGTGTAATAATATAAATATATGTAAAAAATAAAAAAATTATTAAAAAGATAGCAAATGTTCTGAAGCTGCTCACCTATCAGTCAAAAAATCTTTTGGATTCTGGCTATTGTAGATCTCTTTACTGAAATATATGAAAAAGCATGTGTGTATAATGCCTTTTCAAAAAACTCAGTAAATTGTTTTAATATATATTACATAATATAATTACACACTAAGGAATATCTGCTAATCAATCAAATTTGGTACAATCTGCAAACTCATATACAATTAATATAAAAGGTACAGGAAGCTATGAAGAGCCTAAACAAAACTCCAAATGCTGGCCAAATAGAAAAATGCAGAGAAGTAGTTCAGTAGTACCACAGTGGTTCAGGACTAGCACTCAGAGCCAATTAAAGTATACAGTCTAGTGCTACCACATTGAGATGGGGCATTGACTCACTGAGCTTTACTGTGTCTCTATCTTCTCATCTGTAAAATGGGTAGGTGACTACTATTTGTTTCTTAGGTTGTTTATTTTGAAATTCAGTTCCGTAGGAAATTAGCTTTAGAATTTACTTTTAGGTTGTTTCCCTTTTTAAAATGCTTTATGGAACTAGAGATGGCTCATCCATTAAAGGCTAGGCTTACAACTAAAAATGTTTTATGACTTGTTTTTTATTTCTATTGAAGTTTAGTTTGCTTCAGTTACTTGTGAGGTAATAATAGAAATTGAATGAACTACTTGATGAAGTATTTTGAACTATGTAATATATGTATGTGTTTTTATTACATGTATATATTACCAATGAAATGTCAAAGACTTACTGTAGCAAAAGGCTTAATCTTTTATCTAAATAGATTGTGTAGACATAGAGACCACATACCTGTGACCATCATTTGTACTGGAAGTAGTCTGCTTTTGTGTTTTATGAGACGATGACTACAATAATGTTTGAGTTGTGAAAGCAGAACGGCTCAGTAGAAGATGAACAAACCTAACTGGCAACTTTGGGTTTGTGTTTTAAGCCATTGAGAAAACGTGCGCCACCACATTCGCTTAAAAGAAGCCTATGGCTATCCTAAGTATTCCGTGTTTGTCAAGTGTCCTAACCAAACGTACAGAAATGATGCTGTCCATATGATGTAATGGGAACTTTGGTCTTCTATTATGGTTGCATTACATGCAAATGAAACTAAGAACTAAAATTTAGTGGCCTTTGTGAACAAGTGGGCGGCTTGGTGTTTGTCACAGCGATTCTGAACAATGATTTCTTTTTCTATATGAACTCTTAGAAGAATCCAGTAGGAAGACCACATTATCAAAATTCCTTTCCCTGTAGGGCAACAGTAAGAAAAGCTGTGTTTGTCGTTACAAAAGCTGTATTTATGGCCCATTTGCTGTTCAAAAGAGGGAACATGCATGAGAGGAGGAACCAGAGCCTGTAGTCTGCTGTACACTTCAGCCTGGTTGCTCTTGAGGTCTATTACTGCTTGGAAGAGGAGAGGCTAGGTGCTAAGGAATTGCTTGCCCATTGATTTGCTTAAAAACGAGTAGATTTGATATGTAAGTTGTTGGGTTTTTTTTTTTTTTTTTTTTTTTGTTTTTTTTTTTGGTTTTTTTTTTTGGTTTTTCGAGACAGGGTTTCTCTATGTAGCCTTGGCTGTCCTGGACTCACTTTGTAGACCAGGCTGGCCTCAAACTCACAGCGATCCGCCTGCCTCTGCCTCCCGAGTGCTGGGATTAAAGGCGTGCGCCACCACTTTAATTAACTAAATGGTGTTCTTTTTGGTTTTTTAAAAATAAGGCATTTGTAGTTCAGAGTTTTAGTGGCTAGCTGCACATTGAATCTATACCTGGAACAAAGAGTTTCAAAACTGTACTGTGTTAGGCATGAATGGAAATATATTATCTACAGTCTTCAAATTTTGACAAAATAGATTATTTCATTGATTTGTAACTAGAAAAATCCTCTTGGCTTTCTATTAAAGACAACATTTATTGATACTAAATTTGGAATTATGCCTAGATAAAACCTCTAGGAGTCAACTTTTGTCTGTGCCAAGCTTTATGTTTACTCTGTAGACTTGACGCTGTGGTTTAGCAGTGAATAGACACGTGTGTACTCCTTGCCCCATTACTCGCATTACGATGAGGAACATATTGAGACCTAGTGTAAATATGTTATAACTATATTAAGTCTCAGGATGTTGAGCTGGGCATGGTGGAGCACACCTTTAATCCCAGCACTCAAGGAGACAGAGGCAGGTGGATTGCTGTGAGTTTAAGGCTAGCCGGGTCTATGTCCAGGACATCAGGGCTACACAGAGAAACCCTGTCTCAAAAACAAACAAACAAACAAAAAGTTTCAAGATGTTCAATAAGAGGGTACTATGTTGGTTCATGATTGGAGAACTTTGGAACTGACTTACAATATTTCTCTTGTTTGAAATATAAAGTTACAGGATTGAATCTGGAAGAATCTTTTATAAGTCATCTAGTTCAGCCATTCATTCAGTGCCTAATTAATATTAGTCATTGATGATATTTTTATTGTTGTTTTGGTTTTGTTTGGTTGGTTTTGCTGTACTGGGAGATGGGGACCCATGGCTTGCATATGTCTAGAATATACTCTTATCACTGAGCTATAGTGGCAGCTGTCTTTTGACGTTTTTCAATTAGGAAAGTACATTTTTGTGCAATTTAATACAAACATACCTTAAGTAATGTGTTGGAGCTGGACTTTGTAAAACAGATTAGTCAAGAATACCCTACTCAATTACCTGTTCAGGGTAATATGTAAAACCTAGTAATTATAACATAAATGAAATGTCTTAAGTAGCCTGGTCTATCCAAAGTGAACATGGTTGGTACTAAGTGGACTGTTCTGGATTGTCAAAAACTCCACCAAACTCTCTAAGGCTGTACCTACCCAGACAAGGATTTTTTGCATGGCCATGGACGTTAGGTACTTTGTAGCTTATTAATGACTGCATAGTTAAGCATTTGCTAATGTTTCCTGGAAGTTTTGAGAACTCCCTAGTGCTGTAATGGAGGATTAAACATTAGTGAACTATTAAGTGTCCACTTCAGAAGCTGCATTTCCCTAACCAAGGCAGCATAGCAGCTGACTGTGGGCATCTCAGCAGTGAAATTAGGTGACAGTACTCCTGGGAACAACTTCTGCTGGCCAGGATTTTGCCCATTATGAATAGGTCCTAGCTGGGTAATTACCTTTCCTTGATATTTAATTCTGCTGTCTTCATTTGGCTATTTCAATTAAACTGTAACAAAGGAAATAAATGTGTGGTCATCCCTGTTTTAAAGTGTACTAAGTAGAAATTTTTTAAAGTTCTGATAAATGAAATATATTAATCCTTTTGTCTGTCTATCAGTTATTAAGTTCCTACTGCTGCCATGCATATTTTCATAAGGTCTAGAGATAGGTGGAAAGCAAGATGGAACCTCCTACCATCTTTCAGTTCCCAGCATTTCCCTCACTTTGTGGTGGGGAAAGGGGACATTAGACATCAGAACCTACGTGCTATAGATAGATAGTGAGGACAGTGACAAAAAAATAGAGCCAGGTCAGAAAAAGAGACACCGTGCAGGAGGATATGATCAACTCTGGATATGGAAGATAAGACACACTATACTAAGAAAATAATTGTGAATCTGGAATTTGAAGGATAAATAAAGCAGACAGGACTAGCAGAGCAGCAAGAGCTCTGTGGAAGTTACTTAAGCATAAGGTGTCATCTGCTTTGAAAAATTATTGAATAATGGAATAACATTTATATTTAAGAAAAATTTTCTCAACAAGGAACCTCAGATATTTTCAAGATTTTTTTTCAAGTATTAGAACTGCAGAAAGTAAATGTCTTTTTAGAACAGAATAAAGTAGTTTTATAATTTTCCTTTGGATATCTGACTGTGCCATTACTGACCTGAATTCACTACCCTTTAAAGCTTTTGTAAGTGTAATAAGTAATAGTGGAGTCTAATGTTTTAGAAAACATATTTCAGAAGAAAATGTCATCGTTGAGATTCC
Source organism: Acomys russatus (assembly GCF_903995435.1). Lineage (NCBI taxonomy): Eukaryota > Metazoa > Chordata > Mammalia > Rodentia > Muridae > Acomys > Acomys russatus. The sequence continues at coordinate 53,679,146 of NC_067142.1, read as the reverse complement.
TTTTTTAAAAGATGTTATTTATTTATTTATTTAATATATGAATGATATATCTGTATGTATACTCACATGATGCAAGAGGGCGTCAGATCCCAGTACAGATGGCTGTGAGCCACCATGTGGGTGCTGGGAATTGAACTCGGCACCTCTGGAAGAGCAGACAGCGCTCTTATCCGCTGAGCCATCTCTCCAGCCCCATGGTTGATTGAGATTCTATACATGAACTTCTCTTGTCATTTGGGAAGAGATTGTTGTACTCTCTTGTAAATAACATAATGCTAGTGTTGCTTAGTATTAGGAGCAAAGTCTGAGAACTGCTCCGTTACAGTGCTCCTATCACATGGGCAGTCTACTGCTGGGGAAGAATTTGGAGCTCACTCTCACAACTCAGCAACTCAGATGGCCATTTTGTTTGTTATTCTAGCTGAAATCTCTTCCTGTGACTTAGACCCACTGTTCTTTTTTTTTAATTAATTTATTCAGATTACATCTAAATTGTTATCCCATCACTTATATCCTCCCATTCCTCCCTCCTTCCTGCTTTCACCCTATTTCCACCACCACCGCCACCCCGCCCCACCCCCCCCCCGGGTCAATGACCGAGAGGCATCTCCTCCCCCACTATATGGTCATAGGCTATTGAGTCTCATCTTGGTAACCTGCTTATTCTTTCTCTGAGTGCCACCAGGCCTCCCCACCAAGGGGAAGTAGACCCACAGTTCTTAATTCTCTGAAATAGAATTGTCTTATCTATTTGAATCATTATCTATTTATTTGAATTGCTGCTATGAATAGGTGGTTTCATTGTCTTTGTATCCTCTAAGATCAGCTATAAACAGCAATTTATAATGATGTAATTTTGTGTTGGATAAGAGTTGATGTTTTGTTTTGTCTTGTATAGGGCAGGGTAGAAATCTGGAGAGCAAGTCTTCATATGCAAGCTGTCAGTTTGACTGTCTCTGCAAAATGTTGGGCTATGCTTTTCTTCCCCTTTCATATTTAAGTAGTAGGATTAAAGGAGCAGGTAGTTTTTATGAAGTGGAAACAGGAAACTGAAAGTAAAGGCAGACAAAATGTAGTATAAGACTAGATTTTAAAAAAAGAGAAATTTCACAATTGAGGTGTAATATGAATAAATTAATAAAATATATTTTAAAAAGAGAAATTTTATCAAAGGGGAGTAGTGAAGTTATACATATGAGCAAAGTATAATGTACTTTGTACAGTAGACAGTGTGATAATAAATATTAGTAAATATAAGCCCAGTATATTGTCCGTTTACTTTAATTTTTTTCTTAAATAAATATTATTTAAATTACTGAGACTTAGGGTGAAAGGTAAAGTAGTGCCAAATGATAGGTGTACATTCCCTACACATGTATGTACACAGATACATGACTGTGTATATATGAATAGCTAATGTGAAGCTCATATATTACATTTAACATGCACGTGTAGATAGGAGCAGTGCCGTGTGAGTCTCTCACTGGTAAACAGCAGCTCACAGACTGGCTTCTTTTGACCTCTGCTGCACTCCCTGAAGTGACGCACGGAGTCTACTATGATAACTTGACATGCTAGCCTCAGCCACTGAGCAGCAGGGTAATGTGTCAGGTCCTCACACCAGTAATGAAGATCACATTGTTAACTGCCTTCCATTCTTTTTGGAGTGTAGAAAAATACACTGGGAGTGTGTCTTATTTTAGAACAGAGTCAAATGATGGCTGAGTTCAGTGATATTATCTGTAATTTCATCAGGCCTAATAGGAAACTAGTTTTGTAGAATGTCTGGGTGTATAAAATTATTCTTCAGTTACTATTCTTTGTTATAAAATGAAATTCTAGTTTAAGATCTGAACAAAGGACCTTATAGAATAAAAACCTTTTTAAATAGAAGATATTTCTATCATGAGAAGTTAAATTGGTTTGATTAATAAAGTAATTTAAAGATACTGGTAAGATTTACCCGATTTTTGTACTTTAAAAAGTTTGTGTTGATTTAGCACAGTAACATTTAAAAATAATAATTTGAAATTAGCTTTATTTTCCTAGCCTTAAAGTGGGACAGATTTTTAAGTAGATTTTTTAAAATTACTTTTTAGAATACACAAAAAGCAGCACAGTCTGTCCTCCCACCCTGGGGGCAGAAAAAAACAAAACCTAGTTATGTCTCTGGGTAAATTGCATTGCTTCTCCCGACACTTTTGTGTCCTCAGTGCTAATGAGAGAGACTCAGTGGTGAGTGAGCAAGGAAGAGTGGCCATTGTTTAGTGCTCTCCAGCAAAAGAAAGGAAGGGGGTGGACTGAGTTTGCCTGGCTTTGGCTCTGGCTTTTCTGCATTCCTAACTGTCTGAGGCACAGAGTGAGAGCAAAGGGGAGCGAGAACAGGAGAGCAAGCACAGGCGAGTACTATACACAGTGTCTGGAGTTTCTGACTGGCATGCCGGAAAGATCATGTTAGCAACACGCAGAAACTTCAAAGAATGCAGACTCCAGGTAAGAACTGTAAATGTTTGTACATAGTTAAGACAGTGTGCTTTTATTATGCAAGTAGTATTTGCCATCATGAGTTTTGAATTTTTAAAAAAGCTGGTTTTCATTTCTGTGTGTTTACTGAAATATGTGTAGAGACTGTCAGTACACCAGCAGGAAATCCAACACAAAAACATCCGTCTGGAATTAAAAGAGTAGAGAACGTAGCCGAGTACTAAGACAACGACATTTGCTTGTTCTTTTAACAATACAGTATGAAACTGATATTTATTTCAATCTGCTTCAAAATTTTTCATGAAATACAAAGATATCTGAGAACAGATAGAACTCACTTCTGAGAGAGACAGACTATACTTAACATTCAGCGAGACATTACGGCGCTGCTTGAATCTCTATAGAATGTAATTGTCATTCAGAAAGTTCAACAGATTAGATTTATAGACAACAGTGAGAGTATTCATATGGAAAGTGTACTTGTTCTGATTACAAAAGGTTGCCTTTTAATATTCCATACCAGGAGATGATAATTTATAGATTTTTAACTGGTTGACTCAATGAAAGTTAAATCTGGGATGTTAACAACTATCTGTAGCCCATTCTCTTCATTTTCGGTGGGAACACTGAAACCGAAGGACTTTGGTACCTGCTCAAGTAAAAACCTAGATTTTTTTTTAATTCTCAGTTTATTATTTTGGTTTATTTGTTTGGTTTTTGTATGGTACTATTTATATTTAAACCTTACATTTTATCTATACTACAGTTGCTAGTCTCATAATTGATGAGTTATTGCCTATATAGGTCAGTTGTATTATGAACCCACATTAAAATCTTATAGGGAGAAAATATTGAGAATTATTATCAAATTATTTTTAATACATATTCTTAAATTATATATTAACCAATTATAAATTAAATGCTTGTTAGAAGGTGAAAATGGCTTGTAGTTAAGGAAAATGCCTAGTTTATATGCTATTTTTATTAAGTTACACAATACATAAATATCATTTTTACATCTGTATATGAAGTTAATACTCTTAAAATTGATTATAATTTCTTTTAAAGACTTGAAGTCTTAGAAATTTTCTGTAGAAGTAAATTTCATATATGGAAATCTCTATTTTATGTACCTTTATCTTTTACTGCAAACAAAAACAAAATCTTCCTGGTTCACTTCTTTCCTATATTAATTTAAAGAAGGACAAGGTAGAGTTTTAAAGGTTTCAGCCATGTGGACCAGTAGTTTTTCAGGGTTCAGTTCTGTTTCTTTCCGTTCATGAAAGATCTCTGTTTTTAACCTCATGAATTATGTGTTAGAGGATAATTTAATTGGAGGTTCTGGAAAGCCAGGGCAGTGAACATCTGTCTTCATACATTGTCATATAGTCTCTTTAAAAAGTTGTTGCCCCTTCCATTTTTCTGGAGACTATTGTGATGAAAGCCACTCTAGTCTAGTGAGCTAAATAATAATGCTAGTCACCACCCAAAGAATCTGTCATGGCTCTTTAAAACTCTTAGGAACGAGTTAGTCTGATTTAGCTATACGCACACTGAAGACACATTACTCTTTTGTGTTGATTTCTAACCTGCTCATTCCAGTATGGGGCTGGGGCTGTGTAATTCAGTGCTGATTTACAAGGATGTGGGAGATGGGCAGTAGTGTGTAAGAAATAGCTTTATTATTGCTGTGGCCTATCTCAGAAACCATTGCAAAGTGAATTCTCCACTGAGTAGGAAACAAGAAACTGTTGACTGTTTGTCCTACTAGAAGAACCCATTAGTTAAGTACACTGTTTATATATGTCTGAAGACTGAAAATAATGACAGAATAGTCCATACAACTTAATAGTATTTAGGTTTAACTATGTAAGGCTTGGGGTTTGTCCTCAATTTACATATCCCTTCTTAAAATATGTAAAAGAACTGCTGAGGTATTTTGTATGAATATTATGGTTCCTGTGTACATTACAGGATAGAGAGAGTAGGGGAGATTAAGATGGACCTTTGGCCCAGGTGTTGTTTTCTTATGCCAGGACTGATCAGAAGTCATTCCATTGGTAGTATTTTTACTGACTTAAGTTGAAATAAACCACTATTAACCAACTTAACCACAAAACTAATGAACCTAATTAGTATGAACTACACTACTGTGCTGGAAAAAGAAGCAAGTGTCCTTTTCTTGTCTGCATGTGAATCCAGACAGTAAAGGCTTACACTTTGTAGCATGGGGGGAAACCCGACAAGGTATCAGTTTTAAATGGGAATGGAATGAGGCAGGGCCATGAGGAGCAGGAGGGAGGAATGCCTCTTGTGTACAGGAGGCAGTTGGATCAGTATTTCCTAGAAGGACCATTTCCACTACTCAAGATCCCCACCCCAATAGCATTAGTTTTATAAATGTCTTTAGCTGTATATACTTCCATAAAGGCAGGTTATGTATTAAGGTCCCAAAGAAGGCATGCCGTTCTGCACTCATATTTTTTTAAACTATAGTTAATCAAAATGTTGGCTCACTCAAAGCATTTCTTTTTACTGGTTTCTTTCTATCTCTTGAGTATAACTAATTCTATTTTGTGTTCTGATAAAATCTCTAAGGATAGTCTTTTCAAATAAAGTGAAGGCAAAAGATCAGGGACATAGGCATGAAGTGAGTATATGTAACACCCTGAATTGTGAAGGTGATTATTTACTCATGAGGGGGATATGGTTATCCATACACAGCTCTAGTCCTCAGAAGCTGCTCCTATCTGCCCCTTCAGCCGGTCTGAGCAGGAGTACTGCTTGTTACAGCCTTGTTTGTTTCTCTTGGGCTCTTTGCCGCTCTCTAGTGGTTGTTCATGATTGTTTTTGTTTGCGTTTCTCTGGGTTTCAGTTTTGGTGAAAAGTGACTCCCTCATTTTACACCCCTAGAAGTGTAGGAGGAGGAGCTGTGTCTTTTTTGCTCTGCTCTTGTGGTCATGGCTCTGCACGTAGTGTGAATTCTCCCATTACCTGAGACTGTCAGGTATTGATGGTGTCCCGAGACTCCTGCTTATCTGTGACTGCGGTCAGCTTGTGTTCAGAAGCCTTCAGCAGTGCATACACGACAAGAGAACTTAACTGAGTCAAAGATCAAAATTCACATGAAGGTCTTTGTCTTCTCTGGCACTTTCTGTCCCCCGTGCAGACCCTGGCTGCGGGCATCATAGGCAGTATGAACGTGAAGGTGAGGAGAGGCCTGCCAGTGCCTGGACTCGGGGCGGCAGTTTCTACTCACTGGTCATAGTGGTTTACAAATAACAAGTCTACAGCATGCCTTGAGAAATTAGATTCTGTAGCCTTATTCTTTGAAGAAAGAGAACCACCTGCTCCTGTTTGTTCTTTCTCATGTCCAGTCTTAGAAAGTAAGCAGTTTGAGCTGCCAGGAGCACGCAGGTTGCCGTTCCGTTTAGAGGTCTTTACCAGGGGTGGGCGGTGGAGAGGTACAGCCTATTAGACAAATGGCGACGGCCTGAGGCCAGTTGGAAAGGCTGTGGAGTACCGATGTCCACCATTGCTGCTTACTACATTAGCTATCTGAAGACAAGGAGAATTGTTACTTTTTTTCCTAAAATACTTCAAATGAGTTTGTGTAACTGATTTGACATTTAGTGTCTTGAGTTAAATAGGAAAGCTAAGATGTTTGAATCCCTACTTAAATAGTTCCCTTTTTCAAGAACACCTAGAATATTAAATGTCAAATAAGTAACTGAAATGGAATTTATAAAGACGAATGGTGTGCTACAGTAAACATAGGAAGAGCCACAAAGAACCCTCACCTGTGTGAAAACTGGTGTGACTTAGGGGTATTGAGTCCAGGACAAGAAACAGTGTGCTGCCTCTGTAGCAGCTAAAGCAGTCCCTCACAGGACCTGCTTTCTGTGAGTTCCTAACAGACACTTGTCATCAGTGCTGTCTCAGAGTACAGAAAATCAATGCGACAGGAAATGTACCACATATTAGCCTGCTTGTTGGAGTGAATCTCCACCAGAACTGAAATTTGAGATACTTAACAAATTAAAATATTTTATTATTAAGTGTGTGTGTGTGTGTGTGTGTTAACAAACATCTTAGGTTTCTTTTGGAGCCTTTTACAAGCAACTTGAAATGGTAAGTGCCACATTGCTTTACTTGTAACTATTTGCCTGCCTTTAACTGCTAACATTTTTGAAATATGCCTTTATTATTCTAGTTCTATTTCTTCTCTTCCTTTTTAAAAACAATTTTCAGTAAATTATTGATGATCAACTTTTATAGATAACTTTGCAAAAATGGCAACCTTCCCCTTAAATTGGAGCCTATGCCATTCTCATAGCCATCTCCAGAAGGAGAAATCCCAGGAGTTGTTACTGTCATTAAAAGAAATAAAACTAATGTTCCTTGCAGCAGCATTTGCAAGACCATGCAAACCCTCCATGCCTCAGTGGAACTGCTTAGGGCAGGCCTTGATGACACTGCTTTATTTTGTTCGTTTTGTTTGTCAAATGCTAGAGCATTTAAAACCAGAAACCTAGGTTTCCAAACAGTTTTCCTTAGGAGAAAAATCCAGCCAATCATATCACTAGCCTCCCTCCCTACCCCAGAAGCACATCTGACTGTGAATAGCCACAAATTTTATTTGGCAGTGAAATTTTAATTAAGTATTGGGCCTGGAAAGTCTGTCTCGTTGCTTTAATGTGCTGTGACTTAGGACAGCTTCCCAGAAGGTGTAATATTTTTTCACAAGTATTTATTTTTAATGTATATATTCACTTCGCGTCCATGCCGTAGGCCCTCTCTCCTCTCCTCCCAGTTCTTCCCTCCCACCTTCTCCTTCATCTCCCCTCCCATTCTCATAAAAGGGAAGTCCTCCTCCCCGAGTCCACCCCAGCTCACCAAGTCGCATTAGGACTGAGCTCCTCCTTATCCACTGAGGCCAGGCAAGCAGCTCCATTAGAGTAAAGTGATCAAAAGCAGACAACAAAGTCCATGTCATAGACGGTACACACTCAACTTACTAGGGGACCCACATGTAGATCAAACTGTCTATCAGTTACGTATATGTAGGGGGCCTGGGTCCAGTCCATGCATACTCTTTGGTGTTTCCATTTCTGTAGGCCCCCATGAATCTAGGTTAGTTCACTCTGTTGGTCTTCTTGTAGTGTTCTTGTCCCCTTGAGTCCTTCTGTCCTTTCCTCCCACTCTTCCACAGGATGCCTAATGTTGGCTGTGAGCCTCAGAGTCTGATTTTATCAGCTGTTGGATGGGGCATCTCAGAGAAAGATTAAGTTGGGCTCCTGTCTATAAACATAGCAAAGTATCGTTAATGGTGTCAGGGGTTGATTCTCTCCCATGGGATGGGTCTCAGGTTGGGCCAGGCATTGGTTGGTCAGTCCCTCAGTCTCAACTCTATATCTTTGCACATCTTGTGGGCAGGATAAATTTTGGTTTGACGGTTTTGTAGATGGGTTGGTGCTCCTCCCACCTCACCTCTATAGGCCCTGCCTGGCTACATAGTGTCCCCTCAGTCTCATGTCCCCCACTGCTAGGAGACTCAGCTAGAGACATCCCCATATCTTCCCTGTAACCTGCGCTGTCGCAGGTCTTCAGCTTGTCTCAGTGATCCCCATCCCCCTTCAGTTTCCCTTTTCTCTCTAGGCCCTCAAACCTCCCTACTATCTCCACATCTGATCCCCACTGCCTCATCTTCCTCCCTATACCCTCTCCTGTCCAGTTTCCTCTCTACCTCCACTTCCACTGTCTATTGTATTTTACCATCTGAGTGAGACTCAAGGTGGACCTCCCTTGGGCCCTCCTTGTTACTTGGCTTCTTAGGAACTGTGAGTTGTAGTATGTTTATCCTGTAATATATAGCCAATATTTGCTTATAAGTGTGTACATACAATGTGTGTATGGTTTTGGGTCTGGCTTACCTCACTCAGGGTGATCTTTTCTATTCTATCCATTTGCCTGCAAATTTCACGATTTCCTTGTTTTTAATAGCAGAGGTAGTATTCCATTGTGTAAATGTAGTATAATTTCTTTAATTCGTTCTTTGGTTGAGGGACATCGAGGCTGTTTCCAGTTTCTGGCTATTATGAGTAAAGCCGCTATGAACATAGCTGAGCCAATGCCCTTGTACTATGATGAAGCGTCGTTTGAGTATATGGGTGTCCCCCCCACCCCCACCCCGAGACATGGCTTCTCTGTTTAACAGCCTTGTCTGTCTAAGACTCTCTTTGTAGACCAGGCTGGCCTCAAACTCACAGTGATCCCTCTGCCTCCTGAGTGCTGGGATTAAAGATGTGCACCACCACACACATCTCAGCTGGGTCTTAAGTTAATAGTATTTCCAGTTTTTCTGAGAAAGCACCAGATTGGTTTCCAAAATAGTTGTATGAGTTTGCGTTCCCACCAGCAATGAAGGAGTGTTCCTTTTCTCCACATCCTCGCCAGCATGTGTTTTTTTATCTTAGCCACTCTGACCAGCATAAGATGGAATCTCGGGTTTTGATTTGCATTTCTCTGATGACTAATGACGTTGAGCATTTCTTTAAGTGTTTCTCAGCTATTCGTGATTTCTCTGTTGAGAAGTCTCTATTTGGCTCTCTACCCCATTTTTTACTTGGATTATTTGGTTTGTTGGTATAATATTTTAACATTTAAATGTAGACTTTTTTTTTCTTTATTCATGTTAAAGCTGTGTAAAAGAATGGAAAGGGTTTGAGGTTCTGTGGGTTTAGTCTTAGTCTTAATAATGTTTACATTACATTTTCTCAGATATCTAAAAAAAGGCATTTGAAAATTCTAACACTCAGTACACATCTGTAAGAAAAAGGCAAGACCAGAGTGTGCATTTCACAGGAGGCCATGCTGTCTGTGGAGAGAAGCTCCCAAAATAGGATCATGCCCCATCTAAATGCCGAAAATAACAAAACCAGAAAATAACATGTGCTGCTAAGAATCTAGACCAAAGAATTAAAGCAACCATACACATGGATGCTAAGAGTACAAACCAGGACTTTTACTTTGGAGACCATCTGGCAGGTTCTCTGTGACCCAACTGAGAAACCTGTACAAAGATGCTGTAACTGCATTGCTTTTGGTAGCTAAAAATCATGGGGCTGGAGAGATGGCTCAGTGGTTAAGAGTGCCACCTGCTCTTCCAGAGGTCCTGAGCTCAATTCCCAGCAACCACATGGTGGCTCACAACCATCTATAATGTGATCTGATGCCCTCTTCTGCAGATAAAGCACTCTTATACGATAAATAAATCAAGTTTTAAAAAATCATAAACTACCCAAATATCCTTCAGTAGCAGAGTAGATAAATTCTGATTTGCTTATTTAGTGGAATTCTATTCAACAATGAAAATGAACAATCTATACTTTATGGAACACAAAAAAATGGGGGAAGGAGCTGCATGTGGTGACACACACCTTTAATTCCAGCACTCAGGGAGGCAGAGGCAGGTGGACCTCTATGAGTTCGTGTCTCTATGAGACAGCCTGGCCTACAAAAGGAGTCTAGGACAGCCAGGGCTACACAGAATTACCCTGTCTTGAAGAACCAACAAACAAACAAAACAAAAATTTTTTAAAGTCCGGGGAGAGCTGTTTCGAGGCTCAGAGGACGAACTTTGGGAATCACTTCTTACGGACCCCTTGTTGGTCAGAGTCTGTCTGTCTTTACCAGTGTGCTGCACATTCCTGGCTAGCTGGCCTCCTAGCTTCCCTGTGACTCCCTTGTCTCTGCCTGTTGTCTCACTGTAGGGTGTTGGGTCTATACATGTGTTCTGCCACATGTAGGTTTTTATGTGACTTTCAGGGAATTGAATTTAGGTGCTCAGGTCTGCAGCTATTATCTTTACCTGCTGAGCCATCTCTTTGGCCCCTATATTAATTTTGTATTGCTATTTAATCATACTCTGTCAACTTAGCGAGTTACAATACCTGTTTATTATTGTCCGGACCAGAAGCCCAGTATATTCTAGGTTGTTCTATGCTGAGAAGATCAAGAGACCAAATCAGGAAATGGGACCAGGTTGTGTTTTCATCTCAGCTGGGTAGTGCTCAGTCCTCCTCAGTACACTGTAGCCTGTTGTCGGGAAAGGGTTACCAGTATTAGGTCCTGAATCCACCTTTTGGGTTCTGTTCTCACACCTGCCTCACAGCCTGGCAATTTATTTCTTTAAAGCTGTCATGAAGCCATACTAAATTGTGCTGTGGTGGAGCAGAGTCCCTAACATCTGTAATCTAATAGTAACTATACCACTGCCTTCACCATATAATGAGTCATTGTGATTTTGATACTAATGTTGCTAGGCATTCCCTCCCCTCTTTGTGTGTTAGCCCATGCGTACCTATGTGTGTGCTGAGATACACATACCCCTGAGAGCATGTGTAAAAGCCAGCAGTATTTCCCTGTATTGTTCCATGTGGGTTATGCATATGCCTGCTGTTGTGCATGGGTGTATGGAGACCAGAGTTTTAACGTCAGTATCTTTCTCTGCTGTTCTCACCTTGCCTGCCAGGCATCTCTCCCTGAACCTGGAGCTCACCTATTTAGCTAGACTAGCTGGTGAGCAAGTCCTGAGGACCTGTGTGTCTCTCTTCGTAGCACTGAGATTATAAGGTGGGCTGCTATGCCCCGCTTTTTACTTGAGTACTAAGGATCTAAACTCAGCTCCTCGTGCTTGCACAGCAAGCACTTGACCATTCAGGCCATTACTCTTAGCCATTTTTATGCCTTTTGAGAAATGTTCATTCAGGCTCTTTGCCAATTTGTCTTTGTTTTTGTTTTGTGTTTTATTATTGAGACAGGTTCTGTGTAGCTTTGGTTGTCCTGGACTCATTTTGTAGATCAGGCTGGCCTTGAACTCAAAGAGATCCACTTGCCTCTGCCTCCCAAGTGCTGGGATTAAAGGTATACACTACAACCAATTTTTAAAAAAATGTATTTAATTTTATTCTGTGTGCATTGGTATGAAGGTGTCAGATCCCTGGAACTGGAGTTACAGACAGTTGTGAGCTGCCATGTGGGCACTTGGAATTGAATGCAGGTCCTTTGGAAGAGCAGACAATGCTGTTAACCACTGAGCCATCTCTCCAGCACCCCGACCCCCTACAGTGCTAATTTTTGCAGTTTCTGCTGTTAAGTTTTGTGATCACTTTTTGGACACTAATTCTTTTTCAGATATTAAGTTGGCAAATATTTTGCCTTTTTATCTTCAAGTGTTTCTTTGTCTGTACCCATGAACTTTGACTAGACAGCACATGCCCAAATTGAAATTTTTCCCCTAAAATCATTGGTAGGTTTTCTTCTTTAAGTATGTTCTGTTCTTTTACTTTAAAAATGCAACTTAAAAATATGGTTAAAAACAGGCAGAGATTCCATCTTGTGATAGGCAATGGAAAATTTATCAAACACAGCAACAGACATCCTCCATAAATGCTTTTAGGGTCAAACATCCTTGTTAAACATGAAAAATACATTTATTCATTCATTTATGAAACACAGCTGTATGTGTGTCTATATTTAATACTAATGATTAGTGAAATTATACAGTGCAGAAACATGTAAATACAATGAAACTTTAAATTCAAGTTGACTTTTATCATTTTGCATTAGAAACTAGCTGTTCTAGCTGTCTGGTTTTGTTTTGTTTTGTTTTGCAATTGACCTCAACTTTAGTCTCTCAAATCATTGAGTAAGTAAAATACTTTAATTCACAAGTAATGACTATTCACCTTTACTATTTATACCTCATCCTGAGTAGCTAAAAATGCTATTAAAAAAAAAAAAAAAAAACCCTTTACTCTAGAAGGTACTTGGTTTATCATCTCTGAACTAGAACATCTACTGATGCCCCCTTTACAGGCACTATAATTTCATCATATTAAATCTTGCCTCTCCTGTTTATAAATGAAGAAACGTTTAATCAGCCTCATACATTATCATAAGGAGTAATGAGGTTAAACATGTAAATGAACATCTGACCTATTTACTTTCAGTGACACAGTTACTCAAGCCTAGAGATAGTTAAAAGAGATATTATCCTCATTATTTTCAACTTTGTGGTGGCCATAATAATTATAGATGCTCCTGTTTACCTATTTACACATTCTATAAATATTAAGTAGATACTATTCATTTGATATTGGATGCTAAATATTACACGTTAAGAATTGTATTTAGTGTGAATAGTTGATTATGAAGTTTGATTTTATTGTAGGAAAAATTTTAATTTATATATTAGCCACTGTTTAGGACAGTTTGGACAAGAGTTGTCTGTTAATTAACTATAGTTGTCACTTAGCTTTTCTTCTTACAGGTATAGCTTTAGTGTTTAAAGAATCTGATTATTTTCAGTCCTATATAGTCTTCAACTTAAAGTCAGCTGGAGTTTTTTAGTAATTGTGTTAATTCCTTACCTTAAATTTAAAAGTTGTATCATTGACGGTATCAAAGCATCGTCTACATTTATGATCAGCACTCTTATGGCAAGGCTACACTTCCTGTTAGTAATATTGTGTTCCTCTGTAGTTTTGCCTTTCTGAATCCAAGTAAGTGAAAGTTCATCTTAGCTTCATTAATTCCATCAGGTCTAAAAACATAAAGGTAATGGGGCAAGCAAGGGAAAACAACATGAGAGACCCTCGCAGATGTATGATTTAATACAAATGCCTTGAGAACAAGAGTGGGTGGGTGGAGAGAACTGACTCCCACAATTTGTCCTTTGACATTAACTTTTAATCCATATAGTAGGGTTTGCTTTCTAAAAGCGTGAAGTATAATGGGGGCACTAGTATGTAAACAAGTACTGTACAGTAATAGGAGCACTCACAGTGAAAATGTGATGCAAACCCTAGTAACTCCTCCTATTAGCTGTCAGGCATAATCTGAGAGGTGATGATTTTAGCTGACCTCATCAGTTTGGTTTTACTTACACTTACACACACACACACACACACACACACACACACACACACACACACGGGAACGCAGGCATGCACGCATCCTTTCTTCCAAAGAAAGACAGCTATTGACTAGTAGCCCGGAATTGCCCCCAAGTTCCGACCACCAGTTCGGATTCTTATGAAGTGGACTTGTAATATCCTTAATGTTGCTGTTGGCAGTCTGTTACAGATTCCATTATTGTCGATCAATGCAGTCGCATGCGAGGTGGGGGGAGGAAAGGAGGAGGAGAAGAAAAGGAGAGATGAGAGCTTCCTATTCACGGATTTATCAACCTGCCTTTGCTCACAGGAAATCCTCCTGGAGGGGGCTGGGATGCTGCTGAAACAGCCAAGGCTCGAAAGGGCTAGGGAGCTGCAGTTCTGACTGAAAGGAAATTTCAAGACCTTTCTGAACAAAACAAAACGCTGGGTTTGGTCTTGTGTCTTTGTTTTGTTTGATGATGTGCTTTACCTAGCTGATTAGCTACTGTGCTGTCTGGGTGTCGAGGCTGTTTCCAGTGTAGTTACCCCTCCCCGCCCCCGCGCCCCTTTATTTTCTTTGAGTGTCTTTATTCTTTATTTCTCCGTTGCTTTCTCTTGACATTAAAAACACATCATTATTCAATTTCATTCATTCTTTCTCTTTTAGGCTAAAGCTTAACAAAAAAGAGACAGGGAACAAATCTCTCTTTCCTTTATCCCACCATCCTCTTTAACCCTCTCTGCTCCCCTCATTTTCCCACCCCACTCTTGTGTTAGATTGCTGTCACAGAGACAGAATTCAGAGTGCAGAGAGGATCACACTTCTCATCATTGCAGCCTAGCCTACAGTTTTCGTGTTAGACCCGCCTCCCCCAAATTTGGCCTTTGTGTTTCTTCCTTGCCGCTTCATCATTCAGTAATTGTACTCTGTATGGAAAAGTTTCCTGGCTGGAGAATGAGTCTCCTTTCCCCTGGTGATGTGGCCGAGTGGTTGGATAGTAGCACCGAAGAGGAGAAGAGCCTTCTATCATTTCTGGGTAAGGTAGGGCTTTCTTGTTCTCGTAACCCTTTATTGTCCAAACTTTTTGTACTTTGGGGAATAACACCCAAGATTTTCTAAATCTAGCTTTGTAATTTTAAAAAAGAAGGAAGTAAGAAAAATGTGTTTGAGTTGTGTGGGTTTCAAGGGTGTTGTTGTTGTTGTTGTTGTCTGTAGACTTAGTGCTGCCCACACTGGGTGTCAGAAATAAGAGACAATTTGCTTTGCTTTAACAAAGAGTACTAGCTCCATACAAAGCTCAGCATGTCATCTGGCCAGCTGTTCATGCATATAGATAACTTCTAATCGCCAAAACACACCATTAATTTATACTGGTCTCAGTACAGTGACAGGGAAGCCTGATGTGTGAGAGGGAGGAAGGTGCTTTGTGTGCGCGAAACACCAAGAAGTAGCTTTTGTGCCAAGTGCATTTGTAGTGATCATAAAGGGTTTCTTCTGAGCATATAAAATTGGATACATGGACCAGAAATTACTTTAACTTTGTACTTACAGATGCTTTTAAATAAATTTCCAAGTAGCAATTACTGATTTTGGAGTTGTATCTGTAATAGGTAACTACAAAAGTTAGGTTATAAATACAACCATATTTTTATTATAATAGGAAAGCTTCATGTGCCTAAGTAAGTACTTCTATTTATTGATTGCCTACAAATGTATCATTTTTATTCATTTTACTTATCTAATATGTTTGTGTACATATTGGTATACCTTTATTATATATAAATGAAATCCTGTGGTCTTCTAGTTAATTCTTTATGAATATTATCTTAAGACCTATGAGTAGTCTTCTGTCATTTCCAAATACACCTTTACTACTATTTATACATCTTTTATAGTTAGCATAAGTTTCCTTTGTTTTATTTATCTCAATTTGGTGTCCAACTTCAGCCTTCTATAGCTGATCCCTTTTTCCTACAGTTGAGACATAAAGGGATCATCCTAATCCAGTCTTTTCTAGTTCTGTCATCAGATAGACATATTTAGATATTAATCCTACTCTTTGCTTATCACGGTCTCATTGTGTTGAATATTTATATAACTAAAAAAAAAAAAAAAAAAGCCCTATGTATCCCTTTTAAGTTTTGGTGTCTTTGGAGTCTGGTCTCATTCTACTTTGTTTCCTATTCCCGTGCCCCAGAACACGCACATACATACAGGAAAACGTAACTTCAGGGAAATAAGTACAGATACCTTCAGTAAACCAAGAAGGTGGATGCTACTACATCTTAGAAAAAGAAGGCAGAGACATCTCTAAACATTTTTTGTCACTGTTTATACACTTATCAATTCTAATGATCAGGCCTGGAGTCTCATGTCAGTCTCTCTCATTCCCTCCCTCCCCTTACCCTCTCTCCTACTCCCTCTTTCTCTTTGTCTTTATCTTACTGTACCTAAAAAGAATTTAGCTAAATAAAAAAATGTGTAAATAATAATTTAAAAACAATACTACAGTGGTACCCTTGCACCTGTCCTCTGATTAAGGGAGTTATTTTTTGTAATTCATGTTTGCCCATAAGCAGAGGTGATAAAGGGAAGGATATTACAACTGACTTAGGAGAGAAATGCAAATCTGTATACATTATTACATTGACTTCTGCATAGACAATATTCAGTTCTCTACCTCTGTTTAATGAAAGTTTCACATGTATAATAAATACATTTTGCTTGAATGCCATAAAGAGTTTACTTGAGAATGAGTAGACAACCATGAATCCATGCTTAGCTGTGCAGCACTGAGCCCTGGATATAAGGAAATCTGTGGGTGGGAGTTGGTTTAGTGTGTGAGATAGGGACTCACTTTGTGGCCTAGGCTGGCTTAGAACTTACTGTGTAGTTCAGACTAGTCTCTTTTTAACACAGTCCTCCTTCAGCCTCCAGGTGCAGGATTATAGGTATGAGGTACCACATGCAGCTAGCAAAATCTTATCTTCAGGAGTAGAGCTCTCTCCTGACTATAGCCGGCAAGCACCTCCATCTATGAACAACAAGGAATTTACGTAACTCTTCTAGAACTAGGAGGAAAATCTTCAGGTGTAGCTTGTGCTGAGTTCCGGATTAAACAAACTCTTTGTCATTTGCTGCCATAGTTGCCATTCATGGAAACACTATACCCAATGAGGATGTCAAGGGAAAAATAGATAATTGTATCAGCTTTATAGTAATATAGGATTCAAGAAATCAAGACTGTGTCAAAGAGCCTGTTAGATATTATGTCTTTTGGGGGGATTTCAAATCAAATTTCTGTCTAGAAAAGATTCAAGAGAAGCTCTTTGTGCTAGTTAGACTCTAGTATATCTCATTTAGGCATTAGTGTTCAGGCGTGCCTGCTAAATTGACACATGGCTAAATTGATGAAGCCTCATGAAACTATACCTGTCTGTTATTTTACTTAAAATGTCTATGGTTTTCATATCACCTGTCAAACAAAATTAAGATCCTACTGTGAAACTTTGGCATTTTTTTCCCAATGTTCCACCTTTCGTTTCAGTAGGACCTCAAAACCTGTGCACTTACTAAACCCACTGACTTCCCATCTCCTGGCCAAATGCCTTCCTCTCCTACGACTGTACATGCTCAGCTTCTCCCCTCAGCAGAGCACCAAGAAACAGTGTTCACAACATTTGGACCCAAAGAAGTATAAGATGACACCGCTCAAGAAGCATAGAGTACGGCTAGAGAGCAAATATGAATTGTAAATAAGTTAAATGAGAACCATGTAATGATAAGTCAAGACGACCATGCCCACACCACCCCCAGAAAAGTCAGTACCTAATTGTAGAAATCACTTATTCAGGTGAAAATTGCTTTGGGCCTTTGAAGAGGAGAGAATTCATTTCTCATTATGAATGCTGAATAGAGAGGATTTAATATGAATCTCAAAAGGATAAAATAGATATTTATTAAAACAGTGGGTTTTTCTTGTATGGAAACTGTGTCATACAGAATATTAAATTATTTTCAGGTCCAGTGAATAAACTGACTTGAAAGGAATGGTGTTTGTGTAGAGAAGTAATGAAAGGTAATGAAGAGTATTTAGAACTTACTGTAAAGCTTGATGTGACAAACTAATGAAGGACTGACCGAGTGACAGTTTTTTCCTAAAAGCTGCTGAAAAAAATAAAAATATTTGGGCAAAAATGTTGTGTGTGCAAAATGTATTTGTTTGTTTAGATAGGCTCTTATGTAGCCTCCGTTAGCCTTGCACTCTTGCTCTTCCCCACACTCCCTCTCAGGTTCTGGAATTGGATGTGTATACTAACATGCCTACTTTAAAATAAACATTTAAGAAGACGTAGATCTAAAACTAGTATTATGAAGGGGAAGATTAAAAGCAGTTAAGTCAGTGTAAGGTGTGCAATAAGAGTGGCTGATCTAGTATCCATCCCTCTATATAATTATTGCTTTGATTATTTATCATTAAAAGTAGATTATGAGGAGCTAAAGTGATGAGTCAGCAGTTAAAAGCAATTGTTGCTTCTGCAGAGGCCTAGGTTTGATGCCTATATAGTGGTTCACGACCTCTTCTATAACTCCAATCCCAGGGCATCTGGTGGCCTTCATCTGACCTCCATGGGTACCAAGTACACACATGGTGCACAGACAAACATGCAGTCACACATAAAATAAAAATGAATAAGTCTAATAAAAAATTTTAAAAAGTAGATTACAAAAGACCCTAATAGGGTTTTTCAAATATGTATTATTAGTGTATGTGGATGTATGTGCGTATACACACATGCATCTATACTCTAAGGGCAGAGGAAGTTTCAGGAATTGCTTCATTCCATTGGAGTGCTGGGATTACAGTACATCTGGCATTTTGCCTTTTTTATTTTAAGGTTCCTCTGGTAGTCAAACTCAGGTAATCAGGCTTACACAGTGAGTACCTTTACCTGTCCAACCACTCACCTGCATGTAAATGCCTCTAAAAAGAAGACTCAATCACCTATCTTCCCACCAACTTGAAAACTTAAGTGCAAGTAAATATTTGCATAGCTGAAGAGCTAGTAGGGAGATAATACAAAGATTATGTCAACAAATGGTTGGAAAATTAGAATAAAATGAGTCAAAGACATATTTTGAATTTGGAAGGATAATGGTGCTGTTAACAGAAATCAAATTGAGAAAAAAAGAGCTAGTGTTTAAGAGAAGATAGTAAATTCTGTGTTGAGTTTGAAGTAGGCAATACACATCTGGATAAGCATATATATGATAATTGGAGATTGTGTCACAGGTAGAAATTAAGACTTGGGAGCCATTTGGCTACAGGAGGAAGATGATTGGCATTCAGAACATCTGCAGTGATACCTACTCTTCACAGACTGACAAGAAGAGACAAACAGAAAACATAGAGGGATGGAAGGAGAGCACTGGTGTTTTGAGATGTGAAGGAGATACAGAGTAGATGAGCATTCATGTTGGAGGAACCTTAGGAGAGTGTTCTAAGGGAGGACAAGTCAGCAATGTGGCCAGTAGTGACAGCGGTTATAAATACCAAGGAAACATTAGGGGAGACCACTGGATTTGACAACTTAAAGTCAAGACATATCATATCTTTTGTTAGGACAGTATAAGCCAGAAGTGGAGATTTTTGCCTAAAGATATCTGTGGCAGAAAGAAAAGCATGAGGCTAGAGAGATGACTTAGTGGTTAAGAGCACTTGCTGCTCTTTTAGAGGACTCAGGTTTGGTTCCTAGCACCCACATGGCAGCTTACAACCTCTGTACCTCTAGTGCAAAGGGGTTCTGATACACCCTTATGGCCACGGTATGTATGAGGTGCACATACATACATGCAGGCAAAACAGTCACATTAAATAAAAATAAATATCTTTTATTAAAAAGAAAGGGAGCTCGCCCTTTTTAAAATGTGGGGCTTACACAGAGTTTTGGGTAGAAGGGAGAGCACGTGATGAACTTTCAGTGGAAGAGAACAGCTAAGAGAAACCAGAAACCAAAAATGCATGTGGAGACCCAACAACAGAAAATGAGAGAAATGAGGAGCTGGAAACTCTTGTTCTAAGTTTGGGGCATTTAATTGTGTGTCTCTGTGTATTTATGTAATGTCTGATACTCTCCTGCTCCCACAAGATTGGGGTGGTGTCTTCTCTTAGTGCAGAACTGTGTCTCAGGACAACACTGAAGATAAGTTTTATAAAATGTTTTCACTGAATCAGTATTGTCTAGAATTGTTGAAATTGCTCTTGTCAGATCTGTACTCCCTTCCTGTTTCTTCTTCTTTTTCTTCTTCTCCTCTTCCACCTCTTTCTTCTTTTTGTTTTTTGCTGTTTTATATTCCTATAATCTCAGCTCTCTGGAGGCTGAGGCAGGAAGATGACAAATTTGGATTACATATTGAGACTGTCTCAACAACAACAACAACAGACAGCCAACCCCAATAAAACAAAATCTGTGGGATTTTGCTGGAGTTGTAGGTTCAGCCTATTCTAATGTTGTAGCCAGTTGTGATACAGCCTATTATACAAAAAATTAATGAGCTAAGTTTAACTCAGCAGTTTAGAAAAAGGATAAATAACCCCAAAGAAAGTATTTTAAAAGATACAATGAAAATGAGATAATAATGAACTAGAAAATATAAATATAATCGAATTTATAAAGCCAAGAATTGTTGCCTTAAAAAAAAATCTTAAAAAAAATTATTCAAATGACAAGATTTGATCAAAATAGAAAGTACAAACAGCTAAAACTAAAGAAGGAAATATTACAGAAAATCATAGACTTAAAAGTTAGAGACTATGGGCTGGAAGATGGCTCAGTAGCTAAGAGCAAACATAATTATGTGATGTTGTGAAAGTTCTTTGAGTTATATTCAGCTATGGTAGAGAACTCAAGTCCAGTTTCCAGACCAGCATCTGCTGGCTCACAATCACCTATAACTTCAGCTCCAGTGAATCTGGCATCACTGCCCTCTGTGAGCACCCTCACTCAGGTATGCATACTTAGTACACAGACACACAGAGAGACACATAATTAAAAACAAAAGCTGGAGATTAGCATAAAAACTTTACAAGAATATATTTAACAACTCAAAACACCTATGGACTATGCTAAAACCTAAGTGTGGCTATTGAATCATATTGCTCCTCATGGGTTGTTGGTTCTGTTGGTTTGTTTTTGTTTTTGTTTTCTTGTTTCGTTTTGTTTTGTTATTTTCTTTGTTTAGGGAATTTGAAGAAGAAGAGGGGTAGGGGGAGCAGAAGGTGTTCTTTCAAAAAAGTTCCTGATAGGATGAACAATTGTAAAACTAAAATTAAAAAGAATATAAACTGGGCAGATATCTAAAGAAAATGAAACTTGAGTAAGAAGCAATCAAAAATTGAACAGATTAATTTATATTTAAGTGTACTAGGTAGAATTGAGGATTTTGTGAATTTTTACATGAAGGGTATATAGACAGCAAAGCCCTTAAAAGCTTTTATACCTAACCTTCAATAAAGCTTATTCATCAAAGGCTCAATTATAGCTGATCATTCAAGTTAATGAAAGTGAAGGCTGAGTGTTAAACCTGTCCAGGTGGTAGGATCAATTTCATCTTGGAATGAGAAAACTAAAACTTGTATTAAATATGAAGCTAATTCCATATGAGAAGCTGAAAATTTACCTTTTTATCTTTATAAGATGGCAGTCCTAAACCGGGCGTGGTGGCGCACGCCTTTAATCCCACCCAGCACTCGGGAGGCAGAGGCAGGTGGATCACTGTGAGTTCGAGGCCAGCCTGGTCTACAAAGTGAGTCCAGGACGGCCAAGGCTACACAGAGAAACCCTGTCTCGGGGGGGGGGGGGGGAAGATGGCAGTCCTGTATCATTCAGCTGAATAAAATCATAGTTATAAGTATATGTATCTATTAAAGAGGTTAAGGGATATTCACAATCAGGGTACTTAACTATTTTTTAGTCAAAAGTTACTTATTTATCATCTTTTATTCTCTCTTAATAAAAGTAAACAGGTGAAAATGTTTTATGAAAACATTGTAAGAAATACTTAAAATTGAGATGATTACTCATTTTGTTTGAAATGTAGAGCAGACCATTATTGAAATTGGAAGTGTAAGACCTCAGCTGCAGAGCTAGTTTAGTTTAGTTTACTTCAGTGGGAAAGACTAGAGAACACGTGATCTAGCAGTGTGAACTTGCAGAACATGTGAAGTAGGTAAGCCTGGCTTCATAGTCGTGGCTGGACTGAAGGTCACCTACAATTTGATAGGAGGGTAAAACACTGCTAAGGACCGGCACCAGAGGAGGAGTGGGACCAGTTTTCACAGATTGCCCAACTAAGTCAAATTTTTGGTAAAGAGAAGGAATGTGTAAAGAATGTGTTTGATATTTTCCCCTAAGTGCCTGATTGTGTAAAGTAATTCTATCAAAAAGGCAGTGTGGGGAAATTAATCTAAAATTGAGCACAAGATAACATTAAGTAGATGGGAACTGAGTCGGTGGGATTAACTAGGAGATTCCTGTTACAATCTGCCTAAAATGAAAAAACCCTAGGTTGCGATGTTAATAGTTGGTCAAAATGAAGCTGATAAGCATTTCAAGGATAGACTTGAAACTGACTAAATGCTGAAGGAGATAAAGCAAAGTCCCCATTGCTGCTGCCTTTGCTACCTGTTGATGCTTGGTGTCTTTACTTTGGTTTATTCTGGGCCATATGCACATTTTATTCTCAGTCAGTGATTGTTTCATATTTACATTAAAGGTCTATAGATTTGTATTCATATTCTCACTCCTTGTTTTTTCTCTTTTCTACTATTTCTCTTCTCTGCCTGTTTTTCTTTTTGTTTGTATGATGGGGGTCTCTTTATATTGCCCAGGATGACCTCAGACTCCTAGGCTGAAGTGATCTTTCTGCTTCAGCCTCTCGAATAGCTGGGCTTTTCTCTTTTCAGCACATTGATTCTATTAATATAAAAGTTATGTACGAGGGGGGAACTAAACTTTTTAAAATGCATTGGCATAATCAAAGTCTAAATCTATTTTTAAAATTATCACTGAATACTGAATTTACTGAGTAAATCTAAGCACACACCTCCAGTTGCATTACGGAGTCAGTTAGAGACAATGTTGAATACCTTAGAGCATAGCTGTAAATCAGGTGATGCACTTACTATGAAGCTTATTACTAAGGAGAACATATTAGTAACCTAGTTTCAGAAAAGCCTAAAACAGGACAGATGCAAGGCGTCATCCCAGCACTTAGGCTGATGCAGAATCATGTGAGTTTGAGGGGAGCTTGTGTTATATAGCAAGACCTTGTCTCTGAAAAAAAAAAAAAAAACTAACGAAGAAACAGCAACAAAGTGGGGGTAGGATGCAAAAAGTTTTAAAGGCTGTCTATAGAAAGAAATTTGAAGAGATAACATCTTCCAGCGTTGACCACCAATATAGCCCACCAAAACTGTGAGATTAAAAAAAATCTTATAAACAATTAGACTGAAGTATTCTAAATGATCATTTTAGGCTGAACAATACTGGTGGTTATTTAGAGATTATTCTTTGCAGAGCCTAAGGCCTTGATTAATTTAGTCTGTCTTCTAGAATTTGTGGAGGTACTTACCTCATACATTGAAGATTACTTTAAGCATGTTGAAGGACATGTTATTTCCCATAATGCTTCCTACCCCCACCCCTTGTATTTTAATGTAGGAAATCAGTTTTAGGTATTCTTTAACACTTACCTTCTGTTTGTTCAATTTTGTTTCTCACTGTTACTCTTTGCTATTAAGTCACACGTCTTCCCCCTCTGTCTCAGTGCCTCAGCTCTGTGTTGTTTTGACCTGGAGAGTCTTCCTTGATAGGCCATGTTTGGAGTAAACCCTTAGTATGTATTTCTTACTTTACTTTTAAATGCAAAGAATTGTGAATATACTGCTAAAATTTCTTGAGTTATTTTTAGGAACAAGTAAGAAAACTAGAGTCTCTGTAGTTATGGTTTCCCCTCCATGATAGGCTATTATGTAAAACCCACAGAGAACAAGGTAGCATGCCTGGTGGTTAAAAGCACAGGCTCTAAATGCAGACTGCGTGGGTTCTAATCCTCATTTTGCCTCTTGCATGCTGGGCAGACATGGGCAGAATACTAGAACATCTTGTTTCTATGTCTGTAAGATGGGTAGTATAGTTCCAGTTCCAAAGGAGTATTGTCTGGATTACAGATGGAATTCATTTAAAACATTTCTCTTTTTGCATTGGAAACTTAAGATAAAAGCTCTGGCTCTCTAAAAATCCAGTATCTCTTTCAAAGTCCAAAGTCTTTCCATTGTGGGTACAATGAAAAGTTATATACTTATTATTCCACAAAGGAAGAACCAGAACACAAATACAATCAGATCAAGACAAAACTATCCAGCAGTGTAAATAGTTGATTGTGTAACATCTGGGCGTCCAAGTGCTCTGGCAGCTCTTCTTCTCCAGCATTGCTGTCCACATCACACATAGCTTGTCTTGTAGGCACAAACTAGCTCCATTCTACACCTGCTTTTTTCCTTAGAGGTCATCCCCTAGTCCTGGCATCTCCAGTATGTTCTGTTCTCAACTGCAGCTGAGACTGCACCTTCACCAATGTTCTCTGCTGTCCACTTATTTTTGAAGAGGCAACCTAACCAGTGAAAGGAGTAAGAACTTGATACTACTAATTTGTATAAAGTACTTACTCCTTTCACTGGTTGAGTTAAGTTGCCTCTTCAAAAACAATTCATTCTCTTTGGAGCTAACAAACTATGAACTACAAGAGTTGTTTATTTTTGTCATATGGAGATAAAAAATATAGTAAGTAAGCATAGTCACTGGGTCTTGAAATGTAGTTGCTCACTTAAGCCCCTACAACTTCCAACAGTTAAAGCATTGAAATGTATTTGCCTAATGAGTTTATAAGCATGAAACTAAAATTAGATGTTTGGAAGAAAGTGAGGAAATGAGTTACAATTTTTTCATTAACCAGAACATTGCATATTAAGGAAACAGTTTCATTCTATCATTTTATCCTTGCTAATTAAACTTATTTTTCTCCCAGTTTGGTTTCTGTCATTTATTCAGAGATTAAAATATCTGCATGTTAA
Source organism: Acomys russatus (assembly GCF_903995435.1). Classification (NCBI taxonomy): domain Eukaryota; kingdom Metazoa; phylum Chordata; class Mammalia; order Rodentia; family Muridae; genus Acomys; species Acomys russatus. The sequence goes on along the minus strand of NC_067142.1, from coordinate 53,654,587 downwards.
TTTAATATGATGTTACAGAACTTTATAGATAAGTATTAGAGAAAGTATGAGATGTTCTTCTGCCTTACCAGCTCCCCTCCCTGCCTGTCTTTTCCCCCAACTTCAGAAACACCTGACTTGGAGCCATCACGCTTAAAGTCATTTCTTTGAGGTTGAAGGTCTTGCTGTGTGGTGTACTCCCAACCAGCTGATTTGCTTCAGTTCTTTTGTGCTGTTCCCATGAATCTGAGTTAATTATACTGCTGTCTTTCAGAGATGTATGTTAGAAGTCACGTGTGCCTAATTCTGAAAATGACTTTGTACATTAAGACTCATTTATCCACTGATGGTTAGAGAGAAGCCGAGACACAGTTATTGGTCATAAATTTAAAATACAGCGATATCATGGAACTGTCTTCTACTGCAGGCATATAAGCTGCGGTATCAACTTCTTGGTCATTAGGAATATTGTAATTTGGCTAATATCTTAATGGTCAGGATGGCACAGGAGATGAAAAGAAGACCTGTATCCAGCATGCAAACAGGGATAGGGTAAGCACTTTCAGTTGGCTTTTCTTAGGCAGCATTGATTTGCGTGCATTACTGGGTCTGTGTAAAATGGTCTCCTTTTAACACTGGCCGAATTTAAATTTCAGTTCATTTTTTTTTTCTGCTACAGATTAGTGTAATACAGGGAGATTTTCTGTAAGTGAGGGGAGGCATGGACGCCTGTTAATAACCTAAAAGTAACTAATGAGGATGTGCAGTCAGACGATTGATTGAATGAATAGCTGCAGTCCTGTGTGTTTCTTTCTCGCTCGCTCTCTGCAAGCTGTAGAAAGGGAGGGGGAAGAGCAAGGCAGGGAGGGAGCACGAGAAAAAATGCTTTCTCTTAAGTGGAAGTAGCACGGATCCCAGGGGCCAGGAGGCCAGAAATGGAAGTTTAAACTGCATCTATCTTTTAAAGGCAGAACAGCAAGAATCAAAATGTCAGTCTCCGGAGTCACGGTTTACTCTTTATTTTTTAAGATCTGGAAGATAACACAGAATACTTTTTTTAGGATGTGTGCTTTTCCTTGTCCATGTTGAGATTATCTAATGTTATCTGAGAAGCTGGATTCCTATGTCTGTCAGTTGAAGTGGAGATGGGAAGCAGTTGTGATAAAGGTATAATATGTATAAATATCTATCTGCATGTGTGTGTATATATGTATATATCACTATGAATAATCTTTAAAATGCATTGTAAGTGTGGTTTATAGCTGTTAAATTAGAGATCACATCATTTGCAGGAGCCTAACCTTGTTAGATCATTTGAACAGATTTATGATTTCAGAGTAAGATGTGGGTAAGGTCATATAGCCAGAACAAGGAGAAGCTGGTCTATTTTTATATCTGCATAGGCATGTATATTCTTTTATCCTGCAGCAATCTGGTGAATCATCTGTATAGAGCCAAACTTTGACCTTTGTGCAGGCAGTGTCAAATCATGCATAACACTAGTATTTCTGGTTCACAAGAATATTAGAAATTTCTAATTCACTTAACTTCTAAATGGCTGATAGAGAGATAGAGCCATATGGTACAAGATCTAACTACCAAGTGAACCTGAAAACCTTAAACATGTCATAGTTCCGAAGGATTACTTCTTATATATGCACAGATGAAAACACAAGTTGTCTCTCAGATGCTTAACCCTGAGCAAGTTTCTTTGTTTCCATAGGTCAAATATCACAAAGTTACCTAAAGCATATTGAAATAAAAATGAGTAGACCTTTAAAGAATAAAACAGTTGATGTGTGTGAAAAAAAAAAAAACATCATTTTATAGTTTAGGAAAAGTCTGAAATTTTGGATTCTTCATGATGATTCTACTTTTTCTACTTTTTCAGAGGTGCCAGCAGAAAGGTCCCCCCGCAGACGGAGCATATCAGGGACCAGCACATCAGAGAAACCCAGCTCCATGGACACTGCGAATACCTCCCCTTTCAAAGTCCCAGTAAGTGTTATTTTCCCCTTTAAAAAAATATTTTTCTTCTGAGAGTTAAAAACTTCCAAACATTTTGTTGCTCAATAATTTTATTATAAAACTGAGAATAGAGGCTAGAAGTTTACATTTCTGTTGATTAACTATGAATCAATATTGTTGTGCTTGTAAACTTTTTTTGTTTGTTTGTTTTGTTTTGTTTTGTTTTTCGAGACAGGGTTTCTCTGTGTAGCCTTGGCCGTCCTGGAATCACTTTGTAGACCAGGCTGGCCTCGAACTCACAGCGATCCACCTGCCTCTGCCTCCCTAGTGCTGGGATTAAAGGTGTGCGCCACCACGCCCGGCCAAACTTAGTAATTAAAAAAACAAAAAAACAAAAAACTATTTTTTTTAATTAATAAGTTCCTAAATCTGAATTATCTGAACTATAGAGTCCAAATCTTTGCAGATGTCCTTTAATCTAATTATTAGCTAAAAATATATTAAATACAAAAGTTTGCCAAAAGCATACTAAAATGGGAAAACCTTAGTGGAGCAGGATAGCTGGCCACTAGGTGCAGCATTTCTGTCTCACTGCAAAACTCATTTCTTCTATACTTTATTATTCTCTCTCTCTCTCTCTCACTCTTTCTCTCTCTCTCTCACTGTGTGTGTGTGTGTGTGTGTGTGTGTGTGTGTGTGTGTGTGTGTGTGTGTACGAGTGTGCATGTGTGCATTTGCTATGATGCACATGTGGAGTTCAGAGGAAAATTTTTGTGGAGTCTTTCCTCCTCTGTTACCTCTATCTGGATTCCAGGAATTGAACTCAGGTCTTGCAGTGACCTTAACCTACTGAGCCATCTTGCCAACCTCAAGTAACTCAGATTTTAAATCCTCTCTTCTCATTGAGCATTGGGTAAAAAATTCACATATTTTGTAAACATATTAAAATTGTAGTATTATAAAAGGCATATTTGAAGAGAATTGCTTCAAGATACTGGTCGTTATTCTAAGTACAATGAAAATCGATATAAAACAGAAATAAGCTTTTGGCGGGTGTGCTTTTTTTTCTTTTAATGTAACCAAACTGACATATTTTTATTCCAGTACTTTTGAGATTCCTTTTAAGTAGAGCTTGTTTTTAGATATATGATGAATGTTAATTAACACAAGTAGAGGTTTTATATCTCTTAACTCTGGAGACAATGTCCTTATCCTCTTTTTCATTAAGAGTGGGTAGAGGCTGTAGACATCTGTTTCTGTAAGAACCTTTTTGAAGTTCTATAGACAGCAAGTGAGTGCTAGATTAATATTATAATCAGAATGTGGCAGCTATTGAATAGCTTCAGATTTAATGTCTTTACTAAATTTTTTAGTTCTATAGGCCCAGCTACATATGTTTTAATTGTTATGAATGAAAAATTTTTATCACCTTTTTTTCAAACAAAGAAGAAAGCAGTATAGCTTGATATGTATTAGGAATTGTGCTGGGAGGTTTTTGTCAACTTGACATTTCTGGGAAGCAGGAATCTTAATCGAGAAAATGCCTTCCTAGACTGGACATTAGGCAGTTTGTGGAGTGCTGTCTTGATTAGTGACATGGGCGGTGTCATGCTGGGCTGCTGGCTCTGGGTGTCCAAGAATGTAGACTGAGCAAGCCAGTTCAGCAGCACCCCTCCATGGCCTCTGTATCAGCCCTGCCTCCAGGTTCCTGTCCTTAGTTCCCTCTGTCTCTGATGGACTATGATGTAGAGCTGTAAGCTGAAATAAGCCCTTTCCTCCTCAAGGGGCTTTTGGTTATGGTGCTTATCACAGCAGTGGACATGCCAACCATTACAGTAACTCTGAAGGATATCATCAGACATCAGTGATCCCAAGTTATGAAGAAAAATTGAGAATTTTTTTACTGTTTTTTTCAAGGTGTAACTGGGTATATTATGTATGAGTAAACAATATTTAAAACTACCCATGGACAGAGTTTAGTGATACACTTGATTAGATTGAGTTCCAATTTAAGAATTTTACACTTGTAAAACTGGAACCAAATGGTGACTTCTTACATTTTTGTTAAAGTTCACAAATGAGAATCTCTCTCTGCACTGTGGTAACAATGCAGAGTGTCCTCAATTATGTGTGAAGTTTTATGTTCAGGCTTTTAAATTTTTCATTAAGAGCTGCAAATTTTACTTATTTAAATAATAATTTTGCAACTAATTTGTTACCTTAATGAAACTAACCATTTGTAAGTAGAAGTTTAAAAGGAGAGTACTTAACCCCAAGCACTGCTTACAGACCATGTACCTGTTTGATAATTACCGTAAAGAGGGTGAGACAAGGCTCCTGACTAGCAAAGGCACGGTCTCAACGCCGTGTATTTCTAAGGGAATTGACCACTCAGAAGCCCTCACCTAGATATTTCCCTAGAATTAACTGAGAACAGAACCCAGTTTTTGATCAGCTCCCCCTAAAAGAAAAGGACAAATAACTATCCAGTATTTGTAGCCTGGGAACATGCCACTTTTTTTCATAGTAGAATATTATACAGAAGTTGACACTGATTAACCTGTTCCCAAATCATTTAGAAAAAAATGAAATTATATTTGTTTTATTCTTTGAAGTATAATTGGATATATCATTTGAAAATGCTTTAAATCTTGAAGATAGGTGATCTTTATAAAACTTACTGTTCATAAAGGTCTGTCTCATGCTAGATAAATAAAATATTTATTTATTGGCAATTTTGTACATGTATATAATGTATTTTGATTATATTCATTTCTAATTTTCCTCTTTCGGTTTCTTTGTAATTTCTGTTCCTCATTTAACAGTGAATATCTACTCTGATCATCTTTGTAACCCCCTGTATAACTCTGTCCAGCACGTTGTACGTAGCAAAATCCAATCAATAGATGTTGAGTGGATAAAATACACATGATTAGTATGAGGATCCAAATAGAATGAGTTTATCTTACATTTAGTGTCTTGGTTTGACTGATGTCTCCAGTCAACTGAAATAATAAACATTTGCTATTTAGTAAACATTGGTGAGAGACTGCTCGAAACGAGTGCGCCTGTGCAAAACAGGGCGTTTCCTCAGTAAAGGGAATTTTGGATTAATAGTTGGGATTTATGTCTAGAGCACATTCTGTGTATACTTACATTTGTAAATTAAAACAAGTTTGCATTTTTATTTAGTAATTTGTTTCTTGAGATATTTCTTTGAGTCTTTTAAATACCATGCATATGTACAAGCTCACAGTGTTTTTGATAGTTGTGAGTTTTGTCTTAGATTCTTCAAATAATTATAATCATTTGAATAGCTTTTGCTTCTTAAAAGAACATTTTTTGTTTTTTCTGATTTTACATTTTGCTAGGGGTTTTAACTTGGTATATTTGTGCTTTCCTCTATACAAAACATTCTTTGTGTATTTTATACATTGCTCATAACATTTAAGTGATTTTTATGGGGAAATGAGGAACAACTGAGTAAAATAAGTTATATCTACTTGAATTTAATTCAGAAAGGAAAACAGTTGTGACTTACAGTTGTATTTAGTTAGTGCTTTCGTTCATAGTTTCTGAGGTTTTGGAACAGGCTTCTTTATACTGTATTTATAAAGTGACTGTTGATATTTAGGATTTTTGCATGACTTCTACTTAGATGATACATCCATTTGGCATTGGCTAAGAGAGAGAATTGTTTTCCGGGCCAGGTGTTCAGCTTAGTGTTCTCATTTCCATAGCACAATGATCTGAGTTGGCCTTGTCTGCAACACAATGCAGTCGCAGCTGCTCCATTTGTATTGGCTTTGAGCTTAGCGCTGAAAGAACTCAGACACTAAAAAATATGCCAAGATACCCAGAAAAGCATAGTTGAACTAAGGCAGTAGCCAGATATTCCTGTATAACTTTCCTTATTCTCTTGGTACTGTGACACTTGACCAGTCTCAATTAAACAAGTATATAAAAATAAGACATTGTTAAACCTTTGCATAGTTTTTTTTTTTTTTGACCTCTGGAAAATAAAGTGACGACTATTGGGGCTGGAGAGATGGCCTAGCAGTTAAGAGCACTGGCTGTTTTTCCAGAGGACCCAGGATCAGTTCCCAGCACCAATATTGGGGCTCACAGCCAACCACCTGTAACTGCAGGTCCAGAGGAATTGATGGCCTCTTCTGGCCTGTGCATATGTGTGTTGTACAAACATACATGCAGGCAAAATCACTCATACACATAAAGTAAAATAAAATAAAAATAAAAATTTTAAACATTAAAAACAGTCTGTATCTTCTTTCTTAAGTATTACACTGTCAGGATCAGCTAGTATTGGTTTCTGTCGTATCCGGTGTCTTCTATATGTTCTATATAAGTACTTTTCCAAATAAACAATTTCATGCACGCTTAAGACTAGAAAGTGTTCATTGTCCAAACCAGTGACTTTCAATTCTAACTAGCCGTAAAACTTAGCTTTCATAAAATACAGTGGTGTTTAAAGATAAGCCTGGTCAGCTGTTTTGTTGTTGTTTTGTTTTGCTTTGTTTTGTTTTTTTAAGATTCCCAGATGCTTCTACTGTGCACCCTGGAATTGAGAATTGTTTGCCTTTGTAATTGGTAAAGTAAGAGGAACTCATTTGCACCAATTTTACCTATAAGTGTCAGTGCTTTCTTTTGTACCTTCAAGTCGGTGAAACTAAGCACTGCCACCTGTGTGACGTGTTGGTGCTCACATTAAGCTGCTCATGGTGCACTGATTATGTGTATGCGTTTGCCGTGGCCACTCTAGACTTCCAGTCAGTGGCCAGCATAAGGGTCTGCCTTAGGAGTAAAATAATGAAATTCAGTTTATTCCATCTAACTAAAAAACTACTTCAATTTTTATATCCTCATTGCTCCTACATTTCAGGAAGATAATTACAGTTATTTCTCCTGGTACTTAAGACTCTATCTTTTCTCTTTTATTCACTGGCCATCCATACAAAGTTAAACTTTGTACTAGACTCGTTCTGCAGTGATACCTCTCTTAATAAAGAGTATATTTGTGTTCTTATGTTCATGAATATATAATGTGAGTATTAATAAATATGTTATTACCAGAGCTAATAATAATGTACTAAACATATCAGAAAGAAAATTTTCTTTCCAACTACACCTTTAAGTCAGTTTGAAATCAGAATAGATACAATTTAATGGTAAATAACCTAGAAATTCTGAAATTTAAGCATCTTGGAGAGCAAGAAAAAAAAGAATAAGGTTAGGTACAACTCTTTGAAGAATAGAATCTAGAAATACAGATTGGTAGATACCTGGAGAAGGTAACAGGTTTGGCAGAAGTTGTTGTTAAGAGACTAACTTGAAAGAATCAAAGAAACTCTGTGAAAGAAACTCTTCTCAATCTATGGTTATACTTAGAAATAGGCTTGCAGCCGACCAAGCACTAAGGAGTCCAGTTTGTCCTACCCAAGAGAAAAGGCCTGTACAAGAAGATAATTCAGTCACTTATATATAGCACAGTCTTGAGATAACTATCCTTCTTGTCCCAAGAAAAGATTTTTTTTAAGAAAAGATATTTCTTCTTGCCTTAAATGGGGGCGAGGCACAATAACTTTTACTTTATAATTAAAGATAATTGCTTCAAACTAATGCCCATTTAATGATGACATTAGCCACTAAGCATACCCAATATATACAACTGACATCAAACGTTTCCCACCTATTTAGGAGTTCAGAAGCTAATGATGTGGAAAGAAAATGTTACCAATGTCATGATTTTATAAGGGTTAACTATGCAAAGGATGTTTTTGCCTCTTTCTCTAAAATTTGGCAAGGTACTAGCACTGCTCCTAAAGAATACTCCCGAGGTGTCTTCTAGCAAAGAGCTTTAATTCTGTAACCATTGCCACTGCTTATTCTCAATAAAACAATTATTTTAATGTTTTATATATTTTATATTAAGCATCTACTAATTTCTGTTTAAGGGAATTTCACTCTAAGATATTAAAATATCATGGCAGTCTTCATCAGACTGTTGAATAGCTGGTTTAAAAAAAAAAAGTTAAAAAAAACAAACCCACAAAACCTCCTCAATGGGGGTTCTCCACAGAAGGCGTAAATCCCTGTGTCTATGCACTGAAAAGATGCTCAACAGCATCTCTGGGGAGCTCACATCGGGCAATGCATTGCTGCTTGTAGTACAGCTGTAGTCAAACCAAGAAGACAGTAACAGGTATTGTTGAAGATTTGGAGAAACTGAAACTCTCCTATATTGATGGTGAGACTGTAAAGTGATGGCAACCCTCAAAAAAGGTAGTTTGACAGTTCCTCAAAAGGTAAATGTTGAGTTTCCAGTAGACCTCAACAATTCTGCTTCTAGGGATGTAACCAAGAAAGTAGAAAACATGGCTTTACAAATGCACATAAATATTTATATCATCGTTATTTATAGTAGCTAAAAAATAGCCATAACCTAAATATCAGTCTGCGGAACAGATGTAAAAGGTGTGGTCAATCCATTAAGTAACACATTATAACCCATAAGAATAAATCAAATAAAGGTATATGCTGCCACATCGGTGAACAAAAAGAAAAAAAGCTGAAGAAGCCAGGAACAAATCCACATGTTTTATGGCATGTATATTAAATGTCCAGAATCATAGAAGCACAAGAATCCTAGAATTAGACTATGGTGATTGATGATTGTAGAATGTTCTCTCTCTTCCTCTCTTTATTTTTATTTTTATTCTTTGAGACCTCACAAGTGCTAAGATTACAGGATTGAGGTACTGCTACACCCAGGTCAGTTTTTAATTACACACACACACACACACACACACACACACACACACACACACACACATGCCCATTGACTTGTACACTTTTAAAAGAGTAATTTAAAAAAGAGTAATTTTATAGCATATGAATTATATACTAATAAAGGTGTTACAAAATTAAAAATTAAAATACAGGCCTCTAAGGCAGGGTAAAAGATAATAGTCTTATTAATACTTTTTAATGTTGTTATAAATTAAAGCAATAATATTTCTTTTTCTTTTTTTAAAAAAAATTATTTATTTATTTATTTATTTATTTATTTATTATGTCTATAGACTTCTGTCTGTATGTACACCTGCAAGCCAGAAGAAAGCATCAGATCACATTATAGATGGTTGTGAGCTACCATATAGTTGCTGGGAATTGAACTCCGGACCTTCGGAAGAGCGGGTGGCGCTCTTAACCTCTGAGCCATCTCTCCAGCCTAATATTTCTAATATACTAGATTAAATAAAATAAATGTGAGAGAAAAAGCAAGGAAGATATATTGAAGTACATTGTTATATATCAGTTGTATATTGTCTACAGAGTTCGTAAGTATTCATTACTGATGCATTGAATCACTGCATTTTTTGAAAGCAGGGAGTATAAAGGTGGCTTAGCAGTTAAGAGCACTTACTGCTCAAGTTCAGTTCTTAGCATCAACATATGGTGGCTCACAGCTGCCCGTAACTCTAGTTTCATGGGAGTCAGTGCTGCTTTCTGGCCTCACAGGCTCTTGCGCATACATGATACATATATAGTCATGTAGGCTCACACACATTAAAATAAACAGATAAATAGTAGATATGGCAATGTTATATCTTTTCACATCCATCAGTCTCCTCTTTTCAGCCCGACTACCATTAACTGCCTTCAGTTATCAGTGTGATTCATTCCTTGAACAGGAATGAGGAGGATCCCAGTGCAATATCTAAGCACTGCACTGAGAAATCCCCCTGCATGGAGTTGAATGCTTTGTGGTTACAATATTGAAACTCTCATCTCCTTTTTATTTTGTGTGTACTGTGTTCTTGTATGTGAACATGTAGTGGGTGGCAACATACCTCTATGTGCATTTGCATGCACAGGTCAGAGGACGTCAGGTATCTTTCTCTGTGGCCTACTCCATTTTAGTTTTTGTTTTTTGTTTTTTTTTTTTTTTTTTCCTGTCCTTTTCACATGTGTGGTATATGCCATTGTGTAGACATGTATGTCTGCAGGTGCATGTGTATGTGTGATCATGCATGTAGAGGCCCAGGATTGATACTGGGAATCATCCTAGATCACTATTTCACTTTATTCTTTAAAGTGGGGTCTCTCAGTCAAAGCCAAAGCTGGCTGATAGATCTAGTCCTACTGGACAGCTAAGTCTGGGGAGTCCCCTCTCTCCTTCCTCACATCATCAGACTTGGCAGCAAGCACCTTCACCCACTGAGCTGTCTCACCAGGCATACCTTATCTTTTGAGACACAGTCTCTCACTGAACCTGGAGCTTGCTGATTGAGCCAGGGTTGCTGGCCAGCAAGACCCATGCTTCCTCCTGTCTATGCCTTTCTGGTACTGGGGCTGTGGACACTTGCGCCCAAGCCTGGCTTTTTATATCCATGCTAGAAATCAAACTGAAGACCTCAAGCTCTTATGACAAACACTTTACCAACTGGGCCATTCATCTCCTCAACCCTACAGTCTTGTTACTTGACTCACTCTTCAAGTAAAAAAGTCTTCAAGTAGCTCAAATAGTACATCACCAAATCTTGCACATTTTAGTTGGCTTGCCCGGATTACTTTGGGGTACAGAAATAAAATTATTAATGTTTGAGTCTTCATCTTACTTTTTACATTCTTGTTATTAAATGTTCTTCAGTCATTCATCTTGAATATTTTATTAAGTAAACATTTAAAGTACAAACTTAACTGTATTCATTTTATATAGTCACCACAGTTTAGGAGCCACTTTTCTTATTCATTGTATCTCCTCAATATCAGACTGCCCTTTTCCCTCTATGCTCTGAAAGCACAGTTAAATCTGTGGGAGATGTATATGTGCATTATTGTCCAAGCTATGAAAATTGCAAGGGCATTGTTACTCTTTTATGCTCATAGTTTTGAGGTCACCAGCATTGTATAACTTTGTTTTTCAAGATTCTTCAGTTGATCTACTAAATGAAACAATTAAAAAGGGTAGCATATAGTAAGAAAAAAAAAAAAAAAATGGTCTTTCTATAGAACATAATGACAAAAAGAATGACTTATAAAGATTATTTTTCCTCAATTTGCCCTTCATTCACAGTATAGTTGGCTATGTAGGAATGTACCCCTTTGAAAATCGAACAGAGAAAGACAGTAGTAACCAACAGAAGTGAAGATAAAAAACGTGATCCTATTTACCTATATTTTATGCAGTCAGTGAGAACACTCTTACTATGAAAATCAGGTGGTTGCAGTTGAAAAAAAATTGACTCTTTCAAAATATGATCTAAGAGGCTTATGTCATCCTGCCTAACTTTGCCAGGATTAAACATTATTGACATTTAAGGATTTGTGTCTAGAATAGTCAAAAGCATGATAACTGTATTTTAGGCTGGCAGTATGACTCAGTGAGAAGAGGCATTTGCCACCAACCCTAGAGACCTCAGTTTGATCCCCTGACCCCACATGGTGGAAGGAGAGAACCAATTCTCATAAGTTGTCCTCTAACCTCCGTATGTGTGCTGTGGTATACTGGGTGTGTTAACACACACCTTTAGTCCCAGCACTTAACAGGCAGAGGCAGGTAGATTTCAGCAAGTTCTAGGCCAGCCTGGTGTTCATAGTGAGTTCTAAGACAGCTACAGGGCTTATGTACCCTGTCTTAAGAGAGAGGAGTGAAGAGAGAGAAAAGGAAGGAAAGAAAGAATTGTATGCTTTACTGCATTAATTTGTTTGACCAAGAACAAGTTGATTGACCTCATCTCAAATCTTTTATTGTTTTCTATTTGTTTGTTAGAACAGGGTCTCACATTGTAGCACAGACTAGCCGAGAACTCACTGTGTAGCCTCAGCAAGCCTCAAACTTGTGGCAGTTCTCCTGCCTCAGCCAACTTTCCAGTGCTTAAACCAGTTGTACTTAAGTGTGTATGTGCACACGCTCACACATAGACATATATATCCTGATTGGATGAATGAAACATTGTTCAAACACAGTCATATTCAGAAAAATGTAACCTGGAGACATATACACCTTGCTATTGAATAAAACAGCTAATTTTCAGACCTCACAAAATAGTAATCCCCAAGTAGACTAGAGTCCTAAATATAGGAAGACAATAGTAACAGGCTATGTAATTGCTAAAACAGTTGCATTTTTCAAAACCTTAGCAAAGGACAAGTTTTACAGTTAAAAGAACCAATAAATCTAACTTTATAAGAAATAGTTTTAGGAGCAGACAAAGTGCCTTCTGGGTAGAAGTCCTTGCCACCAAAAGGCCAAGGAAGGCAAAGTTTCATCAGTGATGCTGAGGGAAATAGGTACTGTTCTTTCTTTCTTTCTTTCTTTCTTTCTTTCTTTCTTTCTTTCTTTCTTTCTTTCTTTCTTTTTTAATAAGAAAGGGTTTACTTTGGCTTATAGTTAGGGGTACAGCCCATCATGGCAGAGTTTGAGGTAGCTGGTCACATTGTACCCATAGTCAGGAAGCTGAGGGCACTGTCTGGTACCCAGTGTCTTTTTTTTTTTTTTTTTTTTTTTTTTTTTTTTTTAATGTTTTCCAGTACACTAGCCCATGAAAGGATACTGCCCACAGTTAAGGTGTATCCTGCCGCAGTTAGCCTGCCCTGGATAAATTCTTCATCAGCATACCCAGAGTCTTGTTATTCTAGATCCTCTCATAGCCTTCCTTTCCTTGTCCCCACAGGTTCATGACCATCTCATTATGCAAATGACTTCAGTCCAATCTAAAAAGTCCCCGTAGTCTTTAACAATTGCAACAGTTTAAAATTACACCATTCTAGGGCTGGCAAGATGGCTTGGTGAATAAAGGCTCTTGCTGCCAAGCTTGACAACCTAAGTTTGATCCCCAGAACCCATATGATGGAAGGGGAGAATTCATGCCTGAAAGTTATAATACAGACTCTTGCCGATTTTCCTCCAGCCTTTAATGCATGCTATGCCATACACTACTTACATCCACAAAACAAACAAATAAATGTTTTTTTTTTTTAAGCTCAAAGTCCCTTCTGAAACTTTAGCTTTTTTTTTTTTTTTTTAATATTTAAAAAATCTTAGTTTTAAGGCTTATTTTCCAAAAAGCAATTATTATCTTGGGGAAAATGAATACATTTTTTCTAATCCATTCCTACTTTTCTTTTTTTAATTTATTCAGATTACATCCTGGTTATTATCCCCTCACTTATATCTTATAATAATAAAATATATCAGTGTATTTTTAAAGATTTATTTATTTATTTTATGTGTATAAATGTTCTATCTGCATATGTGCCTACATGCCAGAAGATTCCAGTATAGATGGTTGTGAGCCACCATATGGTTGCTTGGAGTTGAACTCAGGACCTCTGGAAGTGCGGACAGTGCTCTTACCTACTGAGCCATCTCTCCAGCCCATATATCAGTATTTTAAGATATGTGGAGGTTTGTAAATAAAAGGAGCCTAAGAATCCATTTGTTAATATTTTATACCTTAACTTATAATAGAACAATGTTTGTAACAAACCAAAAAAGAAAGCGGATAGCCCAGCATACGTTAGTGATGTTGTGTTGTTGATGTTTTTACCTATGGCTTTCCATTATCCAGAATAGTGATTCTAGGTACAGTTCATTTCTCTCAAGGCAATAAGAATTTTGTTTTTTAAAATAACTATATCTTTAGTCTCCCTCCATCTGTAATATTGTTATTCTTAGAGTCCTGGAAATGAGAGGCAGACATTTTCAACTAAAGTCCTCTAGTCCATCTCTCTTGACAATGAAAAATGCCTTTCACTTGGTATTATCTAATGATTCGGGGGCTTCCATGACAACCTCTGGGAGATTGTCCAATGGACTAATAGGTTAATAGACCTCACTTTAGGACAGTGTACTCTCTCTTTCTTTGATCCATCATTTCTCACTATTTCAGGCCTTAAAGCCATCTTGATTAATATTCATACTCAGAACTTGAGATCAGCTCAAAGTCTCTCACTGTTCAGCCATAAGAAAGCAACTGCTTCCATGAGAAACTGAGCAAATGAACAGTCAGAATGCTTTCCTCTTATGCAGCAGGTTTGTTGATTGCATTGGGTTTCTCTTAATAATTTAGACTACTATTATTAGCATTCCTCTCTACAACTATGAAGTAATTTACTATTCCTTAAAAAAATCACACAAATATGAAAATGACTTTCATTTGCTTGATCTTATTTGCCTTCTAGTATTGTGATTCAGTAGAGGATATAAAATAAAATAGAAATAGAACTAATTATAGGTCAAGACAAAAGAAATTAGCAATGTAAACAAAAGGTCTTGCATAATTGAGATAGATCTGGTTCTATTACAAAACTCAAGATATTCTTTTAAAAAATAGTTGGTATTTATCTAAGTGTTATAGGGACAGCTGTGAAACCATTTGGAAAAAAATTAAATATGTATATCATACCTCACAAATGGCTCCAAGTGTACTGGAGATGTGTATCTAGGAAGACAATAGAAACTGACCATGTAACTACTAAAAAAGAAACAAACAAAAAAGGCCATTCTTTACCCTTGAGAGAGGGCAAGTTTTCCATGATGGATACCAAAATCCCGACACAGTTAAAAGGAATCAATCAGTACAACCACGGAAAAAGAAAGAAAGAAAAAGAGAAAAGAAAAGAAAGAGGAAAAACTGGTTATTAGAAGCTGGCAAGATACCTCAGTTTGCCACTAAAGTCCAGTAACCTAATTTTGATCCCCAAAACCCATATGGAAATGAAGAGAGAGAACCAGTTCTACAACTTGTTCCTTGACTCCCACATGCCCAAAAGTAAGAATGATAAATATAAACAAATAATTTTATAAAATATCTTTAATTACATAGTACAAAACGCTACTAAGAAAAAGACTTCTAATAAACTGACAAAATTTTACATATTTTAAGACTATTGAAAGTCTGAAAACAGCCATGTGTGGACCTTTAATACCAGTACTCGCGAGACAGAGGCAAGCGGATCACTGTGAGTTCAAGGCCAGCCTGGTCTACAAAGCAAGTTCAGAATGGCTTAGATAACATAGAGAAACCCTGTCTCAAAAAAAAAAAGAAAAGAAAAGAAAAGAAAAAAAGTCTGAAAACAAATTATCAAAACACAACAAATTTAAAAATTGGGGGAATCTGAGGAAAAGAATAAGCAAGTCAGTTTTTGAAAAGTGTGTGGTGTGTGTGTGTGTGAGAGAGAGAGAGAGAGAGAGAGAGAGAGAGAGATCATCTGGGAGATTTCACTTCTGTAAACAAGTAACTCTCTCATGTTGCAACATTAGACCACAATAAAGGTCTCTTCTAAATGTTCTTTTACCTACTTGTAGTCTTTAGAACTGGTAAAGCAGGGTCAGTTGGTTCAGCCAAGGTTTCTAGCCTCAGCTAGTTACATAGCTAAAAAGGAAAGTTCATGCTCAGATTGTAAATCCACCAATCACAGTCTGTCTTCTAGCCCACCAATCAAAAGTAAGCTTTATATAAGTGGCCTTTTAGAGGCCTCACATAAACACAGCCTCATTTCTGTGACTCACAGTCTTTTTACTGAATCAGTAAAGAGAGTTCCCTCCTGTCGGGCATGGCTCTCCGTTGTAGGTTATCTGTAGAGTCACAAGGGTCTGTCATGTCTGAAGTGAAATTTTCTAGCACAGTTATGGGCTGGAACCATTATGATTGGAACAAGCCCACCTGAAGAGGAAATTGTCTCAGCTCACCGTTGAAAGTACAGTTGTTCTCTTCATAGCCACACTTCATGGAAATGTTCAGAGCAGGTGGGTTACCATAATTACAATATAGCCAGCCACCAGAAAGGGGTTTCTAGAGCAATAGCTCCCTCATCAAGGCAGATAGGTAAAAGGGAAGAATCTGTTAGCTGCCATGTATTAGCTGCTTTGCTTATTCACAAGCAGTAAAGTAATCATGAAAGAATGCTTACCATAAAGAAGTTCCCTGGCAGTACTTAACAGTGCTTTACTCTTACCAGATACACCCAGGGAGTTTGGGTCATTTGATTTCAGCAATCCATACTACAGCAGGTCTGAAGAGCTGCCCAAGCATGAGAAACTGTTTGGATCCTGCCACCTACATAAAGCTGGAAATGGTCCAGAGTGTGCCTGTAACTCCAGTACTGAGGAGGAGGGGAGTAGATTGTCAGCCTAGCAAAAACAAAAACAAAAACAAAAGCAAAAAAACTGTGAGCTACAGGTTGAGGAAGAGATCACCAGAAAAGAAACAAGGTAAGAAGTAATAGAGAAAAACACCTAACACATTCCTCTGGCCATGCACAGGAAAAGGCGTATGTGCCCCAACTTCACACACATGCATACAACATACACACATACATATGCACACACAGTCATGCAGTCATAAACCACACATACCAACAGAGGAAAAGATAAAGTGCCAAGAACCTTTTACAGGGTTAATATTGCTAGTTTAAGAAGATGGAGGAAAGGACCGTAAAACAAGAATATGGATGTCCTTTACAAGGTGGAGAAAGCAAGAAAGTGATTGATTCTCCGTTAAGGCTTCCAGACACTGTGATTTCAGCCAAGAGAGCTCTGTACTACACGTCCAGCCTACAAAACTGTAGGATGCGTTTGCAGTGCTTAAGCCAACACCATCTTTGTGGCAATATGTTAAAGTAGAAAATTAATGCAGTTGAAAAGCTGGTGCAATTCCAATTTATAATTTAGGTTAATATGTCTTCAATGTTAAAGTTATAGTTTTCATAATTATGCATTTCTGGCAATCTACTGTAGAAAATATAGTGGGGAAACTGGTGAAATTTCAATTGTAGCTAGATTCATATGGTACCTATATTAGTTTATTAGTTTTCATTATTATTTTATGCTTTATCTAAGCTTAAGGGAAGCTGGCTACAGGAAATTTCTCTGTACTTTTTTCCCATTTTTCTGAAAATCTAAATATCTAATATATCTGAGGAAGGAAAAAACACTTTATTATTAAAACAGAATTCAGTCTGGTACATGAAGACTCCTTAGCAAATGTTCATGGAAGCTTCATTCTTAATAGCCCCAAATGGAAGCAACCTTAATACACCGGCCAGTTGACAGATGGATAAATAAATTTTGGCGCCATAATATAGTGAAGTAAAAAGGCACAATCTGATGTGTGTAATGATGTGGGTGGATCTCAGGAGTGTTATGCTAAATTCAGGACTGCTTACTGTGTGATCTTCTTTACATGACATTGTAGAAAAAAGATAAAGCTGTCAGCACAGTGATTAGTGTATTCTCAGGAGCTGAGGGTGAGAGGAAGAGGTCTGCTGCAAAGAAGCGTCAAAGAAAATGTTGCTGATGGAAATGGTCTTTGTCTTGGGTAGATGTATGTTTGTCAATGCTCATCAAGCTAACCACACTAAAACTAAATGCCATTGTTATATATTATACTTTAAGAAAGTTATTTTAAATGAAAAGATATTTTAACATAGAACCCATAAAGGATATATTTAAAATATAGTACATAACGGTTGAGATAATTTGATAGGAAAATAACCAAAAGAAATCTATAGCAATGTGTTCTATCAAATGAAAATCAATCTCTAAAGTACAGAATATTATTAATGATAAAAGTATGTTACACATTGTCCCATTTGTGCCTCTATAAACTTGTAAGTTATCAATATATTACATATAATAGTTATAGCATCACATATTTTTAATTTTAAGAATAAAATACTTACATTAAAATTTTATTTTGTGTGCATATGTGTTCAGAAGACAACCTGCAGGAGTCTTTTTTCCCCTTTACCACATGGGTCTTATAGATCCAACATGGGTCACAGATTTGGTAGCAGGCACCTTAAGCTATCTCAACTGTCTGCTTTTATATTTTAGTATATAAATAATACAACATGTTAATATTGGCTCAACCTGATTAATAGATATGTGTTTACTAATTTTGGGCTTTATATTTAAATTTTTAATAGTAAAGTATTTACTTTGCTCATGAAAGAATAATCACACTGAATCTTGTGTGAAATGTAGATCTCTTGGCTGAGGGTGCAGTTCATTGGTAGAACTCTACAGTGTTCAAGGCTATGAGTTTGATCCCAAACACAGCAAAGCCAAAACAAATGAGCAAAAATTATAGATAACTCTGCCCTAGGCCCCAAGATTCTGATTAGTCAGTGCTAGGCTTAGGGAAACAATTTTAGCTTGATACTTTTTTCCCCTTCTCTGGTGCCTAAATTGGGGGAGGGTGGCACAATATAGAAACTATTTGTTGGGGCTGGAGAGATGGCTCAGCAGTTAAGAGCACTGGCTGCACTTCCAGAGGTCCTGAGTTCAATTCCCAGCACCCACATGGTGGTTCACGACCATCTATAATGGGGTTTGGTGCCCTCTTCTGTCATACATGCAAGTAGAACACACATATAAATAAATAAAATTTTTTAAAAGAAAAAAAAGGAACTATTTGTTAATAGTGTTTACCTTGTCTGGCTTTAGGGGACAATGAATGAGCTAGGGCATACACAGTGAATGCCACACTGTGGGCTCAGTTCCTGGTAACAGTTATGATACAGTGACTCTGAAGCCAGCTTGATGCTAGGTTTTATTATTTTGTTTTGTTTTGTTTTGTTTTTTGAGTCAGCGTTTCTCTGTGTAGTAGTAGCTGTTGTGGGACTCTCACTTTCTCTTTGTAGATCAGGCTGGCCTCAAACTCAGAGATCTGTCTGCCTCTGCCTTCCAAGTACTGGGATTAAAGGCATGCACCATCACTGCCTTGCTTAATATTGAAACTATTTTATTTGTTGTTATTAACAGTACCTTAGGTTTCACTTCGGGTCTGGACTCCAGTTATAGAGATTAACTAAATGTGATGACTGGAAGGTCAATTTAATATTTTCAGTTGTTCTTTCCCTTTTCCTTACTAATTTTTATAGTTATCTTATTTATAGTTATCTTTTAGTCAGCGTTTATTAAATATCTAATATGTTCCTAAGATAACTAAGAGAGAATGAAAGAGAACAATGTAGATATAAGTTAGTCTTTCTAATTAGATAAATTACAATTGATGATAAAATATATGAATATACAGATTAACTTACTAATTAAACTATAACTTGAAAAGAAATAATGAAAACAGTTCTCACCTGAGTCTCTCCTAGAGAACAAGGTGACGTTTTCTTAGTGATCATTTGACATTTTTAAGGAAATGCTATTAAAATTTCTTAATTGCTTCACATTTCTGTATGGTCTCTGCTGTGGGAAGGTTTCAAGCAGAGGTTTGTTGCACATCTCCATGTTTTCCTGTGAAAGGTGATGACATGTTTCTGTCTCCACTTCTCCATGTCTTAAGGGAACAGCAGCAGTGCCAAGACACCACATGTCAGCGCCTGCTGTTGCCTCCACTGCGGCTTCGGAGAGCGGTTGCATAGCAGCAGTTTTATTTCCACCACCAATCACAGGCAGACAGTCTTCCGGGGCTACTCTCGTGGATAGGTGGTAGACAGCTTTGCCATTATCTTACTTTTATCTACCAAGCTCCAGAAAAAGCCAGCATTTGGTTTTCCGTTTTTTGTTCTTGTTTTTGTTTTTTATGCCAGCAATTGCTGGTTTTCAGCCTCTGTTTGAAGGAAAATAGTTATCACCAACTAATTAAAGTAAGTCATTTTAGTGCTACCAGTTACCATGGGCTTCTTCAAATGATGGACTTTTGTACTATATTTTTAAATTATGTTCTGTAATTCTTAAAGTAAAACTTTGCTGTAATTCTACCTGAACTGAGAATGGTAGGAGCTTTCTGTTGTATGTGAGTGTTTACTTAGAATATTTTCAGTTAAGGTTGGTGTCGGGAGGAGACTTGATGTGTACAGCCTTTCATTGTTTCCGTTTTTACTGATGGACTTTTGTTGTAAACTTACAGAAATATCTTCTGGACTCTGTCACTAGGACACAGATACTATGACTGTGAAAGGGAAGCATTTTCATGTTGATGTTCATCTCAGCAACCCAGGATTAGGTGCATATAAAAGTAGTGACAGCAGGGTTCCCTCTAGTTTGATTGCATAATGAGGAACTGTACTGACAAATTGCACTAAGTCAAATTAACAACTTCATATAATGCATTCTTTGTTATATACAATTTTAATATCTATGATAGTACAATATGCATTGGGAAAATAAGTTACAGTGCTTAGAACATTGAAGAGGAAATAGGATACGAATTTCTATCACATAGTAATTAAACAGCAAGAGTTCAAAAGTGAGACTGCTTGATCTCAAAATCATCCACTTAGTAACTGTGTGACCTTACAAGGGTCACCTATCTTCTCTATATGAGATAGTCTGCTGTTAATAAAGGAAATTCACTATCAGTTGCACATAATTGCATCAGACATATTAAGTCACTGCACCTATCTGTTTTTACGAGGAAGGATAATTTTGTCAGAAAAACTTGCTCATCATTGTTGATTGGGTATGGTTCCATTTCTTAAAGTAAAAGCGAGCTTTTTATAGGGGTCTACAAGATCTACACACTATTACCTATCCTCCTCTTTTGGGGGAGCAACAGCACTTTACTCCTCTGTGGCTTTATTTCCTGCTTCCTTCCCATGGTTTCCTCCACTCCCCACACTGACGCCCTGGCTCTTCTTTGAACATAGTAGACAGGCTTCTGCCTTGAAGCCTTTACCTCGCCTGCCTCAGCTGCCTGAAGTGTTTTCCCCTCTCATTCAGGCTATTGTAGCTTCTTAAGTCTTACTCAAATGTGGGCCTACCCTGACCACTTAATATTGCCAAGCCCAATGCATGGCTCTAATTTACTGTAGCACTTGCCTTTTATGTAGTATGTTTTTATTTATTCTTTATGTTTTTCTACTGGCATGTAAGTTTTAAAAGGTGAGATATATTTTATTCATTGATGTCGAATAACAAGTATATGATCAGTAATAGATGCTCAGTAAAAACACTAATAAGTGAAACATTTTAAATATCTGTAGCTAGGCTTAATTCTTAACTCAGTGTCCACTACCTGTTTAAACAGAAGCAAGTTATTAAATACTTACTCCATGGAGTTGCTGCATGGATTTAAATGGTTTATGGATTAAACATATTGGAAAACATCTACCTTGCCCAGGTATGACATGCATAAAACTTTTAGTAAATTCATAAAAGTCAACTAATATTTAGTGAGCACCTACAACATATAAAATATCATTGTGAACAAGGGACATACCTCTAGACAAAACAGGCACAGATTTCTGAGATTCCAAAACCTGTTTCTAGTGTCTTTCTTTCCACTCTCTCTATTCAACAGGCTTTCACCCTGGAGTCATATTCAGTACTAGGGAAAACAAAGGGAAGGGATGCTGAATCAAGTGGTATAAACCTCAAATATGCCTTTACTGTAAGCCATAATTTTATGGAATAATGTGAGACAGTCATGAAAAGAAGGAAAAAGGCCCCATCCTTTTCACTTCCTGTGTACCACTGGGTATCAGGTATAGGGGATGATCTACCATATTCTCAAGTTAAGGCCCTATTTTTTTTAAAAAAACAGCTATAGGAAGAGAGAAGGCAAAAAGAGAGGCTTGCTCTGACCTTAGGCTGGACTATGTTTATTTATGGTGGGGGGCATCTTTGCCACCCACATGTGTAGATTGCCTACAGAATGACTACAAAGGAGGATGGAATGTGGCCTTTTGTGTCCCCACTCCCAAAATGGGTGGAAATGACTTATATAGTCTACTGTAGTCTTTCAGCAAGAAAGTATTATTGTTCAGCTTGAGAGTATGTGAAAACGCGGGATAGGGGAGTTTTAGGTGTTTTCTGCTGAGAAGGGTCTGTGTTAGAGGGAGTAGTTCTGGGTCCATTAAAAAAGGGATCCTCTTGGCTACGGAGCTACACAGGTCTCAGAGCCAGTTCAGCACATCAACTGTCCAGAGTCCATGGCTGGGGTGCCCCTAGATCAATGCACAGCTCACTTGCATTCTACCCCTGAGGTCCAGGAGACAAGTGACAGTGACCTACCACAGCTTCCTGGTGGAGCTGCCTTGCCTGGAACAAGGACCGGACGCAGATTGCCATCTGCCCCAACAACCATGGGGTGCACAGCTATGAGAAGAGTGATGCGGAGTGGAGCAGGTGCACGAGCTTAAAGAGCACAATGGACAGGTGACAGGCATCGACTGGGCCCGAGAGTAACCGCATTGTGACCTGCGGCACAGACCACAATGCCTCTATGTGGACGCTGAAGGCCTGCACGTGGAAGCCCACACTGATCATCCTTCGGATCAACCCAGCTGCTGGCTGCATACACTGGGCCCCAAATGAGAACAAGTTCGCCGTGGGCAGTAACTCCAGTATCATCTCCATCTGTTAATTTGAGCAGGAGAATGACTGGTAGGTGTGCAAGCACATCAAAAAGCTCATCCGCTCCACTGTCCTCAGCTGCGACTGGCATCCCAACGTTCTCCTTGCTGCAGGCTCCTGTGATTTCAAGTGTAGGATCTTCTCTGCCTACATAAAGGACATAGAGGAACGGCCAGCCCCTACACCGTGGGGCTGCAAGATACCCTTTGGGGAACTGATGTGAGTGCAGCAGTAGCTGTGTCTGCGTGCGTGGTGTCTGCTTCTCCCAGCGGCAGGTTTGCTTGGGTCAGCCATGACAGTACTGTGTGCCTGGTAGACGCTGACAGGAAGATGCTCATCGTAGCCCTGGCCTCTGAAACCTTGCCACTTCTGGCCATCACCTTCATCACAGAAAATAGTCTTGTGGCAGCGGGCCACAACTGCTTCCCGGTGCTGTTTACCTATGACAGTGCTGCAGGGACGTTGAGCTTTGGTGGCTGGCTGGCTGGATGTGCTCAAGCAGAGCTCCCAGCGTGGCCTGACAGCCGTGAGTGCTTCCAGAACCTCGACAAGAAGGCCAGTTCTGAGGGCGGAGCTGCCACGGGTACTGGCCTGGCACTCAGCAGGGCAAGGCCAAGTGCTTCTAGTTCTGCACTGCTGGCATGCATGCAGTGAGCATCTGGGATGGGAAGAGTCTGGAATCAGCCTTGAAGGCCTGAAGATCAAATGAGCTGTGAGGAGTGCTGCCCTTACCCAGCTGCTGAGAAAGAGGGCAGAGGGGACTGGGGAGGATAAGGGTTGCTTTGCCAAATGCGTCTAGGGTAGAGTACAGGTCTGCACTGAGGTGCTCCCCAAGCGGGAGAGGCAGCAGGCAGGGAACTTTCCTGCCTATTTAAGGAAAATGTGCCTTTTAAAGCAATCTTTCATTTATTGCAAAAACAAACAATGCAATGCTGGTCATGAATTGCTTCAAAATATTGGGTAATAAACATACCAACTGTTAAAAAAAAGAAAGAAAGAGAGAGAGAAAGAAAGAAAGAAAAAGTAAGTGGGGGCTTCTTTGATCTTGTAGCAAGGGAAGAGTGTTAACTTGATCTGTTGCAATACATCAGATGATTGCCATCCTATATTCCTAAAGAGACTTGGAAAATAATAATTAGAGTGCTGGAAGCAGATGGTTTGGTTATAGAGTAGAACTGAGAGGTTTTTGGGGGGAATGCTGGGGGAGGGGAAGGAGAGGAGAAGAGACAAGAGAAGACAGAGCAGGCCAGTGAGCTAAAGTAGACAGAGTTGATTCAGAGTGCAGTGGTTGGTTCCATGGTTGGACTGTTGCACCAGAATGAGCTAGCAAAAGTGGAAGGGAGCTACAGACATCAAAGGAACGGAGGTGGGAAAAGTAGAGGACTAATGTAAAGAATTGTATCTGGCCTTGGGTGAAGGGATGAAGGTCCCTTGTAGCTAGAGTTTTCTCCATAGAATCTCAAAGGTCTTTTTGCAGAGGTATCTGGAACAAATGGCACTGTTACAGGGTAAAAGCTGTTGAGAGGGCTGGCATGGAACATATTTTGGGTATAGGGGGAAATTCAGTAAAATATTTAGCTGTAACTGCTTCTTGGCTGACAAAAGGGCAGTGAGGGGAGCAGCAGTTAGAGTGCCTCAGAAGAGGGGCCATGAGAAAACTTAATGGCTGGCAAAGATCCAGAACATAAGTCAGGCAATAATGGAACGTTGTGGGGAACTTTAAGAGACAAAGTTGCATGAGGAAAATTTTATATCAAGATTAACATGAGTTAAATGCAATTTTATAATTAGACTATGGACTGGAGTTCTGTAGAAGAGTAAGGTAACTTTAATTAGCTGTTTGTTTACATCAGACTCCTCCATAAGGAACCAGCATCTAGAAGCCCTATAAAAGAAGTCAGTTAAAGTTCTCATCCAAAGAAGGGCTCTGAACAGAAAGTACCTAAGTGATATTCCTTGCTTTCACCTATTATGAACTTTGTATATTTTATTTATTGATTGATTGATTGATTTATAGACAGGGTTTCTCTGTGTAGCCTTGACTGCCCTGGACTCATTTCGTGGTCCAGGCTGGCCTCGAACTCACAGTGATCCACCTGCCTCTGCCTCCCAAGTGCTGGGATTAAAGGCGTGCGCCACCACACCCAGCTGTATATTTGATTTAAATATTAACAGTGGCAGCTATTATTTAATGAACAAAGCACAGTATCTCAAGTAAAACAAAATTTTCGTTAACATCAAATTGTTATACCCATATTCTAAGAGACAGTTTAAGTGTTTTGTTTTTGTTTTTTCCCTTTTTTTCGGGCGGCGGGGAAGGACGTTCTTTCAAGACAGGGTTTCTCTGTGTAGCTTGGCTGTTCTGGACTCACTCTGTAGACCAGGATGGCCTTCTACTCATAGAAATCCACCTGCCTCTGCCTCCCGGGTGCTGGGATTAAAGGTCCGCGCCACCAGGCCTGGCTGAGACAGTTTAATTCTAAATTACATTTTCCCAAAGAAATGGTTTCAATTTCCAATCTAAATGGTTTATACCCAGAGACAGTGTCAAGAGTAAATTTAAAATTAACTCGATAACAGAACCTCTTAAAAACCTCTACCTTTTTATTCAGTATGCTCAACCAACAGATGAAAGATGAAAGCAGTTAGTCCTGTCAAATCTGTAACAGATAGTTTTCATGTAACATAAACTGCATTAACAAAAAAGGCAAAAGCCAACTCTTCATTCCTTTTATCTATGGCAGCTCTCTAGTTACCACATTCTGACAGCAGAATCACCTTGGAATAAACAACAGCTATGTGGTTCTTAAATTATTATATTTTAAAATAGATTGGTTAAGCTGGCCATGGTGCCACATGCCTGTAATCCCAGCACTCAAGGAGGCAGAGGCACATGGATCACTGTGAGTTTGAGGCCAGTCTGGTCTACAAAGTGAGTCCAGGACACCCAAGCCAAGGATACACAGAGAAACCTTGTCTCAAGTTGGTGGGGGGAGGGGGGAAGATTGGTTGTTCAGAAACTTAATTTGTAAAGCAAGATAACCAAATTAAATAAGATAGAAATGTTGTCAAACTTAAGCCTGAAAAAGGTAAATCAAAACAACTTTCTAAATATAAAATAAGATTCATGGGCTCAGTGGGTCTAGTTATGTGGTTCTCAATCTTTTTGATGCTTTGACCCTGTAACACTGTTACTCATATTGCGGTGACCCCCAACCATAAGATTATTTTCATTGCTACTTCATGACTATAATTTTGCTACTGTTTTGAATAGTAATGTTTATATGTGTTTTCCAACAGTCTTAGGCAACCCCTGTGAAAGGGTCATTCGACCCCCACAGGGTCTCTAGACACAAGCTGAAAACTGCTTGTCTAGTTGTTCTATGGGTACACCCATAGTTGATTTATATTGTGTGGTTACCTTAACCAGGATATCAGTGAAGTCACATGGCATGCCCGTAAATATGGTGGCTAAGTCACATGGCTGCCAAGATGGCAGCAAGCCACATAGCTGTTGTTTATTCCAAGGTGATCAGCCAAGATGGTGGCAAGCCACATGACACTCCAAGGGGAGCCCATCAAGCTCTCACTCTCTTCCTAAACATGGGTTGGATCCAAGTTACACACATGGTATGTGATAGCAAATTAAGATTATCTACATACAAGCTTTTTAACTAACTATTAACCCTTTTTCTTGCCGATTTTAAGCCAACCTTTTTCTGCTTGGAAATTTATGGCCTTTTTAAACCACACTTACCGATTTTGAGATAAAGTTATACTTTCAACAAAAGTTTTAGAGATATAAGAGGGAGGATGGTATTCAGAGAGTTAAATAAAACAAGAAAAGGAGTATGAGATAAGTAGCAGTAATCCCTGTTGGGAGTAGTTTACCTTTTAGCTATTTTTAAGCACCTAGTGTCTTCTCATGGGCTGTTCTGTTTTGATCTCCTTCTCCTGAGCACAGAGTCAGGTGGCTGACCTACACAGACACCTTAGAGGAAACTTTTAAACGAGCACACTTGGGTCTGGGGAAGAAGCCAAAATCTACAGAGCCAGGCTTCCCAGTAGAGTAGAGCAGCATGAAACAGTATTTCAGTACTGACCATACCCAGACACATCTGAATCTGTAAGACTGAACCAGTGGTCTACATAACCATGTGGTGTGTCTGCAGATGAGCGCAGACAGTAGGAAACGCTTTTACCTCTCAGCTGTGAAGGATACAAGCAGGATTTTCCAGGCCAAAACCATAAGGCAGAAGAGTTGTGCAGAATGCAAGTTTGAAGGCCTCCTTTAAGTTAGCCCTCAGACAAGCCAAAGGCATGTCTTTTAGTATAGAAAATTTGGAACCCATGTTTGGGCCCAGGACCAAGGTACAGGCAGGGATCCATATCCAGTTTCATTAAGCATCCTCTATGTCTGGAAATAGCCAAATGCTCCTGGAACGTAAGGGGGCGTCCTCAATCTATACAGTTCAAGGGTTGAGGAGCCACAGAGCCAGTATAAGGTTGTCAGACATTTTGACTGAACAGATGGTCTTGCAGCCAGTGCAGAATCTCCTGTGCCTTGGACGAAGTGGGCCTTAAGATAGCCCTGGTGAGCCCCGAAGCGTAACTAGACACCTCTGAGTTAGGTCCAACAGATTACCTTGTCCCAGTGTTTCAGTATGGTGATCTGTGTTCTGGCCCCCTAGGTCCCCACCTAGGTCAGACTGTGTTGGGCATTCCAGACAGTAAGGTAAATGAAAGAGAACAGGTGGAGACAAAAGATGAAAAGAAAGGGTTGAGAAAAACTGGTGGCCCTGCCTAGTCCTCTTGGGCAGGGTCAGGGAAGCAAATGAGAGCCAGGCAGTTTTGTCCATGAGTGGGCTTGAGCCACCAGTAGGTTCATATTTTCCATCCTGGGTCTTCATATGCTATATAATTTTAAATGTTTTATTAATTAATAATAAACATTATTTTTAGTGTATAACATACAACCATATGTTATATTCATTTAAAAGACAGCTGGAGAGAGAGAATGCAGAAAGAAAGAGAGGCTTGGTCTGACCATAGGCAGGACCATGTGTATTCACAACAAGAGGACATCATTGTCACCCATGTGTGCATTTGGCCAAAATGCCCAAGCTTAGGTAGGATGAGGTCTCTTACAGGGCTGGAAATGGGTAGAAATGACCTCTATGGACTCTGGGAAGCTGAGAAGTGTAATCTTCCAACAGGAAACTATCAATATGAAAAATGTAAAAGTAGATTCTCGTACATTCATGAACAGAAGATCCTCCTTTTTTCTTTAGTGGAGAAGGGAGAAGAGCTATTTTGAAATAAGACAAAGAATTCTGTCCTTATCAACGTCTTCCCTCAGGAGAAACTATTTAACCACTTAACTAGCCTGGGACGAGAGGAGCCCAGAGATTTCCTGACTTTGGCTCTCCTTTGCTAACCTGTGGCTGAGTTGGTACTCAGAAACATGTAGGAAATTTTCAGTCCTAAGCACAAGCTCACAAAAAAACCCAAGACCAGTCACGAGGCTGCAGTGTTACCTCTTCACTACCACACTACCAAGCGATTATTTGACAACGGTTCATTTCACCTGTTACATTTATCCAACTACCAAGACAAAAATCACAAATGTGAATGAAAATTCCTGAAAAGAAACCGTGACTCCTTATGAACAGGAAAAGGAGCAGTTGTGTCTGGGGAGACTTCATTGACTGACTAGGATTTCAGTACTGTGGAGGGTCAGAATGTTGCCTGTCCAAAGGTTAATTACCTTATCTTGGTCTAAGTTCTAACCCTCTGGAAAGCTGTTCCTTGCCCTGTGTGTGTCACTTCTATTGATTTAGCTGGCATCTGGCTTCTACCAACTGAAAAATAAGAATGCCCCAGATAGTATCTTATGCCTACAGGAAAGTTTCCCCGTCTCAAAAATCATGCCTTCTGATGTACCACCAATGTATTCTAAACTTGCCTTGATTTATAACTTTCTCTGTTCTGTAAGACATTAAAAACTCCATGAAACTGCTTCTGTATTGGAACATGAAATTTGAAGTAACTTCAGCCTGTGTTCCAGGTCCACAGTCAAAATGGTTCTAGAATAAAACATCTCTTATTCCCTTTAAAAACAGAGATGTGGTTTGTTTTTTGGTTTTGGTTTTTGTTTTTGTTTTTTTGTTTTTGTTTTGTTTTGTTTTTTTTTTTTTTTTTTTTTTTTTTTGGCATTGACATGAAACATATGAAAAGGTAGAATACATAGTTTAAAGAGACAGAAAATACCACAACCAGATTCAGATGGAATCATGAAGTTGAAAATTTAAGACAGTTACGGTCAATATGATAAGGACTCTTGTGGATAAAGTAGATGGCATGCCTGATGGAAATGTTAGAAATTAAAACTGTAGCAAACAGAGACTGTCCTTTATGAGCCTGTTGGAAGAGCAGACATAGCTGAGGGGGAAAAAAATCTCTAAGCTTAGAGACTTGTCAGTAGAGACTTCTAAACATGAACAGGAGGAAAGACTAGGAAAGAAAATAAAGACCAGAGCAGAGCTTAAGAAAGCATAATTTTGTGATGCTTAAAGAAAGAAGTCAGTTAAAAACATCTGCATATTACATTATAAGACATTCTGGAAAAAGTAAAACTACAGAATCATTAAGAAGTCAGAGATAGCAAAAGAATTGAGGGCTGCAGGTGGTTAATGGACGAACAGGTGGAGCACAGACTTTTTAGGTCAGTGAAAATGTTCTGAATGGTGCTGTGTTGTGCATACCTAGCCTCCTACATTCCAGAACATAGCTTCGTAGTGGACTCTAATGAAAACCATGGCATTTGGGCAATAATGAGTCAAAGTAGATCCATCTTTTTTAGCAGATGTCCCTTGGGTGTGAGGTGATGATAATGAGAACGGCTGTGTGTGTATGGGGAGGTGACTATATGGGGAATCTGTGCCAGCCACTGAGATTGTGATGTACCATGACACACAAATAAGTAAATAAAAACTTTTTCAGTAAAAAAAAAGCTATATTATATAATCTAAACATTTTCAGTCATCTTTCTCTTACTAATTTCTAGTTTAATTCCAGTTTTCTGAAAACACTCATTATCTGATGTCTACTCTTTTAACTTAGTTACTTTACGTGCCAATGGCCTAGAATGTTTCTATCCACAAATGTTATAAGACCTTCAGAAGACCTTACTCTGCTATTATAAAGTGAAGCGCTCCTTAGATGTCAGTTATGTTCAGTTGATTGATTGTGGTAATGAGTCTAACTATGATCTCTGACTTCCTGCCTGTAAAAGCTGTCCATTTCTGATAACAGACTTACAGTTTTCAGTTATAACAGAATAGTACAGTCGTCTTCTGGCACTTTATCAGTTTTGCCTTGTGTTCTTTGATGCTCTTGTTAGTGTATTCACACTGAATTTGTTGTCTTTGGGGGAAATTTATGTTGTTATGTTCAGTCACCTTGCTGATCTTGGCATACTTTCTTTCTAACATCTGCTCTGTCTGAGATATGTGTAACATCTCCTGTTTCTCTGATGTTGGCGAGTTCCATCTTTACAGTCCATTTACCTTTCATGTGTCTGCATTTTATATGAACTTCTCTAAACAGTACATGGTTTAGTCCTTTTGCTTTGTAATGGATACATATTAATATTAAAGTGATTATTGATGGGTTGCCAGCCAACATGTTTGTTACTGTCTTCTGTTCATTATTGTTCTTGTTCTTGGTTAATTTTGTCTCTTTTTCTGCCTTTCGTGGTTCTAAGTAGGCATTTGATTGTCTCCCCCTTCCCCACCGCCCGCTTCTATAGTATGTCAGTTAAACTCCTTTTACTTTTGTAATGATTATCTTCTTCTCTATCAAACTTTGTCTTGGAATTTCTTGTTCATCAGGTCTATTAACAACAAACACAATTTTAGTCTGAGAAAATTATGACTACTTCTTTCTTCACTTTAAAAGAATAATGTTTCAGGTTGCAGAATTCTAAAGTAGTAGCATTTTTTCTCTCACCTGTTTAGTTTGTGCCATGTGTCTTGTTTCCATGGTTTCTGAAGAGATGTATTTTTTTCTTTTTTTTAGGTTTTTTTTTTTTATTAATTTATTCTTGTTACATCTCAATGTTTATTCCATCCCTTGTATCCTCCCATTCCCCCCCCCCATTTTCCCATTATTCCCCTCCCCTATGACTGTTCCTGAGGGGGATTACCTCCCCCTGTATATTCTCATAGGGTATCAAGTCTCTTCTTGGCAACCTGATGTCCTTCCTCTGAGTACCACCAGGTCTCCCCCTCCAGGGGACATGGTCAAATGTGAGGCACGACAGTACGTGAGAAAGTCATATCACACTCTCCACTCAGCTGTGGAGATTATTCTGACCATTGGCTAGATCTGGGAAGGGGGTTAAAGTTTACCTCCTGTATTGTCCTTGGCTGGTGTCTTAGTTTGAGCGGGACCCCTGGGCCCAAATTAGATTTTTTTCTATGCTAGAAGCATAAGAGCATTTTCATGCAAGCTCTAATGTATTTAAGAGATGAAGCCATTCTTGTCATCATTCCTCTGCACTGAGGAATTTGCTCCTTCAACCCCCTGGATTCTTTCCATGTTTA
Source organism: Acomys russatus (assembly GCF_903995435.1). Classification (NCBI taxonomy): domain Eukaryota; kingdom Metazoa; phylum Chordata; class Mammalia; order Rodentia; family Muridae; genus Acomys; species Acomys russatus. Next base: position 53,623,693 of record NC_067142.1, on the reverse strand, counting down.
TCCTTTAACTTCGCTTTTCTTTGGCTTAAAATATGCCTCATTTGCAGCTGGGGATGTGGCTCAGGGGTTAAGAGCTCACTGTCATTGCAGAAGACACAGGTTTGTTTGTAGCACCTACATGGTGGCTCAAAACCATCTATACTGTCAGTTCCATAAGATCCAAAACTTTTTAGAACTATGGTGGCATGCATGTGGCATACATATATACAGACAGACAGACAGATAGACAAAACACTCATACAAATAACAAAACTCTTTAAAAATATGAGTAAGTGTAATTTTAATACCTCTATAGTTTAGGGCATTTCTGTTGCTTGATATTCCCTATTGATCTTTCTTGCTTTGGTATCTGATAGTAATTTGAGAACATTTTAGCCATTACTTCATAAATTTCTTCTGGTTTGGGGGTTTGTTTTGTTTTGCTTTTCTCTCAGTATTCCATTATACATGTTTTACTTCTTGTGTACTTGTTTCACAGTCCTTCGCCATTTTATTTTTATTTTGTCAGTCTTTGTTCTACTTGATGTTTAGGTTTAGAAATTTCTAATAATAATATCTGTACTCAGAGATTCTTCCTCAGCCATTTAAAGTCTTCTAATGATGTTATGTATATATTTTTATAAATCTAAATCCTGTATTAAATTACAAGCTCCTTTATGACAGAATTTGCATTCATTTTATCTTTATTTTTCTTACAACTCCAGACAAAATTCTATACAAGAAATAAACATAGCCGGGTGTGATGGCACACACCTTTAGTCCCAGCACTCTCAAGACAGAGGCAGGCAGATCTCTGAGTTCAAGGCCAGCCTGATTACAAAGCGGTCCAGGACAGCCAGTGCTACACGAGAAACCCTGTATCGAAAAACAAAGCAAAACAAAAGAAGGAAACATAAAATAAATTGTATTACATAGATATTACAGTAATGCACTATAGTGTAAAAATGCCAATAAAAGACAAAATTCAAGGGCTACATACATAAACATCTCTTAGGGCATAACAGTCAACTGTGTAACCGTATGTTTATTAGAAGTAAGTTAATACTTGGTCAAATTATTGGCCTGAATCTCATTCAGCCCTAACAGTCCAACTAGAATGTTGTCATTAAGTTTTGCTTGCTGATTACATTTCTGAGCACATGAGGCAATGCCAACCTGTGGGTCACAACCCCAAAAGGATCAGATACCTGCACATCAGATACTTACATTGCAACTCCTAACAGTAGAAAAACTACAGTTACGAATGAGGAACAGAGTTGCGGCATTAGGAAGACTGAGAACTAACGGCACTGCTATGATGATGCCAGCTCTGTACGTCAGATCGGGCAAATGACTGTTTAAAGACATGAAGGGTTTTTAAAAATCCTTTCTTCTCTTTCCTCAAATCTGCCACTACTTATAAATAGCTAGAATTTAAAATATAGGTTAGATAATTGCACCTCTATGATGTTTTTCTGGGTTATACACTTTTTTATTTTTCATTTTCTTTTTAAATTGGTGTAGTTAGTTATTTCTCATGCTGGAGAGTGAACCCAGGACCTCACACATATTAAACTTCTAAACTGCACTCTGAGTCTTACCCATACTTGGCCTTCTGGATAGCAAGGATAACAAATATAACATAAGAATTTTCTTCATTCATTAAATAATTTTTTTCATCTTTCTCTCATGAGTGGATGGAGTCCCAGTGTTATTAAAAATATTCAACTTATGTAAGAGGAAAACACCAATTTACCTACAAAGGTAAAAACAGCAAAATAATATCAGATCTGTTATCAGCAAACCCAGATACACAAAAGTATGGAATGATATATTTTAGGCCCTGAAAAGTAGTATCTGTTGACTAAGATTACTGTGCCCAGAAAGGCTATTATTGTTTTAATTAAAGGAGAAACAAGTATTTTAAGAACAGTAGAAGCCAGTCAGTTCATGCTCACCAAGCAATCGCTGCAGAGAAAAAGGAATATAGACACATAAGAGGTAGGAATGGAGTCTTAGTCACAAGAGCATGGAAAGTTTCATTAAAGGGATGATCACAAAAGAGCAAAGCACAGTTACTAACAGCGCAAGCGTTAACCCAGCCAACCAGAAATCAACAAAAGTACAGGAATTAGTGACCATCTCTCAGTGATCACCTTAAAGGTAAAAAGCCTCAGTCAATAAAGTGACACGGGCTGGGTTATAAAACTAGATCAACTATTTTTGTCTCCAAAAAGCACATTTTACTGGTAAAGATTGAAAGCCAGAGGATGAGAAACACTCTGCCAAGTGAACAGCATCCAAAAACAAGTTGGTACAGCTCTTTTGTATCTGATAAAGTAGACTTCAAAGTTAATCAGAAGAGATAAGGAAGGGAGTAAGGAACTAATCTGAAAAGCAAGCAAAGGGCGTCTATATGGGAGAAGGAAGAGAGCTGGCCAGTGCTGGGCAAGAAAAGGGGAGGACAGCAGGGGAGGCAAATGATTGAGAAGAAGGTGTCATAACATATGCAGCAATGCCAGAATGAAACTTAGATTTGCTATGTCTTGTAAATAATGATCATCTTCATTCATCCCTGAATTTATTAACTTCTTTTTATTATATGTTCATTATTTGCTAGCTTGTGAGGAGTTCTCTGTAGTTTGGTGGGGTGACAGGAAGTCACCAAAGAATATAGATTACTTTGTTCACTTTTTAATGTATTTCCTGGGCATTTATTTCATATATAAATATTATGTATTTTAATCTATCAAACCTACCCCCACTCCCTTCCTCCCAAAACTTCAGCACCATTTTTCCATCCCAATTTGATGTACTCTTTATTTATTTATTTATTTTTTTAAACCTACCGAGTCCTCTTAGTGCTGCTGATCTGTGCACAGTATATGGTCATCCCCTGGAGCATGGGCATCCTATCAAGGTTCATATCCCTGAAGAAAACCGACACTGCTTCAGTTAGCAGCCTTCAGTTACCTGTCTTGGCTGGCTAGGGATGAGACCTTAGGGGCCCTTTCTCTATCCATCCTGGCATGTGCACTACCTTGATCTGGTGCTTAAGGTCATGGAACCTTTGAGCTCATGTGAACACTCTTTTTTCTTTAACTTTTAAGTACTTTAATAGTGGCATAGGTCATCTGTATTTCATGTAAATGGTTTATCTGCACTTGAATTAATTTGATAAATAACAATATCCAAAGTGATGTGACCAAATTTTAATATAACACTTTGGACACTCCCCAGACAATGCTTGTGCTGCTTCCTTAGCTCCCCCACCCTCATCCAGCAATAGCTTTCAGTTTCTCCAGTACACCAAAATACCTGCCCACTTGAGGGACCTTGTACATGTTGTGCTAGTTACCTGTTTTTCTTGGTTTAGGAAATCATTAGTTGTCATTTCTATTGAAATTGTTGGTAACATTTCTTAGAAAACAATATGTTTGTCTGTTTGATTGCTATTTTAAAAGTCTATCTGTAAACTTGGTTCTTTGTCTGCCACAACTAGTATAAAAATTAAGATTGGTGCTATCAACAAGTTTAATTATCTGTTTTTCACAGTAGAAAAATACTCTTTCATCATATTACTAAGAAGTTTCAAACAACTAGTATTTATTTTTTTAAAAAAAAGAAAGAAGAAAGAAAAGAAGCAGCAGCAGCTAGAGTGTGTCTCAGTCCGTCCTTTTCAATTACACTTCTTTTACAAGTTCATTGCAGAAGGCAGGGTTCCCACGTAGTTCTTTCGCCCACCACTCTGCCTTTTTATTCTAGGGATTCTTCAGCAAGCGCCTGAAAGGTTCCATCAAGAGGACCAAAAGCCAGTCGAAGCTTGACAGAAACACAAGCTTCCGACTTCCATCCCTTCGCAATGCAGATGACAGGTAGGAGATGACTTAGTTAAAACAGAGACAGTCGATGCTAGAGTGGGTTCTTGTTTGTTCTGAGACAGAGGTTCAATATGTAGCTCTAATTGGACTGGAGTTTGCATTATAAACCAAGTTGGCCTTGAACTACAGAAATCTAATTGCCTCTGCTTCCCAAGTGCTAGGATTAAAGGTGTGCACCTCCCCCCGCCCCCATGTCTAACATAAAGTGGATTTTGATAGGGCTCTTGAACCTTCTGTAGGTTTGCATTAGTGACAGAATAATTTAATACAAAATTTGCTTTGCTTTTTTTTTTTTTTTTTTCTTGCTCATATTAAAACAAGGTACAAAATGTTGACCAGTGTCAAAAAGCATATGAGTATTAGAGTTTGGGGCTATGTAAGTTTTAGTAAGTTAAACATGCAAAGTTTACTGCTTTAGCCATTCTAACTATTGGAATCCATACTTTGTTTCCTCTATGTAAATCCAAGACTGATTGTATATGCTACACACATATACCAGAACCATGTGCAGATATCAAGCTTTGCTATTTACAAACCGTATGACCTTGGAAAGATTATTTAATATCTCTGTACATATGACTCTTCATTTATAAAATCAGCATAAGAACCTGCTTACCATATAATGTTATTATGGACCACATAGAAAATAGTGAAATTTGAAAGTCTTGTCTAGTTGTGCCCATTGGGACTGGACTTCCCAACTCTGTATTTGATTGGTTGTGGTTTTCTATAATGATCTCTGTCTATTGCAAAGATGAGGTGTGACGAGGTAAGAGCACTACACTTATCTATGAATTCAAGTGATAGGAATTGTTCAGTGGCGAAATGCGTTAATTCAAGGCAAGTTAAAGCATATAAATGCAGGTTTATTGAGAGCAGCTCTCAGAAGATTCACTGGTCCCAAGAACAGAGCCCGGGAAGTCACCGTGTGGGGAGATGAATCCAACTGTCTGGATTATATAGTGAAGGGCCTCTGGGGGAGGGGAAGCCCCGTGCCCCTGGCCTGGAGAGTTCAGGGCAGAGGGCAGGGTATGCCAGCCACGCCTTGCAGCAGATAGGAGCCAAGACATGCTGGGAGAACCTAGAAGTTAGGTCCACCTTGGTTCAAAAGGCACCTCAGCTGTTTGTCCTGGGTCTGAAGCCCAACAATAAGGCCAAATACGTAGAACATAACTAGGGATTGTGGTGGATTAGTAAAGTGGCTGCTTCTTAGAGATCCGTGACTTCACTAGCTCTGGGTAGTTGGCGAGGTTATCAGTACCAGTTTCCCTCATGTTGAGTGGAAATTAGTCCAGTTAGAGAGCTGTTGGTTACTGCTAAGGTATGAATGCCACTACTGCACCCTTGGTTATCAAGATGGTTAAGTACCAAAGGATCAAGGTGTTTTCTGTGAAGCTGTGTCTTTATTAATATCAGAAGCTACACCCATAACATCTTATTAACATAACTGTGCAAAGTAAGCTGAACAAGAAAAGCAATACAAGACCAACCCTACACAAAGAACTGCAGGCGGCTAAGGAACTTTGAGAGCAGGAGAAATAGTCCTACCCAGTGAGGAGCACACCTCCTACGCAGTGAGGAGCACACCAACCAATTGGTCATCCAGGGCCAAATGATCAGTCCTAAAAACATGCATCCAAGTTACATTATAAAGACCAAGCAGGTTATATTAAGAATATATGTACATATATGCATGTGACAACAATTAATGAAGAATGAGACAATGAATTTGAAAGAGAACAAGGAGGATTATATGAGAGAGTTGGAAGGAAGGAAAGGGAAGGGGGAAATTATGTGATTCTATTATAATCTCAAAAATAAAAGAAATAATTTAAGAGGTAAGAAGAAAGAAAAAAAGAGTTGGAGCTAGAAGTCACCATGTAGCCATTTTCCCAGTATTCTGACAACCTGTGAGTATGGAGGTCTTTCCATCTTCTAGTGTCTTCTTTAGTTCCTTTCTCCAGTGTTTTAAATTTTCCATTGTAGAAGCTTTGCACTTCTTTAGTTAGGTTTATTCAAAATTTCTGGTATGGTTTGGTTTGGTTTGAAGTATTTGTGAATAGAATTGTTTCTCTGACTTCTTTTTCAGTATATTCACCATCAATATATATGAAGGTGCTGGGGTTTTGCATGTTAATTTGGGGTCATTTCATTTTGCTAAAAGTATTTATTAGATTTAAATGTTTTCTGGTGGAGTCTTTCTGGCCTCTTATTGTGTAATATCATATTATCTACAAGAAAGGATGCTTTGACTTATTTTCCTATGTGTATCCCTTGAACATTTTCTCCTCTCTCCCTTTTGTTGTTGTGCTAGCCAAGACTTCCTACACTATTGAATAAGAATAAAGAGTGGAAACTCCTGTCATCGTCTTTATTTTAGTAGAAATACTTTCAAGTTTTTCTCATTAGTATAATGTCATATGTAGCTTTTATTATGTTGAGATATGCTCTGTCTGGTCTACTCTCTGGATTTTTTTAGAAGCCTCTGAATCTATTGGGATGATTGTGTAATTCCTGAGTCCATTTGTGTTAAATACTACATTCCCTCGTTTGCATATGTTGAGCCATCTCCACAACTCTGTAATGAAACCAACTTGACCATGGTGAATGACCTTTTGATGTGTGGAATTCTGTTTTGAAGTATATAATTTATAATTTTTACAGCTATACTTTATGATTTTGGTGTTGGGGTAATACTTGGTTTGTAGAAAGAATTCAGTACGTGTCCTTATGAGAGACATTGGTGTTAGTTCTGCTGTAAAGATCTGGTAAAATTTGCATCCATCTGGATCTGGACTGCTTTTAGCTGGGAGATATTTTATTACTGCTTCAATCCCATTGCTTGTTATAAATGTGTCTAAGTTGTTTTTCTCATCTTGGTTTAATTTGGGTAGGTCGTGTGCATCTAAAAATTCATCTATGCATTTTACATTTTCCAATTTAGTTTAATATAAGTTTTAAGGTATATCTTTATGACTTTCTGAGTTTCTTCTGTATCTGTTGTCACACATCCATTTTGGTCTCATTTAAATTTTTTAGATTTATTAATTTTTATGCTTGTGAGTGTTTTGCCTTCATGTATGTCTGTGTATCACATTTGTGCAAACCTGCAGAGGCCAGAAGAGTGCCCTTTTGGTACTCTTTCTCCCCTTGGTACTGGCGTTACAATAGTTGTTAGCCTCATGTGGGTGCTGAAACTCAAACCCAGGTTCTCTGCAATAACAGTCATGGTTGTTGACTGCTGAGCCAGTCCCTGAGCTTTTTTGTTTTATTAAATAGGATTTCCTTCCCACTCCCCCTCGCATGTGTGTGTGTTTGTATCTCATCACTTTCTACACAGATCTTATTTCTGTCTACTGAAAAAAAACGGGGTTTAGCTCATTCTTGTTTTTCCAGCCCTAAGGTATACTGCTATTTATTTGAGAAGACTCTGATTTTTTTCTTTTTCTTTTTCTTTCTTTCTTTTCTTTTCTTTTATTTTTATTTTTATTTTTATTTTTTTTATTATGTAGGTGCTTTTAGCTATAAACTTTCTTCTTAAATCTGCTTTCATTGAATCTAGTAGGTTTTCGTATATTTTGATTTATTTTTTTGTTCACTTCTAAGAGTATTTTTTTTCTTTATTTCTTCAATGACCCATTAATAATTCAAAAGTTTATTATATAATCCTGTTGAATTTGTATATATGTTCTGGAGTTCTTGTTGTTGGTTTCTAGTTTGAATTCCATTATGATGACATAGAATACAATGTTATTTCAATATTTCTATATTTGGTACTGTTATTCTGTTTATGTCTTGTTATGTGATGTGTTTTGGACAAAGTTCTATGGGCTGCTGAGAAGAATATTGATTATTCAGTGTTGGGGTGGAATATTCTGCAGAGTCTGTTAGTCGCATCTGACATGATATTATTTAGCTCAGTGTTTCTGTTTATTTTTGGTCAGGGTGTCCTGTCAATTGGTGAGATTGAAGCATTAAAGTCGCCCACTATTATTATGTGACAGTTACTGTGTAGATTTATAGCTTGTACTTGTCTTAACGGAATTCGGTGCACCCATGTTTGCTGCATGTTCTTGTTTGCCCCTCTATTGCTGTGAAACCAAAAAAATTGACCAAAACCAGCTTGCAGGAGGAAAGGGTTTATTTCAGCTTTTACTTTATAGTCCGTCTCTGAGGGAAGCCAATCTAAGAACTCAAAGCAGGATCCTGAAAGCAAGAGCTGAAGCAAAGGCCAGGAAGAACCACTACTTACTGGTGTGCTTCCCATTCCTTGTTCAGCCTGTTTTCTTAGGGGATATACATAAAAAATCTGCCTTTTGTCTTAAAAATTCCACTAGAAGCAGAAATTTGAACGCTAATAAAACAAGCAAACTCTCAATCATAGATTACTTAAGATGAAATGATCAGATATAGTTCCTGTGCAAAAAGGAGTTCTGAAGTCTTACCACTTAAGATATAAATGAGGGGGGGGGAGATATAAATGAGCTACTGATAGATACTTAAAGTAGCAATCACTTGAACAAGATAGATTTTCCTCCTCAGGTAAAAGTCCAAGTTTGCCATTCTCAGGATCTTCAAGGTGTTCTTTATGAACACAGGATAATTGCTTTAGCTTTGGGTATGACATCCATGTTTCAGACATCAGAAAAGAGGGACTTTTTGTTTGTTTTTGTTTTGTTTCGTTTTTCGAGACAGAGTTTCTCTGTGTAGCCTTGGCTGCGCTGGACTCACTTTGTACACCAGGCTGGCCTCGAACTCACAGAGATTTGCCTGTCTCTGCCTCCTGAGTGCTGGGATTACAGGCATGTGCCACCACCACCCGGCTAAGAGGGACCTTTTAAAGTAAGGCCTACTACCAACTGAGTTATCTGTTGAAGGGAATTTCCATTAAATGATCCAGTTACCCCTCACTAGTCATTGCTAACTTTATTTTGCAAGGGAAACTAGAAATTTTTATATCTGGGTACTCTGTTCCCCCTAGTAATGCAAGAATCTGTTCTTTAAATCCAGAGAAAAGGAGAGATACTAAGAAATAGCCAGCTAGCTAGCATTTGCCACTGAGGGTTAGTTTAGCATGCAGTCTCCCAGAATTCTGAAAGAGTTCAGATCCTGCCCTACTTAGAAGAGCATTCAAGATAACATTTAGCACACAAATTAGAGAAACTAAAGTAATGATGTTTGTTTCTCTGTTTAAAAATTCCAACTAGTGAGTGCATGCAGGTAAAAACATGTCCAAACAAATGCATGGACATAAGTGTCACAGCAGCATTACTCAACAGTAATCATGATTACCAAAGTGACCATGACCCAAATGACCATCAACAGTTGAGAACACGAACATACTATACCCACATATTACTAGTCATCCATAAAAGAGAATGGAATACTGAAACATGCTTCAATGACCGTGTTCAGCCTTGAAAGCATGATAATTGAAAGTTTGTCATGGTCTGTGTGCACAGCGCAGGGGTTCAACACTGCCTAGCATACATTTCAGCCCCACCATGGGGAGAGAAAGCTAATCATTTTAGTTTCCACAATTTATGAGATAGCTGTTATCTTAAGTAACTAATTCTAAATATTGTGTTTCCATTTATAGAATTTGAAAGTGTCAAGAATAAGAAAATACATAGAGAGTAATAGTTGTCAAAGACTGACCGTGTGATATAGAGAAGGCCAGTGGAAGAAGAAGGATAGCTGCAGAGGGGATAGGGCTTCTGTTTCCAGTGGTGAACATACTCTCGGCAAGGTTGTGGTGATGACTGCACAATTCTGAATGTACTAAAAACTGTATACACTTTAAACGGGTGGATTTTGTTGTATGTGAATTATATCTTAAGAAAGATGTTTAAAGAAAAGAAAGACAGCTGGCCAGGAAGGACTCTACAATGGAGCTTATTAGTCTGTGAGCTCATTCCAGGAACACAGTTTCCACTGAGCTTTTTAGTGCTTTACTCTTAAACATATAACCGAGTGTCTTACAAATTCCAAAGAAATGCCCCAAAACAAAAGACACAGACCAAAATAATCAACTAAAGAGAAAGCAACATTCAGAGCGAAAAAACAACTTCACAAGTAAAGTGAGTATTTTTTCAAAAGATAAGATAGTATACCTATAAAACAGTCACAGAGTAGCAGAAGGGAAAAATAACAAAGAGTTTGAAGGTAAACATGAAAGATAAATAAAATCACCGTGCAGGAAGTGTAATAGAAGAGGAACGCATCAGACTGGCAAGATGGCAGAAACAGTGAGGGCACTTACTACCAAGTCTGACAGCCTGGATTCATCCTTGGAACATCCATGGTAGGAGGACAGAACACACTCCCACAAGGTGTCTTCTTACTTCCACACCCCCTACACACAAATAAGTAAATAATAGAAAGAATGAAACAATCAGTGCACTAGATTATAGAAAAATGAACAAAGACTTTAAGGAGGAAATTGTCAAAGGAAAAATACAAGAAAACAAATGTCCAGACTGGAGAGGTCACTCAATTTCCAAGACAGCAAATGCTAAAGACCCCTGAACATCATCATCAAGGGTTTTGGCTTTTTTGTTTTGTTTTTTGTTTTCTGTTTGTTTTCTATCCTTTAAAAGCTTCTAGAAAGAAAGCAGTAGGTTACATGCAAAGAATTAGGCATGGGTAACATGGCAACAAAATGAGATGGTGCTGGAGGTTTGGTAAGGTTACTAAAAAACAAAAGTCTGGGGGAACATGTCTTTAAAGTTATGAGAAGTATTTTTTAGCTCAGTTCTCTTAAATTTTTAAATGTCAAACTAAGGAGTTTAGACTCCAGTCTACAAGCAGCGAAGAACCTGTAAACAGTTCTCAGCAAATGACATAGAGCAGCGCTGTGAATGGAGAAACCCTGCGCTATGTGGTATGATATTTCCGATCACTTGCTCTGCAGAGCACAAATTTGGAAGAGCAGTTATTATAAAGCTGCTGTGAGATGTAATAAGGCTCTAGGGAAGGTATTGGCCGTGGAAATGCAAAATCAAAAGGCAGGGTATGAGGAACACCTGAGAAGAAACAATAGAATGCCACAGAGTCATTGTTTAAAAGTCATCTAATCAGTTAAAACCCAGCAGAATCATTTTCTACGGTCCATATTGGTTGTATTTTGACATTAAAAAGTACCTTATGAGAGGGCATAGGATCATAAAAAGACTGATTGTTTTGCCTTTTGTTCAAAAGCACTTAGGATTAGAGAATGGTGAAAACCCTGGACCTGCCATACTGCCAGATTTCAAGTACTTGTTGCCAACTCTAACTTTTGGGTTTTGGTTGAAAGACACAGGAGTAGAGAGGAGGTTAGACTAGTGCCATCTTAGTTTTCCAGTATAGTCTGTGGACCTGGCAGGTGTTTGTCTCTTGCTTCTTTGAGGAATCCTTCGGGGATTTTTCATCTCTAAGGAGGTTCTCACCTATAGTTTCATTCTAGGAGTTCTATGGAGAAGGTTTATACACCCAAGCAAAGGCATGAAGGCCAGAGGTCATATCAGGTGTCTTCCTCTATCAGCGTCCACCATATTTTTTTGAGACAGAGTCTCCTCTTGAACCTTGGCTTACTGTGATTCCCCTGTCTTCACCTTCTATCATTGAGACCATAGCCATGCACCACTGTGCCCAGTTCATTTATGTGGGTGCTGGCTTACAGAATTCAGTTCTCCTGGTTACACAGCAAGCACATTAAACACTGAGCCATCTCCTCAGCCCATTCTAAGGAAGAGTGTTTGTTGTTCTGGTCTGTTCACAACTACAAAAAGCATTCATACATTCTTTGCACTGACAACCATTAGGAATTAGGAGTGCAGAACACTCTAAAACATTAACATTCCTGTTCACTACCAGCATCTAGTCATTGCTCATCATCTAGCTGTTCAGAAAGAATCAAATCTCACCCCTTTTCCACTATTCACATCTACTGTAGAGAACAGGGATGAGCCACATAGTTTTCTCAAAATTCACTCTCACGTGTCTTTTGACTTTTCCAGTTTGTGGCCACTCTCTGTGTTCTTGATCTAACTAGTCCCAAAACATTCTCTTTATAAACACTATATTTTGTCTAGTACCTCACTTTGGAATAGCACCTCTCTTTATCTCAGTATCACAAATGAAATTTCAGTTGTAATATCTTACTGCATGTATATAATACTTTTATTATAACTATTAGCATAAGTTTCTTCTTAACTCCTGTTATCTCTTGTCAAACCTATGAAGTCTTTCATTTACAGTACTTCCCTGTTGGCTCTGTTTTTTAACAATTAAACTAACCTTATTATACAACCCAACTAGCTTACACAAAAGGGAAAAAAGGTTAAAGGGAAAAAAGAGTGAACCTTCCAGTGTCCGTTCCACAGGACGGGTCCCTAAGTGTCTCTGGCCTGCGTGCTAGTCCAGCCTGTTCGCTGATCCTCTAATCCATCCACGTGTGCTCAAGCCTGTTCTGACCCTGCTGCTCCTCTCTCTGTCCCCTCTGCTTGCCTGTCTGTCACGTGTAAGGGGTGGTCTCCCTCTCCCGTTGAGGGTTGATTAGAAACACAATTGTCCAGGTGGAGTCCGGGGGTCCAATTCCTGAGTTCCAGGCCCAGGATGGCTCCACCCAGTCTATCTCAAGGTTAATCTCAGGGAGTATCCATGGTGTGTCCAAGGGCAAAGCCCGCCAAGACTGCTTTCACAAAACTTACAATCCTTCCCACACTTCCCATTGTGCTTTGTATTATTTCTCTGCTTTTGATTTTGTTCTTTCTTCTCAAATAGCATTTCTTGTTCTTATACTCGGTCTTGAGTTTGGCTTAATTTTAGTGCATGCTCACATACCAATCATATGCTAAGTCAGAAATCATATGCTCCCTATCTTTTGTATTCTTTCTGTATCTTCTAGACTAAGTCCTTATTCTGCCTGAGCACTGACCACCCATGGCTAACTGTAAATGACTTATTATAGAGTGAACTGTACTGTATTAGGTATGTGCCTGCATTTCTGCTTGCTATACTTCTTGCATGGTGATAATCATGGTTCCTAGGCGTTGCAGCTGGCTACGACTGTTTAATTTGCTTCTCTCCCTTGATAGCTTGCTTGCATAGTATTTTCTGGAACCATGAAAACTAGACCACAGGGAAGAGATTTCAGGTCAGATCTAGCTTGAGTCAGGTGTCCTAAGCATGTGGTCTCTTCAGCAATAGAGGCCACCCTCAGTCTCTAATAGGCAACATCACAGAAAACCACAACAGGGCACAATGGATTGTGGGGAGCCTACGCAAAACAGATCTATATTATAGTTCCTGCATTTGTGGCTCAAGGAACATAGTGAAAGAGGGAACCAGAAACCCAGGAAGAAACAAGACAGAAACAACAGCAATATCAATGGACATGTTAATGTGGAAGGGGGAAATCTTCACTCTAGATTAAGAAATACAAGCCAGGTGTGGTGGTACATGCCTTTAATTCCAGCACTGGGGAGGCAGAGGCTGGCAGATCTCTATAAGTTCAGGCCAGCCTGGTCTACAGAGTGAGCTATGACAGCCATGGCTGTTACACAGAAAAACCCTGTCTTGAATAACTGAAAGAAAGAAAGAAAGAAATACAGGCAACTATTGACTGCTGGAAGAAAAATTATTCTCTCTCAAGGGTGTGTCCCCTTATTGCTTGTCCAGTGCATAGTGGTCAGCCCTGAAACCATAGACACACAAACAACAACAAAAGCAGACTCCAGCGGGTATTATTTATATATAGACTCAGCGGGTGATTTATATATATATATGTATGTGTATGTATCTATGTATATATATGTATATATATAATCAAAGAAAAAGATAATATCTATCTTTTAAAATAATTTAGTATTTCCACCTTCAACTGGTCTATTAATTGAGTTGGGGTCTAGATGTAATTTGGTTTATCTTAATGTCTTTGCTTAATTCAATGTATTTGTTTATATTTGTTTGATTGGTACTAGTAGGTTTATATATATTATTAATTTATTCATCTAACATCTCAATTGTTATCCCATTCCTTGTATCCTCCCATTCCTCCCTCCCTCTTGCTTTCCCCCTACTCCCCTCCCCTATGACTGTGATTGAGCGAGACCTCCTCCCCCTGTATATGCTCACAAGGTATCAAGTCTCTTCTTGGTAGCCTGTTATCCTTCCTCTGAGTGCCATCAGGCCTCCCCATCCAGGGGACGTGGTCAAATAAGGGGCAGCAGAGTTTGTGTGAAAGTCAGTCCCCACTCTCCACTCAACTATGGAGAATGTCCTGTCCGTTGGCTAGATCTGGGTAGGGGTTTGATGTTTACTGCACGTATTGTACTTGGCTGGTGCCATAGTTTGAGCAGGACCCCTGGGCCCAGATCCGCCTGTCATAATGTTCTTCTTGTAGGTTTCTAGGACCCTCTGGATCCTTCCATTTCCCCATTCTCCCATGCTTCTCTCATCTAGAGTCCCAATAGGATGTCCTCCCCTCTGTCCCACTTTCCTGATAAGTGATGACTTTCATGGGACATGCCCCTTGGGCTAGTGTCCAGCTGTAAGTGAGTATATACCATTTGACTCTTTCTACTTCTGGGTTAACTCACTCATTATGATCATTTCTAGTTCAATCCATTTGTCCACAAATTTTGGGAATTCCTTGTTTTTAATAGCTGAGTAGTAATCCATAGCGTAAATGTACCACAGCTTCTTTATCCATTCTTCTACTTAGGGACACTTGGTACTAGTAGGTTTTAATACATTTGCAATGTAAGGGCCAAGAAAAGTGTGTTATAAAATGATATGGCTTCTATTAGAGACAATGGAAGTTTCTACTTCTCAAACATACTTTAATTTTTATAGTCTCTATGTCCCCTTCATTGAATGTGTACATGTATAGCAGTTGAAGTTGCTATATGTTTGGCTTTTTTGTGCAATGGTGAACCATGAAGTTTTTATTTCAAATGATGACTCAGGCTACTGACACACTGCTTTATCCCTAGCATCTGGGTTCATCAAGACTATTGAGACTTGAGAGCAGTGAGAAGGATATCTGCATTATGTACTGTGCTTCCATAAGTAGCTCTCTATGTGGCTAACATAAAAATCAGTAGCATAAGCAGTAAGGACTGGTTTCACCTACAGCAAGCAGGTCAGTGCAGCTGGAGCTGTCAAGATGCTCAGACAGAGGGTTTTGAGTACACAATAGAACACTAGTGAGTAATACATAAAGCCCAAGAAGGAAAGCTAAAATTACAATACAGGAGAGTTATATGTTTTTCAACAGATAGAACCACTTGGAAATGTTCACAAAATACCTCATTAGAAGATGGTAAACTCCAGGGAACAGGGGGGGAAAAACCTCTTGTTGTGAATTCTCAATTTTAAAATGTGTTGAGAGTGTTGAGATACCCAGGTTTCTTACTTACTACTTGGGCCGTTTTCAGACCGAGTACCTTAAAATGCATGCTGGTTTCTTGCAGTACCCAGCTACTGGCTTGGTGTCTTCTCAAGAATTCAGTGATGTAGTTCAGAATTATAACTGCTAACCAAGCAGAAACTCACCTGCACCGAGTCCAGGATTTTGTGTGGCAATAAGCATTTTTAATTAAAAGTTTCCCAATTCCTAAGTTTGGAACTGAATCTGAAAACGTGTGGTAGATTGAGCTAGCCAACCCAAGCATTATTAGAGCTGTGGGAGAAGTGTGGCTTTTAAAAAAAAAAATCGGATGGGTAAGCTGAGAAAGTCCAGCTGTGTTTATTTCAAATCGCACTAATCAGAGTTCTTTTACTCTTTTCTTTTTGCACTAGTGCATCCATTGGTTTGTGTGTGATGGTGCTCCATCCCCCAGCCATTCACTTTTCTCTTTTATGACTGATTTTAAGCAGTGATAAAGGTTGAAGCAATATAACAGACATTTACTGTGGTAACAAAAATCCTCTCTTGTTTTGCAGTTTATATTCTAAAGAAGTCACAAGCAGGAAGTAATCTTCATCAGCAATTAGATTTTTAACTCATACTAACCCTTACCCTCACAATCCATAAGTGACAAAGTGTCGGGTAGGGTGTTCCTTAATTCAGTGTAACATCAACCTCTAGGATGCAGTTTCCCACGTAAAGTAAGAAACAGTGACAATGAACCCTGGATTGTTTCTATGTGATGTTTGTACTGATAGGACAGGGCAAAGGAGCGCAGTCAGGGAAAGAGCCTGACAGTAGTCAAGGAGTGCACGTTATCTGCTTCTCAGACCAAGGCGGGTTTCCTGACGAAGGCCCTTGTCAGCTTACCTTGGAAAGTTGTTTTAAACTCATTATTCTCCCAATAAATCCCCATTCTGTTCCATTAGAGAAGTAAACTGTGGCACCAGCTCTAAAACTTGGTAGTTGGATCTGTGGAAAATCAATTCATGTGAAGGTACAGGCAGAGGTAAACATGATTAGAGGTGACATGGGGTTTCTAATGCCATATTGAAATAATGACTCCTTCCCCCACTCTTGCTCTGAGCCATCCCCAGGCTGTTTGATCTTGTGTTTACTGTAATCCTGCTTCTGTGGGAATTACCTCTCAGAGACACTGTCTTTGCAGTAGAGGAAGAGCTTGCATATTTAGTCGGTAGTAATGTTGGACATTAGACTTTGGCAATCGATTCATGTGTGAGTGTCCGCATTCTGAACTATAGACGATCCTGGATCCTGAGCTATGTATTGACTATTGACATTTCAGTAAGTAGCATTTTAAATGATAATTCCAGGCGGCTTAATTAGAATGAGTTTTTATGGTAGCTATTGGAAGTTGGACTATACTGGACAAGCATTGAAAAAAATTATTTTTTTTAAGTTATTCTAAAGCTAGAAAATAACCTTAAACTGGATAAGTCATGCAAAAAGAGACTTTTCTGTAGGGTGGGCACAGCAGAGGAAACACCAGGTGTGAGAAATTGTTCTTGTAAGAATTGATATAGGGACTATCTAGTGAGTAGCTGGCAGTCACATGAAACAAGCTTCCTAGATCTGTCCCTAAGTAATTTCTAATAAGAGACCACTCCCCAGCCCCAGTGCTGCCTCTGTTACCAGCCTTCGGCTGAGAATTTGATGGGAGTGGGCCCTCACCTCTCTCTCCCTTCTGTTTTCAAACAGTCACCTTCACTGTTTTGCAGAGCATGCTCCCTGAGTCCTGCCAGCTGCAGCTTCTCCCTGCTGCCTTCCAGCTCTAATCTCCTTAAAGGTGTAGCACCATGGCAACAGGCCCAGCCTAGAGCCCTGGAACCTTGTTTGTGTTACCTGAGGGGCTAGATGCAGCCTGGAGGAATACAGGGCTATCACCTGCACTGCAGGCCTGGGATAGAGAGGACTTGTTCCGTTGTTGGTGTTTCTGTCCTGCTTCTGTTGAAGACTTGAATAACACCTGAAAGGCATTTATTCGGCATCTGTAACTGAAGGCAGCAAGGAAATGATCCCCAGTTGGTTCCTGTCTTCTAAACAGAGAGTTGTCTTCTGAGATGTAGTCCAGGAAGTGACTTGCTATTCCCGGGGCATGTGGCACCGCTATGGTTTGGGGCTGCACTGCCAGATGGCTGTACAGTTGCTTCATGTAGGTAGATATTTATTTTATTTTAAATAAAATTAGATTGTAACAAATAAAAGAAACTTTGTCTTAACACCTTCTATTTTAAATACATCTTGACCTTGCTGGTGAGCTGGAGCGGCTTTTCCTGGGAAAGACAGCTAGAATAGTTATTTTCTGTTTGTTTAACAAAGATTATGGTGTCCTATTTCTTTGCTGTGGCTTCTGATTCAGCTTATTTAGAAACACTGTGTTATAAGTTGACTAAAGCTGTTTGTTTGGTTTTTTTTTTTTTTCAATTAGTTATAATTGCACCACATAACGTCAAACATTTCTTCTTTGTTGAATTTTATGTACACTATATTTGATGGCTTTTGTCCCTTTTTGTACATACCTTGCATTATTAATGGAAACTACTACATTGCTATCAGAACACAGGTTTGTTTGTTTTTCAACCTAAACTTTAGATGGTGGTTATTATGTGTTGTTTTGTTTTTGTTCAAACAACAAGCTAAATTATCCTTATTGCTTAAAATGTTTCTTATTTACGGAGCTGGACTGAGTAGAATGGAGACAGAAGAAAGTAACCTTAGTGCTCTTCCAATATCTTATTGCTTAAAAATTTAGAAGCTTCTTTCAATATTAGCCTTGTTCCTTGTAAATGAGCGAAGCTGCTTATTTAACAGTTTTTAACCAAAGCAAACATCTTTACACAGATGTTTCTTTTTAGATGTATAACTAAAACCGTCTACTTGAAGCGTAGGGGTGTTTCCGTCACTTAGTATAATTATTGACTGAAACTGCATGACCATACACTTCTGAATTCAGGAAAACTGTTTCCATCATGTTTGACTCCATTGAGGCAGTGAAGCCCTAGCTCGCATAGTGACAGGAACTAAGGTACCTACCCACCATTCTATTTAAACACCAAAATAGGCAGCCCAGATGCCTGCCTTACTGTGTCAACTGTTCTCTGGGGAGTTTGCCTTTTTTTTTTTTTTTTTTTTTTTTTTAACTATGGTGGGAAGTTTCCTCAAGGCATTCTATTCTTTATTCATATTTATACTGTAATGCATGTATAGAAGTCAAAGTTTGCCAGAAGAGAATTCCACATTGAGATGGAAATCAGGCTGTTTGAAAGACATTCTTGTGCTGAAAAGTTTGTCTTTCTTGCTGTCACTCTCATTCCTCCCTCCTGCTTGCTTTCTCTTGCTCACTGTGTGGGGTGGAGGTGGGGGTGGGGTGGGATCTACCAGCACACAAAGAAGCAAGCTGAGGATTCAGCCATTATCCGTGATACAAGAAGATGTGTACCCTCAAATAAAATAAGAATGTCTTCTGACAGTACTTTTGCATAAGAAGTAATGAAGTAATTCTGAATACTGTGTATTCCTTTTCCAGTATAGAAATTATAATAAAAAATAACATCTGTACAGGAAGGTAGAGGTCCTTTGAGGCTTGTAAAATTATTATGTTTTTATGTTTTGTTGAAAAGGTGTGTCCATGAATGCGTTTGTATATGCATAGTTTATGTTAGCTACATGAATGTGGTTGTTAATACTGTTATTATCATAGGATATTTATTTGTTCCTCCTTTTATTTTTCCTCCTTCCACATTTGTACATTCTCATTAGTCTCCTTTTGTCAGGCCTCCTGTAAAGTTGTCCTAAGTATCTTCTTCTTTTAGGTCTCGTGGTCTGCCTAAACTGAAAGAGTCCCGTTCACATGAGTCCCTGCTGAGCCCATGCAGTGCTGTGGAATGTCTGGATCTTGGTCGAGGGGAGCCAGTGTCAGTGAAGCCACTCCATAGTAGCATCCTTGGACAAGACTTCTGCTTTGAGGTACATAGGAAAAAGAATTGTAGTCCAAATGGAGAATAGTTGATAATAGTTGACAGTTTCACTGTCGTGTTTCTGATTTGATTATCTTAAATGGTTTTCAGTTCCTGAAATTGTTCTACTTAAAAGGGAAGAATTGAAAATCTGTTGATAGAATTATATTTGTAATCAAAGTTATTAATGATGCTCATACCTTTGCCTTTGCTACTTTAAAAAACTTGAGCACTTAGTACATTCTCAGCATAGGTTACAAGATTAGCAACAGCTTCTCAAACTAATATGTTAATTTTTAATACTGATAAAGATGTCATATACTGGTATTTAATCCCTAATTTTAAAAAATTTTGAGAAAATCCACTAGAATCATAGTTTTATAACTATAATATGAGTGATTCTTGATCTAAGGCCATACCTTGCTTTTGTAATCTCCTGCATGTTCCTAGACCAGCAGCCACATTTCAGGTCCTCACTAACCAGCTGAGTCTAGGAGCTGCCATTTCAGCACAGTCTGTCTGATCTGATTCATTGTATTATGAACTTAAGAGTAAGTGGACAGACTGCAGCAATTTGAGCAGGTCATTTGTATGTGTTTTTGTAATTAATAATAATAAAATTGTTATTGTTATTATTATTGAAAATCACTTGAACTTTTCCTTATTTGTGGAGCTCAGTTCAATTGGCTTCTACTATAGACACAGTATACTATGTCCAGTGTTATAAATAACTGAAAATCAATGGGTTGGTCGCCGGCTGGAGGAGAAATAGATTGCAAAGAGTGACTGAGCTGCACTGATGCCTCTCACCGTCATTTAGTAGCCTTCTGCAGCATTTTAATGAAGCAGTCTTAAGAAATCAAATGATTTTACAAACATTTTCCCTTTTTAGTTATTTTTATTAGTTCAAATGAATATATTCATTTACAAGTAATTTTAGATGTGGCCTTAAGTTTTGTTTAATGTTTTATTTATCTGAACCATAGGCCAGCTAAATTGTAGATGAGCTTTGTTCTTATAGCTCAGAAGTATGGATGCCACTTAGAGATTAAAATTTAAGTAAAGCTACAACAAAACTTAAAACAATTGTTTTAGCTTCACATAGTAAGATTTGGGTTTCATAACATGTCCCTAATTTTTAAACTATAGAAATTAGAAGATAAATCCCCTCTCAAACACAAGCACGCACGCACACACACACACACACACACACACACACACACACACACACAGAGTCTTCATCCACATCTCTAATCTTTCTGTTGAAGGTCACCTACCTAAGTGGAAGTAAATGCTTTAGCTGTAACTCCGCCTCAGAGAGAGATAAGTGGATGGAAAACCTTCGAAGGACAGTTCAGCCAAATAAGGTAATGGTGGCTTTGAGTGTCAAAATTGTGTCACAAGCAGGACATTTCTATCACTCCCTGTGAGGCTCAAGGATCCTCTCAGAAGAGGAAGCAGAAAGAATGTAAATGCAGGAAGATGAGAAGAAGGGCTAAGAAATACACAGCCAGTGTTCTCATCACCTCATAGCTGCTGTGGCAGCAGACTCACACAAAACCGTCAGCAGCCATGGATTAGAAAGGGCTCAAGGGGCCCTAAGCCTCCCTGCTAAACTATTGGCTACTTGTAGGTTTCGGAGAGGAGCAGTTATAGTTTTCAGTTTTCATCACCAGAGGAGCACATCAGGCTTCAG
Organism: Acomys russatus; assembly: GCF_903995435.1. Lineage (NCBI taxonomy): Eukaryota > Metazoa > Chordata > Mammalia > Rodentia > Muridae > Acomys > Acomys russatus. Next base: position 53,602,765 of record NC_067142.1, on the reverse strand, counting down.
TGCATAGTTCTAACCCACGGTCACCACATGACTAAACTCAGTGGATCTCAGAAAGACGGGAGGGGCTATGAATGTGTAGGAAAGGAACTGGTAAGGAAGGGAGTAATTAAGTTGGATGGAGATTAAAGAATGCCCCTTATACATTTATTAAGTTGTCAAAACAGATTCAATAAAAGGTTTTTTTAATGCACCACTTTGTAAACATCAAGTTGATAGAAAACCAATGTAGCAGTATCTTAATTTTATAAATCTTAAAATTTTTTTGTTGTTGAGACAAGGTCTCACTATGTTACCAAGGCTGGCCTTAAACTCGCAGCCTTTTTATCCCAGCCTCCAAATGCTGGGATTATAGGCTAGTGCTACCACGTCTGGCCTAGAGCCCAACAGTTTTTTAAATGTATATACATATTATGACATTTTGTACAAAAATTGTCTTATTAGAGATAATACTATTATTTTACCAGTGTGAATCAAGAGACTCAAAAAAGCTAGGTGACATACCTAGCCAGAAGTTAATATATGATAAAAGTGGTCCTAGAAGGCATGTTTGTTAGCAACTTCTCTTTTTTTCCCCTAAAAATTGGTCCAGCTCATATAGTTGGCTATAGAGATCTTTCTGTCACATGATGACATTTTTTAACCCACGTAAAACAATATATGTAGTTCTGTAAGATTCTTTTAAAAATATTTAATCGTGTGTGTGTGTGTGTGTGTGTGTGTGTGTGTGTGTGTGTGAGAGAGAGAGAGAGAGAGAGAGAGAGAGAGAGAGAGAGAGAGTGTGTGTAAGAGAGTCAGAGACAGGCAGACAGACTGACTGACAGATTGACCAACCACAGTCCACAGATGTAACTGAGAGGACAGTTTGCAGGAGTTGGTTCTTTTCCTTCCCCCGTGTGGGTCCTGGGGATCAAATGCTGGTGGTCAGGCTTGGCAGCAGGTCAGCTACCCACTGACCCGGCTTCCCATGCAAGAGCCGTCTTCACAGTTCTGTGATCCTAAACGATGCAGTCGCAAGTCTTCTTGTTGTGTGTGGGCTGCTCCTTAGTTTACCTTACTCCTTAGCCTTACTTTAAGAAGAAAACATGCTCTTTCTGGCCTGTCAGCTTCAATTTCAACTTCATTATCTCTTTTTAGGACAATTGTAGACGAGCTGAAAATGTTCTCCGTTTATGGATCATTGAAGCCAAGGATCTTGCCCCTAAAAAAAAATATTTCTGCGAACTGTGCCTTGATGATACCCTCTTTGCTCGTACAACCAGCAAGACCAAAGCAGACAATATTTTCTGGGGTGAACATTTTGAATTCTATAGCCTTCCACCTCTTCATAGCATCACAGTTCACATTTATAAGGATGTGGAAAAAAAGAAAAAAAAGGACAAGAATAATTATGTAGGGCTAGTCAACATCCCCACTGCCAGTGTGACTGGTCGCCAGTTTGTAGAAAAGTGGTACCCAGTGAGTACACCCACACCCAACAAAGGAAAGACAGGAGGACCTTCTATTCGGATTAAGTCGCGTTTCCAAACTATCACCATTCTGCCTATGGAGCAATACAAAGAGTTTGCAGAATTCATCACCAGCAACTACACCATGCTGTGTTCTGTGCTTGAGCCAGTAATTAGTGTAAGGAATAAAGAGGAGTTGGCTTGTGCCTTAGTACACATTCTTCAGAGCACGGGCAGAGCTAAGGTAAGTTGAAAAGGGTGTGTTACCTTAAATTCCTTCCTCACTGTGTACAAGGAAATGAAGTTATGGACACTGGTATAAACTGTAAAAATCCAGCTTAAATTTTCTTCAGAAAAAGAAAAGGGAATTAAAGGTGAGATATGAAAGCCTGTTAGCAGGCCTATAAGAGACTGTGTGAAATGGAGGACCCAGCAAATACCTACTTCTAGTTTATTTTCATGAGTTAGATAAATACCATAAATGCAGTTGCTACGACCCCACAACACGTTCAAATTCTGTTGTTACTGTTGTTTTCTTTTTGAAACATAGTCTTACCATGTTGCCTATTCTAGCCCCAAACTTGTGATCCTCCTGCCCCAGCCTCTGAAAGCACGGAATTAAAGGTATGATACAGGGGTACAACATCTGCTTAGCTGAGTATAAAATAATGGTTTTCTTTCTCCTATTTTAACATTAACTGCTAGATGTATCCCAGTGGTATAGAAGGATATATTCAAGAAATGTGCTAAGTGTAAGTCATGATGGAATTAAAATATAGATCTGAAATGAAAACACCAACGGGTGTTGTACAGTTAGTTGGCAGCTGTGTCATGGTAATCTTTCATCTAAACGCAAATGAAAATTGGGAAGATAAAATGACATCTAACATGTGCCAGTTAGACGCTGAAGGTGTGTTCACTGTATGCGTTGAACAAAGATAAATACACTCCTTGGCCTCATAGGGCTTTGTTTTCTGGAGAAATCATTCTAAGTAATTAAAAAGTAAATCTGTGATTATAGTGAGAAGTGCAGAGAGTAAAAAGACAAATACAACTATGGAAGTGTGGAAAGGGGGGAGCTGACAAGTGAGGTGTTAGGGTCTAGGAGGAAGCAGTATGTGAAATGAGCTCTAAAGGGTCTCAGAAATTAATTTTATGACAATGGGAATGGAGGTGAGGGTGGAAGAAGAGCAGAACTGAGAGTAGCATTTGCAAAAGATGTTTGTGGTGAATAGAGAACGTTGTGTGTAGAAAGGGCTGTGTGAACTAAACAACAGACAGAGAAGAAACTACAGCCCCATGCAGGGCCTGGAGCAGAGAGACTGGGACTGGGTGAGGCTGAAGAGAGAGACTTGGAGATGCACTCAAAAGTACGGCTTCTTTCAAAAGTGCATTAGAAAATCTCTGGCGGAGCTCCTGAGTTAAACCGAGAGCTGGCAATAAATACATAAGAGTCTTGTCCTCGCTGCCTTTTCTCTTTCCAAGGAATTTGGTGGCTTAGTTTTTTTTGTTGTTGTTGTTGTTTTTTTGGGTTGGTTTTTTTTTTTTTTGTTTGTTTGTTTGTTTTTTGTTTTTTTGGTTTTTGTTTTGTTTTATTTTGTTTTTTTGAGACAGGGTTTCTCTGTGTAGCCTTGGCCATCCTGGACTCACTTTGTAGACCAGGCTGGCCTCGAACTCACAGTGATCCGCCTGCCTCAGCCTCCCGAGTACTGGGATTAAAGGCGTGCACCACCATGCCCGGCTTGGTGGCTTAGTTTTAAAGCTGTGTTTTCAGAATATCTTTTGTTTCCATTGTGTCTTCTCATGTTTATACTTACTCAGTTTCTTTCTCTCTGACTGAACATTATTCTGCCAGGATTTCCTGACTGACTTGGTGATGTCGGAGGTGGATCGTTGTGGAGAGCATGACGTCTTGATCTTCAGAGAAAACACCATTGCCACTAAATCCATTGAGGAATATCTCAAGTTGGTGGGACAACAATACCTTCATGATGCTCTGGGTATGGAAGAGGAAGTTATCTATCCCCTTTCCCTGTCAGTTTTAACTTCTTTTACCTCCTAGAACAAATTGAATTTAAACTCTGCATACATTTAGTTCATCTGACTTGAGTGATTAAGATTTCAATCATAAACTAACTGCCTCTGCCATTCTTGCTAGTGGAGTAACCACACGTGTTCATTGTAACGTGTGAAAATAGAAAACCATCAGCATGTATAGCTATCCCAAAGCCTCTGCATTTCTGATCCCAGGAGATATAATATCATTGATGGACTTCACCACCAGAACTGAGGTGTTCTATTTCTCCTGAAGTATTGAGTATCTATATCATGTTGTGCCTGTATTGCCTCAACCTTAAAAGGATTAACCTACTATTTATTATCAAGCATATAAAGCTCTCATCAGAAATGAAGAAATGCCTGATATTTCTTACAGTTCTCACTTGTATTTTAAGGTCTTTAACTGGTAACTAATTTTTGTCCAGTCATTAGTTGTTGATGACAAAGCCACTAAGATCTAGATTTGGTTATGAAATGAAGTCATTAGCTGCCAGAGTAAGGCAGTGTGTTAGACATTATAGCATAGTACAGTGGGTATGAGTTCCTTGAATGAATCTGTGGTTTAGAGGTAGACTGTGGCAGCCTAAGCTGACCTTGTTTCCATAGCAATGCTGCCTCAGCCTTCCAGTGTCTCCGTACCCCCAGCTCTTGGCGCAGAATCTAGCGCAGCACTGCACTGTGCAGATGCACCGGGAGCCACGCATGTGTGCCGCTGTGTGTTCATTGAGTAACATCAAGCTTTTAAGTAGTCACAGGGGAAAAAGAATAAGAGAAATCAATGAAATCAACAACAATTTTTATTTAACACAATATATTTCAAATATTAACAACTGATCAATAAGGGAATTATTAATGAAGTATTTATTTTCCATACTCTGAAATTTACTGTATATTTTATATTTGCTCCACGTTTTAGTTTGTTCTAGTAACGTTTCTAGTCCTTACCAGTCACATGTAATCATTATAGGTAGTAATAAAGGTATGCTGAAGGACTATAGAGTTTTTGTTCACAAGGAGTTAATAATATAGGGAAATGAGATGAAGTTGTCTGTTTAACCAAAAGAGAATCCTATGTTTTTGCAGAGAATTGGTAAGCACAATTAGGGATTAGCATGAAAAAAAAAAAAGACATGAATTAAAAGTCATAGACATGAGGGGAAAAAATCAGGTGATTATGCATTAAACCTTTCAATGGAAAAAGGGCATGAAAGTAAACCAGTGTGTTGGCTCAATGGGTAAAGGTACTTGCCACCAACCCTGGTGCCCCAAATCTGGTCCGCAGGACCAATATGGTGGAACTGGTTCCCACAAGTTGTTCTCTGACTTCCACATATGTATTATAGCACTTGTGGGCATTCCCAGTCACACCAAGAAGATAAAGGAAGGAAGGAAGGAAAAGGAAAGAAAGAAAGGTAGTTTTAAAAGAATATGAAAGACATAAGTAAGTAACAACAAAAGTTTCACAATAATTAGGAACCAAAATTTGAGAGCCTGGCTGAGGATTTAGATTTTACACTAATCACTGGAAAGCCACCAAAAAAAATTTAGTTGGCTAATTTTAATGAACTGAAGAGAGTGATGAAAATGGATTTTTTTTGTTTTTATTTTTTATTTTTAGAAAAAGCAATAGAGATCAAGTAAGCCATTGTAGCTAGGAATGGTGGTGTACGCCTTTAATTCCAGCACTTGGGAAGCAGAGGCAGGTGGATCTTTGTGAGTTGGAAGCCAGCCTAGTCTACAAAGTGAGTCAAAGACAGCCATGGCTACGTAGAGAAACCCTGTTTCAGGGGGAATAAATAAGGAGAAAGAGGAGATAGTTTATGCTTGATGCTGCAGAGAACCTGGGTTCAGTTCCAAGAACCCACGTGGTGGCTAAAAGCCTTCTGTAACTCCAGTTTCAGGGATCTGATGATGCCCTCTCCTAGCTGTTGTGTAGACTGCACATTTGTGGTGCACACACATAAATATAGGGGGAAACACGCAAACACTCTTTAATGTAAGTGACTAAATCTTGGAAACAAAAAGAAGCCCTTGGTGGCACAAACCTTTAATCCTAGCACTGGGGAGGCAGAGGCAGGCAGATCGCTGTGAGTTTGAGGCCAACCTGGTCCACAAAGCTAGTCCAGGACAGCCAGGGTTACACAGAGAAACCCTGTCTCAAAAAAACAAACAAACAAAAAAGCCATTGTAATAAGGAGAGCAAGAAATAATAAAACTGAGTGAGACCGTATTTGGGAGTAGTCTAGTGAAAAAGAAGGATAAGAAAAACATTGAAGTTGAACTGACTTAGCAGCTTGTCAGGTTGGTAGAAAAGAAAGAAATATTATAGAGAATTTGTAGACTTTCTAAATGACTAAGGGTGGTAAGATTATTTTTTAGGATTCATTTTAAATTATGTGTGCCTGTGTGTGGGTATGAGCACATGAGTGCAGGTGCCCATAGAACATGGTAACAGGCAGTTACGGCCTGCCAGATATGTATGCTGGGAACCAAACTCAGGTCCTCTGCAAAAGCAGTACATGCTCTTAACTGCTTAGCCATCTCTCCAGCCCCTTGATTAGATTCATAACAGAAGTCGTGAAAGGATTAGGCTTGAAAGGGACAGAATTATATGTGTACCTTATATATATATATATATATATATATATATATATATATATATATTCACCTGGTAGGAATTTGGGGGCAGTTTAGGTGGGAAAGCAAGTCAGAACTTAAGCCTAGACAGGTGTTAGAACCCTGGGACTAACTCATACAGTGGAGTTAAATGAAGCCAAGAAATTACCAAAACAAAGAAAATTGAGTCAAAACACATCTTAGGATGTGTCTCTGCTGAGTGTGTAAAAGCAAATGGGGAATCGAGAAAATACGAAGAAAGAAAGCAAGCTAGGAAGTTCGGCCCTGGATACCAATAGAGAAGACAGAGAAAGAGTCAGAAGTGATCTTTTCCGTGCTGCCTCCTAGGTGGTCGGCTGCATAGGGATGAAGTTACTGTGTCAGAAATTCATCAGAGTGGACAGTGAACACAAACGTCATATTTTATGAGGAGCACATGGACACAGATGCTCCTGCTGATGTGCTAGGTGAAGAGCCGAAGGTTTATGTGGTCCAGATCAATGGTGGGACCACAGACAAGGTTTTCCCACAAAGCAGAGTGCCTTGATCCACATCACTGCACCTGCTGGTGAGTCAGGGCCATTCTGGTCATAGGACAAAGATAACTTGAGAGAGGAAGAACACGTCTGTTCACACATGCATTGTGGATACCAAGCTGAGTGTTCTCAATGTGGTCATTATTTTAAAAAAGAAAAAGAGAGAAGGATGTTTCAGGGCTGACAGAAATTGCTATGCCTCAGTCGTTGGAACTTAGGAGAACTAGCGGAATCTGCAAACTTTTTACTCTCTCTCGTGATGATGTCCACCATGTGCTATCAGAACTCTTTAAACACAGAAGGTAAGAAGGCCAGCACCAAATGCCCCAAGATTCGGCATCTTGTTACTCCACGTGTTCTACAACACAAGTGCTCTGAAGAAACAACACAGTAAGAAAAACGAGGAGGCTGCAGAATGTGCTAAACTTTTGGCCAAGAGAATGAGAGAAACCGAAGAAAAACTCCAGGAACAGATTGCCAAGAGACGTAGGCTGTCCTTGCTGAAAGCTACTTCTGAGTCCAGTCAAAAATAGTCTTTAAAAGTTGCAAATAAATGGTCAGATGTTGAAGGCAGAAAGAGTCAGAGAAGCTGAACATACAGCTCAGTGGTAGCACATTTTTAAGCATCCATGAGGCCCTAGATTCAGTCCTCAAGACTACCTTTTTTATTCTTAGATTTTTATTTATGAGAGAAAAAAGGGGCGGGGGGAGCGAGCAAACACAACTTGTAGTTGGTTCTCTCCTTTCACCATGTGGGTGCCAGGGACCAACTCAAGGCCATCAGGCATTGCAGCAAGCACCTTGGTCCACTGAACCATTCCGCTGGCCCAAGACCTCCTTTGACAAAAAAATTCAAATGGTAAAAAATAGTTGTCAAATTATTTCATAATTTAAATATTGTTTGTGATGCTTCGAATTGGTGAATCAAGAGGAAAGGAGCTGGCTGGTGGTGGTGCATGCCTTTAGTCCCAGCACTTGGGAGGCAGAGTTAGGCAAATCTCTGTGAGTTTGAGGCCAGCCTGGTCTACAGAGCAAGTTCCATGACAGCCAGGGCTACACAGAGAAAAACCAAGAGAGAGGGGAGGGGGAGAAGAGAGCGGGAGAGGGAGAGAAGGAGAAGGAGAGAGGGTGGGGTGGGCGGGGGTAGGGGGAGGAACCATAAAGTAAGGGTTGACTGGTTAGGAAACTGGTTTTACATGAAACACACCTGCTGTAGTGACAGTTAACCTCTACTCTGATAAAGAGTTGTTTTTTGTTTGTTGGTTTGTTTGTTGGTTGGTTGGTTGGTTGGTTTTTCACTTCTATTCAGATCTATTCAATTGCTTTAGTGTAATAGGAATTATAAGAAAACAGTTTATTTTTATTGATATTAGAAAAGATGCTACTGAAAAAGAAAAGATGCTACTAATCTCATTTATACAGGTGCTTACTATAGTCATAAATTATATGTCATGGCTTTCTTTAATGATTTATGTTGTCCTATAAAATGCAACAATGAAGCATCTCTAGCAGTATTCTCCATTCTGTAAACATGAAGGTGAGAATATTCATATTCAAAGATCCATTGCTTAAAGAGATCTGAATTAATCATGAATGGATACCAAATCCTTTGATACAGTAGTGAATAGTTAAATATCTGATGAGCTCAGTGAGGCATGAAAATTAATTCATTGAGCATGGGAAGCAATTCAGATCACCTCCCAAAAATCTCTATTAACCTTTCTGTAACCTAAGAGTATGGGCTAGGGGAAAGACTATTGTTACAGCTTCCATGAGCAAAACAGTTAACTCATAAGATTCTCAGTAGTGAAATTAGATTGTCTTTTTCTCATTTAGTTTTGTTGTATGTCATATACTTTAAGCAAAAGGAAAAAAAGAGGTGCAATTTCCAAACTGCTTGAGCTCTGTAATTTTAGAAGCTGCCAATCAGGCCTGGGGATGTAGTTCATTGGTGGAACACTTCCCTGGCATACATACGGCCATGAGTTTAATACCCACCCATACTTGAAGAATGTTGCCAGTCATAATGCATAGTATCAGCCAGCTTGCTAGCATGTCTTGATCTTAATGAAGCATTATTCTCTACTGAAAAAAGCTCTGCTTTATTTGGACTTAAGTCTTCCATCTGTTAGCTTCCTTTACCTGTCTTATTAAAGTCATTTCTTGTTGGTGTCTTGTGACACAGAAGAAATGCCATCTGTGAAACATAAGTCTCTCAGAAAGTGTAATTTCCGTGCTGGTGTTGGAGGCAAATGCCTTTCAGCAGTAATATGTCAACACCTGTTGACTTACACCTATACATGAAATGCTGATGATAGCGATGGTTTAGCGATGTACATAGAAATCACATAATAGAACTGCGCATGCTTGTATTTTTATCACTTTCCAGGTAAAGGCAGGACTACTTAATGAGTTTATAGTCAGACTGGTGTGCATGAGACCTTTCCTTAAAAGAGGGTAGGGGTGAAGATGGAGCGATGGCTCAGTGGTTAAAAGCACTTACTCCTCTTTCAGAGAACACAGGTTGGGTTCCCAGCACCCACATAATAGCTCACAACCATTCATAAATCCAGTTGCAGTGAATTTGGTGCCATCTTCTGACCTCCACTGACACCAGGCACTCAGGTGGTGCACATTCAGACATATGCACATAAAATAAATCTAAAAGTTTTTTAATTAGAAAAATATTTTCAAAGAAGGTGCTGAAGAGATGGTTAGGCGGTTAAGAGAGTCTTCTTGCTGCATAATCATAAGGACCACAGTTCGAATAACAGCACACATATAACATGTCTGCAAACACCTGTAATTCTAGCTCCCAGGGATCGGACACTCTGATCTGGCCTCCATGTGCAAAGCCATGGTCATATACACACCTGTGTGTTTATATTCATGCAAACACAGACAAATAAAATACTTTTTACAGTTCAAAGGAGAACATTCTGGATGCACACTGAATATTTAGACTCAGTGATTGCCCCCATTAGCTCTGATTTTTTTTTTTTTTCAAATGCAAAGGAACAAACTCAAATGATTTTAAAGAAAATACCTTTTTAGGTGCAAACCTACAAAAGCTTTATCTTCGTTTTACCATTCAACATATTACCAGACATAGGTTATAATTCCAAAAGTGGCTGGGTGTGGTAGCACATGCCTTTAATCCCAGCACTGGGGAGGCAGAGGCAGGCAGATCGTTTTGAGTTTGAGGCCAGCCTGGTCTTCAAAGTGAGTCCAGGACAGCCAAGGCTACCCAGAAAAACCCTGTCTTGAAAAACAAACAAACAAATCCAAAACTGAAAACAGTTTTCCTAATTTTAAAACAATTTTAAGGTATCTCATATCAGGAAAATCTTTAGACCCTATAGTGCTGGTACCACAAACAATTTATGTCTGGACTCTGAGAAATGTAGTGGATTGTTTCCTTTGAAAAATGACAGAAAAAGGTAATATTTATATTATTAATATTTCCCTAGAATAGTTATGACCAAACTGAACACCCTTAACAGAATGTTACAGATTTACAGTTTGGCCATTTATTACTAAAATACTTGATATTTCGAAGTTTTACATTTATGTACCCTTTAAATGAAGCAGATTGTGTGGAAACATGGAGTGAAAGCAATCTAATGGGAATTGTTAGCATTTTTTAAACTTTACCACTTTGGTAATTTCACTTTATTAAAAACTGTAATTATAAAACTATTAAAAAGCATAATATGCTTTCTACATGGAACCCAATTAAGTGCCAAGAACAATACTACATTGGGGGTTTTGCTCCTTACCACAATTCTACAAGATAGTTCTGATGCCAATAAAGCAGACAAAGCTCAGGCAGTTAGTGACCTTTTAAGCCCCTTAGTCAATTAAGTGAGAGATCCAGGGTTTGACCATTGTTCTCTCTTAATACTGTAGTGCATGTTCATATTCTCCCCCACTACCTGCTTTCCTGTGTGTGCGTGCGTGCATGTGTACCACTCTTTAAAAGCTTTCCTTCACCTCAGAATTATCATTTTGACAGAAAACGTGTTTCATTTTACGTTCGCCGCTTTATTTTATAGAAATTATTGTTCTCTTTCAAAAGCCTGTTATAACTAACCTGGACCTCAAGTTAGGAACCTCTTTGAACTCAAGAACTAACCTTTTTGAACCTCAAGAAGGATCTTTAAAAGGTCCACTCCTCTTTATTGAAAAGAGACCTGTAAGAAAACAAGACTGTGTACTTCTATCTCATAAAAAACTTAGTAAACTGCTTTTTGAGAGTTATTCAAAGGGGTAGGTTCCTAATATCCAAAGGCTTATCCTACAAGTGAGAGGTACATATGAATACTCACAAAAGAGCCTAAAACATGGAAGGCATTGAAGTAGCATGCTTAACAGAGTTAAACAGGCATGATGGTGCCAAAGAATCTTAAGCGTGTCTTTACAGAGAGGCTGTCTGGCCAGTGCTTGTAAACCAGTGTCTATGGTATATGTAAGGAGAAATGCAGCAGTTTTATGTGGAAGATTAAATTACTGTCCCAATGCTAGTGACAGACTTGGAAAGCCTTGCTTGCATCTGTTTGACATCACCATTACTCCTAAAACTTTAGGTGGGTTATCTGTTCAATCAGGCTTGGATTGTTTTTTTCAGGGGCAGAGGGGCTTTTGTTTTGTTTTTCCTGGAATAATGATATTACTTAGACTACAAGGGGGAGCTCTGTTACAAGTTCATGATAATTAAATATATTTTGAGTTTCCAGTAAAAGATATGACATTTTTAAATCAAATTGCTGCCAATTTTATAAATAATGATAATGCTGGTGGTTGGTTCTGTTCTGCTTCCCGGATAAGGAGAATAAACATAGTGCATGGAGGAGGTAAGTGTCGGGTTCTAAAGCAGTGATCCTTCTCGGTTCCTCCATGCCCTATCTGAGGAAAGACAGCTCTAAAGCATGCACAGTTGTTTGTTCTAGTGAGGGAGTCACTGTATAGTTACAGCACTTGCTGTCTTCTCCCTTTGATCAGGGGAGTTTATAAAAGCCTTGTATGAGTCAGATGAGAACTGTGAAGTGGACCCCAGCAAGTGCTCATCTAGCGAGCTGATGGACCACCAGAGCAACCTGAAGATGTGCTGCGAGTTGGCTTTCTGCAAGATCATCAACTCTTACTGGTGAGCTTGCGTCCTTGCCAGAGAACCTACTTTTTCCACAGGAAAATCACCACAAAGAAAGTGCTAGAAGGAAATTGCAAGCTTCCCCCTCCCTGAGTCCTGTCTAAATTTAACTCTTCCTTGTAAGCAGGACTTCTGAGCTGTCTCTCTAAATAACCCTTCCCATCTATCTGTTGGAGCTGTGCTTACTAACACCTGAAAGTTGGGGTTGGAGACATGAGGCGGGGTTGTTTGTTTTGTTTTGTTTTTTATTTTTTAAAAAGTATTAGCTAGTATGAGACAGATATGTTCATAAATTTTTATCTTTTCTCTACCACAAGCAAATGGTGAGTTTGGGAAGATTTTTTCATGAACAGCCTTTAGGGACATTACGATAGCAATATTAAACCAGATCATTTAGTCAGGAACCTCGTGCCATCTTCCCACTTAGCTAAACTAAGTTTGTACTAATCCAGAATTTTGTAACTTTCAGTTTCTAATCTCCATTTGACCTCCCGTGAATTTCCCACCTCCTGTCAGCCATGAATCAGTCTGATCCCGTCCCTGAGTGTCTAATAGGCCCTCCTCCTAGCTCAGCTCTAGAACAGAGGCTTCCTGGGTCAGAATGGGGTCACTTAGACTTTCATGGGTCATGATACTTTTATATTTAGAGGTTTTGGGTTTTTTTTTTTTTTTTTTTTCTGTGTGTGTGTGTGTATTTTCCCCCTTCTGTAGTGTCTTCCCTCGTGAGTTGAAAGAAGTGTTTGCATCATGGAAGCAGCAGTGCCTGAACCGAGGCAAGCAAGACATCAGTGAGCGGCTCATTAGTGCCTCATTGTTTCTCCGTTTTCTTTGCCCAGCCATTATGTCCCCCAGTCTTTTCAACCTGATGCAGGAGTATCCTGATGACCGCACATCTCGGACGCTCACACTTATTGCCAAGGTCATTCAGAACCTGGCCAACTTTGCCAAGTAAGTGAAACTACCCTCACCCTTTTAAAAAAAATACCTGCCTTTAAAAATGCATGAGCATTTAGATGAGGCTAGGGAGCCACATTCCTATTTGTACTAGACTTTTATTGCATTGTCAGTAAAAAAATTTTTAAAAGGAAACAAATATTAAACTTTATACAAACATTTAATGAAGTATTTATAACAATTTAAAATAGTGTTTACAAAAGATACTTAATAATATGAAAATGATGGTAGCTAGATTAAAATACTGAGTAAAAGATAGGGTTCCAAGTGACACATATGCTACTTTTTTAGTATTAGAAAAAAACTGTATAAGTATGACAGTGCTGAGCAAAGACTGGTAGCATGCTTGCATCATATGCACAAGGACCTGCCTTCAATCCTAAGCATTCATCCAAAAAATAAAAATAAAAAGGAAGAAATGGTGTGAAAACAGGCAAACACTGTAGTCACATCATCTGTTTCAAGTAGGCTGGCCACTTTCTAACAGGTACTCGGAAAAATGCAGAAAATGGAAGGGTACCATAGAAAATCAAAAGAAACAACACTTGAAATTTGTTAGTATCTTTTTTTTTTTTTTTTTTTTTTTAAATTTTGAGACAGGATTTCTCTGTCCTGGACTCACTTTGTAGACCTCGAACTCACCGAGACCCACCTGCCTCTGCGTCCTGAGTGCTGGGATTAAAAGCGCGCCACTGTGCCAGCTGTTACAATCTACTTCCATACTCCTCCCTGCTCCTCTTCCGTCTACCCTCACAGCCAGACACTGGTTTCGAAATTTGTTAGTATCTTAAAGTAGAGGTAGTAACTATAGTCCAGAAGAAAGTTTTGAATTCTCTAGGACTAAAATTAGAGACTGTTGTGAGCTACCGTATATGTGCTGGGAATAGAACCTAGGTCCTCTGGAAAAGCAGTTAGTGCTCTTAATTTCTGGACCATCTCTCCAGCCCTCTTGTAGATTATTTTTTAATTCACACTATTTGAATTTTATGGACCTCGCAACTAAGCCAACATAGGTAGATTTGCTCATATTTGAGCTATTTCTGATAAAAAAAAATTCTTTGCACATTATGTTGGGACAGGTTCTATAGACTTAAAGTAGGATAGCTAAAATCTAGATGGACAGATACTTCTTCTCTGATGAAATAAAGAACATAAGCAGAGACTTTGAAAAAGCCCACTCCATGCAGTTAGTTGTTCCTTGTATAAGGATTTCAGTCCATGGTTGTAGTTACCCATGATCTGCTGTGGTCCAAAAGGATTACATGGAAAGTTCTGGAAAAAAACATTCTGAGTAGCATACATCCCATGAAGTCTGGCTCAGTCCCACCCAGCATATCAGTTATCCTTTTCTTCGATGTATCCATGCAGTATATGCCATCTACCTGTCAATAGGCTCTTGGGTTTTAGATTATCTAATGAAGTGTCGTAATACTTATAGTCAAATAACCTTATATTACTTAGTAATAGTAACCCCCCAAAGCAAAATAGTTATGCTGGCAATTTGGATGTAATAAAGAAAAACTATAAAGTCCTTTTAAGGTTGGATGGTTAGTTTGTTTGTTTAAAGAGTGCATATATAGGGCAAAATATAGAGAGTTCCATGGTGCCTGTAATTTCAGGCATCCATTGGAGGTCTTGAGCATGAACCATGGGTAAAGAAGAGACTACTATAGAATATATTTGAAAACTGAAAAAAATTAATAATATGGTGGTTGTCTTGATGGGCACTTGGTAGATAACTAGGGACTGTATTATATAAAAAATTTGAAGACCAAAAAAAAAAAAAAAAGGAATTTTGTTTCTATTCTTGAGTTTTTCAATATGAATTAAAGTAATATTTAAAAAGAATATTTTAGCAGAAACAAAATCTTTACCATCACAAAATAAAAAGAAATAACCCTCTGTGTAAATCAACTCAAAATGTTAATGCCCTTTTTTTTTTTTTTTTTTTTTTTTTTTTTTTGATGTATGTTCTTTCTTATTTTCTCATCTAACTCAGGTTTGGTAACAAAGAGGAATACATGGCATTCATGAACGACTTTTTAGAACATGAATGGGGTGGAATGAAGCGGTTCCTTTTGGAGATCTCTAATCCAGACACCATCTCAAACACCCCAGGCTTTGATGGGTACATTGATCTGGGCAGAGAGCTGTCAGTTTTGCATTCCTTACTGTGGGAAGTAGTTTCCCAACTTGATAAGGTAAAGTAGGAGGGAGGGAAGTGGGAAATGGGAGATACAGAACTTTAGTGTCTAGATTCTAGAGATCATCTGTGATGCTAACACCCAGTCTTTCTGCGGTTAAAACAGCGTTTCTTACTTTAGACACCTAAAAGTAAATGGCCATCATTAAGTAAGTAATGTACAACCAAAATTCCCGGAGAACATTAATATATGTTCAAATAACTACCTGAGCTAATGAAATATTTCTAAAAATTTATATAGAGAGATAATTACAGAAATTTATAGGAAAAAGTTTTCAGGTATGTATATACATATCTGAAACATATATACATATATATATATATATATATATATATATATATATGCTCTGCTGGTATGTATGTATATATCTGAAAACTTGCCTAGAAATTATTGCCAAATACTGGAGTATGCATCTCTATCCATGTATAAGAAATTTTATCCAATAATTTCTAAGGACAAGATCTTTTTTAAAAGGACAGGTTTATAAAATATTGTTTATCATATTTAAGTTAACTTCACCATAGAGAAGTTGTTTTTCCCACAGTGTGTGTCAGTTGGATATAATTTTTAGCATTAAGAGTCATAGGATCTGAGAATACAGGTGTTTTATCTACCACTCTGAATTAAGAATACAAAAGATCATTTACTTTCTAATGACAGATGAACTTTATCCAATTTTAATAACTAAGTATAAAGCATACTAATCATTTTCTTCATTCTGGGATTTTATAAAGAGGAATAGATTCTATAGTAGAAAATAGCTGAGTATACAATGTTATTATTCTGTGATAAGGATTTATTTGTTTCCTTAATTTTCCTCTTATCTATAATGTTATATCTAATAAAGAGTATATGGAAATAAACTTCTTAGTAAATTTCACTTTCTAGAAAATATATAAAAACCATATAAAACCATATATCAAGCTGGGCGTGGTGGCTCACACCTTTAATACCAGCACCCAGGAGGCAGAGACAGATGGATCACTGTGAGTTCGAGGCCAGCCTGGTCTACAAAGCAAGTCCAGGACAACCAGGGCTACACAGAGAAACCCTGTCTTGAAAAAAAAAAAGAAAATATAAATCATTCCTTAGCTCAAGAACTACTTCTTCACTTTAAGAAATACTAGGTAGATACTAAATTGGAGTTATGTGGAAAATACATTCTTATATGAATCTTACCTTAACATTGTTGAGCAAGTAAAAATGATCTTCAAATGACATTCATACCTACTCAACCAAGTAGGAGAGTCTGTTAATTGCCTGGAGTGTGTAGCTAAGTGTTCGAGCACCTGCCTGGCATGCATAGACCTTAGGTTTGAATGCCAGCAACAAATGCACACAATATAATGGAGTGATAAGAATACCTGCCCAGCATGAACAAGGACGCACATGTGCATGCACACACCTACTGATCTTTGAGAAGATAAAGAATACCTAAAGGCAACCATGACTTTTAGCCTAAACTGCATAATGGTTGAGGGATTCCATAAAGATAAGAATGCCCTAAGGAGTGCTAGGTCTAACACCCTTAATCCCAGCACTTGGAGGTAGAGACAGGTGAATCTATCTGAGTTCATGGCCAGCCTGGTCTACAAAGCAAGTTCCAGAAGAGCTAAGATTACACAGATAAACCTTGTCCGAGAGAGGAGGAGGAGAAGGAGGAGAGGAGAAGAACTCCATAAGGAAAAAATGACTGAGATAGATAAAGCAGTTATTTTAAAAGTTGTTATTAATAGCTACATCAGTAAGATAGTTATTTTATGAAATAGGTCTAGTTTATTCATTATCAGAGCCTTTTTTAACAATTTTTTCCTGCATGAACACACTTCTTCATTTTTAGTCTTTAGTCATGGGAGCCAGAGGTTTATCTAGACATATCTGAGAAGAGCAAAAGAGCACCTGATTTTACTGTTTTGATTTGGTTTGTTTTTTAACAAAAGACTCGGTTGACAGTGCGTCAAAGTCCCCAAGATTAACTGGGATAGAGGATTGTAATTAAGCTACCTGTATGTCCTGCAGTTCTCTGGGTCCCTGCGCGCAGCACCTTCCTGTATGTTGGCATGTACTGCTTTCCTCACACATCCTTTTTCTTTGAAAGTTTCATCACACCAGCCAATCATCTGATCCTGAAGTTCCTTTTGGTTAGAAGGTGTTTGGTTCTTCCCTCTCCCTCCCCATCTTGGTCTGGTAGCCACTCAAGACTTAGTGTGCTTTGCATGTATATTTTAGTCGGAATGGCAATAGTTTGTTTGTTTTGAGCATGTCTTTTCATTTTTATTTGCATAATCCTAATTTCTATTTCCTTTCTCTCCTCAATGTCTACTGCACCTTGTTCCGCCTCCTCCATTCATCTCGACGCCATGGTTCCGCTGCTCCGTAACAATGCATTATGAACTTGCCACTCCCATATGCAATGCCTACCCTCCCTCCAACCCACATCCTTCCACCAATGGGCATCATTGTCCCCAAAACAATATGTTGTGGATGTCACAATGCTTATTGTCCAATTAGGGTGAAAATTCCTTCCTACAGGCAACTGTGGCAAAGTTGGGGCCTCTCCCTCGTGTTCTTGCTGATATTACCAAGTCTCTGACTAACCCTACGCCAATACAGCAGCAGCTGAGACGTTTCGCTGAACACAGCTCCAGTCCAAATGTCAGTGGAAGCCTCTCCTCTGGGCTGCAGAAAATATTTGAAGACCCCACTGACAGGTATGAAAGAGTGGATTTGAACACTGCTCCCTAAACAGATAATATTTAGATTTGGCAGAAACCTGCTCAACTTATTTTTTAAGTTTGTAACTTACAAGTTATGAGTAAACTGAAGGAATCATAAGGTAAATCCAGGTGTTTGTCACAATGCACAACAGCCAGTATTTTTTATTTCCTAGAATGATACTATAATATACTATATTTTTGTACTATAAATATACATACAGATCTATCTGTCATGTTTGGACCAGTGGTTCCCAACCTTTATAACACTGAGGCCCTTTAATCCAGTTCTTCATGTTGTGGTGCCCCCCCAACCATAAAGTTACTTCATTGCCACTTCATAACTATAATTTGCTACTGTTAGAAATAATAATATAAATATCTGATATGCCACTCCCAAAGGGATCACAACCCACAGGTTGGGAACCTCTGTTCTAGACCCTCAGTTGAAACGATTTTATGTTTCTATGTCTAGGTCTGTTTGGACAGGTGGATAAAATGTTGAGCCTTAGACTTTGTGCTCTGAATTGGCAAGACTCAAAGGTTTAGGCAGAACTAAATATGAATCACAACATTTGGGAGAGTGTTCTAACTCAGTAAAAGCCAAAGACAGTGATGAATAGTATAATATTTTCTACCTTTGGGGAAAAACTAGCAATGCTAGATTTTATTCTAAGAATTGTGGTGATGAAATCTGAGTTTCTATAGAAGTATAACTTCCACATTGGGCCTGTGAAACTTCAAAAGAGCTCGTATGCCCAACTGAATAACTATTTATTATATTGATTCTGCTTCAAGAGTAATTAAGGGGCCATTTTGTTTCCACAGTGATTTGCATAAACTAAAATCTCCAAGCCAGGACAACACAGACAGCTATTTCAGAGGGAAAACGCTACTGCTGGTTCAGCAAGCCTCCTCCCAGAGCATGACTTACTCTGAAAAGGATGAGAAGGAAAGCAGCCTTCCTAACGGTCGGAGCATCTCCCTCATGGACCTCCAGGACACTCATGCTGCTCAGGTGGAGCATGCGTCTGTCATGCTTGATGTGCCTATGCGCCTCGCGGGGAGCCAGCTTTCTGTAACCCAGGTGGCCAGCATCAAACAACTTCGGGAAACCCAGAGCACTCCCCAGAGTGCACCTCAAGTGAGAAGACCCTTGCATCCAGCCTTGAACCAGCCAGGAAATCTCCAGCCCTTGTCATTCCAGAACCCTGTCTATCACCTCAATAACCCAGTTCCAACAATGCCAAAGGCCTCTGTAGATTCCAGTTTGGAGAACCTAAGCACTGCCAGTTCTAGAAGCCAAAGCAATAGTGAAGACTTCAAACTCAGTGGACCCAGCAATAGCAGCATGGAAGATTTCACCAAAAGAAGTTCACACAGTGAAGACTTCTCCCGGCGACACACTGTACCTGACAGACACATACCTCTTGCTCTGCCACGACAAAATAGTACTGGGCAGTCCCAAATCCGAAAAATGGACCAGGCTGGGTTAGGTGCCCGAGCCAAAGCTCCCCCATCCCTGCCACACAGTGCTTCCTTGCGTAGTACAGGGAGCATGTCAGTGGCATCTGCAGCCCTAGTGGCTGAACCTGCGCAAAATGGGAGCCGGTCCAGGCAGCAGTCCTCTTCCTCCAGAGAGAGCCCTGTTCCCAAAGTGAGAGCAATCCAGAGACAACAGACGCAGCAGGTAGGTTATGCTAGAAGGCTTTGGCCTATGCTTGGATGGACAGCTGGGTTGACCTTTTGTGTATAAACTTCAGAAACCAACTGATAAGAAGGTTTCCACTTAAGACTACTTCTGTAACCTTTAAAAGAAGAAAAGGAAATGGTTTAAGAGGCTTCTGGCTAGTGAGCACAGAAGGGCCTTAGCCACTAACAAACGCTCAGGAGGCTTTTCCTTTCCCATGAGGAACAGCCGCTTCTTCAAGGTGTGCTTAGAGTGCAGCTGTGGCATTGGGTGAATAATTACCCGGTTAAATAGGAGATCTGTAGTCAAAATCGACTGTAGTTAGGGAATCTGAAAATCAATCCTCAAGTATTTTCCCTAAGCTTCCAGAGTAAAGCTTTGCAGTCTGAGCTTACGGTTTACTGTAACTGCTTTCCACTCCATCCCCAACTCCCTGTGGAAACACCAAGTCCCACGTGCCTTTTCCTGGAAATGGCTAGAAAAATAAACAGCTGAACACCTAGAGAGGCAAGGGAAAGGAAGAGAAAATACAAAACACAGGTGGCTGGTAAGTACTTGAAATAGGTGCACAGCTCTGACACTACCACATAAATGGACAAGCCCACCCAATGTCACCCCAATTCTGAGTCAGCATTTTGAGATTTTATTTATTTGTCCAAATGTCATCATTTCTTCCTTTGTGTATGACAGTTTGAATCATTAATACATGTTTTGCCCTTAGATATAAACCAATAAGTTCAGAGGACTCTTTTTCTTCCACCCCACATCTATGTGTGTGTTTGTTTCATCTAAAAGAGTTTTTTCTTTTAAAAATTTTTGTATTTGTGGAATTTTTAATGTAATCTTTTCTTTGGTTTTTTTTTTTTTCTGGTTTTTTGGTTTGTTTGTTTGGTTGGTTGGTTGGTTTTTTTGCTTATTTATTTTTGGAGGCAGGGTCTCACTGAGTAAACCTGGCTGGCCTTGAACTCACAGAAATTAGCCTCTCTCTGCCTCCCTGGTGCTGAAAATACAGCCTTGCACCAGTATACTTGCCTTGAATATTCTTTGAGGATTTGCATATAATGTGTTTTGCTCAAATCCAATCATATACCTTCCCCTCCAGCTCCTCCCTTGCTCTCCAACACCATTTTCTATCCCAGTTTCGTGTGCTCACTCTCTTTTTAAAAAAAAATTTTTTTAAAGAGTCCACTTCGGCTATCTATGTATGTGCATAGGTTCAGGACTACCTACTGGGGCATGGGTAGTTTTTCAGGAACGGCATCCCCAAAGTCAGCGTAGTCCCCTCCCCGTGCAGCAGTCGGTGCCAGTGGCTTCTCGGCTATTGTAGGGCTTCGTGATCCTTTCCCCTGCCCATGTTGGATTTTGACTGGCTTGATCTTGTGCATACACTCAAACCTCTGTGAGTTATGGTGTGGTGGTTCTGTCATGCCCAGCAAGTAATGGACATTAGTGTCACAAAACAGCTCTATTAGTTGCGTCCTTTCTACCCCTTGAAGGGAGGAGGTGTGTGCTGCAGATGTCCTATTCAGAGCTGAGTGCTCCCAAGTCTTTACTCTCTGCCCAGTGACCAGCTGTGGTTCTCTGTACTAATCATCGCTGCGGAAAACAGCTTCTCTCAGTATGGCGGAGATGCACTAATCCAGGGGTATAAAGGAAACTCAGGGGCTTCCGTTTCATACTGTGTTCATGTAGCAGAATTATATTAGGTTGTCCCCTAAGACCTATCACCTAACCAGTGATGGGTTTTGGTCCAATTAATAGTACCAAGCATGAGCTCTGCCTGTGGAGCATGCTTTAAGTTCAGTCAGAGTTTAGAGTCTCCTTAGACATACATACCTTGTCAGACCAGGTGTTCACAGGGTTCACAGCTGAGAAGGCCACTGATTATTATTCTCCCCCAGTAGCATGTATAGAACCTTCCTGTACTCCGAAAGCTAGTTTCTATGAAGGGATGAAGCTTCCAGGTCAGTATCAGCTTGATTGTCCTGTAACTCAAGTGTGTGGTGTCCTCAGCAATAAATTATCTTTCAAGTTCTGGAGCGAAACCAAGAGCAGTGGCAATAGCCTCTGATGTTGTGCTGGGGTCTGTGGGATCCTACTGACCAACACTTCAGATACAGGAACCAGACTTGCCCCTGGCCCTTTTATTATCAAGCCTTCCCCTGAGAGCTAAGGGCAGCCAGAGGATGAGATAGAAGTAGAAGGGTTTGCAGTGATAAGGACACTGGTTAGGTCCAGCCCTAAAAGAAAGGGAAAATTAAAATTTACTTCTTTGGGCAGGCAGTACTCTTGCTATTTCCCACCCAGCTGCCCCTTGTAGTTATTAAATAAACTTTTCTTTCAAAAACATGCTTTAATTTTTTTCTCTTTTTACTCCTGCCTATCCATTTTCCTTTCCTCTGTCATGGAGTCCTATCATGTCATATCTGTGCTTTTAATTCTTGTGCGCTTGCCTGAGACCAGTTGCTATTTGCAACATTTTTTCTATAGAAAAATAAAACACCTATCATACAAGGACAAACCGTATGCTTCCACAAGTGGATATAATAGTGCCTAGATAGACAGGCGGTAGGAGATGTGTATCATCTCCAGAAACATTTTAATTTCAGTTTTTCTATCACCCTAGTAATGAATTAGGGAACAGCTACCTGGCATAAACTGGAGCACAGCAACAGTGTTACGGCCTAACACAGATTAAAACAGTCTTCTTCCTTTATACCCTGCTGATATTCATAGCCACTATCATAGAAGTTGAAACCTAGTGTTCTGGTTGCTCAAGTTCATGAATTTTCTACACTGACTTTTTCTACCCAATAAGTAAATGGTTTTTGGGGGTGGTTGTTGTTGTTGTTGTTGTTGTTTTGGGTTTTTTCAGCTTGTTGTTACTCTTTTCTTCTTATCTTTTTATTTCTTGTGTTTTTCATCTCCCAAGTCCTCTGAACTTCTGTATAATCAGCACATTTTAAAGGCAGATTCTTCTACATATTTTAATTGCAAATTATGTTAGGGAATTTTCTTTTCCTTTCTCCCAACCTAGAGGATTTCTTTGTGGAGATTTCTTTGTAGGCAGCTATAATTTTCAGTGGCTTTGTCCATGCAAATTCCGTTTGTGTCTTAGCACAAAGGAGAGGCCTTTGTTGGCAGTGTAACTGGCTTCATTCTTCTCAAATATTGAGTAGGAAGGAAATAAAATCCTAGTGAAATACTTTACTAAGAAACAGTGCTTTTCAGGAGATTCTGAATACTTTGACCTTTTTGATCCTCTGTCTAGATTGCTTTTTTTCCCCCCTCTCCCATTTCTTCTCTTTTATGCTTTTTACATATCGTGTTTCTTGTATAAATAATAGACTTTATTTATTTTAAATTTATGAGTTGTTTTGACTTAGTATGTCAGAAATTTGAATTTGAAGAGGCCTTTTAAATAGGCATGTGACAAGCCCTCCAGTATTATGCTGCAATTTTCACATTTGGATTTGTTGAGACTTCTTCTAGCCAAACTCTTCAAGAATTCTCAGAGTTCACTTACTTTGGTGTTGATACCAGACTGGTTATTCTTATATGAGAACTTATTTTAGATTATGAAGAAACTGAAACCAATAAGTGTTGTTTGTATATATAGTAAACACCGGCAAGGAGCTGGGAGCTGGCCCGTTCCCATCTGTCCCAGCAGAACCAGGCTGTGACTAACGGTAGTGCTGGTGAAACTGTTATCAGGCCCTTTTGCCCTAGAGCATTTTTCCCCCAGGGGAAACCTACACAGCATCAATCACAGATGATAGAAGATCCTCTTTTCCTGTCATTTCACCCTTCATTTTCTTCATGACCTCCTAAAAGTCAAGTAAATACAATTTTTTTTTTTCCTGTGGCTAAGCAAGATGAAATCTGAACCACTTACCAGCCTCTTTCCTCCATTTCCTTCACTGTGAATTAGAGATAAATAAGTTTTTATATATATTCAGCTTATTAAAAGGAGATGGGAAGATTGTTAGTGAAAAGCCTTTGATGCTCTTCCAAAGAACTAAGGGAAGAACAGTGTCCTCTTAGCAATGCATTATTTCAGATCAGTGAATTCTAAAGAGATCTTAGTGTTCATATATACAATTTTATTGAGCGTCTCTTGTGTGTTGAATTAGTCACTGTTGTTCAAAAAAATTGTCTGATGTGGTGTTACTAGTTTGGTGATGTAATTGAAAAGACCAGCACATGTGAGACCAAAAATCTAAATAGGTAACAGGGCTGGAAAGACAACTCCATGGTTAGGAACACTTACTGCTGCTCCTGCAGAGGACCCAGACTGGATTCACAGCACCTGTGTGACAGCTCACAACACCTGTAACTCCAATTCCTGGGAATTCAGTTCCCTCCTCTCCCTCTTTTTTTTTTTTTTTTTTTTTTTTTTTTTTTTTTTTTTTTTGGCCTCCTGAGAGCTTGTATAGGCACACAAACTTTAAAAGGCAAACATACATACACATTAAGTAAATAAATATTTTTAAATGAAAAACTATAAAAGACAATTTCTATTTTCATGTAATACACATATTCTAATAGTTTGACCCAAATTTTCCTTTATTTTCTTCTACTCCAGTACAGTCACTACTTATAATTTACTCAATATTAATTTCTACTCATGATTTTTTTTTTTTTTTTTTTTTTTTTTGAGACAGGGTTTCTCTTTGTAGCCTTGACTGTCCTAAACTCACTTCCTAGACCAGGCTAGCCTTGAACTCACAGTGATCCACCTGCCTCTGCCTCCCTGAGTGCTGGGATTACTCATAAGATTTATTTATTTATCATATACACAGTGTTTTGCCTGCACGTACACCAGAAGGGGGCACCAGATCACATTATAGATGGTTATGATCCACCATGTGGTTGCTGGGAATTGAACTCAGGACCTTTGGAAGAGCAACCAGTGCTCTTAACCTCTGAGCCATCTCTCCAGCTCTCCATAAAGCCATTCTTACTGAGTCAAGTTATCCTTCAAACCTTTAGGACACTCTCTATTAGTCCTGTGTGTACTTATAAAGTCTCTTACAACCCATCTCTGCAGACAGGTTCTTCATCACACTATCTGACCATCACCGTCATCAAAAGTCCCCTTTTATTTATACTTTAAATGAGTTC
The DNA here is from genome assembly GCF_903995435.1 of Acomys russatus. Classification (NCBI taxonomy): domain Eukaryota; kingdom Metazoa; phylum Chordata; class Mammalia; order Rodentia; family Muridae; genus Acomys; species Acomys russatus. The sequence continues at coordinate 53,578,275 of NC_067142.1, read as the reverse complement.
TAGTCTAGAGTGTTATAAAGTTTCTTAAAGCGTATAGCTAGGCATAGGAAAAAATTCTCTTTGGTTATGAAATTTAGAGTTATTCCTCAAAAATATAAATCCATTTTAATTATAAAAAGCTAGGACAAACATACAAATTTTTCACGCACACACAAACATACACCTTCCTCTCTTCATCTTCCCTCATCCTAATACACACATATATAACATGTATGTATTTTCTTCCCGCCTCTAGCAACCTAGCAATTAACACTCTTAAGTTACGAAAGAACTTTTACCAATCCTCAAAACTCCCTGTGAGATGGTCAGGTAGGTAATGGCGATGGTAACAGCGGCAACATCTTTATTCAGTAGATGAGGAAAATAGAATTTAAGAGATTGTTTTAACTACTTAGTGGCAGAATTATTTCTCAAGACTAGAATATTTTTAACACAGCATATATATATATATATATATATATGAGAAAGAAGCATTTATCTTGCTAACCTAACTAGATAGAAACATGCTTTAGAGGCTTAGACTATTAGAGGAATTTATAATTTAATCTTAACAAACTTTACTTGTTCTTAATAAACTTTCCTATGTAGCACTGAGGACAGTTTAATAGTAGAGCACTTGCCTAGAGCATATGCAGAGCCCTAAGTTCCATATCTAGCACAGCTAAGTAAACAAACTAACAAGGTTTCTTCCCTAAAACACAGACTCTTGAATGGTCCTAACACACCAGGAAGTCAGTGTTCTAGAAGAGTCACCACTTTTCTGTCTCTAAATGGTTACTGTAAAAGCTCAGTATTGACATTCTGTGTACATCTGTGAGCTTGCTTAGCATCAGTCAGTTCTTTAATCCGTGATGATCTGGTTCAACAGACGTCCCATCATCTGAACACTAAACTTGTCCTTTCTTCTCTTCTGTCATCTTAACTTCAGTAGGTTAACTTCATAGCTGACGTTTGTTTTGCTAAGCAAATTATCAATGTTAAGGCTTTCTTTATAAGAACAAAAGAATGGTTCTCGGAAGTTATGTATGTGAATTCAGAATGTTTTGTCCTTATCCAAATTCATATTCTCTGGCCCTGGCATTGATAGACTCTTACCTAAAACTGAAAGCCTTTATTAAGAATGATCACAGTTACATAGTTGTCTTAGGAAGCATAACTAATGTTCTAGGAAATGGTAATAAAAATCTCTGGCGTAGGTTCAATCACCCGTGGACTCTGCCACAATGTCCCCAGTAGAAAGGACAGCAGCCTGGGTTCTGAACAATGGACAGTATGAAGAGGATGTGGAAGAAGCTGAACAAAATCAAGACGAGGCCAAACATGCTGAGAAGGTAGAGCCTAATTTGTCTTTGTTGACAAATGATAGGTGGTTTAAAATAAAACAAAACCTCTGGCCTGGGACTCATAGGGTAGCCCAGGCTTTTGTCTCTCCTTCTCGTGTTGACCACATCTGTATGTTATAGGCCAGCAATGTCTCTGTACATAAGGACAGTGCATGTCATGCTAAGGAGGAGAAACATGATAGTTTTTAATGCAGATTGGCACTCTGACCCTTCTTTCTAATCACTTTAGGCAAATGTTGAGTATTTCGATAAACTCTGGTCTTGATGTTCACAATTTAGGTTAGACAGTCTATGTCTTGGGAACAATCAATTTATATTGTAGTTGTTCTGTTGAGGATTTTGCCTTTCATGAATAAAGACCGCCTAACTGTACTGTAATTAAAAGATGTCTAGTATTTTGGAGGGTATGTTGGTTGGTTGGTTGGTTGGTTGGTTGGTTGGTTGGTTGGTTTCAAAGGCAGGATCTCACACATACACCCATGCTGGCCTCCACCTCTGGAGTTTAAGAGTATTGTTTTAAAGAAAAACAGAGTGGAAAAATTAAGCAATAACTTAACATCACATTTAATTGACATTAGAAATTAACTTTTTTGTTAGAAAATCATAAATAATAATAATGTAGCCCAGCCTTTCAGAGCTGTCTTAAGGCTTTTGGCTTCAGCTTTCTACATTAACCATCAAAATTTAGAGCAGAGAAGTGGATAAGTAGTAGCTAGTTGTCTTTTCACCAATTAAATGAGATGTTCTTATGTATTTTACAGAACACTGTACATATGTATCATGGGTTTACTAATGACTATAAGTAGCCCATCCATAAAGAAGCTCATACTTCTCACCTTGCCTGAACAGTTTGACTTTCCATTGCACTAGCAACCTCATCCACAGGAACTTTCGTACATGAAGAGTGACTGGCTGAGTTACAGAATTTAGAGAAGGCTAGTGAGAAAGCAGACTCCAGCAGGTGGTACCAGGTCAGCCTCAGGACCCCACATCATGAAAATAGGGCAGGAGGCAATAGTAATTAGTCTAGAGAAGATGTGGGTACTTGTCATCGCTTATGACCTGAGTGTTTCACACTCTTAGAATTAAAGGGAAAGCAGTAATGGCCTACTCTGTCATGATATTGTAGTAACTAATTTAGTGGCTTAGCAGAAATGTTGCTTTACTCTGAGTTGTCTAACGGGTGAGTTCTAGTGGAGTAAAGGTAGTCTAATGAGCCATAATGCCAGGAACCCTGCAGAACAAGTGATAACGTGAAAGTCTTTTTCTCGTAGACAGCTAACTTTTAGCTTAAGTCATCTGTCAGGCCTCTTACTCTATAATCATTTTCCTTCTCTTCCTATTCAGTTCCACTACAGATTGGATGTGGCTTGCAACAGCTGGTAGATTAATATGAAGAAAGGGACATAAGTCTGTACAACTTACAATGCCAAATGTAATTTTAGACACGTGATAGTGTTTCCTGAACGTTTATGCTAGCTAATACTTTTAAATAACCCGAGTAGCAGCAAGGGCATGGCAGGTCAGAAAGTGTCTACCATGTCACGTGGGGTTCTCTGACTAGAAAGTATATCAGTAACTTCCAAAGACACTTTAATTCCTGTCATTTATGCCTCTTCCTCTTTGCCAGTATGAACAAGAAATTAGCAAACTGAAGGAGCGCCTGCGAGTGTCCAGCCGGAGGCTGGAGGAGTATGAGCGCCGGCTGCTGGTGCAGGAGCAGCAGATGCAGAAGCTGCTGCTGGAGTACAAGGCGCGCCTGGAGGACAGTGAGGAGCGGCTGCGCAGGCAGCAGGAGGAGAAGGACAGCCAAATGAAGAGCATCATCAGCAGGTTAGAAGACCGCCTGGGAGCTGGCTGGCTCTAGTTAGGTATAAAGAGGAGGGGACGACCCAAATGCTTTCGAAAGAGTAGCCAAAACCCAGTTTTTTCATACATGTGTGTGTATATGTTTTGTGGTACTCAGTACATATGTAATGACTGTGTCTCTCATGTATTAAACCAGATATACTTAACAGGAATATAAGGTAGGCTTTTGTTTTTTTTTTTTTTTTTTTTTTTTTTTTTTTTGAGACAGGGTTTCTCTGTGTAGCCTTGGCTGTCCTGGACTTTGTAGACCAGGTTGGCCTTGAATTTAGCAATCCACCTGCCTCTGCCTCCCGAGTGCTAGGATTAAAGGCGAGTACCACCACACCCAGCTTACACTTTTTTTCTTTAACCATAACAATATTAGAAGGAAGGGAAAACTAGAAATTTACTTTGAAGTGTTAGGTGAAAATTGGGTTTTCAAAATCTATAATATCTAAGATTTAACTCAGTTTTCCTAGATAAGCCCAAAAACAAAGCAAGAAGTCTCAGTGGATGTCATTAGGGCCAGAGGACCAAAAAGTACCATAGATGCCAAAAAAGGAGAGTGAAGAAGAAATCCATTTGGCTGTATTTGCAGAGTACTTCTCTAAGCACTTTGTAAATAGTATTTTATTTGATCTCTGAAACAGATATTATTATCATTTATTTACAGATAGAGAGACTGGCAACAGTTGTACACCACGGTAACATAGTCAGTAGAGACCTAGGATTTGAGTCGGGCACCGGACTCCAGACTCAACCCCTAGCTGTGGTGTTGCCATATCCTCTGGACAAAGTAGGGGGGAACAGAAAAGAGGTTGCTATTTGGTAGCCTGGAAATATGAGCCTTACTTCATACTGAGAGCATGGGATTAGAACTGAGGAGCTATGCATAAGTGGGCTGAGATGTGAGGAGAAAATGAGATCTACTAGAATGCCCTGTAGGAAGCATAGCTGTGCAGGGGAAGAGAAGGTCAGATGGTAGCTACGTGTAACTTGAGCGTAGTGGTAGATGGTTTGTAGCCAGGCATGGTGGTGCTTGCCCGTAATAATTCCAACATTCAGGAGGTAGAGGTGGGAGTACCACAAACTGAAGGCCAGTATCAGCTACATAGCAAGCTTAAGGCTAGCCTGGGCTAGGTGAGATATACTCTCAATAGTAAATAATTTAAAGTTTTTGGTTTGCTGTTTTTGTTCATTTGCTATTTTAAGATGTTTGCTAAGGAAGTGATCGGATAGTAAAATGGTGGTTACTAGAATACTATTCTCAAGAGAATATAGTGTATGGAACCCAGCCACAGGTAAAAGATTCAACTCAGGATGTCTTCTTTCAAGGAAAAAAGGAGAGGAGGAGGAAAAAGAAAAAGTTATCACAATAAAAGAGGACTTCTGCTGGGAACCACAGGTGTTAAGTTTTTCACTCTCTGTATTGTCTAGCCCTGTCTCTGAAAATATTGATACCTCCTTCCTACCACATTCTAGGCTAATGGCTGTGGAAGAGGAATTAAAGAAGGATCATGCTGAGATGCAAGCAGTTATTGATGCAAAACAGAAAATAATTGATGCACAGGTAAGCAGGTCCTGAACTTAGTAGAAAGCACTTGTTTTTTAGTTGCTGACATTTTGAGTTTTTCATCCTTGCAAATGGCAAATCAGTAGAAAAGTTGACAATGAAAGTTTCTTGGCATTATCCTTTGAATATTAAATGAGTTTCCATATGACTAACATATGATGACATGGCGTTAATATTAGAGTGTGAAGAATTGTTTATTTCGTGTATGTGATGAAGTTGGCTTCCTTTGTTGTGGACAGGAGGACATTCTTGAAGAGGGTAACTAGAAAAGTATACTGCATGTATTTGGCTTGTGACCTCCACTGACCAACCATGGCTTGGCTGTGTTCTTCACAGTCTTGTCAGTCACGCCTCCTGCCACTGACACCTAGTCTCAGGAAAGGAATTGTAGAAGAAAGATAAGGTTGTAGAAGAAAGATGGCTTTACTTGTTACTCCTTTGGTTCAGGGTTTGCCATTGCTGCATGGGATGTGCTTGGCTGCCCTTTTCTGCTGGTGCTGTGCTTAGAGAGCCTCTTTGGATAAAACTTTATTTTTAAAATGTTGGTGAAATTAGAACCTAGGGTTGTGTTCACGATAACCTACACCTAGGGATGATGGCCTCCACGAGCCCGTCACAAGGACACACCAGTGATAAGAGCAAAATCTAGCATGTAGGAAACGCTTCCAATTCCTTGTTGCTTTATCACTGTAGAGTATGATTTATTTCTTATATGAAAATAAATTGCAAAGGGCAATTACAGTTTTGATAGTGGTCCATCTAAGCACATGGAGTGTATCACTCTCTGGGGACAAGTAGCCAAGTTTGCATTTCTCATCTTTACGCTATGAAATAATAATGGGAACGCTCTACTTCTTAGTTTATACTGGAGCCCCCATATTCCTACACATGCACTTTAACAGTAAGGTTTCCCGGTGAGGTCAGTGTAAGGTTGAATAATTTTTCACACTGGAACATAGCCATGGAAGAGTGCTTCACAGGCTTTGTCCATCTTGCATCTCACTACAATTAGAAGCTAGCTGTGAGCTATGAAGCTTTCTCACGTGCGTAGCTCCCAAAATGGTTTAGACTCAAATTCTGGATATTTGACCTCTTTTGGGCAAAATAAATAAATATATGCTGTATTTGCTTTACTTGCCCTTTTTATTTTTATTTTTTATTCTTTCTAAGTATCCCTAAGTTGAGTGAGAGAAAAATAGTAGCGCCAAGGCCATCTTGTTACATTATTATCATATTAAAAAAAATTATTCCATAAGCTTAAGAGAAACAATGTAGATAATGAAGGCAATTTTTTCAAGAAAACTAGTGCTGAAAAGTCACTCTCTGGCTTCTCAGTACAACAGTGTGACACAGCATGAGCTTTACTAGTGATCACACAGAGAGATGTTGGTCCTGAGACAGTGTAGGTCGCAGCCAGTGTAACACAGACACATCTTAAGCAGAGGGAACTTCCCAGCAACACTGTGCTGCGTAAATGCTGGCGACAGGACGTCACTAACTTATAGGAAACTTTTACTATATCTGTCCCTGGTTTTGATGTGAGTATAAGGCAGAAGTTGGGGTCACTAAAGGTGAAATCCAGGAAGGGAATTTGATTGACTAGGGGCCAAAAGTTCTCAGAGGTAGAAGAAACAGGATCCTCGGAGCTCAGTCTGGCAATGGCAGTTTGGTTTTCCAATGGCTTGGTTCCCTGCACTGTTTCAATGGAACCAAGGCACCTTCTATAAACCAACCAATGGCTTCCACTGACAACTCACTCATAAAGGACACTCTCAACTAATGGGTCAGAACATGCTGGGGTTGGTTAGATGTAATATGTTGACCACTGATGCATAGGCTTTATTATATTATAAATTCCTCTATGAAGGCTAATATGCTTTCCTACAGAATACTCAGACAGTCCAGTGGACCACACTGGAAAACCACTGCACTTAGGCACAGCACAACTCAAGATCTAACAGTGTCTTCAAAGGCGCATTCTCAATCCAAGCTATTGGCTTACGGTACACAGAATCTCAGAACAGCAAAAGACTGTACATAGTTATGTATTCTTTGTACTGAATGACTTTTCATCAGATTCTTTTCTGTAGAAACAAATCTTACCTCTTTGGAGCAGAATAGCCTTCTTGACTTCATTTCTTAAATGAAGATGTGTTTGGAAATAATAGTCTACCTAGGGGGTATCCCATAATTTTATATCCCTGGCATTGTCTCAGTGCCAGTAGTAGTGAGAAATATTTCTAAAATGGGAACAAGTTACTTTCTTGTGCTAGAATTAATTTCTAGCACTTACCAGAACACTTAACACTCAGGTACCCCAGGAACGGTTTTCATCTCTCTCAGCAGCCCCCTGCTCCTTGTTGGGGAGCTCAGCTTCTCCCTCTCCTTGAGTCAGCTCATGCTGCAAAGCGCAGGCTTACCTCAGTCCCTTCCTAGAAGAACTGCAAATGGACGAGTGACAGACCAGCCCAAGCCTCGCAGCTCAGACCTGGGTCACAATGACGGCACCTAGGAATCTTTACATACATAGTATGTATCAAACCATAAAATGTGGCACCGCTCACCCCCAAGCTTGAGGTCTTGCAACTCCTAGACCTCTCTTCATGTGACTAGATGGAGAACAGAGAGGAGCTTCTTCCGATGAGAAACAAAGCAGCTGCCTAGTTAACTATTGCAAGTGATATCTCCACTGTGTTAAATTACAGGTCATAAATGGAAATGAGATTATTCAAACAGGCAAGTAAACCCTGTCCGTTCTCTAGCTGAGCAGTTCCCAGCCCTGGCCAGTGCACTGGCCTCCTACACATTCCAGCTCCTGGCACTCCCAGGTTGAGTCCTTCCTGTCAGGCATGATAGCTTGCTCTGTGTTCTAATCCAAGCAGAATCAAATGCAACTTTGGTCAACTGAACTCTACTTTTAGAAGATCCAGTTTTCTGTTTGAGGTTGTTTTTTATTTTGGGTTTTTTTTTTTTTTAATTGTTATTATGTTTTTCTTTTTATTTCTGCTTTATTTGAAGAGTTGGCAGTGGTGGAAACAACTACAAAGGGAATTTCTCTGCTTAGAAACTTTCAGGTGTCTAGTAAGGGAGGTTATTATTTGTAGGCAATATATAATTATAATCTTTCTCAGGCCTTTTTTTCCCCCCTCTAAGATTCAATTTGATTTGAGGCTAGGGTCCAGGTTTGCCTTGTTTCTGTGAATGCTTGATTATTATGAATCCCTAGAATGCTGTGTTCCTTAGTATTGGGGCCTTATCATTTGTCCCAATACTGAAGTAGCTTTTCTTGCCTAGTCTAAAAAATTACCAGTTATGATACAACCTTTCACTTATATAACACACAAGACATGTAATACAAAAAATGAAATAGATATTTATTTTTAAATTAAAATACCATTTATTCTGCTTAGAGGTTATTCCTTACTATGAGGAAGGGCATTATATTTGAAATCTACCTCTTGTTTTTTAGCCTGTCCTTATTGCCTTTGAAAAGACCTGTATTGGTTCTCCCACTAAATTTCACTAGCTATAATTTTAAAGTAATTACTATTTTTTTTTAAAAGCATTGCAAATCTTTCTTTGAATTTTTCCTGTTCTTAAAATAGTCACATTTTTTTGTTTTGTTTTGATTTTTGTTTTTTGAGACAGGGTTTCTTTCTGTAGCCCTGTCTGCCCTGGAGCTCTCATTCTGTAGATCAGGCTAGCCTAAAAATCACAGAGATCCACCTGCCTCTGTTTCCTGAGTGCTGAGATTAAAGGCGTCCGCCATCATCACTACTCCCGCCTAGCCACAATTCACCTTAAAAAATAGTCCTAGATAGTAAGTGGATAGTTAGTAATACTGATTCTGTATGTCTTACCACCTGGGTTTACACCAGAGGACAGGGATCGTCTTAAGGAATAAAAAGAGCAATAGTTGGGTTGTTTCTGTTTTTTCATACATTGAACCTGAGGCCACCAACCCCTACTGCCAGAAAGACCACCTCCTATTCCCAGCAAAGTGAAAGATGATAAAGGCAAGCATTGCTTGATGCTGCAGTCAGCTATGGCTTTACCTAGACTTCACCCAGGACCGTCGCTAGGCGTGCTCCTGACAGTGTGTGTTCCAGCAGAGCAGTGCCGGGTCCCCATCCATGTGGAGCTGCTCCTTTCATAGCAGAAGTCACAGCAAGCATCAGCTCTTGTCGCTCTCTGAACCTTACCATGACTAAACCTTGTCACACATCTCCCTGGAAAACTCAGAGACTCCCAAGAAAGAGAGCTTTATTTGATGTTAGGGTTGAGCCTTGTGGGCTGTTTTCTTCTCAACTCATGAGCATAGGTCAGGATTGCCTTTCTCTGTCACTATTTTCTAAAAAATGGGTACCTGGTGTTTGTTGGGGAAAATCCTAGGGTGGTTTAAAGATGGAAGTCTCTCCTAATTTTTGTGAGACTGATAGTGTTTTATCCTACCTCAAAACATTTTTGTCCCTCCTTCCCTCTCTGGTGGACATGTGAATATTCAACAACCCATAGTTCCAAAAGACTGTCTCTAAAGCATTGCTTTATTTTGTGTTGAAACTCAAGAGTGAAACGAAAGCATTGCCCTTATGGGGCGGCTTTCCTGGAGTGACGGAGCTGGAATGGGTCTAGGAGCCTGTGTTCTCTGTCTGTTCTCATGTGTTATGTTATAGCACCCCTTTCAGCCACATTCCCCTCCCCATACTCAAACAAATCCTTGGCCTGAGCTTCTGGCTGCTCTTATCTCCTCTTGCTCTTGCATCCTCACCTTGTTGGTGACTCTAAGCTGTCACTACATATTGTTTTAATTTGGAGCACAATGTGAATTCTTTCCGGATGTAACTGTTATGCCTCTTTGGGAGGTGAGTCCCATGGATCACGTGCACTTCTCTTCTGTGAAATGAAACCTCTGGTGCTTCTTTCTTTGCCACCTAATTTTCGTGTTTCAGTTTTGACAAAAGCACTTACTTCATAAAGGCAGCTTGACTCATGGTGTCATTTACATAAGACAGCATAGTAATGCCTCAACATATTGTTGATAATAAGTCCTGTTATGCAGAAAAAAAAAAGAGATTAAGGGGAGAGGGAGCTGAGCCTAACCAATGTGCAGAAAGAGGCAGAGACGTTCCATTTGTTTGGGGAGCACCATGTGTACTGTGCTGTGAAAGAAAGTACTGGACTATTCATTCAATAAAGAAAGAAAGTGGCTTCCTCCATGCAACCTGAATAAAGCCATGATTGGTGTGTTGTAGGAAAAGCGGATCGTGTCTCTGGATTCAGCCAACACGAGACTGATGAGTGCGCTGACGCAAGTGAAGGAGCGGTACAGCATGCAGGTCCGCAATGGCATCTCTCCCACCAACCCCACCAAGCTTTCCATCACGGAGAATGGTGAATTCAAAAACAGCAGCTGCTGATGGCCGTTGTCAGTACAGACTGTGGGAGGAGACAGAAGGAAGTTGCCCAGCTCTCCTATCCCAGCCCTTTAACCCTCCAGGTTTACAGAATGTTGCTTCAAATGGCAGTGTGGTGAGAAACTCTTAAATGAAGAAAGGAACCTTGTCTTTCAGGGCATAAAGCAAAGACTTCCAAGGTCAATGCTTTCCCTCTATGTGTCTCTATGTACATAGGGAAATTAGTTCTGGGCCATGTACAGAAATATCACTGTAATATACCAAAAGGAAGTTAATAATGTAGATTACCTTTTTAATTATTACTATTTTATTATTGTTTCTGTTGTTGAAAGCACTGCAGTTGTTAGTGGAGGAAAAGTAGGAGCCAATGTGAGTGAGAAATGAGCCTGTTGGTTCAGTAGGTAGAGACTACGTATTGGATAGGAGCACATGGAGTGCAATAAGACCTTTTCAGAATGACTTTTTTTTCTGGGATTCATCTGCCAGTTTAAAAGCCCCACCCTGAGGATCCATTAAAAAAAAAAAACAGTAATTAATGCCACTGCTCAACTGAGGTGGTTCTGTCAGGTAGTAATCTGATTTGGAGAGTCGCCATTTCAGAGAACACAGATAAAAGTGGTGGATTATACCAAAACTAGGCAGGGAATGATTTCTTTTGAACTCCTATCTATATGTTTATTTCTTCCATCTGCAGCCGATGGGAGTTTTCTGTTTTAGATATGAGACTTTGATTTTTACTCCTGCTCTTTTTTAACTGCTCTTTAGGATTGACAGAATTATAAGTATTTGTATCTCCGTCTACCATCTTCACTTTCACATGTCCACTGCCCTTTCCTCCCATGCCGGGAGCAGTCAGCACCAACAGGGCTTCCTCTCCACCGGAGAGTTATTCAAGTACGCCACTAATAAGCCATCTGAATAAACACCCTTTCTTCAACACAGAAAAGGGCTAACTACAACAGAGCAGCAGTCTCTGAATATTTCCCACGAAAATTTTTCTTCCTATTTGTCAGTTGTGTTTTTCCCTGGGATAAAGATTTTATCCACTATACTAGCAAGTCTGGGCAGGGCAATTTCATCACCAGCTTCCTCTTTCTGTTTATCCTCTCCATAAAATTTGGGAAGCTATCTAAAAATGGAAGCATCTCCCTTAAAAATGATGGCTAATCTTTTTTAGAGTGTGAGGATGGCGCCTTCCAGTTGTTATTCCTCATTTATGGTAGACTCAGCAGCAATGACCCAGCTTGTCATTAATGGCTTTAATAGAAGAACAGAAAATCCATGCTTTTCTCTAGAGTGTGACATGTCATCTGCAATGCAGGCTTGATTACCAGAGGTATGGAAAGTTAGCTGCAGGTTAAACAAATACTATATATACATATATATATATGTAAGTATATATACATATATTCACACATTTGTGCGTATAATGTGCACATCAGAAATGTTCATGCCTTCTATGCTCTCAGATAGACAGAGATAAATGTTTAAAGGGTCTTGAATCTCTTTAAGCAAGATTTACACAGTTTTATGTTGAGAAAAAAAAACAGCATTTCTCAAATAAGTTAATGTTTTGTTTTGTTTTTTAAGTTATAAATTTTAAGAATTTTTTTAAGTAAAGGATGTGGGGGGAGACATAACGGAGCCGTATGCGTGGAGTCTGTGTTTCTGACTTATAAGGAAACAAGAGAACATGTGTAATGCCCTGCTTGTTTGAAGCCCAGGCGAAGATGCCAAGCCCTCCTCCCACCAAATGCCAGGCATGCCCGCCAAGGCTCCCGTGCTCCTCAGCCACCTCCCCAGACTGCCCTCAACCTATAAAGGCTTTCTTCACAGTCACACTGGAAACTGGAGCGTCCCACTGTCCTTAGCCTGCGGGCTCTGTTGACCCTTCGCAAACATCGTGCAGTCTTATCTCTTCCTTCCAAGCTGAGGTCACATTGTGCTTAAAATTACTTCCTACGAGAGAAGGTTCTTGATTCTGCAGTAATGCCCTGTATTGAGTGAGAGGGGGGTGTAAGCGTAGATCTCTTCATGTTTGTAGCTTAGCAGTGTTTCCTTCATTCTTAAACCCTTCAGTAGTGCCACAGAGAACCTAGTCAAATAATTAGTCTCAGGGGTCTGAAGTATACAGTGTAGGGAACATTTTGCTTTGATATTGATATTGAGAAGATCTTCATGTGCTGGTTGCAGATTGCAGAAAGTTGATCAAATACGTGTATTGATGAATGTGGTTTAACTTGTTAGCATTTTGGGAATGCTCTCTAGCATTCTTAGAGAGTGTGTCTGCATTGCAAGGTTGAATATCCAAAACATTTGGACATATTATGAAGCCCTCTAGCCATTGTATTATCATGAATGAAGAGGAAAAAGTAAAATAATAACAAAAGTAAGAGAATTAGAAGTTGAAAGTTCAGCATTGTTGCCAGATTTTAAGTCTTAGATTATCCTTTGAACCTACTCATCTTTTTAGCCTATCAGAAATATTATTCTGAGCTGGGGCGTTGCTCAGTTGGCAGAGTGCCAGCTTGGCACCAGAGGCCCTAGGTTCAAACCCCAGCACAGCATGAACTCCAGGGATGGGAGCAGGAGGATCAGGAGCTCCAGGTCATCCTCTGCCTCAGAAGATTCCTGGCCAACCTGAGCTACTTGAGATCCTGTCTCAAAATGTTAACAAAGTATTTTTGGAATATTTCTTTAGAGAAGGTTGCAATCCTATGCAGTTTATTTTTCATTTTTTTGAGTTTAGAAGAGAACAGCAGCAGGTATTTTACATGGTGTTTCTTTACCTCAAGTAGGTTTCTTTTACCCTGAACAGAAATCGTTTGTTTTGCTGTGAGGAAATGTATGATTTTTTTAAAAGCTGATGGGTTAAAAGAGCTGCATTTGCAATCCCTGTTCTTGTCAACACTTCAGCAATTCTCGGGTGACCATAGACCAGGGTTGGGTGGGACGTGGTATTCAGGTAAAGTGCTTGCAAAGCTTTTATCCAGGTAAGTGGGCTTGACCACTACCAAGGACAATGTCATAGGACCACGAAAGGGGTTTCCTGTTTCCCTCTTGTATCACTGGAGCAATAAAATTTCCAGAATAGCAAAAGTTACATTCCCGTGAGACTAGCATTACTTGAGCGCCTGTTTCTGTGTGCTGCTTGGTCTGGGCACTTATGTGGATGGAACGTGAGGCCATTGGCTACCACAGCTTCTCTGGCTTTTTCATTTAGTTCAGGTGTTGTCACTGGTCTGCTTCTGTCCTCTGCCATGGTGTTGGACAGCAAAGAAAATGTGAGCACTTCTAAGACTACTTTAAGTAAACATTGAGTGTAGGCAGTGGGGCTGAACAGGATTGCCGATGGAGTTTTTCCTTTCTATGTGTTGCGCCTCTCCAGAGCGCCAGCTCCCACTGTGTCCTCAGGAACAGCGCTTTGGGAGCAGGTATTTTGTGGTTTTTGTTTTTTCCTTTTGTTTTGTCTTGTATTTTAAGTTCCAGAGGACACCTGCCATCAAGTGGGTTTGCATTAATGTTTGCTCTGCTTCCACCTAGATTTAGTTCTGGTTCCTCAGGGTTATGTCAGTCTCCTCATTCTATAGACCCAGGCTGAACCATAGACTACCATGTCACTGGCAAACTCAGCAACTCCAGAGTCCAGTACACAGCTTTACTTCATTTTCAGCTACTTTGGGGGCCACCTTCTGCTACAGATTGAGCAAGTTCAAGGGAGCATTCTTTTCTATATCCCTTGGCTTTTTCAAGTCAGCAGTAATGAACCCCCCTCCTTGCCTCAGCAGCAAAAAGTCACCTTCCCACCTCATATCTGGGATGCCTTCTTACATTGTTGTTGTTGTTGTTAATTTATGGGACTTATGCTTTTTTGTTTTGGTTTTTCGAGACAGTATTTCTTAGTGTAGCCCTGGCTGTTCTGGAACCTACTCTGTAGACCAGACTGGACTTGAACTCAGATCCACCTGCCTCTGCCTCCCAAGTACTAAGTACTGGGATTAAAAGTGTGCACCACTACCACCTGGCCATACTTGTTTCTTGAAAGCAAGTAATGCTGACGTTTCAAGCACTTTTTTTGGTTTTTTGAGACAGGGTTTTTCTGTGTAGCCCTGGCTGTCCTGGATTCACTTTGTAGACCAGGCTGGCTTCAGACTCAGAGAGATCTGCCTGGAAGTTTCAAGTTCTTAAGTACAAGCCCATGTTATGTTTGAATACTTATGGTTTCTGGAGCATTCTCTTGTCACTGACCCATCTAGGAAAGTTTTTGAGCTTTGAAAGGACAAGGGTGATGAAATTTGCATGAGAAAGAATAAATTTCTTTCAGAAAGATCCCAAGGAAGACACATGATCTACTGCTCTTGGCTGCTCCGAAGTTCAAAGAAATAAGTAAAGTTGTATCCCCTGGCTCCTCCTAAGACATCTGTGTGGAGAAGCAGCTCATGAGCAGCATGTGCATGCCCACAGGGCATCCCTTAAAAATAATATTCATCCACCTCATAAGTCGTAGTTCCCTTGAGGTTTTAGTTTTGTTTTGTTGACTTTTAGAGTTTATAACATCCTATTCTCTTTAAAATGTACTATATGTGTTATGTGTATATATAAGTTAAGGTGGCTTGAACTCGGCTTGGCGTAGGCTTGAGCACTAGGTATCCTTGTTGATTGTGCAGAGCATACAGAGCAGCCGGTGACCGTCACCATCTGAGAACAGAATACAGGAGTCTGGTTCCTCTGCAGTTAACGCTCAGGTTCTTGAGCAGCAGCCCAGCTAGCCTTGCTGAGTGCAACAAGCCACCCAAGGAGGGGACAGAGGAACTTTGACCCCGCGTTTCAACACATATTTTAATGTTCTGCTCTGTCATTTTTTATCAGACACCCTCATTATTCCCTAAGAAGTCTTGGAAATGAAAACCAGACTGAACTGTTGGTGCAGTGACATTTCCACAGCTGAATTTTAGGGGTCTCCACCCTCTGTGTGTGGTGCAAGCATTTAAATATAAATAGCATGGATATATCATTTCCAAACCCTCAAGGGGAACTATCAATTTCCAGTTTACTAAAGGGTTAAGTGCTAGTTAACTCAATGACCACTATTCTGCAGAGAAGCTAACACAGCAGCAACAGTTGGGTTTGACTGGTGCTTGGCTATTTCTTAGCTGTATTAGATAACTCAAGCAGACAGCAGCGTATTTACCTGGGTCACACCTGGGAGGAACTAATCTTCCAAATCTGATTTTATTTTTCATCTCCAGGGCCTTAATAAGAGTGTGTTAATACACATGACTATTTTACAGATAGTTCAAAATAATTTATTTTTTATTTCAAGAAAGAGAAATTCACCTTAGGAAAACAAAACCCAAGATTTTATTTTATTTTTAAAGCCATATTTTTGTGCTTTGTAGCACTTACATTGTTCCATATGTGATCCATATCTGCATTTCATTATCTGGGTTCTAAAAAAGATTTATTTTTGTTCTGTGAATAATTTTTGACGGTTCTTGTACATGTACAGATATAGATACGTTTGAGGTCTTTTATTGATATTCCTACAAAAATACAAATAAACTTTAACTTTAAACATTTCAGACTAAAGTTGCTACTATGTTTATATACATGTGGGCACTTAGGACACTGGAATGCTGGAATGTTGTTCTGAAGATACATTTTAGCATTGGGAACATCATGCCTTAGAATGTATGACTTACAGGTAAAATACTTAGGCACAGGACAAAGAACTGGCCCTGGCATCTGTTGTATTATGTTAGTGCCCTAGAAAGAAAGCTTCTCCCTACTGGCCTAACCCACTGTCCTCCTCCCTTACACCCCACACAGTTTGTTCCTAGGGTTTCTCTTGTTTGGGCTGGGGATTTGTCCTTGTTTATCCTTCTCAAGGTGTGCTATCTTTAGCTTATCTTTCTCATTCTGTAAAAATCAAAAATGCAGGTTCACATGTCATTTTATTTTGTGCTAATGTAGGTCTATGCATCCAAGAATATTTTATTTCTAGTCTTGTGCTTCTAGGAATTTCAAAAAACAAACAAACCAAACTAAAACTAAAGACAATCTAAAAGACTACTTTAAAAAGAACGTGAAAATTAATGGACACTTGCTATTTTCTGTTCACTTCGAAGCCGACCCATTTCAGTGTGAATTCCTCATGACCTAATGTAAGCTTTAAGACTTCTTGGATCTGAAATATTAAAAAGAGAGAAGTGGGGCTGGGGATATAGTTCAGTGGAATCCATAACCTAGTGCCACAAAAAGGAAAAGAGAGACTACCGGTACTGCTTACGACTATGGTTCACTTAGCTCTAAATAATATATATCCTTTATGTACATTCATACCATTTTTTTTTCTTAGCCTTCCTTCACCTGTCTACATCTTATCATTAGCACCAAATTACTCATTGGTTCTCAGTCTTAACTGAACATCAGACTGGTTGGGTAAGTTTAAACACACACACACACACACACACACATACACACACACACACACACATACACACACACACACACACACACACACAGCTGTTCCCTGAGCTCCTTTACTCCCTGTTGACCTCTGAACACTATGTGAGGTATCTGCAGCAGTGTCTTTTCACCACCATTCCTGAACTTTGGATACATTAGCTGTAGGTGTTTTCTTGCTTTATATTTGGAATGTTAAATGCTGTTAAAACCCCACACATACCTTGTTGCTGCCAACCCATTTCTTTTATATCAGTGAGATAGGAAGTCTGTGGCACACTTGTCTCATTAAGTTTGTTTACCTTGCCTTTGTTTTGGTTTTCTTTCCCATCGTGCTAAGGACCAATCCCGAGGCCTCAGGGCCATCCCACTCATAGAGCAAATGCATTCTCACAAAGCTAAGCAAGAGGTAGGATTTAACAATTTAAACCGAATTTCCTCATTGACTCCAGTTGAATACATAAGATAGATGCTTCTAGTTTAGTATCTAAAGTTTCAATCAATGTAGCTCCAGAAAGCAAGGCCCAGGCCAGCACCAGAGAAAATACCTCTCACAGTAAGCAGTAAACAAAAACAGAAAACTCAAAATAGTTTCCCCTTGACCGTTGTAGCACTAGGGTTTGATTACTTGAAGGTTCGCTGAGGAACTCATCAGATGCTGACTTGCATCCTTTGCACTTGTTGCTCTTTCAGTAGCAAATGCATCAGAGTCTCCCAAGTCCCCTCCCTCCCTTTAGCCAGCATGTACAAGAATGTGCACAGGCACACAACACTACTGACCTTCTAGAAACTTCATTTTGTGAAATTCTAGAAAGAATTACCTATGTGCTCTTTCTTTGACATTTGAATAAGTTGCAAAGAGCTGCTAGATAAATGCCAGTGTCTTCTTATCTATAAAGTTATGATTTGTGATAGATGCATATCTAGGGATAGATGACCTATAGGGTACTTGAGCCCTTGAGAAATGTGTTCTCAAGGTATGTTCAGTTACCAGTTTAGTTATTATAGTTATAATGCTAATAATAGATAATAATAGCTAATATTAAATACCAGCTGTGTGCCAGACCGTTTGCATCATTTAGTTGTAATACCAACCACGTGGATTACTTGAGGAAATTGAGGTTCAGAAAGACTTGGGAATCTTGCTCAGGTTAAACAACAACAAAGTGGAAAGACAACACTTACACTCAGGTGCTTCTGACCATACTGTCCAGACTAAATGTAGAGCTCTGAAAAAAATGCTAGGGGGAAAAAAGCTCTAACGTGATGGCAGCACATAGTAGCCACCTGGAGCAGAACACAATGAGCTCAGTGTCCAAAGCTTGTTGTCCTTTGTGACTAGGGGTAGGTGAGTATGCATGCTGATGTGTACCTATGCATGTAGAAGCCAGTGGTCAGGGTTGACTGTCGTCTTCACCGGACCTCCACCTTAGGAGCTCTCTTGCTAGCCAGGAGCCCACCCATTCAAATAGATTGGGCAATATGTTCCGGGGAACTGAGCAGTGAGGTTACAGGCATGCACCTCCACACCTGATTTTTTCACATGTGTTCTGGGGTCACACTCAGGTCCTCATGCTTGCATAGCAAGTGATTTGCCAACTGAACCATCTCCTCAGCCCCAACTTCTTAAGATATTGGTTTGGACAACACTGCTTTGCATTACTTTAACCTGAGTGATCAAAATTCAATAAGCAAGACATCTCACCTCACTCAAAAGTTGATCTTTCATCTCTTCTGGATCCCTCAGTGTTGAGATGGTAAAATCTGCCTTCAAGATTCCAAAGGAGTACTCTGGAAAACAAAATGTTCCCTGCCTCAGAAGAATGTCACCCATTGCCATGTGAACTGTCCAGTTCTTGGAAGTTAGGGGTACCCATTGGATACCATAGGTGCTACGTGGTAATGGAAGGTTTCAAAGAGAGAAAGAAGGAAACGGCTGAGCAACACAATGCTTGCCCACAGTTAACCCCACCCACCCAAAAGGAAGTCCTGTTTTAGAGCAGCATCACCTCTTCCCACAGCCTGGGCACCCATCAGCAATCCCTTCCATCATCTCTGTAACCTTCTGTTCTCTGTTCATAAATCTGCTACACAGATGTCCTTGGTCATCTGTTCTTGCTGGAATTTTACCTTCCCTTGGGCTCCCTACCTCAGAAAACTCCCAAAGAAGTTCTCTTAATGACAAAAACTACAGCCTCATGGTAGGACATGTATTTGTGCAGCTTTTGGTAGCTTACAGTGCTCCACTGCCTGAGTACCTTGTGTGCTCACAGCGACCATATGAGATAGGGTAGTTTTTACTGAGCACCTTTGGTAGATAAGAAAGACTGCAGAACCTGGGGTCCCTCTACTTGCAGCAGTCACACAGCTTAGACTAGAGTCCATGTCTTCTTCCTTCCTAACCCTACTGCCTACATAAGATCTCATGGTATCCTTCCTAAGGCCTCCAAGTGCCCTGGGCTAGGAGTGACTGTCCATTTCTAAGTAGTGGGCTGTTAGATGATGAGGTTGGCAAACAGAGGCAGTTACCTGATTCCGCTGCTACCAGTTTCTCGTTCAACTCTGGGTACTTTGGTGAGCTTAAATGCTGGGCCTGAGTGGTAGTAGTTGTATCTCCTATACGTGTGCCACCCTCTCTGCTGGTCACAGCTACAGGAAGGAAGAATAAAGGAGTTATTGTAAATGCAGTTAAGAGCCAAGGGGTTTGATACTGGTAAAACTGGCTGTGAGCCCCAAGACAGTCAAGGGCAGCCCTGCTGTGCCCAGTTGCTTGCTCCTGCCAGTTTTTCTCTTGTCCCACCCCTGCCCCCGCCACTTCTCCAGCATCAGGTTCTGTGGGGCTTGAGCAATAGCATGAGGTTTGACGTGAGCTCCAGGGTCCTTTTTTTAGTAGACCTTAGCCCAGGAAGCCCAGCACTCTGCATTACCAGGTGAGTTGCACAACCTCTGCCCATGCTACACAGAGCCGCCTTGATGTCTCCACCACAGCAACTCCCCAAGCCAAGTTTTAACCTCTTCTGGGCATACCCTAGGCACTCCCGCCAGAGGCCAGGAGTCCTCGGGTGCTCTCGCCTTCAGTCCCCAAATCCTGTGTTTTTCTTCCTGCAATTGCCCCATCTCCAAATTGGGACATATTCACATTACTTACAGGTCTACTACTATAAATCATTTAAGAAAAATGCCATAGCCCCAGGAAAATCCAGCACTTCTAACTTTCAGTACAATAAACAATGCTGGGAGGGTGCATGCGTGCCTGCACAGTGTGTGCATGCATGTGTGTGTTTACTTTGAACTCGTATCCCCTTTATCAGTTTCCTAGGAAGGGACATGCCCATTTTAAAATACACACCTTGCCAGCTTGGCAGTACCAGTTGATAGCCTACAGTATTGGGTGTGTCTGTTCTTCCTGCATTCTCATTATTACAGACTTTAAATCTTGATCAAACTGTTGTTAGGCTAAGAAATACATTTTAAAATAAAACTTAAGCTGATTTTTAAAGTCGCATTTATTTCTGTGGTTTCATGAACAGAACCAAGAGTTCTGCATTGTGTCTTTGCTGGTGTGTGCTGACTAGTTTCACTTGTGGCTAATGTAGATCTGGTCTTCATGGCGTGCCTCACTCAGGCTGTTCTTTCCTGGTGGGCCTTCCCCTTACCAGCCCATTTTTCTTCACCCAAAGGCTTACACATCTCTTTAATGAGTGAACAAATCGGTAGGACTGAGAAACACAAAATACTCATAAGCATAGTGTTACAAATTGCCTTCTGATCTTTTTTTAGCCTGTGGTCCATGCTTCCTCTTACTGTGAATATTGTGATAATGCATGCTGAGTCCTGCTGTTTGCTCCTTTTAGCATCCTAAGGCAAGCATGGCCCCAGGTCACCAGCCGCTTCTAGTAACTACACATCTGAGCAGTTGGCTCATTTTCTGAAACCTTCTGCTTGGTCCTGTTGACTGCAGGTTCAAGTCCTTCAGAATTTGGCCACAGTCCTTCTTTTCCCTCATCCCTGCTACTCCTTCCTCCAAAATGTAACCTGTATGCTAACCACATTAGCCTGCTTAGCCATCCCAGAGAAACCTAACCGTTTGACATGTCCGACTTGGCCCATACTGGTCTTTCAGCAAGGAAGAATGTCCAGATTTTACCGCCATGGTACTCATACCTCTTTCCAAAGAATGAGCCACATTCCACCCTTGGTTTACACTTCACACTCACAAGCTGTCCCAGTTGTCTCTGTCTGTTCTCATCAGATTGCCTCTGTCTAAAAGCAGGAGGCAAGGCCTGCTCACCCTGGTTGAAACACAGTATCTACAGGAAAGGCAGGTTGCATAAGACAGGGCTCACAGCATGGAAAAAAAGGAAGTCCAAACCACCCCTGCCTGGGAGAGTCTGTAATACTCAGTTCATAGCTGATCATCACATGTAATGACATGAGAATGAGCCTTATGTACCTACTAAGGTAAGCACACTGAATGTCACTACTGAGTTGCGATTAAGATGGTAACGACAGCATTTACTGTCTGCCAGAAGCAGGAGTTGAGAGGTACTGTATCACACTGATGTTGTCTTTGTTTTAGACATGAGAGAAATGAAATTCGATAAAGTTAAGAAAGTTACAGAGACAGATGTGTTCATTCATTTCTGTGGTCCCTCTGGTTGGGAGGTTGAGACAAGAGGATTGCAGTGAGTTGGAGGCCAGTCTGAGCTATACAGTGAGCCCTTATCTCAAAGAGAATAAAGAGAGGAAGGGAGATAGGGAGGGAGGGAGGGAGTGAGGGAGGGAGGAAACTGGTTGTCTGAGGCTGCGCACAATCATTTACAGAGGCACCATTCCAATTTTGACTGTCGGACTTCAGCTCTTACAGGCAGATTCTCCTAAATCTTCCTGCCTTCCCCATCTCTAGCCTACTTGATAAGGGAATGGCCTCATGAACTGGCGCTGGCCAGACAGGATTCCCTGTAGAGAGGCTAGCAATGCTGCCCTGTCTAGCCATGTGATTCCTGAACTCGGCTCTACACTCTGCAACTTGGTGTCTGGCTGCTGATGTCCCAGAGGAACTCATGGGCAGGGATACCCGACCCTACTGAAGTGTATAAGCACCTGCAGCAGTTCCTGTCAGGCTCCCAGCTGGCTCAGTGCTGGCATCAGGGCCCCAGGCTGCAGAAGCATGGTGTCCATCTCTTTGAATCTGTGCTGGCCTCCCTGAGACCAGTGCCTCCATATCATTTTCTTTAGTCTCTACAAAGCAAGACAGACCCTCTGAGCTGTGAGACAGACTGAATGAGGAGGACTCGGAGAATATTGCCAACATGGAAATAGCTGAAACGTTGTGAGTGGAGCTGAGCCAGAGGCTTGTGGCTTCCTTCCCCAGAGCCTTGAACCCACTTTGGGTTACAGGGACCCCTGGTTCTGCAGGCTCTGCAGTACAATCGGCATTGGTAATCTGGGGTCACAGGCCATTTGTGGTGAACTGATCCACTTTCCTGAGACACAGGACCAGTGTGGCCTTAGTGTCAAGGGTACAAAATTCAAAGAATAGCTCTGAGCAATGGCAGTGGGCCCTTCCCCAAGAACAGAAAGACTGCCTCAGGATACAAGATCCAAGGCTGTGGTTCTAGCAGTGACTGACCAGTGGTGTGGACTTTCCTTCCAGAACTAAGTTACTTTCCAAGGTCCAAAGACAAGCTCTGAGGAGTTAGCAGTGGTGTGTTGGGCCCTTCTCCCAGAACCAAACTGCTTCCTGGGTTCTCAGAGTCTGAAGACAAAAGCTATGAGCAGTGATGACCAGTGGACCTGTGAGCCCTTCTCAAACCAATGTACCTTCTGAAGGTGCAGGGGTTGCCAGAGGACTTATTGGAACCACTCCTTGAGGTTGGAGGGAGGTGAGGCCTGTGGTGGTGGTGGTGGTAGTGGGTGTGGGCGTGCTGGTGTCACAGACGCTGAAGCCACAGGTGCCCGAGCTGACCACAATTGGTTCATGACTCACTTGCTCTGGGATCCAGGTTCTTGAAACCAGTGCTCGGGAGGCATCTATGGAGCCAGTGCTAGTCCCTGTGACAAGAAACAAGACTTATGTGGGATACAGTGGGCACAGAACCTTTTTCAAGGAAGGCCCTAGTGCAGATCAGGAACTCCTACTATCCCAAGTGGGGCAGATCAGGGAAGATCATAGCTTCAGGCCCTCATTTCTCTACCATGCTGAAGGCAGACTGAGCAGAGAGGGCCTTCTGAACCTTTTTGGGTCAACCTAAGTAAGCCTGAGACAACTGGATAGAAGCCAGGTTAGACCTTAACAGGAAAACAGAAAACAGTTTTTTAACCTGGGTTTGAACCAAGCTGCCTTCACCAGCTCCCAGCAATGACATCACCACACAAGCCCACTAGCAGTTCCTCTTTCCTGCCATCCTTCACCCAACCTCCTCATCCTTCTAAAACCACTCCAGAAATCCTTCTGCTATTACAGTGGCTGGTTGTTGATTCCTGTTTTCTGTTTCTCTTTCATGCCTTTGACATTGCTAAAATACCGGCCTTTATCTGTCTGGCTGTGAGCTCTATCAGAATGCACCCTGCCTTTGTTCTGTTTTGGGGTCTTCTTGGTTGTATTTGTTGCCCATTGTTGGATCTTGGTCATCTCCTCTACCTTATAATAACATCACAAAACCTCAAGAGCTCATCCCTCTCTCACAGCAGAGGAGCACACTCTTGGCACTGTGATGGAGCTCCTTTGTTGTACATCCTTTCTCTGGATGCTGAACTTCCAAGGCCTCTCTGGTGACTGTTCCCCCCAGGAGCGCCATATCTGTCCCTTTGTGTCGCGGGCCTTTTTTTCTGCACTTAAGAGACTACACCGCCTCTGTTGGTCATCCTGGTTCTACAGCTTGAAGTTCAGAAGCCCACAAAGCAGAAAGTTTGTGGTAAACCAATTCCTCCTTTCCCTACCCTTGGTTAGTCAAGCAGTGTGAGGGGGAGCAGAAAGCCTCATTGGTGTAAGTAGTAATGGATTGCCACACAATCAGCATACCTCATCTCTGTTCACTTACTAGCACTTCAGGGAGGGCCACTCACATGGGCTCCACCCTCCATTGCTGTGTGTAGACCAACCATTTTCCCTAGTTTCCTAGGCCCAGATGACCCCAGA
This sequence comes from Acomys russatus, assembly GCF_903995435.1. NCBI lineage: Eukaryota > Metazoa > Chordata > Mammalia > Rodentia > Muridae > Acomys > Acomys russatus. The sequence continues at coordinate 53,554,491 of NC_067142.1, read as the reverse complement.
CAGAGCCAAGAACAGACTCAGAGTACCTGTGTTTGGACTAGAGGTTGTCTTTGTAGTAACTTGTGAGGGGTGAGTCACTTTGAGGGAAGAATTATCAAGGAGTAGAGGCATCTCTGCTGACTGTCGATGTCCAATGGAGGGGTCTATGAGGAAACAGTGAGTATAAGGGCAGACTGTCATACCAACCCCATGAGAAGTCACAACAGACACAGTGTCAGTCACCCTCCACCATAGCAAACACCCCCCCAGGGGACCCAGTTACTGCACACTGTATAAATCACTGCATAGGTCCTCCACCTTTAGTCTTCACAACAGCACATCAAGGAATACTAATTTGTTCTACAGATAGCAGACAAGATTGTCTTCAAATCCAAAATAAAAAGAAAACCCCAAATTGGCAAATCCAAAGACATAACATCTATTTTGATTGCCAGGAGGGAAAGTAGGACATGACTGAGTAGATCAGAACTTTTGAGGGCGATGAATATGTCATTAAATTGGACAGTGGTGATAGCTGAACAAGCATGCAAACAGTAAAAACCTCTGAACTGTACGTTAGATGGTTGTCTTAAGGTGTGTGGATTCTCTCTCAACAAAGGTACAACAGAGGAGGGAGGCTAAAAGCAAAGGGCAAAATGGGAGGCCCGTCACTGAGGAGGCACGTCATGCACAAGATCTAGAGTGCCCCTGTTGCCCTCAAGTTCATAGTGACCATAGCTGCTATCAGCAAGGGGCCTGCTCTATGTCAAGATCTCCACTGTCTCTCAGCCTTCAGCCAACCTGCGGGGTAGGTATCCTCAATCTCAGTTTGTGAAACGTGTTTTCCAGGTAAGGAAAAGGGAATCCAGAATCTGCCTGTCTTCTAGGAAGTAGTGACGTCTACCTGATACTAAAGTACAGGCTCATGGCTATCAGTGTGTTGACTAACTGTTGTTGCTAACTGCTGACGAAATAAGGCTGCATGGACTTCATCCCATCCTTTGAAGAGCCCCAGGATTTAATAACTACAACTCCCTCATAATGTTTTTAAAATATTAGTCTCAAGTCAAAAGACTGTTGTAGATTTCTGTTACCCTCAAAGCCTCCAAGTGTTTGTTTACGTCTATCCTAAATACCTCCCACTGTCTAATAAATTTATTATACCCTCAATGAGCCAAGTGGACTCTCACATACCACAGAAGCAGATGAAAGGTTTCAGCTCATAGCAATGATGTGCATAAATCTGAGGCAGATTATTTGCAAAGGTGCGGAGTCCTGCGCATAGTCCTTGACCAAACATAGGCATATTCTGTAGCCACTCAGGGATGCTGGAACCCAAATCACTAGACCAGATCAGATTATTGATCTTTGCATTGAAGTAGAGGCCAATCCAGGCATCGGCATCGTTTGTGATGGGCTGGAGGGCTTCTTTGTCCTTGTCACTCACTCTCTGAAGATCGGCCAGGTCTGTGTAGTGGTTTCGACAGTAGGTCAGAGCCGAAAGCCATGACACGGTTTGTTCAATCCGAATGAAGGTCTGTCCACTAATCTTGACCTCAGCTGGAGGCAAAGAATACAGAGACCACAGGCCTGAGATCCAAGTTCTCATGCGGCCCAGTCTTCATTGCCTAAGGAAAGAGCTGGTTTGACTGTGATCCTGAAGGTTAGATTTTTATCAAAACCACCATTTTGTGGGGACGTTGAAGAATGAGTGAAATATCAGAGCAGCAGCTGCTCTGCTTACAGCTCTTCTTAGAGCTATGTGATTTTTATAAGCTCAATTTACATTTCAAATGCTTCATCTGTCCAATAGAAATAGTACCTAAGGTTAGGATTACATAAAACCACACATTAGGAATTTTAGAGTTAGAGAGGCAGAAGGGGGAGGGGAGCCAGAAGGAAGGAGGGAGAAAGAGACAGAGACAGAGACACAGAGAGAGAGAGACAGAGACAGAGACAGAGAGAGAATATGAATGGACCTCCTAGGAGCCCACTGTGTCAGCTCAGATGTGGGCCAGAAGCAGAGCAGGCTGATCCCAGCAGATCTGCTTCTCAGGAGCTCAGGCAGATAAGACAGTAACTACACACACACACACACACACACACACACACACACACACACACACACACACACACACACACACACACACACTCCTTTCTCCCTCCTGGATTGCTTCAGGTCCCAGAGGCAAGCTCTCCCTCCTCTCCCCCACCCCGAGAAGCCCCTTCAAGCCCATGCTTCTCTGGTTTCTATCAAATGAAGTCTTGGAAAGGACCACTGCAACTGTGGTCCTGGGTGTTTGGGTAAAGAAAAGGTTGTTTTCAGAATCTGCACTCGCATCCTCCTAGTCAAACAAGAGCCCTTCCCTACTCTCTGGCCTATACCTGCTCACCTCAGCCCATTGAGGCTTGCCTGTTTCCCTGTCTAAATGGAGTTCTTCATATTCAGTTGAGCACTTGTGCATGACACATGAAGGGCCGAAGATAACTTGCAAAAATTAGTTCTCTCTCTTCACACTGTGGGTCCCAGTGATTGAAGTGAGGTCATCAGGCTTGGCAGCAAGCACCTTTACCCACTCACTGAGCTATCTCACCGACCCCAAAACTAATCTTTTTAAATTATTCTATATTATACCCCTAGCATGTACCAGCCTTGACCTGTGCCCTTGGCCTGCATCACTTCTTGGTATTAACTGTCATCCTGAGAAGTAGCTATTATTAATCTTATTTCATAGCTTAGGTAGAAGAGGTTCACCCCAAATTCAGTTCAAGATGAGATTAAAGCGCAGGTCAGCCTGCCTTAGAAGCCCTTGCCATTTCACTCCACCTTCAGCAACACTCAGAGAACACGCTCTGAATGTTTGACTATTTATCATAGGATTGACTATTTATCATAGAATTTTTCTGTATCAGATAAGAAGAAACTTTCCTTTTAAACGCCAGGGCAATGTTGTCTAAGAGACAGAAATCTTGAGAGAAATACTCCTCTTGAGGCAGAGAGCAAGGACCCACTTTTTCCCCAACTCCTGACCCCCAGAGGAAGACCCAGGTGGCAGGATTGCAACTGTTTACACACTTATGAGACCTGGAGCTAGTTACCTCCCCCTCTGTGCTTTTCAGGCATTGCCCCATCAGCTCCTGGGTTTCAGCCCAGGGACCCCAAAGCCACACAGTAGATGAGGCAGAAGAGACAGAAGCAGAGGGAATCATAGAGATCCACACTGTGTATGCTGGTCCAGGGAGATGGAGAGATAAGAGCAAAACAAGCCAAGATCCCAGGAAAGAGAAGGCAAAGCCAGGTGTGTTACCTTCCTCTGGAAGAGTGGTCAGGTCCTTGAGAGAAGACACCAAAGACATGCGGTGTCCTACAGCGGGGTCTATAAAACAGAAGCAGACTTCAAATTATGGGGTAGAGTGAGAACTGCTCCCGAACCACCAGGTTGAAGCCAAATGAAGCTCAAAGGTAAGCCGAGTTATCCTTTTTTTTTTTTTTCCTGTAAATATAGATTAAGCACCTATTGTATGCCTGCTGCCACTCCCTAGGAAAGTGGTAGAAATAACACAAGCAGAGTCTTGCTTTTAAGGAGAATATAAACCACATAGTCCCAAGAGAATGAGGACACTGGCCAAATGCAGAAAAGCTGTGTGGGTTGGGGGGCAGAAATAAGTCAATACATTGCAGCTAGAGAAAGGGCCAAGCAAGGAGGCCAAAGAGACCAGCCAGGGCATGGTTAGCTATGAAAAGAATGTTGCTCCAAGTGTTTTGAAGGTCTGCTGAGCATATAGGAAGGAGGTTATCCGGTGCCTGTTAAAATTCACCTTGTTCAGACAACACAGCAGTGGCCACAGGGCAGACTGGGAGAAGAGGGTGGTTATTTGGCCCCATGCACTCACAATGGGCCTGCAGAACTGGAGAGAACTGCGTCATGGTGTCGGAGTATGTTGTGGTCGAGTTCTAAGACCATGAGGGAAGCAGGAGGAAATCCATCATACACACCTCCAGGTTTTGCAGGGATTCCTACCAGACCCATTGGCCACCCTGTGGCATGGAACTGTGCTGAGCCTCGGCTGGCCAAGAAAGGCAGAGGTTGCCACTTCTACCAGGAAACTGCAGTTGTGTCCACAGCCACACTTCTGTGTGACCTCCCAGCACCAATAAGACAAGGGCGAGAACAATGACAGTACAAGTGTGGGCTCCAAGGGGCAGATGGAATAGGTGAAACACAAAGATGGGGTGATCCCCGGCAGCCGGCACCATGGTGTGCTGATGGCAGATCTCTAGTAACTGTCTGGAGTTGGTCCTACCCAAAACTTAGCAAGTAGCAAAAGGTCCTGTGGAGCAAGTGTTCTGCTATCTGCCACCCCAGGAAGACAATAGACCATACCCTGTGCATCATGAGGCAAAACCTTGAGCTGTGCTCTCATTTCTGCATAGGTAAATGGACCCTCCAACCATCTTTCCCATTCCCTCCCTCCTCAGATCTTTACTTGGCAGGTGTCAAAGACATAATGGAACATTCCGGGCTTCATTTTCATCTATCCTTATTTATACCCAGTTCTTCAGTGAGGTCTTGGGGATAGATAACAGCAAGTCTACGAACTAAGGTCACAGAGAAGAAATGAGGAAATGATAGAAGGTGAGGGAGCATCCATTATCCTCATAGGTGTCCCCCCCAAGACATACACTGTCTCTTCCTCTCCCCACTCTCCAAAATAGTCCTAAAGAGAACAGGCTCAGAATATTAATGTGAACAAACCATAATAGCAAATGAAGGGCTTCTGCTCTGTGCAGGAGGCAGCCCCCAGGGCAGGGACACTGAACCATGAATACAGAGTAGCACAGAGGCCATCCTGGAAGGTAGGCAGCACACTCCATGTTGGGGTGGTAAAGATGGAGCCACTAGACCAGCTCAGGCCAGAGATTTGCACATCGTAGAAGAGGCCAATCCACGCTTGAGTACTTCTGGTGTGGGAGTAGACCACCATGATGCTCGTTGGACTGTTGAGGCTCTGCAGGTCAGCGAGGTCAGTGTAATGCTTCTGGCAGTACCACATGGCCTCTTTCCAGGTCCGAGGCTCCTCCACCCGGTGGAAGGTCTTGCTGCTGCTCACCAGTTGTAGGGCTGGGGCAGGAGAAGCGACGTGACTATCCAACCTCGCTTCACCCTTGTCCCAAAGGGATTTCAGCCATACCATGGTAGGTGTCTCCTTTTCCAATATACCCCTTACTTCTGACCTCTCACAACCAGCTCTACCTCTGGACCTTTCTGCAAGCTACTGTCTTGGTGCAGAAGAACTGGTCATGCAAGTCTCTATTTTTTTACTTTCTCCTTGCCTTTGTCTAGTGAATAACAGCAGTCATCAGTGTCCACTGTACACATGTATGGTTTGCCATTTAGCTCATTGAACTGCTCTGAGGACTACTTAAGATTTCATTATGTCTGTTTTACAGATAAGGACTCCAAATGGCTGAAAGTTGAATAGATGACTAAGGCCACTAAGTGGGAAGGAGACACAGCCAACTCCAGAACACTGTATGGCTCCCAGCCCAAACCCTTAAACACAGCATAGCATAACTTCTATATCAGGAATTCTAGGTGGGTTTAGGGTCACCCAGAGAACATTTTGGGTATACTCTGGTGTAGAGCAAGCATGTGCTTTCTGGGACCAGCATCAGAGTTCCTCAGATGCTTCTGGAGAAAAGAGCTTATTCTGCTTCTGTTGTCTCCACCAGGCATCCTGGGAAACAAGAGAAAGCCTTGTTTGCCAATGTAGCCCTAATCCCATCTAGGTGCACCCAAAGCACTCCATGTGCTGAAGAAAAGTGGGGAGACAGAGACAGAAGGCAAGAGGCAGAAAACTTCTCCTAGGAGCCCCACCCATACCCTAATATCTCAGTGTTGACCCCTTTCATCCCTCCCTGGCTCCACCCACTTTTCCAGGTTCTAGCAAGGGAGGGTTTGTCCATGGCTATCCACCCTACAGAGTAAAGGGGAGTGAAGGAGGTCTTCACTGTTGAGGTCTTAGGGACCCTAGAATACAGAAAACCAGCCTTGAGCCTGAATACCAAGGGACAGTCGTGCAAGATGGGGCACAGAAGGAGAGAGGCCTGACAGGCACTCTCCAGGAATGAAAGAAGCTCTAGTACCCACCAGAGTCAATGAGGCTGCCTGTTGTTGAGAACGGCTGGAGGATCTCTGTGCCCAAGAAAGAAGAGGAAAAACAATATGTATGATTCACTTTGATTTTTCTTAAAATGATACTTTATTTGATTTTTAAAGCTCTCTTGTTGTGGCCCACTAAATTGGTTTTAGGGACTAATGGATCACATTCCACAGAATGAAAAAAACCCCATTGGCCCCTTGGGACCCTCAATAAGCCCAGACACTGTAGTACCCTCCTTCCATCTGTGAGCCAGGATCCTGGAGTCCCAGCTGGGCCATCCTGTTCTAGTCCCTGGAAACTAATCTCACAGAAAATTTTGTCAACTATAGCAAGCTTTCTGGAACTCTCCACTTCTAGCTGTGCCCTCTGCCATTTGGGCCCAGTTTGTCATCCTCTCCAGGTCCAGTAGATCACCCCACTTCTACCTGGGGTGCTCCACATTTTGTGCTTAGAGAGGATGGGCTTTAAATGGGGACCACCCAGACACTCTCATGGTTCCAGTCCCATGCTCAGTGAGGGGACCTTCTAAGAGGGTCATGTACCACTCCCATCCTTGGCCCTGGCCTCAGCCCAAGAAGCAAACCTAGGCTTTGTAATGCACCTTCACCCAGCAGCTGTCCTAGAGCTGATCTGGCAGCTTTCTATTGTTCCGTTCCCTCCCACCCAACCCATGCCTGCCCTCCTCGGAGCTACTCCCCCACCCCAAAGACCCTCAAGGCACCTCTCCCCAGGACTGGCCCTCTGGACATGCTGCTTAGGCCACAGTTCCATGCAATGGAAGCTTGTGGAGGTGGAGATGGGCACCTCCCTCCCCAACTTTGAAATGATGGTTAGAACTCACTTATCTCTTTCCACTTTGTCTCCCAACCAACCTAGAAACCCGAGGGCCTCTGGGAGAGCATGGAATGGTGCACCCTCCTCCAGGCCCAGGCGGGGGTGTACCTATTGTGTAGAGGAAGAGCAGCAGCCATGCAGGCAGCATTATGGTAGCCCAGTAGAAGCTTCTGAAGCGAGCAGCCTTCTGTAAAGGCTGAATCTAGTGTGTCTTCCTTGCTCTCTTTTCTACCCAAATGGGTGGATTTTACTAAACAAATACTGAGTGTGTTCTGTTTGCCAGGGCACAGCCTGAATAAAGCCGGAAGCATCCTTGCCCTAAACTTTGCAAAAGTACCATGGATGTTGCAACTAATATGCAGAATAAGAAGGAGGAGCCCATCCTCTGGTTGCCTGCCATTAGAGAAAAGGAGCAGGGCAGCCCCGCCAGGGTGGTAGACCCTTGGGATCCTGGGGTCCAGAGGAGCTAGTAACATAGTTGAAGAGGGAAAGAGGGGACAAAGGGAAAAATAGCTAGACTCCCCACTCTACTATCCACCTCACAACCATCACATTAGAGATTCCATCATCGTCTCCATCCCCCTTTGTATAAGAAAGACCACTGTGCCCCTGAAATAGCTTGATCAAAACATTATAGGAAGTAACAGGAGCGCTATTCAAGATTAGATCATGGAAAAGCATGAAATGGGATGACGGCCCCCACGAGTCCCACACATCAGAGCCCCGCCCCACCCCAAGTCTAGGATCTGGGTCCCAATACAGCACAGCCTGGATGGAGACAGAGGAACTTGCTCTGGAGAACCAAAGCTTGTGTTCTGTCTGTCCTGTTCCACCCTCATTGGCTTCAAGATTTCTCTCTTACACCAAGGGCCAGGTTTTGTTGTCGTTGTTTGTTTGTTTGTCTTTTAATAGAGCCTAGAAGACTCCTTTCTGCCACACCCCCCTTTGTAAAAGAAGCATAAACAGAACAGCCTAATGGGCAAAAAGAGAGCTCAATGCAGGTTGTCAAAGCTTCAGCAATGCTGTCTTGATGGAGCTCCGTGTGCTCCATCAGTAATGGCCTCAGGTGATATCATCCCCATGGTAGAAACAGCTCACTCAATCTCAGGGTGTCTTTGGACCACTCTCTAAGGGGTGGAGAACATGACCATCTTAGTCTGGAAAACACTTGCCCTATCACTCAGCTTTTAATTGTGCCACTCACAAAGGCTTCCGGTCTAAGTGTCTTCAATGAAGAACACTGCTAAGCACCAGGCTTCTCATGTCCAGAGAGAAGTAAAGCGAGGGTATTAGGGCCTCTACAGTGTGTCCCAGGGGCAGCAAGTGGCACTCCAGGTGGCAACTTGACATGCCTCCTCTTTCTTTCAGACCCATGCTCTTTGTTAACAAGGACTGTGCCCAATTTACAGAGCACTCGCCCTATTACTCTGGCCTGAATTCCAGACTCCAACTGCAAAGATTTGCGGGGCCAACCAGGGAAGCACTTAACCCAAGAACCCAGGCTTCACTCTCTCTTTAAGGGTAGGTAAAGGTCACTCTCTAACAGTGACAGCTGGTGGGTTTGTCTGTGTCTGAGTCATTCTTCTCTTCCAAAAGGAAACCATGTACCACTGGCCTCATCTTCATTACCCAAGCTGTGCAGTCGGTTGAGGAACAGACACAAGGGAGGCTGGCCTAGGGCCACAGCTGAGAAAGGCTGAGGCCCAATGCAGGGGTTCGCAGTCTTAAGAGTATATGTGAAGAAGAGCTCAGAAGGAGGGTGACGGGGTATATCTGTGCCTGAGGCCTCATCAAGGGAATCTAGAAAACAGAATTGTCATCTTAAAGAATCAATGTTGCATGATTTCTTCTAGAGAGATATGAACAAAGAGATATTTGTCCAAGACTAAGGATTTATTCTACCCAAGTCTAGCTTAGGGAGACAGTGAGTCTGTTTGGAGTTATCTCCTTCATCTCGAGTGATTCAAAGGCTGCTGCATCAGTGGAAAGTTCATCCCAGCATGGGGGACAACTTAGAATAACCGTGCCCCTGGAGCTCCCTTCAAAACGTGCAGATAGCTTCTTCCCCAGTGATTATCACTGCTTATATAACCCAAGGGAGGAGGCCTCCTGCATCCTGTCACAAGCTCCCTGTACCTTTCTATGCTATATAAGTGTCTTGCCTCCCTCCTGAAGGAAGTATTTGGATACAGAGGAACTGGCTACACAGCAAAAGGGACTCGAGACCCTCACATTAGATGGGCCAGGGAGAAAGCACCATGAGAGGCCCTCAGCATGAGACCATTCAGAAGACTGAGCCCGCAAAGAGAAACAGTTGCTGGGAAGTCTTTTCGATACTAGTCATGGTGTGGGGCGGAGAGGGGGCACAACCGGGGGCCAGGACTGGCTCATGGGACTTCTCTGGAAGCAAAGTCAAATGAGAGGAAGGTTGTCAGGCCACACGTGGCAAGGCCAGGAGTGATAAGACTGAGGAAGAGAAGTGTAGTACTCCAGAAGGCAGGAGAGACAGGCCAAGGGAGGAAGGGCAGACAATGCAGAGAGGGCCAGTAGAGAGCATGAAGGCACAGAAGGTGCAGTCACCAAGACAGAGCCCAAGCGGAGTCTCCCTGATGCCAGGGGCACTGCTAAGTCCCCTTCATGTACAGCTCCCATCTCTCCAGTTCTCTGAGTACTGACATCCGAGGGAGCCACGTGGACAGGGACCAGGATTGTTCTAGTTGTGCATATCCGGCATCAGGGACCCACGGGACGTTTGGGAACAGAATGTGTTATCTACAGAGACTCCAACAGAGTGAGGTCAGCTTGGCCCACAGTCAGAGGCTCAGAGGGAATGTAGATTAAGTCCCGCCCTCACTGCTCTTGCAATGTCAAGGCCAGGGAAAGGTGCACTTGGAGAGATGGAGGAGACAGATCTGCTGTGCAGCACATCTGGGCCAAGCTAGGTGCTCTGTGTGCCAGAAAGGCCCCAGTGACACGCAAAAGGCTGGTAAACACTCCCCAGCAAATAGCTCTCATAGGTTAGTGGAGGAAGTGCACAACCCTCACAGGCCCGGCAGGTGCTGTTGGCACAGGAGAAATCTGGCACTTGACATATGGCACGGCCACACCCCATTCCTATACCTGGGCGTAGAGTGACTAGGGTGCCAAGAAATTCCTAGGTCAGGGCTGCAGTCAAAGGAATCCTAGTTATCACCCTGTGCTCAGGCACCTCAGTGGCACCTAGAGGATGCTTGATAAATGTGCACTAAATGAGCAGGTGGCATTAATGTCCACTCACATTTTAGCTGGAGCACCTTGCTGAGAACCAGCCTGGCTGAGAGCCTAGGCCTGCCAGCGAGGTGTGGCACTGAGAACCAGCAGACTCCCCAGGCTCCATGTCTCTCTGGAAAGTTGGGAAATTGCCGTGGCTTTTAGAAGTAAGAGGGTATAAGGGTATCCTTTGTACTTAACCAGTCCTTATGTAAAAGTAACTAACATTTATGTTTAGGATACTTGGGATATGACTGTGGCCAGCTCTGGCATTTGATTCAGTCCAAGTTGTTTTTCACTGGGAACCAGTTTTGCCACCTACATGAGTGATGTCTCTCATGCCACCTTTTCCTAAGCTTCAAGTTGGAGCTCAGAGCCCCAAAGGGGTTTTCTCATTTATTATATGATCCAGGAATATGTCAACTACGTGGGGGAGGATTTGGGAAGGCAGGGGAAAGACACCAGGTATGCTGTGTTTAAAAATGGGGCTACTGGCAAAAGTGCTATGGGATGAACTCACAAGGTGTGGGAAAGGCTGTCCTATCTGTCTTCATACTAGAAAAAAAAATGATCTGCTCAGTGTTCAGCTACAAATAAAAGGAAAGCTTAAATAGAAAGGCACTAGATTCCCCTCATTGAATGACCACTCACTGTCCTAATTAGCTTTAGCTCTCAACCTGGCACAACCAGGAATCTTCTGGGAATCTAAAGGAATTACCTAGATCAAATTAGCCTGTAGACATGCCTATCAGGGCTTGTCTCAATTGTTCATTGATACAGCAGAGTACAGCCCACTGTGGGTAGCACCATCCCTGAGGCAGGTGGTCCTGACATAACAACAAAACATAAACCGACTTGCCAGCCAGCAAACAACATTCTCCATACTGCTGCTGCACTTCTTTGGCTGTGAAGTGAGTTTCCTGGTGGAGGTAATGCAGTGTGGAATTGCAATCAGGACTACTTTCAGGTTTCTGCCTTGAGTTCCCTCAATGATGATCTGTGACCTGGAATTATAAGCCAAATAAACCCTTTCCTCCTCCCTTACACTGCCCTTTGTCTCAGTTACTATTCTGTTGCTGTGATAAAGCACCATATCCAAGGAAACTTATAAAAAGAAGGCATTTCATCTGGAGGCTCATGATTCCAGGGAGTTAGAGTCCCTGACTATCAAGGCAGGAAACATGGCAGCAGGCAGACAAGCATAGTGCTGGAGCAATAGATGAGACCATCCATGTTGAGGCAGCAACACAAGGAGAGAGAGGAACACACACAGGGAGGGGGATTGACATGAGCTTTTGAAGCCATCGAGCCCCACCCCCCGCCTCCAATGACACACCCTCCTCCAACAAGGCCACACCTCCTAATCCTTCCCAAACAGTTCCACCAACTGGGAACCAAGCATTCAAATGTATGAGGCTATGGGGACCATTCTCCATCTAACTACCACACTTTTGGTTGGGATTTTTTTTTTTTAATTATAGAAATCAAAATGAAACTAAAACAGTCACCAAATAGAAGTCTACAGCATTTCCACAGGAAGTGTCCTTGTGAGTCCCACACATATGAGACTTACTGAAGATCTACAGTTAGCAGGCACATGCGAGTAACCCGCACTCAGCTGGTTTGACTACTGGGAGGGCAACAGTAGAGGCAGGAAGGACTTCCAGCAATGCTCAGTGCTACATTAGAGAGGTGCTGACTCAGATGCAGCTAATGCTGAGATCTGGCACCTGCTCTCCACGCACCCCAGCATCAAAACAGTTTCTTCATGGTGGGACTGGGAGCCTAACAGATGCCAAATTTATTTCTAGCTCATCAAAGTGGATTTGGGTGTGTGGTTTTTGGCTCCATTAAGTCTGAACTACATCAGTGCAGCAACATATTTTGGCATTAAGTACAAATGAAACTTGGAATCTATTGAATTCCACCTCCAGAAAACCCAGCCACTTTGTGAGCATTCTACCAATGCTTCCTGCCATGACAAGGAAAACCTCCACAGCCTGCACAGAGCTCAATCACATAAGGAGCAAGCTTGGCCGGAAACATATAATTGTTTATAGTACCCATGCTGGACCCTGAGATTCCTCCCTTCCCACTCCCTCCCTCCTCTGCCTTTCTCTCCCCTCCTCCTTCCCCCCTCCTCTCTCTCTCCCTCCCTCCCTTGTTCCCTTCCTCCCACCCCTCTATCCCCACTCCTCATCCCTCATGCCTCCTTTTACCCTCTCTACAGTGGCACTCAGAACATCCCATTGGCCCCTCAGTCTTGAGACATATGTAAAACTCAACTCTGACGTCTATAAGCTCCTGACCCATCATCACTGCCATGACTTTAAGAAAGATGTTCTCCAGCCCAGCCCAGCCCAGGCCCTAGAACCCCTGCAGAGGGAAGAAGACTCACACCTTCTGGACTACTTTTCTCATTCACTCAGCCTCAAGGTGCTAAGGATCTTGGTGGTAGAATGTTCTAGAGAACAGGACAATCCAGATGTGAAAGTCATTGTCCAAACTGATAGACAGGAAGCCAACCAGCAGCCAATATTTCTAGGAAGGACTCTGAAGAACAGATCTAATGTATGTTCTCTTTCTTTCATACCCCACCAGCTGTAAGAAATGGTAACATCCCTAGCTAAAACTCTCTTTTTCCTCCCACTTTTCCTGCCAAATCAGAGACTAGTGTGGAGGATAGAACTCATTCACCTTTATCTCGGTATACTTTCTCCATTGCATTCCAGGTTCTTCCTGGGAAGACTAAGGGTCTTACTTGTACATATTATCACCCACAGCAAAGACCACACAACTGCCGCCACAGTCTGCTAACAGTCCCATCCTCTATGTGCTACTTACTTCTATGTTTTCAGATACATCCTGCAACCCAGCTACTTTTGGGGAATTCCTGTACTCACATGGCAAACCATCCACCACAGAGCCAGTCTACCTCATATAGAGCAAGGTGGGCCAGCCTGGGAGTTTCCCCAGGGTCACTCTACTTTCTGACAGCAAACCTTGGTTATGTGTCTAACCACCCCATAGCAGGAGGCATGCAAGCTGTCACTAGAGCAAAGAGGCACAGCATACCATACCACATGAGAGAAGGTAGCCACATCAGGATTGCCCCAGCAAACACCAGCCCCTCAGAGGGATTGGTTTCCATCGTACGTATCGTCACCCAATAGCAGAAACTAAGCAACCACTCTAGATTTACACTCGATCCTGGTTAGACACCAGTTGCATTACATGAACAAACATGTTTTCACCTCAGACAGGGCACCAATGACAAATCAAAAACACTTCTACCCAAATCTGGCTTAGAGATAGAGTGAGTTCACTAGAGTGCACAGAAGAGCATGGGTGAGTTTATTTATAGGTACATGGATGACTTAACAGCAGGTACATACCGAAAAGTCCATTTCAACATGAGGGGTGACACAAACGCTGTATCCATGGAGATCTCTGCTGAGCTAGCAGACAACTCTCCTGGAGTCTCCTGGTCCTCAGCATTATTTATATAACCTCAAGGGAGGAGGATTGATAGTCTTGTAACCTTAGGCTTCCTCGGCTTTTTTTTTTTTTTTTTTTTTTTTTTTTCCTTCCCTCAGCTCATTTGCTTCCTTACTTTTTTTTTTTTTTTTTTTTTTTGTTTATATATGGGTACTTTGCCTGTGTGCAGGTCTGGGTACCATACATGCATACTGTACCTCCAGAGGCTAGAAGAGCGTGTCCTGAGGGTCAAGTTATGTGGGTGCTGGGAACTAAACTGGGGTCTTCTATAAGAGCAGCAAGTGCTTTAAACCCCTATCTCTCCAGCCATGGTGTCTCTAGTCTTATAAGCCTCTTTCTTGAATGTTTCTATTAATAGGAAGTCACCTTATGTCCCAGACTGGCATTGAACTCATGACAACCTTTGCCTCCCACTTGCCATGTGAGGCAATTACAAACATGAGCCACTATGCTTAGCTTCTTTTCTATTTCTTAAGAGAAGCTTGGCCACATTCCCCAACCTCCTTTGTAGTCAGTTGTGGTCTTCCTATTACGTTCCAGCTGCAGGACAGATGTGATTGTGAATAAGAGTAACTAGGGCTGCTACAAGGACAAACCATGGGACCCTCCCACCTAGGATCTTCAATGAACACCACATAAGGCACAGTCCCTTAAAGCCTACTCCAAAGATTCTGTGGTGCCACTCACCTCTGTTATCTCAGTGACAAATGAGGCCTTGAAAGTGTCATGGGTTAAGAGGAAGCAAGGACAGGGACAGGAATTGTGAGCCTTCTCTAGGAAGGGGCCTGAAAGAGGTTGGACAGAAATAAATGCCATATTCTACTTGGATCCCCTCCAAAGACAGAACATTAAGTCAGGAGGCCTCAGGAGTCACATTTGGCAGGGAGAGCTCTGGTGCTGGTGGCTCTTGTGTCACTGTTTCATAGGCTGCTGTGGTTGCTTGTGGAACAGTAATGGTTCCCCTGGGACTTGGAAGATCTGGCAGACATCCTTGGCCTGGTGAATATACAAATTTGAATAGCCAGCAATCCTCACAGGATACCTTTGCTGTGAGTTTTCCCTCCTCCTCAACTGCACAGAAATAGCTGGAGATTTACAATGGTCTGCGCATACTGTGCTTATTCCTAAAAAAGAAGGACAAGTTCAGATAAAATCAGCAGATATAGTTTTTTTTTCTTGCAGATACAATGTAAGCAGACCATAACTATAGCTGGTCTGACATACTAGTTAAAAGAAAGATTGGAAGTCGCATAGTAATCAAAGTGTCAATGATAAAAGACATCTCTACACTTCACAGGATAAAGCTTTCTTGGGTATCTGTAAGTCAAAGAAGGGTAACACAGGAGTCACCATATGTAGTCTCTAACAAATGTACATCAGGGGGTCCCTAGGATGGGAACCACATAGTCTCTCTGGCCAATGGAGCTACCAGGCATCTACTACAGCGCATCACAATGTGGATTGCCAGGATGCTGAAACAGGTCACTTCAAGGTTGAATGGAGGCCACAGTCAGATTCTGGGAACTTTTATGAAATGATCCACCCTTGTTGACAGGCTTTAGCATATCTGTGGTCAAACAGACCCCTGGGGACACAGGACATTCTCTCTCATTCTCTCGGGCTCTGTGCAGGCAGTGGGTAAAGACAGTTTCATTGTGGGCCAGACACTAGAATTTATACTCCTGGAATCAAAGGCAGAGTCCTACAGCCATTTTTTAAATGTCTCCATTCAGCCTCTGCCCACAGCATTATCACCATGGAACAAAAGCAGCCTGAGACCTTTATGAAAAACATCAGAATTACGTCAACTTGGAGAAAAAAATACTACTGGTGTGTCTTCCTGTCTGTTCTGAACATTATTGTATGTGCACTGGTGTTTTGCCTGCATGTGTGTCTGTATGAAAGTGTCCGATCTTGGAGTTACATATAGTTGGGAGCTGTCATGTAGGTGCTGGGAATTGAACCAGGGTCCTCTGAAAGAGCAGCCAGTACTCTTAATCACTGAGCCATTTCTCTCCAGCCCCCGAAAAGTTTTAATATATCTAGGTGTCATGGCTCATACCCATAACCCCAGAGCTTGAAAGCCTGAGATGTGAGAACTGCCATGAGTTCAAGGCTAACCTGGGCCACAGAATTGTGGTGGTTTGGATGAGAACTGGCCTCCATAGTCTTGGGAGTTTGAATTCTTGATCCCAAGCTGTGGGTGCTGTTTAGGAAGCTTTGGGTGTGTAGCCTTGCTGGAGGAAGAGATGGGGGCTGGCTTTGAGATTAATAAGCCTCAACCATTCCTCCCACTTCCCTGCTTTGTGCTGACATTTGAAGATGTGCGCCCTCAGCTACCTGCTCTGGCTGCCCTGCCTTCACAACATGGTGGACTTTAACTCTCTGGAACTGTAAGCCCAAATAAACTCTCCCAAAAGTTGTGTTTTATCACAGCAACAGAAAAGTGAAAAGAGTGAATTCCAGGTCTGTTGGAGGATGGTTTGATGTATTTTGATGCTAACTAAGAAAGAGTCATCACCTGGGCGGAGCAAATGAGATAGGCGTGGCTAAGGTTCCCAGGCTTGGAAAGGCAGAATCTTGGGAAGAAGAAGGCAGGAGGAGAAGAAGAGAGACAGGAAAAGAAAGGGAAGGAGGTCGCACCATCATGGGTTAGGTGTAAGAAAGCACAAGTCCGGCATGGATTGGACCAGATGAAGAACATTGGCATATGGATGGGAGGTAGCTTGCTTAGAAGCAGATGGCATGGGATTGGGGTAGATATCCCATGCCTGCTCCACTATGGGAAGTAGTTTAGAGGACTGATGTCTGCCCTACCCCAGGTTAACTAAGGCTATTTTAAAATATAACAGGTGTCTGTGTCTTGATTGATTGCTAGCGGGTTAGAATATACTGCTGTAATAGTAATAAGTATAGGTGTGATAATAAACAATTATTAGGCTGCACAGATAATTTAAAAACAACACAGGTCAGCTTGGGCTACAAAATAAGACTTGTCTAAAATAATAGTAATGAGATAGAGGAGGAAGTGCAGTGGGGAGATGAAATGTTTATTTAGGTTCACAAATTAATTCCCCAGCTCTTCAAAGACATACCAGAAACAATGATGACGTGTTTGGGTGCACCATAAGAAAGTAGAAAAGAAAAAGAATAGAAGGCGGGGGCGGGAGGGGCACTTGTTTTTTACTCTATAAACAGGTTCCCACTCCAAGTTGGTCGTTTTTTTATCTACTTGTCTGACATACAGTCCAGTATGCCCGTATATGTATGTATACTTGGCTAAAAAGGTAGCTCAGGTAACATCTGCACTGCTGAGCAAAGGGACCATTGCTTGCTGCTCTCCGAGGCTCTCAAGTTAATGGAGGAGAAAAGAGACAGCTGCTCTTACAGCCTTGAAACTGTTTGGCTAGAACTACGGTTCTTTCATTTACATGTAAGAAAATCAGGCCTGCACAGTTCAGCCCCACACCCCCTCTCCTTGTGTGAACCAGCGTGAAGCATGATGTTGGAAGGGGGTGAGCTCTGAGGCTGTCAGTGGAGAAGGGCCTTTGTTGGAAATCACTACCTGGCAGATGTATCCAAAACGGCTGCAGGTGGCTCTTGAGGAAGCTGGCCCTGGAAGGACCCAGAAGTCTCATGAAAGCAGAGCTATGAGTGAGGTGAGTGGGTGTTACCTTGTGTGGTGCATGCTTCACACATATCCTGGGTTACTTCCTATCCTACTGGCCTGCCTGCCCTCAAAAGGCTCAAGCTGGTCTTTTCTGGGCCAACTAGTAGCCCTGGAGACAGGAGAGACGAAGGAAATGTAAACACCAGTGAGGAGAGAAATCGGGTTCCCCAACCCAGATTCTGTGTGCCTCCACTCTCCATGCTAAACAAATACCAGTCACCGTTACCCTCAACATTACCTTCTGTATTGCACACACACACACACACACACACACACACACACACACACACACACACACACACACATCCAAGTCTTCTTGTCATAAACACTATTCAATACTTCTTCTTGCTCCAGCCTTCTTCTGCTGTGAAGGAAGAGCCAAGAGATGGGGTAGAGGTGGGTATGGGGGTGATATTATTGAAGAAGTGGGTGCCAAGGAGAAGCCACCCATCTGTGACCCAGCTTCTCCTAGTCAGCAGGTGAGACCTCCTACATCAGGAGCCAAGGCTTGGCTTCTCCCAAGCTGTGTCTCTGTCCCCAAATGGCTGGCTGAGGTCCTCAGCAAGCCCCAAGCTTAAGGCCTTGTGGCTTCGGAACCTGGTAAGAGCCTTTGGTCTCAGGGGCAACAGCAGACAGGCCCAAAGCCGGTGACACTCCAGGCCAGCCTGTGAGTCCTGGCATTGTGACCTCAGCTGTTCCGCACATAAAGAGGTGATCACCCTACCCTTGCATAGGATGGTGGCTTGGTCCCAGGGGGCTGTTGTGGGGAACACTCTGGCTCTTCCATCATGTCAGCCAAGAGGGCGGAACTGAAGAAAACTAGCCTGGTAAAGGAAGCATGGTTCGGGGCACTGTGGGGCCTCTGTGGGCTCCTGCAGAGTGGAGGCAGGACAGAGAGGATATTGGAAATGATCCCGTGAGCCTTCCAACTTTCTTTCTTTGTTCAGGGCACAAAGCAGTCTCTTGCCTGGAATGAGGTGTGAAACCGATGCCTGGCCTTGGGGTGGGAAGGAGAGAGGCCTGTGCTGCTCCCATGTAAGACCCCATTGCTCTTCACGACTGCTCAAAGTCCCGGAGGCAGCCATGGCCCGCGTCTAACTGGTGGAGCTGAGGCTCAAAATATAACCGTGACAGATTATTAAGCCCACTTTATAGACGAGGACGTGGAAGCTTTGGCACTAAGACGCCGGCACTAGTATGGCTAAACAACAGGACAGCTGAGACTAGAACCAGGGTCACTCTCTTGAAACAATCCTCTGGGGCTTTCCTAAAAGTTGTTCAAAAGGGCTTTCTCTGCTGGATGGGCACGTGTATGCTCATTAGGAATGGATAAAGACCAGAAGCAACAGCTAGAAGCAGACACCATCCTGGGCCCATGGGAGCCTGTGCACAAGTTCAGTTCAGAGTTCGTTGCTGTGCGGCTTCTCGCTAGGCTTGTGTTAACTTCTTCTGGTCCTGACACATGGCCGACAACACTGTGCCCTTCTCTTTCTGTAGAAAAGGAACTACAAGGCAGTTTGCCTGGAACTGAAGCCAGAGCTGACACAGGTAAGCTGGTTTGAAGCTATGCTAGCAGCCAGGCTTGAGACCCATGGGGAGGTAATTGGAGATGATGGGTCATTTTCTATTCCTGGTGGCCAAATCCTGTCCTTGGTGCTTGAGGACATAAAAGAGATATGTTTCTGTTCTCACAGCTCTTCACACCAGTAGCCAGTCAGATACACAAAAAATAAAGAATGTCAGCTGTGTTGACCTGGGATGTGGAGAATGATGGTTTGGAGACAGCAGTGAATGGTTGTTTTAGACAGAGTGGTTGGGAAAGGCCTCCCCTGAGGCAAGGGCACAAGGACTAGATGTTGGCAACGCAGAGTCTGAGGAAGAACCTTCTAGGTGGAGGGAAGCTGCAGCCTGCGCTGGAGAGAAGCTTGGCTGTGCAAGCAAGCAGGAGGGGGGGGAAGAGCAGGAGGGGGGGAGAAGAGTTGAGGCCCACTGAGCCAGAGGAGGAGTGGAGGGCACTTCTGCACAGGCAGGGCCACCAGCTTTTCTTTGTGCCTTGTCTCCAGGGAGGCACAGAACTTAGGGTGGTCTCTCTAGCGTCTGTAATCCCAACCCACACCTACTATTCCCAGTACGTCTGTATGCCTGTTTCCATCCACAGATAAGTGATTACAAAGGAATTAAACAAGAAGGGCTATTCATCAAAAAAGGGATGACACAGGATCTGAAGGTCAGTGTTTGGGCCCAGGTGGCCTGGGGACAGATAAGCATGGTGAAAGGATGGCTAGCTAACTTCTGAGTATTGGTACCTGCTGGCACCTGCAGCAAGGAGACTTCACTCTGGTCTTTTTTTTTTTTTTTAACCTGTTAGTTTGAAACTATTGTGATTACCTAGAAGTTGCAAAGAATGGCATAATGAATTCTAGCACACATTTCCCCAACATCCCCTAAATGCTGGCAGTTTATCAGCCACTTTATTCTGTTTCTGTCTGCCTCTCTCTCTCTCTCTCTCTCCACACACACACATACCCCTTCATATCTATAGGTCCACACCTTTAATTCAACCAATCTGTGATTAAAATATTTGGTAAAACATTACAGATATTTTTCCATCATGTCCTAAGCCAGTGTAGCATGTATTTGCATATCGTTTACATGTCATTTGCATCATATTTGCATTATGCATTTAAGTGATCCAGGCAGGGCTTAAAGCACAGGATGTAGGGGATGTCAGCATTGGCAAATCTGGGTATCTGCAGAGTTCCGGGAACCAATTCCTCTCAGATACTGAGGAGCTCCTGTGTGTAGTTACTTCCTAGTCTACCAGTTCTGGATAATGCGTGGGTATCCTGACTGTATCTCCCTTTCCTGGGCTCTTCTTCCCTTGGTCTTCATCACAGAGGGTCCTGAAACCAATCCTCCATGGATACTCAGCGTTAATGACAGCATACATTCTCTGAGCCATTTGAAAGTTAAGTTTACTCAAATCTTTAGTGCGTATTTCCTAAAGTCAAACATGTTCTCTTACGTATTTGTGTGTGTAATTGTCAAAATCAAGTCATTAACAAAACCTTTATTTTGATGTCATTACTTTAGCAACAAAATCTGTTGGACTGTGTTGTAATCCCCGTCACATGTTACATCTAGTCTCTCCTCTCCTTCCCCCAACATCGCCTCCCCTCTCCTCTTCCTCCTCCCCTCTTTCTTGTTCTCCTCCTCCTCTTCCTCCTCCTCCTCCTCCTCCTCCTCCTCCTCCTTCTTCTTCTTCTTCTTCTTCTTCTTTTCTCTCTCTCTCTCTCTCTCTCTCTCTCTCTCTCTCTCTCTCATCTCTCTCTTCTCTCCTTTCTCTGGTGTATATGTGTGTACATGTACATGCACTGTGTTTCGCCAGTATGGAGTTGGAGTTAGCATTTATGGGCCTCCAGATATTGGTGTTGGAGTGGAACACAGGTCCTCTAGAAGAGCAGCAGGCATTCTTAACAAGACTCCAGCCCCGTCAAGCCTCTTCAGTGTGAATTACTTTCAGTGTTTATTATTTTACTGATAACCCCTTACTTTCTACTTGTCTGCTGTTTCTAGATTTAGGCTGGGTGTCTCGGGCAAACCTTCCAAAGCTATGCTCTTTTCAGTGTGTCCCCAAGGACCTGCCCTTGTCGACTTTATCCTGTGTCTCTTAATTTTTTTTTTTTTCCCTCAGAGTGAACTCAGGGAGGTGAGGAAAGAACTCAATGAAAAAATGGAAGAGATAAAAAAGGTACTATGATTAAGGCTTCAGCCAGAGAAGAAAAGCAGAGCTTTGTGGAAAATGGAGCTGCTGGCTCTGAATAGTACAGGAAAACAGGACGTGCATGGCAGAGCAGGAGCCTACTCACACCTGGACCCTCTAGTGTCTCAACCCTGGGCAGAGCAGAACATTCCATTTTTCTCCCATGCCTCTTTTCAGTTAAGGACTCCCTCCCTGTATTAAGGTTGGGGTGATGTAACCTCAGCAGTAAGAGTGAAGAGGGGTTCACAAGGAATTTGGAGACAGTCACAGATCCTTAGGCATCTCCTGGAGCAAGGGGCACAGAAAGAGCTCTCTTGTTTCTATGATACACTCACGTATGGCTTACTTGGGGGATAGGGGACTGAGCAAGAAGGTGTAATTCAAGCTGTGGTCTGAGGTCCGTATGGCGGGACCTGTTCCCTGGACCCTTCATGGGCTTCTTAGGAAGAAAGCGAGTGAGTTATGCAGCCCATTTACTCATCTGTTCCCAAGATCCAGCTGCTGCCCTTGGCTTATGTAGCATTCTATCCACCTGTCCCCCAAAGTCAGCTGCTCTCCTTTACTTAAAAAGCCCAGAGGATTTTGTGACTGGCTTAGGCAACACGCTTTGTGCCTTGTTAAATCAAGCTTTTCTTCCTCATTAGATAAAGGATCTAATGGACAAAGATTTCGATAAGCTTCATGAATTTGTGGAAATTATGAAGGTAAGCTTCACTGTAAGCCTTCCGTGGGTCACATGGGAAAGAAATGATGGAAGAGATGCCAGGCCCCTGCCCGGAGGTACCTGTTGCCCACTAGACAGAAGTGGAAGGGAAGTTACAGGCTGTCTGTTTATTAGGGGTTAGGGTAATGAGTGCGAGTGGGTGTTAGAATCCTTAGAGAGAAGTTGAGCCTTAAGGCCTGATGATTATGTTGCAAGCTTCATGTGAGGGTAAGGAAGGCCCAGTGTCATTTCCCCTTTGACTCAGGAAACAAGAAGGAAAATTCGGACCAAATGTTAGTCTGTTTCAGAATGACTTGTAACAAGAGCCCCAGGTGCATGTTCAAATGGGGCCTGAGTCCCTGTTCCCACGCCCCACCCCCACCCCCCAGAAGCTTGAGAATCACTGTGTAGAAGCCTAAGCAGGCGAAAGGCAATATGTAGAGTATTTTCAAGAGTTCCAAAGGACAGTAGGCTTGCCGGATAATTAAAATTCATGATAAACGCACAGTCATCAAATCAGGGTGGCTAACAATAAGAAGAGAAATGAGGGGATGTGAGTACATAACCCTGATGGCTTCTTTGCCATCCCAAGAATCCCCCAGGAGCATATTAAAAACACCCATACACCCAGCCTCCCTACAGTAGAGAAACAGATGATTACAAAATGTATATATGTGTTTATCTATGTGTATCTATGTATATATGTGTGTGTGTGTGTATATGTAGGTGTATAAAGACAGTCTTCATAGTACACACTGACCTCCCACTTTTGATTACTCCTGCCTCGCCCTCTGAGTGCTAGAACTGCAGGCACACTCCTCCCCACCCTTGGCTGCTTCACAAGTGATCTGGATGTGTGCCCGCAGACACGAGCCAGGTCCTCCAACCCTCCAACACACCCACCAACCTCAGACGCACATTGGAATGAGATCAGAGAATCTTGTCTTGCTTCTCCCCCTTAAATGCAGCCTCTCCTCACAACAATTAAGTCAAAATCTTTGAGGGTGAGGGCCCAGCACCAGTGACTTAAATTTTCCCATGGGATTCTAGTGTACACTTAAGGCTGAGAACCATATTTCCATAAAGTTTTTTTTTCTTTTTTTTGGGGGGGGGGGAGAATTCAAGCCAGGGTTTCCCTGTGTAGCCCTGGACTCACTTTGTAGACCAGGCTGGCCTCAAATTCAAAAAGATCCGCCTGCCTCTGCCACCCAGAGTTCTGGGATTAAAGTCTTATGGCCACCACACCTGGTAAAAATGTCTGTTTTATTTGAAACAGATTTCTCTATGCTAGGAGATAGAAAAAGAAGTGTCTTGAGTAATTTTGGCAAGCTGCTTCATATTTGAAGGGCAGAAAGAAAAGTTAGCTTAGCAAGTTAGACAGCCCCCACTTCCCTTTACCAGAGGACTCGCATGAAACCTGGGCTGGCCATCAGCTACATCTGTGTAGGGGGCCTAGGTCCAGTCCATGCATGGTCCTTGGTTGGTGCTTCAGTCTCAGCAGGCCCTTCCAGGCCCTGCTTAGTCAGCTCTGTCGGTCTTGTTGTGGAGGTCCTATAACCTCCAGGTCCTTTTCTCCTTCCCCCCACTTTCCCACAAGGCTCTGTACATATCACCCAATGTTCGGCTGTGAGTCTCACCATGTGTTTCAGAGTGCTGCTGGGTGGAGCCTCTCAGAGAACAACTTTGCTGGGCTCCTGTCTGCAAGCATAGCAGAGTATGGTTAATAGTGTCAGAGGTTGGCTTTCTCCCATGGGATGGGTCTTGGGTTGGGTCAGGGATTAGTTCCCTTAATTCCCTTAATCTCTGCTCTATCTTTATCCCTGCCCATCTCGGAAGCAGGGTCAATTTTGGGTTGACGTTTCTGTGGGTGGGTCAGTGTTCCCCTCCCCCTACTAGGAAACTTGCCTAGTTAGAGGGTGTTCTTTTCAGTCTCTTTGTCCCCTGCTACTTGGAGTCTCTGCTAGAGATCCCTCATATCCTCCCAAGAGCTTACCCTGACTTAGGTCTCTAGTTTTTTGCAAAGGGCACGTGCTGTTCTATATTAACATGCAAACACCATAAGCATTTTATTAGTAGCCACTCTGGGTATGAAAAAGCACAAAGAAAGCTATTTCAGGCAGGGAACAGCTTGGGCACAGCAGGAGAGGCCTGTTTCCCTGGTCAGTGGGGAGACCAGCCATGGAGTGGGGTCATCTTGGGGGAGCTTGAGAAATAAAACTGCATAGGCACACAGTGAACAATGATGGGTTCTAAGAAACAGCTGACAAGCTGGGACTTGTCTAGGAGATTCTTAAAGAGCACACAGGGAGCAGCTGCTGGCAAGGTGGCCTGGGAGGTGCGAGCAGGTTGGGAAGATCTGGAACTGCCTCCAGCTGGTATGGAGAGGGCTAGAGGAGGGTGTAGGGAAGAGGGGAGAATCTGGAGATACAGTGGTTCTTGGTGTCCATGGTGACACCCGAGTTTCCCTCTGGATGTACAAAGGCAGTGGAGAAAATGATGAATATAGTGGGGGAGTGGAGCTCATCTAAAGTGGGGAGGGGCTTGCTGAGACTTGTAAGAGTAAAGGACACTGTGTATGCTTGGCCTGAGGGGCATATTTGACCTGAAGGAGATTTTGTTGCTATTTCCATGGATACTAATGTTTACAAATACTCACACAGCTGTCCTCAAAAAAACCCCTCCCTCCAATGGTAGGGGATCTGGTGCCTTTGTCAGCTTTCTACACCAACTAACCTGGCTCAGGGTTGTTTTATATCAGAATCACTTTCACTGGCATAAATTATTTTTATTTATATTTTATGAGAACCGAACCCACACTCAGTTCTCTTCGTGGTGAAGACTGTCACTTCCAGCCTCTGCACCCTTCGTGTCCACTGTTTTTTCTCTCCAGCTTTTCCCATATCAAATTCTATAGGTTATCTTTACTTTTTTTTTTTTTTTTAGTTCTTAGTAAATGACAAGTGAGCTGTATTGTTTTAACTACTGTCTTCTATTTCATTCTTATGATTTACTTTTTTTTTTTTTATGCTTGTGTATGTGTGTGTGTGCGTGTGAATCCCTGTGGGGTGGGGGTGAATGCACAAGGTGGCGGAAGCATTGGATCCCCTGGAATGGCAGTTACAGGCAGTCTGTGAACTGCCTGGCGTGACTGAAGATGCTCTCTTAGCCACCGAGCCATCTGTCCAGCCCTCACTTCACCTGTTTTATTTTTTGGTCTTTCTACTGGAACTGTGCTGTTTGGGGGGGGGGGGGATGTTAAACACTGGAATCAAAGAGTCTTTGAGGTCCCAACATGTTTTCTTAGTTGCATTGTTTCATAGGCCGATGCTTCATATCTGAGGTCAGCCAGAACAGCTCCTGGCCTCTGACTCCCCTAGAGGCTATGGTCAGTCTGTTATCCCTCTGTGCTCGAGTCTCATCATAGACGAGGGTAGAAGGTGGCTTTCAGGGACATGCTCTATTCACCACCTCCACCAAGTCGAGTGAGCATCCTTGATGTAGGAGGCAGGAGTGGTTTGCAGACAGAGGGGGGAAGAGGGACCTCCAAGCTCTTCGGAAGGGGGATTCCAGCCTCGGGTTCTCTCTTGAAGGAAATGCAGAAGGATATGGATGAAAAGATGGATGTTTTAATAAATATACAGAAGAACAAGCTGTAAGTGTCACCCTCCTCCCTTCACTTTGCTCGGTGCGCAGGGTGCCGGGAGAATGCACCCCTCCAGGAATTGTCTTGGCTCCACCATTACAATGGCTGGAAGTCAAGGCCTTCTGTGCACCTGTGTACTGGTAGAAACAGTCTTCCCAAATCTCTGCTCCCCTCCCCCGCCGCCCCCCCCCCATCCCGACCCACCAGTCCCCTTCAAAAACAGCCAAAGGAGCAACATGAACTCGGACAGATAGGAAAGATGGACAATGACTCCCAGCTCGGACTCAAGAAAATGGAAGACTCCAGTGGGGGTTCATTAGCTAGAGACAAGATGATGATGTCACAAAAAGCAAAGAACGATGTGCTGGATTCCCTTCATTCATGTCAGAGTTGCTACGTAAGTGGACTGCTGCCCGCCCTCCGTGCTGGTTCTGGAGCCCTGGGTTGCTCCTGCCCGGAGTCCCCCAGCGCTCACTGTATCGCCAGCCCTTGGATGCATCCCTTAGTCTAGCAACCTTCAGTTGCCTCGTCTCCTGCGCTGTGGCGAATCTTAAGCCATGATTGTGCAGTCAGCCCTTAATGTGCCAACTTCCAAATTCCGCTCAGCCATTCCGCCCTTTTCTCTAGCAAAGCCTGATCAGGTTGCCCGGCAGGCTGGCCAACTTGAACCAGGAAAAAAAAAAAAATGATCTTTCTTGTGCCGTTTCTGTCCTCTACAGGAGAAATGTTTGTTGTGTGCCCTAAAGACCAACTGCAAACGGGGGTAGGTAGATCCAAACGAGAAGCTCTTTCTCTCAGCTGGGTGTCTTGTTATCCCAAAGGGAGTATGCTTTAGCTCCCTTTTGCAGCAAGGCCCATCTGTGGTTGTACAGGGAATAGGGGCCATGAGTGGATTCTGCCACCCAGCATACCCACCCAAGGCGTAGAGGATGTGGCACGAGGAAAGAGGATTTGGGTGACCAAGCCTAGCGTTGCTGTCCACAAGTTCTCTCGGTGGGGAGGGTACAGCGTTCCGCGGTAGCTTCAACCTGGCCCCAGGTTCCCCCACGTCTCTCCCACCCGGCAGGAGACCATCACTCCACGCCTGGGCGCCCTACTCACCTTTGTCATCTGGAGCTGCTTTCTGATTTACCTGTACTTGAACCCCGACGAGATGGACTATGTGCTCCCAACCTAGCAAAGCCACGGAGCCTACCTGCCTGCGGCAGCACCGGTGCGTCCTCTCCCCTCGCCGTGAGCTGCGCAGCAGGGGTTTCCTGTACTCTTAAACACCCTCCCACCCTCACCCTACCCTACCCCAAACCAGGCTTCCAGATGGAGATTAAAAACTTTCATTTAAAGTCAAAAGATCTTCACCATTTAAAGAAAAAAAAATGTTTATTACATATACAGTGTTCTACCTGCATGTACTCCTGCACACCAGAAGAAGGAACCAGATCTTACAATAGACGGTTATGAGCCACCATGTGGTTGCTGGGAATTGAACTCAGGACCTCTGGAAGAGTAGATGGTGCTCTTAACCACCGAGGCATCTCTCCAGCCCCGATCCTCACCATTTTGAGTACCGGCCCAACATTTGCGCCCCCGGAGCATTACTTTTATTTTCTTGTTCTAAATCAGTATATTCAGACCCCACCTCCTCATCCTCTCCCTGTTGGCCTGGGAGACATTTTATCTGAGTGCTCCCAGGCTTGCTTGCCTCTCTCCATTCCACTGGGCCCTAAAAAGTCCCTAGCTCAGAGCTCCCAGGAGATGTCCAAGATATGGAGCACCCCGAGGGCTGCCCTGCCTACTGATTGCCACATTCTTAGTTCCTGCAATGTGCCCTGGATGTCGTGGGTAACTCGGGCAACCTCGAGCCTGGCAGGACTGCCCTGCTCCACCCTGGATCTTATCACGGGGGTGGGCGGTCTGATGCCTTCCTCAGGCTCTGGAGAGGCTCACCTGCTTTCCCCGCTCCCTCCCATACTCAGTCCCTCCCTCCCTCCCTCCCTCCCACATTCAGTCCCTCCCTCCCTCCCTTCCACACTCAGTCCCTCCCTCCCTCTACTCCAAAGGAGCAATGTCCTTTCGAAGACCTTCACAAACTGGAGAGGAGCTGAACATCAGGTGACACGCGCCTTTGATCCCAGCCCTCAGGAGGCGGAGACAGGGAAATTCTGTGAGTTCAAGGCCAGTCTGGTTTACAAAGCAAGTTCTAGGCCAGCCAGAGCTGCACAGTGAGACCCCGTCTCAAACAAAAACAAAGATGAGCCTGTGACCGTCAGCCTCTCCTTTTCTACTCTGTGCTCACCTCAGGCCCCTAAATGAGGGAAGACAAAACTGGCTGCTAACTTGACAGGAGAGGAAGACATGTGGAGAAAAATGATATTTTAGTGACTATTCCACTGATGGTCAAACTCTTTGGCTTTGTTTTGATGGGTCTCTGTGTTCACTCCACACCAACTCCCTCACCTTTTTATTTTGTTGGATGCTTCCATGGGTGGACAGTTTGTTAATCAGCCAGGTTTGTACAGTGACAAAAAAGCAGTTGGTACTTCAGATACACAGTTTAAAGCAAAAGCCAAAACACAACTTGGCCCTTGTTATTCCAAGCAGTTTGTAGTTTTAAAGGAGATATGGTAAGCACACACCACATTCTGTATATTATAGAGCGTCTGTAATGAAGTACAGTAACCAAACAGGAGGCAGACAGGATGGAGCTAGCTCTTCCTTGTTTCCCATCATCCTCACTGTTAACAGACGATCACAGATGGAATGCCTGAGAGCAACAGGAAATGGGTCTAAGAACAAAGTGTCAGCAGGACTTGAGTTACTGCTGGAGGCTCTGCCGGGAGAATCTGCCCTTGCCCATCCTTAATGGCTGCCTCCCATCCTCAAAGCCAGTCTCAGCTGGTGGGGTCTTTTCTCAAGTTGTATCAGCTAACACAGCTCACCTTTGGGTTTCTCTTAAAGATCTTTGTGATTACAGGGAGCCCACCTAGACAACCCAGAATGTCCTCGTGGTAGTAACTAATGAATAGAGCGAGGCAGAAGTAGTGCAGGCTACTTCAGAGATACGGCGGCCCCCTTCCATCTTGCTGCCCTTAGAAGCCAGCTGCCATGCTCTGAAGACACTGAAGCTGTCCTAAGGCAGGGGCCTGAAGTCTCCTGCCAAGGGCCACCTAACATACCGTAGGCCTTGAGCTCAGAGGGTAACTCCGTTGATTATGTAACGTGCAGAAGGGGCTCAGAGCCTCTGTACTGCAGAACACTGGCCCCATCCACTCAAATCTCTCCGACGTCTTTTATAAGGGCACTAACTCCATTCTCAGGGCTCATTAGGGAGCTAGTCTCCTCCGAAGGCATCGCCTGCACATTTTAGAGACAGGTAAACATCAAACGATAGGATCTCTCTTACTTCTGCACGTGGGCAACCCCTGGGCTCTTTCCCACGACCCTTTACTGTTTTCCAAGGACCTATTTCTCTTCCATCTTGAGATACTGAGAGCTGTTTTTCTCAACCCCGGGCCCCCAGGATCAACCCACTGTTCTGAGAATGAATACATAGTATTTGATCAGCATCCGCCTTCAGGGGTCAGAAGCTGAAATTCAAATTAACACTGAAAGAAATCCAACTGGTTCCAACCATTACTTGATGGTAGAAAAGAAAACTGGCCTGGAACAAGAGAGAAAGCCCCTGTGACCCTAAAATGCACCCCCCCCAAGTCCTGTTCTTCAATAAGAAAATAAAACACCCTGTCCTCCTCTGAATCAAGTGTCTATAATCATAATTTGATTGATTAGAGAACGTTCCCGCCCCCCTATCCCTCCTCTTATTAGTATCCATCTGCTAGCTCATTATTCCTAGCATGGCTGAGGTTGGAATATGTTTGTTTGAGAGGAACCAACGTTAACTTTAGCAGAAGAATGAACTTGAACCATGGTCTCCAATCACAGCCTCTGGCAGGTGACCCCCAAGTCTTAGGATTACAGCCCCGACCTGTCCCCCAGGCTCTGTCCACCCTGTCTCTCCAGGGCCTCCCAGTCCTGTCATACTCCACACAGCCAGGGGTCAGTTCCCCCACCTGTGCCCCCAAGTCTCTTTTTGGCTCAAAGCCCCAAGAGGGGTCTTTGTGCTTGCTCAGTTTTCTGACAGCCGGGGCACAGGTGGACCCCTAGCCCAACACTGGACCGTGGTCCCCAGCAGGATTTCCTTTAGCCCATCTGCCTACCTGTCTGCTCCGTGCCCTGCGTGAGACAGCAGGAGACTTGGAGCGCTGGGGAGTGCTGAGTCCTCCTGAGCAGCTGGGACCAGCACGCCTAGCCAGAGCTCTTTGGAATAGTTTGAGGATTCCTGAGAAGGTGAGAAAAGGGAAAGCCCACAGTGAGCTAGCTAATAAGGGAGCCATCTTCCCTTGGGACCATCCCATTTATCCTTTTGTTGCCTCTGTAACTGACTGATCCCTTCACACATACCATTGCTGAGGACCAAACCCAGGCTTTCACAAATGATAAGAAAGCGCTCTTCCATTGAGCTGCAATGCCAAGCCTGGTGCTCTCTCTCTCTCTCTCTCTCTCTCTCTCTCTCTCTCTCTCTCTCTCTCTCTCTCTCTCTCTCTCTCTCTCTCTCTCTCTCTCTCTCCCCCTCCCTCCCTCGCTCCCTCCCTCCCCCTCTCTGAAAGCTCTTAAGACCTTTCCCAGAAGAGCCGAAAAGAAGACAGGAACTATACAGTTTACCGATCACTCTCTACTTCCGCCGCTTGTTGGTTGTCGTGGGTGAATTCATACATTTGCATATTTGTGCCACATACTCATGTAGCCCTGGCATCTTCTTTCTTTGTCATAGCAAACAAGTCGCCATGCTCCACGGGACTCCCCACGTTTGCCTTTGAGACAGGACCTCATGCAACTCAAGCTAGCCAGGAAGTTGTATGCAACTGAGGCTGGCCTTGAACCCCTGATCCTCCTCCATCTACCTCCTTCCTGGATGCTGGGATCACAGGCATGTACCACCATTCCTGACTCCATGTCTGTTGCCAAAGCCCTCCCCAGCCCCATATTCCTATATACACTGTAATCCAAGCTCCAGGCATTTAGATTCTGAATTACAACAGTTTCCTGTCCATTCCTCTCAACTCAGTTTTTAACCCCCAAAGCCTGTAATCTGTACGCACAGCAGAGCATTCCCCACCATATGACCCCTAACTGATACTTTCCTTCAAGACACACACTTCTGCAGACATCCCCTGAGCCCATTGCATAAGGTACAGTGGCATTCCTCTTTGCTTCCCCCTCAATACCTTCCACTTTTGACCTTGGATTTTGTTTTGTTTTGGTTTTTCGAGACAGGGTTTCTCTGTGTAGCTCTAGCTGTCCTGGGGGCTCACTCTAGACCAGTCTGGCCTCGAACTCACAGAGATCCACCCACCTCTGCCTCCCCAGTGCTGGGATTAAAGGCTGACCTTGGATTTCTGCACTGTCTCTTTACACTTCTATCGGTAACTGCCCCCCACGCCTCCCACACACAGGGCACCCCCTGCCCTCCACAGGCCCCCTCCCACATTCTTGCTTTGCTCACCTCATCCTCTGAGGCCCTGTGAAATCCTTGTTGGATGCCCTGTCTCCTCCCAGCTAAGTCAGCTGCTCAGCCAGAGGCATTTTGCACAATCTTACTCTTCCAGCCCCTATGGCTCCCTCTTTCTCCACGCAGCTGGTGTGTGTCTCTGGAAGGGCTCACGTTATTACCTTCTGTTCTCAGCATGGAGGTCATACCTGTCTTTAGCAATTGCTGAGGGCGGTTGTCTGAATATTTGCTACCTAGCCTGTGAAAGGGTCATGTGTCAACTCTCTTCCTCCTGCACCTAGAGTCTGTGGTCTGAGTACCATGGGTACTCTCAAAGGAGGTCAGTAGACCAGCAGAGTCCTTGCACCACAGGGATCCCTCTAGGACTTGACAGACTTCGGGAGGTCCCACAAAAATACTCAACTACCCAAGCTCCCAGCCCAGCATATGCAACTGTGTCCTGTGCTTAGATCAGCCAGTAAGGTGAGGACGTGGATGTTTCCTGCTAGATGCCAGTCTTAAGAACTAGAAGAGAGTTTGAACAGGACCCCTGGGCTCAGATCCACCCATCATAATGTTCAGCCAAGGGCAATACATGCAGTAAACTTCGAACCCCTACCCAGATCTAGCCAATGGACAGGACATTCTCCACAGTTGAGTAGAGAGTGGGGACTGACTTTCACACGAACTCTGGTGCCCCATATTTGATCACATCCCCTGGATGGGGAGGCCTGGTGGCACTCAGAGGAAGGATAGCAGGCTACCAAGAAGAGACTTGATACCCTATGAGCATATACAGGGGGAGGAGGTCCCCCTCAGTCACAGTCATAGGGGAGGGGAGTAAGGGGAAATGGGAGAGAGGGAGGAATGGGAGGATGAAAAGGATGGGATAACAATTGAGATGTAATACAAATAAATTAATAAAATATATTTTTAAAAAGGAATTAGAAGAGAGTCATCAAGATGGCTTAGTGGGTAAAGGAGCTTGCTCAAACCAATCTGACCACCTGAGTCCAATCTCCAGGATCCGAAGGGTAGGAGAGAACCAACTCTTGCAAGAGGGTCTCAGATCTCCATGTGCAAGGTGTGGCGTGTGTACAGCTGCAGGTGCCCACAGAAATAAATGCAATGAAAATGTTTAGGGGGAAAAGAGAACTAGAGGTCATTATGCAAAGAGCCAAAGCCTCCAGGAGCAGCCGAGGTCCAGCCTCCTTTGTGTATCTGCTGTGCGGCTTTCTCAGCCGAGCCCCACAGCACCCAGCTCAAGGGCAGCGAATTGTCAGATGTATGCTCATTTTCTTGGCTGTCCTACAGCTGCCATGTGTGCCTTAAGACACGGCCTGCTGGGAGTCACAGTGGCTGTTCCTGGAGACATTGTGCCCGGGCCGTCTTCATGTGCTTTTCTGTCGTCTCAATGTCACCTCGTGTGGAAAGGACTGATGCTTAACTTCCCTCCCTCAACACTACTGGGATTCTGTGCAGACAGGGTCTTAGGGAACATTGCTCCAATGCACTTCCTGCTGCTTTGTGCTGCAAAACTTTGCTCTCCTGAACACACGTAGGACCCAGGTGATGATCAGGTGGATGGGGAACCCAGTTGTCAAGTTGGATTTCTTTCCCTGGGAATTTGGAGTAGGATACAGTTGACTCAGTTGACCTGCAGACCGAGAGCTGGGAACTTAATTAGAAACAAAACAAACAAAGGCTGTTGTGATAACAATGAAGAGTGAGCCAGCACTGCCTTTCCTTGACTCAAGAAGCTTTCAAGTCATACTCTCACCTTCCAAACACTCTGGCTACTCACAGCTATGCCAGGGCAGTGACAAAATGAACTCTGGTCTACGTTAATTTAGGAGAACAAACAAATGCACTCTGGCTGTTAGAGGAAACAAGAAGGCTAGTGTGCTAAGCAACAGGAAAACACAGCCATACTATGGGGGATGTGCAGAAGATAGGGAGGGGTCCCTTGCGACAGTATCTTATGCCTGTAACCTCAGTGACAATGACAACAGAGTGTGGAGCAACCGGCTCACCCAGCCCACCCACAGCACAGGTGCCCAGTGCAGGCATCATCCGAGACACTTGAGGGTGAGTCATTTGGGAGTAGCTGGGGAGAGGAGAGCCGGGCCCCGAGTGGGGAGAGGCCAAATGGTGTCATCCATTGCCCGTGACCATGACAGACCTGGCACAATGCCCTCAAGAAGCCCTCTTCTGTCACAGGATGAGAAAGAATGGGTTGGGGCACCCACATTCTTAGCCTAGATCAGCCCTTCTCCGTCCCAACAGGTCTGACTGCATCTCCGTTTCTATGAAGGCCAGGACCCCAACCATCCATCTATGAGTCATTTCCTCAACTGGCCTCAGGGGTTAGTTCCCTAGAGCCTCCAACAGCCCACCCCAATATAGCCCTCTCTATATCCGTGATCAGGGTAACTTTGGGGGGGGGGCATTCTATGTTAAAACAATACAAAAACAAACAAAACAAAACAAAAAAACACAACCAATTTCAATCACCAGAATTGAGATGAAAGAGTGAATGTAAGAACCTTCCTCCTCACCTGTAGAGGAACCAGAAGGTGCAGCGCGCCTTCCTCAGGAGGGTGGGGTTGCCAGGCTGGCCTTGAACTCAGACAGCTCCACCTGCCCCTGCCTCCCAGGTGCTGGGATCAAAAGCGTGCGCCACCACGCCCAGCCTACTTGGCATTTTAGTACTGGCAGCCTCACAGCTGAATTCTACCAAACAAGCAAAGAACTTTTTACTAACACTTGTCAAACTCTTCCAAAAATACCAAGGAATGGAGAACGATTCCAAACTCATTTGACAAGGCCAGTATTGCCTCAACAGCGAAGTCAGACCAGAAAAGGGACCCTCGGGCTGCTATTCCTAATGAGCGCAGATGTGAAAATCCTCGCCTAAATGCTAGCAGACCAAATTCAATAGGGCACTAATCAATTGTGATTTATTCCTGGCATACACACACAGTGCCCTCATTGGGAATTACGTTGTTATTGTATGTATAAAATAGCCCTCACTCCCAGCAGCCCTTGCCTCCCATGCCCTGCCTATTCCCTCTCCCTAGAGAACTTGTCACCAACTCTGCCGACAATGTCCTTTGTGTTTTGAGTCTGTTAATAGCAAAGTTTTTCCTGTCACCCTCACACTTGGGTGACAGTGACAGGTTGGGGAAAGGGCACAATGCATCAACAGTGTGGCAAGCAGACAGGCTGGGTGCACCTGTAACAACTGACGTTACTTCACTTTATTATTTAAAAAAACCCTACGGACTCACCCTGTCATTCTGTGAAGTCATTCAAAGGGTTGCACCATCATACATAGAACAAGCCAAGCCAAGAGAGAGACAAAGGTAATCCCTTCGAAGGTCATGGCGCAGGCGACTGAGCTGGGACTCGAACCGGGAGCACTCTGATTTCTGAGTTCCTCTTCATGCTCGCTTTTCACGGCAGACCAGGGCTGATAGCAATAGCGCTGTCTGAGCCTTGTCTGGGACCTACTGAGTGGGACCCTGCTCTGGACTTGCACTCTAACAAGCCTTACCTGGTGGCTCCAAAGCGCAGATCTGCTGTGTGGAAGGAGCCTCGTGCTGAGTGACTGTGCTTGGTACCCTCTCTCCAGGAGCAATCTCAAACCTGCTTCTGGGGAGGGTCTAGCTCCGAGAGAATCATTTGGCTTTCTGTCCAGTGGGCCCATAGGCCTCTGAGGAGAACCAAAGTGTTGTATTAGTCACGGAAATACAGCCCAGCCTCTGTGCAGGAACCAGCTCTGTGTGGGTAGTGTTGTTTCTCCTTCGGGGGGAAATCTCTTGGTTCCCTTAAGGCACGACAGAGCAAGCTTCTCAAACGCTTTGGGAAGACCACATGACATCAGAGGGACGTCTCTGAGCCACGAGTAGAAGTCATTTCTATTTGACACTGTTTTTTTGTTCTCTGACTAGAGAGGTTGTTGACCCTACCTACTCTTAATCTGGTTATTGGTACCTAGGCGGTCCCTCTGATGCTGTTTTAATTGCAGAAGTTTTCAGACTTGACACTTATAGAGGAAAGGGCTTACAGACCAGACATTTTTGCTAAACCCCCCATGTATGTATGTATGTATGTATGTATGTATGTATGTATGTATGTATGTATTCCCAGCTAGGAAGGAAATGGGGAGAAAACGCAAACGTAAAAATCCACCAGCAGAGGGCGCCAGGGTCCTACCAGTCTCTGCCCACTGAACTCCTGAGAAGCCATAACAACCAGGATGCAACACTGGACAAAACTGGGGGTTTAGACCCTGAGTCCCATCTCGGCCTCACCTTTGTGGTTATGTGGGTCTCAGGACACCTGCTGGCACAGACTCATGTCTACAGGGAGCTAATGTTCATTCTCAGATACATTAGTCCCACACAAACCCAGTACGGGAACGAAGGGTAAAGTGATTTTCACACACTTCACCAGCGTTTTGCTGAATGCCTGTCTGAGGCAGGCGCAAGGCTAGCTAAACAGCGTGTCCTCAGAAAATGGTGTTATCCTGGTTAGGTGCTAAGTCTGGCCTCTTGAAGCCTTTTAAATATGTTAATGGGGAGAAAAGGAAACTATGGTTTCAGTTCTAGAATCAAATAAAAGCCATAGGGAAACTTGGAGAAGAGAAAGTGTGGCGAGAAAAGGGAGGGGATACCCAGGAGTAGGGGACAGGAAGGGACGTGAATTTCAATTCATTCCTTATACACACACAATGCTGGATCACAGGATGGGATCTGGACTCCCATCTCCCTACTAGACCCTAACTTGGGATTCACCTATGCAGAACTACTCCTAAAGCCAGCGTGCTTACCCTGCCTGCCTGGTTTAGAAGCCACGCTCTCAGCTTTCCTCTCAGCATCCATGTCTGCACCCCTGCATATCCCCAGGGGTTCACTTCAACTCTGCTTTTCCAGAGGGCAGCCCAATACCTACCCCATCCTGGCACAGCACACTCCAGCCCTCCCAGGAATGTGTGTGCAACTTTAAAAGCCTGGCCAATCTCATTGATAAATCCCCAGACACTGGCCTAAAGGGAAGTGACAATGTCAGGCTGTTTGTGCTGAGGCTGAGTTTTGAGAGCAAGACAGGAGCACCTGCCAGTGAGCTCTTGTTCTCTTAGATCAGTGGTCCTCACCTTCCTAATGCTGCGACCCTTTAATACAGTTCCTCACAGTGTGGTGACCCTCCCACCATAAAATGATTTTCTTTGCTACTTCATAACTAATTTTGCTATTGTTATGAATTGGAATGTAAATACCTGTGTTTTCTGATGGTCTGATGGTCTTAGATGCACCTCCACCTCCCCATGCCCCCATAAAAAGGTCATTTGCACCCTGAAGGGGTCCTGACCCACAGGTTGAGAACCTCTGTCTTAGATGCATGGTTCTTGAGGAAAGATCTCTAGCCAGGCCAGTGTTTGCAGATCAGTGAGAACTCTCTAAACAGGCTTGATGGTTGTGTCAGCAAGTTCTGTGTAATTCTGTGTGTGCACACGGATAAGACCAGAGAGAGGTCACCCCAAGGAAAAGGATGAGCCATCAGGCCTGACACTGGAGAACTGCTGAGCTGGGAGGAATGGCCTTGCTGTGACAGCTATAGGCCTGGCTCTCTGGAGACCGCCGCTGAGAGCCCCCTGCTCCCAGCCTAGCATTTTGTGCTGCAAACTGATAGCTGTGCGGTCTGACTGCGTACACATGTTGTCCTGGTGTCAGGAATCCTGCTTGGAAAGTCCAGCCTGCGTGCTGAGAGGTGGACCAAGGTCGGGCTAGGACTTTCCTAGAGAGCCTGCAGGTGGGAGGTACATGGAGACCACGGGGCCTGGGAAGGACAGTTTAGGCAGGACCATAACAAAGGATCTTTCCTTTCAGTCACACAAGTAGAGTTCGCCTGTGACACTTTATGCTGCATTCTCATATGCTTACTGCCAGGCATATCATTTTGTGATCTCTGTCTCCCAGAGGGTCCCAACTGCAAAGCCCACTTGCGTGCTGCTTCTGTGTAAAGCTCTGCTGGCCACACGGGAGCAGGAAGCCTGTTCTCTCTCCAGGTCTTGGTAGGACAACAGGACCAAGTGGGCTCTCATAAAAGATGGAGACAATTGGAAAGTCTGCAGGCTGATAAGAGGATAGTGAAATGGAATGAAATGGTACCCAACCAGAAAAAGAAG
Source organism: Acomys russatus (assembly GCF_903995435.1). Lineage (NCBI taxonomy): Eukaryota > Metazoa > Chordata > Mammalia > Rodentia > Muridae > Acomys > Acomys russatus. The sequence continues at coordinate 53,517,252 of NC_067142.1, read as the reverse complement.
GTGCTAGGAGATGCTACAATGTCCATGAACTTTGAAGATGCTCCACTGACTAAAAAAACAAATAGTGTGCTTCTTTAATGCCAGCCCTAAGGAGGCAGAGGCAGGCAGATATAGGTTCAAGGCCAGCCTGGTCTACAGAGTAAGTTTCAGAACAACTAAGGCTATACAGAAAAACCCTATCTCAGAGTTTGGGGCAAGGAGTAAATCTTCAAAAGTCTACAGATAGAAAATGACCACTGACAGCTGGCAGAGGGGAGCTGGGATGACTGGTAATTGATATGAAATTTATTTGGGGTATATGTGAAGAAATGGTTGTCTAACTGTGAATGTGCTGAATACATATTGTATAATTTAATGTGTGGATTATGTTTCAAAAAATTCATCAATGGTATACTTATGGTTTGTGCCTTTTGTTCTGTGTGTATTAGCTCTTAATTTGTTTTAAGTTTAAGTGTTTTAAGTTTAACTCTGTGGCTATGAATTCCTTTTACAAAATAACAACGTAAAACAAAAACATGTCCCAGCTAAAGTATCACCTCTTCCAGGAAGCCCTCTGTCCCTGCCATGCTGAACTGTAGCAATTTGATGGCACACACACTTTATCCCAGGCATGTGAGCCTACCCACCTAGTGGTGCTGCAGGCACTCAAAGCACCCAGGACCCTCCATGTCTACCTAATGTGTTCAAACCTTTGCTGACTCCATGTTCACACATAGTAGGGCTGTGAGTATACTTGGTGGTCTCAGAACTAAAGCTAGCACTTGCTCTGGCTTTAACACCAGTAGAGAGACTGGAATGGGAGGGCATTTTGGTCACATTATAGAATATTATAGAATAAGGGAATTCCCTACCACCTGGCAGGGGCTGCAGGGGCCATCTCCTATTAGCTAAAGAGCATCACATGGCTCTCGAGCTGTGTGGGAAATGTATAAGATCAGGCTTGTGCAAACTATATGATTGGTTTTTTTTTTCCTTTGAGACACAGTCAACTTTAAGAGACTCCCCCCTAGTCAAAACAGGACCAACAGAGCATCAGTAAAGGTATGAATTGAAACATCTGGGCTCTGCCCCTCTTGAGACACCCACGTCCTCCCTTCTTGACCATGTACAACTGTCTTTTTCCTAAATGTCAGTCTTAATCCCTCTCCCTTTCTCTCTCTCTTCTCTCTTCCATTTTTAAACAACCCCCCACCCCCCCATGTGCACATGCACATAAGTGCAGTGTTTTCAGAGGCCAGTAGAGGGCGTAGGATCTCCTGGAGCTAGAGTTACAGGCAGTTGTGAGTTGCCTGAGAAGGGAGCTGGGAATCTTGCTTGGGTCCTTTAGAAAAGCAGCACAAGATGTTCAGTGCTGAACCATCTCTCCAGGCCCATAAAGTATTTTCTCCTCTTAATAAAGTCCAATTCTGTGTTGTTTTTTTTAAGCCATTTATCCTTAATGATTTCTCAAAACAACAAAACTCTAATCCTTCACCATTGGAGGATGTTGGAGAATAAATTCATTCTTCTGGAAACAAATACAGGAAGGTAAATTAATCAGTTATGTCAGATGTAAAATAGTACAGAGTGGCGTTCTTCATGTGACATGGAAATGCACCAAAAGGTATTTTGTGCTGGATAGGTATGTATGTGTATATGTATATATATAGTTGTTGTTTTGTTTTTTGTGTTTTTGTTGTTTTGTTTGTTTGTTTGTTTTGTTTTTCGAGACAGGGTTTCTCTGTGTAGCCTTGGCTGTCCTGGACTTGCTGTGTAGACCAGGCTGGCCTCGAACTCACAGCGATCCCACCTGCCTCTGCCCCCCGAGTGCTGGGATTGAAGGTGTGCGCCACCACGCCCGGCACTGTGCTGGATAGTTTTACGGCAACTTGACACCAAGTTGAAAGGAGGAGACCTCAAATGAGAATATGTCTCCAGAAGATACAGCTAGAGAACATTTTCTCAATTAGTGATTGAAGAGGACAGTGCTTTGTGGCTGGTGGTTCTGGGTTCTATAGGAGAGCAGGTTGAGCAAGCCATGGGGAAGCAAGCCAGTAAGCAGCACCCCTGCATGGCCTCTGCATCAGCTCCTGCCTCCAGGTTCCTGCCCTGCTTGAGTTCCTGCCCTGACTCCTTTGATGATGGACTGTGATATGGAAGTGTAAACGGAACAAACCCTTCTTTCTCCAACTCTATTCTTGGTCATGGTGTTTCATCACAGCAATGGAAACTCTAACTAAGAGACTTAGTGAACATTTAGAAACATCTAACTTCGCAGTAAGGGACAGTCAGCCACCACGGACCTCCCACATGTGGACTATGCCACACTAAGGTCAAACTCACTTCTGGAAACTCACAGACCAAGTGTCAGTTTACAGAAAAGTGGGGACAGCGGGCATGTAAACTACTCTATGGTAAGGTCATCAGCAAAACATGCTGGAGACACGCCCTGTGCTTCCGCAAGAAGACAGGAGAGGAAAGACAGGCCAGAGGATAACCCGTAGATGAATACAAGCGAAAACAGACACTACCAGTGTCGACATCTAACCTGCACTTGGAGCCCCTGATTAAAAACTCTAAAAATATTCATGTATGGTAATGTTGAGGCAATTAGGGAATGTGAACACTGAGACTCATTCATTGGTTTATGTGTGTGTGGGGGGGTTGTGGTTATAACACAAAGCATGTTTTCTGTGAGTGATTCACTAACACATTTACAGATGGAATAAATACAAAACCTAAGGTGTGCTAAGCTGCCGGGGTTGGGGGCAGGGCTAGCTTGGCCATGTGGGCTTGGGAATAGCTGGGGATCCACTGGCCTAGATTACTAGTCTGCTCACCTTTGTGCATGTCCAGAAGTTCACAGCAAACGAAGCAGCTAAAACAAATATGATACGTAGGAAACAGGCAAGAACATACCATACATTATATACAGTCCCAAGTCAATCCTACTGACTCAAGAGAAGCAAACACAAAACAAAACAAAAAAGAATTCAAGGGCCCCTTAATTGTGAAAGAACAATAAAATGGAGTGTGCCTCAGTAGTTAAGAGCTACTAACATCTAAGAAGAGTTGGACGGAGAAAAGAAACCGTGGAAAGGTTATGGATCAGAAACGAACACTACTGGGGCCACTACTGGAAGGCAAGAGCCACCAGCTGCAGGTTAAACATCCATGTGGAGCCAACTCCTACTCAACACCTTTCCTGCACACTCAGGGGTCAGAGATGGGGTCGGCTGCCTTGCCAGCTCACTAGAATCCTCCTGGGCATTCTGGGAGCTGAGAACACAAAGGCCCAGGCTCAGGCAATTGAATCAAGCTCTCTGCAGGAGGCGCGGGGCAGCCGTGGTTCTAACACTCTCCAGCTGACTCAAGGGCACAGCCCTGGCAAGACTGCAGGGTAGGTGGAGGGAGGCGGGGTTACACACAGCAGGGTAAATGAGCCTTGGTTCTGCTGAAGCCTCTCCTGGCTAAGAGGAGAAGGGAGCTGCTAGCGAGACACTGAGCGCCACCTTTGTCTTGTTTGCTGTGAGTCACTTGAAGGCATCTGGAGACTCTCCACCCCTTTCTCTGGGGTGTGGCTGAGATCCCAGCGGGGCCAAACTTTGGCTTCTCAGGGCTCAGCTGTGAGCTCCTTTGGCTGCTGGTTTCAGTGCCTCGGTATCAAGTATGGGGTAAACAGCTGGTCTCAATAAAGCTGAGGAGGGGAGGGGAGGGGAGGGTTGTGGGGCCGCGAGGATTGACCTCTTGCTGTGGGCTGGGCTGCGATTCAATCCCAAGTGCCAGCCAGGAGCATCAGTGTGACTTCCATAGGTGTCACAGTAGAACTTTCATCCGGTGAGTGATGGGACAGAGAGATCCCAGCATGGCTGTGAGGAGTGATGCCCCAGCCTTGGGGGCTGGGCTGAAGGACGGAGTAGTAGCCGTGGCATCCTGCCGGGGAAATTGGTTTCACGTGGTTATTTGCTCTGGCACTGGGCAAGGTCTCTCCTGCAAGTCTCCTCGTCCAGCGAGCTGAAGCCTGTCATTTGCTTCTGCTAAGACACCGCCCCGGCAGCCCTACCTGCGGGCTTAGTGCCTGAGCAGGCCCTCTGCTTCAGCATGACCCCACCTCTGCCATGGAACCCCATAGGCTTACCTGTCCCGCTGCCCCACCCCACCCCCCAGCTCAGTGATGCGCCTTAGCACTGGGGTCCCCTTGGATCTGCCTTTTTGAAGAACTTCCCGTAAGGTGTGGTCTGGCATCCTTGCTGCAGGATAATGACAAGGCAGGGCTCTCTAACCACATAAATGCTAATCAATAAAAGGGTACAGGCAGGTCCAAACTACAGCCTCCTGCAGCCAAGGGAACCTGATACACAATTGTAAACTTACTTAAGATCTCAGTGTGTGTGTGTGTGTGTGTGTGTGTGTGTGTGTGTGTGTGTGTGTGTGCGCGCGCACGTACAGGTGTTTTTAAAACAATTTTTTGGCCCATTTTTGGTAAATGACAATGTCATGTTATAATGGGAAAGGGTTGGACACACCTGGAATCAGCAAGCTGGGTCCATATGAGGCAGGGTAATGAGGCCAAGTTCTGTGGGCTCAGAAATGGGACTATTTCCTGGAGGAGGAGGAGGACGAGGAGGAGGAGAAGGAAAACAAGGAGTCGGGGGAAGGGGGCGGCGGGTAAGACAGACACACAGAGTAAGTTTGGTGGTGGGCAGTAGTAGGACTGGCTGGCTCTTCAGGGTAGGATTGCGGAGAACTCTGAAGATAGGGGGATGCCCTGAACACTTAGCCATGGACCCCGCCCCACCAGAACTTGAAAGGGCTGGCTGTGCTAAGTGTGATAATTAATTTCTGGATTGTAGAAACGTGGGGTTTGGGGAAAGGCCCAGGAAAATGATAGACGTAATGGGATGAGGGTTGGGGTTCAGGGCAGCAGCCATTTATCAAGCAGTGTGAATGTGGCTCACTATTAACTGTAGGAAGGTAAGCAGTGTGGGGTGTCTGCGCCTGTGACTGGGTACTGTCCCAGCCTTGACATGTGAGTGCAGTTGTCAGAGGGGCAATGCCGCACCTTTGTCTGCAGCAGGCTTGTGAGCTGCTGTGTCTCTCTGTCTCCCTTCCTGGAAGCGTGTTATGTCCCAGGGCAGTACAGAGGCCCCCGATGCCCCAGTTTATGAAATGCTGGGGTACCTTTCTATTCTGGCCCACCCAGTCCCTTCCACCAGCAAGCATTCCAGACCCCATCCAGAAGCATCTCAGAGCCTCCAGTGGCCTCTGGGTCTGGCACTGTCTGTCTCCTTTGTGAGTCTGCCTCTGCGGGTCTTGTGAAGTTGAGAGGCATTCCAGGGACGACATGAGTATAAATCTAGACTTGTAAGGCCACACTTAGAGCCAGAGAAATCACAGGCTCATCTCTGACACGAAGGCTTTCCTTCTAACCTTTGTCATTAGACATGCCCTTTGCACAGCCTGCTGCCAAGAGGCTCCACGGCTTTGTGAGAAAGAAGCCTTCCTCTTTGCAGAGGGGACAGTGACTCATGGGGAAGACACTTTGACAGGCCAGGACTCCATCCTGCAGGAACAGAGGAAAAACCCAAACACTGTTCTGACATAAAAGCGTGAATTTGGCTGTGCAGAGAGCCCAGCTCAGCCTCTGTGGGACCTTAGGTTAGCAGGCTGACCTGGCAGGGAAGGACCATTCTAATACGTGGGCTCACCCAGAACACCATTGGAGAAGTCTGGGGAGCACGTAGGCCCCAGGACAGGCTGGCAGCAGAGATGCAAAACTTAAGGTGGGAAACAGAATGCTGCCAGGGGCTCGTTGCTATTACTGAGAACAGGTCTAGCCCCGTATCTTCATGGGTCACATCCCCACCTGGGTTCCACAGGTTAGGGAGTCTGCAATTTTACAAGGAAGGGGAGAAGTGGGGGCTGACCTTCAGGACTCCCTTGCAAGGGAGCCCCCAAACAGAGGGGCTAGAGAGATGGCCCATCAGTTAAGCGTGAGCACTGCTTTTTATGGAGGATTTGAGTTCAGTTTCCAGATCTTCCAAAAAGAAAGGCAGCTGGAAGGCACACAGCCCCAGGGGAAAGTGCCTCACTGTGCTAGGGAAGGATGGTGGAAACCGGGATGCGCTGGTCTTGTCTTCACACCTGGGGACTGCCCAGAATGACGGCATCACCTCACAGGTGAGAAAAGAGGTGCAAGGCTCTGCGTTCATCTTCCTGTTCCTCACAGGGGAGAAAAACCAATGACAAAGCTATAAATATGATACTTTGGGGGGTGAGTGTCTGAGAGGCTGTGCTCTGCACACATGTGACAAGTGCCCTAACCCTCCAGAGAGGCTGTTCCTACGTTGTGGAGTTGCTGCCTCAAAGGCCCAGGAATGTGGTGTTATGTGGCAGGTGAAGGGGGCTTCCTGGCAGTGGGATACAGAATACCGGTGACTGGTGGGGTGGGGTGGCGGCTGGGGGGGGGCGTGTGACTACTCTGGAGTTGTATATAAAGTGTCACAGGTACCCATGGGATGTTTCTGGAACAAGGACAGCACCTTCCTGGGGTTCTCTGAGGGAAACGCTCCTAAGCATTCCCCACCCCAATTCCCGATGCCTAACAGGTTGCCTCAGCACCATCGTTCAGCCTAGGCCTGGCAAAGCCCAGGGCTCCATGGTGGAAAGAGAGAATCAACTCTGAAAAGTTGTCCTCTGACCTATACAGCCATGCCATGACACACGTGCCCTCACACGGAAGTGAATAAATAAACAAAACAAATAATTAAATAATTATAGTTTTTTTTTGGTTTTTTTTTTTTACATTTTTTAGAGGGAGCCTGACGCAGCAGCTAATCTCTGGTTCCAATCTTTCCGTTTGCTAGCTGTGTGCAAACCCTCTGCACCTCAGTTTCCTCTCCTGCAGAATGGGGACAATAATGCTTAGCTCACAGGAGTATTGTGAAATTTAAAGACTTTTAAAAATAGACAAAAGGTTTAAAATTTTGTCTGGTCGACAGTAGATGTCAGCTCGTGTGTCTCATACTCAAAATGTTCAGGAACAATCCATGCAGTGAATCCTTAGAGGCTCCTTCCCTCATATCCTACCCCCTAATCCATCAGCAATCTCCATTCCTCAGACAGCCACCCCATCTGACTCAACAACTTCCATAGTGTGTGTGTGTGTGTGCGCGCGCGTGTGTGTGTGTTGTAATGTTCATTTGTTTGCACATGTGTGCATGAGCACGTGGGAGGTCCGAAGTAGGGGGAAGAATTTGGGTCACTGGGGTTATATCCTTAAGGAGGCCCTAGGTCCCTCCTCATCTTTCTCTTTACCTTATAGTGTCATGAAGGGAGCAGCGTTTGACCTGCGATGCCATGCTGCGTTGTCATGGCCCCAGAGCAAAGCGTCGCCTCTGCAGGCCTAAACCTTTCCCTCATAGACACTGATTGTCTCTGATATTTAGGTACCAGCCAGCAGTAGTGGAAAGGAGATAAGCTCCTCACCACCACACATGGACAGTCCTCGCCGAGTACTACTCTGGCAGCCAGGTGGCGCTGCAGCACATTGGGGGTGTTGCCGGGATGCACCTGTGGCTGCGGGTGTTCTGGTGCCAGCTGGCAGCACCCATTGGCGAGGAGAGGTTTCCCTTCCCTTCTCTACTCCCATAGGTAAGCAAAGTTAGCAACGTAGAATAACCTTCTCTTCTTGAAAGAAGAAAAAGAAAGGCCAGGAACCCTTGGTGTGGCCACCCCAAGCAGCAGGCAGCAGAGACCCTTCTGCTCCGTGGGCATCCAGGACCATTTGGTGACCAACGACTGCCTCTGTGTAATATTTAAGCCAGGGCTGCAAGCTTCCCTGTAGTTACAGTCCTGAAGACGTTCAAGGCTGCCCTGTGCTGCCAGTGCACTGGCCTGGGACGTGGGAGGTAGGGGGAATTTGAAGTCCATTGACTGGCAAGTGTCATCTGCATCCACACTGTTGTTATTACCGCCTCTGCCGTTTCTTTTCCCTGGAGGGAATGGGAAGGCTTTTCAGAAAGAAAATTGACTTATTCCTGGCATAAGATCCAGAGGTATGATAGCAACCGTAGATGGAAAATGCTGTGGGTTCCGGGCCACTATTCCTAAAGGTGTTTATGGCTCTTTAGAGCGCTCCGGGAGGATGCTGGGATCACGGCACGCGTGCAGTTCCGGTTTCTCCCGCTGGGTGGCGCAGGCCCCATGCAATGTCCCGAGCTTGCAGAGCTGACCTAATTGGGCTAGTGGGTAAGATGAGCACCAGGGCAGGCAAGGTCTCATGCAGGCGAAGACCCGTCTTGTCTTTTCTTTTTTAAAATTAAAATTTATTTTTTTTAAAAATGTATTCACTTTACATCCCAACTGTACCCCTTCTCTCGTCTCCTCCCGGTCTCACACTCCCTCCCTTCCCCCCCCCATACCCCTCCCTTAGACCTAAGAGAGGGGGAGGCTCCCCAGCTTACCAAGTCTTATCAGGACTGCCTCTTCCTCTGTGGCCTGGTAAGGCCGCCCTGCCTTGGGGAAATGGATCAAAGAGCAGGCAACAGAATCCATGGCAGGGACAGCCCCTGTTCCCTTTAGTAGGGAACCCCTATGGAGACTGCACTGCCCATCGGCTACATATGAGCAGGGGGCCTATGTCCTCTCGATGCATGGTCCTTGGTTGGTGCATCAGTCTCTGCGGGCCCCCATGGGCCTAGATTTATTGGCTCTGTTGGTCTTCCTGTGGAGCTCCTGTCCCCTCTGGGTCCTTCCATCTCCCCCACTCTTTCATAAGACTCCCTGACCTCTGCCCAAAGTTTGGCTGTGACTCAGCTCCTGCTTCCATGCCCTGTTGGGTGGAGTCACAGGTCCTCTGAAAGACCTATCTTTTCTTTGCAGCAACTGTTCTGCTCAGATTCGAGTCTCACAGAACAGGCACCGAGACCATAGGCTTACTTAGGCCTCAGATGGACTAGAAGTGGGTTCACAAGGATGGTGGGGTGAGATGCTACAGTGGATCTGTGTCTTTTCCTGGGCATTCCCTCTGTGGGGGAGGGGGGGAGGAAAGGGGGTGTCATATTTTTCTAGCACTCTCCCGTACTTGTGGCTTAACTTTCCTTTCACAGCTGAGAAGGAGCCATTCTCCTGGTTTGATTTTGTGCTTGTGAGGAGGACAGTTGACGTGAGGCCTGGAGGGGGGTGCGGTGTGGTGCGGTGGGCGGGGGCAGGACTTAGCCCTTGGGAGATACACCGGACGGCCTGCGGCTGCCTTTGGAGTTTGTCTTGAAGCACAGACCTGTTGGTTTTACGGAGCTTACTCTCAGAGCACCATCTCTGGGTTCTGAAGCTTCGGGGTCCGCATTTCTATCTCCTGCCTGAGCCCTGGCAATTTTCCCCAAGCTTCTTACCCTCTCCCCTCCCTGCTAACTGGCCTCTCTGGAGAGTTGTCAGTGACCCTGTCAGAAAGCAGTATCTTCATTAGCACTGAACCCTCCGGACACTGAATAAATCCTGCCGTAAGGAAAACTCCCCCTCCTCCTAGTCTCAGAGACCCTGCACCCTGGGACTTCGATTCCTTTTCTTAAGTGCAGTTCTGCTCTGAGCCCGAGCCTCCCCCAGTTCTCTGAGCCTCAGAAATCCTAGATCTCAGGGCAGCTGATCACTATTTTTGTTTTTTTTAATCCTCATACCCTTTGTGGCATTAGAATGGATTCCTCCACCCCTTGGGTGTTGGTGATGGAAGCTAGGGCCTCCTATATGCTAGGAAAGCTATGCTGAGCTACAGCTCCAGGCCTTGATTTTTTTTTTTTTAATTAGAAAATGCCTAAAGGTCTTTATCTATGGGCAAAAGTTAGCATGCACTTGTCTGGAGTCCTTTTCCCTCGAAGCTTGGTCTTCCTTATAGAACGGAAAGTTGGCTGGTGAATCAGCCGCCAGTCCTGGGGATTTTATTTTTGCAGTTGGAAGCAGTGTCTTATCAGGGCCCTGATAGCACAAGGAGTGATCTTTAGGGAGTGACTCACCCACACTCCCCGGCTAGTGACTGTCCTCCCACACCGTGGGGACTCGATGCACAGTACAAGAGGGGATCGCCCCAAGGAGCTAACAATGTGCAGGGCAAACACTTGAGAGACAGAATGCAGTAACTAGGACAGACAGGCCTCTTGTTTTTACGTTTTGAGGGAGAAGTGAGAGATGCAAGCCAGTCTCCACCTTCCCGGCAAACACAAGGCCTTGCTCTAAGTCTCCTCTGATTTCACCTCCCTGGAGGCGAAAACCATAACTTTCAAAGCTGAACAGTCAAAACCAAACAGAAACTCTTATTCATAGTGTTCAGGAGACAAATGTCCACACAGCTCCACGAGGATGGGTGTTCCCCCACCCTCAGACCCCACCTCAGACCTTCCTCGGACCCTCCTCGGACCCCACCACATGCCACACCTCCCTGCAGTGACATTGTACTGCTATGTGCCAGCCACATGCTCAAATGGTTTAGCACCTCTCCCCCCCCCCCACCCCACCCCACCAGTCCCCAGAGTCCCTGTTTGCAGAGCAGATGAGGGCCAGGCCAAAGGAGGCTTTTATTTGTCCCCTCCACACAAGCTAGAGTCACCTGGGAAGAAGGGATGTCAGTTGACAAAGTGTCTCTATCAGGATGGTCTGTAGGCAAGCCTGCGGGGGCATCTGTGATTAATGCGGATAGCCCAGCTTCACTGGGTGGTGAGGCCACGCCCTGAGCAGGTCAACCTGAGTCCTATAACCAAGCATGCCGAGAAAGCTATAAGAGCATTCTTCGGTGATTTCTGCGTCAGTTTCCGCCTCCGGGTTCTGCTCTGGTTTCCCTTCATGATGAACTGTGACAGGGACACGTAAGCCAAATAAACACTTTGCTTCACGAGTTGGCTGAGGTCAGTGATTTATCATAGCAACAGAGAGCCAAACTAAGACAGAGGATAACAGAGCGGCTCCAGGCCTCAGCGTCCTGCTTCCTGTGGGGTCATCCTCCTGGGTGTCCCGGGTGTGTGGAACATCAAACACGACACTGGGTAAATGTGTGTAAGCGGCACAAGAGGAAGCCAGGGAGAACTGGTCTAGCTATCGTGACTCACGGTCCACGCCCTGCCCAGTCCACCATAACTTTCAAAGCTGAAAAATGAGGGCAGGGCTGGGGTGTAGCTCAGCAATAGAACACGTTTGACATGGGCCAAGCCCTCACTTGAATCCTAACACAGAGAGAGAGAAAAAAAAAAAAAAAAAAAAAAAAAGATAAGAAAAGGCCAGGACAACCAGGAACTACTGTGTCCCCGCGATGCCTGCTTTCACTCCCAAGCTGTTTAAGCACCTTATTCATACCAGTCACCAAAGTACAAACCCCACAGTCATGAGCAGCAACAGCGCTGCGCTGTCTTGCGGCCTAGAATGCAGGATAGACAAGCAACTGGGGGCCGACTCCACGGGGCCTCGGGATTTATTTCCTAAACTACTGCGAGAGAACCTCGGGTTGGTAATTTAGAGCTGGAGACAGAAAACTCAAACACGCCCGCTCTGGTTTGTCATAACAGGAGCAGATGAGCAAGGGGGCAATTTGGGGCCAAGTGTGAGGAGGAAGTGGAGGATGACGGCCGGGGTTGTGTAGAAAAGATCCAAGACAGCTTGTTTCCCGGACAGTGTTTTGCTTTGGAAATTTCTGGAAACAGGTGGTGGTTTGGAGCTGTCTGTAACTCCAGTCCTGGGGGATCCAACTCCCTCTTCCGGCTTCCACAGGCATTTATGTGGCACACTTACACGCATGCAAACACTCATACACACATAACATAAAAACTAAAATTTCATCTTTTCTTAAAAGACACTTTAAGAGACTGGGGATATAGAGTGCCTGCTGAGCATGCAGGGAACCCTGGCCGCAGTCCCTAGAACTGCATGGTGGCTTGTAACCTCAGGACTCCTGCAGGAGGCAGAGGAAGGAAGATTGAGCTCAGGGTCATGCGGGACTGCACAGTGAGTCTGAGGCTGACCTGGAATACATGAGACCCTGTCTCAAAACGAACAAGGGCCCAGAAAAAAAGCTTGAGAATTCTGTAAGCATACGGGTTGTGCGGCATCTCCCCTGACGTGAGCACTCCCTCTGCAAAGGAGAGGGAGGCTTGTGAAACAGGAGGTGAATGTCTTCACATCTGGGAAAGCTGACATTTGTAAAATTTAAGGGTCGCCCCCATGAATCCGGGCGCAGTGGTGCACTGCTGGTAATCCCAGCACTCGGGAGGCAGAAGCTGGTGGATCATTGTGAGTTCAAGGCCAGCCTGGATAGCCAAGGCTACACAAAGAAACCATGTCTTGAAAAACCAAAAGAGACAGAGAGTCAGACAGAGACACAGACAGACACAGATGTAGAAAGAGAGAGACAGAGCCAGCTTTAGAATAGTAAACAACTCACAGAGAGGACTGACGACCTACGCTGTGAGGAGAGATTCTCCAGAGTAGCCTGCGAGTTGTGCAGAGAGCACCACAGTTGCAGCTTTCTGAGCTGCCACTCATGTGGGTGTTAGGGTGGGCTTTTCTGTGCTGCAGTTGCTGGAGTCATCTCCGATCCTTCCTTTAAAACCTCATCAGGTCACCAGGCTGGACCTCAGCACAATCGTGGGTTCCCTTTCTGGAGTGAGCAGAAGCACATGTGGGCTGAGTTTCAGCACCTCATCTGGAAAAGTCTCTCCCACAGCAATACATGATGGAGGTAAGAGTGGCAGTGGCTGTCTCACGGAGCTTGTCTTCAGTTTGAGGGTCGCAAAATTGCAGAGAAAATTTAGTTCTGTCTAGAATAGCTTTTCCATGCAAAACCTCAAAGGTGGGGGGGGGGGAGATAACCAAGGAAATAAATGACATGACTGATAAGAGCTATAAGGTTAAAATGTAATGGATGGATGGATGGCTTCTGGTCTGTGGACACTGTGTTCAGGACCACCTCCTCCAGCGAGGCTCTTACAGCAGGGCCGGTGTCTGATCACTTCCCTGTTTCTGGGTCCACTAAAACTGTCATAATGTAGAGAAGATGCCAAACTCTTAGATCACTCCTTCTCCATCGATCAACTAAACGCATCTCTGAGTCAGGAGCTGCATCTTCATGGAGAAGAATAGAGAGATCCAGCAAGCATTGCTTGGACTTCTGTGGGCAGAATCCCGGTCTTGGGGCATCGCAAAAGCCAAGTCCACATTCTCCGGGAGTTAGTTCTTCATAGGTACCTGCCCGGGTCTGCTCTCCCTTGCCTAGACTGCATAGCCAGCGTGCTCACCCACATCTCCATGAAACTCCAATGGTTTTTAGTGGGGTTGAGCTCCTCTAACAGGAGGCAGACATTTTGAAACATCACAAGTTTATCCTTATGTCTCGGAAGCCTGAAAGTCCAGGTTTGAGGGATGAAAGGGCTTGGTGTCTGGTGAGGGCTGTTCACTTCCAAGATGGTAGCTTGTTGCTGACTTGTGTTCTCCGGAGGGGACAAATGTGGCATCCTCACATAGCAGAGAGGATGGGGACAGCAAAGAAAGTCTAGTCTCACTCCCTCGATCCTTTTTATTACGGCTCTCGTGCCATTTGTGAGGGGAGGGGCACTCACAGCCTAACTCCTATGACCCGCTGTGTTGAGACATGCTGCAGGCTGAATACCAAGAACCATCCCCCTATGCCAATGTGTTCTAGTATAGTGCTCCCCAGAAGCCATGGACTCCACACTGGAAAGGATGGTCCAGGCTCACATTTCTCCGTGGCACTTAAAAGGCAATGCCAGCAGACAGTGGAGGTAAAGGAACACCAGATAAGCTGAGCTTGCTGTCTTGGAGTGGGAGAGGTGACGAGAGAGGCCTCCCAGATGAACAAGGAATGTGGCCTTCCATTGGGTTTCTTGTTGCAGGCCTCAGGAATGTTCAAGGCAGCCTGGTTATGTCTTGGCTCCTTCATTGTCCATCAAAGCTCTGTTTAATTATGATCTTGCTATCTCTGTCACGTCGCTGGAGCCAAGAAACCAGTCAACCAAATAATGAAATGCCTAGTTAAGCTTAAAAACAAAACCATGGAGACCTCGTAAATAAATAAGGCATGGAAAATCAGTGGGAACTGTAGGTCCTTATCGTGAATTCAGACCCTGCTCCAAGATTAAGTTAATTTGAACAAGCGAGAGTAAGGCGACGCGGATGGCAGGAGGAGTGGCCAATATTGCACTGGAGATAGCTCCACTCACATGCAGTCTTTGCAGTAGCCGAGTTTTTTATTCTCTTGGTTTTAAGCTGCTATACTTTCATTCTCTTAGATCCCACCCTTTAAGATGTGGGTAAACGCTGCAGGGCATAGTGGCGCACGCCTTTAATCCCAGCACTCAGGAGGCAGAAGCAGGGAGAGTAGGACAACCAGGGCTACCCAGAGAAACCCTGTTTCAAAAAACAAAAACAAACAAACAAGAAGGTGGGTAAATGTACCTGATTCGTGTGGACGAAAGTGTTCTTCAGTGCCACTAAAGAAAAGAGGAAGACTGCAGAGGACCAACCTGGCCAAGGAGAACACTGGTTTTAATCAGGGAGCCGCTCTTTAAAGGACCTTACCAGAATGACTGCTGGCTTGTCAGTGCTGCATCCAATTGTACATGACTCACAGGTTCTTTGAGGGAGGCTGAGCAGAATTTCTTCCTGGAAATCCGTGGGTAGCAACTCATATTCTGTCACAACCACAGAACGATTGCTGGTCCTCTTGGGGGAAGGGAAGGTGTGTATTCCACACACCCCTTTGTTCCAACAGGTGGGCAAAGCGTTCAGTGTCAGCACTGACGGCTCTTTCACAGCCGAGCAAAGTGAGGCCCCAAGCATGGTGCCCAAGTGGTGCCCAGCTCCACAGCAGGTCAACAAAGTGTATGTTTTAAAATAAATCTTATATGTGTGTTTGGATATGTGAATACGGGCATGCATGTGACATGCTGTGTGTGTAGACATCAGAGGACAGCCTGGGGTGCTAATATTTACATTCCGCTCTGTTTAAGGCAGGGACTTTTGTTGTCTGCTGTTAGTGTAGGTAGGTAAGGCTGGCTGGTCCATGAACTTCTGGGATCCTCCTGTCTGCAGCTCCCACTTTGCCATAAGAGCACTGGGATTACAGATGTATGCATGCTGTTTAAATGAAATGGGGAACGCAAACTCAGGTCCTCTTGTCTGTACAGCAAAGGCTCTACCACTGAGCCATCTCCCTAATCCTAACACACACACACACACACACACACACACACACACATTCTCTAAGAAGTTCACTTCTGCTCCTCTTCCAGATGACCTGACTTTGGTGAGTTGCACTTAACTAAAACAACATGAAATACTTTTTTATCAAATTAACTATCGTCCTATATTATGCAAGGAATGGGGAGAAGAGCTGTGTGATAGAATATCCAGTCTACACTTGGGAATCAGTTGTCCAAAGACAATTCTTTTTTTTTTTTTTTTTCCAGAACAGCATGCTTTTTTTTTTTTTTTAAAGATTTATTTATAGATTAATGTGTATACAGTCCTCTGCCTGCATGTACACCTGTGGGCCAGAAGAGGGCACCAGATCACCTTATAGATAGTTGTGAGCCACCATGTTGTTGCTAGGAATTGAACTCAGGACCTTTGGAAGAACAGACAGTGCTCTTTACCTCTGAGCCATCTCTCTAGCCCGCCAAAGACAATTCTTATTTCCAGTTGTAATGTGCAGTGACAGATTTGTCAGAGACCTTAGGGGAGCGATTGGCCAGTCGGCATTCCTACTTCACGTAGAAATGCTCCTTTCACTATCGGAGGATCGTAGCGAAGGTGCTCACTTAGTTATGACTGCGATGCTAGGGAAGGGCACGTCCATGGCATTTATGATGCCGCGGATGGGCACAGGCAAGCCAAAGGGAACTGGTTAAGTGTCTGTGCACTGGCCTGTTTAGCCCTTGAATAACTAACCATGCTGTTCATGCACCATGTTCAAAGGATTATGCAAATATATCGTATCCTTTTATAAGTCTTTTTAAATGGTAACTTGCCCTAACTAGTGACTATAATGAGATCCAGAGATAGTTAAAAACTGCTTCTAATTTTTTTTTTTTTTAATGCAATGCCAAGAATAAAACGCAGGGCCTTGGCCATACAGAGCTTCTGCTACCCCCCTGAACTGTATCCTAGCCCCAAGCTGCAACAGTAACTAAGGAGACCCAGCTCCACAGGTTAGAAGTCAGGAGCTAGTAGCTTTTTAGAGATTTATTTTCAATTACTACCTTTAGTAATATATGTGTCTGCGTGTGGGTATCAGATCCCCTGGAGTTGGAGTTACGGATGGTTGTGAGCTGTGTTGTGTAGGGTGCTGGAAACCAAACTAGATCCTCTGTGAGAACATCACATGCTCTTAACTGCTCAGCCAGCTCTCCAGCCCCCGGGGTTCCAGCAGATTTTTAAACTGCAAGTAAAGCATTGTCGCCTTCCAATCTGTGCAAAAGCATCATAAAAACAAGCCGAAGGAAGCAGACGTCATGAGAACGGAGGCAAATACTAACTGCGAGGATGGCGGTATTAGAAATGGTGACTGGGCGGGCACCTGTGGTTCTCCTCTTCCCTGGGGTGCTGTTGGGCACCAGCCCACCAAGGCAAGAGGACCAGAAGATGCGAGATGCAGGGCCTGGAAGGCCATAGGCACAATGGAGATCAAACACTCCGGGAACCACTTCAGGAACTAGTTTAACTTTACTCAGGGAGAACAAAGGCTGTAGAGCCCTTGTGGAATGGATGGGGGGCTTCCAGGATAGGCGTTCATAATTGGATGAGACCAGGCACTTTAAGGATGCTTGCTTTGCATTTGGCAGCACACTCCTATTATATGAGCAGGGACACAGTACCTAATTATCCTACAGGCAGAGGGAGGGGAGAGCTAGCAGAGAGCTATGTCGAAAGCCGTATATCAAATGTAGTTAGGGGCATCTATGTCTAAAGACACTCTCCAGATGGAGTCAGGCAGAGAGCTGGAGGCCATGCTGGGGAGAGGGAGTCCTGCATCTCCTCAGAGTGGCTATCAGACCAGGAGGACTGCAGCCTCAAACAGCAGGGTTCTTCCAATAGGCACCCACCATGGGTGACCTTCTCCAGGAATCATGGTCCCATCTCAAACGTGCACTCTAGAGAGACAATGGAAAGGCCAGACAGGACCAAGGACCTCATAGGGAGGAAGAGCAAGCAGGCTGTGGATGTGGGCAGAGTAGTCCAGGAGGCTGCTCCGGCTGTAGGAGAGGGAAGAGACCAGAAGAAGACAGGATGCGGGCAGCCTTGGGGTTTGCAGCTCCTCAGGCACACAGGGCACAGGTCCTGGGTTGTTTTGTTTCTTCCCTCTCCCCTGATGGCTCTAGCTGGCACTGCTCCTCATAGCAGCTCTCACTTGGGGGCAAGCCAGGGCCACTCCCTGGCACCGCTCAGGTTTCAGTTTTGCCCTGACCTCAGTTACAGCCTCTCCAAGGCCTACCTGATAAAGTTACCAAATGTGAACAGTGACAGATTCTTGGAGGAGGAGGGTGGGAATGGTGGCGGATCCCGCCTTTTAAGTCCGGGACCTACCTACTTACTAGCTCCCCCGAGCAATTGAAAGATGCCTAGACTCCACACAGCTTCAGGCACTCAGGACTTTGCTTCTGTTTGTGGTGATTTACAAAGCAGACCGAGCTATTCCCTTTTTCACGTTGGGCTCTTGTTTTGTAACAACTTTGTTATATAGCCCAGGCAGGTCTTGAACTGGGCACTGAGAGATCCAAGAGCATGGAGCTGGCCACTGGTGAGGGTCCTCATGTTCATCACTCCATGAGAGAAGGCGGGAGGAACAAGAGACTACTGGGAGAAGAGGGGACTGCACTGTATGGCATTCATTCATTCATTCATTCATTCATGAAGGCAAGCCCTTGCAACTTAGTCGCCCCTTCCTAGGCACCTCTCGACTCCATTGTACTGGAGACAAAACTGCGAACACATGGACTCTGGGGGACACACTCAAACCATAGGAACAGTGCTCACCCAGAAGTGATGGTGGCCATGGCCAATGCTGGGCTTGGTTCCATGCTAAACTAGGAGCTGGGAATGAAAAACACAATTACTTTCTCGCTATTCCATCACATCCCCAACCCCACTAGACCTCAAACTGCCATTTACAACACACTCATTTCTCTAGACTGCCATTACCTCTGGCAGCATATAACTGTAAAATGGAAAAGTCCTAGAGAAATTGAAGGAGAGGGGTTGAAATTTCCTCACTTTGCAAAAGGCCCCACCCCATGTCTCTACAATGCTTAAATACTTATTCTGTGACTCTGTGAAGGTCACTTAGCCCCCCCCTGAACAATTGCGGCAGTTTCATGAGACCTGGTGTATTATATATAACATAGAATTCAGTGAAATTACCATAGCAACAGCACTTTTGCACTCTAGTGTACTGAACAAGGCAGGGGCTGTTCCCCCTCCTCCCCATGCCTTCTGCATCCCCAGTCACTGCCTCCTTTCTTTGACTCCCTTAAGCTTGGTTCCAGCTGTGTCTCTAGTAACCTTCCCTCCAGTTCTGGCCCCTAAATTCAAGCCCAATTCTGTCCTCTACTCCTTGGAATCATCTGGGTCCAGAGCAGCCTGCTCTTGCACCATAAGGGAGAGGAGTCTTAACTACAACGACTTGCCAGGACAGAAATTCCACAATAGGATGGTTCCTTCACCAGGCTGAGCCAAGTCTCTACAAGTACTGGAGTGCCTAGTAGGCGAAGGAAGGGCTTGCCTGGGGAGAGCTGGTCCAACTGTCTCTTGGATTCTGCTGCGTTCATGATGAAAGACTTCTCCATGGCCTCCCGTGGGTGCCCTCTCCCACACAGGCTCACTTTCTCCTCACAGTGACCTCTGTGAGGTAGGAAGTGCATCTCCGTTTTTACAGTATAAGAAGAGGTTCAAAAAGCCCAGCACGGCTCCAGGCTAATTTTATGGCCAGTGTGAGGCCAGCCAAAACTAGGATCTGTGTCTTCTGGTTCCAAGTTATTTTCTGTCACACTTTTGCCCTTTGGTTTGGCCTGTTCCCATCCGCTTTGTTCTTGCCTTCCACAGGAATTTACATGCCTGCGCTGTTGGCAATGCTGTTTACTCAACTCACCAAGAAACTCAGTCACATAACGCTGAAGCCTTGAGTGATCCATCAAGTCCTTGAGGTAAGTGGAGGCTAAACCAGCCTTCCTTACGGGCCAGAGGGGCCTCTGTGAACCAGAGAAGGAAGGTCCAGAGCTTCCCTACAACTGACCTCATATCCTGGCCTCTCTCTGTGGTGGGGACACCTCCATTCCCTGAGGCACAGTGGCCTCAGTGACTATAGGTTGTTTTTCCCTTGAGAATGTTGTGTCTGGTTTCAAACTGAGGGCTGGGCCATGGAGGCAATACAGGAGCCGTGACACAGATTTTCAGAAGAGAATGAGAGAGAAACTGAGACAGAATGTGACTGTCACATGAACTCATTGCTCTTGCTCCTGTCCCAGATGGAAGCTCAGTCCAGCTTGTGCTACGTGCTGCTGGATTTGGAGTGACTGGAAAGGGACTGCTCGTGTGTGACTGAATCAGATATGTCAGGCACCACTCAGAGCTCAGTAACATAGAGGTTACACAGAGAAGCTTTCTCTAGACAAGAGGCTGATGGGGGCCTAAGCCAGCAAGTCATGGCTCCCTTGAGCTAGAGAGGCATGTCCTTCAAGAAGCCCTGTGTCTTAGTTAGGGTCGCTATTACTGTGATGAAACACCATGACTGAAGCAAGCTGGGGAGGAAAGGGTTTGTTTGATTTACACTTCCAAATCACTGCTCATCACTGAAGAAAGTCCGGATAGGAACTCAAACAGGGCAGGAACCTGGAGGCAGGAGTTGATGCAGAGGTCATGGAGGAGTGCTGCTTACTGACTTGCTCCTCATGCCTTGCTCAGCCTGCTTTCTTATAGAGAGCCCAGGACCACCAGCCCAGGCATGGCACCATCTATAACGGGCTGGACCCTCCTCTGTCAATCACTAATTAAGATAAGGCTTGTCTACAGCCCAACCTTAACTGAGGTTCCCTTCTGTCAGATGACTTTAGCTTCTGTTGAGCTGATCTAAGATGATCCAACATACCTTGCTTGGTGTCCAGTCCCAAACCAGTCTTCTTTTCATTCAAAATCAAGTCTATTTCTTCCATTACTGCTCAAGTTGAGCGCATTTGTCAATAATATAACTCATAAAAAAATTAGAACTAGAGAAAAACCTTCCATGAGGGGAAAAAAAGTATATGAGCAGAGTCCAGGGAAAGTGTGGACCAAGCAGTCTGGGGAAATGAATTACATGGTTGCAGATGCTGGGACTACAGCCAGGGGAAGCAGCTATTGCCCTGCACAAGAGGCAATGAGCAAGTCCTCCTCGGCAAAACAGAAGACTGTGTCAGCAAAGTCTGTTTGCCTCTCCAGGGGTGTGACTTTTGATGCTGACTAGCACCCATTCGAAGCTACCAGCCCTGAGCAACATGGCAATGGTAGCATTTATCATCAAGTGTCCAAAGTTGTTGAGCACAGTTTAATGTGCTCAGCCCCTCCTATCTCACATGGAAACCCATCTCCTGTCTCTGTGCCGAGGACACTCTCACCTTTGACAGAGGCCTAGCCCGTGCCTGTCTTCCCAGGGAAGACCTTTTGGTCTATATTTCTCATACCATGTGTCTCAGCTGGAAATACTTCCAGCATCACCCATAAGCACCAGTAAGAAACTTGCCTTTTAATCAGCTGCCATTTAGGTTTCCGAGTGCGTTTTATGTCTCATTTCACTGTTGCATGCCAGCTGAGCTATAAGATGAACTTGCCTGTGATAATGGGACACAGCTTAGCAAAGACAGCAAGGTCAGTTGATTGGGGTTCTGTGTTCCTCATGCTATACCCACTGGCCTGGTTCAGGATCAACTCTTTGTTTTTGCAAGGACTATCAGATTGTCACTATGGATCGAGCCTGTGTTTTGTGGCAGTTAATCAGCAAGGAAACCAAAAGATGCTTACGGCATGAATGGACTCAGAGAGGCAAATGTAGGCTCCCACTTTTCCAAACCTACTTTATTTGGGGGTTCTTTACATGCTTATACCTCCCTTCCGACCCACCTGCCCTAGATAGGAGAGAAAGGAGATTTAGGGGAACAGGAGAAGTAGACCTTGTTGAATTCAGGTCCTGGGAGCGATTCCCCTGGCATAGTCGGCAGGATTTCAGCAGACCAGCAATTCAAGTAAAGTTGCTGCTGGAACCTGGAACAGCAGCCAGAGCCCAGAGCCTCAAAGCCTTCGCTGGAGTGGTTCTCTCTAGGAGCATCTTGAAGTGCAGCAATAAACAGCCAAACAATACCAAGACCCAAAAAGCCCCAGCCTCCTGTTTTGGGATATATATATATTCTGTCAGAGTCTGTACTAGGATGTTTTTCGGCTGGCAACAACCAAGCCCCCACACGAGGTGGTTCAACCTCCAAGTGGATAAATATCACCTGCTCTCACACAAGTCTGTTCCCCATCCCATACTTGGGATCAAAACAAAAACATGTTTACATCCATTACATATTCCCCTTTCTATTAAAAATAATAAACTATATACAATAAAAATAATTATGAAAATTATTCAGTAAGAGTCACATTTACAAGGACCAGACCATTTATAGTTGACAATGTTGGAGAAATTATTTCACTATCCTGTCCTACTGAGTCTTATCATAGTGTCCAAAGTTTTCATAAATCACTTTATTATAATTTATATTTATCAACCTCTAAACATGTTTTCAGCTCTTAAACTAAAACTTATAGTAATACTATGGCTATCTAGTCTTCAACCCTCTCAGAGACTTAAGAAGGAAATATTGTCTAATATGAAGGAAGTACAGGCAAGCAACTTCCAAAAATATAGGCAAGACAGAGAGAGTTGACTGTCTGGACAGTCACAGGTTTTTCTCTATTGTTGGGGCATCCAGTCTTAGCCCACTATCCCAAAATATCTAACAGACTGTTCTGTGAAGCAGGAATTTTGAAGGACTGGGCCACCTAGTTTCTGCAAAGCTGGACAACCAATTTCTCAGTGTCAAGCTTGATCACAGTTTAGACAGTCAGACTGTTATCAGCAGTAGAGATAAGAACAGTTCCTCAGTCCAGTGGCTGTTCTGCCACACTGTTTCTTTGATGCCCATCATCTTCATTGAAGTAAACTGAAGGTGCTGCCAGGAGCAGATGTGTCTCTCTGTCAGAAAAGCCCTCTATTGTTAAATGCTGTATTCTGTAGATCTCTGAAGTGTTTGAAGACCATCTATCTACTTTCTATAGTGCATAATGATGTATGTACCTTTGTTTTCCAAGTTCTGCAAAATGGAACACACCCATCTGCCAGATTATATTCCTTTGGGTACCCCTAGGGTTACTCCCGACAGGCAATGGAGTTTGGTTATACAAAGAACATGTAGGACACCTTTTAATTATGCCTTTGGCTTGCTGCCAAGTAATAGAGAATTTTTTTTCTTTAAACCTTTAGCGTTAACATGATGCTTTTCATGAAAATTTGAGGCTTTTTAATACATTTCCTATTAGTAATTGGTCAATTTCCTCATTTTCTTGTGCCAATGGACCAGGTAATCCTGTATGAGAGTGAATATGAGTAATATACAAGGGATAGTTTCTACTTCTGATGGCCTGTTGCCATTCCATAAATAACAAAGTCAATTCTGAGTTATCAGGTGTAAATTCAGCAGTTTCTATATGCAAAACAACTCTTTCTGCATATTGAGAGTCAGTAATTATATTAAGAGAGTCAGGAAAATCTAACAGCACCATGAGGATTGCATACAATTCTGATTATTTTTTATTGAGGTACATGGGCTTTTGATCACCTTAGTTATTTTATCTGTCTTATAACCTGCCACTTACATCCTGTTTGCATCAGTATAGAAGGTTGGTGCCTCTAGAATTGGTGTTCTCTTTACAATATGAGGAAGGATCCAATTAGTTCTTTTTATAAACTGTATATGTTTGCTTTTTGGATATTTGTTATTAATTTCTCCCAAATAGTTACTACAAGCTCTTTGCCAATATTCGTTGATTACCCATCATGACATAATCTCAGCATTAGTAAGAGGCACTACAATTTCTGTCGGGTCTGTTCCTGACAGTTGACGCAGTCTTATTCTGCCTTTTATAATTAATTCAGAAATATTTTCTATGTTTGTCTTCAATTTTTTACTTTGTTTATGTGCTAAGAAAATCCATTCCATGATTTTATCTTACCTTTGCATAATGAGCCCAGTAGGAGAAGGAGTTGAAGGCAAAATAACCAAAATACAACCAAGCTCAGGATCAGTTCTATCCACATATGCATCTTGTGGTCTTTGTTCTACCAGAATTAACTCTTTTTCTGCTTCAGCCATTAGACACCTTGGACTGTTTAAATATGAATCCCCTTGTAAAGTTCGAATCAAGTTACTTAACTCATAAGTAGCTAATCCAATTGTAGGCCTTAACCAGTTAATATCTCCCTTCAATTTTTGAAAATCATTAAGAGTTTGCAACTGGTCTCTATGAAAATCTGTACCTTTTGTCATTAAGTTTTTTGCTGAGTTATTTTATAGCCTAAATAGGTAATTGAATCTCCTCTTTGTATTTTTTTCTGGAGCAATCTGTAACCCCCAGCATGGCAGAATTCTTTGTGTTTACTTAAACATTTTCTCTAAAGTATCTGCATCAGAATCATCCAACAAAGTATCATCCATGTAATGGTAAATGATAGATTGAGAAAATTGCCTATGAATTATTTCTAACGGTTGTTGCACAAAGTATTGACATAAAGTTGGGTTATTCAGCATTCCCTGTGGAAGTGCCTTCCAATGGTGTCTCTTCACTGGACCACTACTATTCAGAGTAAGTAGTGAGAAAGCAAACCTTTTCCTACCCTGCTCATGCAAAGGTATTGTGAAAAAACAATCTTTTAAGTCAATTACTATTATAGGCCATGACCTAGGTAACAGGGAAGGTAAAGGAATTCCAGGCTGTAAAGGACCCACTGGTTGAATTACTCTATTCGCTGCTCTTGAATCCATTACCAGACTCCATTTCCCTGACTTTTTACAACAATCACAGGGGAATTCCATGGGCTGGTAGACTCTTCTATACAGTGAGCCTCCAGCTGCTCTTGTACCAGTTTTTGAAGTGCCTATAATTTTTCTTTTGTTATGGGCTATTGCTCTTGCCACACAAGTCTGTTTGATATCCATTTTAGGGGCAAGGCTGTTGGTATATCAGCAGTGGCCCTTTTTATAAATTTGGAAACTCAATGCCTGTGAAGTTCTGTGTTTGGACAATGGGCACAGCCTGTGATCCTTCCTCAGAAGCATCTACCATTTCACCC
Organism: Acomys russatus; assembly: GCF_903995435.1. NCBI lineage: Eukaryota > Metazoa > Chordata > Mammalia > Rodentia > Muridae > Acomys > Acomys russatus. The sequence goes on along the minus strand of NC_067142.1, from coordinate 53,492,864 downwards.
CGAATTTCATCATTGTCTGTCTCTGTGATGGCAGGAATATTAATTTGAGTACCCCATTGTTGTAAAAGATCTCTTCACCATAAATTTATGGGTATGTCAGCCACATAGGGTCTCAGCTTCCCTGTTTGCCCTTCTGGTCCCACACACTTAATCCACTGTATACTTTGTCTTATTTGAGATAATTTAACAATTCCTTTTTTTGTTTTTTTTTTTTTGTTTTTTGAGACAGGGTTTCTCTGTGTAGCCTTTGCTGTCCTGGACTTGCTGTGTAGACCAGGCTGGCCTCAAATTAACAGTGATCCACCTGCCTCTGCCTCCCAAGTACTGGGATTAAAGGCATGTGCCACCATGCCTGGCCTAATTTACCAATTCCTATAAATTGTGTACTAGCTTTCTTGAAGTGGCCAATTTGGATTCCAATACTTTTGAGAAAAGATTGTGATGTCTGCTCTTGTGTCCACCAAACCTTCTATTTAGGTCTCTGATCATTAACCATTGTTTGCCAGAACACATGTCTGCCAGTACTCACAAATGCACCTATTTTTTCTACTGGAGCAGCTTTGTCCTTAATGTAAGGAAACAGTAACAACAGCTGAGCAATTCTATCCCCTACATTAATTTGCATCTCCTTCTTTAGAGTGCCGTGATTTTAATTTCTTCCTTACAACCCCCATCTATAATGCACAATAAAGCCTTGAGAAGTTAATCCACTTCTTCCCAAGATTATTCCTATGGTCCCTGAAGGTAAAGGACCATAAATACCAGTGGTAATTTTGTAATATTCAACCTGTGGAGATAGTGTAAGATATATCTGAGGCCAGATCCAAAGCTGCGTTGCCTTCAGGAGCATGCATTAAGCCAATGATACCTAGTCTTCATTTTCCTGCAAGTTTGTTACCTCCTGGCTGACCAAAGAAAGATGGCTAGTATTGTTTGCTATGGGACCTTAAGCTAACAGGCCCCTCCTTTAGTTTTTCGATGACAAGAGATTACCTTGCATTGACAATCCCTAGACCAATGTTTTCCCTTCCACAGAGGCTACAATACCCTGGAAGTCTTGGCACATCATCACCATCATGGCCAGAAGCTCCTTGTGCTCTTCTACAAGTACCATTTACTCCAAAGTTAGTGCACCTGTTATTTTGAGGTCTGGAACTTTTTAACCTTACTGCTTCTTTGTAAATGGCCAATTTTGCTACAATTAAAGCACCAGGTATTTTGATACCTGAGATTCCCTAGCTATAGCTTGTCCAATGATAATGTGTTGATGCTCCTGAGAGCTAATATTAACTATCTGTCTTATCCACTCATCTAATGGGGATCCTAGTGCTTTTGATGGTCTAATTTCTCTCTTACAGTCAGTATTTGCATTCTCATACACCATGATCAGTGTCAATGTCTGTCTGGTCTCAGGATCTGGTATGGATCTATCTGGAGCTGAACCCAATCTCTGTAAGAGTTCTGTGAAGGCTTCTCCAGGGCCTTGAAATACCTTAGTACATGAAGTGGTTGTTTTCCCAGGCTCCTCAACCATGTCCCAAGCTCTTAAGGCTGCAATACAACATTGTTCAATTACACATCTTCATATTGGGTTTGTTCTTTTAAGTCAGCATAACGCCCTTCACCAAGCAGTTGATCTTTAACAACATTTATCCCCCTTGTTATATTTGTTGTTTTATTCTCATGGCTTCGTTTCTCTACCATGATAACCACTGTAACTGTTGAGCAGCTTCTAACACAGCTGATACCAATCCCTTCCAATCTTGTGGAATAAGTCTATGCTGCGTAGCCCAGTTACTTACATTTGTTTAACATATGTTCCATACTGTATGATTGCCTCTTTAAAATGCTTTAAATATAGTATATCTACTGGATGCCATCTCTCATCATAAGGTTCACCACCATCAGCAGGGATATGTTGCACTAGGAAAGCTGTTGAAGTGCTTGTCTCCAAAGCTCTTTTGGCCTGTCTGCTTTCTTGTTCCTCTAGAATCTTCCCAGCCTCTCTGGCTTCCGTTTTTCTCTGCCCTCTTCCACACACTGGTGCTCTGACCACCTGGTGCATGGAGCAGGGCAGCGTGGCAATTATGGGAAACACTGGCTCTCAGTTACCAGGTGTTTTCCTTTTCCAATGGCGCCTTTTGTTTTCCAAAAGCTCCAACCTCTACCCGCAACTCGGCAATCCTTTCCAGAATAGAATTTACTGACCCTTCTGGTTTTCGTATCTTACTTGGTCTTACTTCCAATCTTTTAAAAAATGTTATACAGTAAAAAGACCAAGAAAAAACAAAAATTCCCTCTGGGTATAAAGCAGGAAAGAACTTTGCAACAGCAGCTGCAATTTTGCTGACACCCTGAAAGAGCATTGCTATAGCTTGAAAACCTGTATCTTCCTCCGCAACATTAGAAGTTAAGTCACCCATTAGGCCCAAAGCACATTGGGTGACACCTGTAGGCTCCAATTTTTCCAAGCTTACTTTATTTGGGGTTCTTTAAATGTTTATACCTCCCTTCCAACCCACCTACCCTAGATAGGAGAGAAAGGAGATTTAGGGGAATAGGAGAAGGAGACCTTGTTGAATTCAGTTCCTGGGAGCGCTTCCCCTGGCATAGTCAGCAGGATTTCAGCAGACCAGCAATTCAAGTAAAATTGCTGCTGGACCTAGAGCAGCAGCTGGAGCTGGGAGCCTCGAAGCCTTCGCTGCAGTGGTTCTTTCTTGGAACATCTTGAAATGCAGCAATGAGCAGCCAACCAATACCAAGACCCAAAAGCCCAGCCTCCTGCTTTGGGCTTATATATTCTCTCAGAGTCTGTACTAGGATGTTTTTCAGCTGGCAAAAACCAAGCCACCACACAGGGTGGTTTGACCTCCAAGTGGATAAATATCATCTGCTCTTTCACAAATCTGTCCCTCATCCCACACTTGGGATCAAAACAAAACATGTTTACATCCATTACAGGCAAGTTGATATCTTTCATGAATTCCCGACAGACAACTCCACGTTAAACCATTAGCCTAACCATGTTTCTATCTCTTCCAGATGGGCCTAGAAATTTTTTTCTGTGTAATGTGAAATGTTTTGCAAAGAAAACATTTGTTAAGATTTCCAGCCTTGTGCCAACTAGAATGAGTTAGATTTGTTACAGTAACAAACATCCCCAGGTTCTAGGATGGAGACAATACAAGTTTAATGTGTTTGAGTTCATGAGAGATCTTCTTTGGCTTCAGAGAGCTCTTTAGAGCAGCTTTCCTTGTGTATTGGTTCAGTATCATGGTTCATAGCTCTGTCAACACACACTTTCTGTGAAGACCACAGCAGGAGAAGCGCAATTGGTGCTTCTCCCTACAAGTGACATGTGCCATATTTAATTTGCAAAAGCAAGTCCCCTGGCCACACTGAACTCCAAGTCATAGGTATGTTGGTTATCAACGCCTGTGTGTATGTGTGTGTGTGTGTGTGTGCGTGTGTGTGTGTGTGTGTGTGTGTGTGTGTGTGTGTGTGTATAAACTGCTACCTAACATGCTTTTGACAGAAGTTTCTAGTTTTGCATGATTCCGTGACTCAGCTGAACTTCGGCTGAGTTTTTCCTGGGCTCGCTTAGACACCTTCTTTGGCTGGAGGCCTGATGGTTTGGTTGGCCTGGAAAAGCTACAGTACCCTTGTTCACATGTGTAGCCATTGCTGTTGCCTGTTGCCTGGGTACTGTGGTGACTTCTCATTTTCAGGCAGGCTCAGTTCACTTCCTTACACAAAGCTCCCAGGACAGTATTTCAAGAGGACAAAGGCGAAACCTGTAGAATCTCTTGAGCTCAGGCTCCAGAATTTGTACAACGCTGCCTTGTTTTATTGGCCAGGACTAGTAGCAGATCCAGCCCAAGTTCAAGGTTCAAGGAAATGGTTTCCTGGGGTGGTCATACATATCCCAGAAACGCTTTCACCTATTAAATGAGGCATGTACGCAACCAGGCTCCGCTACTCGTGCTCTGCAGAGTCACCCTGAGCGCTGACCTAGTTAACAGTGAGTCATGGCTTCTGGAGAAATACATAGCGTGTTCCTACAAGCCTCTGGCACTAACCCACCATAAACTAATCAAGGCTCTAACCTCGTTCCACATCTACTAAAGGCTATCTTATCTAATACAGACCACTGACTCATAAGCATTGAGCTCCCAGTCAACTCAGCCCACTGAAGTCCCACCCCATCAGAGCTACACGCATTTCCTCAAAAGGTACACCACAGCCCTTGTAGGGCAAGGAGCACCAACACTGTACACCTTGTCACTTACTGCACTCCACGGACACTTGTTAGCATCATAAGAGGTGAGACAAGATGGCAAAATACTGCTTTGTTACACACACAGCTATGTGTCTATAGCTCAAATTGCTCAACACGCTACATTGCCCAAAGGACCACAAAAGCAACGTGAGTCATAAGTATTGATTTTGAGATTACACATTAATCTGTACAAGGAGATAAGTCCACAAATATGGAACCCACAAATAATAAGAATCAATTGTACTGGGAAAACTGATAATAATGGGAAACAGGCCGTAGTTTCTTTATTTGGTTGCCTAGTCATCTTTGGTTGAAAGTGAGCATTTTATTTACTGTGATAATTCTGAAAGTCCTGTAATCGAACTCTCCACCCTCCTTGGGTTTGCTCTGACGTTTGTTATTATTTAGTCACTCCTCAGCTGGGATATATCCTCTCTCTCCCTCCCTCCCTCCCTCTCAGCCTCCCTTCCTCCCTCCCTCCCTCCCCTCCCCTTCTCTGACTTTTTTTGAGATCTCATAAAATTGAACCCAAAACCTCAAACATGCTAGACAAATGTTCTACCTCTCCAGCCCCTGAGCCCAAGTTCTTTGTCACGCGTGTGCCAACTGAAGTCTCTGCCCAGTTAGCCAGTGTGGTAGTATTCTGACGACTGGATAGTTTGCCTTCAACTCTTGGACCCCGCAGGTCTCCTGGTCTTGTTTGTTGGCCGTGTATGAGCACTGGGGCATGCCATCAACAGAAATGTGCTTTGCTTTAGCCCTTTGCTTCTTCACTTTGTTTAGGAAGCCACGAGGCCAGCTTTTTAATTTTTTTAAGGCTTTATTACATGTCACATCCATTGTACAGGTATAGAATTGGAGCTATATAAAGCTTAAGAACTGACTTGAGGATACTCAGACAGCACACAGTGACTCTAGCATGCAAAACAGGTGGTCTGGCCCCAAAGCCTGTACAGGGAGACACTTCATCTTGTTCCTGAGGACACCGGTTTAGAAAGGTTAAATAGCTGGAGGTCACGTAGCTGGCAGGGGAGATCTGCCTGGACCCAGAACTTATCCTGTTCTCCACTGTTTGCCCAAGGTACTGATGAGCCTCTAGGCAGGAGGACAGAGGGTGGGCTTCTGGGTTCAGGTTGAAAATGCCTGGAGGAGTCCATCGATCAACGAAAGCCTCTGGGGGCCTTTGACACACACCACCACGATGCTTAGCTGAAGGTCAGCAAGTGAGCAAAAGGATAGATTCAGAAAATGAGCTTCAGAAGGACAGATGGGGGGCCTAGCCTGTGTTTGGAGCAGGATTAAGGACCCCATTAGCTACACACTGTGCAGCGCTATTACAAAACAGTATTAAAAGTCACATTCCTGCTGGGCATGGTGGCGCGTGCACCTTTAATCCCAGAACTTGGGAGACAAAGGCAGATGCATCTGGTGGCACCAGAATCCTTTTTGTCCACTTTTTCACTCAGCTCCTGGACCCGAGGCCCCTCCAGCCAGTCAGCAAGTTCATAGCAAAGTTTCCCACCCACATGAGGCTCGAGATGGAGGTGGCCCCAGTGAGGCTCACGTCTAAGGTTCCATGAGCCCAGCCACCCACTTCACCCGTTCCACTCTTTCTTTGTCAATTCTTTTCCTTCACCCTGGCTCACCCCCCAGCTGACATCGCCGAGAACTTAGCATGTAGGTACACAATGTAATTACGAATTCCAGATGAGTGTTCAGTTCATCTGGGCTCCTTTTCATGGCACTCAGAGGACACACTCAAAAGAGGGTGTCAGTGGAATTGCAGTTGGGTAATCAAACAGAAGCCCAATTGAAGCCCAGTGACTGATACATTCCCAGCCACCCAGAGAGAAGCCACTGTTCTGTGTGCACGTTGAGTTCATTACAAAAAAACAAGACTTGATTCCAGCAGCTGATGTAATTTGAGCTCTACCTAATGGCGGATGCTTAAGACACTAAACTCGTAGTTGGACCTCAGGGCTCCCCTAGGGAGATGCCATCCGCTCCTTACTTCATAGTTGGGGGTGGGGAGTGGGAGTGGGGGCTCCTCGTTGCCTTGGGGAAGAGCTCACTCTCCAACTCTGGTACACTAAATGACTTCTTCTGAGACACATACATACATACATACATACATACATACATACATACATACACACGCATACTCATGAATGTGCATGAGCACATGTGCATACAGAGAGAGAGAGAGAGAGAGAGAGAGAGAGAGAGAGAGAGAGAGAGAGAGGAGCACTCCAGATGCCCTTGCTCTCTCCTTGTAACTTTTCAGGCTTCCCCACAGATCTTTTTGGTTTTGTTTTTGTTTTTTGAGACAGGATTTCTCTTGGCTGTCCTGGACTCACTTTGTAGACCAAGCTGGCATTGAACTCACAGAGATCCACCTGCCTCTGCCTCCTGAGTGCTGGGATTAAAGGCGTGCGCCACCACTGTCAGAGTGAGATGTTATTTTTCAAATGTAAGAGGTAATATAGAAGATGCCTTTGTCCTTTACCCAGCTTCTTTCCAATGATGACATCTTGAATATATGTATCACAGTCAAGATATTGACACTGGTCCAATACACAGATCTCGGTCAGGTGCCATGGTGTCCTGTATATTCATGTGTGTGTGTGTGTGTGTGTCTGTGTGTATGTGTGTGTGCATGTACTGAGTCCTAATTATTTGAGCCATGTTGAATTGTGTGTGGCAAAACTTCTGGTGATTCTTATGCTATTTCAGTAACCCTGCTGGCTGTCCCCTTGTTGACGCCTCTATCTATCCCCAACTCCTCCCAGTTGTGAATCTGCTCTTTCTCACTACAATGCTGTCATTTCAGGGCTGTCATATAAACCGGGCACAGTGGCTCATCGGTATAATCTCAGCTTTGCGAAATAATTGAGGCCAGAATTTTAAGGCTAGCCTGCGTAACACCTTGAGACCCTGTCTAAAACAAACAAACAAACAAACCTAAAAATGCCATTCATATACATGAAAAAAATAAAATATATAACTTTGGGGACTGTGTGTTGTTACTTGGTCTTCATTGGAGTTCACCCAGCTTTCAGCTTATGTCAGCATGTCTCCTGCTTCTATTGCTGAGTAGTGTTCTGAGGCTGCATCGTCTTAGGCTTCTTTCAGGATGTTGTTCCATTTGTCTATGTGTCTATTTTGTGCCAGGATCACCCTGTTTTTGCCACTGTGACTCTGAATTTTTTCTTGAAGTTAGGTAATGTGACACCTTTCATATTTTGCTCAAGACTGGCTGTTTGGGTCTTTTGCGATTCTGGATAAATTTTAGATATTTTTCCTAGTTCTGTGAAGAATGTTACTGGAATTTTGCAGAGGCATAAGCTTTTTTTTTTTTCTTATTCCATTTCATGTGTTTGTGTGGTATTCGGGTGTATATGCATGTTTTGTGTGGCAATGTGTGTGGTGTGTGTGCACCACATGTGTGCATGTTCAGATGGAGGCCTGAGGCTAATATCTGTAACCATCTATTACTCTTCTACCTTATGCACTGAGGCACGTCTCTCAGTCAGACCCAGAGCTCACTGATACTGGTCAGTCATGCTAGCTAACCAGCTCTGACTTGCTGGTGGGCTGCCACGCCCACATGGCTTTTGGGAATCTGAACTCTGGTCCTCACGCTGATGTGGCTGCCTCCGCAGCTCATCATAAGACATTTTTAATCAAAAGTTGAGTTATGGGGTTAGAGGAATGGTTCGGCATTTGTAAGAGCACGTGATTGTCAACCTGTGGGCCAAAACTCCTTGGAGGGTCACACGACCCTTTCACAGTGGTCACCTGAGACCATCAGGAAACACAGACATTTACATTACAGTTCCTAACAGTAGCAAAATTATAGTTATGAAGTAGCAACAAAAATAATTTTATGGTTGGAGGTCACCACCGCTACTCACGTGCACACAGCCACATGCAGACGCTGAATTAAAACTAAAAGGAAAGTTTTTAAAAAGTTAAGCTGTGAGGGGAGTGGTGGCACACTTTGGTGGGTATTTACTTGCCCAACATGTATGAGGACCAGTGTGCAATCCCTAGCACTGCCAAAAATAAATAAATAAAAATTCATTAATTAAGCTATGAAAAAAAAAAGACATTGTCAGTATCTCTTTTATGGCTTTACCACAACAAGAAATCATGTGAGCCAGCTGCCCTACTAGGAGGGTCAGTGTCCTAGGTTCATATTTGCTTGTGACAAACATTTGACATTCTTTTTTTTTTTTTTTTCTCCCTAAGACAGGATTTCTCTGTGTAGCCTTGGCTGGCCTAGACTTGCTTTGTAGATCAGGCTGGTTTTGAACTCATAGAGATCCACCTTCTCTGATGCCTCCCTGAGTGGCATCTGACATTCTTAAGAGAACATGAAGGTTCCTTTTCTTAAAAACTGCGACCGTGTTGCCTGGATATGTTCAGGAACACATACCAGGGTATCTGCTGGGACCTGTGATCTGTTTGCCCTTGTTTCAGTGTCAGAATGTCAGAGGAAAATGAGAAAGAGCTAACAAACAAGCTATATCTGCTTGGGCTTTCTCTGCTGGTCCTCTATGCGGTCTGTGCACTCCACACAGCTACCTGCATGCACACATGCACACATGCATGCACACAAACATGCATGCACACGCGTGCACACACACTCATGCAGCAAACATCCTAGTGTGAAAACCCTGCATCTATCCTCAGCAGATTACCAGAAGCTCTAGTAGGGTTTATCCAAAGCAGCTTCCACCAGGACTATAAATAGCAGGCATGTGCCTCTGCAAGCACTGCAGCTATTTATTTTTTTAATAGGGGTTCTCATGTTACCAGGACATCACAGATGACTGAATAATTTATGTAAGGGTAGATTGTATGGGCTTCGCTCCTTGCCAGTGAGCTCATTCCCAAATGTCTAAAGCAGATAAGGGAGCAAAAGCTACAGCCTGGGCTTTTGTGAGCTGTCAATTTATTTTTGTTAGGATTTCACCACTAGAGCCACATGGCTATCCTTTCTTTAATATTATCTCAGCCACAGAGGTCACATACACGGCAGGCAGTGCCTTAGTCACATCGAGCCAGCTCCAAATAATGCATAAAACACAGCATGAAAAACACCCAGTAGAATAATAAATCGCCTTCTCCATGCTTGGTGATTTTAACAAAAGACAGTGGCTATGTGTGGGCGTATGTTTGTTCTCAACGAAAATATAGGGAAGTGAGGGAGTTGGGAAACAGATAAGGCAAATGACCCGGACAGATATGTTTCTGGGAGCTTCAGTGGCTATCTTTTCAAAGACTCGAAGCATAAAAAGAATTCAGATTTACCTTCAGCCACACAGAGTCACCAGGTGAGCAAGCGCCGCTTGGAAGCCAGGCACACCTCACTGGCCAGGGCGATTGTAGTGAAGAAGAAACTTCACCGGAAGAAAAGGTTTAAAGTTTTACAATAGGAAAGCAGCCAAAATCCTCAGCAGTCCCACAGCAGGAGAGAAAGGTCAGGTGGTAGAAGCTGCTTGATTTTACTCAGGAAGCAGAGGAGCACAAATTATACCCTCCATGAGACTGCACTGCACCTGAGCCCTGATAATAACAAGAGCTAAGGGGGCAGGGCGGTGATGAGAGTGCTGTGGGTGTGGGAGTTTATGGTGAAGGAAGAATTTTGGTAAACTCTTGCTCTTGTGTCTCCTAAGGCCATGATTCTCAGCCTTCGGGTTGCGACCCCTTTGGGCGTAGCCTGATGTTTACATTATGATTTGTAACAGTAGCACAATTGCAGTTATGGAGTAGCAATGGAACAATTTTATGGTGGGGAGTCACCACAACATGAGGAACTGTATTAAAGGGTCACAGCCTTAGGAAGATGGACTTGATACCCTATGAGAACCTCTGTCTTAAGTGAGGTGTGTGTCTCCTGTGTCTGCTTCAGGGAAATGCCCTGGAGGCAGGTCGATCTGCATGGCCTGGGAGCAGACAAGGGCAGGGGGGGTTTCCAGGAGCATTGTCCATCAATGCCGTGGACTGGAGGCAGCCATGTGCTGGTCAGCAAGGAAAGGAAGGGTCAGAAGCAGAACGGCAGTGCACAGTGCTGAGCAAAGCCGTAAGACTCAAGAACATGAAGCTCATAAACAGAGCGGCCTCTTCTGTGTAGGCGTGTGCACGGGGCTGAGAAGAAAGCGAAAGAGGCCGCTATAGTAAAAGCTGGGGTGCAGGTGAGTTGGTGGCACACGCCTTTAATCCCAGCACTCGGGAGGCAGAGGCAGAGGCAGGCAAATCGCTGTGAGTTCGAGGCCAGCCTGGTCTACAAAGCGAGTCCAGGACAGCCAAGATTACACAGAGAGAGAGACCGTGTCTTGAAAAACCAAAAAATAAAATAAATATAAAAATAAAAATAAAAAAATGAGGGAGAAGCGAGGGAGTGGCTGGGAAGGATGTATAAGGGGACTTCTGCACAGTAGGACTATTCTGTTTCTTGGCCTGGCTGTGACTTCATATGTTTTATAATTATTCATTAAGCTGGGTGTTTATGTTGAACCCACTTTTGTATGTGTGTCATATTTCATTTACACAGAGCCTACCTTCACATTGTACTGCTAAACTCTTTTAAAAAGTCTGAAAAGGAAGCTCCGTACTTCAATTTTAGTGCCTCTCCCAACTGCACTTGAGGCGCACAGCTTGGCTTAATAAGCATTTAAGGCGATGCTGCTAATCACAACACAGCTTAGGAAGCAGGCAGGCTGTGGGATGAAAAGTGCAGAGAGACCTCTGGCCCCAGATTGTGTGCCTGCTCTGACCTTAGCAACTAGGCTCCCATCTGTACACATCTCTAAACACACGCGTACACACACATAAACATGCAAACACACGCACACCCCTGAGCTCTCTGGACCCCAGCTCTCTCCCAGAAGAGCCTAGGCCTATTTGAGTTCTATCAAGAACCTGCTAATACATTCTTAGGAAGCCTTTGTAATACCTTTAACTTAAAAAAAAAAAACAACAACAACAACAACAAATCATTTTTAGGGCTGGGGATGTAGCTCAGTTCATAGAATGGTTTCCTAGCACGCGCAGCTCTGAGGTCCATCTCCTGCCTCAGATGGTGGCACATGCCTGTAATCAGTAATTTGGAAAGCAGGAAGATCTAGAAGTCCAGTGCTAGCCTCGGATATACAGTGAGACCAAGGACAGCCTGGAATACATGGGACCCTGCTCAAAACCAAAAAGTTATTTTCATTTTTGTCAAGAACCTACATTCTTATGAGCTGATTCAGGAGTTCATAGGTCCACCCCAGAGCTAACCACTTAATAAGTCTGATCCAAGCCAATAAGAAAACACAGGTGACTTTAGTGAGCAGAACATAAATTGGCCAAAAGACTTCAAGGAGACCTCACAAGCAGTGTCCACAGGACTTTGGAGAAATCATATCACATGTTCCTCCTGTCTCAGACAACATAGACAGGGCAAACCCAGTCCGAACAATCAGGCTGGTATCCAAGTATTGAGTAAAAGGCAATGTCAAAAACAAAACAAAACAAAAACAAAAAACAAAAAACAAAACCCTCACTGTATCATTACATGAGTTGGGTTGCTGTTATATTTGGTTTGTCGTGATTTGGGTTTAGTTTGAGTTTATAGCTGTAGCAGAGTCACAAGTCTATGGGAAGTTTGCCAGTTTTATGAGTGTCATATTTAACTAAGGATCTTAGGAAAATAATTACATCAACACTGGAAATCCTTGAAATACTTGGAAAGATGCCACATGTCACTCAAAGCTGAGCCACATTGAGTTCCATGACCCCTGCTGACCCTCCTGTAATTATATTTTCATTTTGGAAGTTGAGCCCTCTCCAAAGCCAGCATCAGGAGCATCCCTGGGCTGCCAGGACTCTTACATCCCTCATCTGAAGCAGGGACTCTTATCTGGCAGAGCGTTTTAGTTGATACAAGTGGAACGAGTGGCTGGCCAATCAGAGGGTCCAGGGTTCTGCCAGATACACCCGAATACGAAGGACATCCTCTCCTGCAGAGAAGTGCTGGGCCATGGTACCCAGACTGAGAACACCTGATTCTGTCCTTCATCCTCCATGAGAGGACCTACATCAGCTCCCAGTTCTTCAATGGAGACAGAGTTTTCTCTCACAGTTTGCCTTTCTTAGTGCCCATTTCCTTCAACTCAACAGATCAGACCAGACCAGATCACCCGGGAGGTTAAGATTGGAGTTAAGGTTGATATCAATCAAGCCTTTTCCTAAGGCAGGGTCTCTTATAGCCCAGGCTACAAAGTATTTGAGGGTGATTTTGAACTCGATCTTACTGCCACTTGCTGAGTTCGGGGGTGTGGGCATGTGCTACCCACCTGGCTTATTCCATTATCCGATTGGATCCACAACTTCATGCATGCTGGGCAACACTACCAGCTGAGCTGTATCCCCAGCCCAGTTTAGTATTTTGGCTTTTGAACTGAGCCTATTCCTGGGTCTTCTATACATACAGAGTGACTTTCCTGTCTTGTGAACGTACACCTGACGTTTGCAGCTGGTCACTTCAATGGATGTGTTCCATGGCCTCCAGATAAATCATCAAAACCATTTATACAGCTTTCAATAAGAGCATCAAACAGATGAACATAGCTTAGAAGAGCTGAAGCGTCTATATCAATGTCTAAAGTTGACCTATAGGCCCACATAGTTGTGTTTTTCCACCGTCTTGTGAAGGCTGCTGGGGGCTTCTGGTTGTCTCTTTGTAACCTTTGTCTGTAGTTTCCATGGTGGTAGGCTACCTTGTAATTCTACATTTCTTAAACCTGAGGATTTTGATCTCTGTTCTTGGATCTAACTGCAATCTCCATCAAGTAAGTCCCTGAGAAAAGCCTCAGTCCTTATCTTGTCACGGGCAGGCCCACCAGCTGCCTCAGCGCATTGGCTTGCTCTGTAGGTAGAATGCCTGTGCTGCTCGGGTGAGTGTAACGGCCTAAGATGGTAAAAATGGCTGCCTCGAGTAGCGTTGTGGACAATGACTTCCTAGACATACTCACTCTGTGTTCTCCAGCTCTTCCTCTCATTCACCAGAATCCAGTCACCAGCTTCCCTCGGTCTTTGTTTTTTGTTGGTTTGTTTTGTTTTCAAAATGGGATTTCTCTGTGTAGACTTGGCTGTCCTAGGCTAGCTTTGTAGACCAGGCTGGCCTCGAACTCACAGTGATCCACCTGCCTCTGAGCTTCACCCTGACAACAGAGCAGCCCTCCATCTCCTGAAGAACAACAGCAACAACTATACTCTTACTCAGTGGGTCAGGGAGGCTGCCCAGGGTAAAAGTCCTTGGAGTCAGAGATCTGTACCTCTCCCTTCCCCTCATCACGCCATAGAAGTTTCTCTGGATGAGATTCAATCCACTCTGACAGCCACTGATAACAGGCCAGTGACTGGCTCTTGACATTTTAAGACCATGCCCAGGCCTTCTCCATAGCACGGGTCCCGAATTCTGTGTGGAAAAAGAAGGAGAAGGAGAAGGAGGGAGGGGGAGGAAGAAGAGGAGAAAGAGGAGGCAGAAGAGAGTCCTATGTCTTTAGAGCTACACAGAAATCACAGCGTGCAGCAGATAGGACGACTCCTGTTCATTAATCTGGACTGATGAGAGTCCACAGGCATGAAGAGGTTGGGGGGCTGCTAGGACAGAAAGACCTGAGAGGCCCATCACTACTCAGCACACAGCTGCCAACTTCTTCTCCCTTCAGACTTCTGGTTGGTAACACCCACCCAACACAGTCAGTGAGACAGCGTCCTCTCCAGGTTCTGGGGTCTAGCACAATGGAGGATGACGTGAAGTCCTAGGAGCAAGTGTTTGGGTTTGAACAGCCCCCTGCAATGAGAACTCAAAATGGGGCCACAGGAAGGTGGGCCAGGGGCAGGAAGGGTCTTACGTGAGTCTGGCAAGCCTGTAGAATACTGGGTAATGTGATTACCAGGCTGGGGCTGGCAGTAGTAGGGTCCTGAGGATGTTTTAGACCTGGGGTAGAGGACTGAAGATCAGTGAAGCCATGTGTGGTGGCTTGTACCCATAACCCCTGAAGGAGGGTTGCCATGAATGTAAGGCCAGCCTGGGCTACAGAGTGAAACTGCTCACACCACCCCCCCCCCAACACCCCCTGCCCCACCCTACCAAAAGAAAAAAAATTAGGTGAGCCTCAGCAATCCCTCGGGCCCATCATAGGCTTAAAACCCAAGATGTTGAAACTCGGTTGGAAGGAGATAATAAACAGCTGTGGCTATTCTCCGTCCTTATCACACAGCTGTACTCTGGAGCTTGACTGACAACCCAAGCAAGAGGCGGGCCAAATCAGACCCTGCTCCAGCACAAGACAAGTCTCTGCCTGCCTCTCTGGAGGAAACAGCTAAGCACAGCCTCTACACTTTCGGTCTAGCCAGGACCTAACTAACTTAACTTCCTCAGAGCATATGCAAAACTGCGATGGCTGCCTCTATCCATCGCGCACCTGTGGGTATCTGAATATCTGTACTGCTGGCCAGTTCTGGCGCTGGAAACCTTTCAGACTCTTGAACTCTGTTGTCCCCTTGGCAACCAGCTCCTACCCTCCCACCCCACAGGCAACACTGTTCTTCATTCTCCCCCTGTGGGCGGGCCCCACTGGCAGGAGGGGCCTCACAAGGGCTGCAGTTTGGGGCAGGGTGGAGGTTTGAGGGGTTTTCTGTGGCCCTGTCGGATAGCATAGAGTCAGGCCAGGAACTAGAACTCCACTTCGGCCTTTATCCTTCCCCCTCCCCCAACTGCTAGCCTTCGTTCTTATCACAGCTCATTAGTTCTCTAAACAGAGGTTGAACAAGGAAAGTGAAAGGAGAAAAATGGGGAAGCAAATACTTCTAGTAAAAGATCTGGCAGGGAAGGAAGCTAAAACCAATCATCTTGGGATTTCAATTACCCCGCCCACTGGCCTCTTGCTGGTGCATAGCCAGGGACCAGAATTACACTCCGCATGGGGACGTGAAACACATGCCATGCCTGTTACAGAGCTATTGGCCTTCAGTTTGAACGCACATGAACCCAGGGTCAGGGTACAGCACTGGGCCTCATTCACTGGAGGAGAGAAAGGCTTTCCGTGGGGGTGACTGGGATGTGGGGCTGTATGTGGGTCTTTCTGGCACCATGAAGGGCCGAGGGCATGGAGACCATACAAGAGGCAAAGGAGCCACTCTTCCACATCCACTCCCTGGAAGAATGCCAGAGTCTTGATGTCTGGGCCAGAGGAATTACTGGGCTTTAGAGGAACATCAAGAACTGAGCCATGGGAAGAGGCCAAACAGTAAAGCCCCAAGTGCCCCTCTGGCAACAAAGGTGGGCTGAGCTGCCAGGAACATCAGGTCCAGAGCTGTTGCTCTCTCCTTTCCACCCGTCTTGTTCTTCCTCCTCACAGCTCTGCCAGTCAAAATAAGATGCTGAAGCTCACCGTGAACTGCACAGTTCTAGAATCTCAATGGGTCCACCAAAAAGTGGCCTGGGAATAAGGGAGTGGCACAGTGAATGGAAAAGCAGGGAGCCGTGAGCTAAGTTGTATCAGTCCTGTGCTGTGCAGAATCACTCAGACCCCAGTTCCTACCCTGTCAATAGGAAACAATCTCAAGAGACCAACTTTCTCCTAAGAAGGAGCTGCTGATTTCATGGGCCAGAATGCTGACAGACATCCCATAAGATCAGTTGAATTTCTACCTAGAAAGCCATGCCTCTGATTTAACAGCATGTCCATCACAGTATCTCTTGTATACGGCAAGAGCCCATCTGGGAACATGAAGGTCCAACTCCGAGCCATTTTTGACAGTTCCATCACCCACCCTGAGTTTGAGGCAGAGGACACAAGAGCTTGATAAGTCACCACCCAGATCAACAGCACAGTTTCGGCAGCTATGACCTTGAGAGCTGGACGTGAAGCTCTAGGTCAAACCGGATCCATAAGGCACTTTCTACCCTGACGACATTCGCTAAAAAGCTTTCGTTGATTTGCTGAGGGGGCAAACATGTCGTCACAACTTCAGGCTGTTTCCTCTACATGGAAAGTTTGTCATCGAGGGCTGAGCAGCAGAGCCACTACAGGAAATAAGGTCCCCAGGCACCACCTAGAGAAGAGAGTGGCATATCCACTGTGGGTGCCTCCCCATTGAAATGGAAAAGATGCTGGGTGTGGTGGCGCACATCTTTAAAGCAGCACTTGGGAGGCAGAGGCAGAGGCAGAGGCAGAGGCAGAGGCAGAGGCAGAGGCAGAGGCAGAGGCAGAGGCAGAGGCAGGCTGGTTGCTGTGACCTGATTTACAAAGTGAGTCCAAGACAGCCAAGATAACATAGAGAAACCCTGTCTCAAAAAAACAAAAAAGAAAAAAGCAAAGAAAAGAAAAGAGAAAATCTGCCTTTGACATTTCCAGGCTGGGGATGTAGCTCAGTTAGTGTAGTGTTTGCTTAGCTTGCACAGAGCCATGGCTCCAAGTCCCAGCACGGTATAATTGACTGTGGTGGTGCACGTCTTTAATCCTAGCACTAGGGAGGGAAACAGAAGGGTCTCTGACTACATAGTGAGATTAAGGCCAGCCTGGGCACTACATGAGACCCCATCTCATTAAAAAAAAATGTTTTTGTTTGAAAAAGAATATCTATTTTTTTTTTCTTGCAAACAATTAGAACAAGTAGACCAACTGCTTGAGTTCCAAAACATGATTTTGTGCCCTACCCCATGGATGAGAAGATATCACATTGTGATGGAAATGTAAACATGCGGAGGAAAGGGACACATCCCACTTACATGACATTGTAGTCCTACTTTCCCTCACACGGCTATCTCTCATGCTCACAATAATTTATTTACCAGACAAGAATTATGATCTTCATTTCACAGATGAAAAAAGACAGCAGATGAGACATTTTGGGACTTCTCGAAAGCCTCCCTGCTTCCGAGGGGGCAGAGCTAGGGTTAGAGCCTGGGAGCTCTAGCTTTAAATAATTGAGCATGGCTCTTCTAACCATGCCAGGGGGGCTAACTATGTGCTTAGCAGGAGGTGCTCAGAAAGAAAGGGGGTGCAGGCGTCTCTGGCCCCAACTTGTGTGAGAGGAGCTAGGATTTCCCCCTCTTTTGTATATGAGAAGTTTCAGTGTATATAAGATTTTGTTTAACTACGGGAGAATTTAAAATACATTGAAAACTCACTGACCTTTGCAGTATGCTCTCTAGCCTTTGGCCACAACACGGGCAGCCTCACTTGGAATGAATACAAGGCAGAGAAGGGTAGTGACACCAGCCCTGACAGCTCAGTCACTTCCAGGAGAGTTCCCAGCATGCCCGGGGTTTGCTTGTGTTCCCTAAAGGTATGTGCTACAAAGTTTGCCCACCATGTAGCAGTATTCGGAGGCTATATCAGTTACTTTTATTGCTCTGTCAAAATACAGAACCAAAGCAGCCTGAGGAAGGCAAGGTTTATTGTGGCTCATGGTTTGAGTGTACAAATACACTGTAGCAGGAAAGGCATGGCCAGGGAGTGAGGCAGCTCATCACCACATTGTGTCTGCTGTCAGAAAGCAGGGAAAGAGGAATGCCTTGTTCAGCTGGCTTCCTCCTTCACTCATTCAGGGACCCCAGCCTGCAAGATGATGCTGTCCACTATCAGGGTAGTTTTCTCTCTTTGGTTGGACATGTCTAGAGAGTCTCCACTGCTGCCAGCAGGTGTGGCTTCTAGATGATTATAAAGCCTTTGGAGCTGACAGTGAAGATTGCATCACAGAGGTACTGGAGCCTTTAAGAGGCAGGGAAGGTAGCTGGGTTGTGGAACAGTGTCTTAGGGCAGGATTCATTGGTCCTGAAGAGCGGGCTAGTTCTCATGGTAACAGGACACAGTTCACTGAGGTTATATCGTGTTGTTGACACCACTTGCACACCGTGGATTTCCTTTCCTTTTTTCTGTTGAGTTGCGCTGCAGCCACCAGCACTGTGCTGTTTGGACCCCTAGCCACCTCATGAGCCCAGTGAGCTTGTTTACTTATTACGTTAATGAGCCCCAGGTATCTTGTTAAAGCAACACAAGCTGGATTAATATGAGAGGGACCTGTCCCTTTGAATGAAAGGCTTGTGGACTGGGTTACCGGGTGCTGTCTGGCAAACTCTGTGGAGCTTTTCCAGATATATCTAACGCGTTGGTTCATAACCTGCCGAAACATAGCCAGCTTCTGCAGCCGCCACATGCCTGGTACCCGTGCTACCACGTTCCCTTAGACCCAGTCTTCAGTGAGATTCGTGTTTATTCTAGGAACTGGCTTACACGGACACATTAATTTTCCATGGTGCAAGGACATACAGAGTGTCATCACTGACACTAAAATACCCACAATGGTTTGTAAACGGTTTGAAGGTGAGGTAAGATGGGGGAATATTTGGGTCACTGGAGGTGCTGCATTCAGGAGAAATTAACATACATCTCACAGAGCAAGGCTGGCCACTCTCTGTGGTCTCTGGCTTCCTATCTGGCCCCGCAGTCTCTCATATTTGGATGCACTACTGTACCCACTATAGCATTACTGCATCCAGTATGCTGTGATGGAACCAAAAGAGCCCTTACCATAGGGCAGATCTGCCTGCCTGACCTTGGACTCTCAGGCTCCAAAACAGTGAGCCAATTAGACCTCCTTTTGCCAGGTTTCAGCTCTAAAGGACTGACGCAGCCTCATCGCCCTCAGTCCCCCTTCCAACTACTTTTACAAGTCTCTGCCTCTTCTCAGCTGCTATTTCACTCCAGAAACCCTGTGTACACCTGCTGGTCCCAGCTTCCCAATAGCTCCTTAGAAATCGCCTCCTGAGCTTGACCCAGCTCTCAGCTGGCAAATATTTAGGTTTCCCAAGGGTGACACAGGGAATTCACTTAAGGCTGGTTTTACCCTCTTAACCTAGATGGTTAAGTAGCCACCCGCTGCAGAGAAAAGACCTGCTTAACACTCACTGCCTCTGCCGAGCATCACATCCTAAAAACAGCCCTTTGCTCTCATTTTCTGAAGTAGGCGTGACTTGGTTTTTTTGATCTGCTTCTGTGGCTCTCTGCTTAAACTATGATGGCAGGGAGACAGACAGTTTCGGTTTCTGGCTTTGTTTTGCACTTGCTTGGACTAGATACTCATCTTTCTGATCTTCCTTTCCCTTGCTTCTTTGAAGAAACAACACAGAGCATCAAACAGTTGTGAAATGAAGAATAAACAAGAGTCTTGTTCAGGACCAGTGAGTTGGCTCAATGGGTAAAGGCACTTGCTGTACAAGCCTGTGTTTGATCCCTGGTACCCACACAAAAGTGTAAGAAGAGCAGTGGCCCCACAAAGTGGTCCCCTGCCCTCCCACACACACCAATCCACAGCTGTGTCTCCAAATTTTACACAGCGACTCTCACTTACACAGTATAGAGGCAGAGATGCCCGATCCAAAGAACATAAGAAACTTACTTCCAAGACTGGGTTCAGAAGGAGTCACCAAAGCTGCTTGAATCCCATAAATCAAATGATCAAATAATAGTGTTAAAATATGAGAATTGGGGCTGGGGTTGTGGCTCTGCGGGAGCCCTGGATCCACTGAAAAAGAAAGAAAGGGGGATAGAGGGAGGGATGGTGAAGGGAGGAAGGGTGGGAGGGAGGGAAGGAGGGAGAGAGAAAAGGAAGAGGAGGAGGAAGAACAGGAATTTCAAGATGTGAGAACATGAGAAATATACTTTAAAAACTAATGACCACACCAAAGCGCACTCAGTGATGTGCTCTTTGTAATAACAAAACTTGGAACAATCTAAACACCAAGAAGCAGAGCTGGGAAAATGAAAACACTCACACCATAGAGACTCACTACCTGCTTTTAAAATGTAGATTTGGAAATATCTATAAACACGCCTCAAGCATATTTTAGAAAGAATGGCATGTTATGGAATTCCACATATTTTCCTCTTATGAAATTATCTATTTTTCATAAAACAAATGCCCCAGGTTAGGTGTGACAGCTCACTCGGGCTAACATAAAATGGGGTGTGAGGCCAGCTGGGGCTGTGTAACTGGGTACTGAGTTGGTTCCCGGGTACAGTTCCAGTTCTTGTGTTACAGAATTAGACCCTGTCTCAACAATAAAACGAAACAAAACAAAAAGCCTGAGAAAATATGAGCAGATAGTGGCTCTTTCTGTAGATAGGATAACAATTTTTGCTTTCAATGTAATTTTTTTCCTTAAAGAAGTCTCTTATCTTTATGTGACTGAGTGTGAGAGTATGCATACAGTGTCTATGAAGGCCAAAGACACACGATCCCCTGGGAACCAGAGTCACAGAACTCACAGAGATCTGCCTGTCTCTGCCTCCCAAGTGCTGGGATTAAAGGCATGCGCCACCACGCCCAGCTAGACACATAAACTCTTATATGAAAGTAGAAGTAGGGGCTGGAGAGATGGCTCAGTGGGGGGCTGGAGAGATGTCTCAGTGGTTAAGAGCGCCGCCTGCTCTTCCAGAGGTCCTGAGTTCAATTCCCAGCAACCACATGGTGGCTCACAGCCATCTAGAATGGGATCTGGTGCCCTCTTCTGGCCTGCAGGGGAACAGGCAGGTAAAAACACTATACATAATAAAATCTTTTAAAAAAAAAAAAAAAAAAAAAAAAAAAAAAAAAAAAGAAAGTAGAAGTAAAGTTGCCCAGGGGAACAAAGGGGACTAAAATAGGACTAACAAGAAGGTGTGGGGTGAGGTGCGGGAGGACTGGGGGTACAAGGGGGAATGTGTTTGCTATGCAATGTATACATGAACTAAAGCTTAACATAAACAAAATAAGCACAAATAAAAGCTGGAAAAGTCCTCTCGTTTGGAGATGGTGAACTGCTGTGTGCCTTTTGTCAATTTAAATTTTTTTATACTTTTTGAATTAAAATATAATTACATCACTTTCCACTTTCCCTTTCCTCCCTCCAGCCTTGTGCAATTCTCCTCTCTCCAATTTCTACACATCCCCCACCTCATTCTCAAACTGATAGCCTCTTCTTCCCCAGTTGTTGTTACACACACACACACACACACACACACACACACACACACACATATGTATGCACAAATATATAAATACAACCTGCTGAGTTCATTTTTGTTGTGTGTGTATATGTGGCTTCAGGACTGACAACTTTGCATTGGATAACCAATAAGAGATTATCTCTAGGAAAGGCTAGCTCTCCCTCTTTCAGCAGTCATCAGTTGCCCCTGCATTGTTGCTGGGTTGTTTTTTGTTTTGTTTTTTTTTAAACAATAGTTTATTTAGTTTCATGTTATATGTTTTGACTGCATGTATGTCTGTGTGACAGTGTCAGATCTCCTGGGACAGGAATTGCAGGTAATTGTGAGCTGCCATGTGGGTGCTGGAAATTAACCCTGGGTCCTCTGGAAGAGCAGCCCAGGCTCTTAACCGCTGAGTCATCTCTCCAGCCCTGCCTGTGTATTGTTAAACAGCTTTTTCTAAGAGTTTTGATCTATAAGTGTGCTTTTATGCCCAAGTAGAAAAGGAAATGAATATGTGCCGTCAATATATGATGCCACTTAGTGGTCTAATGTAAGGGCAGGTGATTATAAAGTTAGGAAAAGAAAGTAACACACCCTCTAAACAAACGCAGCTAAAGAGCCTGTTAAGTTGGAGTAAAGAACTCCTCTAGACTGTGACAATGGTGATTAAAAGCAGAGAATGGCAAGGCTTTGGTAATGGACAAGGGCTTCTAGAAAGGCTGGTCAAAGGACACATGTGAGTAACCTGACAGAGTCACAATGGCAGCGCCGCAAATGGAAATGGAAAGAAATCTGTCTGTACGTTGCAGTCAGAGAGCACAAAACGTTCTAAGTTGCTTTAAGGACTAAGGTGAATAACATAAAATCACCAAGCCTAGTGCTTGAAACATAGTAACAGACAATGTGAATCTCTTCTCCTAGGAATCTGACAGAATTAACACTAGCTCTGTGTTGGGGGTTGGGTGGGTTGGGGCAGGGGCGGGCGGGGAGCTTGGGCCACCGGTGCTGGTTGCCAGCATCATACTGAGGAATTTCAGTTGGCTACTAGTCTCTGGACCCAATAACAGTGGGCGTAGTTCTCTGTGACAAAGAGCCTGGCCCACTGTCAGCTGTCTGCTCTTCTCCTCCTCCTCTCTCCCTTGAGAACACGCTCTGCCCCTCCTCCACTACTCCAGCGTTAGCTAAACAAAGCCAGTGTCGTCCAAATTTTCAAGATGTGGAAGTGACATTTCGAATAGCCAGGCAGCCTGGCTGGCAGATTTCTTTTCCACAAAGCTCAATATTCTATCCACAGGGCTGTCAGTATCTCCTTCTTTTATGGCATGCCTGGGGCGCAGTAGAACTCCTGACAGAGACCATGAGGGGTCCAGGAAAAACGCTGTCTTGTCTTTCTGAGCACTAAGGCCTTTCCACTCTTAGCCCAGATGACATCACTCTCCAAAGAAACGAACAAATAAGGCTTGACTGCCAGTAAGCAGCAACAAAACGTTCCATCAGGCAAAGATCAGGCAAAGAGCGGCTTCTCCAGGACATGGGAATGTGAGAGGCTAGGTTGCAATCAAAGCAGATTCCCCCACAGTGATAGGTGAGAGTTAAGTCCTAGGGGGCCTCAACTACATTTAAAATTACATACTGTGACAGCCAGGGTGGGGGTGGGATCCCTGCCAAGGCCAGGGGTGGCAGCTGGGTAGCCTAGAATCTGAGCCAGGAAGGGATGTGCAACAGCGGGCCAAGGACGTGAGTGAGTTGGCAGTTTAGCCCTTTTCCCTTAGTGAGGCAGATAGAGGAGTCTGCGATGCACCACAGAGGGGAAGGTTGTGTTTGTTTTTCTAACCAAAGAGAAAACTTGTCCCACCCTCTGAGTCCTTGGTCAGGAAACAGATGTTCGTAGAAGGAAGAAGAAATATCCTTTTGCTGGGTGACCCTGGTTCTGCAGTTAACCCCAGGGGCAATGCTAATGATTCACCACCCCCCTACCTCCCCACCTCCCACCCCCACCCCACTCCTACCTGTCACTGGGTGTCCAGGCACTACCTTCCCCCTTCTGTCATTTTTGCCTGGGCAGCTCCATCCTGCTCTCATCAGCACAACTGTCCTACACTAGGTAATCTATAACGCATGTCTCTTGCCTCCATTACTTGGAGTTCTTTTCTTCTTTGTTTTTTTTTCTCCAAAACTGCACATCTCACTATGTATGAATTATTTAAAAGAAAACCACCAGGAACTGAGCACTCAAACTTGGGCTCAGCGCAGGTCAATGTGCATGCTTAGAATGGGAGGAAGAAAGAGAAACTGGGATAGACAGGAGAATTTAGTATGTCATCCCACATCCCATGATGCACCTTTCGCCTGATATCTGAAGGAGGCTGCAGAGGGACATGGGGGACTTCAGGTCACATTAAAAACAAAACAGGTGTTTGAGATGAGGCCAGAAAGGACATTGCTGCACACTACAAAAGAAGAGTGTGGTGCCTGCGTGGGCAAAGCCCCTGTGAGCTGGTCCTGGGAGCCTTCACATATGTTTTGTTTTCACTCTGTTCATCTTATACCCACATGCAGCTTAGTAAGATTTTAGTCCAGGTGGTAAGCATGGGAGGAGAGAGGAGCAGGAACTTCACATTGAGAGGGAAGGAGGGGCACAGAGTTCATTTCTCTAATCTCAGCCCTGAGGAGGACTAGGACAGCAGGACTGTGAGTTTGAGGCCAGCCTGGGCCACATAGCTAGAGCCTGTCTCAAAAAGAAACAAACCAAAATTGACATTGGGACACTGCTTAGTAATGTGTGCTTATCAGACAAGGTCCCTAAGTGCAGTAGGCTTGTGTATCTGTTGATTAAATTAATGCCCAGCACTGACATAGCAATGACATGCTCCCTTTTCATAGGGACCAGCATTTTGTCTTTCTTCCCCAAGTGAGCATTTGCCAACCGGCAGAGACTGCCAGAGTCTGTCTGAAGAGCAAATTGGAGTCTCACAGCAAATATTTTCTAAAGCTGGTGCCTCCATTTAATTAGAAGCATGATGGTGCCCTGGGTTCTTTCCTATTGTCTCTGCTACTTAGGACCTTGAGATATCCATGCTTTTACAGTCAGCTCTTTCATATGACTTTAACCCATGATCCCTTGTAACATTCAGAAAAATACCCTGAAGGCAGAAAACTTCCGGGCCATTTATTGTCAGAGCCTCTCTCTCCCTTCTGCCTCTGAAGACTTACAGCTCCCATGCTCTCGTTTCCACAGTCCCCACAGAGTGGGAGATTTGGAAAATGAGAATAGAAATCACCTGTTTGCCTTGTCCTGGAAAATAGCAATTAAGTCAAACTAGAGATTAGTATTTACTGGTTGTGTGTAAGATTCGGAAAAAGCACAGTTTTCAAGTTCAACTAGACTACACAGAAGAGCTGTACATGAGATGGGTTTTGTGCTGCATGCTCATTTGTGTAGGGATGTATAAAAAGGGCGCAGAGGAAACGCAGAACTCCAAGGCATTAGCTAAGCTTAATTAGGAATATTCACTTGATTAGGGAATGCCTTGAGTGGGGACAAAGGAATAGGCTATTGAGCATCTTCTTGGATGTGGCTCCTGGGTACCATCCCTAGCTGCTCCGCTCCCTTGTCTCCACCTGAGAGCAGTAGCCAGCTCAGCAGCTGCTACCATTCAGCTACTCCATTACTATTTTAATCAGAGCAGATTTCTTTCGGCCAAACTAGCATTTCTGGATACAATCTATCACCTGACCTCTTTCCATTAATGAGAAATGGTCCCCTCTGTTCTTTCTCTGTTTGTGGGAAGCTAATTTATCCTGACCAATATTATTGTGCTAATTACATAAGTGCTGTTGCTCTTTCAGGCAATTTTGATTATAAGAACTCTTGAAACTACCGTGAAACAGAGAACAAAATAGAGCAGACAGGTAATTAGGGTTATTATAAAAATTCTGTCCCAGGTATAAGAAAGAACATTCTAAATGTGAGAACTTGGGTCTTCATATTACGATGTGTTTTCATCTGGGCCAGAGTAATTCTTCAGTTCCTTGGGGGTAAAATTTCAGATGACTACCATGGCCAGGAAGATAGGTGACTAAAACTGGTGGGATTCCTGTAGGGTCATGGGAGTGAGGACTCTAGAGACCTGGGTCAAACTGGTGTCTTGCTCCTCTGGAGGAGCTGCCTGCCTCTGTGCCAGTCACTTGATATCATAAGGTAGTAAGCCACAAGGTGGCCAAAGAAGACAGAAACCTGAGCTAAGTATCCTGGTTTTTAGGTGGCTTTAATTCTTTATTTATAAAGTACTAAGCTAGGCAAAATACTTCCCCTTAGGCTACTATCTAGCAGAGCACCTAAAAACACTGTGTGTGGTCCCGTGTCTGTCTCACCATTCAACATAATACTCCTGACATGAGATGGGGAGAGATACTTAAGTCAAGCAAGTCTCCAGCAGATGTTGGATGTTGTCTGACTCAGTTCCATTCTGACACTACCTCGCCTCAGCTCCCACGGATTGAGGACTCAGCCCCCAGCCACTGTCACCACTTCACTTGCCATTCTCAAGTCCCAAGTTGTGGCATGTGCCTCTCATCAACTTGTCCTGGCTGGTTTTAGGTCAATTTGACACAAGCTAGGGTCATCTGAGAGGAGGGAACCTCAACTGAGAAAATGCCTCCAGAAGATCCAACTGTAGGCAAGCTTGTACAGCATTTTCTTAATTAGAGATTGATGGGGGAGGGCCCAGCCCATTGTGGGTGGGGCCATCCCTGGGCTGGTGGTCCTGGGTTCTATAAGAAATCAGACTGAGCAAGCCAGAAGGGGAGCAAGTCAGATATCAGCAATCCTCTATGCCCTCTGCATCAACTCCTGCTGCCAGATTCCTGTCCTGTTTTAGTGCCTGTCCTGACTTCCTTCAATGGTGGGCAGTGATGTGGAAGTGTAAGTCAAATAAACCCTTTCCTCCCCAACTTGCTTTTTGGTCATGATGTTTCATCACAGTAATAGAGATGCTAACTATGACACTCCTTCTCTAAATTTTACAATAAGGTCCTCAGTTGGAATAAGAGCCTCAGTTTCCCAGAAGCCATTCATTGGTTGAAGGCCTCTCTTAGTTTTCTGCTATATAAGCCTTCACAGAAGGCAACTTATAATGTAGCCACAGGCTTCATTAGAATCCGCAAGGGAGGGCTGGAGAGATGGCTCAGAGGTTAAGAGCACTGACTGCTCTTCCAGAGGTCCTGAGTTCAATTCCCAGCAACCACATGGTGGCTCACAACCATCTATAACGTGATCTAATGTGCACTGTATACATAATAAATAAATCTTTAAAAAAAAGAATCCGCAAGGAAGCTGGGTGGTGGTGGTGCACACCTTTAATCCCAGCACTCAGGAGGCAGAGGCAGGCAGATCTCTGTTATTTTGAGCCCAGCCTGGACTACAGAGTGAGTTCCAGAGAAGCCAAGACCTCACAGAGAAACCCTGTGTCAAAAATAATAATAATAATAATAATAATAATAATAATAATAATAATAATAATAATAATAATAATAATAAAATAAATCAGCAAGGAGACTTCAGATTTACATATAAGGGTGGCCTTGCAAGCTAATAATCAATCTTAACAAACTGAAAACGCAGTTCTTAACATTGTGAGAGATTTGAGGTCACCAAGAAAATTATTGTCCCTAAAGTTGGAGAATAGCAGGTAGATGCGGACAATCTGGATTTACACACCAAGCAGGCACCCGTCAGCAGAAATGTCTTCAGGATGCACAGCATGAAGAGATGTGCACTGTTTGATGAACAAGTCAGTGTCAAATACTCAAGGGGCACGCAGACATCAGATGCCTCTGTTTCTGTGAGATTGGCCTGTAGGGCAGATCTCAATGAGACTCCTACATTACACATCAGAGGAAAAAGCCCTCAGGCTTCCAGAGGAAGAGAGAGAAACTGTTTTGAAATATGCCAGAGTATTCTGGTATTCAGTTCTTAATGAG
Organism: Acomys russatus; assembly: GCF_903995435.1. Taxonomy (NCBI): domain Eukaryota; kingdom Metazoa; phylum Chordata; class Mammalia; order Rodentia; family Muridae; genus Acomys; species Acomys russatus. The sequence goes on along the minus strand of NC_067142.1, from coordinate 53,465,570 downwards.
GCCTTCCCTCAGGAGAAACTAACTAGAGACTAAGCCGCTGGAGCTTTATCAGTGTTTAGTGGATCTTATGGGAAACGCTGCACAACTCTGGGCATCCTGACACAGGTCACAGAGAAACGAGTGTCCCTGAAATTGAAGAGGCAGATAGGTAGATACAGAAGATCACAACTTACCAGGACAGACAGGGGGGATGGCGGGGTTGAGGCACTAGTGAGGTCTGTAATGTTGAAGCAACAGCACTGAAAGACCCAACCCTGGATCTCTAGAATGTTCCCTCCTCCCCTGTGCCTACCAGTTTGGCCCATTGTTGGTGTTTCCTTCTACCCAGTACATGTCCCGATATCAAGACAAAATCACAAGGCATGTTAAGAAGCTTTAAATTAAAAATAAAGTTCAAAAACAGAACAATCCCCAGAACCAGATATGGGGAGATACTGGGATGATCAGAACCGTATGTATTATTCATACACCGAAGACTCTACTGGGCAGAGTGGAGAGGATGCAAACGCAGAGACTAGGATGTAAAGAGATGCAGAAATCCTAGGGAGGCAGAGGCATGGAGACTGCCTGTGATGGGCTCATTGGGAGCCTGACACAGCCAAGGAAAGGACCTCCAAGCATCGCCCTATCAATAGGAAGACCCTGGGATGCAGAGCAACAAGAACCAAAAGGAAGGCAAAACAGAAGAAGGGACTACCCGGGACATAGGGGCAACTGTAAAAGGTGCCACCCACACGTAATGGAGGGTACCTAAGGCTGGTGAGTGAATGGGTCACACCATGGCCCCAGGGAGCTCAGAAAACCTTAAGAAACTCACCCCAGCCATGAATGGCACATTCAAAACCATTTAGGAACAAAAGAGAGCAAACAAGAGGGAGACTGGAGTTTTCAGGTGACAATCCATCACTTTGGCCAATCTTGCAGGCCACACCCCAGGGAGAGGAGTGCACCATGGCAAGTGTCAGGGGTGAGTTCTTGGGAGCTATGGTAGAATCTGCCTCGTGTAGGATGTCACCAGGGTCCCCCTGACACACAGATCCTATGAACAGAAATGCTTCTCTGCCAGAAGAGGCACCATGTTCTATTTTTCACTGCGATCTCCAACATTCTCACCCAAACACCATTCGTGACTGACATGTTAAGCACCTGAGTGTCCCCCGATGAAAAGCAACTATGAAAAACCACTACACCCCAAAGAGTTAGATCTTCTCTCTGTCTGATGCACCTGTTCACCAGGTGACCTCATTGGTAGGATGAGCATCTTTCCAGAATAGCCTTGGGAAACATGTCTTTGTCTACATCAAACAATTTGGTTCCAGCTACGCTGTGAGCGATGTCTCAGGTAAAAGGCTCTCCTGAGGCCTTGCACTCTGCACAATAATGGAGATCGGTGGTTACAGTCACTGTGAGGGAATCACCGTTTCCCTGGGATGGTGGGACTTGCTAAACCATATTTATATTGAACTTTAACTCCTCTCAAATGCAGACGGCTGTGTTAATTGGAGTTAAATGAGATCCGTTCTTCCTTCCAGAAAATGAGGAGTCCATTTTGCTGTGTTTGTGCACCACAAAAAAACTTTTTTTTTAAAATCTGTTTTAGTCTGGGGGAAATCCACGTTTCCCCCATGAATAGCCCTCCTTAGAGTTGTGGCCACAAGGCCCTTCACATCTCTATGTCTCTGAGAAGTCGTCCATTTTGGGAAGCCAGACTACAAATGTGCACACACACACAATCTCCCGGGGATCTGGCCACGTGAGCCTCCCCCACCTCTTGCACACTCACGACAGCTGGCACCAGAGTTCCCCTCTGCTTTCTCATTTTGCGAGCTACTTGAGCAACACACTATGCATTTGTGAGATTTTTTTTTTACAACTGTTTCAGTTTTCTTTTTATCACATATAGAAATCTAAGGCTTACAGAGACTATGACTTAGACCAATCAAAGTCTTTTTTCCCCTCATTCATAATATCAAACCCTATTTTTTTTTTTTTTTTTTAATGCCGGTTGGTTCTTTCACAAGGTCGGGAGTTGCAGCTGAATAGTAGAACATCTGCTTTGCTTGTCTGACGCCCTGGGATAATCTTCAGCAATACACACACGCATGCGCACATACACACACACACACAGACACACAGAGAGAGAGAGAGAGAGAGAGAGAGAGAGAGAGGAGGGAGGGAGGGAGGGAGGAAGGGAGGAGTGAGAGAGAGAGATAGGTGGGGTGGGGATTTTTTTTCATACAGAAATCCAGTGGACTCTCTATCAGTGATCTGGGCTAAGTCTTGGGTCCATAACTTTTTAGCACTTACCCATTCAGACCTTGGGTAAGTTACTAACCTGCCAGTCACTCTATGAATGAAATCCTCATCTATGAAACAGGGTGGAACACACCTAGTTCACAGAACGGTTTTCCAGATTAAATTCTGAGCATATATCTTAACAATGCATTTGTCGGAGTACTCAAGGAATTACTCAAAAAAAAACGTTGATTTTCTTTCAATCTTGAGGAGAAAGAAAGGTCCAAATGGTCTCCAAATGTTCAAGTGAAAACGAAGAAGTGGAATCTTTGAACCTCTCTAGATGAACGACCTCATTGCAGCTTCTTTATTCATCTCTTCAGTGATTTAGCATCCAAACATCTGGGCTCATCACTGCCGGCTGCTTTGTGCACTGAGCCGTGAGGTGACACAGGAGAGACTGCTGCTCTATGCCCTCGGAGGTGAGCAGATCTGCCTCTGTGTGTCAAGAGGAGCCGTGTGGGTGATGAGTGCGGAGACACTGCACGGCCTCTTTCTGAACTCACGTTATTATTGGGTTATGTGTTTTAGCCTTTGCATCTGTGTGGATATATAGCAAGCACATAGGCTGGCGCGGACCATTCCTGACAAACGTCCCCCATAGGCGATCCTCAGATACACTCTGCTATACCTGTGAGCTGCCCACAATAGGCTCAGGCTGTCTTCGAGCAGTATAAGCAACCGCAAGGACACACACAGCACCTTCATGTCTAGCCATGAAGAGAAAAGCAAAGCAACAGACATGGTCCACAATCAGGCTGACAGAGATGCTCTGAAACAGCAAAGGTTACTGGCTTCAGGGCCCAGAGCCTATGTCTAGGATACTGTGACTGTTTCATTAGAAATAAACAGATAACACATGGAGTGGATGGGGCCAAGGTGCCTCTTGGTCCCTGGAGGTTTATAAAGGTCTTTCCCAACTAGATAGGTACAGAAAACGGCCAGGATTGAATGCTGTTTGGAAAGGTAGGGTTGAGTGGCATCACCAGTCCCTCCTGATCTCAGCTTCCTCCTTCCTAAGAGCCCACCATAGGAGCCAGCTCTGCTGTGTGTGTATGTTTTTTTTTTTTTTTAATCCTTAATCTGTAGACCCAGGATGATGGTTTAGTCTCTAAGTGCCCTGGCCACATTCTAATTTCTTCTTCCTTCCTGCCACTACCACTCCACACAGCCTCACCTCCAACCAGTGGTGACAAAGCTAGCTGCAGGTGCCTCTGCAGAGAGCATGGGCTTCCTTGAATGAAAGAAACACATCTTCCAAAGGTCACATCAAAATTAATGTCTGATCTTGCTAGTGAGTCTCTTCTGGGATTATCCCGGATGGTGGTGGTATTTCATGCCTCCCATAAGTGCAGGAAATGGATGGTCCTGGATTTACGACCTACAGCTTGCCAGGATTGACTTTTCACTTATGTGGTGAATCTTCTGCCTTCCCATTAAAAAGTCTTTGTTCCTTTGCATATATAACAACCTGTTATAACCAAAGAAGTGAGACTCCAGTGTAAGAGAATCATGAAAAGAACCTTGTTTATTGTCCCCCCAATGTCATCGCTGGCCTCTCACCTGTTTTAGTGATTTGTTTTAGGGTGTGTGTGTGTGTGTGTGTGTGTGTGTGTGTGTGTGTTTGTGTATACACATATACATATATATATGTTGTGTTGTTGTTGTTGATTTCCAGAAGGGGGTAAAGTTGACTGTGCTCACTCACACAGGTCCATGTGGAGGCCAGAGGTCAGTGTTGGGTGTATTCTTCTAATGCTATGTTTTCTACCCTAGTTTTGAGACAGGTTTCCCCTGGCCTGGAGCTTACCTTTTAGCTAGACTAGCTGGCCAGCAGCTCCAGGGGTCTATCTGCCTCAGCCCATCAGGGGTGTTGGGGTGACAATCTGTACCATTGTTGGGTATGTTTGCCTGGGCTGCAAGTTCAGGCCCTCTTGTTCACACAGCCAGCTCTGTGCTCAGCTATCTCTCTAGCCCCTAATATATAGCTTTTGTCTATGTAAATGCTAGATTCTTTCTTCTGTCCTTCCTTTGTTTCTTTTTGCTTGTCTATTTTTTGAGAAAATTTCTTTCATTCTTTTTTTGCTTTTGTTTGTTTGTTTTTGTTTTTCGAGACTGGGTTTCTCTCTGCAACAAGCCCTGACTGTCCCAGACTCACTTTGTAGACCAGGCTAACGTCAAACTCACAGAGATCCGCCTGCCTCTGCCTCCCGAGTGCTGGGATAAAAGGCGTGTGCCACCACGCCCGGCTGAGAACGTTTCTAATGTAGCCTGGTCTAGCTTCTTCTATGTAGCTGAGGCTGGCCTTAAATTCCTGATGATGCTGACTTTACCCTCCAAATGCTAGACTTGCATGCGTGTACCATTATGCCTGGGAAAAATATTCAACCTTTATGATCTTGACTAAGGATTCAGGAGCTAGCTCAAGTACAGGAGCTATCCCTGGCTACCAGAGCATCAACAAAGCTGTCCCCACCACCCAGTGCGTGTGTGTGTGTGTGTGTGTGTGTGTGTGTGTGTGTGTGTGTGTGTGTGTGCATGAGTTCACATACAGGTACCTGTGCTGGGACATGCATATGCATATACACGGAGCTCAGAGGACAACCTTGGGTGTCTATCCTCAGGTTCCTCTAACCTCCTATTGGTTTGGAACTTCACCAAAAAGATTAGGCTGACTGGCAATAGAACCATCTCCCCTGCCCCAAGCATTGGGATTACAGCCCCAGACCACCATGCTGGCATTTTATATAAGTGCTGGGGCAAAAACTCATTTTTATGTTTGCAAAAAGAACACTTTACCAAGCGAGCATGGAAGTGATCTCTCCTGTGTTTTCATCTTCACACACACACACACACACCCCACCACCCTGTCCCCAGTGTCTGGGGTTGGTAACAGAGTCCTAGCCTGGAGGACAGAATGAATTGCTCTAGGGAGTAGGAAGCTACAGGGTCCCAGCTGGGACACATTTCCATAGCTCTTGTTTGTCTATGTCACAGAGACCCATGGCAGGTTCCTGGTTCTTGCACCTCACTCCAAGTTGTGAGCTCCACACCTGTCTGAAAGTTGTCATTTCCACCCAGCCAGCTTGTGAAAACCATTCCCTCATGCACTTCTTCCCAGCATCCCCTTCTCTCTTTCCCTCTGACCTGGCTCCAAAAGGCATTTCCTGTCCTCTTTGAGCACACCAGTGTGACACACAGCTCCCGGGGAAATTCTTCAAAGAGACAGATTCCACTTGATCTGTGACCTGCACGCGTGCACGCACGCACGCACACACACACACACACACACAAACACACACACACACCACAGCCTGAGGTAGGAAGGCTGGTTCTTTGTCAAGTCAGCCACAGTGTCACCACCCACCAGGTGCAGCTGCTCTGTTAATTTTAGAACTGGAAAAGCCATCTTCCTTCCGGACACTTGGACAGGCACATAGCATCCTACATATGAGGCTGTCCATGTGGAGCCCACCCTTTGCTCTTAACACCTATAATACCCTTGTAACTTACACAGGTGGCATTTGGGGAGCTACCCCTCAATAAGTCATTTATTTTCAAAAGTAACATCACACACTTGGAGGACATCGGTCCCTGGGCAGAATGCGGAGGGAGGTCGAATGTGGTTTAAGGTCGACTGGACAGACTCTCTTCTTCACAGTTCAAAAAGCACCTGTTTACAGTGCTGTGTCCAATCCCACACTGGAAGTAGGGCTGCCTTTTCTTTCATCCTGAAAGCCGATGATGAAAACGTCGCTGAGTTCAGTGAGCAACTCGCCTGGACATCTAACTGGAAGTGTGTGAGGTCTGTAGGGTTTTGCATTCAAAAGCCTGTTCTGGGCCCACTGCAGCAGGCTACACAGCAATGGAAAGTTCACACTAAAACTGCCTTAAATTACCACCTAAGGAAAGACTGTGCTTATGCTGTGACACCGAGTGCAGAGGAAACTGACTGTGAAACTGTAAGAGGAGCTGGAGAGATGACTCAGTGGGTGAGGGTTTGTCACCAAGGCTGATGGCCTGGGTTCAATGCCCAGAACTCACAGCATGGAAGAAGAGAACCAACTCCTGAAAGTTGTCCTCTGACCTTCAAATGGGTGTGGCATTATGCATACGAGTGTGGGCATGCACATACATATATACACATGTGCAGACACACACACATAAACACACACAGATACATGCACACACACAAATAGAAACAATCTTTTAAGACTATATGAGCATTGTGGTACCAATCTTTTTTAAGTATATACACACTAAAAATAATACCAGGAAACCATCAAATTGCTGTTAGGAAAATCTTACTTATACTGGAGCAATGCTTATTTTTATCATTATGCCTTCCTATGCATTTTCAAAATTCTTCCACAAAACCATATTGCTGTTACATGATGGCAGGACATGTTTTAGTTATAGAAGTTATATACTGTTATGGTAGAAATAGCCAAATGGTATTCTTCCAGAATTTTTCTTCATAGATGGAAGTATAATTGTAATTTTAAGTCGTGAATACAGGCATATTGTTCTCCATCTTATTTTTTCAATTAATGTGCTTTGGTAAGGTTTTTTTTCCCATCAGAACCTACAAGTTAGCCTCATTCCTAGCAGCAGCTGTATGAAGAGGCCATTGACAATATCAGTACCTGCTCTGCCAATCCATTTTTAGACATATTTAAGATATTCTCATGCTCTTGATATTCTAAATTTACTGTTACTGCACATTATAATAAGTAACATCTGCCTAGCAGTGTTGCAATGTTGATAGATTTGCCAAATTTCTTGGCTTCACTAACCATGAATAAAACGTTTAACCTTTTGTCGATTTGATATAACGGGGGATATGGCTAGTCTTTGCTACTTTGTGGGTTCTTCTTTTTCCTCACCATTTATGCCCCTCCCACTTCACCCCCATCACTAAATAGAAGAGAAAGGAGGAGGGAGGGAGGAAGGGAAAGAGAGAGAGAGAGAGAGAGAGAGAGAGAGAGAGAGAGACCATCCCTGAATCTAATTTTATTCTTCTTATTTCTTCTTTGAGCACAACTCCTAACAAACCTCAACCAATCCCCCTGAACAATGAGCAACCGCCAACCTCAGCTCTTGGGGCCCTTGAATTTATATACCCATGAAATCTTCCCAGAATTCCAAATGTCACACTATGTTAGGAACTATCGGCACCTGGCAAAACCACGCTTCTCCCAGGGCACGAGGCAAACCATGGTCAGCTGCTGCCAACGAGCCGAAGCAGCTCCTCACCCTGCCTAGGATTAAAATGAAAAAACTTTCTTGTAGTAATTCTGTGATTTAAAGGAAACCAAGATCCAGAATTCTCACTGCTTGAAGGAGGGAGGGACATTTTTTTTTGCAAAATATTTACAAAAGTCCAGATATTGCAATATATGTGTGAAAATGTCTCAGTGAAACTCTTTTTATTGTATGCTAACCAAAATATTAATTCAAATGTAAATTTAAAAAGGAAAAAATCCCATATTGAATAAGACAGAATATATGTTTTAACATTCCAAAAGCTATCAGATAATTTTGCAATTCTCTTAAGTAAACTTAGTTCTTAAATAAGTATAACTCAGGGTTATAATATTTTCTTCTTGATATCCTCTTATGACTGGTTTTTTCCTTTTTTTTTTCTTCTCTCTCTCTCTCTCTCTCTCTCTCTCTCTCTCTTTTCTTTTTTTGTTTTGTTTTTCAAGGCAGGGTTGTTTCTCTGTGTAGTCCTGGCTGTCCTGGAACTCACTCTGTAGACCAGGCTGGCCTCCAACTCAGAGCTCCACCTGCCTCTACCTCCTGAGTGCTGGGATTAAAGTCATGTGCCACCACCAGCCTCGACTGCTTATTGTTAATTGTTAATGTATATTAGTAATGAAAGCCCAATTGTATTCACAGCAGGACTTGAGATCTAGCTTGTGACACACTATCATGGTCCATAATACAAGGCAGTCACTAAAATTCTCATCCCTGTGGCTGAATGGCCAAAAGGAATGTACCATGTTGCAAAGTTTAGCAGAAAATAGGAAGGTTTTCAGGAGTCAGTTCTCAGTGCTAGGGCAGAGGCCTACTTACCACATAGGACAACCCAGCCTAGCAGACAGACAGGGCAGCGTGCTCTAGACAGCCAGCAGGGGTCCACCCTGGGAGAACCCCTCCAAGTCACTGCCCTCAGCCTCTTCCACAAGATCCCAGGGCAGTTCTGAGCAGCTGCGTGGACCGCTCTGTTCTGTGCCTCCTAGTTTTATAGGTTTTAGTTATAAGCAGTATCCAGATTTTCCTGTGTGGCCCATCTGCCTATTGGAGGCTTAAAAACATCTTGCTAGTATGGAAATGATTGCAAAGTGATTTCAGTGTGTGAGTTTTAGCCAAGATCTAATTCAAATCAATTCACTATCTAGTTCTTTTAAAATATTTGAATAAAGAGAAATTTCTGTATTAAAGGGTACCCCCCCTAAAGAAACCCAAACTAAAATCAAGTAGAAAAGTCCTTGAAAGCAGAACAAAGCTGGGGCACCCTTGCTCCCTTTGTGTGTAAGTTGGCTGCTCAACTATGACAGTCGGTGGCTGGAAATACTGACACTAATAGCATCGGGACAGGGAAGGAAATCATCCACACAAGGAAGCAGGAAGATCTTAGGGAGACGGTGTTCTTACTATCTCAGGCGTCACAGAGTACAGGGCAAATTACAAAACATGGTAATGTGCAGAAAAGAGATTTCATTTTAAAGGAGAAGTAAAATGCATACATTCTTGACAACTGACTGAACTTGGAATAAAAAATACATTATCTTATTTAAATAAATATAAAACACCACAATAGTAATAATAGAGACATTACACACGGCAGCACTGGGCTCCCGGTGAGAAGGAACACACAGTCAAGGTGGTCTATTTGCGAAGTAAAGTTCCCCTAAGAGGATTTATAATGTAAACTTATTCATCCCAAACAAAGAACAGCCAAGAATAAAATATCTTGAAAACCTTTATTGTTGAGCCCTGTTAAAATTGGAAAACGTGTAACAACTGATGTTTCTAAAACCAACTATGCCTCTAAAAATTGTATGGTCCTGAGAGAAACAGGGAGAGGGAAAAAAAAGTGTAGTGAGTATTTGAGAAACAGATCCGGCTGCTTTTGTGGAAATACTCTGAGAAACACAGGTCAGAACACCAGCAGTACGATAGAAATAGAAAATAAATTTTAAAGTAAAGCCGTAGGGAAACCTTGGGAAGAATCTCATGTGCCTGTCTATAAAAGGGTGATACGTGATCATATTCAGTTCCTTCAGATTTTAAGAGTTTAAGAATAAAACTGTGACATGATGAATTACCGGCAGAAGCAAAGCAGGTACCGCTTCCTCACGTGTCCTTGGCTCGGGACTCCGTCCACACAGATTCTCAGTCAGCATCATTGTAACTGAAGCTAAGTGAGCCAGATGCCATGACTCATGCTGCGAGTCCCAGGACTCAAATATGAGGCAGGAGGACCGTGAGCTTGAGTTCAGCTTGAGGCTATATGCTGGCGTTTGTTCTAAATCAACCGAACAAAAGTAAATGGATGTGGCATTCACTTACCTGAGTTTCCGGCAGAATTTACTACTAAGAAAGCTTATCACTCCTGTTTAGACCAATGGCCTGAGGCAGCCAACCTAAGCTTAAATATGTAATACAAGAGTGAGCGGTTTCAACACTATTGTTAGAAGTAAGTATGCTGGCAGTTGATATCTTCCAAATTTTTACTTTTATTAATTGTGTGTGTGTGTGTGTGTGTGTGTGTGTGTGTGTGTGTGTGTGTGTGTGTGTGATGTGTATATATAGAATACATGTAGAGGTCAGAGGACAACCTCAGATATCAATCCTTCCCTCCCCTCCCCTCCTTGTGTGAGACAGGCTTGTGTGCAGTGCTGTGTACATATACCAGCCTGGCTGGTCTGTGAACTTCCAGGGATTCTGTTTGCTCTACTTTCCATCTTCCCATGGAAGTAAAGACCATGCAATTGCATCCAGCTTTCCGCAGAGAACTAATGCGAGGCTAATGTGAGGCTCGGGAGGGATATGACACAAGTGTCTGCGTTAACACGGAGCTATAATGCCTAAGGTATTGCTATTGGTCCTTACCGAGACTCAGGGCACTTACCACAGTGCACTAAACTGCTTGCTTTGTTAAGGATGTTTAGTTTTGTTTTATTCATCTATTTATTTTTAGATAGGGTCTTGTTGCACATCCCTGGGGGCCTAAAACTCCATAGGTCCTCCAAATTGGCAGCCCAGTGTGTCAATCCTCCTGCCTCAGCTTCCTGGGTGCTGGAATTACAGTGTAGTCCACCATGCCAGGCTGAGTTGCTAGTTGAAATGCTCACTAGTGGGTTCTGCATCCACGGAAGAGGCCCTCATATCTGCACTGTGGAGTCCTCCCCACTTCCATCCTCCTTCGTGTGGGGGTGATTCTGATATACATAATCTTGGGATGATAGTTGGAGAAGTACAGGTGTGAAGATGAAGTGATTGAGAACTCCAGAAATGGTTCTTTCAAAGAATAAACCAGGTCCTGTTCATTTTGAACTGACTATCCAAGCATACGTCATCGCTTTAATGAACGGATGGCCCATTAGAAAGTGGTTCCCAAATGTGTTTGCTGTAGAAGATGCTTCGCATAGGATTGCTTGTAGCACTGGCTGGAAATGCAAAGGGCCTTTTGCTTTCCATGCTCTGGATCCTCTGGTCCTATTTCAGGCAGTTTCTGCTCTCTCCCTCCCCTCCCCCCACCTCTCTCTCATGAACAACATCTTCTGGTTGTTCCTTTTTACTTTGGGTGGACTAATGGAACCCTGTCATTCAAACAAGGCTGTGTGCTGAGCCATGTGGGCATGCCACAGGCCAGATGGATGAATAAGAAATAAAGCTTCAAAGATGCCGGCAACCACTGGTGCATCTAGGATAGGAAGTGATAGAGACGCTGCCTGTCCACAGCCATCTATACTCTACCAGTGAGAGAGCAGTCTTGTTGCTCAGGACAGACTGCCCTGAGATAAATTACAAGGTCACTGAAACAGGCTTGCCTTTCATGTTCCCACTATCCTTAGTGTCCCTGCCTCTTACCCTGACAGGAACTCGGAACACCCCCACTATGATAGTCAACCCTGCCCTCTCTGATTAGCTGGAATTGGGAACTTTTCTTTCCTTGATGATGCCTAACTGTCTGCCAGCCTATGTTTCCCATAGTAAGGGAGTCAGTCAATTAGGGGCACTCCTCATTAATCTAGTCAACAGTTATGACTGGGGACGTGCCTGGGGCAGGGAATTTGCCTGACACATATAATGTCATGGATTTGATTCCCAGCACCATATGAAACAGATATGTGCTGGGTTTAATGGGTGGTTACTGGAGACTCCCTGGAAGAATGTTTTACCTGAAATAATTACATTCCAGGTAGAGCCTCCTCAAGCAGCTTGGAGCAGGGAGTGAGAGGATAGAGGTAAGACTGGCTAAAGACCAGTCCACCAGCAATCTGCTGCCTGCATTGATTTCATCCAAGGCAATGAGAGAAGGAGATGTCAGAACACTCTGGGACAGCTGCCTCCTCATTTTTATGAGAAATCATCTACACATCACTCTTCCCCATCAGCCATCTTAGCCCATGAAATGAGTCAGTCCTAAGACAAACTGACACCAAAGGCAGAACAGGGACCCAGAATGAAATTGATTCCATGGGTAGCTGCAGACTCAGACTACCACCATCGCTCAGCCAGTCCCTAATGCAGTGGTCCTCAACCTCCCTAGCACTGCAGCCCTGTAATACAGTACCTCCTGTGGTGACCCTCAACCATAAAATTATTTCATTGCTACTTCATAACTGTAGCTTTGCTACTGTTATGAACCATAATGTAAATAGCTGATATGCAGGAGATCTGATATACAGCCCCATGAAAGGGTTGTTTGTCCCCCAAAGGGGTCACAACTCACAGGTTGAGAACCACTGCTCAAAGGAGTGTAAGGATTTGAGTAAGACTGGAGTCAGCTGCACATACCTGAGACAAGTAGCAGTGGCTTCATCAAGGTGAAGGTTTATTTCTTTTCCAGGTTTTTTTTTTTTTTTTTAATGCAGCGCATAAGACTGGAGATGTTGCTAAATTGGGAGAGTGCTTGTTTACATATGGGAGACCTTGTATTCAATTCCTAAGACCCTATCAATCAGACATGCTGGTACACACCTGTGATGTGACGATACACACCTGTGATACAATGATACACACCTGTCCTATGAGGGGACACACCTGTCATATGATGGTATACACCTGTCATATGATGGTACATACCTGTCATATGAAGGTACACACCTGTCATATGAAGGTACACACCTGTCATATGATGGTATACACCTGTCATATGAAGGTACACACCTGTCATATGATGGTATACACCTGTCATATGAAGGTACACACCTAGTGATATCAGCATTAGAGAGGGTAGAGGTTTAGGCTGGAGGATCAGAGCTCAAGGTCATCCTTAGCTACATGTGGAACCCAAGCTAGCCTGGGCTACATGAGACCCTGCCTTCATTCTAGGGCTAGATCTTCTACCTGGCAACCCTACCATATCTTTGTCCTTCTAGTCTAGGCCATCTTCCCTAGCGCCCACCTTCACACCTAAATCTAGTCAGCAAAAGGGAGACGGGCAGTGACAAGTCCCAGATGATGTACCCAGCCCTTCTCCTGCTATAGCAGGACTTGTAAGCAGCCATACCAAGTTCTGACTGAGAAGCAAGACCTTTTCCAAGGCCACGGGCCTAGCTTGACATGGGGATTCTGTCGCTGGTGGGAGAGGGAAGCGGGTCGGCAAGGAGAAGCCAGTCACAGTCTTCCTGGAGATCAAGGCAGTTTTGACTTGGGTTTCCCCGTTCCTTGCAGTCAGACACATCCTAATTGATGTAACCCCACACACTCCTCCCCTATCACCTCCAGTCACCCATTGGGTGCATCTCATGGTCTTTCCTTGTAGTTCTCCCGAGGCTTGGGACAGTGCCTGGCACATGGAGGTGCTTGGTCAATATTTGCTGAGCTGGACAAAATTACCAAAATTAACTCAGATTTAGGCAGGGAAAGCGTAATCACATTTTGTCTCTTTGGTTTGTTGGCTCTGGCCTTGGACATGATAAAACCTGAACCCCAGCTTCCTTACAGAATGAGATAATAGCATCCCCATCTACACATCTCATAAATGCTAGTGGACACAGTGGTTAGATGATTCTAGAACTTACCCTATGCTTCACGCACACACCGAGTATGAGGTTTGTTTGTTTATTTGTTTTTCAAGTTGTAACAATTTTAAGGTACAATTACATCAGATGTGTTGACATAACCCCTAAGTTGATAAAAGAGATTTTTGGCAAATGTTTCAAATGCAGGAAAGCCTGTGGGCCTTTATGTAACTGCTGGGTTCAAAGTAAAGAAAACATTGAAGGGGTTTTTGTTTTGTTTTTTTTCCACTTCAACTCTGAAACCTTCTAAGATTTCAAATCATTGTTTAGTAACTAGAGTGTGAATAAATCAGAACATATATGTGTTGACTTTGTTCTGGAGTTCTGTGGTGGTAAAAAACCAAACTAGAAAAGGTCCCTTGTGGTTCTTCTTTTCCCTGGGGCAGATGGGGGTGGGGTGGGGGTGGGGGCGCTGTTGGCCACCAGCCCACTGAGGCAAGAGGACCAAATGACCAGACGCAGGGCCTGGAAAGCCATAGGCATAATGGTCGAACACTCCAGGAACTACTTCAGGAGCTAGTTTAACTTTACTCAGGGAGAACAAAGGCTATATAGGCCTTGTGGATCAGGTGGGACTTCCAGGAAAGGTGTTCATAATTGGTTGAGACCAGGCACTTTAAGGATGCTTGTTTTGCATTTGGCAGCATGATCCTATCATATGAACGGGAACATGGTACCTAATTATCCTATAGGCGCAGGGAGGGGAGAGCTAGCAGGGAGCTGTGTCAAGGGCCATATATCAGTGTGGTTAGGAGCATCTGTGTCTAAAGACACTCTCCAGATGGAGTCAGGCAGAGAGCTGGAGGCCCTGCTGGGGAGAGGGAGTCCTGTACCTAAGGAGCTCAGAGTGACTGGGAGGACTGCAACCTCAAACAGCATGGCTCCTCCAACATCCCTCACATTCTTTTGCTGTCCAGAGACTAAAGAAACAGCACAGATGGACTCAAAATGACCTTGCACTCAGAAAACTGACCAATTGATGAAGAACTGTAGGCCACTTTTCAAGGTCTTTACCATATAATGACACTCAGCACTTAGGACTTATGATCTGTTTTGTTTTGTTTGCTTGTTTTCTTTGGTTTTGGCCCAGAAACCTCAGGGAAAAAACAGAACTGAAAATAGAGCCCTTGTCCTGGTCCAACGTGCACCTGTCAAGGTGTGAAAACACATGGGAAGGTCAGCTCCGTGAAGATGCTCACTAGGAAGGAGACTCCACAGAAGCAGAGAAGTCGGATAGCTTTCCACTCAAGGCAGAGATAAAGCTTTTTAAGCAGACTTGCAGGGCAAAAGGGTGAAAGGGCAGTGCGAAGGTATGAATTGGGGGAGGGGGGGATCAACTGGTTCAGGCTTCTAGTCTGCAGATAAAGAAAATTCCTCTCAGAAAACAGGCCACAAGAAAGGCCACCAGAATAGTAAGTGAAAAGTGAGTCTCTGGTTCCATAGTCCAGCACACTCCATGAGGGAAGGAGCAGATAAATTATAGGGAGAGCTGTTTGCGTGATATTTGAATTCATGGCTGCCTTCCTATATGCTGTCTGGCTTGATGCTCACTCTGACAGGACAGATTTTGCATCCAAAGGAGGGAACTGAATGAGAGAAGTAAAGAGACTTTTGTCCAGGGTGGCAAAACCCTCAGGGGAGTGTTGAGCCCTTTCTCAGCTGACACAGATGTGTCACAGGCAAAACAAAACAAAACAAAAAAAAAACAGAAAAAAAATCTTGCTGTTGTTTTCACAGAAGAATGCTGGTGTGTCATCCTGGTGTCATCTCAGTTACTGACCTCTGCCTTGGGGCTTTGACTTGATGGGAAACAGAAGAGAGTCTGTTGTTCTCCTCCTGGCCTTTTCCTCTCACTGCCGACTCACCTCCCCAAGACTCTCATGGTCTCACACATGGTAGACACAGTATGTCCTCTGCGGTCCCTTTGGTGGCAACACTCCCAATGCATAGGGTCCCTTTGGTGGCAACACTCCCAATGCATAGCACTCTTTCTTTCCAACTCTGCAGGTAGCGGCATCCTACTGGGACCCTGAAATCAGCTATGTTGGGACACTTGCCCCAGAAAAACCACAAAAACACAAAAGACTGCAAATCAGGACTGTATTTCAGAGTGCCATTGTTTTTAAGGACATGTCTTCTGGGTTGACCTGGAACTTACTACTCATTTGAGGCTGGTTTTGAACTCCTCATCCTGCTTCTTCGTCCCAAGTACCAGGACGGCTTTTTGGGGAGCTGCGGGGGTGGGGGTGGGGCGGGAAACAAGATCTCAGAATACCTTTGGCCTAGAAATCTTCCTCCTGCCTTGACTGCCTAAATCCTGGTGTTGCAGGTGTGTGCTTATATACTCAGCGCAAAAAGTCAATTTTTATATGCATTGACCAGCATGCCATGGTCAATGGCAATTTTTATATGCCAGACAAAGCAGCAAGAGGCAATCAAGATAGACATCTGCTTTGTCTATCTAGGATCTCCGTTATAATGCCAGCCCTGCATTAAAGAATGGCAGGAGGAACTGAAAGAACCAGACAAGGGTAAGAGTACATGTATCTCAGCCTTCCTCCCAGTAGTGGCTAATACTAGATAATGTTTTATTTATTTGTGTATACAGGTTGTATGCCTAAGTCTATATCCTGTCTACATTACATGTGCATGAGAATGCAAGTGTGTGTGTGCGTGCATGTGGAGGTCAAGAGGTGTCTTCCTTAATTTCTTTCTTTTTTTTTTTTTTTTAAGGGGAGGAAGGGTTTATTTTACTTCATGATTCCTGGGGTTACAATCTATCAAAGCAGGGAAGGCCAAGTGGCTTGGAGAACTGTCAACTTTATTTTTCAAGACAAGATCTCTCACTGACTCTGGGCCTTGCTGGCCTTGCTGGCCTTGCTGAGATACCCCTAGCTCTGCCTCTCCAGTGCTGGGGTTACAGGTAAATGTTGCCATACCTGGCCTTTTGTGCAGAAGCTGGGAATCCAAACACAAGCCCCCATGCTTCTGTGGCCCAACCCATGTTGACTGGGCTTGACTGGCCTGAAAACCCTGGGGAGGAAGGTGTCTCTCTGGGTACACCTGGGAGGCGTTTTCAGACAACACTAATCAAAAAGACCTTGGCCTGATGAGTGGTTTAATATGTTGATGGGTTCAAATTCTGAGTAGAGGATTGGGAGGTAGTTGAATTGTGAAATAATTACATCGCCTCAGGGCAGAAATGCTTTTGAAGAGCATTTCCCAGCCTGGTCCCTTCCTGTTGCTTCTTTTCTGTCATAAAGTAAGCAGCCTTTCCAGTAGACTCTTGCCCCGTGGTATTATATTCTGCCTCACTTGAGGCCCAAAGCAATGGATCCAGCCAATGGTGGACGAGCATCTCTAAAACCATGACCAAATGAATCTATCCTTATTTAAACTGTTCATCCCAGACATTTGTTATTGTGATGAGTCTGTGGTACCTCCTTACTTTGAATACGAATCTTACCAGTTGATACCACTTTTTAAAACAACGTACTCTGCCATAACTAATAGCAGGCATTATCTCATTACTTAATTTTTAAAATTGTTTTATGTGTATAGGAGTTTTCCCCACATATATGTTTATGTACCATGTGCATGCCTGGTGCCCACAGAAGCCAGAAGAGGGCATTGGAGTCCCCTGAAACTGAAGTTAGAGATGGTTCTAAGCCACAAAATGGGTTCTGGAAATCCAACCTGGGTCTTCTGGAAGAGGAACAAATGCTCTAAACTGCTGAGCCATCTCTTCAGCCCCTCTTATTAGAAAGAAAGAAAGAAAGAAAGAAAGAAAGAAAGAAAGAAAGAAAGAAAGAAAGAAAACAAGAGAGAGAAGATGGTGTTTGAGCCAGGCCTGGTGCTATGGGTTTGTAAAACCAGCTACTTTAGAGCTGACGTACAAGGCTCATAAGTGCAAGGGCCAAACTAGGAAGCCTGGTGAGATGATGTTTGAAAACAAAGCCCTGGTCTGGCTCTATACCAAAAACAAAGAGGAAAGGGGGGCAAGGAAGGGGAGTATGCTAAATTAATTCATTTTCAACAACAAGCATGTAAGCTCAGTCACCAATACTGAAATGACCAGGGTCAGATCTCTAACATGCCTTCGGTTGCTTCAGTGGTGCTTCTGTGGCTAATTTGCCCCAGCGGTCAGTCGCACAGGGGCTAAATTGTTCTGATCTTCCAGGGCAGCTACAGTACCTTTCTGGACGGGAAAGTTTGGAGGAAGAAGCTGAGCAGGAGCGCCCCGCCCCCCTCCCTGTCCCCTCCCCCTTTGGAAGCACTGATTGATTAGAGGCCTCATATTCTGTTTCTCTTTTAGTGCCTTACAGAAGAAGCCTGTGGGGCCCAGATGTTATCCTTGGTGGTATGGGAAAGACTATCTACTTCTGGGGCTAAGACCCAGGGAACTCATTTGCTTACAGCCACAAGCCCACAGATGTATTTTTACTTCAGCCCTTTGTCTTATTTCTCAGTTGATTCAGGGAAAAGGGAGTCTGCTTCAGGACCTCTTAACCCCATTATGAGGCTCAGAACTCAGCCTTCCAAGGACGTCTCTGAAATGTTTCTGTGGATTAGCGGGAAGCTGTCAGCCTTCACCCACACATGTCTCGTATTAAAAGTGTTAATGTCCCACGCTGTGGAAATTTCACGTGCCGATGAAGCTCCAGCTTGGCCTGGCCCAGCTCCAAAAGTAGTTCCTAAGGGAGGAAAATCCTGGCTTTGCCTCAGAGTCCTCCCCCACAGCAGCAGCCCTGCTCTAGGCTGGGTGGGGAGGCCTTTGATGTAGGCAAGGATCCTCTGGTAGGCCCTTTTAAGTTTCTCAGCTGAACAGTATACCTCCCACATGCTCACCTGCACTTCAAAGCGAATGCTTCTGCCTGCAAGCAGCAACTGTCTAATTTGACAGTTCAGACCCTCACCAGAGAAGAAACCTATGCACTGGTTTTTCTCCCTGCGTCTCTGAGAAGTCCAATCAAGACAATCTTCATTGGGGAAGATATATTAATTAATAGTTGCTACAGGAGTGTTTATGAGAAGTTGCTCAGATAAAAGGGACAGATTGAATGTTCTGTGTGTGTGTGTGTGTGTGTGTATGTGTGTGTGTGTGTGTGTGTGTGAGAGAGAGAGAGAGAGAGAGAGAGAGAGAGAGAGAGAGAGAGAGAGAGAGAGAATGTCATTGAAGACACTCTCTAGTCCCCTTGTAGAACCTTCTGTCTGGTGGCTTCCATGCTTCCATGAGAGGGCCCTTGGACCTTGTACTGGGAAGTTTTTTTCTTCTGTGTGGATGTGACTTACTTCTTCCTGTGGGATGAGCTAATCCCTTTCTCTCTTTGTCTTGGCTCCCACGCCAGTTCCTTCAAGGCCAATTACCAGTGCTATTCCGGCTTAGTTAGATGTCCATTGCTATGACAGAACACTATGACCAAAGCAACTCGGAGAGACACTTCCACAGCATAGTCCATCATCAAAGGAAGCCAGGCTAGGAGCCAGGCAGGGACTTGGGGGTGGGAAATGAAGCAGAAGCCATGGAGGAGTGCCATTTACTGGCTTGCCCCTCTGTGTTTATCCATGGAGGAGTGCCACTTACTGGCTTGCCCCTCCGTGTTTATTCATCCTTTCTTGTACCTGCCTGGGAATGACACAACAAGGTAAAGCCCTGTGGGCTGAGCCCTCCCACATCAATCGTTAGTCAGAAAAATGTCCCCACAGGCTCACCCGCAGACCAATCTAGCAGAGGCATTTTCTCAACTGGGATTCCCTCTTCCCGAATAACTAGTCTATATCAATTTAAAACAAAAACAAAACCACCTAACTAGGACATATACTAAATCTGATTGGTTTAGATTTTTGTCTTTTTTGCTTTTTTTCCCACTTTTATTGATTTTGATATACTTATTTCTTTTTAAGATAAGTTTGAAAGGGGCTGGAGAGATGGCTCAGCAGTTAGGAGCACTGGCTGCTTGTCTAGAGGTCCTGAGTTCAATTCCCAGCACCCACACGGTGCCTCACAACCATCTATAATGGGCTCTATTGCCCTCTTCTGTCTGATACTCTCTTTTGTCATGCAGGAATACATGCAAATAGAGTGATTATGTATGTATGTATGTATGTATGTATGTATGTATGTATGTCTTTTAAAAAGAGATCTTTTAAAGATATATATATATATTTTAAAGATGAGTTTAAAGTCATTTGGAATGAGTTATATCTGAGATGAAATGATTCTATAATCTCTTGAGGTCAGGGAGGGGGATCATAGAAAGAAAGAGAGATGCTCCTGGGGAGGGTAAAGGGCTCTCTGTCTCTTGACTGTGGCAGCGGTGGCCTGAGCACAAACATTTGTAGCAATTCATTGAAGAGTTAAAGTGGTGATTTTACTGTGGTTAATTAAACCTCATCAACTTTGAGTTATTCATCTAACTAATATGAAGTTGCTTATGCTACCAGGCATCTCACATGGTGAGCATATACGCACATTCCCCCAGCTGGCCAAGGAGCAAAGAGGGCTTGAAATCTTGGCATATCTGTCCATGAAGCCAGTGCTTAGCAGGGACCCAGGTCTTCTCAGAGGAAAAAGCAGCTTTTCAGTTGCAGAGTCACATTGTGTAGGTTCCTAGAAGTCTGTTTCTACAACAGACAAAAAAAAAAAAAAAAGAGGTGGCTAGCCCCTGTCACTGTAGAGCCTTGGGGATTGGGGTGAGAGAACCAGCCAGTAAGGCCAGAAGATGGTTCTGTGGTAATAAGCACTGTAAAGAAATAAACATGATGTCATGGGAAGTATCTGGCTGGGGTGGGGGCGTGTAGCCTAGGTGAGAAGTCCAGGACCGCTTACATGGAAACAGCATTTCAGCTGAGATCAGGGAGGAGGCTGATGCGGAGCAGAGCCTCATGGAGAGGTCAAGTGTGCAACTTATTCCCCAAGGGTTAGATATAAGCCATGAGAAGTGGCTGTGGACAAACTCTAGGGACACTACAGCACGTGTTGTTCCTCAACGATTTTAGGGTCACAAGAGACCTGGGAGATAAGAAAGGCCATTAGCGTTCTGCAGCAAAAGGAATAAACAAGGCCGAAAGACCCTGAGAGTGAAGATACAGACGGGTTAGGGCTCTGGTTTAAATTCAAATTAAACCCATATGTACTTACTGGTCACTACACGGGACAGGTTCTGCTTTCTCTCTGTCGCTCCAGAGCCATTTAAGCATTGCAAGAGTCAAACCTCACAACAACTGTACTGGTGAGATGCTGCTGTGGCTGAGACTTCTAGCTGGAAGCAAGAGCTATCTGGAAAAGCTGGAGGGAAGGAGTTCAAGGCCACACTCGGCTACCTAGACAGCTCAAAGCCAATGCGTTATGTGAGACCTTGCTCAAAACAACAAAAGCAAACCAAAACCAGTCAGTGTTGAAGCCGGTTCTTCATGCAGGGATGTAGGAATGGGAGGGTTCAAGCAAAGGCTGTAGAGAGGAGAAGGTGCTAACAATACCGGGAAGCCCAGGATCCTCTTTGAAAATCCAAGAAAAGCAAGACTTGGATGAAAGCTGTGCCAGGAAACAGCTGCCTACCCGCCTCAAGCCGTGCCAGCGTCCACATGACTGGCTCTTCTTCACGTGGTCCGCCCCCGCCCAGATGTAGGGCAAGAGGGTCAACGAATGCTTTGTAGTTTCCGACCTCACATTTCCACCCAGCCTCTCCTCACAGGGCTCTCTCTACCACTCAGGGTGGAGAAGATGGCAGTGCAGAAAAGACTGTCTTCGAAGTTAAGTCTTTTTTTTTTTTTTGGTAACCGACAGGGTGTCCCAGTAGCCAATGGCAGCACTGTGGATAGGCGGTAGGCTCAGCAAAGCCAGGACCTCTCTTTAGTCTCTAATCCCACAGGCCATCTCTCCCATCCTTACACGCCTTCACTTCACGGGAACATGTGGTGACAGTCCAGTCCTAAGCCTCCAGAGAGGCCTTCTGATTCTCCACTGGATGTCAGCGGCTTTCAGGACAGGGCGGGCCGTGCCACGTGGATCAACCCGTGCACGGTAAGACATTTAACTCCCTGATCGCATCCACAAACTGCCAGTCTGCCCTCCACCCTACTCATGTGGCAGCTACAAAAGCCAACTTCAGCCTTGTTGCTAAATGGTCCATCTCGGCGACTTTGGTGTCTCATCCCCAGCGAATTCTAACACTTGTCTTACACCCGGAACCCAGGCAGGAGCTCCCCTCAGAATGAATCCTAACGGCAAGGGTGTGCGGAACGTTAGACAGCGTTTTCCTTTCTTTGATTCAGAGTTACCTATGTTTGTTCCTTAAAAAAATAAACCGCGCTTAGAGTCTGAGCCATGTCTGGCTTCTGCCACATAGCTGCTTGTTCAGCTTACACAATGGCACCGTGACGCAATTGAGGATGTGGGAAATGTTTACTTCTTTTAGATCAGATAGCATAATTAGCAGTCAACATGGCAAATGTTTGCTTCTGAGCTGGCATTCTCCTTTGAACTCAAACATCCAAACACCCATGCACCCCAAATGGCCCTTTGTCAGGCACCCCAAAACAATGTAGTGTGGTGGGTTGAGCAGAGAAGGGGCCTGCCAACTAACTAAGGCAGATTTTTCTTTCACGAAAATCTTGTTTGTCTCTGCCAAACTCTGCCTGCTCTCTTTCCTCCCGTGGGCTTGAGGTAGAGGGTCTCCCTTACCTTGGAGCTGCTTGGATTTCTCACACGTGTGCACCGAGAACACTTACGCAGGCAGAGAGGGCAAACATGTTGATTTTGTTTTCAAGATTTGTTTATTTGTTATGTATACAGTGCACATCAGATCTCATTATAGATGGTTGTGAGCCACCATGTGGTTGCTGGGAATTGAACTCAAGACCTCTGGAAGAGCAGTTGGTGCTCTTAACCTCTGAGCCTTCTCTCTAGCCCTGAACATGTTGATTTTAGTGCAAACCACTACCACCATCACCACCACCATAACAAAAAGTGTTGATTTTTAGAAAATAAAGGATGGCCTCAAAGTCCTGGAAATCCTCCTGTCTCACTCTCCTGATGCTGGGGTTATAGACGTGAGCCACCATGCCCTACTTAAGAAAACTTTTAAAAATATTATTATAACTTGGAAAATATCCAGCACCATACCCCAGCAGCTGTGGAGACCTCTGGCTCACTTTGGCTCTAGCTTGGACCCTGTACTAGTTAAGAAAGATGATAACCATTGTGTTTATGGGCGGATTTAAAAAAAAAAAATGCTCCAATTTGGTTTGGTAGTGTTTACTCTCTCTTTTTTAAATATTGCTATCCAAAAACGTAAAGTCCCATGTGCAACTCCCATTTACAACTTGCATGGTATTTCTGTTAAATACTGTCGTCAGTCTTTTACTGACGACAGTATTTTAACCATAAGATTAATTTTTAGTTGAAAAAGTTAAAACACACACTTTCCATATTCACTGTGGTGTTTTAAAATATAGCCATGGGGCTACATAACAATGTTTTGATCAACGTTGGCATAGGGTGATGGCCTGGTAGGGTTATAATGAACCTCAAACCTTGCTAATATCTAGCAGCATTGCAGCCATGCTCAGGCTGCAGCAGGATGCGTTGCTCTGTTGGTGTAAACAAACCTATGTGTGTTACACATCAGTCCTATAAAAGTATAGTACATGCAATTATGTATGATGCATAATACTTGATGATAATAATAAGTAATTGTCTGCCTGGTTTGTATGGTGACTATGCTATACTTCAAAATATTTATTTTTATTTATTATTTTTAAATTATGTGTATGTGAGTGGGTGGGTACATTCGCATGAATGCAGGTGTCTGTGGAATTCCAGAAGAGGTAGTTGGAGCCCCTGGAGCTGGAGTTCCAGGCAGCTGTTAGTCTCCCAGCATGGGTGCCTGGAACCCAATTTGGATCCTTGGCAAGAGCAGAGCAGCAGGTGCCCTTAACTGCTGAGCCACCTCTCCAGCCCCTCTTTATTTACATAAGCCCACATGGGTATGTGTAACTGTGTCAGTGAGTGTATGCAACCATGCATGTGTGGGTGTACATGCCTCTCTGCACAGGCCAGAAGAGGGTGTCAGATCCCTCAGAGCTGGAAACACTGGAATGTTCAGAACGCTGGGCTTCTTATGTGGTTGCTGGGAACTGAACTCTGGTCCTTGTGATTGCTCAGCAAGCACACTGTAACAACTGAATCATCTCTCCAGCCCAGATGTTTTCAGTCATTGTTTTAGAATGTACTGTTTACTGAGAGGGGGAAACATAGTTAAGGCAAAGCACAATGCTATGCCAACAAGTAGCCTCACACACACACATCTCCAGTGACAGCATCTCTTGATTGCATCAGGAGGTAATGGCAGGTGAATGACCTCTACTTTCAGGGTTTGTGTAAGTTGTTCTCTGTGATGTCCCTACAATTGCAAAACCATCTGACAGCTGGTTTCTCCTGGTGCGTCTCTGCCTTTAAGCTGCATGTGACTGTATGTCAGTTTTGCTTTTGAATGGTTGTGATAAGACAGTAACCATTCTGAGTTAATTGTGTTGTAAGTGGTAGTACCATATGGTAGAAAGAGATTTAACTTGGAAACCAAGAGACTCGAGTCCTAGAAAAAAAAAAAAAAAGAATCCATGAGTTTTCACTGACATGAATCAATGACAAAGACAAATGAGAAGAGAAAGTTTCCTAGTGTGGAATATCCCAGTGAACACATGAGAAGAAAGGAGACAGTTAAAGTCACGGCCTGGTAACCACCTCGTTCAGATGAAGCACCAGTGGCTAGTGAAATTAGAGCAAGCAACCTGTGGAAGAATAGACCTACGTAGTCTCGAACTGTCTCTTCACACGGCATTAATTGCAAAAGTGGCAACTGTGTTATGGAGAACCCCCAGCAGATACCATCTTCATGGTGAGACCAACATTCCCATTGCTGGAAATGAGTCTTGTTACCTTCAGGTGCCTCTTGATATTATGCCCTTAAAATACTCTTAAACCGCGCTTGTATCCATCTCAGGTATGTACCTGTAGCCATCAGATATATCAAGGGTGTATCTGAGAAGGGAAGTCAGGGCTGTTTCAGATTGGAGGAAACTGGTGATATACAGTTCAGTCTGTCGGAATCTGGATCCTGTTAGTGGGAGAGTTGATAAAATCTGAACCAAGTCCGTATTGTTTTAATGTTAGTTTCCTCATACTGTATCTCACAGTGACCCTGACAGGGGATAGTCTTGCCTTTGGAAAATGCTTAGAGATGTGTTTACAGCCGAGGGAGAGAATGAGGTTCCTGCCCCCAGCTCTAATAACCAGAGGATCTAGGACAAGATACTCATTTAAACACGGGGCCTACTTCTTCCATAAGATGAGGAGGTTGTGCCAATTGTGGGGTCCTCGGATCATTATCGTCCTAAAGTAGCACCAGCTGGGAAGTGATTCCAAATGTAAATTCTTAGGTTCCATCCCAGGCCAGAGCCAGAAACTCTGAGAATATTCCGAAGTCCTCGAAACATGCTCAAGTTCGAACACTGCGGTCTTCAGTGACCTTTATGTTCCGTGGTCCAGAGGCGCCCCTTCTCCCACTTTAGACGTCACGTGCTCGGTGCCAGCACGGGGCTGGCCTGCTGGAGCTGCCGAAGTGTGGCTCTCCTCCCAGGCGGGCAGACTCCCTCTCTGTTGTAGTAGATACAGATTAAACGTAGATCGTTTAATAACCCTGCTTGGCTTGGGAACCATAAAAGAGACCAAGTAATGCATAATTAAGTTCTGCGCAGAGCCTTATCTGCCCTAGGCTCTTACTAAAATGCTTGAGCCAGTGTCTCCCAGAAGAGTCGGGTGGAGCATCCTCCCTGTACACTTCTGACCAAATGTTCACTTGGTCCTTTCCTGGATTACTTTAGTGGTGCGAATCGGTGTGAGTCTTTCCTAGAGCCTTCTAAGGATGTTTTACAGGTGCAGGGTGTAAGCTGTGGCTTCCTTCTGATTGGCTGTTAGAAACTAAATTCAACCGAGTACTCTTCTTCCTGCTTAGTATATTGAGTGGGCACTATGCCCCACTCCTGTGAGTTTCCCACTCAAATTTAAGCCCTTGTCTTCAGACCAACCTGATTCCCTGAATTACTGTCCTTCTCTCCCCGCCCCCACCTTCAGTGTTTTTGGTTGATTGGTTGATTTGTTTTGTTTTTGTTTTTGAGACAGGGTTTCTCTGTGTAACCCTGGCTATCCTGGAACTCACTTTGTAGACCAGGCTGGCCTTGAACTCAGAGATCCACTTAATTGCCTCTGTCCTCAGTGCTGGGATTAAAGGTGTTGCTGCCACTGTCTAGCTAGGATTACTGTTTTAGCCTTGGTTTTCCTTTACCTCAACTTCCAATCTTTTAAATTTTACATTTTTATTTATTGAACTATTCTATATTCATATGGTCATAATTCAAATGACATGAAGGTTTCTGTAGAAAAAAAAAACTCTATATGACCCCAGTCCTTTCTTCCTGCCAGTGTTATTTATGATTGATTTGTAAGATTAGGTCTCACAGAGTTTCCCGGGCTGGCCTTGAACCTCTAAGCCCAAGTGACTCACCTCTGAGAACCTGAGACTACAGACACATACCACTGTGCCTGGCTCCAACATATGCTTGGAGAGTCCCTTTTATAAATCGTGTCACCTGAAATTAATTATGTCCAAAAATGTGCTAATAACCTTAAACACTTTAAGCTTCTGTGCCATCACCTATGTGGGATAACTGTGGTACTTTCCTTACACGGCTTTTCCTTCCTCATACAGCCTTGTCTGCAAGTGCACTGCTAGGCACTCACCACTCAGGAAAAGTTAAATATTGATGGCCCAGTAATAATCAGAATCAGAAAAGGAAATTCTTCTTACATGGGTTATGTAGGCATGGTTTAGCCTCCCCCTCCTCCCGCACTCCTCTCAGCTTCCCAGTCTTCCAAAACAGCAACCTCTGGGGTTCTCCCATCGCCCCCCCACCCCTCCAAAACCCCCCACCCCCTTCAGCCCCCCACCTCATCCCCCAGCCCCCCCACCCCCACTCCCCCAAGCCCCCCACCCCCACCCTCACCCCCAACCCCCCCAACCCCAGCCCCCCCTTCCCCTTCATTTCAGATATTTGGCCTTGTCAGACTTCACAATATTCCATGGTGGTGGAATGTTGGCTGGAGCAAGAAGAAGTCAAGGAATCCCCCAGGGGTCTGCCTTGTTCTCAAAAGGCTCATGGACCAAGCTTCTGAGAATCCTTGGCTTCTGGGTCACGCACCCTGCCCCGGATGCCTCCCAGCACTGTCTCCAGTGTCCCTTCCAGAATGCTTCTGGCAACTGCTGGTTCATTCCTGACATCGTTGTTTCCCTCTGGGCCAAATGACAGAGACGGATATAATTAAACATGTGAGGTTTCCTGGCTCCCTTTGGAGCCCTAATTTTCCCACCACAGCCTAGACCATCCCATTCTGAGGCTCACAAATAGACAATCCTCATTTTTGCAGTATGAACATTCATATGAATATATTGTTCTATATATAAACTATACCAGTCATTAACCATGAGGGATGGCACCCTGACCTTGGGGATAAGGAGAGGAGTGGTGGAGACTGCCTCTCTGCTGCTCAGTCAGCATTTCACAGGAGAGAAAGACAGTGCCTTGCTCATCTCTGCATTCCATTCTGTAGTCGGTCAGCTGTATTGTCCCAATTCCCCACCCTTAGCAAATAAGCACTCAGCACTAGTGAGTGCATTTGAAGCTAATTGTATGAACCATTAAGAAGATTTAAGCCCTTGAATTAAGAAAGTCTTTCTCATCACTGATGGACGTGATTAGACTAGTACTGTTTTTCTATATGTATGTGTGTGTACATGTATGATGTATGTTCATATGTGTGTGGATGCATGGGCGTATGCACATGTGTACACATGTAAAGGCCTGAGGTTGGTGTTAAGAGTCTTCTTCAGTCGTCTTCCACCTTGTCCATTGAGGCAGGGTCTCTCAGATGAACTCAGACTTAATGATAAGGCTAGTCTGGGCAGCCAGCTCGCTCCTGAGATTCCCTGTCATCATCTTCTAAGGTGCTAGAATTACAGCTGGGCTGCCACACCCACTCCACATGACTTCTGGAGATGCAAATTCCACTCCCTAATGCTCACACAGCAGGTGATTTAAACCACAGGTCCATGTCCCCAGACACGGTACCTGTATACTTTCAACTGCTCTCTACTTAATGAGACACCTTTGGGCCAGTACGGGAGGAGTCTCCCACCGAAATTACAGTCTAGCAAAGCGTCATAATTTTGCCAGATAAAGGGGCTACAAGAGAAATGGCTCATGCACCCAAGCTAAAATATCTGGTTGTAATGTTTTAGTGCTGAGTTCCAGAAGCATCGGGTTTATTGCAGTGTGTTTCTGTTCTGTACCAAGAGCTTCCATTGTTGGGCTCAGGTACATCCTCCTCCCTGAAGCCTACCTTGACCTCGCCCCTGTTTCCTAGCTTTAGTGCTCTTCCCCAGGTCCTCCTTTGGGTTCCTATAACTGTGACAAAACACCATGACCCAAGCAACTTGGGGAGAAAAGGGTTCGTTTGCCTTATATTTCCACAGCACTACCCATCATCCAAGGAAGTCAGGGGAGGAACTCACACAGGGCAGGGACCTGGAGGTGGGAGCTGATGCAGAAGCCATGGAGGGTGCTGCTTACTGGCTTGCTTGGCCTGCTTTCTTATAGAGCCCAGGAGCAGCCCAAGAATGGGGCTACCCACAATGGGCTGGGCCCTCCTCCTTCAGTCACTATAAGAAAATGTCCTATAGGCTTGGCTACAGCTCAATCTTATGGAGACATTTGTTTCATTTTCTTCTTTTTCTTTGTTATTTATTCTTCTCTCATCATCCTAACTGCAGTTTCTCCTTCCTCCCTTCCACCCAACTTCTTACCCTACCTCTCCTTTCTCCCCTGACTTACCCTCACCTCCACCCACCTTTCACCTTCCCTCTGAAAAGAGCAGGTTTTCTAGGGACGTCGATCAAATAGGGCATAAGCTACGATAAGACCAGGCACATATTCTGACATCAAGACTGGACTAGGCAACCCAGTAGGAGGAAAAAGGTCCCACAAGTAGGCAAAAAAAAAAAAAAAAAAAAAAAAAGTCAGAGACAGCCCCCACTCCTGCTGTTAAGATTTCCACAAGAACAAGGAGCTACTCAGCCATAACACGTATTCAAAGGACCTCAGTCAGACCCATACAAGGTCCCTGATCTCTGTACACGCACTTGAGTACCCTCCAGTTAATTCTTTGGGCTGTGTTCTTGTGGTGTTCTTGATCCCTCTGGCTCCTCCAATCCTTCTCCCCCTCCCTCCTCGGGACCCCCAAGCTCTACCTCATCTTTGGCTGTGGGACTCTGCATTTGCTCCTGTCAGTTGCTAATGAAGTCGCTCTGATGGCAGTTATGCTACGTTCTGGTCCCAGCACATCGTGCAGCCATGACAAACTGTAGGTGGGAGGTTTTGTGGCTGGATTGGTGTCCCAGGCCCTCTTGAGGGACTTGCCTAGTTACAGAGGATGGCCAATTCAGGCTCCGTGTCCCCCCATTACAAGGAGTCTTCACTATTGTCACCCTGGTAGATTCCATGGAGTTTTGAAGGCATTTTCTTAATTCTTTTCCTCTCAGATGGCTTTAGCTTGTGTGGAGTTGACATAAAATTATCCAGCACACCTGGAATCACATAGCCCATAACCAAAACGAGATGCAAGGAGGCAGTGCTTTGACGTGTGTGTGTGTGTTTACAGATATATTTTACTTTTAATTATACATATATGGGTCTTGTCTAGATGAAGGTATGTGCACATGAATGCAGGTACTGAGGAGGACAAGCGAGTGTGTTGGATCCTGGGGCTGGAGTTACTGGCAGTCGTGAACAACGGCAGGGCTATGAACTGAGCAAGGGTCTTCTGGCAGAAGCAGTAGTTTTCCTGAAAGAAGGAACTCGACAGGGAATGAGAAAATTAGCTTGCCTAAACATGGGCTTTAGCTGTTCATGTTGCTCTCTTCTTTGGCAAGAGCAGTAACAGATGGAGTCTAGCCTTTGCTGCTTCTGCAAGTGGAGAACGCAAACGCCAAAAACTGCCCACGGCAGGGGGTGCAGGCTGGTTTCTCTGGCATCCCTGCAGGGGTTACTTTTCCAGCAGAGACAGATGGGGCCGACTATCATGGCTTGGCGACAAGAGCCATTAAGACCATTGCAAATTCCCTTTGCTATGGTTCCATCCTTGCTTTTAATTGTGCGTTGACCGTCTGAGAAGCTTTTATACAGTGAGGTAATGAACTGGTCAGCCAAAGCAAAGGCTGTTAATCCACTTGATGTTGTTTCTTCTTCATAAATTAGTAATTTGGCCTTCTGGTTCATGTATCATTGTCTTATGGGTTTTATAAGTGTGAGTGAGCAACTAGAGCAGGCTTCCTTAACTTGCAAACCATGGATGGGCTTCTGATAATGTATGCAGAAGTGTGTGTGTGTGTGTGTGTGTGTGTGTGTGTGTGTGTGTGTGTTGTGCATTTACCAAAGGGTCAATAGCTATCATAAGGTTCTCATATAGACTTTCAGATGCACTGACAAAATAGAATTTCTGTTCTTATAAAACCAGGGTGACAACAGTAAAATACTATGCTAACATATTATGGTTTTCCTTCCTTCCTCCTTCTGTCCTTCCTTCATTTTCTCTTTCTGTTGTTCTTTATTACTCTATATAACACACTAGGAAAATTATTTAATAATATGGCTTTACTTATTTCATTTTTCTTTTGAATTTTTAAGACTAGGTCTCACTTGATAGCCTGGACTGGACCTTACCGTACAACCAGGCTGATATCCAAGTCTTGGCAGTCAGCTTACCTCAGCCTCATGAATGTTACGATTATATACATGAGTAACTATGGCCACCTAGCAATTTTTTTGTTTTATTTTGTTTTCACAGAGCACATGAAAAAATTTTCTATTGTAATGATTCTTTGCCAGGTTTTTTTTTTTTTAAACTTCACAAAATACAATTTCTCAAATTTGTGTCTTTTAACCCGTTTTACTTATAACCTCTAAAAGGCTTAAGTTTTCCATGAAATGTTGACTTGGTTGTACCCATGGATGTCCAAGGGTGACAGCGACGAGCAGTTGTTGTTCCTAACAGCTGACATTTTCAAAGTAACAGCTGTGTCTTCCGGGGTAACATCACACACCATGTTCTACCCTGAGCCCCAGGAAGCAAGGCTTATATCCACTTAACAGCTGAGGAAACTGAACGACAAGAAACTGACAGGGACACATTGCTCTCAGCGAGTCAGCTGGGTTGATGAACCAAATCTGCTGATTTTTGTGCACAGGCCACAATGTCCAGCGTTTTTCCATTAAGCTCTGCTTGGCCACACTCAGGGCTGTATTTCCACCCAAAGGAATCTCTCCCTTCTCAGAAGCTTTCTGGTTCTTCAACTGGCTCCAAGCCTCCCACATCAACAGCATTAGAGGCCAGCACACTTTCCCCATAGAAATCTAGTGAGCATTTTCAATTTGGGGGCCCACATGGTCCCTGTCACAACCACTCAGCTTTGCTGTCCACTGTAGCATGAGACTGACCATCAACAATACACAGTTAGTGAGCATGGCTGCATTCCAGTTAAATCTTACTTGGGGCTGTGGAGATTTCATGGGGGTGGGGAGCTGGAAATATGCTCTCCTTGCAGCATGAGACTGATCCCCAGAATAAAGCTGGTAGCACAAGCTCGTGATCCCCGCTATTGGAAGGTGGACACCGGAGGATCCCCGAGGTTCGGTAGCCAACTAGATAAACTCCAAGTCTGAGAGAGCTTGTCTCAAAAAGCAACCTGGCTGACTCCTGAGGAACAGCACCTAAGGGACCGTCTGGCCTCTACATGAGCATACACCCGCATGTGTACTTGTACCCACCCATATATGTATAGCTGCACATTTGTATATGTTATGCACACAATCACATACCTATAAGAGGACATGAATTATATGTGATTATTATGTGCTCCAAAATACTGTTCTTCTTTTGATTTTCTTTCCCCAACCATTTAAAAAGAATGCATCTTTAGACCCATGAGCTGCACAAAAACAGGTGTCAGGCCAGATTTGACCTCTGGGCCAAATTCTGCTACTTGGCCTGTCTTATATGTCTGCATTTTCCACATCTAAGTAGAAAACAGCAACAACAAGAAACCCCATGGAGTTTAACAGCCACTGGCTGTTCTCCACGAACTCTACATGCAGGCCTCTAAGCTGGAACACGCCCATTTTAAAACAGGTGACATCTTTATTTTCTTCGCCCATCAACCTCTCTAACAAGATTCTGTATCTCTAAAATGTCACAGCAGCTTTTCATTTCTGAGGGCCCGGAAGAAGCATTCATCTTGGCTAGGGGCCAAGGCCTACAGCTGGGGAAAATTCAAGCTACCATGCACTTGTTGCTGGCGTTGGTTTCCTAGCTCTTTCCACATGAATTTTTAGGTTGTTTATCATAATGGCTCACTGCATGAGCAATCATCTTTAAAACCATAATCCCCAACCAGAAGAGATGTCATGATTTGATGGACTAAATTTAGGAGCATGAGAACCACACTCTAAGACCGACTTGCCCTCCATCTTCCGGGCCTTTCTCTTCTCATCTATGAGTAGAGAGCAACAGCTCCGCCCTCTTCCTATGGTCAACACAGAGGCATGGTGTGAAGAACCTCTGCAGATAGAGCCCAACAGCTGCCTGTGCCTCCATGTATTTTGGCTTACCCTATGAAGCAGTGCTGGTATATAGTGGTCTAATACTGGAATGTTCTCTCTCTGTCTCTCTGTCTCTGTCTCTGTCTCTGTCTGTCTGTCTGTCTGTCTGTCTCTCTCTCTCTCTCTCTCTCTCTCTCTCTCTCTCTCTCTCTGTGTGTGTGTGTGTGTGTGTGTGTGTGTGTGTGTGTGATTTGCTTTAAGGCCAACTCAGCAGGCCATGGAATCAAGCTGGTATTTACTACTAAGAACACAGTTGGAAATGATATAGCATATGCCAATGAGTTTTTTTTCTGTTCTGTCATTTCAGTGTGAAATCCCTGGGACCTCGGTCCTTTTGTTGTCCTGCCATTGGCCACATGCCACGCCACTGAGCAGCATGTGAGACTCAGGGAGTCACATTGGTTTCAGTAAGATGGCCTATGACCGTTTCCAAGACAAAATTTGTCAATGTTTCTAGCCCAAATTGGGAGGGGCTAGTTACCCCACATGGATGAACGACTGTTCTGATTTAAGTATTAAAAAAAAAAAAAAAAAAACAACAAAAAAAAAAAACAACTTTCTCACTAGAGTTGGTTTTCACCCACTTTTCACATGCCTTAAAATAACCTGGTGTTGAAAAGTCTTCAGACAGCTGCGACCTTGCCCAGGAGGTGAGGAGGCTGCTCCTGGGGGGCCAAACAACACTTGGTAAAGGAGCAAATGGTGAGAACTGGTGAAGACAAAAGAGAGGTTCA
Organism: Acomys russatus; assembly: GCF_903995435.1. NCBI lineage: Eukaryota > Metazoa > Chordata > Mammalia > Rodentia > Muridae > Acomys > Acomys russatus. The sequence continues at coordinate 53,432,512 of NC_067142.1, read as the reverse complement.
GGAGTGCTAACGGCAGAGGGAGGAGTTAGCTCTTCCTTCCTACTTGGAAATCCCTTCAGCAGACTCAGGATCCCATGCTTGAAGGAGGGCAGCAGTCTTCCACATGGCACATGTGTAACAAATGGGCTCAGAGGAGATGCTTTCCAAACCCCAACTGTGATTACTATGAATTTAGCTCTGTAACTGGAGCCTCCATCCCAGCTGAGGGCTAAGAACGGCTGCCACAGAAGCAGCAGCTGCCTTCTACACCCCAAATGCTATCTCTTGCCACAGATGGGCCAGGTGGTGCCCATCTTGTGACATATACTGAGTGTTCATGGTGCCTGGGTAAAAGTTGCTTATAGGAATTGAATGCTGCTGCTTGATAATCATCCTTATAATGGGACTGAGAGGGTGGACGGTCTTATGTAAACACCTTGCTTTGATGTAAGCTGCTCCCAGGCCCTGTTAGGTGGCTAGTGTCACTCTGGCCGGCTGTTACCGTTTGTGGTGGCTATTATGGAGCCTCGCCAAACATAGCCCCGAAGAGGAGTTCGCAGGCTCCGGTGTACATTAGTCACTGAGTCAGTCATCAGCCAGGAACTCAGGACGCTGGTGTGGCAGGTCCTGCCTCTCCCATGTTAGGCATCCTAGCTCTCTCCCTCCACTGCAATGATGGCTCCAAGGTAGAGGTGAAAACCTTTGCCCCCCAAGTTTGAGTTCCGTGTTTGAGGATGAAAAGCTGGCAAAGGATTTTGATTAGGTAAAGCCTTTGGTTAGCCTCCGAAAGAAATGAAAGGAAGAGGAAGAAACATGATTTGGGGAACTTGCTAGATCCATTTGATTAATGATGGTTAAGTCCCCACTGAAGCCAGATGTTGGAGATACAAGCAACACTGCCCAGAAGACTGCAGACCAGGAGAGTGTGTACAGACAGACCCGACAAGTTCCATAAAGAGTCACATATGTGGGTCTGGGGCGATGGCTCACTCAGGAAAGTACTTGATGAGTAAGCATAAGGACATGGGTTCGAATCCTCAGCACCACATATAAAGCTGGTGCAGCACATGCCTGTAACCTCAGCCACAGTCAGAGAGGCTGAGGTAGCCAGATCCTAAAGCTTGCAGGGCCACAGTCGAGGCAGATCTGTGAGCTCCAGACTCAGCCAGAGATCCTGTTGCAAGAGATAGGCAAGAGTGAAGACGGTAGCCGACTCTGACCTCTGGCCTCCAGACATACACGTATACAGTGGACATATATACATTACACACACACACACACACACACACACACACACACACACACACACACACGCTGGCAGAGCCACACCACAAGATACACACACTAAGCAGTAGATGGCAACGCTAAGTGCAGTGGAGGCACAAGGCAAGAAGGGCTCTTCTGCCTACAGGGTAGTTTGCTGATCAAGTCTGAAGACAGACAGGAAGGAGCCCCTGAAAAACTGACTCACAAACGTGCCTGTTGCCAGGGAGCAAGTGTGTGGAGGTGAGAGACAGGCCTAGCCAGTGACTGAAAAGAAATCAAAGGCAGAAAGAAATCTCCCAAGGTCTGTGATCACGTGTACCGGTCCTGATGAGTCCAACCAAGGGCCTCTCCAACCACACTCCTCACTACAACTTTCCAGTTCATTTCATTCCTGAAGTGGCCCCACCGTGGGTCATTCCTCTGACGTGCCCATTCTCGCCCCGACCCCAACCCTACTCCATTTCCATGGCCCCCTTTCTTGCCCACTTGAAAAAATGTTGCGGTTAGAATACCCCCTCACGGTTTGATCCCGCAGCAGGTGTTTCCTATAAGCAAAGATGCTCTCTCTCACAATGGAGTCATCAGTGAACGGTATCTATGAACAGCATAGACTGCCAAGACTCTTCCTGACTTGCCATGTAAGTCAATGCTGTTTCCCATATGATACCAGCAATACTTTGTGGTAGGTTCAAGCCCTTTAAACAGCTGGCATTTCTTTTTAATCTCCATTTTGGAGCAATTCCTCCATTTTTTTCTTCTTTCCTAACCTTGACATTTTCTGATGTGTACATGTCCTTTCCTCGTTCCTTGTATGTTTTCCTTGTGATTTATGCATTTGGAGCAGGGGTCTGTGAGGTAAGTCTTTGCTCTCCCTGCTGCATTGTGTCAGGAGACAAAAGATGACAATTTGTCCCTCTTGGTAAAGTTGGTCTTTCTGCGTTGTAATTTCCTCCAGACAGCAAGAAGCCTGATGCCCCTCATGGTCCTCAAGGCATTTGCTTATTTGACCAGTCATTCCTACACAACCTCAGGCCCTGGCTGCAATGGCCAAGAGCTTGCTCACTCGCCACAGGCCCCCAAAACAGGCAAGGCCCTCCCCACAATGGGAAGGGGCCTGTGAATGACCAGTGACTCACAGTGACCGCAGTGCATGCTGGGAGTGAGTTCTGCCAACTTCTGCTGCTGTCTGGACTGAGAACTGGTGGAGGGGGGAAGGGGGATAGGATGGGGGAAGCTGAGCTTTTCCTGTTGTTGCCTAGCAAAGTGAGTGTTGTTTTCTGTTTTGCCCTGGCAGTGACCCCTTTAAACATGATTAAAATTGTTTTCTCCTCTTTATTCTGATTACCCATAAGATTGAAAAGGACTAGCTGGATCCATTCAAGGACACGTAGTACCCCAAGTTTCTCTCAGGGAGAATGCATTATAAATATTATACAGTCGTTAAGGCCCCAGCTGGAGGCCAGAGGTCAGCTGATCACTCCCCACAGCTGCCCAACGGTTGGCTCTTCTGGCACATTCTCAGGGCCACAAGCTTACTTCCTAGAAACCCACCTTTAAGTCATGTCTGACTTGTCTGCCTTTTGCCCCCACCCCCATACCAAACTGTAAATCTGGAAGCGTCAAGATCCCAGGACCCTGCAGCTGTTCCTCGGTTTCTCTTTGACGTGTTCACTGTGGCAGTGGGGCCTGCCATCTCACAATGCCCTTACTGTTCCTCAGGGCAAGGGAAATCCTTTCCTAAGCGCTAAATCCTCCTGACTCATTTCAGTGTCCCCTTAGAGAATTTTAAAAACCAGATAATATGCGTTCCGTGTTTACCAGTCGGTGGCAGTCCGGTTTCTAAAATCATTTTCAACTCTCCCCCAGTTTCTACTGTCAGGGAAACTAGACAAGGATGAAGCCCTGAGACTTTCGTCTCAGAACTGACTTTCAGAGGAGCGCAGATTGCTGCCTGGCAACACAATGCATTGCTGTGAGTCGATTTTATTTACAGCCAAGGCTGGAGTAAAGGAACAGATGGCGAGAAATCGGATTTAAAGAAGGGACAGATGCGCCCACATGGGAGCTGGGTGAACCTCTTGGCTACCGGCGTGCACACAGACGTGCAGCCTAGCTACCTCCACAGTTGCACTCCACTTTACTGTTCATCTTAGCTTGTTTGGATTTTGTCTCCGAAGATAGCTAATATATCCCATTACAAGCATTCCTCTCATGCCACCCCCCCACCCCCTGAGAGACTGTGTTTTATGGAAAGTAGCTTCTTGATCATGTGTGATCATGTATCTAAAATTTCATGGACATTTAAGCTGTTAGCCTGCTTGTCTGGAGGGGACAATATTACATTTCTGTGATCTTAGGAATATTTACAAGGAACTCCACAGACTCATAGTCATGTGCATAAGCCGCCTTTCTGCGCCCTGCCCCCGCCCCATGCTTTTCCTGTGAAGGCAAAACAACTTTCCACTGCTGACCCACAGTGTATAAAATAGCTATTGTAAATGCAAATGTTGACACTCCCCAGGCTTACCCCTCCCTCTTAGAGGGAAGTAGAAGTTACACTCTTCAGTTACAATTTACACTTGCTCCCTTGGGAGGGGAAAGAGGAAGGATACACGCTTTCCACCCCAGTGATGTATGTCACTCTCAGCCCCAGTTGTTCAATGCTGGATCAAGTCATCAACAGTTTTATTCCAAAATGACCCCCATATACGTTTATGGCCTCGATGGGCATGGGGGCTCGTCCCTATAATATTAGCACTCTAAAGGCCAAGCTGGGAGGATTACTATGACTTTGAGACCAATATGTACCACACAGGAAGACCCTGTGTCAAGGAAAGACAATTAATTATGGCAACTCTGTGGCCTTCATAGTCTTCCCTCAGTGACGTCCTACACCATTGCACCATGACAAGAAATTGCACCATTCTTGCAAAGTTAACAATGTGTCAATCCTCAGCAGCAGCGGGCTCTGTGAAAGTCACTTTCATCACTTTCAAATTCATCCTGAGTGAATGATGGAACTGCTTAAGCAAAACATAAGCTACATGTTATGCATAATCCCTTACAAAGTAGTCGTGAGTTAAAAACCCAAAGCGCTGCACAGGCGTTTATCACAAAGCACATCGGGGTGCATTGTAAATGAAATCATTACAACTGGTTGAACCTGACTTCTTGTTTCTCGCTCTATGTCAGGTCAGTTGTGCCTCTTGGGCTGGGGTGGGGGTGGGGTTCCCTTTTGTTGGTACCCAGCTTCTCTCTTGAGTGAAACTCCAGGCAGGCCTCACCACTCCTCTTACTGCCCCTGAGGCTTTACTCTAGACCTTCTAGGCAGTTCTCACATCTGTAAGAGTCTATGTTCAATGTTTGGATAGGCAGGGTTAAGATAAGGGGCCCTTAGCTTCCTGATGCCCTCTTGTCTCCCAGGGAGTCTGGATTCTGGCTTACATCCTTACCTAACAACAGTGGGCACAGAGACTCCCTGCTTCTGGCACACACAGTCATGGGATGTCTGTTGACAATTTACCACTCTCTGTTACCTGAGTCTTATTATTTTACCTCACGCAATTTGTGAGTCAGCCATGACTCCCAGCCTTCTACCTCCAATCTACTGCGGTTAGTCGGAGAAGACACACTACCAAGAAAACCCAGAAGAACCCCCGGGGGCACAAACATTCACATGCTACAACCCGTGGACCCAGGGGCGACTCAAGGTCAGTGATGAAAGTCCTGGTGCAGGGACAAGAAGCAAGGCTCTGTGACTCATCCTACAAGCGTCTTTAATTCACTTTCGTTGTTTGGGAATCGCACTGGCTTCAGGAATGTCACTCTTCTTGAGGTCTGTGTTCCAGGAAACACTGACTAATGCAGGTGCTGACTCTGACTGCAGCCACCAGCCAAAGGCAATACAGGCTTCCTTCGTCCACAGTCCTGTCTGCCTGATACGACTGTTCCTGTAGATACAACCATGGAGAACAGGATCCCACTTGGGGTATTCTTAGTGCAGCTTCTTGGGGTCCTCTTAGCATCCACCATTTAGATTCATGAGGTCCAGGGTGGAGTGTGGGGATGCATGACCTGATAAAAGGAACAAGGGTCCTAAATAGCTTTTGTCTCCTTGTCTTTCACCTGAAGCAAGCCCCCTTCCTGTCTGCTTTATCACCAATCTGCTAATGACTTCCATGTTTAACTGCCCTCTGGGATGCTAGGCCAGCACTGCCGTCTCTTCACAAAGCCAGTCCTGTGGCCTGTAGATTTGCTAGGTGGACCAAACACTGAAGACATCACCATTAGCACAAGTGACAGCCTCGGCTACCACTTCAGGAGTAAAACATACCACATCTAGGTCCTGACACGTAAGTCCTCAACATGTGCCGGCCAGCCTCCACTCCCTAGTGACAGCCCATCCTGCCCGCAGTTAGCTCTTGCTCTTAGGAAGTGCTTGTCTAAATGGTGTCAAGGTCTGTTCCCCTGCTCTGCCTATTGACAGACCTTGGTTTCCTCCTCTAGACTAGTTAAATTAAATGTACTTTCAACTGATCCCACTTCAAATATCGGTCAGTCCACACACGCGGCAATCCCCTGCCTGCTTCCTTCATATATACATATATATGTATGTATATATATAATTTATTCATATTACATCTCAATTGTTATCCCATCCCTTGTATCCTCCCATTCCTCCCTCCCTCCTGCTTTCCCCCTACTCCCCTCCCCTATGACTGTGACTGAGGGGACCTCCTCCCCCTGTATATGTTCATAGGGTATCAAGTCTCTTTCTTGTCATCTTGCTTCTCTTCTTTTACTACAAGCGCAGGTCAGAACAGCTTACATCTGTGCGTAGCACGTGTGCATGTGCATATGTGTGTGTGCATGTGTGTATGCATGCACACGTGTAAATGAATGGGTATGAGTGTATATGAATGTGTGTGGATGCATGTGTGGATATGAATGTATGTGTGTGCATGCATGAACATGTGTACATGTGTGTGTTTGTACATGTGTTCATGTATATGTGTGCATGTGTGCCTTCACATATGTGCCTGTATGTGCCTGCATGTCAATGACTGTGTGTAGTGTCTACCACTGAGTTAAATTTACAACCCTTTCCTCCACTTTGCCTTATCTTCTCTTGCCTTCATATTAATATTTTGACTCTTTAGGACATTTTATTTGCATGCGGTTTTTTAACCTTATTTTTCCTTCACGCCATGTTTGTCTCTTTTCTTTTCTTCTTTTAAAAATTTATTATTATTATTATTATTGTTGTTGTTATTATTATTATTATTATTATTACTTTTTTTTTTTGAGACAAGGTTTCTCTCTGTAGTCTTGGCTGTCCTAGACTTGCTTTGTAGACCAGGCTGGCCTCCCAACTCACAGTGATCTACCTGCCTTTGCCTCCTGAGTGCTGGGATTAAAGACTTGTACCACCACACCCAGCTCCCTTTTACAATCTGTGTCTATGTGTATTTGTATATTACTATGTTTGCGCTGGGGCACAAGTATGGACATCAGAATATATTTCTCTCCTTCTACCATGTGGACTCTGATGATTGAACTCAGGTCAGCAGATTTGACAGCAAGCTCCCTTACCCACTGAGCCATGTTCCCAGCCCCCTGTGCCTGGGGTTTGAACTAGACTATTACCACGCCATACAAATTGGAGTCAGATAGATTGTGGTGAAGTGATAGTTTGAAGGATGCGTTAAGCCTGCTTTTTCGTGGGGGGTCTGTTTTGTCTTTGGCAGGGTCTATTATTTCTTTAAATCTAGATGATTGCCAGGTAGAAACTGGGTGGTTCAGAGGATCCACTTATGTACTTTTTTTTTTTTATTACTAGAACAAGTGGTAGCGAGGCATATGTAGCAGCAAGCCTTTGCACAGAGAGGGCGCAAGCTGAGGATGAGGAAAGAGTGACCAAAAGATGCCTCTGTGTCCCTGAGTTCCAGAATCAGCATTGTCCAGTTTTAGTTCATTCCAACTCAGACCCAGTCACTATAACTAGTTTATTAATATTTCTCAAATGTATGAGCCTGACACACTCTGCAACATAATTAGCAAACGCGTTTCAGCTGAAGCCATGGCCCAGTTCCCTCAGGACATCTGTCTTCTAAAAGGGTTCTTTTTCTAACTGAAATTAACAGTCACTATTCAAGTAGGGCTGCCAAATAGAATACTTGACCTTCACTTAAATTAGAGTCTTGAAGGAGTGACAAATGGTTCTGTAGTATAAGTTGGGTCAGGTATTGCACAAGACATGCTTATACTAAGAAAATGCTGTCTGTCCACCTGAAGTTATGCCTGGGCATCTTGTGTTGTCTTCAGCCTGTGTGCCATCTTTTCTTCTTTCATTTCTCTCTCCTGCTGTGGTCCTTCTTCCTATCCATTTTTTTTGCATATGTGTGTATACATGAGTTCATTTGTGTGGTGGGGGGGGGGGAGTACATGTGCTCCATGATGCTCACGTGGAGGCCAGAGGACAGCCTGAATTATCAGCCTTCACTTCCCAGCTTGTCTGAGAGACGTCTCTGTGGTTGTTCATTGGCTATCCCAGCCTCACAGGCCCAAGTGCTTCCAGTCTCCTCCCATAGCTCATGTGTCTACTGCACCCAGTTTATAATGTTTCTGAGGATTCAAGCTCAGGTCTTCACACTTGTGAGGCAAGCCATTTGCCCACTAAGCCACCCCACAACCCCCATTCCTTCTTTTTCTCCCTCTTTCTGTTTTTTTCTTCCTTTGTTCCTTCTTTTCTGTTCATTCCCTCTTTTCCCCTCCTCTCACATCTCCCCCTCCATCCCTTTTCCCTCAGTCCCTCTCCTAACCCTGACAAGCAACACCCAAGACTTATGCCTTCATGGCTCATCCTCTCTACTGCCAACCTTCCTTTTTTCATCTCTTCACACACCTTCCTTCCATCTTTCCTGCTTTGCTTTTTTCCCTCCCTCCCTCCCTCTCTCCCTCTTTTTTCTTTCTTCTAAGAAAATGTCCTCAGCCCCATTCTTTATGAATGGCCTCTCTAGTGTGACTGTTAAGTCTCCCCAGGCCCAGCGAACAATCTCACCTCTATTTCAAATCATTTTCAGATCTCAGTCTCATAGGACAACATACACTAAATGTGTTGCCTTTGTTTATTTCTACTATGTTTTTTTTTTTTTAATGTATGCATGATAAATTGCCCAGGAAAGCTGCTTAAGCAACCTCTGAACTGATGACTAATAGTTCAACAGTTGCAAACAGGTGAAACCAGTTTAGCTGTGCAAATGATACAAACGTCACATGGGTGGAGATCTGCGATAGTTAAGACACAGTTCTTGTCAACAGGAAACAGTGTGAAAGTTATCTGCAGGGATCTGAAGGCACGTGTAGTCAATTTGTTCCTTTTCTTTCTTTCTTTCTTTTTTCTTTCTTTTTTTTCTTTTAAGCCAAAAAGATCGGCTAACTCTTTTATTTTATTACTATTATGATTCCATTCTAGCCCATAAATTCTTGATCCCATCAAAAGCCAAGAAAATAATTCATGGGGTGTCTTCTCTGAAGGCTCTGGGTCATCCCATACATCAAACAGCTTTATCTCTTCCTACCTGAGGAGTACCTAGCTGAGACATGCAGGGACACCATCTCTTCCCAGCTACTGAGGCAAACAAGCATTATTGTGCTTGCGAAATGGTTGATACCCCACCCCCACCTTGCTTGCTATCACTCGTGCTCTCTCTCTTTCTCTCTCTCTCTCTCTTTCTGTGTGTGTGTGTGTGTGTGTGTGTGTGTGTGTGTGTGTTGTATGTGTGTTTCCAGGGATTAAAGCCTAAGCCTTTGTGTGCTGGGCAAGTGCTCTGCCACTGAGCCATATCTCCAGCCCCTGTTTTACTATTACTTATGGCTTTCAGCAGGCAAATCATAGACAGAGGACAAGAAGACACATGTTTGTTAAGAACAAGCTGTGCCAGTGTCCCTGGTGCGAGGCTTTGACTTGCTGAGTAATTATTGTCAACACATTAGATGGATGCAAGGTATTTGCTCTATGCCTCTGGATATGATAACAATGCTGTAAGCTGCTGTCTGTGGGTTTTGTTTTGTTCTGATTTGGTTTTTTGTTTTTTTACTGAGTCATCTATGAAATTAACGCATATACTAAACCTAGATGCTTAGAAATGTCAAAGAACTTAGTAGAGCAAGAATGAGATACCTCTGTGCTACAAAGAACAAACTTGAAACCCAAATGAGCCTTTGGTTCTTAAAAATTCATGTACATAAAAGTGTTCCAGTCGTTGTTCTAAATACAGGCTGCTCTGTGCCCCATCTCCAAGGATTCTGTTCCTATGGGCTGTGCAGCATTGTTTGTGAGAACGACGGCTCAGGAGCCAGACTCACCAGCTGGTGAACTGCTTATGGCACCCTCTCGGGGCTCAGATTCTTTATCTGTGGATATGAGGACGACAGTGCCTATGCCATGCGGTGTAGTGTGGCTGGTGAGTGACCAGGTGGAAAGCACCAAGCAGAGGGTGTGCACGGGACAGCACCTGACTTTGAGGGGGCACTGTAGGTGCCCAAGACACTGGCAATGCTTTATTTTATTCTTTTAATTAAAATAGAATTACATCACTTTCCCCATTTCCTTTCTTCCCTTGAACCCTTCTTAACCCTCTTTTTCTTTGATTATTAGTGATATAGACACATATATGCATTAATATGTAAATACTATATGCTGAGCCCATTTAGTGTTGCTTGTGTGTATATGATTTCAGGACTGACCATTCTATGTTAGATAACTAATCCCTGAGAAAGACTAATTCATTCTCTGTCTCTCTCTGTCTCTCTCTGTCTCTCTCTGTCTCTCTCTGTCTCTCTCTGTCTCTCTCTGTCTCTCTGTCTCTCTCTCTCTCTCTCTCTCTCTCTCTCTCTTTCTCTCTCTCTCTCTCTCTCTCCAGTCATTAGCTGCCTGTAGTTCTTTGTCTAGGGATGGGACCCCACGAAATTTCCCCCTTGTTAACATGTCTATTGGTGCTATTCTGGCCCTCTGTCTCTTACAGCCTTTCTACCCCCACTTCCAAAATGTTCCTGAGCTTTAGGTGCAGGAGTTGTGTCGTAGATGCGTCTGTCAGGAGTGGACTTCCCTCAGTCCGTTGGGCTCTGCATTATGGACCAGTTGTGGTTTTCTATAATGGTCTCTGTTTGTTGCAAATAGAAGCTTCTTTGATGTGGGGTGAGAGCTATACTTATGTGTGGGAATAAGGGTAAGTTTTAGAATGCAGTTAGAAATTATGCTGGTCTAGTGGAGAGGCAGTAGTAACTTCTAAGACCAGCCCACACTTTAACAAACACTGTAGTCTTGGGCTGGCTTACAGCGCAGTTGAGCTGTGCATAATTTTCTCTGCATCTGTCTACTGCGGGTTGAGCTAGTCTGAGAATTCAGCCCTCAAGATCAGAGGAATTGGAGGGGGGGTCAGGGACACCACGATAACACAGCTCATAGAATCTACGGACTGGGACTCATGGGGGCTCACAGAGATCAGGGAGCCTGCAGGGATCTGACCTAGGGCCTCTGCATATGTTATGACTGATAGCTCGGTGTTCCTGTGGGATTCCCAACACTGGGGGCAGGAGCTGTCAATGACTCTTTTGGCTCCTTGAAGGAGCTTTCTCCTCCTACGGGGTTGCTTCATCCAACCTTGATGTAATGGTATGTGCCTGCTCTTACCGTAGCTTGTTATGCCATGTGTAGTTGATGTCCCTGGGAGGTCTGTTCTTTTCTGAGGGGAGCCCCAGGGTTTGGGGTGCATCTAGAGTAGAGTAAAGATGGTGAGTAAAGACTGGATGGAAGGGAGAGAGGAACCACTTTGGTCAGGATGTAATAAATGAGAGAGTATACATACATACACACATACATACATACATACGAAAGGAAGTAATTCCATTTCCCCAGGAGCCTGGCAGTGTCTTTCTGCACTTGGAACAGTGAGAAGCACATGGCAAGCAAGGATCCTACCAAGAACATGTGCACCAATAAAACCCCATCAGCTTCCACAGTATCCGTGTTGAAAAACAGGAGCAATAACAGGAATTTTGTGCCTTGGTCCTTCCTGACAAGTCTAGCACACAGAGCTGTTAGCACATTGCCCACCAGGCCTGAATGTGTAGGACGCCTCCAGGGCATGAGTTGAAGACCCACCTTCTAGTACCTCCTTCCTGACCTCCAAATGCCACTGGGTCCCACAGCACTGGCCACTTATCAGCCTAGGTTATTTTCTGAAGTTATGTAATCCAGGCTCCTTGTGTTCAATGAGTTCCAAATTTCTATTCTATCTCTTGTTGTGCCACAGATCTTATATTTCCCCTAGTCTGCTCTGCATCTATGTGTGGGTAGCTAAAGGGCTCTTAGACTTAATGTGTCTGAAAAGGAAGTGTTGCTTTCAGATCCAGGAGCCCCACTACTTATCTACACAAACACGTGCTCTCTTCCTTCCCCAAGTGTTTCTTACTGTCAAAGGGCGCCACGTTTCTTGGGGTACCAAGCTGAGCTGAACACTGAGGGGGAGCTCTTGATTCTGTCCCCGCTCCACGCCCTGCATACTCGCTCCTCTCTCCTCTCACCTCTCACCTCTCCCCTCCACCACAGTTCCTACTCTGCTCTGCCCCATCCTTTATCTCTCTAGAACATTCATGTCTCAGGAACTCCCTGCATCCCTTTGACTTCAAACATTCTTCTCTTGTACTAGTTGGTAGACAATTTCTTTTAATAATGTAAGTTTCTGTTCAAACAGCAAAGAATTTCTCAAAGAAACCCTCCCTGCCACCACATGGAAAATAGATCTGCCCCCATGACCATGCTCCAGCGCTTACCTTACCTCTAAAAATTTTTTTAATTAATTGTCTCGATTTTGTTATTTAACAGTGTTTTTCCTTATAGCTCATTTGCCAACCAGAAGCTATGGTACTTGTTGGTATATTGTCCATCCTCCACACTATAATAAAAATCTTTAGGAATCTGAAGACTATCTTATTCAACCCAGTATCCCAAGTTCTAGAATAGTGAGCAACTCTGGGTTCCTCCATCTACTGGATTCTTCATAAATACTGGCTGCAAGAATGAGTAAAAGATGAGTAAATGAATTGGAAGAATAATTAGTGCTAGTATATTATATATTTTTTTAATTCCGCTTGGTTTGGCTCTGAAGGGGTGGAAGGACCCATCTATCAGCTAGGTGAAACGAAAAGGAGGAAGGAGGAGGAGGAGGAAGAGAAGAAGAGGAGGAGGAAAAAGAAGAAAGTGCTTAGCAAGTGGGAAAACAACAAAGGGAAAGCATAAACAAGGTCACAAGGTCTGTGTGACAGTAGATTTAAAAAAAAAAACTGATTGGGAGGAGAGCAAATGACTGATGAAAAAAGAAACAGCCAGGAAAGGGGCAGTTCCAAGCAATGCCTAGTCATCACAGGCGTTATTTGATGGAGGCCCCTTTGCTCTTGAAATTCGGCTCAGAAACAGAGGTTGCAATAGAATCTGACAGTGGGACCAGCCTGCACTCTGTGGTCAGGGAGGAGCTGTTTATTGCTGCAAGCTCCAGCAGCATTGAGCATTTTGTTGTTTGTTTGTTTCCCCTCTGAACACAGGAGAGTGGGGTGCTTCCCAAAGACACATTGGAAATATTTTGGAGAGAGTGTGGGTTTTTAATCATCAAAAGATAATCACTGTAGATCAAAAGCCATCCTTGCACTAGGAATGGAGGTTTGTATCTGAAGTTGTACTTGACAGCCTTGCTCTGAAGATGCACGCGACCTTTTGAGGAATCCTGCTTCTTGCAGCTGTTGTGGACTTGTGTCTGTGGTGCAGAATTGACTGTGTAAAGATGCTGGAAATGACCTAGATTAAGTACAGCAAAACCCAGAAGACCTACTCATTTTTTTCTATTAAGATCAAGTGACTAATGGGATGGCGAAGCCTGTGACAGTTGCCTGACTTCCACCTCCCCTCCAGGATGCAAGCAGCATTTCATTATGCTGCACCAAAGCCAGGGCTTAGAGCTGCCTTCAGCATCACTTCAGCCCCTAGCCTGTAACTGGGTCATTTGCTGTGCTTGGCAAAACCCATCCTCCCACTGTGCCTCCCACCAGCTCAAACACCACAGTATCACCACAGGTGGTAGGAACACTCAGCTCCTGCTGCCCTCTTCCTGGCTCCAGGGTGTCCCTCCCCACCCCATTTTCTGAAGCAATTGGAGAAAGAATCCCATTTAGGGAGTGTTACATCACTGAGTACCCAGCCCTGTGCTGTGTGCCTTGCATATTGTCATGCAGTGAGTCCTCCCATCTGAAGGAGATACCACACCCACGAAGAAAGCAGCACACCGTCACACAGGAAAAGAATGCACCCAGAAGACATTTGTCCCTCACAGTCTGTTTCTTTCAGATAAGGAAAGTGTCGCCTCTCTGATCTCCTATTCTGAGGCCCTGAACCGCCCACAGTAATAGCCCCACCTACTCACAAAGAAGGGGAGCCCTTTACAACAGCATTGCTGTGGGATGCCGGCACAGCTAGAGTTTGATTTGAACTGTTACCCCTTCTCTGGCTTGTTTTGGTTGTTTTAGTTAGTTAGTTAGTTAGTTAGTTAGTTAGTTAGTTAGTTTAGTTTGGTTTTTTGCTTTGTTTCCAAGACAGGGTTTCTCTGTGTAGGGCTGGCTGTCCTGGAACTCTCTGTAGACCAGGCTGGCCTCTGCCTGGCAAGTGCGAGGACTAAAGGAGTGTGCTACCACCGCCTGGCTCTCAGGCTTTATTTTAATTGTTGGGTGGTTTTGTTTTATTTGCTTGTTTGTTTTATTCATTTTAGTTATTTTATTTTTTTAATCTCAGGCTGACTTCATACCAGCAGTCAGTTCTCTTGCCTCCACCTTCTAGGTGCTGAGATCACGCACGCTAGATTTCACTTACTTCAAGCTACAGCCGGAAAAAAACAAATCAGGAGTCCGACAGGATAGATGAGTCACAATAAAAATTTCCCTCTTCCTCTTGCACACAGTGCCTCATCATCTTTGTTAATCTAGTCTCTGTGCCTAGAGTAAGGAGAAACTGAGATTAGACTACTGTGGTGACAACAGGTCCTGCATTGCAGAGTGTGGCCTAGTTTCCTACAATTTGCTTGAAGCAAATGAGGTCCTGCATGTGTGATCCCAGCACAAGGGAGATGGAGCAGGAGACTCCCCCCACCCCCTCAGACTCATTGTAGGCCAGGCCCTACATGTCCAGGCATGTTGATGCTCAAAATTAGAAGAAAAAAAAAGGGGGGGGGGGATCTGGCCTACCTCCCTAAGGTCTAAAAAAACCACTACAGATGGACAGTCAGAACAACAAAATGGCTTTAAAATAAACACAGTCCCATTGTCTTTTCTGTTTAAAACAAAAAACCAAGGATCTGTTGCTAGAAGAATTCCTGGATGTTCCCCGTAGCAGATGACCGCCCTCCTTCATCCTCGTGTTGCAGGAACCAGGCAGAGGAAAAGATGATGAAGAGAAGAAAGACAGGAACAGGCCCAGACACCCGCATCTGGAAAGCCCTTTAGTTCAAACAGCTCTTGAAAACAATATTTGCAAGAGATTTTTTTTTTTAACACAGCCATTATTGTATCATTATATCCAAGCAGTAGGCAATGCCTACAAGCCCCTGGTCACTACCTGTGGTGACTTTTCTTTCTTGTCAACTTGGCTACGTCTGGAATTAATTAAAACCCATGTTTTCCCTTGATGGTATAATTTGAAATGAGAAGACGCACTCCTAATCCATATCTTTTTGGTGAGAAGATCTGTTTAACACGTGCCACACCTTCTGCTGGCACAAAGGACATGGAAGAAGGAAGCTTGCACTCTTTGCTTGTTCTTGCTAGCATGTACACTCCTTCACTGGCATTAGCGCCTACTTCTTTGGGATTTCAGCATATACTGAAGGTCAGCTGAGACACCCAGCCTCATGGACTGAACAGCTACAAGATTCTTGGATTTTCCTTTGGTAGACTGCCATTGCTGGACCAGCTGGACCATAGCCTGCAAGCCTGTCTAATAAATCACACACACACACACACACACACACACACACACACACGCATGCACGCATACATACATACGCACATACATACATACATATATACATACATACATAAATCTCTCTAAATTCTATTCTTCTAGAGACCCCTAACTAATATACTGCTTCACATAGCAAGTGTTGGCAACAAGTCTGGCTTAATTTTATTATCTATTATAGAAAATTTATTAGTTCTAGAGGAATTTTTTTAACCCAGCTAGCTCCCTGATAATTGAGATGGAGACTTATTGATTTATTTAACAAGTTTAAGCACAATAACTGGGAAGATATGATTTATACTATTTTTCTACAACTAGTCTGACTACTTTCCGGCCACACACGCCTAATTACTTGCCAATATTCATCTTGTCTGGGTTGTATCTGCTCCATCAGGCCATATCCTTTCTCTGCATCTTCCACTCCTTTCTTTTCCTTCTTCTTGGTCTCATAGTCCCTACCTGAGACATTCAAGCCTGGGGAACTGAAGTCCTGCCTCCCTCTTTTTTGCCCAGCTTTCAGCCTTTTTTTTTTAATTAACCCATCAGAGATAATTGGAGAGCAAAGTTTATACAACATTATTCAGTGTACCTGAGAATGCATTCATCTGTAATGGAACCAGATCTTGGGGGCCCAGAATTTAGCATCTGAATACACAGAGCACTAGACCAATCCCCACCAATCTTCATCATCATTATCACCATCATCATCATCACCATCATGTTTTGTTATTGTCGAGACAGGGCCTCTATCCTGTGGACCCTGCTGATATTGAACTCAAAGTCCTCCACAATTCTCCTGTTGGAATTACAGGCAAATTAGGCAGATACACCTCTCCTTAGAAACTGAGCAGATATTCAACCTTGTTAAAGTATTTTAAAAACCTATTAAAATCACTGTTCATATTAATGATAAGTTCTTCACATTTTTATTATAAGAATGCCTTCTAAGGTTCATTTACCCACAAATAAGCAAAAACATTGGGCATGGGGCAATCTGACATTCTAATTACCATCTATTGAACCTTCTCTTGTTGCCTAAACTGCCTTGAGCCAAAGGACTATTTGTCTAAGAGCTATCCAGATTACTCTTACACCCCCACCTACCTGGGTGACATACTTTAAGACATCTGTGCCAAGAGTATAGCTGATTGACCCCAGCTCCCAAAGGTACAACCCAGTGAGAGCTGTTTAGAGCAATTTGTAGCAGACTTTTTGCAGTCATAAGCTTCAAGAAACTATTCACAGCCTGATGAGACAGGGAACACTTTCCTTGGTGAAAGGGCTACTGTGGTGGGTGATAAGGAGGAAGGCGAAGCTTGGTTTACCATGCAGTCCTTAATGACTATGATTGGTGCTTAGAGGCGAGGCCATAATTGGATGGAGCAAGAACCACTAATTGACCCAAAATGAATGGCTGGGATTGGTCCAAGCACCTCCTCAAGCTGCTTAGGATCACCCGGGTTGTCAACTGGAGCCACTTCACTGTGCTTTGTCCCCCGTGCATGTGAAATCCAATGAAGCCTTCTCTCAAGTGCTCTTGCCTTCCCTACTTTCAGTAGTGTGAGCAGAGCTGGGACAGGAACAAAGAAGCAGAGAGCAAGAAACAAAGCAATATGTGGATTAAAGGCTGAACAGGTTGACCTGAAGCCACTTGGGATCCTACACTACTTACCTTATTTATGATCCATGATACTGGGCTCCTGAACAGCCCAACTTATATTTCTGAGTTTCTTCCTCAGCTTCCAAGCATCTGCATGCTTTTCCAATTCCCAGTGCTGGGACCCTGGCAACATGGCTTGTAACTGGTGCCCTGAACTACTGAAGAGGTAGAGCAGGCTTCAGCTCTGCCTACCAGCTGCAACAATGACCCTAACCCACCCAACTGCATCAACAGCTTCCCAGTGAGCCCATTGACCACTGGGATCCTGCTTGCTGGCCAATGGGAATAGATGCCTATGCCTGAGTGCCCCAGCCATGCCCAGTACCCAGTTAATGTTCCATAGGAGCCCTAGCTTGCATCCCACCCAGCTTCTGAATGTAGTCTTGTCAGAGTAAAACATCCCAAATAGGTTGTGACAATAGCCACTGAAGAAGCACCTGTCCAGGGCAATCTTTGACATTGCAACATGATATTGTCATCAACAAATGTATTGGGCCAGATTCATAGCTGTCTTGGAACACATGCAGTTGGCGATGCCTAAAGCTTCTTATGCCGGGGACCACATCTTAGTCAATTCATATACCCCATAGTCTCCATCGTGCTGCCTTGTACATAATAAATTCTGTATAAAGAAAGAATGGATAAGGAGGGAGTGAGAGAAAGAAGGACATGGGGGTGGAATAAAATAGTTTTCTGATGCTAAACCTTCATTTACTCCAAGACTACATCAAAAATTGTCTCAAATTCTCTTGAAATTTCATACATAGTTTCTTCCCCCCACCCCTACATCTCTCAAGTGAATGAAGTAGAGATTCTTGCACCTAAGTGAGATTTGATGGTTTGCTTTTTCTTGGCATCATAGCCTCCATATCAACTCTCTAAGCCGTACCTACTACTACCATGGTCCTTTAAGCTATGCCAGAAAAGCCATGAGATGCATTTAAAATGCAAAGCAACTGCCCCTTCCATGCCACATTCATCCTGCTCTGCACCACATGGCTCTACTGTCTAAACTGTAGGAAGATGGCAGACACAGTCAACACACATACATGCATGCGTGTACACAGGTGCACTCACTCATGCAGAGAGAGGGGGGGAGGGAGGGAGAGAGAGAGAGAGAGAGAGAGAGAGAGAGAGAGAGAGAGAGAGAGAGAGAGAGAGAGAGAGAGAGAATATGGAGATAGGGTAGGGGAAGTGGGAAATTTTTGTTTTTCCTGGTGCTGGAGACAGAACCCAGGGCCTTGCACTTTCAAGACAAGGGCTTTATCTCTGAGTAAACACTCGACCCCTTAAAGAAAAATAAAAATTAAGACTAGGAATGTTGACCAGAAGCTGAATTCTTGCTTGGTGTGTTTAAGACCCTGGGCTCAACCCCCGACTGTATGACTTAAAAGATGAGCATGTAAACAAAACGTGATGCATACAGGCAACAGATTATCCAGTCTCAGGATGATATGAAATTCTGAAGTGTGCTATAACACATGTGCGCTTTGGAAACATTATGCCAGGCACAACAGAGCAAATATAGTGCTGTGTGAGTTCACTCACAGAAGGTACTTAGGCAAATTCCTAGAGAAGGAAAGAACGGTGATGGCTAAGGGGTGGGAGGAGAGGGCAATGGGGATTAGTTGTCTAACAGGTAAACCAAGTTCCTATTTCTGGAGTTGGACTGTAATGGTGGCTTCACGGCTCGGTAAATATGCTCACTGCTGCTAGACTGTCCCAGTAAAAATAGCTAAGATGGCAATTGCATCTAGTGTCTATTTTGCCAAACTTTATTAAAGTTCATGTTGTAATATGAACGGTACCGATAATGTCCTTCATAATACTTTCCCCTGAAATCTAGACTCCACATTAGGACCATGCCTCACAGGTTGCTTTTAATTCTTATGTGTCCCTAGCTGGGTTCATGGTGTGTTCTGTTTTGCCTCATGTTAGCACTCAAAGTCCTGCATCCTGGATAACTGCTCACCCTACTTTTTGGCCTCTTTTAATCATAATAACTGCTCAGCTTTTCTTTGTCTTTCATAATTCTTTTTTTTTTTTTTTTAAGAAATCAAATCAGAGACAGGGGTGGTGGCTTGTGTTTGTAATCCTAGCACTCAGGGAGCTAAGACAGCAGAACTGACACCAGTTCAAGACCAGTATAGGCTGTGTACTGTAGCCTGGGCAACAGCATGAGACCCTATCTCAAAAAGAGAAACAAATCCAGTCATTTCTTCATTGAATGTCCCTCGGTTTGTTTCATCTGATGCTCTCCCTGGTTATGACCTGGGGCTGGCAATGCTACACTAACAATGTGTCTGTTTCAGAGGCACAGGTGTCTATCTGCCTGTGCTGGTGATGTCAAGTTTGATTATGGTCTAGGTGTGGGCTGAGTTCATATTTATGTGTGTACACCTTCCCTACATTTTCATGCTTGCTTAAGTAAACTTTTACACACACACACACACACACACACACACATACACACACACTCATATTCCTTGTGAACTTCAAAAGCTCAACATTTTGTAGAAAGCATTTGATAGCCTTCTTACACTTGACAAAAGTCCTTTTGAGTCCTTTCTTGTCGTCATCACACAATATAATAAGAACCGATCTCATTCCTCACTCTTTCCCTCTTTGGTAGCTTTAAATATTTGGAGGGAAAGAAAATTTCAAAATGCAATCATCTCTTTTAGTTTTGATTACGTTTGTCTGTGTGTGTGAGAGCTCTCATGGGAGGCTCGGTGGCAATCACCTTAACCTATTGAGCCAACTCACTGGTCTTTTTCTTTTAACCAAACTTAAAGTGCACATCTTTCTTTTGAGCCCTTCTTTAAAAAAAAAAAAAAAAAAAAAAAGTCATCACGTTCTTCATGAACAAAGCATGTCTTCTGTTTGAATTCGGAGTCTAGATATCTGTCATGAAAGTGAACATTGTCTGGGGAAAGCACGCCATTTATGTGTGGTTGAGACCTTTACACTTTGATATTGACAATCCCCACGGCCATCGGAGTCTCTTGGGTACTTAGTAACGAGCATTGTCATCTTACCACAGTCTACGGGCTGGGCTTAGTGGGGAATGGGTAAGAGATGACAAAGGTCTTTAGCTATCTGAAGACATAGAAGCCAGCGGATATTAGATACACCATACCCAGGTATACCTAAGCCCAGCTTTCATCATCCGATAACATCCCACACAATCTACTTATTTCTTATGCCTGCCACTCATTTGCTTTCTTCCTCGGCGCTAAATGAAGAAAGCACTACAAAGCCAGGCAGCTTTGTTCTGTTCTATAGAGACTGACTCCCACTCCACAGCTTTCCCTCAGACCTGCTGGGTAGACAACTAAAGGAGCCAGGCCACCGATGCCAGCAATACAGTGACTGCCATGAGCTTCTTTACTTAACATGACTAAGCAGGGAATGTATTTTCCACACACGCACACAGATTAAAAACACGGCCAGTTGCTAGACGTGGTGGCGCATGCCCTTTAATCCCAGCACTTGGGAGGCAAGAGGCAGGAGGATCTCTGTGAGTTCAAGACCAGCCTGATCTATGTAGGAAGTTCCAGGACAGCCAGAGCTACATAATAGTCAGACCCTGGATCAGACAAATCAAAACAAAACAAAAACAAAAACAAAAACAAAACAAAAAACAAATCCCAGCCAGTTAACATGGGCTGGTCTTATATTATTTAACATAACCTCTGCCCTTTCTCATCCCAAGGACCAATAGAAGAAGATCAGTCAGTTTCAAAGCCCCTTGATTCAAGTTGCGTTTAGATTTGTCGTGTTTCTCGGTGAGACTGAAGGGTTAGAAAATAAATAGCCCCTTTGACTTCAACTTTTCCTGCCATGTCGCACTCCACAGGGGCTCTTCCTTTTACTCCCTTCAGAGATTTGAAGAACCGAACCCAAAGTTCCCATGTGATCATTTTGTTTTCCCACAAGAAACAGTGAGGCTGGGACTAGGGAGCACTAGCTGCTATTTTATCTGTACCTGAGTGTTTGATGCGGGGGAAACCAGAAACTGCCTCCTTGAAGAGAATGGCATTTGGTGTATGCCCTGTTCTCAGGCAGGCTCTCTTGCCTCAGCGGGAGAATCTATTTCTGCCAGTGAGAAAAAAAAAAAAAAAAAGAAGAAGAAGAAGAAGAAGAAGAAAGAAAGAAAGAAAAAAGAAAAAAGGAGAGAAGAATGACAGGGGGTGCTGGACACCTGTCATCCCAGAACTTAGGAGGCTGAGTGAAGAATGAGCTCGCAGACGTTCTGTGAGTTCCCCTAACAGAAGAGCAGCGGTGACATTCATCGTCTACCCAGGGGGGACTTACTGCCTTATGCCTCATGATTGGCAGATACATGCAAGGGCTCCTCTAGGCAGAATGTAAAATCATTATGGATCAAAGCTGCTGCTCTTTGCCTTTCAAATGACCTGATTTGCTTTTTAAATATGTGAGCATTTCGCACAAGTAACACGAATTTAGACACATCATGGTCTTTAGGAGGGAATCTTGACCTGTAAAAGTCTCCACGCCAACACTGACTGTCTCTGAGACCTGAGGGGGAAAAGAGAAGCTTACAGGGGCACAAACTAATAGGAAGCTTCTGGAATTCATGAGGCCTAGTGTAGAGTGGAGGGCTCAAAAACACCAATGCATCCTATTGAATTTAACCAGTAAGTTAGTAGCAGGTAAGAAAACACTAACAAAAGATTGTAAAGGGCACAGGGGGTGGGCACGTATCATTCACAAATGTTCTACCATCTGTGCAATTTCAGATGCAATTGCAAACTACAAACATCAGACACCTAGTGCGCACCATTTTGAGTGCTTCAGTACAGTTTATCTCATTTTACTCTTACCTATGGCTACATGGGTTACAGAATCATGATAGGGTTGGAGTGTGGCTCAGGGGGAGAGCTCTGGCCTGGCTTGCAAAAAAGCAAAGAAAGCAAATCCTTGCTTCTGGTACCCAGCGTATCACTCTCTGTCTGTCTCTCTCTTGGACAGACTGTGCCATCTTTTATTTACCTTATTTTATTTTTTGCTGATGTTGGGGATTGAACTCAAAGCCTTAAAGATGCTAGGCCAACGCTCTGCCACTGAGCTTCATTTTCACTGCAGCTCCACTAAGAAACTGCCAGCCTCCCCGCCCCCTTGCTCTTGCTCTCCTTTTTCAGTTCATTTCATCTCTCTGTTTTTCTTCTCTTCCTTTTGTTTCCTTATAGAAAGAAGAAGATATTTTCGCTTTCATACTGCTACCCTTCCAAGCTTAGATACATATTTTCACAATCCTATTGAGTAGGGGAAGAATGCTTTTGTTGAAATACTGCAAGATTTATTTTTATCAACTCCAAGGCAATATTTTGTAACGATATCATATTGTAACTATTTGTTTCAGTTAGAATGTCACCACCTTTTTTAGCCTAATTGCACACTTTGATTCTGGGTTGCAATAAAAATGCTGGGTTTGAGCTAGAGTTGGACCAGAAGAGAGTAGAAAACTTGCCAGGGAAGTCAGCACGAGGACTGTCCACTCAGATGAGTGTGATGGTGCATGTCTGTGATCCTAACACCTGGGAAGTAGAAGGAGGAGGATCTGGAGTTCTGGGTCATCCTTGGCTACAAAGCAAGTTAAGGGCCAGCCTGAGCTTGACACTCTGGTTCAAAACAAAAGCAAAAGCCAAGGATAAACAACTAGCAAAAAGAAAAGATCCAAGGCGGGAGGAGTAAGGTTGGGAATAGGGCTCATGGTGCAAGGCGCTAGGTTCAGTCCTCAGAACAAGGGAGGGAGTGTTAGCAGGAGTAATAATAGTAAAAGGCATGCAGATTGAAAAGGGAGAAACTAAATTGCATTTGTGATGGCACAGTCTTTTATATGTACACCCCAAAGACTCAACCAACAGTGGGAAATGATCAATTCTATTCTCCATGATAGAAAGCCAATACACAAAAGTCAGTTCCACTTCTACGCGCTCTAAAGGATCAATCTAGAAGAGAAACCAAAGGGCTGGTGGTGTGGCTCAGTTAGTAGAGTGCCTGTGGAGCCTGCACAAGCCCTGAGTTTGATCTCTAGCGCTGTATAGGCTGGATGTGGTAGTGGACGTTGGTGATCCTAGCACTTGTGGGTGAAGAGGTCAGAACTTCACAATCCTTCTCAGCTGCGCAGTGAGGTCAAGGCCTGCTAGTCTGCGGTACAAGAGAGCCTGGAAGGGCTGGGAGGAGGAAAGGAAGGAGAGAGAGAGAAAAAAATTTAAGAAAAATCCCATTTATAATAGTTCCAAAAATGGGCCGGATGGTGGTGGCACACATCTTTAATCCCAGCACTTGGGAGGCAGAGGCAGGCAGATCTCTGTGAGTTCAAGGCCAGCCTGGTCTACAAAGTAAGTTCCAGGACAGCCAGGGATACACACAGAGAAACACTGTCTAAAAAAAGAAAAAAAAGAAAGAAAGAAAGAAAGAAAAAGTTCCAGAAAAAATAAGATATTTAAGGAACAAATTTAAGCAAGGAGACGAAAGACGTATGCACTGAAAAGTTTAAAGTCTTGGTGGAAGAAACTGAGGGAGACACACTTTAAGTACAAGGCTGTCATGGGTTGGAGGTATTAATGTGCATTATGAAAACATCCATTCTTCTCAAAATGATGCAAACAGTGAATACCATCTCTACCAAAAATCCAATGGCGTAAATGTCATAGGGAAACTCATTGTCATATGTGACCAGTGTATGCTGATAGCACATCTTAAATACCCATTGACATACTGTGCATATAGAACAACTCTGATACTCATGTGGAACTACAAAGGACCCTGAATAGCTCAAGAAAATTTGAGTAACAAGAGTAAACATAGTGGAATAATATTCTCTAACTCCAAACCATGTTATAAAGTTAGAATCATCCGAACAGTAGACACTGGTACAAAAACAGACACAGAAAAATCAAGAGTCTACGCATATAGTCACCTAGTCTTTAGTAAGAGCATTAAGACTACACACCAGGGAAACAATTGTCCCTGCAATAAATGATGTTGGGAAAGCTGGGTATTACCATACCATTGAATTTGCTCTTAAATTGTACACAAAAATCCATTCAAAATTGATTAGAGACTTAAATATAAGCTCTAAAGCCATAAAACTACTAAAAGAAAACATGGGGGAAATCCTCAAAATTAATATTGGCAATCTTGTGTGTGTGTGTGTGTGTGTGTCCTGAAGCACAAGCAACAAAAGTAAAATGAAGTCAGAATGCATCAAACTGAGAAGCTTCCACGCTACATAGGAAGCAATCTGCCAAAGGAAAAAACAGCCTACAAAATAAATTAAAATACTTGCTGGCCTCAAGTCTAGTAAGGGGCTGATGCTATAGTCAGAACTGATAAAGTAGCCATATGAAGAACTCAGTACTCAGCTGTCATGGTGGCACACACTTTTAATCCCAGCACTAGGAGAGGCAGAGGCAGTTAGATCTCGGTGAGTTCGAGGCCAGCCTGGCCCACAAGGTGAGTCCAGAACAGCCAAGGCTACACAGAGAAATCCTGTCTCAAAAAAACCAAAAACCTTAAGAAACAAAAATTAAAAAAAAAAAAAAAAAAAAAAAAAAAAAGAAACCGTAACTAAGACAGCGGTAGAGTTCTTGCCTGGTATATACAAGGTGCAAAGCATACAGTACCACACACAACAACAACAACAACAGTAACAACAACAAACAAAAAGATTGGGCAAAGGATCTGAGTAAGCAAACATTATCTGTAAGTGATATGCACATGGCCAGAAGGCATTTTTTAAATGCTTAATATCATTAAACTTCAAGGAAGCTCAAATCAAAACCACAGTGAGATATCTATCATCACTATGCCTTAGAATGTTGTCAAAAATAGAAGAGGTGATAAGTGTTCCTAAGCTGGGAAGAAAAAGGAAGCTTGCACATTGTTGATGGGACATAAATTGTTACAATCACTGTGATGAAAACAGTCTGGAGGCTCTTCAAAAAGTTAAAAACAGAACTGTTAGACGATCCAGGAATCCTACATCTGGATGGATATACTGTGGAAGAAATGAAATCAGTATGGGGAGAAATGTCTGTGTTCCTGCACTCATCACAGTAATATCCATAATAGCCTAGGTAGAAGAGCAACCCAGAGGTAAGAAGATGGATAGATAACGAGAGGAGAGAGAGAGAGAGAGAGAGAGAGAGAGAGAGAGAGAGAGAGAGAGAGAGAGAGAGAGAGAGAGAGAGATTTATACCCTATAGGACAGCTAGGCAGACAGCTCAGTGCTTTCCTTGCAAACTGAGGACCTGAGGTCAAAAATTGAAACCTGCCTTGGTGAGGTTACGCTTTGGACTTTGGTAATCCCCTCACTGAGGAGGCAGTGACAGGCAGATCTCTGGCCAGCTAGCCTAGCCTACATGATGAGTTCAAGGCCAGTAAGAGACCCCATTTCAAAGAAAAAAAATAAAATAAAAGTTAGTTGGTAGCTGAGGTTGTCCGTCAGGTCTCCAGATACATTCACCTGAGCGCACGCGCGCGCGCACGCACACACACACACACACACACACACACACACACACACACACATGCAAGCACGCACTCACGTACATTAAATAAAACAATAAAGAAAGAGAAATTCCATCATTTGTGATAGCATGAATCAACCTAGAGGTTGTTGTTGTTGTTTGGTTTTTGTTTTTTTTTTAGGGGGGGTTGTTTTGTTTGTTTGGTTGGTTGGTTGGTTGGTTGGTTTTTCGAGACAGGGTTTCTCTATGTAGCCTTGGCTGTCCTGGATTCGCTTTGCAGACCAGGCTAGCCTCGAACTGACAGCGATCCACCTGTGTCTGCCTCCCGAATGCTGGGATTAAAGGTATGCAGCACCACCACCCAGCTCAGCCTAGAGGTTTTATACTAAGTAAATTAAGGTAGAAGTAGACGAGGGAGACACATTCTGCATGACCATCCCTCCTCATTCCTTGTTTAGCTTTGTATCCTAAGTATTTTCTCATCATATTCCATTGCCTATTTTGAAGTACAAGCTAACTGTGTAAGTGAGGACCCCAGTGGAAAGATAAAATCCATACGTATCTATCATGGAAGTATTTAGTTATGGGTTTTCCTGTGCGTCATACTTAGCCCAATCTCTTAGCTTTTGCCCAGAGGCCCCTCGCTGGCATCCCTCACTCTACATTTCTATGGATTGGGATTCTCAGGTTCAGCCAAGCTACTTGAGGTGTTTTGGTTTGGTTTCCTTTGGCTTTCAGGAGTTATATATAAGAGAACACTAGATTTGAAACTGAACAGTTAAGGCCTTCAAAGGACAGGTCCACTGTCCCCTGGCCACTAGACCCTCTAACACCCCACTCTCACTAATCTCTGCCTCTTGCTGTCAGGCTCTCAGTGAGCCTTCCCCATGGGAGAAGATCTGGTTGCAGATGTACATCCTTGCAGCTTCCTAAGGAAGAAGGAAAGAAGGGAGGAGGAAAGGAAAGAACAGAAAAGGTGGGGAGAGGAAAGAGGAAAATGAAGAGAGAGAAAGAGAGGAGGAAGGAAAGAGAAGGAGGAAGAAGAGGAGGAGGAGGAGAACGAGGAGGAGGAGGAGGAGAATGAGGAGGAGGATGAGGAGGAGGAGGAGAACGAGGAGGAGGAGAACGAGGAGGAGGACGAGGAGGACGAGGAGGAGGAAGAGAACGAGGAGGAGGACGAGGAGGAGAACGAGGAGGAGGATGAGGAGGAAGACAAGGAGGAGGAAGAGAACGAGGAGGAGGAGGAGGACGAGGAGGAGGAGGACGAGGAGGAGGACGAGGAAGAGGACGAAAAGGAGGAGGACAAGGAGGAGGAGGAGAAGAATAGGGTGGAAAGAGAGGGGGAAAAAACAAAGAAAAAGGGTGGTATATGTTTCTCCAGCTGAAGTCTGAAACTTATTGGCAAAAGGACAGATTGGCCTGGCTGGAGCCTTGACCCTAACAGGGATGTGTCCTGGGACATGAAGGGCAGGGCTGGACTCAGTGTGGGCCATGTGACTTTCCTCTGATGCACAGCATGGTTAGTATCTCCTCCCCTCCCCCTACAGGGAGCCTGTTCTAGGGAAGAGTGCTCTAGATAAACCAAGTGCTGGCCACTCGCTGGGTAGTCACATCCACCCTGACTTCCTTCCATCATTGCTATAGGCAGTAGCCAGGTCAGTACAAAGACTCATGGTCCATCCAGTGCGACCAGGCAGGAGGCCTCGCTGGGTTCTGGAGACACCCGCCTATTAGTTTAGTCTAGCTCCATGCTGACTCACCAGGGACACAATAGTGAGGAAGACAGAGGGGTCAGATACACTTTGTCATATAAGAATGAATAGGTAAGTGAACTGAGCCCAGGTTCTAGAAGTGTCTTGCTCCATGGTAAGAGAATAACAAGGGTGGGCATAGGGACTGAATCTTCTTAAGGTGATAAAGGCCAGACTCTCTGAAGAACTGACTGTAGAAGAGTCATCTAACCTATTGGGACCCGCTCAGCGTTCCTCCACTGGCCCTAGGATACAGGTTGAGCACACGATGAGTTGCTAAATGAAAAGGGAATATTCAGCTTAGGCTTTCATTTTGTTTTGTTTTGTTTTATAAGAAATTACATTTTTTTGATTTTTGACTGAGAACTCTTGGTTGATAGAGTTCATACTCCCTTAGGATGTTTGGGATTTTTGTTTTGTTTCGTTTGTTGTTGTTGTTTTGTAGCAGGAGGGGCATTATTTAGCAGCCATTAAGAAAAAGATGTGACCACAGGCACTGCCAAACTCAAGAAGTCTCAATTCTCATTTAACTGAGCCTCAAAAATAACACTCAAATCTGTCACTGCTGTACAACTCACTCAAAAGCAAATCCACAATGGCAGGAAAGACCAAGGCTATGTGTGGTCTGTGCAGCTGAGCATCAGAGGGCCTCTTCCGAAAACCCAGCCATCAGTTAAGTTGCTTTCGATACTTTCTCCTCATATAATTTTGTGATAATTTATGAACAACATATAAGAAAAGAAAAAATTATATTTCAGGTTTGCTATGAACACATGTATGCTATCTATCCACACAGAATCTCAAGCATATGTTCCTGGTACATATATACATGTAAACAGACTCACGGATATAAAGGCAGGCATGTATAGGAAGGAGTGTGGGCTTGGCTAGTTAGAACCGGCTCTCGGTTCTAGTTCTACAGCTCCTTGCCTATGAGATTTTTGAACAAACTATTGAGCCATTCAAGAGCTAAATTCCCACCAATAAACGGAGATAACATTTCCACTAAAAGAGACGTGTGGAATGCTAAGTGGTGTGTAAAACGATCACTCACTAGGCATGGATCAGACATATCGCTTGATTAAGTTTACAGTCTATAAAAAGGCAAATTTGAGATTTTTAAAAATGTGATTCTGATACTAGAAATGTCGAATGAAAGCAACTATTCAGATTACTGAGTATAAACCGAAGCAGATCCAGCTGTGAGATCATCCGAAGGAGTCGGATCGGAATAGAGGGAAGCGTGGAGATTCAGGTGTAAACAGCGCGCTGTTTGTTCCGTTCTGCTCAGTCCGCACTGCACTCCAGGTCAAGCGCTCTTTTACAGGCCTGACCTCCACCTCCACCCATCAAAACTCATCCATCTTGGGTACCTACTCATTTCATCTGCCATGATTACTTCAATTCTAAGAAAAGGGGGGGGGTGGCTTGAATGGTTTAATAGTTTTAATAATGGACAAGTTACTTTTTTGTTTGGTTTTGTTTTGATGAGACAAGGTCTAGCTTTCTAGCCCTAGCTGATCTGGAATTTGCTATGTAGATCCGGCTGGCCTCAAACCTAGGGCAAGCCTTCTGTTTCTGCCACCTGAGTAATGGGATTATAGGTGAACACTGCCTCCCCCCCCCCCAACTTGGTTTTGAAGGTCTTAACTGTTTCTCACCTTTCCTAAAGTACCTCCCCCATTTAATCACTTGGTTCATTCCTAGAGTACTGCTATCTTATAGTTACTTAATTAATATTCCTCTAAAATAGAAATCCTCTTAAAATATCTTGCTTAAAGAGATGGGGCATCAATTCTTTAAGATATAGCCATGCCTTTATGGGTAGGTAGTTATTTTTGAATTATGAATCGGGGGCGGGGCGGTGGGGAGAGGTACAGTCTCACATAACTTGAGCTAGCTGTACAGCCAAGATTAGCATTGGATTCCTGGTCCTCCATCTGCCAAATGCTGGGATGACAGGCACATGCCATCACACTCAACAGGTAGTTCTAGTCTTCAGAAAGTTTTTCATCAAGGAGTTCTCTGAGATTAACTCCACAGAGTTCCAGCAGAGGGGCAAGAGAAGAAGGAAAGAAAATGAGGGAAAAGTTCACATTTTGTTGCATACCTTTCTGTTTTGATTGCTGTTCACCCACCCCCCATTGTGGATGAAATACTTAAATTTAATTGAATTCTGCCTCTTGACAAGCTTTAACTGACATAAGTGGGTTTCACAGAATAAAGTAATTCATCTTCTAATTTTTAAATTTTCAAAGAAAAATCCCTTAATCTTTTGGTTTTGTTTTGGTCTTCCCCCCCCCCCCAATACACATAGGGTCTCTCTGTGTAGCCTTGACTGTCCTGGGCACGCTTTGTAGACCGGGCTGGCCTCAAACTCACAGTGATCCACCTGCCACTGCCTCCAGAGTGCTGGGATTAAAAGTGTGTGCACTACCACACCCAGCCCCTTAATCTTTTTATATCTCTTCTTCCTCAAGGCAGAAACTCCCTGGTTTTTAATACTTTTCTTGTATGAGGTGATTGCTATTATGGTTTAGCCGGCAGCCTCCACTTCTCCTTCCTTCTCCCTGATAGTCCTGATTGCCACACGAGGCTCCATGTGGCCTGAAAAGCTGGAGGAACAGAATTTCCTGGGTCAGTATTTCATCTTCCTAGACACAGTAATGTCTTAAGGAAAGCACAGTTGGTCAGTCACCCCATAAGACAAAAGCCTCTAGAAAATGTCAGCTCCACGGTGTGGGATGAAGATGGGCACGTGGGCCTTGGAGACTGCTGACATTCACATTGGACCATAAATGAAGAGCCTATCTGAGATCACCTAACGGGATGAGGAAAAGTCCGAGTTCATTGCAGCAAGGAAACTCACAGGAAAGCTTTGGGTGTTTGTTTGGGAGCTTTTGTTTTGATTTTTTTTTTTTTTTTTTTTTTTTTTTTCTGCATGGAGTCTGATTCAGTGTGGCCTAGGACTCACTATGTTGTTTAGACTAACCTTGAACTCAGTAATCCTGCTACCTCAGCCTCCCAACTGAGGTGACAAGTATGAGCCACCATATCTTGCTCCAGAAAAAGACTTGTTTAAAGACCGTTCTAGCCTGGACTGGTGGTACACACCTGTGGAGTCAGCACTGGGAGGGAGAGTCAAGGTGATTCAGAGTTCAAGGCCAGCCTCAGCTGTATAGTGAGTTTGAGGCCAGGCTGGGCTACCGGAGACCCAATCATAATAACAACTAATAAAAGTTCAGAATTGTGTGGTTTAAATTATAGGTACATAAGTTATTTTACTTATTCCTGGTTAATTCTAATGCTTTGCTATTCACAACTTAAAATATCCTGCCTGACACAAGAGGACTGGTTCCTTCCTATGGCTGCCTTGTTTTGGACAAACTCCAGTTTGTCCTGACCTCTTTCCTACGTTCTCAGAAAGGAGCCTACTGTTCAGTACGGTGACAGGGCAGTGCAGGTCACGAGGGTCTTTGTGAGCCTGAATTAGACTGCGTGGCTCTACCTGGACAGGGGCTGCACCAGGATTTTGAATATGTAGTTTCAAGGGCACTCTCTGAAAACCACTAATTTGGAAAATTAGTTTTCCCGAATTGTTGTGAACGCAAACACTAACCACCTAGGAGCTTGAAGAAGAAAAGTTGTGCTTTAGAATATACTCGCAGTCAGTCCTTCCCCCCTAAAGGGCTCCATGGCTCTTCCGGTTTTTGAATTAGCTTTCAAAAGCAACACACCGGCTCCTTTCCTGACTCAGTGTTGTTACGTATATTTAGAAAACTGTACTTTTTCAAATGTATAATTAATCTACTTAAACACTATGTTAAAAAAATAACATTTTGCTAAACAAAATAGCTATGTTTTGAAGACACGTTGAACACTTTCAACCCACAATAGAGTAATAGAATCAAGGCTCTTTCATGCTGCCTGGCCCTGCATATGGCTCTGGAGCAGTCTGTCCTTGATAACTTTTACCAAGGTGCAAGTTCTAGACCTCTGGGGGGCATACTTTTTAAGTAGGCTTTGAGAATGTACCCAGACATGCAGACTAGTGACCACCACCCCAACAACAGTGGATGTGTAAACCAAATGCCACTGCATTTACTTTATGGGAGGGGGCAGGTGTCCTGCATCTCATTCAGAACAAAGACATCTGGGAAGCTGGGTTAGTAAGCAAGAGAGTTGCCTATGAGCATGGAAATAAGACAGGGAATAGGTTATCCAGAGGACTGTCTCCTCCAGGCCTTTATTACAGTCTGATAAAACAGAGCTTCTTACACGGGGACTTGTGGCAGGCTCCACAGTGGCCAAAGTTTTCTTTGCAGAATGACCAATATTTACATATGACTGTGCTTTCCATGTGGCCAGTTGCTGTTCCGGACACCTTAACTAACTATTAGCCAACTTCATTTTATAATAACCCTTTGCAACTTGGGTTATCACCCCTGACACACACACACACACACACACACACACACACACACACACACACACACACACATCATTTTATAAATGGTGACACTGAGAAGCAAGGGGATAAGTCAGTTGCCAAAAGCTGCATGTTTAGTTCATCAGTGAAGTGGAGAGTCCCAGTACCCTGGCTCTGGACACTGTGAGCCAAGATGCTATGCTATCCTGCCTCTTGGATATTGTGCTTTGATGTACACCCATCTCTCTTGCTATATTATACAGAATGCATCAGTTGCTTGATCCCCTTGGCAACACCTTCTAATAGGTCTGACTTCTATTGACAATATTTTTCTGAAATAGTCTTCCTTTAAAAATGTTACGTACTGGGCCTGGAGATGTTGCAAAGTTGGTAGAATGCTTGACTAGCTTTCAGGAAAGCCTGGGTTGGGGCACTACATAAAAGGCATGGGGTAACCTGCCTGCAATTCCATCACTCAGGAGTTCAAGTTCAAGGTCATCCTCTGCATGAGAACAATAAGCGGTGTGCCCACCCGCGCCCGTGTGTGTAACACGTACGTGTATATGAGTACATGAGTGTATTTTGCAGGCATAGACAATCTTTACTGTTGCCCTTCATATGTGTCAACATACCTCAGCAAATCTGAGCAAAATCACACGCATGTGGGCTGTTGGGGCAGACAAGAAGTTTGTTATAGTGAACTGGACAGCGCGGCGACAGCTGTTAAAACAGGACAGTGCACATGCTTACTCCTTCTCCAAAAAAGGAGATGCTTTGTTTCAGGCGGCTGCTTAGCAGTTGCCATAAGAAGGAGCAGAAAGGAATGAGGAGCATGCACCAGCTTGACGCACTGGTGAGAGCCGGCTGCTCCCCCACACAGCTCCAGGCAGCGCACCCTTGGCCATACTGTCCTCAAAGCTCTGCAAGAGGTTCAGGTTAGCTCTGATTTTATTAAACTAGTTAGATCCTGTTTCACAAGGATTGCGTCGTAAAGCACTATAATCTTACAGAGTTCTTCATTGTTTTCCTTTTTGGAAATTAAGTTAAAATGAACCAGATGGGTACTTTGTGGCTCCAACGCGTCCATGTACAGAAGGCCCTGCACTGCAGTGGCCTCTTCCCACTGGAGTCCTCAGCCCTTGCTTCCCTCCTGGGAGGCAATTACCAGTTCCTTTTTTAATCCTTTCAGGGTGGCCTGTTACATTCTCTTCCTGTCATGAATTTTACCCCTGGAGAGATGAATTTAGGCCCTCTTAATCTTAGTTTGCCACGCTTTGCTCACTTATCCCATACTAGAAAGGCAAGGTCAACCTTCTCCGGGGACTTGTCTCTCAAATGCCAACGTGCTGAAAGTGGGTTTTGGTCCTGCCTCTCCCTCATGCCTCTCTTCTCTTCTGGCTAGGCCTAAGTTTTCACATGACAGCCGGTGGCCCTAGTCACCTTCTGATGCATGATGGATGGAACCAAGAGAAGTGTTCTCTGATTCCATTAATTGCAAGATGTTTGCAAATTCAAACCCCAAAGAAAGGACGGTTGTCTCCAACTGTTAGCAGCTGTTCATTTGGCTGAGGTGGTGGGGACCGGAATGTCCTTCTGCAAACACCTTGGGGACAGGCAGCTAGTTGCTAGCTCATTACACATCTTTGTCATACTCCATTCTGATTTTTTAGAAATCAAATCTTAAACCCGTTCTGGACTGCTACTGTCAACAGACCTCCAGGAGACCCTGGGGAGTAACTTAAGCACGCCCTTGTCTATAAAACCGTGACCTTGCAGCTTCCACCCCTAAGAGTTCCATAGGACTGGGATGTGGTGTTGAACAGTGAGTGTAATCCCAGCCTTTTCCTCTTTACCTCAGAGAACTGAAAGCCTGAAGGAGTGGAGAATCTGTGATCTTGCCGCCTAGCTGATATGGCCCTGGGCAATTTGAGAGCAACCACTAAAAGGCTTGCTGCCTTTTGACTTAGAACTAAGTCTCCTTACAAAAACAAGATAACAAAAAATCATGCCCTCATGCTATGGCTTGTAAATTCTTGTTGAACCTTCGGCCCCATCCAAGAGATGGAAGTAGGTTGTTGTGCCATAAGGGATCTGCTCTTATGAATGGATGGACCCATTCATACACACACACACACACACACACACACACACACACACACACACACACACACACACACACCACTTTGGCTCTGTGTCTCTTGGTTTTCTCCTCATTGTCCCCAACAGCATGAAAGCTTTGAAGATGTGACTCCTTGATCTGGGAACTCCTGGTCTCTGGGATCTTGAGCTAAATAAACCTGTCTGTCTGTCTGCCTGCCTGCCTCCTGACTGCCTGTCTGCCTGTCCACCTATTTATTTATTTTGTGTGATATGTGTGTGATGTACGAACCCTCTAGTGAGGGTATGTACATGTGTAGGTTCATGTGGAGGCTGGAGGCTAACGTCTGGTGTCTTTCTTGTTTGCTCTCTGCCTTTGTGTTTTGAGACAGTCTTTCACTGAACTTGAAACTCATTGATTCAGCTAGACTGAGCTTCCTAATCCACCTCTGTGTGCCCACTCCCCATCTCCTCCTCCCAGGCGCACTCCCCTCTCCCTCCCCCTGCCCCCAGGCCTGTGGTCACGAACATGCACCACAGCACCCAGCTGTTTAAATGGGTTCCGGAGAATCCAAACTCCTCATGCCTGCACTTTACCAGATGAACCACCAGCCCAGCCCAGCCTCTATTTCAGTAAGTTACCCCGTGAATGAAATGAGGACATGGGGGCTCCAATGTATGGTCGAGGGGAAAGTTTTTATTGTACAGTTGAGGGAGATCTGGAAGAGTCCAGAGCAGGGAGAGAAAGTAGTATATGGAACATTAGCCCGCAGATTGGATTAGACCATGAAAGCGGGAGGCGGGGTGAGAGAGGAGGAGAAGAGAGAAGGGTCAAAGGAGAAGGAGCCAAGAGAAGAGGGAGCCAAGAGAGTGCATGGCTGAAAGGGCAAGTATAGGAGTGGGAAGCTGGGCGGAGGGATGCAAGCCCACACTCTGCAGAGGTTTAGAGTAGGGGTGGGGTGAGAAGAGCTGAGAGGACTCAGGAAAGAATCATGGTACCAGGCACTTGAGATACTGAGAGAGCCTGGAGGCCAGCATGTGCTTTGTTTGCTAATAGGCACCACAGTTGACCATTTGTCCTGAGTTCCTTTTAGACCTGACAGCCCAGTCTGTCACAGAGAGAATGAATTGACACCTGACTTGCTGGTATGCAATAAAGATTTTCCATCACCTTAACTTATGAAAACATTATTATTATTATTATTATTATTTTTTTTTTTTTTTTTTTTTTTTTTTTTTTTTTTTTTGGTTTTTCAAGACAGGGTTTCTCTGTGTTACAGCTCTAGCTGTCCTGGAACTCGCCCCGTAGACCAGGATGGCCTTGGACTCACAGAGCTCCGCCTGCCTCTGCCTCCCAAGTGCTGGGATTAAGCATGCGCCACCACCACCCGCCCAAAACATTAACTTTTTAAAACACAGCTGTAACAAGGGAACAGAAAAATCTCACTGGGATAATGTCCAATTAATCTAAAGTCTTGCCCAATATGAACACTATTTTGAGTTATCAGAGTCACAACTTGGAGGTATGTTTTCCACAGTAGATTTAACTCTCTGGAAAAAGCGTACCTGGTTGCCATGACAAGGCCAATGGGTCACTTCTGTAAGAATGGGCATTGGTGAAGTATGTTCCTCTGTGATGAGGAACAAGGAATTGGGCGGGGGGAGGGGGGACTGTAGGGAGGCAGAATCAGCTGACGGTGATGGACATGGAATTAGAAAAAAGAATCACACCAGGCACTGGTAAAGAGAATGGAAAATTCCAGATGGCAGTGTCTCATGTGAGGCATTTGTTCATTCAGCAACACTTGTTAAGCCTGTGAGCAGGTTTACTGAGGTTATTGGGTTT
Organism: Acomys russatus; assembly: GCF_903995435.1. Lineage (NCBI taxonomy): Eukaryota > Metazoa > Chordata > Mammalia > Rodentia > Muridae > Acomys > Acomys russatus. The sequence goes on along the minus strand of NC_067142.1, from coordinate 53,396,921 downwards.
TTCTTTGGTTGTTTGGTTAGTTTTTGTTTTATCAAGACAAGGTTTCTCTGGGTAGCCCCAGCTGTCCTGAAACTTCCTCTGTAGATAAGTCTGGCCTTGACCTCAGAGATCTGCCTGCCTCCTAAGTGCTGGAATGAAAGGTGTGCGGCCACCACGTGGCTTGATTTACTGAGGTTCATAAAACTTACATTTCAGCTACACCTGGAGGCACATGCCTGTAACCTCAGCATTTAGGAGGTGGAGGCAGGAGGATATTGAGTTCAAGGCTAGTATGGGCTACAGAGAAAGAACCTGTCTCAAAATTCTAAAGGCTGGGGACATGGCCCAGGGCAAGAATATTTGTTCAGTATATACAAGGCCATTGGTTCTATCCTATATCTCAAACACAGGAAAAGTTTTGTGGTCACTTACACACCATTGGTGGGGCCTTGGTAATATGGTTACACATTTATGTATTATAAAAGATTTTGGGGACTGGAGAGATGACTCAGCAGTTAAGAGCACTGGCTACTCTTCCAGAGAACCCAGGTTCAGTTCCCAGCACCCACATGACAGCCCACAACTGTCTTTAGCTCCAGCTCTAAGGGATCCGACAGCCTCATACAAGCACATTCAGGCAAAACACCAATGCACATAAATAAAAATAAATAAATTATTTAAAAAATTTGCATAGTTAAGATATTCTAAATGCAATCTGTGAAGACTCTGGTACATATCCCTTTTAGTAGGGTGGGGCAGAAGTGGCCGCAGGCCTGCAAGAAGGATCTGGCAAAGGACGGACTGAGTTCGGGATACACTCTTCCGGAGTCTGGTGGGTCACAAACACTTCTGTAAATAAATAAGTCACCTGTGGATACTCCATGCCCAGTGGCTTCAGGGTGCTTCTACTGTCCACTGAGCAGGCCCACCAGGCACTGAGACCTGGGGCTTCCCGGCTAGATGCATATTAAAAGATGACTCTGTCCTGATACATTATGATAGTTTACATTTTCCTGCTGCAAAAAGGTTGAGCATCTTTTCACGTGTTTACTGCACCTTTGGGCTTCTCTTGTAAAATGCTTAGTCTAATGTGGCTTCTATGTTTCTGATTTGCTTTGGAGATTTTTTTTTTTAATATTCTGGTTGTAAATTATTTGCCAGTTATATTTTTATAAATATTGTCTCTAAGTTTTCAGGCTTGTCTTTAATAATCATGGATCTTGTTTTGACTAGGAAATTTTTGTGTGTGGTTAAACATTAATTTTTTTTTCTCAGTTTGTGGTCCCCCGCCCTCTGCGCCAACTTCCCACACCCAACCCCACACCCCACGTCCTCCACAGGGATTTTCTGTGTAGCTCTGGCTGTCCTGGAACTTACTTTGTATACCAGGCTGGCCTTGAACTCACAGAGATCTGGCTGCCTCTGCCTCCTGAGTGCTGGAATTAAAAACGTGTACCACCACTGCCTAGCTTAGTGTATATTTTTAAAGACTTGTTCAAGCCAAGTTTGGTGCATATACTTGTAATCCCTGTACTTGAGAAGCTGAGGCAGGAGGATTGAAGGTTAGAGACCAGGCTAGGAAACACATTGAGATTCTGTCTCAAAAATAAGAAACAAGGGGCTAGAGAGATGGCTCAGAGGTTAAGAGCACTGTCTGTTTTTCCAAAGGTCCTGAGTTCAAGTCCCAGCACCCACATGGTGGCTCACAACCATCTATAATGAGATCTGGTGCCCTTTTCTGGTGGGGAGGCACACATACAGGCAGAACACTGTATATATAATAAATAAATCTCAAAAAAAAAGGAAAGAAAGAAAGAAAGAAAGAAAGAAAGAAAGAAAGAAAGAAAGAAGCAATAGTCCAGCCACAATAGTCCAGCCATGCCCAAGAAATCCTTCTTAGGCAGGTTGTTCTCAGCACCCTGCCTGCTGCTCTCTTTACAGCATACCACGTGATGTTGCTTTCTTTCTCAACTAAAAAAAAATAGAGGTATGGTGGGAAGAGGATAAAGAGGAGGAGAAGAAAGAGTAGGGAGAGGAGGAAGAAGATCAGGAGCAGGAGGAGGAGAGAACTCTTTTTTTTTTTAAACTCAGAAATCATGAAGGTATTATCCTGAGTTATTTTCTAAAAGTTTTGTAGTTGGGACAGAGGACACGGAAGCTGGAAATATAACTTGATTGTTAAAGTACTTGCCATGCAAGCACGAAGACCTAAATTCTATCCCCAGCACACAATAGAAACACATACACACACACACACACACACACACACACACACCGGGGGTGGGGGGGGGGACAGACAGACAGACAGACAGACAGACACACACTCAGGTCCTATACACACCTATAGTTCCACTGCTGGAGAAGCTGAGACAGGAGGATTAGCTCGCCGGCCAGGCTAGCCAAGTTTATGAGCTCTGGCTTCAATGAGATCTTTTCTCAAAGATTTATTACTTTGACTTTTGTAATTATTTGGAGTTAGTTTGTGACAACAAAACAGGACACCTTCCAAGTGCACTGTTCTTTTATGGACAGACTATTGCCCAGCACCATCACATGTATTCTCACATACAGAATTCAACTTTGCATATCTGTGTGGCCCTTTTATGGATTCTTTATTCTGTTTTACTGGTTAATTTGTCTATTCTTTTTTTTTTTTTTTTTTCCTTTTGGTTTTTCAAGATAGGGTTTCTATGTATAACAGCCCTGGTTGCCTAGACTCACTTTGTAGACTCGGCTGGCCTTGAACTCACAGACATCCATTTGCCTCTGCCTTCCCAAGTGCTGGGATTAAAGGTGTGCACCACCACCACCCTGCACTTTGTCTATTCTTAAACTAACACCACATTCTTAATTGCTCCAGCTTTACAGCAAGTTTGGCTAATTTATAAGGTGACCTGTGCCTATTTTTAAAATAGCTTATCAAATTCCAAAGGGACAAAAATATGCCAAAATTTTCACTGAATTCACACACATTAAATCTTTAGAACAATTTGGGTAGAAATGATATGCTATGACAGTGAGATTTCTAAAGCCTACAATGATATTAAACTTACTTTTTATTTGTATGGACCATCTTTAATGATGTCAATAAACTTAAAAACTATTTTTTTATACATCACACATTCATTTTGTTATACTTACTTATATAAAGGTTATTTTGGATGTGTATTTTAAGCTTGCATTTTCTCACTGTTACTAGCATGTAGGAAGTAGAGCGGCTCTTCCTTTCATCCATCAGCCACATGACACACTTGGTAACTGGCAACTTCAGCTACAGATTCTGTCCAGTATTTACCAGTCTCTTTTCTTCCGACCTGTATGCTTTTATGTCTGTCTTATTGCTCTGGGAAGGATCTCTTTTTGAAGGTAAATATAAGTAGAGATGGGTAACTTGGTCTTTCTGGGTCTTAAACAGATTGTTTTCCATTGTGCCACTAATTAGGTGTTTCATTTGTTTTTTTGGTTTTTGTTTTTTAATCACTTTACCGAGTTACATACCACCACGCAGCAAACCATCCCATTAAGATATTAAAAACGACAGACATTCTGTTATTTTTCATGATCCAGTGGGGAGGCCTAGAGCTACTGCCTCCACTCTAGCTGGCACCAGAAGAATTGACTGCCAAGGTGGCCTCACTGCAGCAGAGGTGCTAGAGACAGTGGGGTTTCTGTGCCCCAACTCTTAGTTCCTTTAGAACTCCCCAGTAGTCCCCCCAGAGGACAGTCAGGAATTTTTTTTTTCTTGGCAAGACAGCTCAAAGGCTTTTCAGTAGATGATGGCACAAACATCAAAGCCCAGGTTTAGAAACCCCACAGCAACTTCCATTGCAACCTGGTGGCCGCAGGAGGCGAAGGTCACAGAAAGGGCAAGGAACGCAGTGAAGCTTGAGAAGGAGCAGAATGTGACAAGGGCCATGCTCCCCAGCCTAACACCACTGCCTGTCTTTGGCATTATGATCACAAACGAACATGGGATTTCAGCTCAGGGTTAAGGGGGTTGCTTTGCATATGCAAGGCTCTGGGTTCCATTCCCAGTACCATCGCCACCAAACCAACAAACAAAATCCTAAACAACAACAAAATACCAGGCATGGTGAGTGTCACTTGACAGCATAGCATAGCAGAGCAATTAAGAGGGAATCTCTGGAGTCCAAGTGTCTGCTTGTCTGCATCCCAAAGCCACCTGGCTGCGAGGAGCAGCTGCCCCTGAGACGTGTGTTCTCCAGTTGCCAGAAGGACCGCAGCATACCACGGACCAGAGCTGACTGCTATTCATCATCATGCTGGCATCATTGCCTTTCTTGATGTTTGTCGATGAGCAATATCAACCGTTTCTCTTTTTAGTTTTGTTTGTTTGTTCCGCTTTGATTTCAAGATAGAGTTTCTAGCCCATATAACCCTGGCTGTGGTGGAACTCCCTCTGCAGACCAGGCTAGCTCCCAACTCAGAGATGCAGCCGCCTCTGCCTCCAGAGTCTGGGCTGAAAGCTGTGTGTTACCCGCCTGGCTCATCCATCTCTTACATGTGTCTCTGTGCCAAAACTTGGGAGAGAAAGGCAGAATGAAAGGATTAAGAGAATTAGAAGGCGGGTGTGGTAGCATGGGCCTTTAATCCCAGTACTCAGGAAGCAGAGGCTGGCAGATCTCTGTGAGGTCTACATAGTGAGTTCCAGACCAGCCAGGACGATGTAGTGAGACCCTGTCTCAAAACAAACGGGAACAAACACTCCACACTCCAGCTTGGCGAGGAAGAATGTCTTCACAGGGTGTGCCTATGGGAAGGAATATAATCTAAAATACCACCTGTGAAGGCTACACTCGTTTCATCTAACTATCCCTTGTAACCCTTTGAATTTTCCACACTGGCCTGATGACTGCCCAACCCAGATTATCTCTGGGAATCCACCTGAAAGGCTTCTCTTTCTCTTTGATGCTGCCTGAAATTGAGAGATTCCTTTAGCTTAAGAGGCATTCCATTTCCAAGATGCAGATCCTCTGGAAAAGTTCAAATGAGACCATGGCATCAGTTTGAGACTGCCTTGGATTCACAGCCCACCTCCATTACTGAAGACAGTATAAAGACCGGGTGGGTGCCAGGCATTCCACCAGTGCTCCCTAGGTTCATTTGTGAGATGCAGATAATAATAGCTTCTCTGTCACCAGCTTGTTGAGGATCTAAAGAGATGAGGCATGCTTGGAATAACCCCAGGCACCCAGGAAGCTCTCTGTCAGCTCTTATTGAGTTTAGCTTCGCAGATCACTTAAACCAGATTTCCTTCCTCCTAATCTGCTATGGGCAAGTCCACTGAGGGCGTGGACGTTTGGTGAGAAGACAGCCCAGGGGTGGAGTAGGGTGGGGACCAGAAGAGAGAGCCGGTGGAGAGGAAGAGGAGTTCTACAGATAGAGGAAGCTAGGAATTTTGCAGGGTGTAAATGGGATGCTATGATTGGAGCCCTTGGGTTCCACCAGCAAAGGACATTAGTGAGGTGGGGAAAAGAAATAGACAGGAAGTGGAAGCGTGCCCAGATAAACAGCCCACACACATTTCAAAGCTTTGTCTAGTATTCCCTTGATTCCAGAAAAGGAGGAAGTTATTTTTCCTCCCTCTTACTCTTGGACCAGTCTCAAATTTAACTACCTTATAAGTGAATACATTGCTGGGGACAAAACTGAGGTCCCTACCATCACTTACAATGCTGCTTCAGTGGGGAGTATTTTCTGAACTCTGAACACAGGCTTCTGTAGTCTTTTTGAACAGAAGCCGCTTGTGAATTGGGGCCTGTTTGCAGAGGCGGGGGTTGCCGCTGGACAGGCCAGACAGAGCTGGTGTTTTGCAATCAGACACTGGAGCTGTAACGTAGACTTGTTTGGGCCAGTGACACAGGCCAAACTAGAGCCCTAGTTCCCAAAATCCTTGCATTTCCAGCTAGCAGTTTTACCTTCAGAATGAGCGCTTTTCAATAAATAAAAATGATGGGAGGGCTGGTGGTGGTGGTGCACACCTTTGATCCTAGCACTCAGGAGGCAGAGGCAGGCAGACCTCTGAGTTCGAGGCCAGCCTGGTCTACAGAGTATGTTCCAGAACAACCAGGGATACACAGTGAAACCTTGTTTCAAAAAACAAAACAAAACACAAGTGATAAAGTGATGGGAATTTAATGTGCCATGCAGCACAGTACATACAGTAAACAGAACACATACAACTCAATAGATATAATATATAATACATAAGGCACAGTGAATACAGGCACTATATATATAAAGCACACACAGCATGGCACGTATAGCAATATAGTACCTACTGCAGAGTGGATAGAGTACATCCAGCACAGTACATCTAGACATAGCTCATCTATAGGACATATAAACTATATACATATGTACTATATACAGCATATACAGTACTTATGGCATGGTATATACAGTAGATGGAGCACAATGCACTGTTAAATGCTATGAATTTTTTTGATTGGGGGGGGTTGTTTTCTTGTTTGCTTTTTGTTTTGTTTGAAACAGGGTTTCTCTGTGTAGCCTTGGCTGTCCTGGAACTCACTGTAGACCAGGCTGGCCTCGAACTCAGAGATCGACTTGCCTCTGCCTCCCACATTTTAGGAGTAAAGGCATGCACTACCACCACCAAGTTTGCTACACACTTTTTTTTTGTTTGTTGTTTTTGTTTGTTTCCTGAGACAACTGTTTGTCCTAGTCTTGCTTTGTAGACCAGGCTGGCCTCAAACTCATAGCAATCCCCCTGCCTCTGCCTCCCTGAGTGCTGGGATCAAAGGCGTGTGCCACCACACCGGGCTTTGCTGGACACTTTTAAAGGCAAATGAATATGAGTTCGTGGACACTGCTACCCAGTTAGAAATCGGTAGCAGGGAACTGTCTTGTCTGTCTTCACATTAGCTGTTTGGTTGTGGGTTGTGGGAAAGAGTTGGCTGGATCACAGGTCTGTTCCTAATGCTACGGAGTCGAAGTGTCTGCTTGTCTGCATACCAAAGCCACCTGGCTGCAAAGAGCAGCTGCCCCTGAGACATGTGTCCTCCAGTTGCCATAAGGACCTCAGCATACCACAGACCAGAGCTGACTGCTATTCATCATCATACTGACATTATTGCTAATGCAATGCTAACCTGAGCATTAGGAGAGACACTTACAAACGACTTTGCATTAGAAAACGGTAGAGAAATGACTTATTCTTGACTTGTAAGAAATGTCCAAGTCAATATTGCTATTGTTTTTGGTTTTGTTTTTTCTTTGACAGCTGTAGGGCCATCACACAGCAGGTTCTCTGGAGATCCTGGGGGCTACAGGAAAGACATGTGCTCCATCAGAGGACCGTCTTGACTGATTAAAAGGTCACAGACATTGTGACAACTTATAATCTGATCCGTTTTAGCAGCAGCACACACATACACACCAGCAGGCTCAGTGACAAGCTTGTATGAGAGCCTCTATGTTGCAGCAATAACTATATAACAATACAAACCACTAAAAAGAATAAATAACAAGTTACTATTAGTTGGTCACTTACTGTGTTCCAGCTATCATGGCAGCCACCTCGTCTACATCTCCTTTGAACTTTGCAGCAGCACCAGTCTTCCAGTGAGCTCGTTTTCTGTCTTGGAGGTTGACCTGGATCCTATGCATGCTGGGTAAGCACTGTACCTACCATTCAGCTCTATTCCCATCCTCAGAGCAAAATTCTGATGGAGGTTTTTATTATTGCTTGTTTTCCCAGAAGAACTGAAGGTAAGAGACTTGCCTTATTCCCATAGCTGGTGAGAGGCAGAGCCTAGACTAAGCTCCATATCTGTTTTGTCCAGGTCCTCTGTGATCATCAGCAGCAAAGGGTTCTAGAATGGCATTCTGAGATGTTTGATACAGAAAAAAAAACCAAACAAACAAATTGTGATATGACTGTGGTATTGGGGGTAACTTGGTGGAATATAAAAATAGAATGCCAGGATAGTGGCAAATAAGCTACTTTAGGTTACATTTGAAGCCCCCCAGGCACCACAAAGGGAGGCACTAAGACTGAGACTCTGGGGCAAAACTGCCTCAAGTCAACTCCAGACACTGCCACTTCCTAGCAATGTGATCTTGGCCTCCTGACTTACCTAGTACCTACCACAGAGGGCTAATGGTGGCTAAGTGATCAGATGCAGGTGTTTAAGGGGCAGTCAGTACAGGCAGAGAGATGTGCCCGAAAGTGCATAGGCGATGTGCTAAAACTGAAGGCTTGGGTCCCCACTTTCAAGGAACTTAAAAATCAACTGCTTATAATATCACTCCTCAGCTGTTTGGCTAAGATAAAGGGTTTTAGAAATGGGTTCAATATTAGACCAGCTCCTTTAATCAAGATGTAACCACAGCATCCCTAACAACCCCCTCCCCAAAATCAAGGATACAAAAGAGACGGTTTCTGGAGAAAGTGAGCTAGGCCATACACTTTGAAGAAGCTGCAACTCACCACAACAGAGATTTAAGTTCAATGAATCCATCCACTTACTGCTCCCACCCAAGCTGACTCCTTACACAGTCAGCCAAAGCCTCCTCTGGGCAAGGCCCTGGGACTGGGGGCAGAAAGAACTCCAAACCAGAACACAACCCTATCTTCAAAGAACTTAGCGTCTGTTATAAGAAGTTATGCATAGTCGGGTTAGGTAGTACATCCCAGAATTCTGACTCAGAATCCAGGGGAACAAGAGGTCAGCCTGGGCTACATGAGACCCCATCTTTTTTTTTTTTTAAAGGCAACAAACAGAAAATAAAGCACAAGGTAGAAAATTCTGTGGCCATGTGACACCAGCTGGCAGCACAATGGTTTTTAGAATTAAAAATGGGTTAGTCTTTAGTACACAAAGTAGCCCGGTTGCCCACTGTGATAGTGGACATGAGGGAATGCAGCTCTGTTTGTAAGGGCTTTGGGACTTGAGGAGAAATTATACCAGGTTGCTCAGAGCCTAACGAGACCACTACATAAGCAAGGATGAGTGTTTCTGGGACTACCTAGTTAAATAACCAGACTGACTACCATCGCCTGATCCTTTCCCCTCCACCTCTACCCTCCACCCTTCCTGATAGATCCACTCAGAAAATAAATTCTGTACCAAGAGACTGACCTTTTCCACTCTTAGAATATTTCAGCGCATGGCCCGTTTGTGCCCAATTGCTCTTCTAGGCTCCTCACTTTGTGTTTGTCTGTTATGACACTTACACCAGATGCAATTTTAGTTTCTTCCTTGATGACATTCAGGGGAAGCACTGAGTTTCTTACTGATGTGTCTGAAATCTTGCTGCAGGAAGAAAGATGCTGAAGGGCTTTCTGTAGAAAACGACCACTGTCCTAGTGACTGAATTGATTCTTTTCCTGGGAGGCATATACAGCCCAGTGGCAGAGCTCTTGCCTAGCGTGCACAAGGCTCTTAGTTGGATTCCCAGAACCTCAAGAAAAATAATTGTTTCTCTTCCTGAGGATGCTACCTTCCTCCTGACTTGTGTTTTGGACTTGCTCTGTAGACCAGGCTGGTGTCAAACTCCCTGAAATCCACCTGCCTCTGCCTCCCCAAGTGCTGGGATTACAGGCATGTGCCACAGAGCCCAGTTTCATCTCTATTTCTTGCCCTAGATCCTAAATACCATTATTTTTATATCTAGATCTTTGTGTACTGGTTATACTTTTTATATGGTTAATTGAATAGGATTCATGTCTAAGCATCCATGGGATTGTCCCTAGGGGGGTTTATGAAACCTAAGAAAATCATACTGGTGCCTCTGCCTAATGGATACATTGTACTGCCCACCAAATTGAAATAAAAACCAAAGCAAAAGAAGTCAGAAAGAGCTTGTGTAAGAAGGATGGGATGCACCTTTGTTCTTCCTGAAAGGTAGTAAGTGCCGAAAGATGGTTTTCCTGACACCCTCGCATGGCTGGTCTCCCTGAGACATTAAGGAGATATGTGAATTTGAAACCTAATCTGAGTTTATTATATGCACAGCTCTGGAAAGGATGGAGCGTGCTGATTAAATGCCACCCAAGTAAGAGCAGCTGGATCTGCTTGCTAAGCAATGTGGGCCCATTCCCATCTCCAGGAGTCTAGCTTGGATGTGGCTATGACAGGAATGGGCAGGGGTTGGTGATGCAGACAACTGATGTCTGAAAGGCAGTGTCCCCCAACCTGGGACAGGGCAAACACAGCCCAGTCCATGCAGTGACCCAGTGGTCCTAGGCAGCAACTTGGAATCAAAAGGAAGGAAATGGAGACATGGACCGTGCAGGTTTGGTCCCGTCAGGTTAGTGTCTGGCATCTCAATTCACTTTAGCTACTCAAGGAAATGCTCAGAAATAAGCACAATGGCACGCTGGATTGACATTTTTAAGAACTCTGGAATTTTGGTTTCTTTCTTTCTTTCTTTTTTTAAATTTAAATAATTAAAAAAATTTTTTTGAGACAGGGTCTTTCTATATTAGCCGTGGCTGTCCTGGACTCACTCTGTAGACCAGGCTGGCCTCGAACTAATCCCCCTGCCTCTGGGACTAAAGGCGTATGCCACCATGCCCGGCTGAATTTTGGTCTCTTAAAAAACAAAAAACAAAAACAAAACAAAACAAAAAAAAAAAACCCACAGAAATATTACAAGAATGTGCTGTTGTTTTGATCCTAGATGTAGGGGTGTGGGGCCCCCTTGGATGACCATGATTTGCCTTGTGCTCTAGCGGAAGTACTGTTTTGCCAGCTGCCAATAACTTTTGTGATTTGTGACACTTGGAATTCTGGAAACTTTTCAGAGGGTACGCGTAAGTGCAAGGGCCTGGAGAGGTGGGTTGGTGGTTGTTAGTTGTCTAGGGAGATTGGCTGCAGTTTGCTAGTAGCCGGGTCAAAGAAGAGGAAGGAAATTAGATTTATGGATTTTCCTAGTTCCTCCCTCCCTTCTCTCCTTGTTTCTCTCTTAACTAGTGTTAGAGGGTGATAAACAGTGGGGAGAAGAAGAACCCACAAACTAGCAAAGACCAGCTACAGCATACAGGTACCTGGCATTTTAAAATACTGTTCAGAGTTAGCGTTGCTTCTGTGATATTAACTGATCATCAGAGTGAAGGATATGGAGAATGTTATCTTAATTTTAAAATAGAAGAAGCTGGCTGGGGAAGGAAGGTTGTTTACTGCGGTTTACTGGGAGAAAGATGACTAACTCCCAGCTCACCAGGTTTCTACCACAATATTATTTCTACTGCGATAAACAATGGGATTATTAATAAATAAGAGATCAGTTCTTAATAAGGAGGCTCAGGAACACAGTGTGCATCACAGTTGAAATCCTAGCTAAGTTTAGCTAAAGGAATAGAAAACAAGTCACACCAGCTTAAGGTACAGGCTTGAGGGACAGTAGCCAGCAATAAAGACAAGGCAGGCCACGGGGCCCAGGAACCGCCCCTCATGCTGCTTTGTCCCTTTTCTGTCTTGTATTCTTCCCTGGAGACGGGCTCCCTTCGCCTGCTAATTTATCTTACTTCTCCCAAATATTGAAAGGCCTGGCTCCCAGAGCTGGCAGACTGTTTCTGTGATCCTGTTCCACATCCCTACGGAAAGGAGAAAGGTTCAGAGGACGGCCTAGGACATCTCTACTCAGAGCAGGGGAGGGGTGTTTACTGGTTTACCTGGAGCCATCATTTTAGCCAAGATTGTAGTGGTCGCTGAAGTGGGATTAGGAGGCCTGTTCTTGGACACACACACATGTGCACATAATAACAAAGATGCAAAAAAACTGAAAAAGAGGACAGTGTATCTTCATAGATGCCAAATTTAGCCGCTCCTATTGGTAAATGCCTTTACTCCCAGCACTCAGGAAGTTGAGGCAGATGTACATCTTACTGAGGTCACCCTAGTTTTCATAGCACGTTCCAGATCAGCCAGAGATACATAGAGGGATCCTGTCTGCCAAATCCAGGAAGAAAAGGTTATGCATGTATAATATCTGCAAGTATAAGTGACACTGAGTTCAGTTTTAAAAGTTCATCAGGAGCAGAGCGCTGGGCCAGTGAACTCCTGCGCTGGGCTTGCACCAGCCAGCAGACAGTGGAGCAGAGCACTAGGGCTTGCACCAGCCAGCAGACAGTGGAGCAGAGCGCTGGGCCAGTGAACTCCTGCGCTAGGCTTACACCAGTGGAGCAGAGCGCTGGGCCTGTGAACTCCTGCGCTAGGCTTACACCAGTGGAGCAGAGCGCTGGGCCAGTGAGCTCCTGCGCTGGGCTTGCACCAGTGGAGCAGAGCGCTGGGCCAGTGAACTCCTGCGCTGGGCTTGCACCAGCCAGCAGACAGTGGAGCAGAGCGCTGGGCCAGTGAACTCCTGCGCTAGGCTTACACCAGTGGAGCAGAGCGCTGGGCCTGTGAACTCCCGTGCTGGGCTTACAACAGCCAGCAGACAGTGGACTAGTGCCCTTGTTTTGGTTTCTCCTGCTCTACTTGTCCACAGAGCTCATCTCCAGCCAAAGGTGACGTTTGAGGTGAGGACTCAGTTACTCCAAATTCTTATGGGTATTATTCATTTATCACAGAGGAACTTTTCAAAAGTTCAAGGACATCTTTCGTAAAAGGACATGACAGTTTTGAAGTCTAGAAACCACGGGTATATGATTTACATGAAACACAAGCTGATATGCAAACTGCATACTGATTACCCATGAATACATTTTAAAAAATATAGTAGCACTCATAGCAAACCAGACATAAAATTTACATAGCTCCACTTGAAAAGTTTTTCTGGGCCAGTTTCTCAGTGGCCATGAAAGTGAGCGATGATGAGGCTGGCTGGTAAGATGGCTCGGCCTTTAAGTGTGTTTACTGCTCTTGCAGACAGATGGGCAGGGTTCCATTCCCAGAATCCGTATCAGCTGCATCTAACTCTAGTTCTAGGAAATCAGATGCCCTCTGGCCTCTGAGGCACCTGCATGCAGGGGGTCCACATAAACTCACACAGACATATACACATTAAAAAAAAAAAAAAAAAAAAAAAAAAAAAAAAAAAAGACTGTGGCACCAATGAAGGGCCGTGTACGGACTGGACCTAGGCCCCCTACACATATGTAGCTGCTGGGCAGCTTAGTCTTCATGTGTGTCCCCTAGTAAGGGGAGCAGGAGCTGTCTTTGCCATGGATGCTGTTACGTGCTTTTTGATCACTTTTCCCTGGTGGGACTGCCCTGCTTGGCCCCCATGGATGAGGATGTACTCAGGCCTGATGTGACTTGATGTGCTGTGGTGTGTTGTTGATGGGGGGGTCCCCTTTTATGAGTAATAGTGGGGGGTGGAGGAAAGAGGGAGGGAAGGCAGGACTGGGAGTAGAGGAAGGAGGGAGCTAGGATCCGCATGAAAAGTGAATAAATAAATAGAAGAGAAAAAGGAAGAAGGAGAATGCACTTGATCGCTGTTCATTCCCAACATCAACCCATAACCGACAACATTGGATGGGATGTTTACACTTCCCTTCCTCTCCCTTCCCTTTTCTTTTCTCACAACTTTGTTTTGCTTTTGTTCTCAGAGATGTCTGGTTACACATGGCAAGTGTTGGATGAATCATTTTGCAAATCACAAGTCCCAATGCTCTGAAGCCATGGTGGAAACGTAGGTAGGTATGCCCATTTCGGGCTGTTGGTTGCTAGATTCTTCTAAGGCAGGGGTTCTCAGGGTTCCTAGAGCTGAGGCCCTTTAATACATGCTTGCGATCTGTCTATCTACTCCCCAGTGCTGGGTTACCGGGAGTTCAGTCATGTGGGTGCTGGGGATTCAAAGGCAGGGCTTTGTGCTTATAGAAGAACGGTTCTTACCCACGTAGCCATCTTCCAAGTATTCCATTTTAATCTTCCTTTTATTCAAAAGGATTTTGAAAGCAGTTCAACTCTTCAAAATTCTTAAGCTTCCACAATGTAAGTATATTATAGAAATTACTTTTTAAATTAAACGTATGTTGGGTATCTCTCATACATTGGATGGTTCATTGTTAGCATCCAGTATATTCTTTCAGTATTTTCTAAGCCTCATCTGTGTATGAAACATTGTGTTATGATTGACAAGAACACATGTGAAGCAGTTTTACTGGGAACAATATACCACAGAGAGATGAGTCCAAATGTCTAAATTTGACGCCAACTTTGCCATTTCCCTGTGGCATGACCCTAAACAAGTCATTCAACACTTTTAAGGTTATTAAGAAAATGTATTTTTTAAAGACTGACTTTTCTAGGGTCATCGTGAGAATTAAACATCATGACATTAAGTAAGGCATTGGCTGTCTTTGTAAGTGCTCAGTAACAAATGAATCCATAGAAAAGTCATGGATTATGCTGTCCAAGGACTTATAGTTTATTAGGGGGAATTAAGAAATGTCTCTGGCCAAATACATATAATCCCACCAGAGACACAGAAGCAAGTTCAAGGTAAGCCTGGTCTATGTCAATTCCAGAATAGCCAATGCTACACAGGAAGACCTCCATCTCAGAAAAACAAAACAGTAAAGAAATGTACACATTGATAAAACAGTAAACCATTATATAATCAATTGCCAATGCTCAAGGATACTAATTTGTAACCTCCACACCTTTTTAGACAAGGAAGAGATTATGGAAGAGGCAGAGGTGGGTCTTTAGTTGAATCCTAAGAATCAGACAAAGTAGGCAGGTTGGAAGATGTGCTGTAAGGAAGGAATCAGAGCGTATACTGTAAGGAGAGATAAGAATTTGTGTATTTAAATCAGCCAAAGAATTCTAACTAGTGAGTAAAATGGTGAATTGGTAGAGTGAATCAAGGTACTGTCAGCTCTGAGGTGCTTTCATAAACTACCAGGGACAAAGGTATGTGTGGCGGGGTGGGGGTGGGGCACTGAATTGGGTTGTGAAGGGTCAGTATTCAGGATGCAGTGAAAATGGTGCAGGAAGGTCAGTGCATTGTTTAAGATGAGAGATGGCTCATTTTTAAAGGTAGTTGCCACCTAGTTTGATGACCTGCAGTTTGGTTCCTGGGACTCTTATGATGAAGGAATGAAATGACTCTAGAAGCTGCCCTCTGCCTTCACACAAGTGCTGAGACACACATATACACATACACAGTAAATAAATGTAAGCTAACTTTTTTTATAAAAGAAAATGACGTAGAAAAAAATTGTCTGATGGTTGTCTAAAGCAAAGAGATCAGTTGGAAATCCCACTTTCCTCCCAGGTCCTGGGATTACAGGCCTATGCCCACACCTGGCTCAAACGATAACTTTCTTGTTGTTTAAAAGCAACTTTTTGGAGCTGGAGAGATGGCTCAGAGGTTAGGAGCGCCGCCTGCTCTTCCAGTGGTCCTGAGTTCAATTCCCAGCAACCACATGGTGGCTCACAACCGTCTATAATGTGATCTGATGTGCTCTTCCAGTGTGCAGGTGTACATGGAGGCAGAACACTGTATAAGAATAATAAATAAATGAATAAAAAAAAAACAAAAACAAAAACAAAAAAACCTTTTGAGGAGGGTGTGGTAGCACAGGCCTGTAATCCCAGCACTTGGGAAATGGAACAGGAAGATTAGGAATTCAAGGTCATTTTCTGCAATATAGTGAGTTTAAAGCCGGTCTGGACTACACTCCGCCTCCAAACAAACCAAAACCAAAAGTAAAATGCCTTTTATTGGATATAATTCTGAATTTATACAAATTGCAAATGCCCACTCTTCACCCAGTCACCCCTTGTTAACATTTTATCATTACATATATATTTATATAAATAATAAATGTAGACACACTGTGTTTTTAAAAATTATATATACACCTTGTGGATCTTTACTTTTAAACACCTCAGTGTATATTTCTTAAGACTGTAACCACAGTCATTACTAATGTCAGTGATTTTAACATTACTTTAATCAATTTACCATTAGATTAACCCACTAATGCCCCCCCTTTTTTAATTTTTAATTTATTTATTTGTTTGTTTGTTTGTTTTTTGAGACAGGGCTTCTTTGTGTAGCCTTGGCTGCCCTGGACTTGCTTTGTAGATCAGGCTGGCCTCAAACTCAGAGATCCGCCTGCCCCTGCCTCCCAAGTGCTGAGATTAAAGGTGTGTGCCACCACCGTCCAGCTACCCTTCATTTTTTTTTTCTTCTTTTAGGAAAAGACCCAATCCAGTATCTCATGTAACACTGTCACGCCACTTCCACTCTGACATTTTCATAGTTTCTCTTATAATCTCAGCATACCCCAAAGACTATGCACCTTACTTTACAAAAACCAAACATTGCTCATTGGGGACTGAGCTTTGTTCCCACATGTAGATGTCACATCTCCAGAGAAACAGATCTGGAGGCCAATGTCTGTCTGTCCCTCCTCTGTGATCCGGCTGTGATGAGCTGATTTTGCCCTTGTGGCTGATGAGGTGAACAAACTCACCAGGACCCTGCATGCACCTGGGTCCTCGGCTACGTTTCCTTCTGAATACGGTTCAGTGACATCTTTGCCGATCTCTGCCGCTTCCTGCATGATGCTCTTCCCCACTCTACGTTCTACCATAATGAAGAACAGTTCTTTAAATTCCTACTTAGTAGTAGGTCTTTTTTTTTTTTTTTTTAAATCAGTGGTGGGGGACAAACTCAGGGTCTCATGCATGTTGTTAGTATTCTACCATTGACCTATATCCTTAGCCAATCTATTATTAGTATGGCTTTATGAATTCCTTAAAAAAATTTGAAACTATTTGATATTCAAAAAGGAATGGATGTGATATTGGACCGAGAGACTTTTATTCCATTACCTCTGGAAAGTTCTGTTTAAATGTCTCATAAGGAAACTCGAACATAATTCACTTACTTAGAAAAAAAGCTGTCAGATAAATGAAATTATCAGGCTTTGAGGAAGACATGAAACTAGACAAGAGGACTTTTTGTTAAATAAGTGGCTCCAAAGTCAGAGCTGTTTTAGCATTTGTGTTTTGTTTAAAGTATTGTTTATTTGGTTTCCCAGGCTACACTAGCGTGCTAGAGGGCAATTCAGAGGAAGGTGTGTAGGTGTGTGTATGTGTGTGTGTGTGTGTGTGTGAGTAACTGTAGCAAGTCAGTGCTACAGTAGCAGGGACAGTAACAGGACAGCAGAAAACTCAGTTCTCAGTGCCAGATCTGTGAGACCCCAGGAACAGAGCAGCCAAGGCTGTCTACTGAGTGGTGACAATAGGTATTCTCAGCTTCTGAGGACATCTTGTTTCACAGCCTCTGGTTTCCTGATGTGTTACTCTTGATACATCAGCGAAGGGCTCAGCTACACTGTGCTGTTTTCTTGTGATATTGCAGACCCCACTCAGGGCCTTGAACATGCTAGGCAGCCATTATGCTTCTGAGCTACAAGCGCTACTGTGCTTTATTAGTTTAAGGCAAAATTGTAGTGAAATTTCAAAGAAATAAAATCAATGGAAATGATTAAACTGTTTCTAGTACTTCAAGATAAAAATCGAGTTTATCTAGAATAATTATAGCCAACCTCTCAGTGACGACTCCTTTCATAACAATGTCAGACAAATGGAGTTGCTGAAATTGTCTTTGATACTGAAGAAAATTTAAATATACATTTATACAGAAACTTGCCCCCCCAAGGGAATTCCAGTGGAAATAGTCATTATCTTTAGGTAAACACACCCCTGCTGATTCATGACTGACAGAACTGCTCCCATAAGCAGCAGCTTCATTGTAAATGACTCAATATGGCGCTCAGATCTGAATGCTCTGTGGACCAACTTTGTCCTTTGTATCCTGAGTTACAGCATAGTGTCTTTCTCCACTGTGAGTCTAGTGGGCTCTCCTCAAACCATGTGTCTGTTTTCTGTAGAACATCTCTTTGAAGTCCTTTCTCATGTCTGTACCCTCAGAGGGAGTTTTGGATATCCCACTTTGCCTATATTTTAGATCAGAACACTGGAAACATAGTTGACAGGGTTCTTCAAGATGTCTGTCTGATTTGCTTTTGACAACGAGATGAATTGTTTGTTGATCTGTTTTTTGCTGTAGTGGTGTCTTGCCTTTAGATCGCTTGTTCTCTATCTAAATGGGCCCCTTGGCTTACTCCACGTGAGTAATGCAGAGTAATAAAACTGCTACACAATGGTGACTCCCCTGGAATGACTTTTAAGCATATTGAATTCTTATCGATTTGTATTTTGTATAATAGCATTTCTGTTGTATCCATTAGCATTTTTTGTTCTAAGACTCTGTTATTTCCTCTCTTTTGGCAAAAGCAAATGGATCTCAAAAAGCAACTTACAGAACTATAAAAAAAAATAGTGCTCTGGTGAAGAAAATTTGTTGCAAGTAGTCATTGCTTCGTTTACATATAAATGGATGGGGAACAGACTTTGAGAAGTAACTCAGTTTATAAACAACAAAAACAGAAAGGCTAAGCTTTTTTCTATCATTTTGGCTTTCAGAGCTAGGTTCTTATACTGTAGCTCAGGCTGGCCTGGAATAGAACGCAATCCATCTTAGCTACCTGAGGGAACATCACACCCAGCTTTCTTCTCTGTCATGTGGGTGCATGTGTGGGCACCCAGGCCACAGCTCGTGGGCAGAGGGCAGCTTTCACCTTCCATCTGTTGAGCAGGGTCCCGCTCCTCTCTTCTATCCGCTCATGAGTTGCAGTTGCACACTCCAGGCTGTCTGGCTCAAGAGCATCCAGCCAAAAGCCTGCTGTTTTCCACTTCCCAGTTCTCTGCAGGATTTCAGGGATCACAAGTGATTGCCATATCCAGCTTCTTACTTGCCATCCATAGATTGGACGTGGGTCCTCAGGCCTGCAAGGTTAGTAGTGTCTTTGCCTCCTGAGTCATCTTCCCAGCTTCTGCCACCCCCTCCTTTTCTTTAAAAATATTTTTTCATACAGAAATTCTCAATCTTATCAAGTTCAGAAAATGTTGAACTCTTAAGGTTAATGAAAGGGCGATTTTTCAGGCCTTCAACACGAGCAACACATTTTGCTTATCCCAAATTCAGGCATTCGGTAGGCATAGGAATCTACTGTATACATCGACGAACCCCTGGGCCTTTTCTCTTCAAAGTCTGAGCTAAAACTTCATTGCTTTTACAGTAAACTGTGAAAATTATTGGCAGATGTTGGGACATGGGCTCATTTGTTTTTATGAAGCCCCAATTCAAATTTAAAGTAACTGCAAGACATTTATACCAAATAAAATTCCCTGAAGTTCCTTATTTTTTCCTATGTTAAAAGCAGTTAATAACTTGGGATAATGGTATGTATAGATAAATTTGTATGTGTTATTGTTGGCATACGGCCAACTACCTTTTCCTTCATCTCTTACCAACTTGAAAAAAAAAGATCAAACATTTACTCAACAACTGAAATGTTTGGTTTTTTTTTCACCTCCAACTGTTACTTCAGTTTGCCTGTTGTTTCATTGGGACTTGAAGCCAATAGCATCAGGGGAAAACTACATCCTAATGCACTTGAAGTCTTTATGCTAAATAGTCTGTTTCTTATTCCCACACCCTTTTCTTTATTCTCAGCTGACATTAATCTGACAATTTTTTGCTTTCTTCCTCTTCTTCTTCTCCTTCTTCTTCTATTTCTGTATTTTTATCAGTGATTCCATCACTATTGGAGAGACTTTCAAAGTAGAATGGAATCCGGCCCTGGGCTTTATTGCTTTTTCTTGCTTTCACCTACCTTTGCAGGAGGGTGATTTAACCAACTAGAGTAAGGCAGACAAAAGGCAGTCAAAGGGGTCAGCGGTTAGCTTTTTTCTGTGTAAAAGAGTTGTCCGTTTTGTTTTAGTTATTATAGGGAGGAAGAGAATCAAAGAATTTTGGTCCCTGCACAATCTACAGTCGGGGCTGCTATAGCATCATTCCTCCACATCCTGTCCACGTTGTCTAGACAAGGACTGCATCTATTCCCAACGACCTAAGGATACACCAAAGTGGCTCACAGAAAACCTTTCACTAAGTCACACTGCATCAAATGGTGCTAATTTTAAGTAGGCCACCTAGGTGCACCCCGCGAAACAACACCCGCTCGCAGGGAAAAAAAAAAATTCCACATTTTAGAATCACGTTCCCGCAATGTCGTGAAAATACCGTCCACCTGGAACTCATCAATCTGGAATTGGGGCGGGGCATCAAATATCTGTTATTTGATTATTAAACCGGTGGAGAGGAGCAGTCTCCCGGCTTAACACCTACAGAGGCCTACCCAACACTTCCGGCATGTTAATGTGTGAGTGTACTGACTCCATCATTTATGATCCCATGGCTGTGGGGTGTCTCTTCTCATTTGCAGCCCCTTCACTCGTCCGTCACGACTCCTAAGGACGCCGCCTGCGTGGGCTGGGCATTTGATCTGGGGCGGCCAAACAATTCCTGACTTTTGTTCTCTGGCCCGAAAGGTGAGCGGCGCCCGCATCACAGGCGCCAACGAGAGCCCGCGCGGGAGCGGTGGCGGGGCCCCACCTGTCCGTCCTGAGCCCTGCGGCTCTGCCCTGCGGCCGCGCTGCGGCTGCGGCTGGGGCGCGCGCCGCGGACGCCGCGGACGCCGGTACGGGGCGGCAGTTGGGCTCCACGGGTACAGCCCCGGCGTCCGCGGCGCGCGCCGAGACCCCGGCGACCCGGCGCTCCCGGCCGCGCGAGCGCGCTCGGTTGGTGCGCGCGCCGCTCCGCCTCGCCCCGCCCGCCCGCCCGGCGCGCGCCCCCCTGCGCGGCCGGGGTGGATCCGGCGCACTCCCCTCCCCCGAGCGCCGGCGGCGGGCGCTGAATGAGAGACGCCGGACTGCTCTCGGCCGGGCGAGCGCTGCCTCGGAGCTGCGGGCGAAGCGGAGGCGACGGCCGCGGCTGCACAGGTCGGCGTGGCGGGCGGCCGTGCGGGGAGGCGCGGGCGATGGCGGCGGCCGCGCTGCGCGGCGCGGGAGGGCGGGCTGCGGGTCGCTCGCGATCCCGCCGTGGCGGAGGCCCCGGCGTCGCCTCAGCGCCTCAGGTGAGCCGGGGCCGGGCCCCTCCGCGCCGGCCACACCCCCCTCCCGGGCAGGGCGCCTGCACCCCGCAGCGAGCCTAGGCGGGTGACCTGTTGCGGGGCCGAACCGCCTGCGGAGCGCGGGGTGAGCGGCGGCGTCGCGGCCGAGGCCGCGCGCGGACACGGAGCGGGGGCGGGGGGAGGGGGCTCCCGCACCGCCGCGCTATCTGCCCGCAGCGTCCGGAATTCCTTTGCAGTGTGGGCTTAGGCGAGCTCGTAAACACCGGGCTTGGGGAGGTGATGGGGAGCTGACCTGGAAGGGAGCCCGGACCCGTGCGCTGCCGCGGCTCCCCGCCCCCCTCGAAGCGCTTTTCCTGCCGCCGTGTGCGGTGTAGACGCAGGCGGGTTTCAGGGTGCGTGGGCGTGTTTGGGAAGACGCTGCGAGCTGATAGGAGGTACCTTAGTACGAATGTTAATTTGTTTGAGCTGGGAGGGGTGAGGGAGGAGGAAGAAAGGGGCCTGATGGTCGCTGTGGAGGAGGGGCGTTTGCAACCCGAAATCTCTCTGCAGAAAGCACTCCACAGAAGCATCCAGTGCCTATTGTTTAGGATCGGAGGATGAAAACACGCGCAGCAGTTAATTGAGCCTTTCCCCGTAGGTGCTCTGCGTTCCCCGCCTCTTCTTAAGTACCCCTAGAGCTTTGTTTCTGTACCAGTGTTTGCTTGGAGTTGACTTTGGTGTTGTTTGTTTAATGTTTACCGTCTGGTGGACTCGAGGGCTTTGAAGATGACCATTAGAATTTTGAGGAACTTTTCGTACCCTGCATGCAGGAGTACCGCAGTGCCACAGTGCCACAGTTTCTAACTTGCAAACTGTAAAGCGTGTTTCACCCAGATATGCTTGTTCGGGTTGTAGCATCACAAACATAGTAAGTGCAATACTGTTAACTGCTGAAGTGGGATTTATAACCAAACTATTATTTTAATAATGATAACCTCTGTCGAACATGTGTGGTAGTGAAGCTTTGAAATGTGGAAAATTACTTGTCTTAGCCACATCGTGTGTTTATTAGAGTTCCTTTGAAATAATAAGACCTCCCCATTCCTTTATATTTCACCTTGCACAGAGTTTAGGAATTTGACTTTTTCTGGAACTATTTGTTCTCTTTGTCTTTTTACACCATATTGCAACAGAAGTTGAAAGATCCGCTTGTGTGTCAAGATCACAGTATACTTTTCTGATATTACAGTATCAGGGAGGATATACCCCAAAATTCTGAGAGAAAATACAATTTAAAAGTTAGCCGTGAACCAGATGTGCTTGAGTAATGCAATCTGTGTGCATTTAAATAAGAGCCTATCTTTTTTTAGTTTATTATGTCCTTACACTTACAATTGGGGCAGTGGTCGCGTGCGGTGAAAGATGGCTTTGTTAGTAAAATTAATTTGATTGCAAATTGAAAGTTTTTTTGTTTGTTGTTTGTTTTGTTTTTGTTTTTCTTTGAAACAGGCTCCTGGGCTCTTAACTCCTTGAGATCCACCTGCCTCTGCCTAGGAGTGCTGGGATTACAGGAATTTATGCTTTTGTCCAGAGGACAGTTTACCTATTTTTTAAAAATTTATTTGTTGCTATTGTGCCTGCATGTATGTCTGTGTAAGGCTGTCAAGTTGCAAACGGCTGTGAGCTGCCATGTGGGTGCTGGGAATTGAACCCAGGTCCTCTGGAAGAGCAGTCAGTGCTTTTAACCTTTAAGCCATCTCTCCACACCTTGAGTACCTGCTTACTGTTGTAGTCCCAGGAGATGTCGAGGGATGCTGCAGAATAAAACTAGGTGTGTGCCGTGATAGAGAGATGATGGTAAGTGGGCAGGTCTGTTAGTTTAAAAGTTGAAGAAGTAAAAACTCCGGATGCCTTTTGAGTAAGGACGTTGCCTGCATTTTTCCTTCTGAGAATAGAAGGAGCCATTGGTGAACAAAGGCATCAGGACCTTTGTTTTAAACTGTGTCTGTGTTTATACATAGTGGGTATCTGGTTTCCAAACATACTCAAAATACACTCTACCTGGAGTCAGAGGGTGTGTGTGGTTTATATGTGGCTAAGCAATTATACTTGTGGCTTATATACTTTGTGTGTGTGTGTGTGTGTGTGTGTGTGTGTGTGTGTGTGTCTTATATACTTAAAGGTTTGCTGATACTCTTCTCTCAGCACTTATTTGTTTGCAAGAGTCGTTAAGAAAAGTAAAACACTGCCCTCCCTCCACTGAAACGGTACTCTATCATCCTGTTGTAAAGGGAAAATCGTACTGGAAGTGAAGAATCTCATGTGACGTGGTCATTTTATGCTGTGATTAATAATGAATGGGACACCCATTGTCATAGGTTTTGCACATTTCAAAGCTTTAAGTATTTATGAATATGCTGTTACTCCTTCTTAGGACTGTTGATAACCAACCTTTACCCTATATAGACATTCTTCTCTCCATTCCAGAGTGGGAGGCCCAGTGGGAGGAAGCATGCAGTGGCCCAGCCCCAGGCTGCAGCTCTTACCAGAGTGTGATGGAGGCATGCAGTGGCCCAGGCCCAGGCTGCTGCTCCTACCAGAGTGTGATGGAGGCATGCAGTGGCCCAGGCCCAGGCTGCTGCTCCTACCAGAGTGTGATGGAGGCATGCAGTGGCCCAGGCCCAGGCTGCAGCTCCTACCAGAGTGTGATGGAGGCATGCAGTGGCCCAGGCCCAGGCTGCTGCTCCTACCAGAGTGTGATGGAGGCATGCAGTGGCCCAGGCCCAGGCTGCTGCTCCTACCAGAGTGTGATGGAGGCATGCAGTAGCCCAGGCCCAGGCTGCAGCTCCTACCAGAGTGTGATGGAGGCATGCAGTGGCCCAGGCCCAGGCTGCTGCTCCTACCAGAGTGTGATGGAGGCATGCAGTGGCCCAGGCCCAGGCCCAGGCTGCTGCTCCTACCAGAGTGTGATGGAGGCATGCAGTGGCCCAGGCCCAGGCTGCAGCTCTTACCAGAGTGTGATGGAGCCATGCAGTGGCCCAGGCCCAGGCTGCTGCTCCTACCAGAGTGTGATGGAGGCATGCAGTGGCCCAGGCCCAGGCTGCAGCTCTTACCAGAGTGTGATGGAGGCATGCAGTGGCCCAGGCCCAGGCTGCAGCTCTTACCAGAGTGTGATGGAGCCATGCAGTGGCCCAGGCCCAGGCTGCTGCTCCTACCAGAGTGTGATGGAAGCATGCAGTCAGTGGCCCAGGCCCAGGCTGCAGCTCTTACTAGAGGGGACACACCTGAGCGGTTAGTGTACTGCTACTCTCCAGAAGTTTCTAAGAAGCTTTTAAATGCTAATCTATTAGCTGAAATTGACTTTGTTGTCTCTAAAAGTATGTGAAATGAACATATACAGACTTTTGAGAACAAAGTACATTAAAATGTGTAATGTTTCTTGAATATGAGGTTTTTGTTGGCTAATGTTTGCTTTTGAAAGAGTGGCTTTGTCTGCATTTCACACTTTTTAATTGTTAGTGTTCGGTGAAAACATAATTCAGATAGCATGAAATTACCTTAGTGTTAGTCAGTCAGTCCCTTGGAAAAGAGTGAGTTTATTGCATTACCTTATAATTACTTCCTTAAGATGGTTTAAATTCCCATTAGTTCCTTTTTAGTGAGAGAATGAAGATTGGATATGATAAAATCTCAGTATTTTCCAAATTAATCTTTATCCTTCTTCATGCTTCATAGTTTTACTTTCTTTGATTCTCACGTTACTCAAGAACTCAGGCTAAATATTCCAGATAGGTTTTAAACATCCACCTTTTCCTTCCCTGTCCCTCCCTCTGTCCTCCCCTCGTCCCTTTTTAGAAAAGTGCCTGACACTTGGACAGTCTTCAGTTATCGGTCAGAGGTTATGGACAGAGAGGAAAAATAATTGATATCAAATGATGTGATCA
This sequence comes from Acomys russatus, assembly GCF_903995435.1. Lineage (NCBI taxonomy): Eukaryota > Metazoa > Chordata > Mammalia > Rodentia > Muridae > Acomys > Acomys russatus. Next base: position 53,372,027 of record NC_067142.1, on the reverse strand, counting down.
CTTTGCTTTTTTTTAATTAGTACTTTAACTAATGCAGTTGTATGTTTAAAATGTTACAGAACAAGACTTTTAATAAATCCTTTGTCCCTCCCTCATCTCTTCATGACTTCCCTCCTAGGTCCTGCTCAGAGAGCTTCAGGTTTTGATACTATTGGCTGTTTCTTCTGATACTTCATGTCTTTTTTTATTTTTATTTTTTTCCTTCTGGCAGGAGTACATGGTTCTGCAGCTGTGTTTTTCAACTTTAGCTTTTTTGTTTTGTTTTGTTTTTGTTTTCTGTTTTTCTTTTTACAGTGGTTTTGCTTTAGGATTCCTTCGCTACCTTGAACTTCCTCTATTGTCTTCCCTGTATTGTGATGTCATACTTTTGGTTACAGGTTCATTGTTTACAATATTATGGTTCTGTAAATATGCTTAACAGTTGAACTGGGCAGTATACTGTGATTAAATTTATTGGCATCAGGTTTTCCTCTGTATTTGTCCTTACTTTCTTATTTGTCCCCCCCTCCCCTGTAGTCTGTCCAAATTTACAAACACATAGGGTAACAGAAAGCAAAGTTTTTAAACGTTGGGAAAGCCCCTCCCAAACCCTCTGTTTCTGTTGAGACCTGCAGTGTTGCTCAGCACTTGGGTTGTGCAGCGTGAGCCTGTGGCTCCCTGTCATTTTGCCTCTGCCAGGCGCCCTGTGTGACTGTGCTGGAGCCTGCACTCTCTGCATCCGTGTCTTCCTCTTTCCTCAGCTTATTTTCTTGTTTCAGTGAGTTGCATCTTTTGTGACATACATATGGCTCATAACTTATAATCCCAGTGCTTGAAAGCTAAGGCAGGAGGATTGCTGGGAGTTCCAGGCTGGTCTGGGCCAAAGTGTGAGACTGTTTCATAACTCACAAGATACGTATGGCAAGGTGAACTTTTCGAATTGTTTATGTTGCTGAAAATACTTTGTCCTACCTTGATCACTGACTGGGCTAGATCCTGAATTAAGATGATAATTTTTCCTTGGAATAGAAGGGGTTGCTTATGATTTCCTGCCTTCAAGCTGTTGAAAGGTCTTAGTGCCATTCAGACTTTTCTTCCTTTACTTGTGACATGGCCTTAAGATTTTTTTCTTTGTCCTCAGAATGTCTGATGTAACCTTGGTATTTTATGTGTCAAGTCTTCATTTCTGATGCACAGAACTTAGTGGGTCATGCAGCCAGTGAGCGGTGCAGGTAGAGTGAGCGGCAGCCTTTGTTCACTGAGCCCTAGTTTGCTGCTCTGTAGAACGTGATAGCAGCTGCAGGTGGCGCGCAGGTGGCAGGCCTTGGAGCTTGCAAAGCCTTCATCTAGCTTTGCATCTGCTTTACCAGTAGAACTGTTACTCTAGAAATGGGAGGGAGAGAAGGCAGAACGTGGAGGGACTTGATGGTGATAGCTTCAAGCACCATCTGAGGGTTTGTGTTTACGGGAATCGCTCATCAGCGGAGAGTATGAATAAATGACATCATCAGAGTGATGGCGGAGGAATACCGCAGAAATGGTAGTGCGATCGCCAGGCTCATCTGTAGAGCTAAGCTCTGATTTTGTAAGTTGTTGTGTGTGCGTATGATGTATGTATGAATGAATAATATAGGTGCATGTGTGTGAAAGTCTTTGTTCTAGCTTCTCCCTTGTATAAGACAGTATCTGTTGGCCACTGCCTACACTAGGCCAGCTGGCCTGCTTTTAGGGATTCTCCTGTCTCTGCCTCCCATCTTGCCTTGGAGCTCTGTGATTACACATATGCACTGCTGTGTCCAGCTTTACGTGGGTTCTGAGGATTCGAACTTACGTCTTCACCCTTGTGCTGCAAGGTTTTACCCACTGAGCCATCTTTGCAGCTGTGCTAATTCTGTGTTCCTAAAGTTTCATACTCCTAAAGTTTCATAAAGATATCTTACTATTGATTTCTAGTATGTAAGGTAAGAGATCCCTGCTCCCCCAGGTCTTGCTATGTAGTAGTGGATGACCTGGAATTCACTATGTAAACCAGGCCAACTTCAAACTTCTGGCAGTCTTCCTGCTTTTTGATAACTGGAGTTACAGGAGTGCAGGAGCGGTCCCCCATGCCTGTAAGCGCACTCTTTTTAAGTACTTATTTATTTTATGTACATTGGTGTTCTTCTGCCTGCTTGTACGTGTGTGGGTGGGTGTCAGATCCCCCTGGGACTGAAGTTACAGACAGTTGTGAGCTGTCATGTTGGTTATGGCAATTGAAACCAGGTCTTTTGGAAGAGCAAAGGACTCTTAACCACTGAGCCATCTCTCTAGTCCAGCATTTCTTTTCCTTTTTTTTTTCCCTTTCTTTATTTTTTTTTAAGTCTTTGATTAAAAAAAAAAAAGATTAAGAAACACTTTCTAGTGTCAGTGTTAACATTTGAAGTTTCTAAAATACAAGTAAGTGCTGGGCTCATCAAATCTTTCTGTATTGTTATAAGTAATATAGGCGTTTCCTTGATTAATAATAGGATGTGTTGTGTTAACGCTGTTTTTTGTTGCGTTTGCTTTATGTTCTTGACTGCAGCCTCGACTGTGATGAACTCCTCCCACACGCCGCCTCCCTGCTGAGTTTGCTGGTGTCTTAGAGTTTGCTTTTTTAGTCTTCATTTATAGGATTTATATGTATGCATTTTGGTTTTCTTCAGAGTTTTGCTAAGTTTAAACTACACTGTAAAGCATTCTCTTTTCTCAGTATCTGAAACAGTTTCCTAGAGGTACCTGCACAGAATGTGAGAGGTGAGCAGGACGGTTCTAGGACTCAGGGTGTGTCCTGGTGATGAGTACTTAAATGCACCCAGCATGTACGTGGCCCTGGGTGTGTTCTACTTCATCCACACTTAAAAGTCCTAGAAGAAAATAAGTCTATGTGGATTTCATAGGTGAAAGGGGTTTTGTTTTGTTTTGTTTTGTTTTGTTTTAGTAGAGCACAAAAAGTACTAGCCAGAAAAGTAAAGATTTTAGTGTGTATTGACAGTATCTAGACATCAAGGAATAGTTTTAAGAGAACAAAAGGGCAAATGGCAAATTAGAAAATGTACTTATCTCTGCCAGAGGGCTTGTATGGAGTATATTTTAAAGACACATCATTCTGAAAATGTACAAACAAATGGGTGAACACTCTGGATAGGTATTCACAAAATGAAATGTCCTAATGGCCAAGACAGCACAGTACTTCTCTGTCAAATTCAGAAAGGTTTAATTTAAAATGACAGTGTAATGTTGTCCCCCAGAATGGTATTAACAAAAATGCTGGAAGCACAGTGTTGACCAGCACGGAGAGAGGTTTGACTTGGGAGAGTCCCTCAGCAGCATCTGCTAAAATCCTGCGCGTATGTTCATGGATCCAACAGTCACACTGCAGAGAGCACGTAACCTGTCAGCTGCTCCAGTCCTTTCATTCTCTGCAGATAGAAATCAGGAGTAGGTGAGAAACTGTTAGAGTTGGACAAACTCTGAGTGCCTAAGGCCTAGGAGTCGCAGTAGCAGACCCAGAGGCCCTGTAGCTTCAGTCTGTGAGAACTGAGTGCCCCTACTCCCGGCTTTAACCCCAGCAGCAGCTCTTTGGCTTCAAGCAATAGCGAGCAGTTGCAGGCAGCCACTGTGGCTACGGCTTAATATGACAGCTCTGAGTAAGCTTCTGGCATGCTTTGGATATTGGGTGCACAGTCCCTATAGTAGCTAGTGCTAACAGCTTTTCATCCTACCTAGGGTGTCGGGACCCTTGGTCCTTGAGACTTGGCAGGTCCCTGACCTCTAACAACTGTGCCCCACAGTTTCTTGTCTGGGCTGTGCCCTTTATTGCCCACCGTCCCTCCTGCAGTCTGTGCACACTTCAGTTGTTTCTGGCTGTTGCTGCTGCCTTGGCTGCTGCTTTCATTGCTCTGCTACATTTTCTGCTGAGTCCTCTTGATGTGACCAACTCACCATACTGTAAGAGCGATAGAGATAAAAAGTAACAAGGGAAGACCACTGAGAAGCCTATTGTGGGCCTAATGCTGCAGCACTTGGGGGTCAGCATGGGAGCCTCCTGACTCCTCCCTCTGTGAAAATGGCTGCTAGGGTCCAGTGGGGCTTGCAAGTCAGCATTGACTAGAATGGTGCTTTAGAGGTCCAGAACTATGCTCAGACAACTGTTGCTGTAGTGTTCCCTCCAAGACAAGCCTAGAGTGCATAAAGAGGTTAGGTTGCTACTAGGGCAGTTCCTCTGGCTGCCAAAGGGACTGTTTGGCCTGCTGTCATCTACTCTGGGCAGCCAGGCACCAGGGAAGGCTCTAGCAGCTGTCAGGCAGTCAGGTCAGCCTGCCCCAACAGAGCTTATATAATAGAAAGTAAACATTCAGGGGGTGCTACAACAAAGATCTTCCACTGACTTCTGTAGTGCTTTAATAGTGGTTACCAGTGCTGTAGTCTTAGTCACACACGTTTGCTCGTTTTGTCTGTCTCATGCACAGTAGAAGTCAGCCAGATTGCATGTCTGTTAGTACAGCAGTCAAAGTACATGCACATTAGAAAAAAAAAAAAAACCCATAAAATTTCATATCCTTGGAATAAATGGAGAATTGGCACTAAATGACACCAAAGTGTCTGCCATTGAGGCTACAGAACATCTGCGATACAGAACAGTAGTGAAAACCACCGCCCTCCCCACACCAGGTGTTCTCCAGCATTTAATTTGTGTGTAAAAGTCAGAATGATTTAACTGTCCTTAAAGAAGGTAGAATATTAGTTTAAGCTTAATTTCTTTCTTTTTTTTTTTTTCTTCTTTTTTTTCCCCATTTGTTTTTGTTTTGCGAGACAGGGTTTCTCTGTGTAGCCTTGGCTGTCCTGGACTCACTTTGTAGACCAGGCTGTCCTTGAACTCACAGATCCATCTGCCTCTGCCTACCTGAGTGCTGGGATTACAGGCATGTGCTACCACGCCTAGCTAATTTCTTTATTTTCCTCTGCTGCTTTTTCTGCTCTGCAGCCTCCCTGAATTTACTTTCCTGTTCTATAGACTCCTGGTGCAGTGTTGAGAGGGTTTTGTTTAAGCCAGCTTTGGAACTGTTATCCTCTTGCCTCTGCCTTCCAAGTGCTGAGATTATGGGCATGCATTACCTGGCCCTGGATTTTTGCATGAAAATGAATTGTATATATTAGTTGTACATATTAGTGGAACTCAGAGCGGGACTTCAACCCTTGCATGCATCTTGTGCTAATCAAATCTAGCCCTATCTTCATTCTCCCCCTACTGACCTCTAGTAGTGACTATGTACATTTAGGGGGACTTGATGTGTGTGTGGGTTCACTTTTTAAAAGTACATTTATCTCTCTACCTGTCTATCTATCATCTATCGTGTGTGTATGAGTGTATGTGGCATGGTGTGGTTTGTGTGTGTGTGTGTGTAGGTCAGAGGACAGCTTTGTGGAGTCAGTTCAGTTCTCTTGGACCTCTGTGTGGGGCCTAGGGAGTGAACTCAGGTTGCCAGTCTTGTGTGGCAAATGCCTATACTGTTGGGCTACCTCACTAGCCTTAATTTCCCCTATTTTATCTTTTGTCATGTGATTTACTATATTTTATTCACCCTAAGTTGGCTTCTATTATAATATTCACTATTTAGCGTACATCTATGAAAACAAACATAAAAATGACAGCATCCTGTTTAGATATTTTAAAGGGTAAGGAAATGGATACTTTGAAATCAATGAAACCTATTTAGTCTGTGGCTTAGATTTGCTTTAGTGAGACCTTTTTGTTGTTGTTGTTCCTAATGTAAGTTGGAAAATGAATTTGTCTATGTCTGGAGAAAAGGCTTAGTGGTTAAGAGCATTGCTGTCTTGGGGGACCCAGGTTCAGTTCCCAGTCTGTCTGCGGCAGTTCCAGGGGATATGACACTTCTTGGTGCACATACATACATGCAGGTAAAACACTCACAAACATAAAATAAAAATAAATAAATCTTAAAACAAGACTTTTCTTGATGAAAGTGTATTCCTGAGCTACATCGCAGTCCCAGTTTCCTTTTTTTGTAAAGCGGGCATCTGTAGAATCTCTGTGAAGGTAAGTGACAGCGTGTTAGTAGAGACCACACCCTCTGAATTCCAGACACCTGATGCAGCTGCAGCGTAGTGGCTCTTATATCTGATCAGCTGTGATACAGAGAAATAGTTTAGAATTGATCAGAGCTTTCCCGGCCTGGGATTAACTTAGAAAATCCTTGTGTATTCGGTGGCACTTCTGTGCATGTGCCAAACCTTGATAGACCCTGTAGGGTTTGTAGGCAAGTGATTTCAGGATTGATCACCAGAACTCTTAGTCTGTAAGTGTTCAGAAGTTGTCATTTAGGGGTGACTTCTGCTGCCTTTCTCTTAGGTTCGATATTTTTGTGTGTTTGTACCCCATTTCTCAAGTCAGAACATGAGTGAGGAAACTGAAACATCTTGAGGGTTTTACTGACAAGCAGCTAACTTTCGCATCTTTTCGGCAGGTGGTGGTTCTTGTTTTCTGTGTGCGTAGTACTTCAGAATGTGGCCCAGGTATCATTGTTTACAGCTTGGGGAAAGACAAAACCTTCTGTGTGAAACCACAGCAACTCACATCAGATAGTACACATTTATACATCAACTGGGAGAGTACTAGCTTTTCACAGGAGGCAGCACTCAGGAGTGGTGTAGCCCCTATGGAAAGGCCATACAAATACTGAAGATAAGGCAGAAAGAAAGTAGTCCTGGTGGCTTACTGTATTTAGAGGGCTTATTTGGGAGGGGGTGGGAAGTGCAGCTTATTAGGCAGGGCAGGGCAGGTTTTGAACCCTTGAAAATGAAGCAGAATAGATGAGCTCTGAGATACGCCGTGCAGTCAGCCACTGGTTTTGAGCGTCTTGCTCCATTTCCTTCTCAAGGCTGAAGAAAGTTTGTGATTGAAGATTGGAGAAATCTAAACTGCTTAGAATGTGTTGAAAAGAGAGATGTCTTTTACGAATATATTACAGTCTTCCTAAAAGAAATATTTTAAAAAACATTGATAGAAAATAACATTGCTAAGCTTTTCTTTCTGTTAACCAGTCTTAGATAGTTATGTAGCAGAAAAAAGGTGTAAATTTTTATTGCAAGTAAAAAAGCTAGATGATAGAGGCCGGAACTCACCTGCCAAAGTTTTATTCTCTCTCGTTTGTTCTTTTTTTCTTTTTCCAAGACAAGGTTTCACTGTGTAGCCTTGGCTGTCCTGGACTCTTTGTAGACCAGGCTGGCCTGAACTCAGCAGTCTACCTGCCTCTGCCTCCCAAGTGCTGGGATTAAAAGCATGCCCCACCATCCCTGGCCTGGCTCTCTCTTGTTTTCTCTCTCTCTCTCTCCCTCCCTCCCTCCCCCATTCCCTCTCTCCCCCTCTCCCTATCTCCCCTTCTGGAATTCAAACTCAGGGTCTTACATGTGTTAGGCAAGTAAAGTACTCAACCAACTCAACTGCATTTTCAGCTGTGCCAGAGGTTTTTAAAAGATTGCTCTATGTGGGTTTGAACTTCAGGAAACTCACAATACTATTGAAAACTTCTTTTGCTGTACTTGTTTTTCCAACCAGTGCTTGCAGCTGTCAATTGGCTATAGTAACTGAAGACTAATGTGGACCAGAAGATAAACTATAGGAATGAAAATTTCATCTATTTAGAATGAGAAATGATAGTTGGCAATAGGTTTTCTTCCTTTTATTCTCTTGATATAGTATAGAAGACCAGACTAAACAGTAGTTGGAGCAGAGACAGTGAGATGGCCTAGCTGGTAAAGGTGGCTGCTGCCAAGCCTGAGAGCCCATATGTAGAAAGATAACTGATTCCTACTTCTGCAAGATGTCCTCTGACCTTCACATGCATACTGGTCTATGTACCTACACATACACACAGTACAAATGAATGATATGTATATAAAATATAATTTTTAAAAACTGAAAAATCAGTAGCTGTACCCCTGACCCATGTTGCAAATATGTGATGCTGTTGTAAATTATATGATCTCCTTAGTAATGACCAAATGTGTACCCATCGCTGCTTAGTTACTATAGCTAGACAGATTAGAACAGTTTGAGCTCCAGATTAGCAGTGGTTCATCTGACTCAGTGTCCTGTAATTCCTTTGAAGGAAATTTGCTTTTTGCCCAGAACACTGCATACCTCCATGGCTATGTTTCATGCAACTGTACTGCAATAGATGGTTCAGCATTGGCCATTTGACTTAGGGGCCGCTAAAATGGCTAAAGCTATGTAGCAATGTGGGGTTATTTGGTTAGGAAAATAAAATCAGTTATAGCAAACATGGAGTTAATTTGCTGTTAGGCTAAGAGAACTGAAGCTGGAAGGCTGCATTATATTAGAGTCCTGTAAAAACTAGTTTAAAGAAGTGGAAAATAATTCTAATCAGAGGCTGTGAATTACAGCACATTTAAAGGAGAAGAGGAAGCTGTGTAGTAAGCAGAAAAGAACTGGGCATATTTGCGTAGACAAGCACAAGCTACATGCTCTGAGAGAACAAGCTATAAAGCAGGTGACTGTTCTTCCCTGTAATGAATCCTGTCTTAGCTACTTTTCTGTTGTTGTGATAAAACTCTGTGACCAATAGCAACTTGAGAAGGAAAGGGCTTATTTCAGCTTACACTTCCAGGCAGCAGTCCCTCACTAAGGGAAGTCAGCACAGGAACTTGAGGCAGGAGCTGCTGCGGAGGCCATGGAGGAGTGCTGCTTACTGGCTTGCTCCTCTGGCTCCCTCAGCTTGTTTTCTTATACCCCAGAACCACCTGCCCGGGGGCGACACCACCCTCAGTGGTCTAGGTCCTCCCCTGTCACTCACTAACAAGAAAACGCAGTGCAGACTTTCCTTAGGCATATCTTATGGAGCCGTAGCTCAGTTGAGAGCCTCTCTTCTCAAAATGACTGGCTTGTGTCAAGTTGCCATAAAACTAGCTGGCACAGCTACTGTTCTTGAGACCATTTCAGCTTCCTACTAGCCCCCTCAAAGATTGTCAATTTCAGTATCAGAGTTTTAGCTTTAAAATGCAGACTCTATCTTTTAACACCTATATTAAGTGGGTAAAGTTCTGTTTTGTTTCATCCTGTGAGTGATGGGTCTTACTATAGCTGAGTGTGACCTAGAACTCGCTGTGTACCACAAGCTGGCTTTGAATTCAAGCAGTCCTCCTGCTTTTCAAGCGCTGGGATTACAAGCACGAGCCACTCACTAGTCTGGGCTCAGGGTGTTCAACTTCTGTCTCATTTCACACCTGCAAAAGGAGCGTCCTCATAGTATTTTGCTTCATATAGGTGATGTGAGGGTTGAAAATGATATATGCAAAGCTTTTACAACAATGCTATACACAAATAGTGTCTAATACAGTAACATGTATTTTTATGTAATGCTGTCTGAGGTAATTAGATTTCCTTTTTTTCCTTTGTTTTATTGTTAGCAACGATTATCAACTTGAATTACCTGTAGTTACTTATTTCACTCTAAGCCCACAGGTGGGTTGCTAAAATAACTAGGATATAGGATATATACATATATACAGTGTGACCACTAGTACCTGCTATTTATTGGGCACTTATAAGAGACATGATGGTGGTCTAAAAGGGGTTTTTTTTTTTTGAGGGGGAGGAGTTAATTATATTATTATAATTTATTTAATACTTTAAATTTTTTATTTTTAGTTGATTATTTGGGAATCTCACATCATGCATCCTGATTACACTCACCTCCCAGTCTTCTCATGTCTGCCTCCATTCCCCCATAAGCCCCACCCCCGAAAGGAAAAAGCAAAGATTATTTTATGTTATCTATATACTCACTGGAAGATGGCCAAATTCCAAATTCCTAGCGCCCACCCCCTACCCCCCCAAGGAGAATGAGTCTTTCTCTGTCCGCATTTGAGCCAGAAACCATCAACTGAGGAGAACTTTGTGGTGGCCAGTAGGGGCGTGGCCAGTTCTCCAGTCCACCAACATTAACATGGCTTTAGATGGCAGCTGAGACCACGGACATCTGCGCAGGCTTTGGCAGAAACACCGGCCACACACATCAACACAGCCCCTGGCTGTGTTAGGGCCACTGACCCACTTATGGCCCTTGGCAGCTGCATGGGCCACAGGCCTCAACATGGCCTTAGATGGATACACACACCTCTCACATCAGGATGGCCTCCCAAAGCAGAAACCTGAGGACATCACCAAATCCTTAGCCAGTAGCGTTGATGGTCCTTCACGGAGCTCCAGTCCAGAGCTTGAGCCTTTCCTCAGCTCTGGCCTGCTCTGTTGCCTAGAGCCGAGGATTCCACTGCCCAGAGGCAGTCTCAGGGTCTAAGTGTGTGTCTGCGTAAGTCCCAGGCTGGTGCGCTCTGCCCTGCCAGCCATACTTGGCAGAGCTTGCATGTCCACCAGCCTTCCCTCTTGCCTGTCACCACATCACGTCTCCAGTTCTGCCTTTCTCCCTCTGTATACACGCTTGCTCGGTTTTTCTGTCTTTCCCACCTCAGCATCAGATACTTGTTTACTGTAGTGATGCCAGCCTCCCCACCCTTGCAGCCAAGGATGGCGCTTGTGTGTCTTGTGCCTGCCCTGGTAGTCTAAGTGTTTTATTGGTCTGAACTCCTCTGAGGTCTTCGTGGTACCCTGGTGAAGTACTGTTAGGTTTATTGGAGAAGTTGAGGACTAGGATGAGGAGTCAACTTGCCCAAAATTATATGGCATGTAAATGGCACTGTGGTAAATTAGTTTTATCTGTTTAAAAAGTGTCTGGTCTTTCTTCTGTTACATGAATGAAAAGACATCCTGCAGAATGAGAGAGATTAAGTATCTAAGGAGTTGTATCTAGGATGTATAAAGAACTCTGGACTCTCAGGACCAACCAATAACTTGATGTTTAAAAACATGCAAAAAGCTCGATAGGCGCATCACCAAGGAAGACACCTGTGCATGAAGAGATGCAATAGGCACATCACCAAGGAAGATAACACTGTACGCGAAGAGGTGCATGGTCTTTATATTAATTGAAAATTGTTACTCACTGGAAAATGAAAATTAAAATCATAATAAGCTACCACCACAGAGCAAAAATCCCCTTCATACCGAATATGTGAAAGAAAATTAGAATTCTGAACATGGCTATTGGGATTAACATGGTACAACCTCCTTAGGAGACACTTATTATAAATTTCCAGTTATTTCACTCCCAGGTATTTGATGGGATATACAGGGCCTTCATAGTCAGTGCGCACAGCAGCCTTATTTATAATAGCTCCACATGTTCATGAGTATGTAGATGACAAATTGTGATCTAGCCATGGGACAAAAGACAGCAACAGAGCTGACTGTCTAACCAGGGATGCTCAGCCTTCCTAATTCTGTGACTCTGAATACAGTTCCTCATGTTGTGCTGACCCGCAACCGTAAAAGTATTTTGTTGCTACTTCATAAATATAATTTGCATCCCATGAAAGTCTTCACTTACCAGGAAAATGGGACAGAGGGGAGGACATCCTATTGGGACTTTAGGTGAGAGAAGCATGGGAGAATGGGGAAATAGAAGGATCCAGAGGGTCCTAGAAACCTACAAGAAGAACATTATGATGGGCAGATCTGGGCCCAGGGGTCCTGCTCAAACTATGGCACCAGCCAAGGACAATACGTGCAGTAAACCTCGAGCCCCGACCCAGATCTAGCCAATGGACAGGACATTCTCCACAGTTGAGTGGAGAGTGGGGACTGACTTTCACATGAACTCTGTTGTCCCATTATTTGACCACGTCCCCTGGATGGGGAGGCCTGGTGGTCCTCAGAGGAAGGATAGCAGCTACCAAGAAGAGACTTGATACCCTATGAGCATATACAGGGGGAGGAAATCCCCCTCAGTCACAGTCATAGGGGAGAGGAATAAGGGGAAAATGGGAGGGAGGAAGGAATGGGAGGTTACAAGGGATGGGATAACAATTGAGATGTAATATGAATAAATTAATAAAATATATTTAATATATATATATATATATAATTTTGCTACAGTTATGAATCATCATGTAAACATCTCTGTTTCCGATGGTCTTAGGCAACCCCTGTGAAAGGGTCAATTGACCCCCAAAGGGCTCTGATTCCCAGGTGGAGAACCACTGCAAGTAGGCTAAGTTTAAGAAGCCAGAATCTTTGGGGTGACCAAGCTTATTCACTGTTTTCATTGTGGAGGGGGAGGTGTTTTTCACATGTATGTTACCTGGGTGTAAAGTCTCAAAATATTGTTTATTTATTTATTTGGGTTTTTGATACAGTCTCCTCTGTAGCCACAGAGCCTGGATTTCAGTCTGTAACCAGGCTGGCCTTGAACTCACAGTAATCCTCTTGTCTCAAGAGTATTGGGATTACAGGCATGTGCTATCACTCCTGCCAATATAGCAAGTTCTTACAGAGTTTAAGAAATGATACAATAAAGCTGCTTCTGTGGCTATGAAGTGGATTAAAAACTACTGTACCTTTCACATAATTGTTTTAAATATATATAAAGCAGGAAAACCTTGAAATTGTATTCTTAGAAGAAAGAGCCTGGTGTGATGGTGCATATTCATATTGGAGGTCCCAGCTCTCCTGTGGCTGAGGTGAGGGGAGCAGGAGTTTGAAGCCTACCTGGGCTGTATAGTGAGATCCTGTTTTCAGTTGGGGTCCTTTGTCTCCCTCGGTACATTTGCTTTTTATAATTATCATTGGCAACTGACGGATAGAAGCATTGTGTACAGTGCACAGCAAAGTCCTCAGCAAAGAGTTAACCACTTCTGATGGCAAGTGCTCTGGTGCGAAGCCCTGAGGAAGTGTCTAAAGTCAGCCGGCTGCTCGTCATCTGACTCCTGTCCATGTGCACTCATGTGCCGAGTGTGTTAATTGGCAGAACAAGTGGCCTTTGGAGAGCATTGCATCTTCAGTCTGTGCGAATATATGGGTGGTGTGTTTGTGGGACTCGGAACCATAAAACAACCAGTGTCAGGAAGCTCGTCCATGTTGCAGTGCTTTCTTGTCTTGTGAGAAGTGTTAAAACATCAGCTCCCACACATGCAGCTCCCCAGCCTTGTCCAACAGAGGCCATCAGTACAGTTTTATTTTAAACTATGGGATGAGCTTTAATTTTTGTTTTTGAAATAACTAGTGGCTATCTTAAGTATGAAATTCATATTGAAGACTGAAGAACCAAATGTCCTCTTTGGTCAGGTTTTTACCAGTATTTAAATCATAAATAGGCCCAGACCTCCGTTCTCAGACCAGAGTCTTCAGTAGCTGTATTTGATAGTACCTGGATCGCAGTAGCTTTTTTCTTTTCCATTTAAGAACTAAAACACTTACTTTTAGCTAGTCTTTAAAAGCAGAAGCCTGAACACATTTGTTGAGGTGACCTGGTATTTCAGTACATGTACACATTGTATAAATCTGGTTATATCTATCATTTCTTTGTGATAAAAACACCCAAACTCCTTTGCTCTAGGTTTTTGAAATATACAGCGTACTGTTGTCTTTTTCCATTAAAAAAGAGCAAGGTGTATCTAAGAGGAAGATTAGGGAAAAATGATGACATCGTTGAGGCTGAAAACATTGAGCCCTAAGGCTTTGCTTATGCGGTATTTAATTCCAGGCCGCTGCAAATTCAGTTTTATTGGGATCTTAAGCTTGCTCCTACTGCAGACTCACCTGTAGCTGCTCCGGAAGGCTGGTGTTTACATGCCGTACTTGGAGTACGTGTAGAATGGTGTGTTTGCCTTGCTTTGTGTGTTACGCCCTTCTGTCACATTAAAGCTGTGTTTGTTCAAATAGGCCTTGCTTTAGACAGGAGTGGCAGACTTTCTGCAAAGGTGCAGGTGGTGTAGTGGCCCTTGGAGACTACACAGTTGCCAGTAGGGTGAAAGAAAGCTCTAAGGACTGTGGATGGGCGAGTGTGGCAGTGTTCACTGAGACTTCCTGTGCAAAACTGACTGGCTTAGGCCTGTCAGTTCCGGTTCTTCCATTAGCATTTCCTCTTTGCTGGTGAGTATTCTGGGCTGGTTCCCCTGAGGTGGATGTTTGCAAATGAAAGAAAATAGTTTGTTTCACTTGCTGCTGCCCCTTCTTACTAATGGCGGTGTGGAGTGAGCTGATGGCACGCACTGAGGGAGCAGAATGATGAATCAGCCTTAGCCTTCATTGTCACACAGACACATGCAGAGAGCAGCTCCCGGCAGGGTTACCTTGGAAAATAGCCTTGGAATTAGGCTTTCCCTTACAAATCATTTGGGAGAGGGCAAGGATCTGTTTGCGTTCTCTGCTTTTAAGGTTCCCTCACTAACTCATCAGCCACAGATGTTACTCAAATAACTTTCTAAAATAACATTACCACGACATACTACTCTCCTTCTCTAATTACTCAGAGATTTCCATCACCCAGAATGCAATTAACTGATTTTTATTAACTTATTCCCTTTAGAAAATCTTCTATAGCTGTATATCCATGAACAAAAGGATCTTAAAAGATATGTATTCAGTACACTTTTTTTTCTTTTTTTTAAATATCCTGGACAATTTGGTGGCCTGGGCTTCCTTCCTGGCCTTTCAGTTAGGAAGTGCTGACTCAGAGAAGAGCACATTTCCTCCTGGGCTATCAGGAGCCTCCTAGTCTGCTGAGGTCTGAGGAGTGTGTCTTTGATGTGCATATATCCTTTCCCAGTTGCCAAAGAATTACACATGACAATTTTATCTTTTTTTTTTTTTTTTGTACAGTTGGCATTTGGCCTACATGTATGTCTGTGTGAGGGATCCACTGGAGCTTTGGTTACAGACAATTGTAAGCTGCTTTGTAGTTGCTGGGAATTGAACCTGGGTCCTCTGGAAGAGCAGCTACTAAGCCTTCTTTCTGGCCCCAATTTTATCCATTCTTAAGGCTTTGTAATAAGTATTTCCCCTGCTATGTGAATGAAAAAAGAAAAAGGAGGGCATGACTGTTCCTAGGTATGATGGAGGAGAAAGTTCATTGTAGATATGAGGGAGAGCATAGCCAGAGGCAGACATCCGGGATAGTCCAGGGTGGATGTGACCTGGGCTGGGCCATGTGAGGAGAGGGAGTAGAGGAGAGCAAGGAGACCAAGAGGCCAACAGGGAAAAAGTGTTAAACAGTTTCTTCTTGCTAAGCCTCATCTAAAATATAAGACTTTCTGTGAATACCCTGACATTTTCTCTTTGGCAGACAAATCTGAAAGTTTTAGCAAATGAACTGTGAAAGAGAAGCCTTCCTTTGGTGGGAAGTAAAGGAGAAAATGAAAAGTGGGAACTTTCTAGCAAATGTTTCCTTGTTCTTGAGAGAGCTTCTCTTCCTCTAGGCCCTGCAGACCCCACTTTCCCATTTGTATGCCAGTACTTACCTTAGAGGGCTACAGGAACTGATGAAGGACAGTTTCCCAGTGTTCAAAACACCTGTTTGTGCAGGAAACTACCTTTTCTTGGTTACTGGATGACCAGGAAGTCATCAGAGAGCTGGTTCTCAGTTCTCAGTAAAGACAGTCTAGTGGAAAATAAGACTAGAACATCATCTAAAAAATTACAGCTATCTAATGCGTTTGTGTAGTATCAAATTGTGGTTTGATTCACATTTTCCTATTGACTAATTGATGTGTGTGTGTGTGTGTGTGTGTGTGCATGCATGTATGTGTGTGTGCATGCATGCATGTGCTTATGTAGTGCATATGGGGGCCAGGTGTCGACACTTTGTGTCTTCACTTTCCTTCTTATTTTCTGAAGACAGGATCTCTCACTGGTCTGGAAATCATTAATTAAGCTGGGCTGACTGGTCAGTGATTTCCAGGATCAGCCTGCCTCTGCCCTTCCAGTGCTTGTGTTAGAAGCATGCCTGGCTTTTATATGGATGTCAGAGATCAGAACTTGGATCCTCATGCTTGTGTAACGAGCACTTTAGCCCTGAGCCGTTTGCTGAGTTCTAGGACAAACCCTCCACTGAAAATAGTGTGTGTGTGTGTGTGTGTGTGTGTGTGTGTGTGTGTGTGTTACAAACCATTATGTAAACATAATAATTCCTTCCGTTAGTTGGTTGGTTACCAAAGTTTGGTTGGTTGGTTACCAAAGGTTGGTTACCAAAATCCTTGGTAGATCTTCAAGTACCCTATTTTAACTAGTGTGGTAGCTGGCATGATAGTGTAGACAGGCTTATAGTCTCAGGTTAAAAAGTAAGGTGGGAAGATTGTAAATTCAAGTTAAGCCTGGCAACATGGGAAAAAATAAATAAAATGTTACAGTATTTTCATATGGCCTCTACACATCTTCCAAAGCTCTAGGATATTTATAATATATAACCCAGTGCAAATGCTGTATAAAATAGTTACACTGTACTGTCTAGGGAATGATGAGAAGAACTGTACATGTCCAGGGTAATTTAAGTTTTTTCTCATATTTTATAGCTGGTTTGAATCTTGACCATTGAAGATTTTTTTTTCCCTCAAACCAGTCACCTCCTTCCTTCCTTCCTTTCCTTCCTTTTTTGAGACAGAGTTTCATCCTTGAGCTCATTATATAGCCAAGACCAGCTTTGAACTCCTGTCTCTCCTCTGTCTCCCACATACTGGGATTATAGGCATGTGCCAGCACACCCAGCTTGATTCCCCCCTCCCCCCCAGCAGACAGGGTTTCTCTATGTAGCCCTGGCTGTCCTAGAACTTATTCTGTAGACTAGGCTGCTGTCAGACTCAAAGAGATCTGCTGGTCTCTGTCTCTCCCAAGTGCTGGAATTAAAGGTGTAAATTTGTGGAGGGCTATGGCTGTAGCCCAGTGCTAGAGTGCTTACCTTGCATACCTGCTACCACAGGCTCACTCCCAGGACTGCCAAGAAGCACCCACCCTCGTCAATGAGGTGGAGCATTAGACAGCACGGTGTTCTTTTTGCTAGCTAGCTACTGATGGAGTAGATCTCTAGCTTTCACAGATTAAGGCTGTGGTTTCCACTGTTCTGTGAATGACTGCGAGCGTGTGTAACATGTGATAATTTGTCATTTGTGCTGAGCAGAGACTTGACCCCAGTCTACCATCCAGTAGACACACTTCAGTGTGATTTACTGTTATGCTGTGCAGTGACTGTCATTGCCAGCTGTTGGAGCTAATTCACAGTGACAGAAAGGAAGTCTAGAAGAAGTAAATATGTGTCATTCCAGACTTCTTAGAATCATTAACTGTTTGTAAGACTAAAAAGAAAATTAAACCTTCATCTTTTGTGTGCCATCATAGTTTTTTCAAAGGTGGAGATCTTTCAGGGTGTTTTGGGGAGAGATCCCTCATAGTATCAAGGCTTTATTGTACTTGACGTTATCACAAGTTGAAATGTCTGCATGCAGTAGGGAAGACTGACAGTGTTCTCAGACTCTCCCTGTATATTTTAACTTTTTAAGTCAAACTTCTCATTTAGCAGTCCATTTATAAGAATTTGCCCTTGGGGAAGGAAAAAGTCCAGGCCTTTGTCTCACTGGGACAGACCGCGCCCTTTCTGTCTGTCTGTCCACACTCAGTTCCTCATATTTCCAGTTTCTTTCTTGAATTTTGCTCTGTTATACTCAGACTATTGGCAGTCTTCTAATGGGAAGGGTTTTGCCCCTCTTAGCATTTGTTTATACTATTAACTGTATTGTTTTGTTCTTGTAATGAACTGCCATTAAAAATGAAGAGCAAGAGAGAGACTAGTTATTTATCTCCCTATACTCCCTCATTTTCACAGCAGTTGAGCACTTGAGAAAGGATTGGAAAGGAAAGAAGGCCAAGTTCTGCAGCAAGTGCCAAGGACTAGCACACAGATGGACAGCTAAAAGCTCTCTCTGCCTTTAGCAGGCTGTAGGTTGGCTGCGTGATCTCAGCACTCACTGCACGGGTGCTCTCTGAGAGGTGAGGTGATGCAATGGTTGGCAGATGTGCTCTCCTCCTCTCGCTTTCTCCTTCTCTCCTCCTGCCACAGCAAGTGTCTGTAGCCATGGTTCTCCGTGGCGAGAGGGGAAGGGTTGAGGAGCATGCCTTGGAGGGGGTCAAAATGAGGAGAGAGCAGGGATTTGAACTATATCCCAAGTTGAGATCTTTAAAAGACCTTCAGTTTTCCAATAATATTCATCTCCGTTACTCTTTCTTTAGCTTGAGGCAAAGTCCTTGTATATATGTAGCTCAATCCAAAAGAGCCATCATGAGCACATTCTGGCTGTCTGGTCGTGTTCCCGAACAAGTGACCTCTATCGCCATCTGTTGGTAAGAGCTATGCTTTTTATTAGACATGCAGTTTGCTTGGATAACTTTTTGCAAGTGAAGAGCTTTGTAATTTAGGAGAATTTAATTTTCCTTCATTTTGTATATTTGGAAATAGTTTCCAACTAGTAGTGAAATGATAATAATAACATATCAGAATTCTCCACAGAACCATCAACCAATAAGATACATATCCTTTTATAGTTATTATATATTTTAGTATGATTTTGTATAGATAGGAAAAGCTATTTTATATATCTGTGCACAATTTGTATATGTGCACACGTACTAAATAAGGAGTTGTGTCTAGTCACAGAGACTGAGAAGTCCTAGGATAGCACACGCAGTTGGCAAGCTGGAGACCCCGGAGAGCTGATAGTAATTCAGCTTTCCTCCTCTGTTGTGTTGTTCTCTCATTGTTCCACAGCAGCACACTCTGGCCAGACAGTGAAATCTATTTATGATTCATGTGGGTTGTTTTTTGTGCTTTACTTGATAATATTATATAATGTGCTTAGAAAGACCTCAAGTACATTGTATTGTGAGTTAAATGGACTCTAAGAGCCAGTCTTGTACAGAATCTGACCAGGATGTATAAACTCCCCACAAAACTACATAATAAATCAATGTTTAGCTGGGCAGTGGTGGCACACGCCTTTAATTCCAGCACTTGAGAGGCAGAGGCAGGTGGATCTCTGAGTTAGAGACCAGCCTGGTCTACAGAGCGAGTTCTAGGACAGCCAAGGCTACACAGAGAAGCCCTGTCTCAGGGGGAAAACAAACCAAAAAACCTCCTAATGTTTAGAGCACATTTATATAGTTAACCCATGTGCACGTGTGCGCACGCGCGCGCGCGCGCGCGCGTGTGTGTAGCAAGTTAGAGTTCTTTTTTAAATTTATTTTATTTTTTGAGATTATAATACAATTGCATTATTTCTCCTTTTCCTCCCTCCCAAATGCCTCTTCTTACTCTCTTTTATATTTACGGCCCCCTTTTTTCACTAGTAGTTGTTTCATAGATATATTTCTAAGTACACAAATGCAGACTGCTCAGTCTCTGTATTTTTAAAAAGAATTTGTTTTATTATTTTAAGTTACAAGTGTGGGGGGGAGGTTGTAGACGCGTACCACAAAGCTGGTGGTGGACCAGTGTTCCGTCCCTTTGCCTTTAACACTATGCTGTGCACTTCAGCTAAGGTGCTAAATGGCTCCAGGGTGAATGAAGTGCTTTCCTGCTGTCTTTACCCTCCCTTCTAATTTAAGATGCTCACTTGTTCTGAAAACCTTCTTTCTCACACTTTTTAAATGTGTGCCTTAAGCGTTTAGAAATGAAAATGCAGTATAAGTGGATGTTTTAGCTTAAACAATAATTTAGTGAGTGAGTGAGTAAAGCGTCCTGGGAAGTGGTTTAGTTAGTTGTTCTGGCGTGATACTCTAACATCTACTGGAGTCACTTAACGTTACCAGCAT
The DNA here is from genome assembly GCF_903995435.1 of Acomys russatus. Lineage (NCBI taxonomy): Eukaryota > Metazoa > Chordata > Mammalia > Rodentia > Muridae > Acomys > Acomys russatus. The sequence goes on along the minus strand of NC_067142.1, from coordinate 53,352,298 downwards.
TTCTCCCTTTGGCTTCTTGGGTGGTGTGTGAAATTGCTAACGCTGTCATTATGGGTGGCTTCAAGCAATGGGAGTTTATCCAGAACTCATTTTTTCTCATCATTTTAAAGTGTGTTCATGTTCATGTGAACTGCCTACAGCAGTTGTTTGTGTAGGCTGAGGCCCCATAGTGTCCCCGCTCCCCTTTACTTTGGCATGTCTATTGTGTCCTTGTTTACATTGGTGAGACTTTGAGTGTAGCTTCTGACATGTACTGAGAGACACAATCACTCAGCAAACTCCCAGGTCCTTTGGCTCTTTCTGCCCCTTCTTCCACAAGTTCCCCAAGCCTTAGATGCCAGACTTGTGGTGTAGAAGTAGCCACTGGGACTGGGCTCCACAGGTCTGCATTTTGATTGTTGTTTTTCTGTAATGGTCTTCATCTGTTGCAAAGAGAAGTTTCCATTAATGCAGGGTGAGACTGAACCTGTCTGTAGGTGTAAGGACAGACTGGTTATCTAATACCAAATGGTCAGCTCTGGAAACATACATACAAGTTACGTTACACAGAATGGGTGGTATTTATGTATTTAAGAATATGTATTAATAGACATACATATGTATGTAGTAAAAATGATGAAAAAAAAAAAAGACCATCAGTCTCGAAGAGTGCAAGGAGTAGTGTGTGGGAGGATTTGAGGAGAGAAAAGGGAGGTGTGTGTAATCTCACAATAAAATAAATAATTAAAAAATAGACAACCTCTTAGGTTGATTTGGTCTATTAAGGGAAAGATGCTTAGTGCATGGCCTTCTGGCAGAAGCACAGCATAAATGTTAGCCTCGTTATTGTGTGTTATATTGTTGTATTTCTTGTATGAGAACAGTTGCTTAGCCCTTCCTTATAAAAGCAGAATGTTGTTTATGAAAAGGCTAGTGCTAGGAGTTCATTGTGAACTTCTAAAACTCCTTGGCAAAGCTCTAAAACTATTGGTCATCTTAACTCATGGTTAAGATAGTTATTTCTACTCCTAAGTTTTCTCCCACTTGGTATAAATTTAAACAGGAATAAAGACAGGTTTTTCTATTTTGGAAATAGTTTTTCATGCTTCTTGTTAGAGGAGCTGTTTTGTGGCACACTAATCCGCTGAAAACGCGTTTGGTCTCCCTCTTTTTTTCCCTCCAGAGCTGAGGCCCAAACCCAGGTCCTTGTACTGATTGTGCTGATTCCCCAGCTTTGGTTCTCCCTCTTTTAAAAAATACTTGTGTTTATGCTTTTAATTGTGTTTGCACATGTGTGCATAGTGGGGAGCGGTAAGTACATGTGAGGAACGCAGATGACTGGGCGGCGGGAAGAGGAGGTGTAGGGTCTGGTGGAGCTGGAGTCACAGCTGGTTGTGAGCTGTTCTTCTTGGGTGCTGGGTGCCAGTCTCCTCTGCAAGAGCAGCAAGGGCAGACTGCTGAGCCAGCTCTTCAGCCGCTGTCTGTCCTTTGAGAAGCTAACTGTAGAACTCTACATTGATGGTTGTTTTCTTTTAGCACTTTGAAGCCCTTTCTTTCTTATTGGTGCTGTTGAGAAATCTTCTGGGCTTTGTTGTGTTCCTGTATAAGTAATTTGCCTCTACTTCGCTTGCCAGGTCAAAATGATACGCTACGATATGTTTGTTTTTGTTGTTGTTGTTGTTGTTTCTCTTCATCTTCGTCTTTTTTTTCTTCTTCTAGTCCTACTTCAGGCTGGTGATTCCTGAGTAGGAGTCATGTCAGCTCTGCAGCCTTTGTCTAGAAGTGTCCTTCATCATCTCCCCTGTGAACTGCTCTTGCAGCTGTTAGGTTTGCTCTGCTCTCTGCTTCTGAGGCACTGCTCCCATTGTTCAGGACTTTGTGTTCTACGTACCTTGTGAGCGCCCTCTTCAGTAGAGCTTGATACGATGCTGTGGGCTCGTGTGGCGCTGGAATACCATTTCCCAGTACTTCACTGCTCGTCTGGCTTGTGTATAATCTTGCCTTATGAATTATTGGTTTGTTCAGGCATTCACTTATTCTTTTATCAGATACTTATTAAGTAGATAATTGAGGTAAAATATACTATGTGTACTTTAGTACAAAGATGAAGGATAGTATTTTTCATTTTCTTTTAAAAATGTGGGTCTTTAATAAATGTGGTTCTTTAATGTCAAGAAACTTAAAGATCATTAAAAGAGAATAATATAAACAGTGTGAAAATGACACTTTGTCAGAGATGTTGGGCAGGGAACCGTCTATAACCCAGATCTTCATCAGAACTCATTCTTTTGAAATTTCTGTCATAATAAATTAAACTTTTTGTTACCTATAAATAACAAAGGTAATCACTTGCTACTGTACCAGAAGTGATTTTAAGAAGTAACTGTATTTTTTTATTACTAAATTTTTGTCATAAACAGTTCAGAATCAGTTATACTCAGCATTTTAATGACTAATTATAAAAACAAAGTAGTAGAATCTGGAGCGAATCTCATTTTCTTCAGTTAGAAGAAAGCAAAGTCATGTGGTAGGAGCAGGCTTGCTTTTGTGCGTGTCCCTTTGGACTCCCATGAGTGACAGAAAGTGTAGCTTTAATTGTTACTTAAAGTAAATGTTAAAGGAAAACAAACTTTCTGTTTTAAATATGGAAGAGTCTAATTTGATTTGATTTCCCTTGCTGAACTTGTCACTGCTGTTGTCACAGTTGTCTTTTTATTATTACTGTGTATACATGTGCCACAGAGTATGTTTGAAGGTTGGAGAACCATTTTGCGGGCTTGGCTTCTCTCCTGCTTTTATGTGGGTTCCTGAGCTTAAATATCAAGGCTTGTGTGGTTTCAGTTTCCATGCTGAACCATTTTACCTGCCTCAGATTTTGTATTTCCTACTTGTAATGATCCGTTTGAATATTTAAAATGTAAGGTTTCTTCTTCCTGAAGCAAATGCAATATTGTTTAAGTTATGGGATATCACTTTACATCAGTTCCATTAAAAGCTGAACGTGGTTTGCCTGACTTGAGATGGCCTTAACAATATTTGAGTCAAAGTAGGAATCATGGGCCTTGTGGACTTTATTGAAGATAATGCAAATGTTGCTGCCACAAGGCAGTCATAATTGCGGTAGAGCTCATTCTATAAAAGAACAGCTCATATTTTGATCTGATTCACAGATACTCAACATTTTAGTTGGTCAGCAAATATTATACACTTACTATTAAACACTTGAATAAGAAGTGAGGCTGGCAGTTAATGGTGTCAAAGAATAAAAACCAACAGTATAAAGTAAAGGTTTTCTGTATAAACTTCAAATTAAACTAAACTGTGTAACTACACTGGAGTAGTGGTGGAGAGGCAACAGAAACCTTGCTAGATTCGAGTCTGGAGGCTTGTCTAGTCAGTGATGAAAGCTTGATTTAGAGTTGATGATTCAAGAAGTAACACATAGTCGGTGTCTGGCAAACGCAGCAGTGGCCTCTGACCCAGCAGTCAGTCTCTGCAGTCATGTTCCCTGTGAGAGCATGACAGTGTAGCATCAACACAGAGAAGGCAGCATACATAGACCCCCTGCTAAAGGAAGTAAAGCTTAGTTATAGGCAAAGGCAATACTCCGTAGATTGAGGTTGGTTGGGAATTTTCCCATTAACTTTAACCCCTTGTTTACTTATTAAAGGAAAAAGGAAAAAAAAAACTTGTTTGGTATTGGAAGTACCCTTAAAAGATGGGCAATTAGGAGGCTAACTGGTTGATTCTGCAGTTTGATGATCTAGATTGTGAACTCAAGCAAGGATCTAAGTCTACACATTTCAAGGCTTCTTGTTTGGGGCCTGACAGTGTTTGTTGGAAAGAACCCAGGAGACAGACAGAATAAATAACTTCAGAAGTAGAAAAGAGGGTAAGTTGAAATTAGTGAGCTTAACTAAGAAAACGGTTACTGTGATATTTGTAGTCATGAATGAATGTGCCACTTTATATCACTTATTAAAGTGAACTAAACTAAGGTATATACTTGTCTCATTTAATTTGTCTTGAGATTTATACCAAAGAATAAGCCCGTGGGTTTTTTGTTTGTTGGTTTGTTTGTTTTGTTTCCCACATAATGTATTTTCATGAAATATTTTAATGACAAAAATTGGCAAAACCAGGCAGGAGGATTGCTGTAAGTTTGAGGCTAGTCTACGTGCTATAGAAAATTCTAGATCAATCTGGATTACACAGTGAAAAACTGTCTGCAGAATGTGCGCGCGCGCGCGCACACACACACACACACACACACACACACACACACACACACACACAGCGGGGGCAAGGAAAGATTGAAAGCAAGCAAAGAAAACCTGATTTAAAAATATTAACATTTCTACTCTGTATTATCTTTATTCACTGAATAATAATACAAATATCTATCTTTTTACAATTAAATCAAAATCTTTTTCTTAACACTAGGGGGCTCTCTAGATTTATGAATTCTTGTTACATGCCACACAGAATAGGAAATCATCTGAAACCATTTGTTATAAAATGAGTGTTACTTAGGCTCTGTAGTAAGTTCTAGACCAGTCTGACTTACAGAGTAAGATGCTGCTTCATTAAGTAGATAGTAAAACAAATGGCATCCTTATTGCATTGTTTTAGGAATGTTCTTACCATATGTAAATGGATATTAGCTTAGCTTTCTCCACCACAGCTCTGTGAAGTAGATACTTCATTGTTGTCCATTTTGTACATGAGGAAACAGTACAGAAAAGCTGATTTGTTGCACTTGTATGTAGGTTATACACAGTCTGCTTTTTTTAATGATTTGCTGGGGAATCTGACTAGGCATTGAACTAGATCCTTACATGTGCACATTCTGCTGAGCTATACCGGGGCCTTCCCTCTCCCTACTACTAAATGGTGGTCGGCCCTCGAGTTTGTGATCATCTGCCTCAGACTCCGGCCTAGCCGGGATGGTAGGCTTGGCTCACTAGGGCCAGCAGAACCTGGCCTTTGTAGAGAAAGGGAAGAGACTTGGCAGATTACCATGGACACTGCAGACTCTGTATGGTGAATAGTGTGACATTCCCTATTTAAATTTGGAAAGGGACTTAAAGTCTGTTTACCTTGTCATTTCATGGAAAAGAAGAAATTATGGTGTGTTATTTAGAAAAGATGGTAAAATCGCAAGTGAATATTTTGATTTTATTAAGGTGGAAAGAAATAATGTTAATGGAAAGAATATTTAGCTAGTGTTTTAGATGTCTTGAGCCCTGTTTCCCCCTGCCCCTCACTTGTCTGCTGGTGTCCCCAGAGGCTGTTCTTTGTGTTATGTGGGCATAGGAGTGGCATTTCTATCACACCATGAATACAGTATTTTCTCTTAGCTTGTGTTTTCATTGGGGAAACGGATTGAGGATATACAACAAACCTTAAAGCCCTACACAAATGAACATACTAGGTATTGTTTTTTGTGACTTGTCCTGTAATGTTTTTATTTTTAAGTGTTTGTGGTATCTTGGCAGAGAAATAATGGCAAGTTACTTCAGTATTGTTAATCTGAAGGTGGCTCAATTTGAAAACATCACTTAGGTGGAGGATGTAGTACTTTGCCATGTTTTAAGTTCTTGTTATTTAGTTAAAACTAAAAATATTGTGTAGTCTGGTTTTCTCCCCTCACAGTAGTCACGTAACGCTTTTACTTCATGTCTGCAGGCTGTAACAGTGGCAAGCACCGACAGTCTGTCCTTCAGATCCCTGAACACAGTGGCTTAGCTAAGATTAGGAGCACAGCAAAGTTACAGCCTTTGCCCAGTGCGGCAGTGGGCATGCTTGTTTCCCTGCACTTAGAGGAAGGCACATTTTAATTTCTTTTCTTTCTTTCTTTCTTTTTTTTCTAAACAGGAATAATGTATTTGTGGCCTTGGACATGAAGTAATCAGACTTCTGTTGCTGTTAATCTAGGCTCAGGGACTGATGAGGGAAGCATGGACCTAATGAACGGGCAGGCCAGCAGTGTCAACGTTGCAGCCACTCTTTCCGAGGTAAGACATGTGACAGCCTCATTTTCCCCTGGCTTTCTAAACTGCTAAGCACTGTGCTTAATTACATTTTAAAATCAATGTGAGCCAAGAACTAGACCACTTGTACAGTTTGTCTTTTCAGTTACTCCTTTCTTAGTGTTCTTTCTTTGAACCTTGCTCATGTTTGTCCCCCTTCCCTCCCCTGTTTGCTGCGTCCCTTTCTCCCTACAGATAGTCTGCTTCAGCTTTGATCACACACATACGGCTAGGTTCTATATGTATGAGAAAGACATACAGTAGTTAGTCTTTCTCCTCTTGCATTGCCTTCTCTTATAACCAATCTCTCTCTCTCTCTCTCTCTCTCTCTCTCTCTCTCTCTCTCTCTCTCTCTCACACACACACACACACACACACACACACACACACACACACATAACCCCACTCCCCTTCCCCCTTCCTCCTCCATCTCCCCTCCCTCTCCTGTACTGTCACAGCAGTGTCTGTGTTCCCTCCCTTAGGGTATCTGTCTATTTAGAAAACATCAGAGGTGATGTGGACATTGTCATAACATATGTCATCTCTCCCTGTTCCTACGGCAAGCAATACGCTTTCCAGAACACCCAAAGCCCTCTGTGGTGCCCTCCCTGCAGCATGCTGGCAGCCGCCCCTCCCTCATTTAACTTCTGTCCTCAATCTGAGGAGACCTTGAGTTTCTACATCATTTAGTCATGAATATCTATGTCATTAGACAATACGATATTTAGAGTTGCCTAGTTTTAAAATCTGTTTCTAAAAATTTTAGTACATTTATTTATTTTTGAATATATGCCGTAGCTTGTGCATGGGCCAGAGGACAACTTCCAAAAGTTGTTTCTCTCCTCTCACCATGTCCATCCCAGGGCTCGAACTAAGGTTGTCAAGCAATAAGTACCTTTGCTCAGTGAGTCACTTCATCAGTCCTGGTTTTGAAATTTCTATACTTGTACTTTTTCTGCTGTGTGTAACACATTTTCCTTTTTGGTGGTGGTGGGGATTGAACTTGATCTTCCAGCATCCACCTCTTGAGTGCCGGGATTACACGTGAGCAACCACAACTGGGCAATGTTTTGTTACATATGAGACAGGATCTCACTAAGTTGCTCAGTCTGGCTTTGAGTTTTTTTTCTCTGTCTCTGTCCCTCTGTCTCTCTCTGTCCACAACCCCCCTTTCCTTCCCTGTGTGTGTGTGTGCGTGCCTGCGTGTGTGTGTGCGCGCGCGCACACACACACACACACACACACACACACACACACACACAGTTTCTCTGTGTAGCCCTGGACCAGGCTGGTCTTGAATTCAGAGAATGGTTGCCTTTGCCTCCCAAGTGCTGGGATTGAAGGTGTGTGCTACCACACTGTCTGGCTCTTCCTTCGCTTTATAGACATCTCATTCTCACTTAGTACTTTCATGTTATATGTGAGTACATGTATATTTATATTTACATACAGATTCTTCATAATTGAAGAAGAGTATGCAGTGATGTTTTTTGGGGGGACTATTATTTGTCTGTCTGTATGGTGTATGTGCATACATGTGCTCATGTGCCTGAGTGTGTGCATGTGGAGGCTGGAGCAGGATACTGCTGTCTTTTTCTACTATCTTTTGCGTTACTGTCATAAGGCCGTGCTGTGGTTACAGGCATGTATAATCCTGCCTGCCTTTTTATCTGGTCACTGGGCAGTCAAACTCAGGACCTCGGACCCTACAGAGGATGCTTAATCCCCATTCAGAAGGGCAAATAGAGTAGACACTGGAAGCAGTTGAAGAGAAGGAGCCCGCCATAGAGGTCCTCTGAAGGACTCCACCCAGCAGGGGATCGAAGCAGAAGCTGAGTCTCACAGCCAAACTTTGGGCAGAGGGCAGGGAGTCTTATGAAAGAGTGGGGGATAAAAGGACCCGGAGGAGACAGGAGCTCCACAAGAAGACCAACAGAGCCAACAAATCTGGGCCCATGGGGGCCTGCAGAGACAGGTGTACCAAACAAGGACTAAGCATAGAGAGGACCTATGCCCCCCCCCCACTCAGATGTAGCTGTTAGGCAGCTTAGTCTCCATGTGGGTCCCTTATTGAGGGGAGCAGGGGCTGTCCCTGCCATGAACTCTGTTGCCTGCATCTTGATCACCCCCCTCCTCCCCGGCAGTGTGCCTTACTATGCCACAGAAGAAGAGGATGCGGGCTGGAGAGATGGCTCAGTGGTTAAGAGCACTGCCTGCTCTTCCAAAGGACCCGGGTTCAATTCCCAGCACCCACATGGCAGCTCACAACTGTCTGTAACTCCAAGATCTGACACCCTCACACCAACACACATAAATTAAAATTAAATAAAAATATTTAAAAAAGAAAAAAAAAAGAAGAAGAGGAGGATGCAGGCAGTCCTGATGAGACTTGGTAGGCTGGGGTCAGTTGGTAAAGGAGAAAGGCTCTCCCTCTCTGGGGACCAGGGGAGGGGAATAGGAGGAAAGAGGGAGGGAAGATGGGACAGGGAAGAGATGAAAGGGGCGGGGGAGGGGGTAAAGTTGGCATGTAAATTGAATAAATTAAAAAAAAAAAAGACCTTAGGACCTCATGCTTGGAGAGCAAGCTCTCTTACCCACAGAACCATTTCTAGAGGTTTTGTTTGTTTGTTTGTTTGTTTATTAATTTGTTTTGAAACAGGATCTCACTGTGTAGCCTTGGCTAGCCAGAGGGTCACTTTATAGACCAGTGTGCTCTTGAACTCACAGAAATCATCCTGTTTCCACCTCCCAAGGGCTAGGATTAAAGGGCATGAGCCACCACGCCTGAATTTTTTTTATTTTTAAACTGCGTTTTGTTATCAGCATTTTAATTGCACCGTACAACTACTTTATCTACATAAGACACTTGAAAATAATAACAAACACTGACTGCATAAAGTCTGTACTAGGGTTAGGATTAAAAGAGACTGCTTTGGGGTGTTCTTCTATAACATGCCCTTTAGGGCACCTTTCATGCAGTGACTTTAGAACTGTTGGAGATCAGGGCTGCTATGTGGGAAGTGAAAGAGTTTTGCTTTTTGCTGGTGTAGCTTAGGGTGGGGATAGGTGGCTAAGACTGAGCTAGGAAGTCAGTTCTTGCATTCATGTGTTGTGATTCTATTTCTTCCGCACTATGGTATTTTATATTTTGCTTTGTGTACAACTTAGCATTTCCTACTGTTTTAGTTTTTCTTTCTATGGTGGAAGAGAATACTGTTTAATTCTTTGATCCCCTGGCCTCAGAGATCTTTAACTGTCTGACAAGCCCTTTTCTGCCAACTGTGACTAACAGGACAGTTCCATAGCTTCCTGTTTAAATGTATAGATTTTTGCTGTTGTTGTTTTGTTTATTTGAGTTGCGTTGGGCGTCACACCCTTTTGTTACAACAGAGATTCTGCCAGCAAGCCCAAAATTAGAGTCTTATGTGTACGCATGGGAGTTGTATCCCTTTTTTACATATTCTCTTTGTTAGAAGGAAGTCACAGATCCTGCCCACAGTGAAGGGATAAAAATTATTAAGGATGTTTTGTTTTAACATGTCACATCTTACGGACCCAGGCTCACCTCAAGCCACTGTATAGCCAAGAACTTCCTGCCTCTACTTCCCAAACGCTTGGATTACAGCTGTGCTGCCATGCCTGCTTTCACTTTCTGTTTTTTGTTTGTTTGTTTGGTTTTGGTTTTTTCCTGATTCATTTAACTGAAATTTAATAGTAATTAGTATTTTTTCCTTTTAGGAGTTACTATATTTTAGTGTGTGGATGTGTGTGTGCATGTGTGAGCATTCCACATGAGTGCAGATACCCTTGGAGGACAGATGAGCATGTCAGGTCACCTGGAGCTGGAGTTATGCATGGTGTGAGCCTACCTACATGGATGCTGGGCCTGGGTCCCCTGGAAGAGCAGGAAGCACTCTTAACTGCTGAGATCTCTCTCAAGCCCCTAATTAATTTAAAATACAGCTCTTAAACTGTCCATACACTGCTGGTGCCCACTAACTTTCGATGCTCCCACAGCTAGCCTTTCATCCAGAGCTTGCCTCAGTCAGTCCCCTCCTTAGTCTACTCTGGACCTGTTGGTGTGTGTACGAGGCCAGAAGCAGTGTGGTGGTTGTCCTCTGTCATTCTCTGTTTATGTTTCAGACAGGGTCTGTCCTAGTTTGCTTTCTGTTGCTATGGTAAGTCACTTACTGAAACTAACTTGGGGTGGAAAGGTTTGTTTAGTTTATAGATAATAGTCCATCTTTGAAGGAAGAGAAGATAGGAGTTTGAAGTAGAGACTGGAAGAGTGCTACTTACTGGCGTGCTCCCTTTGGCCTTGCTTAGTTTGCTGTCTCAGGCAGCCCTGGCTCACCTGTCTAGGGACAGAGCCAGGCTCAGCGGGCTGGGCCCTCCCCCATACATCATCAGTCAAGACAATCCCCACAGACATGCCCACATCTGAGGTTCCCTCTTCCCAGATGACTCTAGTTTGTGTCAAGTTGGACAGTAAAAGCTAACCAGTATAGGGGCGTTGACTATACCCTGGGCTCGCCAGTTCAGCTGGACTAGCTGGCTGGCCAGCAAGCTCCATGGCTCCTCTCGTCTCCACTGCTCCCGTGATGGGGTGACACTGGTTGCCTTGGCAAGGACCCAAGCTCAGGCCCTCATGCTTGCACAACCACTTTACCTACTGAGCCATCTTCCCAGGCCTACAGATTTTCTTTCTAATGGATTTAATTCCCATTAGTAGTCTGTGAAAGCCAACATTCTGTTCAGAGAACATCACATTTTATTGATGTTTAATAGGCAGTTGGCTTTTCCCCCTAATGTTGCAACTTGCCTGTCGGGGGTTCCACGTGAGATTTCTCTGGTGCTTTCCTTTCTCACTATGTAGAAAAGAAAATTTGTCTTTCAAGATATATTTCAAATACTGTGTGTTTAACAAATACTTTTCCAGTCCTATAAACAGATTGGAGTTATTTTTGTAACTATAAACAACTTGCATTTTCTTGTATAAATTTCTGCATAGCTTTTCTTTCTTGAGACAGATTATGTGTTTACTTGTTATAGCATGACCATATTTTTTTCTTTTTTCTCTTTTCTTGAGACAGGGTTTCTCTATGTAACCATGGATGTCCTGGACTAGCTTTGTAGACTCGATTTGTAGACCAGACTGGCCTCAAACTCAGAGAGATCTGCCTGCCTCTTCCTACCCTAGTGCTGGGATTACAGGCGTGCACCACTGGATCAGGCTTATAATCATATTTCTCAAATATCTCATGTGTATGTGGTCAGTGTGTTTGTAACTGTATCCAGAGATACCTGTGCTAGTTCAGTGCAAGCAGTGTACAAATAGCAAATAAAATAGATCATTTTACTTGTGCAAAACTTTATTTCTTCTCCTATAAGTAAGTAGTTTATGTTAGGCTTAGAGTAATAAATATACTGCACTATTTGAGAAGTAAGGTCAAAAGGTCTACCTTTTAAATAGTTCTACTGTAGCAAGACAATAAAATTTAAAATGTGTATTTTTCACTTCATTTTAAGCTTTAGATTTGTTAATATATCAATGCAGATTGATAAAGTGCTAAGTGGTAAATTGGTGGATAAAATACTTAACCTGAATCACTTGACTTCTTCCTAATACGCTCTGTGGCTTTTACGCCACTTATTCGTCAAACAAGCCAGTCCATTATTTATAAATTCAGCTTCATTCAAGCTCTCAGGACACAGGCAGAATGCAGCCATATTCTTGGCCAAAATATCACACACACAGTTCTAGCCCAGTTCCCAGCTGAGTGCTCATTCCCTTCTTAGGCCTCATGGTCAGTGCCCCCACCAGCTTTGTCTCTGTCAGCATTTTCTCTAATTAGCCTCCACTAGAACAGCCCACTTAGTTCTGGTGACAATGATCACTGGCTTAGCCACCAGAAATTCCAGACTCTTTACATTCCTACCACACAACAGTTGCAAAGTCTCAAATCCACGCAGTCAGGACTATCACAGCACCAAGCTCACTTCTGGTACTGTTTTCTAACCCGATTTCGTTTCCTGTTGCTGTGATAGAATACCTGTACTGTAGCTCCCTGCAACTCTAGGGAGAAGGGCCTTGTTTGGCTCACAATTCCCGCTTACAGTCTATGACTGTGGGGAGGTCAGAGCTGTGCAGACTCCAAGCTGGGTGTGTCACGGTACATCCTTACTCAAAAGCAGAAAGCAGTGAGTATATACACTCATGCTGGTGTTCAGCTCACCTCCTCCATTTTTACACCAGCCAGGGTTTTCTGGCCTCTCTTTGGGGGTCCAGCCCTTGTCCACGGTGCCAAGCCTTAGTTCTCTCCAAGACTCCTTGGTCCTGGGCCTTCCGCTGCTGCTGAGGCTGCACCTGGCCTTTCTGCAAGAACTCCAACCCAACCGTGAGGTGCAAGGTGTCAGCTACTGCCCATGACCCCTACTTGCCTTCAGCCCTGGTACCATGTGGGACACTCTTGTCATGTTCAGCTTCCAGCTTGAGATTTAGCCTTGCCCCACTGTGTGCTGTCTACCTAGGAAACACTTCCAGGAAGTTGTGCCCCAGTGGTGCTGCACCCCTAATGGTCACCGATGGTCTTCAGCGCAGGTTCACGCCTGTAGATTCTTAGTCCAGAGCAGCAGGTTAACAGCCTGATAGCTATGCTTTCTTTGTTCTAAACATTACAAGCCAGACTTCCATAGTCTTCATTTTCTTTCAGCATTCTTATCTTCTAAGCTCCTGTAGAACAGACCTGTAAACTCTGAGCGTTCAAATGGCTTTTCTAGCCCAAAGCTCCAGAATTCTTCGAAAAGCAACTGGTCTGTCACAGCAACAGCCCCACTCTTCTGGCACCAGGTTATTGCACTTGCTTTCTGTTGGTATGATAGATAAATAATGAGACCAAAAACAACTGACAGAGGAAAGGGTTTAGTTCATTTTACAGGTTGAGTGAAATTGGGCAAGAACTCAAGAAAGAAAACTGGAGGCAGGAACTGCAGTAGATTCCTTGAAGAAAGCTGCTTGCTGGCTTGTTCCCAGGCCCTCTCTCCCAGGGTTCTCACACAGCCCGGACCCATTTGCCTAGGGGTGGTGCATCCCTACTGGCTGGACCCTCCTACATCAATTAGCCGTCAAGAAAATGCTTCACAGACGCGCTACAGGCCAATCTGATGGGGGCAGTTCTTAATTAATTTCCCTCTTACCAGGTGTGTTGACAGCCAGGATCAGCCATTAACATATATTAAAAGTATGAGCGGCTTATGCCATTATTTAATAAATGGAGTTCTGAATATTTTCCTGTAGTTTTGCTACAAGAGTATTTACTGTTTCTTCTAGTTCTAAGAGTTATAGTCACGCCTTGCATGGTGGCATTTTGGTCAGTAGCAACTTGATGTATAGCAGTGGTCCCATGATCGTGTTGTAGCCACGGTGGATTGTGAGTCAGCTGTGTGGAACTAATAATTGGCATGCTTGTTGGACAACACTGACAGCCTCTGGCCTGCTGCGTTGTGCATGGCTTAGGATGCACAGTGTTCTTGTTTCTGCACCTCATGTTACAACTGGGGAAGATCAGAATGTTTGAGTGACTTAGACAGGAGCAACAGCAAAAATACAAAGCTTTAAACATTTCTGGCTCTTACATAGCATAAAACATGCTCTACCCAGCTTCCCTACGTCTTTATATAGCATTCCCCCAGCGAAACGTGCTCTACCCAGCTTCCTACGTCTTTTATTGCGCAGTGTTCTTTCTTCCTCAGTGTGTGTGTGTGTGTGTGTGTACGTGTTCGTGTGGTGCACACATGGACACCAGCAGTTGATGTAGGTGTGTCTTCACTCACTCTCTGATTTATTTTTGAGAGAGCCTATAACTGAACCTGTAGCTGGTCTGACTGGCCAACAAGCTCCACTGGGTCCTCCTGTCCCTGTGCGCTGCCTAGCCCTGGGTTCTAGAAGTGCACACTCTGCCTACCTTCACATGGATGTTGGAGACTCTGAGCTCAGCCCTCTTGTTTCTACAGCAGACATTTACCACTTGACCAGCGCTCAGCCCCAGAGTTCTTGGTTTTTCAAGGCCTGTCTACTTTCTGTGGCACAGGGTGTGAGACGGTGTTTTAAAGGCTGCTTTTTCTTCCATCTTGACAGAAAAGTAGCAGCTCTGAGTCGTTAAGCGAGAAGGGTTCTGAATTGAAGAAGAGCTTTGATGCTGTGGTATTTGATGTTCTTAAGGTTACACCAGAAGAATACGCGGTAAGCTCCCTGCTTCTCGCTTTCCAGTTTTTGCACACGGTTTGTATACTTGTGTTTTTACTGAATTACAATTTGTGGCCACACTGGAAGAGGCGTTTACTTTTCAAAACTGGATCTAGGAATTGTTGGAGAATAGCCCAAGTATGGAGCAAGAGAAGGATGAGGTGGGAGGTAAGGATGACTTTCTTTTAAAGGGCAACTTCTTTTTACCCTTTCTACTTGGTAACAGCTGGTAAGCACTTGGTCACTACCTTTGCTGACTCACCAAGACGCTTTGTTAATATGGTCACAAGGACTTTTTTTTTAAAACTGTTTTGTAAACTTAAAAGTTGAGAGATTTAAAAAAAAAAAAAAAAGTTGAGAGATTTCTCAATCATTGGAATATCATGAAATTATCTAGAAAATCTTTTCAACTGACGTAAGTGTTCATTTATTTAGGTTTTTTGGGCTCCTTTTGTTAACTGAGTACACTGCTTCTTTGTATGACTATTACATTCCAGGAATAAATTGTTCTTGTTTGTAGTATGTGTTTACCCTTCTCTGATTTCTACTCAGAGGTTTTATCACGTGCATTAGTTTAGTTGTGTGAGAAGGAGGTGCACACAGCGTGGTGCATGTGTGCAGTTCAGAGAGCAACTTTAGAGTTGGTTTTCTGCCTCTGGTGTGTGGGGACTAGGGATTGAACTCAGGTCATCAGACTCTGTGCTGAGAGACCTGCTGAGCCATCTAACAGACGGCAGTGCCAAAATATTTCCCTTTTCCAGCCTTACCTAAGAAGGAAATAACTAGGAATAATTATATTTAATGGCACAAAGACTAAATTTTCTATTTTCCTTAAGTCCTTAAAGATTATGTATTCAGTAATTTAGTATGGAGTAGAAATTTTATTTTGAATAAATTTTGTATCATAGAGTTCCAAAGAAATTGCCATTCACAACAAAACCAAACCACTTTGTCTTTCAGGGTCAGATAACACTAATGGATGTTCCAGTGTTTAAGGCTATTCAGCCAGATGTAAGTAGTTTTAAGACTTTCCTTAAATATAGCTGATAAACCATAGTATCTTAAGATGCTTAAGGAATTAACATCGTAGTTTGTGTTAATCATTGAATGTCTAAGGCCTGTAGTGTAACTTACCTGTGTTCATTCAGTCCTCAGGGACTGAGATGGCGGCCATCATAGTACATCTGTCACTCATGAATGACATGCTTGAGTCACTCGGCTAATCTGAGTTCATTACTGAAGGAAGTAATAGACTCACAGAAGTGAAATGATTTACTCAGGGGTTTGAGGCTTTTTAATAGGAAAGTGGAAATTAGACATAACTTAGTAATCTTTCCTTCTACCTTAATTTTATGTAATGTGACTATGTTATTTGAGCTTATGTAATTTTTTTTAAATTATGGTATGTTCTTATGTGATGTCAGTGATGTGGGTGCATGTGTAGAGGTCAGAGGGCAACTTTTATAGGGCCAGTTCTCTCTGTCCACCTGCGTGTGGAGCTAGGCTGTGCAGCCCCTGCATTGACACGTTTGAGTGGGATCAAGAAAGCACCCCACCAATAAAATAAAGGAACTAATATTACATATCTGCCCCCTCAATGTTAGCACACATGTGTATAAGCTTGTGCATTTACAGCTTATCATCTTAAAGGCCTGTGTATCAAGGCTTTATTGATGAAGGAATAGTGACAGTTATCCTTTATATACAACTGTCTTAGTTTGTTCTGTAGTTCTATAACAAAATGTCTGTTGCTGTGTGCTTTATATAGGAGGCTTATTTAGATATAGTTTTAAAGGCTGAAAGTCTAGGACCAGGAGGTGTTACCTGTTGGGCCTCAAGGGAAGGCCACAGAGGCTGCCTCATGTTGTGGCAGAAAAGTAGAAAAGGAAATGGCTGTTGTCTTTATGACAGTCCACTTCTGAAGAGCTACCTCACTCCTTGTGTGTGTCCCTGTGCTAAGTACAAGACTCCACCTCTTAAAGCTTCTCCCATCTCCCTACACTGGAGACTCCGCCATAGCACGTGTGCCAGGCACATTCAAGTCATACCCAAACTGTAATAATAGCTCAGTGTTGACATTGGGCTTAGACTTGGAAAAGACAGTTTTTGCTTTTAGTGAAGAGTAATATATACTTGATCTTTTAATTAATTAATTAATTAATTTTTTTTCTTCCAATGGAACCAGTTTGATAATTCGTGATTGGCTCTTTGGGAGTACCATGCGGTATTTGTTGTGTTATATACAAGTCTGTAGTGACCCTGAGCACTGCAATAACTAACAAGCCCAGTACACTTGAAGTGTAGACAGGCTGGTATCATGGCTTTTTCCAAGGAGGCTACTGAATCTGTTAGTATCTCAAGTTTGCTGCCTGTCAAGGGAAGGGAGGGAGCTGGCTGCATAGTCTTAGGCCCTGTCATTTCCATAAGCCTGTGCTCTCTTTCTCTTCAGTGCAGAGGGGTTCAAAGTAGAGCTGCCGAGTTAATAGCGGACAGAGAGGAATTGTGCACTTTATAAATAGTGGGCAAAACAAAAGCCCTGGAGTATTCATTTCTGTTATTCTTGACAAAAATTGCCTTCCCCCATCTTGAATTTACAGTCTCCTAAGAATCATTTTTCCTTTTGAATAAAATACATTTATTATTGCTCTTTCACGTGACTCATGGTAACCCATGGAAAGCTGATGTCCTTTATTTAACTGCATTGTGTTGTAGTCACATTACAAAGTCAAAAGGAAAGGTGAAATCAGTTGGTGATTTTATTTAACCTACAACATCCAAAGTGTTCCAGCTTGTAATCGGGACACAGTTTTTATTGAGATTCTTTATACTTTTCCCTATGCTGAGTTTTCTGGGTCCCAGGGTTGTCTCTGGATGACATCATGTTTTTACCTGGAGCTGCTCCCTGTCAGGTGTTTAGGAATCGATGACTAAGAGCATGAGCGTTGTATACTAGATCATTATCTGAAGACATACACGTCCATTTTAAGAGGATTTTCCCCTTCCTTGGGACATTAAACAATACCTTTTGAACCTTCAGGTATCCCTTAACTTTACTTCTTCAGTAAATTTAACAAAATCCTCTTGATTCCTACTCCCCCATCCTTTTGAGATGAGGTCTTAGGTAGCCCAGGCTAGCCTCAAGCTCAGTATATATGACTGAAGACATGCAACTCTGACCGTTCTTCATCCACCTCCTAAGTGCTGGGATCATAGGTGCTCACTATGGTACCCAACACTGTTGACTTTGTTTTACCTTCATAAATACCTAGTTTACTATGCTGAGTTTTCTGGGTCCCAGGGTTGTCTCTGGATGACATCATGTTTTTACCTGGAGCTGCTCCCTGTCAGGTGTTTAGGAATCGATGACTAAGAGCATGAGCGTTGTATACTAGATCATTATCTGAAGACATACACGTCCATTTTAAGAGGATTTTCCCTTCCTTGGGACATTAAACAATACCTTTTGAACCTTCAGGTATCCCTTAACTTTACTTCTTCAGTAAATTTAACAAAATCCTCTTGATTCCTACTCCCCCATCCTTTTGAGATGAGGTCTTAGGTAGCCCAGGCTAGCCTCAAGCTCAGTATATATGACTGAAGACATGCAACTCTGACCGTTCTTCATCCACCTCCTAAGTGCTGGGATCATAGGTGCTCACTACAGTACCCAACACTGTTGACTTTGTTTTACCTTCATAAATACCTAGTTTACTTATTGTCAGCACCTCAGTCTAAGAAACCATCTTGTCTCCACAGAGTCAAAGCAGTGCCTTTTCACTTGGTCTGTGTGTACTGGTCATTTTCATGTCACTGTGCCCGCATATCCATCAGAATCAACTTTGTGGAGGAAAGACCTGGGCTTGTGGTGTGAGTGAGCCTGGCCTGCTGGGGAAAACATGATGGAACAGCAGTTGGTAGGCCATAGAGCAGAGAAAAGGGCATCCTGGCACTCAGCTGCCCCCTTTCCCCGTTCTCTTACTCCCTCAGCCCATGGTACAGCGGGCTTTTAGTTAATTATTGTTGGAAAACCCCCACATACACACCTGGACGTATGTTACATCCGTCTTCTGAATGACTTTAAACCCATTGCATTGACAGTACAGGTAAACCATCACAGGGGTTTCTGCTTTGTCTGGCTTCTGAGGTCTGTTCTATCAGGTCACCATGGTAAGCAACACTGAAACGTGCTCACGTGACCTCTGCTCAACCCTCCACAGTGGTTTCACTTGCTTTGAGGATAAAGGAAAACCATTACAGTGGGATCTGAATCTCTACATCACTTTGCCTTTTTCTAAACACATTTTCTACTCTTTCTGGTCTACCACAATTAATTCCTTTAGTCCTTCATCATGGACTCTGTGTCCACCTTGAGTTATCAGGCAAAGTTAGACGTTTTTCTCATCCTTTGGCTCTCCTGACATCTTACAGTGGCCGTTTGTGTTGTGATGCAATAAGCAGACCGAGTGCCGGTTACGTGTTTGGCACTGCTTAGCTGCTGGAGATGCAGCAGTAAGCCTACACTGACATTTGCCCCCCAGATTGTATGTTCTAGTGAAGGGAGTTAAACAGTGACATGTGAAAACTAAAGAGGGGAGCGCATAGGACATGAGGCGCAGAGGGGCCTCAGTTCTAGATGGGATCATCAAGAAGACTTCCTCAAGAAACAAAGTCCTTAAGGAGGTGGATTGCATACCATTGGGGTGTTTCCATCAGGAACAAGCTAGCGAAGGCTAGTGGCCCACAGCCTTCCGAGCTGGGTGAAAGGGCTCTGAACAAGGGATGAAGTTGAGCGAGGGGCTAGATGGGCATGCTACCTGGGAAGCTGTCACTCTGATGAAGATGGTAAGCCGTTGGGGAAGTTATTTAATTATGTGCATGTTCACATTGAGTACAAGTGCCCACAGAGGTCAGGAATCAAACTCGGGTTCTCTGCAAGAGCAGTACATACTGTTTTGTTTTGTTTTTGTTTTTTGAGACAGGATTTCTCTGTGTAGCCTTGGCTGTCCTGGCCTGGCTTTGTAGACCAGGCTGGCCTCGAACTCACAGAGATCCACTCCCCTCCTCCACCCGTGTACTGGGATTAAAGACATGCAGCTCTGTGCCCAGCTTGAAGTACAGATTCTTAACCACTGAGCCATTTCTCCAGCCAAGCATTGGAAGATTTTAAGCAGAAGAGTAATGTTTTTTTATTTAGATGTTAAGTAGCTCCAGCTCTTTACAAAATACGAAGGAAGGTGAGCATAGCTGGGGAAGAGAAGCAGTAGGAAGGAACAAATCAAGGAGGTAACATGAGAGACACATGTGCTTGTGTCAGAGTACAAGTGAAAGAGATAGTGAGAGCTTGGGGAGTCATGGGGACACTAGAGTGTTTGGTCTCATATCAAATGAGAATAGTTGCTATTCCCTGAAGTGAGGGGTTATAATGTCTGTATTGCACTGCTGCTGTTCATACAGAACGTAATGTGTAGTGCTGGACCAAGCCTGAGCAACAGGTTTGGAGGCAAGGGCAGCCGTGTGGCTTTGGACTTCCTTAATTTTACATGTCTGTTAAACCTTTCCAAGGAGACAGTTTAGTCAGGCAGTGTGTAGTGGTATTTACAGTCTAAGCCATTGATTTAAATGTGGAAGGTACCAGTGTAAAGATGCTGTGTGTACACGTGAGGGGGCTGAGGATAGTCAGTATAATATGTGCTTCAGCACCAGGCCCTGGGTTCAATCCCCCTAGCTCCCCACCCCCAAGCCCTGTAAAATAAATGTGGATAGGATTGCTAGAAAGTGCACATAGACGAGTCCCGCACAGTGATGTGTAGCAACTGCCGAAGAGATCAAGCGGCTAAAAATAAAAAAAGATTTACTTACTTACTTACTTACTTATTATGTATATAGTGTTCTGTCTGCATGTGTGCCTGCAGGCCAGAAGAAGACACCAGATCTCATTACAGATGGTTGTGAGCCACCATGTGGCTGTTGGGAATTGAACTCGGGACCTCTAGAAGAGCAGTTAGTGCTCTTAACCACCGAGGCATCTCTCCAGCCTGCATGCAGCCTTTGAGTCTTGTGCTGCCTGACTGTTGCTACTTCTCCTCCTGATTTGAAGCATGAAGATGGGGATTGACTGTTTTGTATACTGTTTGGTCTGACTTTTAGTAAGACCTCAATATCTAGAATAAGAAAATGAAAGCAGTGTTTAGGAAGTACTCAAGGAGTGGAAGTTTAACAAATTGATAGAAATAGCTATTGGGGAACACGTTGACACCAGAATATTCTTGTTAGGCATTTGTCTCATTGAATCACAAAATTACTTTAAGTGTGCCAGCATATATAGGATGCATGCCAAAAGAATGCTTGTAATTTCAGTATGAACTATGAAAGACATACACAAGGCTAAAAGAACTGTACGGTAAGATTCCTGTGAACGAGCCAGCCCTGTTAAAGCCCTTGTGTACCCTCATACCCAGGTGAACACAGTCTGGTAGGAGACTGTATCATTCCTGTCTAATCTGCCGTATTTTCCCAGGTATAGGCGTTGCTTAATAATACGTGCTGTTTGAAGTTTCAGATCTTCAAACTGATGTGAATGGCATTCCATTGCTTTTGTGTTTGGGTTGCCTTTTATGCTTAGCGTCGTTAGCTAGCATCCTTCATGATTCGTGTACTTGAGTGTATTAGTCACTGGGCTGTAGAGCACAAGCATCTTGGAAATTACTGACACCACTGAATAGTTTTTGAAATGTTAATTATTATGTCAAAACTCTTGCTACTGATACATTTTAGAAAACTTAAGCTGTGATATCAGCTAATTTATTTGCTTTTTATAAATAATCTTTATATTTTAAATTTATATACTTTATATATATGTATATATATATTACTTAGATATGGTGCTAAATACTACACTTACTAAGGAATGAAAGACTTTTCTTATTAAACATAAGATATTACAGAGAAGTAGTGGCTATCTCTGAGCCTGAAACAACTCTTTTTTATTTTCATTTGTCTATTATTCCAAATTTGAATTCTACATAAACCTTATATAAACTTTATAAGAATAATACACATAGACATACTTCATGAAAGTCTTTATAACACTTACACTATCCAAAACTGATTTTCCTAAGTAAGTTCATCTTTTGTCTGTAGCTGGCCCTCTCCTAGAATCCCACTTTTTGCATGCTAAGCAAGCACCTTGGTATATGTTGCTAATTTGTAGGCTCAACCAAACTAGGACAAAATATTTGCAGAAAAAATAGTTCTAACAACTGTTGACATGACATGTACATGTATTACAAATAGTCTAGGCATTGTGTAAAGTATATAGAGGATGTCTGTGTATTACATTAACCTCGTTTTATATGAAGGACTGGTATACAGGGCAGCTGTGTCCTGTGTCAGGTGATTCACTCACATTGCCTCACCTTTACAATCTGTCATGCAGAATCAGGACTTCACTGTTCTCTCTGCTAGTACTCACCTCATCAATGCCAACACAGTGATACGGTTACTGTCGCTGGGAAGGAAGTTGTGAGTCGTCCAGCGTCTACCCTCACAGTGTTAGCAGGTCCTCTCTTCATCCACAGTTAACACTTTGCACTGCCAGCTGCTATATGCTTTGCTTCTGCCTTTAAATCCCTATCCAGCACACAGTTCTACATAAATCCTTTCATTTACCTATCTTTATTTTTAAAGGAGTGCTGGGAAACAAACTCAGGGCCTTGCACACACTGAGACACTTCACCCCTAGATGCTAAATTTCCTCTCCTCACCGCTCCTTCCCCCTTCTCCTGTCTTCTCACACACATCCCTTTCTTTTTTCTTTCTTTCTTTCTTTCTCTTTTTTTTTTTAAGGGATAAAGGGTTTGTTTTATTTTTGTTCAGTTTCTGAGGGTTTAATACACCATGGCAAAGTTGATACACTTAGGTCAGCATTGTCCAGAAAGTGGACAAAAGGAAAGTGCCAGCACTCTATAATTTTTTTTAAAGATTTATTTACTTTTATTTTCTGTATGTGTTTTCCCCGCATATGTATATCTGCAACACATGTGTGCAGTACCTGTGGAGACCAGAGGACAGTGCTGGATTCCCTGTACTGTTCTTGGAGTTATAGACCATGTGGGCACTGGTAACCCAACCGAGCCCTCTGCAAGAGCAGTGAGTGCTCTCAGCCTCTCAGCCATCTCTCCAGCCACCTACATATTTAAGTATTTCATTTCACTTACTTTTGCCTTTGAATTACAAAATAAAATTTCTTAGAATTATTAGAACAAGGAGCCAAAAGTTGCATTTTTTTTCAGCTTTGCCATTCATGAATTATGCCACTAATATATTCCATATCCTTGACTTTAAAAAGGCGTCTTTAGCATGGAAAAAAAGGGGTGGGGTAGTACTTGAAACTGCCAAATCTTTGAGTAAATCTCAGAAGTATGTGATTTCAGAACCAGAGTTGTTAGTGGTGCGTAGTTGTAGCGGTCAGGAGAGCTTCTGTCAAAACTGCAGCCATCTTTAGAAGTGGTCACAGTAGAAAGGCCACCACAAGTCACATGCTTATGGATTGGGGTTCTGTCACCTGTACAGTGGCAAGAAATTTTATCTGGCTTAGTAGCAAGAAACTGAGTCTTGTTTAGTGATAACTTGAAGTGGTAATCATTTCCAGTTCCTTAGCGTGTTTGGAGCCATTCTTACAGAAGTTTATAGTACTACCATGTGGATTCTAAAAGTGACACTCTTGCTGTGGGTAGAGGTTTTTGGAGGTTTTGTGGTTTTTGTTTTGGCTTGGTTTTCCCCCCCTCTACTAATGTAGAATTTAATTTTAGATTTCTTCCCTAATGCTGAATTTTCCAATACGGATTAAGGACAAAAAGTTAGCTGGAAGGCTCTATACATTCATTAATTTCTAATACAGTCTCTGGCACGCAGCTCCTACTAAAGCTTTTCTCACATCCACGGCTCTCCTAGGTATGATTTCTCTTTGGACCGTGAAGAAATCTCTTATACATTCACAGGGCCTTTCTGTGATTTAGCTCATGTTGAAGAAGCTTTGACTGTATTCTGAAAGTTCTTCATTGTATTAATTATTCTTCTGTTGCTATGAAAAAAAATTCCATGACCAAGGCATATAAGAAGGAGTCTATCTAGACTTATGGTTCCAGAGGGCTAAGAGTGTCATGGAGGGGAAGTGTGGCAGCAGACAGCAGGTGTGGCTGTTGTAGTGAGAAGCGGAGGGCTGGTTTCTGGGACTGCCAGCACAAAGCTGAGAGACAGAAGAGCTGTAGGTGAGGGTTTTACTCTCAACCCCCCACACTCTGACCCCCCCCCCCCCCCCCCGCCCACTCTGTGGCATACTTCCTCCAGCAAAACCAGACCGCCTAACCCCCTAGACAGTACCACCAGCTGGGAGCCAGACATTGAAATGCCTGAGACTATGGGGCATATTTATTATGCAAACCACCATATCCCTCCTAAGTACATTCCTAGGATTGGAGTCGTTCTGTCTGTTTTGAATTCTCTGATGGTCTATAAAGCTTATGTTCTTCTGAAGTCACTGATGCAGTTATAGCACTAGTGGAGTTTCTCTTCAGGGTGAGTTTTGTAATACTCAGTATAGGGTGAGCTTGCCAGAAAGCTAGCTTAGAGTCCAGTTGTGACTCTATATATTTTCATACACCTTAATTAAGGGTTGAATTGTATTTGAAATCTGCATTATAGTCATTACTCTGGATAACGGCTGCCTCTTAGAAGGTTTCTGTTGCCGTGATCAAAAAAAAAAAAAAAAAAAAAAAAAAAAAACTGTCAAGGTGGCTTACAGAAGGCAGGGCTCCATTGGCCTCACAGTTCCAGCGGGAGAGAAGCCCATCACCATCTTGGCAGAGAGGCTGGTGGCAAGCAGGCATGGTGCTGGGAGTAGCAGCAGCAGAGAGCTCGCATCCTGCTCCACAAATGAAATAGATACTCACTGGGGATAGCTGGAGGCTTTGGAAACAAACCCTTCCCCATTGACACACCTCCAACACGGCCACACCCCCTAGTCCTTCCTAGGGGTGACCAAGTCAGGACCAAGTAGTCAGAAACCTTATAGGGGACATTCATTCCCACCACACAAGGTTCTCAAGTATTCTTAGAGGACAGGGTCCACCTAAAAGCTTTCTAGCAAACATTACACCTGCTGAAGAAAATTCCACACTTTAATTCCATCCAATCACAGAGCAAAATGTTTGGGAAAAGCAGTTCTGTCTGTACTGTGTATATATAGACTTCTTTCCCTGGCATTATGCAGTAGTCCGAATATGAAGATCCTAAGGAGTGTGAGACAATTTGGATTTTTTCTGTTCATATTCTGAAATTAGAAAACTTCAAATGTAAAAACCCTTCTTGCCCGAGCCGTTCATGTAAGACATATAATTAACTTGTATAAAATACAACACAATCCATTGCCAATGCTTCACTATCACTGGGGATGTAAATTTACTTAAAAACTGTTATAGGTGATTTAATATTATCATCCAAAATACTTCAGTATGGGATAAGGCTGAATAAGCCTGCAGGTGCATTGTGTTAGGTATTGTAAGTAACCTAGGGGTGCTTTAAAGTGTAGTGGAGGGCATGCAGAGGTCATGTACAAATCTAATAATTTTTATGTTTTTTTTTTCCTAATTGGAGGGAGGTCCTAGAACTAATCCTCCATTGGACACTTAAAACAGTATCAGTTTTAGTACTACGAGGAGTAAGTGTGTGTTGAGACACACTAGAGATTTTGGGAGAGTGATAGCTAAATTAGGGGAACACTAATTATGAATTTTATTAAAACATTTCTGAAAATTTTATCATTTGAGACATTTCTTGCAGAATGTGTAAAAAGCATTCTCTGCAAATATTTTTGTGTCTACCAAAAGACTATAATCTAAGCAACATACAAAATTTTAACAGAAATAAGCTTTTTAATAAAAATAATCATTACATTAAAAATGTAAGCAAGTCATGGACTTAGAGAATAGGCACTGTGAAAAGTCTTGTATGCTAGAATAATAATGTAGGCGCTCTGTTAGAAGCCCCGTGCAGCCAGCCGTCAGTTGTGTGTCTGCTGGTCCTCACCTGGAGCGTCTTAGCATATAGGAAGGTCAGGCTTCCATTAGGACCAGGGAAGGCAAAGAAGAAAGTTGTTTTGGCATCTGCATCTGTGGAAGCAGAAATAGCTTCTGACTTTATCCCTGATCTCCTTAGCGGGGCCTGGGAGGTGGGAAGGAAGACCTGAGTACATTAGAAAGGAGGGCCAGTGTTCTTAACTTATCCTGTTACGTTGCATAGTTTCGGTTTTTGTTCTAATTAAAAATGCAAGCATAATGGATGGAATTCCATCTGTGGTGGTGACTTCTATATAGCCATATAAACTGGGTACAAATGGATGTCATATCTCTTTAAAGCTTACACTGTGAGCACAGAGCTACCTCAGCAACAGTTAGCCTCATGGACATCCTCTGTCCTAGTTGCTTCCCTCACCCCCAGTCTTTGGATTCCACTGTTTCCTTTCCTCCTTCAGTCTGTCTACATGCTGGTCTATATTGGCCTTTTCTCTTCTTCTGTCTATAGGTAACCCTACATCATCACCCTTAGAACAGTCCTTTTAAGAGTGTTGGAACCTACAAGACGTAAGAGAAGCTGTGACTCCTGTGAATTGAGTCATTCTCTCATAGGGTAGGTGGTCATCAGTTGTGGGGTTTTGCCCTCCCTGTGCTTCTGAAATATATGCAACTGAAAATTGATCGTAATAGTAAATTATTCACAGCGAATCCATGTGTATTCTGAAATGCATTTTAGCAACTATTACGATTGTTATATATATCTGAGGCATTTATAGAAGATTCTCTTTCCTGGCTGAGTTAAAATGGCTAGTTAAGCACATTAGAACAAACTGTTTGGGGACTGCGGGAGGGTTACTTACACAGCATGCCCAAACAGCCCTGTGCGTTCTTGACTAGGCCCTGACAGAGCCTTGTGAGAGCCGCTAGGTCACTTGACCTAGGTCCCTTGTTCGTGTGAAGTGCTTTAGTACAGGCTTCTGTGTGACCAAAGCCAGTATAAAGATGACAGGTACAGCAAAACACAGTTGTTGTG
The DNA here is from genome assembly GCF_903995435.1 of Acomys russatus. NCBI lineage: Eukaryota > Metazoa > Chordata > Mammalia > Rodentia > Muridae > Acomys > Acomys russatus. The sequence continues at coordinate 53,325,937 of NC_067142.1, read as the reverse complement.
TCATACTGTAGTGTCATTTGTAGGAAGGTCCTAGAGTCTGAAACAAGAAGAGAAAAGAGACTATAGGGCTGTTTTAAATGTTCTGTTTTGCTCTGAGGAGGTCAGGTAATTACAGTTTGACCATTCACTTCGAATGGTCAGAATCTGACTAAGCAACAACCAACCAAATGAATTGTTCTATGCAGAGTAGCTGGTCCTCGATTTTCTGACTGAGCTGCCCTCAGCCACCAAGTAGCCTTTGGTACATTTTAGGCTGTTTATTCAGAATAACCAAAGACTTGTGAGGTGAGAAAGGTTCTGAAAGGTGTTCTTTCATAAGGAAGGGAGAGTAGAGAAAGAAAAAAAGAATAGAAAAGAAGGAAAAGATTTTAAGGGTATGGTAGTGCCTGGTTATAATACTAGCACTTGGAAGGCTGAGGCAGGGGATTGCAGTGAGTTCGAGGCCAGTGTGGGGCTACATAGCAAGACTTCGTCTCACAAATGCTTTGTCTTTAGATTGTGTTGCATTAGTAAAGTAAGCTAGGAGCTGCTGTTGAGGCTCCCTCCCTTTCTCCCTCCCCTCATCCCTCCCTCCCTCACCCCCCTCCCCGAGATCCCAGGGCTGCTTGAGTGTGTGGGGGTGGGCCAGTACACAGCACAGAGGCACAGATCAACAGCACATGGCCTCCTTAAAAGATTTATTTGTTTTTATTTTATGTGGCTGGGTATTTTGTCTGTGCACCATGTGCATGCAATGCCTGTAAAGGCCAGGAGAATGTCCCTGGAACTGCAGTTACAGAAGGTCGTTAGCTGGCGTGTGTGTGCTGGGAACTGAACCCAGGTCCTCTGCAAGATCAACAAGTGCTGTTAACTGCTGAGCCATCTCTAGCCCATGCACTTTTTTTTTTTTTTAAGTAGATGCATGCTGCAGTGTCTGTGTGGGAGCTGAGCATTGAACTTGCGTCCTCATGATGACATGACAAGTACTTTACCGACTGAGCCATCTTTCCAGCCATGTGTAGCCTATTTTAATGTTCTCAAGACAAGGGAACTTTTTTTCCTCATGTAGAAATAAGGGACTGTTGGGAGATAGGTAGAGCAGGGAAAAATTATCTTTAAATCCAGGCAGCTATAAGTGCAGGTCAAGATTTAAGAAGAAAGTGGTGAGCCCTGGTACAATTCTAGCTTTGTAACTCATTAAGTGGATTTCCACTTTAAAACAAATTTTAACATAGGAAGTTGTAAAAAAAAAAATAATAATGCAGATATTAAAGATTTATAGGAAGTTACAAAACCTGTACAGAGAAATCCCCTATACCCTTTACCTGGTTTTTCTTGCAGTTCCATCTTGACTGTAGCACTCCATCAAAATAAGAAAGTGCTGTTTGTGCCATGTATGTCATGTGGTTCTGTGATATTTCATTATGCATGCAGACCTGTGCTACTTACATACCGGAAACAACTCTCCCTTCACCTTGGAGCTTTCCCTCCCACTATCCTTTTTAGGCTATAGCTAACCTCCTGCCCCTCACCACCACCCCCCCATCCTGCCTTTCTTGACTGCTCCCTCTTCTCTAGTGGAATCTGTCCTCTGCTCTTGACTGTCCCTAAGAGCCCAGTATTTCTCCTTCCTGTTAATCAGTGGGTTTCCTACAAGGACTTGCCTACCTTGAAGATCCTACATCTTCTGTTTTTCTTCATTGGTGTTGAGAAATGAACCTAGGGCCTCATGCATGCTAAGCATAAGGTCTGCCACCAACTGCGCCCTCAGCTGCCCCCTTCCTCTTTAAGTCTGTGTGTGTGTCTGTGTGTGTGTCTGTGTGTCTGTGTGTGTGTGTCTGTGTGTGTGTTGCACATGTAGGTTTCTGCATGCCACAAACACTTGTACAGGCCAGAGAACAACTTGCAGGCTTTCCTACCCTCTGAGATTGAACTCAGGTTAGGCAGCAAGCAGCTTTACCCCATCCCCTTCCTTAGTTTGCTAGTCTGTTTTGAGCTTATATCTACCTGCTCTCTGAGAATGAGTACACACATACAATTTCTCTGAGGACCCTCTTGTCTGAAAGGGTCTCTAGTCTTTATCAAGGTTTTATTTTGCTGCATGTAGAATTCTATAACTTGAAGTTGTTGCTTTCAGTTTCCTAATAGTGTTGTCTCAATAATTTGTACTTTAGAAATAATTCATGAGATTTTGTTGTTGTTTTTCATTTCTTAGTCTACTAGGTCCTTTAAGAAAAAAAAATTTTTTTATGTTATGCTTTGGCTCCCCCTGCACATACTTCATCCATGTACTGCGCCACAGGAAAATCAATAGCTATCTTACAGTCTTGGCCATTTTCTTGAATAGTTATTTTCTTGGGTCTTTTAAGGTTCTTGTTATTTAAATGTTAACACATTGATTCTTAGTTAATATCAAATTAGTACCTTGGTGGGTTTTGCCAACTGAGCTCTTAGAGGAACAAGTGAATCTGTCTGTCCATTCATCCGTCTGTCAATCCATCCATGTCTAGAAAGAGTATTTACTAAAGTGACTTACAGGTGGTGTTCCAGCTAGCCCAACAATGGTGTCTACCAACAGACAGTCCAAGAATCTAGTAGCTGTTGAGTCCAGGGGGCTGATGTCTCAGCTGGTCTTATGTACAGGCTGGAGTCCTGAAGAAGGAGCCTCCAAAGCCGGTGAAGGGATGGACTTGCCGTGGAGAGTGCAGACAAGCAGGCAGAAAGCAAAAGCCTCCATCTTCCGTGTCCTTCGTGTAGGCGGCCACAAGACGGTGTGTCAGAGTAAAGGTGGATCTTACCTCAAAAGATCTGGATTAGGTGCATCTACTATATATAATGGTCTAATTGAGAAAATCCTTCACAGGCGAACCTGGTGGCTTTGGTTTTAGTTAATTCCAGATGTAGTCAACTTGATAACCAAGAACAGTCATCTTAAGCCCACCTCTTGTCAACTTGACTCACAATCATACCTCCTTATTTCATGCTTAATTTCCAAAGAAAAATAATAGCCAGGTAACAGTGATGCCTAACATGGTATAACTACATACATACATAACATACAGACTACAAACTCCTTATAAACTTCAGAATAAGTGGCAGTGTTCCTTAAGAGACAGTCTTTCTCAAGAATTAAATACAAGAACCGCTGATATTCTCCTACGTGATGGTACCCTATATAATAAAGAAATCAGGGGAAATACACAAATACATGCACAAACACATTCTTAACAAAATGACAGGTGTAATAACTTTTCTCACCTATCAAAGAGTAATGATAATATCTTTTTCTTTCTCAGATTTCCTTTGTTGTCTACCCAAAAGGTTTTTCCCTTTCTGTATGGGTCCTTTCTCTGGTGGTTTTTGCTATATTGTAGAACACCTCTGGTAGTCTTGAAATCTGTGTACAGAAACTGTTCTTTAAAATCAAATGAATTCAGTCTGTTAGCATACACCTGTCAGTATTTTTAAATGGTGGCATACATTAGCCATATGTATATGCTTCATTTACATTCAATAGATATGGCAGTGATAACCATACTTTTGAAGCAGCAAGGCAGAAGTGCTATTTTGAGCTATCTGTACCAGTTGTAATGTGAAACAAAAATGTAATTTCTTTTTGTATCACAAAAGTACATATATTGTGCTGTACTTTGAAGCCTACATTTATAAATATAAAGGAGTCACTTGTTTTTATTTTATATTTTGTTTTATCTGGATGGGTGTTTTGCCTGAAACCAGATCTGTATGCTGCTTGAGTGTCTGATGCCCACAGAGCCCAGAAGAGGGCATTGATTCTCCTGGAATGGGATTCACAGACAGCTGTGAGCCACCATGCAGATGCTGGTTGTCAGACCCAGGCCCTCTGTAAGATCTGAGCCACCTCCAGCCAGAGTGGTTCATTTTCAATAGAGGGCATTAATGTAAAATTAAAATCTTTTTCTTTTAATACAAGATCTTGAGCCATTTGAATTTTATTCTTAGACCATTGTGGTTATGAAGGACTCCTTTACTAAAGAGGTTTCTTCAAATATATAAAACCAACAACTGTCAGGTCAAAGAATGAGATGTTTAAAAAGCTTAAATTGTGGGGCTGGGAGTTGGCTCACTGGAACCTGAATTAAATCCCCAGCACCCACGTAAAAAAAACAAACAGACAAACAAAACCAGACCAGTAGCACATGTCTGAAAATCTGAGCCCTTGGTTGGGGGTGGGTAAAGGGACAGGTGGAACCTGGGGTTGGGTGGGGGTGGCTGACTAACGCCAAGCCAGTCTAGCTGAAATGGGAGCTCCAGGCTTAGTGAGAGACCATCTCAGAAACCCAGTGTAGGCCTCTCACTATAAATCCACATATCCATTAGCATGTGCACACACATACATAACATCATACACTATAAAAAGGAAGAAAGAAGAAGCTAGTTGTGGGAGGCTTTGTGTGATTTAATAGTTTTGACAGTCCACAGTGTTTATTATGTGCTATGGGATATTCAACTTTGTCTCTCAGAGATCACCCCATCATACTCTACCTGTGAAATACATTTGCCTGTATTCTTTTAGATAGTAATTTTATGTATATAGTCTAATAAAATTTGTTTTAGCTTTTACAAAATAACTAATATTGTTAGATGTTCCTATTTGTTGTTCCAGAAAAGAACATATAGTCTTTACTGTTTAAATTCTCTAATGTATGAAAACTGAGTTATTTCTTACATTTAATTTATGTTTAGTTTTTATTTTAATCTTCTAGGAGCTTTCAAGTTGTGGATGGAATAAAAAAGAAAAATACAGTTCTGCACCAAATGCAGTTGCTTTTACAAGAAGATTTAATCATGTGAGTTGTGCTAATTGGGTGAGGGAGGGCATGGCTGTGTTGGGTTGTGCATGCTCTCGTGGAAGCCAGAGATTACTCGTGTCTCCTTGTATTTCTCTTCGTCACCACCACCCCGTTTTTAAGACAGAGACTCGGTGAACTTGGAGCATGTGGATTGACTATACCAATAAGTGCCCAGAATCCTCCTCCTGCAGATGCCCCTCCTCTACCTTGTTCTGTCTACCCAGCCTTTTACATGAATGCTTGAGATCCAAACTCAAGTTCTCATGTTTGTGCAGCATACTGTTTGCCCACTGATGGTCTTCCTGGCCCTTCCCTTCCCTTGCTTATTTTATTTTTTGAGTCAGGGTCTTGTGTTGTTCAATCTAACCCTGAACTTGGTATGTAATTGACCATGACCATGACCTCCTGACCCTCCTGCCTCTGCCTGCTGAGTGCTGGGATGGCAGTCATGTGTCACAGCGCCTGCTACATCTTCTGTTTGTATTTGCTAACTTGACTATGATTCTCATAGATGTAACAGGAATACTGTATTTGTATCAACAAGTTGGAAGCCATGCTTGCTTTTCATCTTTGTAAAATACACCCTTATATAATGTATAACTTTTGTGTCCTTCTTCATTGATGGTTCTTGGAGGCATACACCCAATGCAGGGAGCTCTAATTCATTTAATCATTGATGGTCACCGCTTTGTAGGCTAAGTTCAGCTACTCTCGACACTAAAATGTTTTCTGAATTTTTGGCCTTTGTGAAGAATGTTGCTGTGAATATTCTGAGTCATTTGTTGTACAGGAGCCATAGGTTCTCTAGGCAGAGACTTCTAGCCATCACTGCCCTGGGTTTTTCTGATTTTTAAATGTCGGTGTTTTTAGGACCTGTTAATCTACAATTTCCTCCTTTATTGTTTTTTAATTATTATTATTATTTACATATGGATGAACCCACACATATTGACTATTGGGTGTTAACTGTAAGCTAGCCGCTGGTTTCAAAGGTTTGGCCAGTTTTGGTCTCCTTGGCAAGAGTTACAGGTTGCATTGTGTTTATCTATCAGGAGGTACTTGGCATCTGGTTGTCTTTTCATGGTGTTAGTAGTTGTTTGTTAAGTGCATCTAACTGAGGGTATTAGAGGTGTAGTCTCATTTCATTCTCTCTATTCACAGTTTAGACTGCTTGGTGCTGTGCTTTGAATGAGGGTGATCCTCGGGTCAATGTGTGTGAATGCTTAGTCCCTGATAGAGCATCTGTTGAGGAAGGGTCAGGGAGTATGGCCTTTTTAGTGGGGGTGTGTCCCTGGGGGAGGACTCTTTACAGGACCAGAGCGTCGCCGCGCGACGAGCGCTTTGCTCTCCTCGCTCGCGCGCGGCTCCTCGCGCTCTCTCTCTCTCTCTCTCTCTCTCTCTCTCTTCTCTCCTTCCTCTCGCGCTCCCATCTCCTCCTCTCTCTCTCTCTCTCTCTCTCTCTCTCTCTCTCTCTCTCTCTGCCCCCTGAGGCTGCTGCTCCATGCCTGTCTGCTTCCTGCCTTGCGTATGGACTAACCTTCTCACCTGTAATTCAGTGCTTTGGAGTTGCCTTGGTCATGGTGTCTCCTCACAGCATAGAACATTGACTAAGACACTTTGGGGTTGGTATTTTTCATACCTGTAGTTTGTTTATACAGACCATTATTTTAAAGGAAGCACGCAAGGACTGAAGCTTGATTCTTTCCTGTTATTTGGTAGTGCTAAAGATAATGAGTTGATGTTCCATCATCTTTAGCTAGTAACCACATAGTTTTCTGCTTCTGTCCTGTCCCCCTCTACTTCTCAGTTGTCACATTGTTCCGTTTTCAGCTTGTAGGTGGCATTACAGCTGTCTCATTGAAACCCAGGACTCCGTGATTGTTGCACCTGGCAAGCCGATTTTCCTTCACCTCTTCTGTAATGCGTTTGCATGTCCTTTCTCCCACACCCTTGGGCATCTTGTAGTTTACTCACTTGCTTTATCCTGTGCCACAAACCATAATCTAAGAATAATAGTCATTGGATATTTCTGATCTGCAAGTGCAAGCCTGACATGCTCAAAAACCCAAAATGCACCAGTGTGACACCACAAGGAGACCTTTGTACCTGACTTCATAGAAGAGGTGCATTCCCACTATTGAATAAAATTGCCTTTAGCTATGGTATAAGATGTATATGAAACCTAAATGAGTTTAGTGTTGAGACTTGGCTCTCATCCCCAAGACATCTCATGTTTATACAAGTCCTCCAAAACCATAAGCATTTCCTTTGAGTAAGGTATATTCAACCTGTATGCTAAGGCCCAGCCCCCAGCACGATGTGGAAAGCAGGTGGCTCACAGGCGCACTCTCTGTTCCCCCCTGCCCATTTGGATAGCTGAGCTCTGTACAGTCTGAGTGCATAGGTGGTGTAGAGCAAGCTCTGTTTTAATCTTAGTTTTGGGAATAAGTATTTAGTGCCTACTCGTGCTTATTTTGATGCTATCATCATTTTTATTGTCCAAAACTTGCTCTCAGGTAGCTCATTGGACAATAATGCCACCATACCTGGCAAGAATTTGGATTTTTAAAATCATATTTATCTTAAAATGGGTCTAACATGAAATTTAATTAAGTTGTTGATTATGCACTTCAGATGTAAATTAGTTGCTTATGTTTGCTAGTTCCTATTATAAATATTTGTAGTTTAACTTCTGCTAGTTCATAAGATCTTGTTAGGATCAGGAAGCATTGTTGTTATTAGTATAAGAAGTGCTATAATGGCTTTGTAAAATATGTAATTTTATGTTAACATAAATCACAAAATGCATATAATTATACATACACACATACATGTTGACAGCTGTTTACAGGTGGAAATTCCAAGAAAAATCTAAAATGTTTCTCCTTTTGTGGTGAGGAAATACAGGCTATGACATCATGACTCTTTCACTAAGACTCTTAACTGTGTTTTGTTTTTAGATTTAAGTTTGAACCAACTTAAAATACTTAGATTATATGTTTGCAGTACATGAATTAATGCATACTATATACATACTATATAATTTGATAAGCAACTAATTTGATCAAATTTAATAATGTTATAGACCTAATCTGCATCCAGTGGATGTCTGTAGAATTTTGTGTGGGTGTGGGTGTGCACTCAGTCACAGGTTTAGTCATGTTTCAGTGCTGGGAATTGAAATCTGAACCTCTGGAATAGTAGTAGCCAATGATCTTAATCACTTTTAATATGAAGTTTTTATTTTATATTTCATGGCATTTTCGTTTAGTTGTAAGAAAACCATAGTCAAGGATAGGAGAAAGTGTTTTTAAAATAACTATAGGAAATATATCAAGAGGAATTTAATGTTAATCTTAATCTTGATAACTCCTTGATTATTTTTTAATTTTTATTTTCAGGTAAGCTTTTGGGTTGTTAGAGAGATTCTCCATGCTCAAACATTGAAAATAAGAGCAGAAGTTTTGAGCCACTATATTAAAACTGCTAAGGTAAATATGGCTTGATCTGTTGCTCACTCATTCAGAAATGTGACTATCTGTGATCCTGGAAAATAACACCTGTTAAGCACATTGAATGCCTCTTTTCTCTACCTTTTCCTTTATTCTTGGTCACCCCTTCCCCATTTTTATAGACAGGTTAGATTATGGCAAATGATAATATTTGTAAACTCACAGAGTATGTTGAGGTGATGGAGAAAGTCATTTATGATTTAGTTGGAGAATACCTAGTGCTTTTTGTTACTGGGGTTTCTGTTTGTTTTTATTTATTTATTTAAATTATGAAAAAACCCACCCAGCTATATATAAAATAAGACTGTTTAGGCTGGAGAGATGGCCTGGTGGTTAAGAGCACTTCTAGAGGACTCAGGTTCACTTCCCAGAAGCCCATTGGTGACTTGATGCCTCCTCCTGACTTCCACAGGCACCAGGCACTCAAGTGGTACACGGTCACCCTTGTATGCAAAACACTTATATACATAACATAAAAACACATAAACCTTAATAAATGATACTATGCCAGGCGTGGTGGCGCACGCCTTTAATCCCAGCACTCGGGAGGCAGAGGCAGGCGGATCGCTGTGAGTTCGAGGCCAGCCTGGTCTACAAAGTGAGTCCAGGACAGCCAAGGCTACACAGAGAAACCCTGTCTCAAACCCCCCCCCACACACACACACACACAAAACAAACGATACTATTTTGAGACAATTTTGCATTACACTAGGCTGACCTTGAACTCTGTCCCCCCTGCCTCTGACTTCCAATACTAGGATTATAGGTATGAACCACCATGCCTTCATAGACTGTAGTTTAAGAGAGTAGTATTTATGATGCTAACAGGTACACTGGGGAGTTACTGAGAGGCATAGGTAAATAGAGTTGGAGAAACAGCTTGGTTTTCAAGGATAATCAGAATTTCAGAGAGAAAGGATCAGGACATAACACCGGAACATACTGAGATCAGCCTGTAACAACTCCAGATTCATGTTAGCTTCACTAAGCGTGGTGGTGATGCATCCATCTTCATCATCGCTCAAGAGTCTTGTAATGAACAGGGCTTACCTTGCCTGTGAAAGATGGTGGAATAAAGCAGAGATGCTCTGCTTATTATTTGCATTGGTATTATTCCTGTGTTTTCCCTGAGCATGTGGAAACAATCTTATTCTAACTTTCTGTGGCACTTGGTGGCAGAACTAGCCTTCCACATATGTGAGATTTTATAGAAATGTTATAAGATTTTTTAAAAGTACTCTTTGTGAAAAATTAGGCAAGTACTAGTTTCTAACAAAAGAAAGTAATGGCTTTTTCCATAGATTCTGAATTTCTTTTTCTTTTTTCCTGATACCTTTGATAGGTTAGATTTTTATTTGTATGTTTTTGTCCATAAAGCCAACCATTTTTCTTACCAAACGATTTAATTTCTGTCCAGACTCCTGGACTTATATTTGATAACTTTTGCTTTTATTGCAGGCTCCAATTCCCTAATGTTTTTCTTATTACTATTAAATCATATTCTGACCTTCTGCCTTTTGTATGAGCTTGTGTTAAAGGCTCAATTAGGTCTTTTCCTTTAGCACCTGTTTTAGTCAGAGAGAGAGAGAGAGAACCAACCGCACTCTGTATAAACATGCATAAAGTGTCAAGTCTTAGCAAACTGGCTCACGTTATTGGCGGAGCTGGCAAGGGTGAAAATCTTAGGGCCTGACGACAAGCTGTGGACGCGGCAGGAGTGGAGGCAGAAGGGCCGTGCTGCAGCCTCTTCTTGTCTCTGTGGGCCCTCTGCATGTTTGGGCGTATATCAAGTGTAATGTGGTATTTAGTCCCCAGTAGATGCTTAATGAACATTCATTTAATGACTAGTTTACTAGTAGATTATATAATCTTCTGTGAACGTTTATCTCCTGTCTCATGTTGGTTGTTTTGTTTTTATTTGCTTTGAGTTTTCAATTAAATGCCTACCATAGGATTTATCTGCTTGCTTGAGACAACTATAAAATGACTTGTTTTTAGATACTACTTTTAGGGTAGAAGTATTATGTGTCCTATAACAAACATTTTAAGAAATTAGTAGCAATGTAAAGTGGGTTTCTTGGGAAATTAGTAGAACTTTTATTGGATGTGTGCATACTGTAAGAGTGACATTCCATAATGAATCTGAAACAAAGGATCTAGGGTCTTGGTCCTGAGGAAGCAGGAAATGGGGGTTAGTGGTGACCAAAGACGGCCAGTTTGAACTCTGGCCCTGGGACAATAGGAGCACTGCGTAGGAAGCCAGCCTGAGGCGAACTCTCCTGTGACTTGGGCTAGAAAGCATATTTCACGGCAAGGGATGCACGTGCCTCCCAGAAGCAAGTGCTCAGCCATGGTGGTCATGCCAGGCAACCTTGGTGCCACGCCATCTAACTTCAGCTTTGAAAATATATTGCCCATTTAGAGCTGGGCTTATTCCCAGAGCTTGGGTGAAAATGCCAAGGTGGAACATGGACATTACGTTATGGGCCAAAAATAATTTACTGGGTACCCTAGAAAGACAGTTCTCAACTATGACAGTAACTGTAACAAATACTGGTATCCTATCCACTGCCTGAATTGTGTTCATCTGTACTTTCTTGCATTCATTTTCTTAAAAAAAAAAAAAAAAAATCCTTCTCCCCCCTTTTCTTAAATCTTCAGAAACTATATGAACTTAATAACCTTCATGCACTTATGGCCGTGGTTTCCGGCTTACAGAGTGCGCCGATTTTCAGACTGACTAAGACGTGGGCGGTGAGTAACCCTTTGGAGTTAGTAAAGGCTTTATTAGTCTGCTTTGTAAGTCTTAGTGAGGGGACTGTCATGGCAACAGATAAGAATTCTTACCTTGTCTTGCATGTAGTTCTTTGAAACCTATATTTAAGATGCCTTAAGCATTGCACTGAGCTTATGAAGTGATTTGTGTATAGACTGAGGCCGATGCTTGTTTTTTGCACTTTAGAGAATTATTTTGAATACGTCTTTGATGACATCAGATGTAATATTTACCTGATAATTTGCATTCAACTGTGTACAGATTAAACTTTTGGTAAGTTTAAAGATTGAATCATAACCTTTAAATTTTTTTATTAATTTTAACTTTCACTATTTTTTAGCCATAAATCTTAAGAGTAGTAAAAAAGAAATCTCATGGTAAACATGGGATCATGACATTGCTGGCGTTCTTTTGCAGCAGTCACCGTGCTCGGCTCTCTCACTTTGACAAGGTTAGGGTATGGTTTTTGGCATCTGCAAGTGTTTGAGTAACACAATGCCATACTTAATCTTTCCAGATTGTTGTTCTTCTTTCCCTTTTCTTTTTTTTAATTTTTAATATTTTATTAGAACACCAAGACCTCACACAAGGACTTTATCATTAGACCACATTTTGTTGTTTTTACTTTTTGAGTCAATGTCTTGCTAAATCATCGAGGGTGGCCTTGAACTTGGGAGTCGTCCTATCATGCACTCGAGTGCACGTACAGGGACTTACTGTATAGACCAAACCAGCTTTAAAGTCATGGTTCTGCCTCAGGCTCTCAAGTGGGCTGAACACCATGCTGAAAATAGTGCTATATTTTGTCAAAAGAGTAATGTCTTGTTTGTTTGTTTTGTTTTTTCAAGACAGGATTTTTCTGTGTAGCCCTTGCTGTCCTGGAACTCACTTTGTACACCAGGCTGGTCTCGAACTCAAGAGTTCCACCTGTCTCTGCCTCCCAAGTGCTAGGATTAAAGGTGTGTGCCACCCACCAAGTAGATTAATAAGTCCTAATGGTCTGTTCTAAATACATTATTTACTCTACAAACTTGATTATTTTTGTCTTTTAAGACAGTGTCTTGCTATATAGCCAAGACTGGCCTTGAATATGGGATCCTCTTGTCTCAGCCCTTTGAGTGCTGGGATTCTAGGTGTATGGTACTACACCCAGAAAAAACTTTTAAAAACTTAATAAAAATATTGTGTGTGTGCACAACTTGTTTGCATATGTTCATGTGTTAATGTGTATGCATTGAGAACCAGAGGACACCTTTGGTGTCATTCTTGAGAAGCTGCCCACCTTCTCTTTTGAGACAGGGACTCTCATTGGCCTGGAACTCACCAGTTAGGCTAACTAGATCAGCCCATGAACTCCAGAGAGTCTTCGGTCTAAACCCAACCCCCCAGGCCTGGGATTGCTCAACTCAGGGCTTTGTGCTTTCAGTGCAGGAATTTTACTTGGTTCTAAAGAAATAGTACTTTTGTGAAAAATAGTTTTTATTTTGGAAAACTTTTAGTGTGGAAGAACTTACAATTTTTATTTTTCTATTACAAACGCTTGCTGAAGAATTTTCCTATTTTAAACTTTTTTAAAAGTTATGATGGTCTCATTCTTTAAAATCTGAATTCTGTGGAATGGGTGGATGTGAGTACAAGTACACAGTTATAAGCTCTGCCTTTAAAATTCCAGGGAATAGTGTTGTGCTTGATGTTGTGATTCAGAAGGGGGATACGTTTTCTTCAAGTTGTTATTTTCCTTCTGAGAAAACTTGCACTTTTTAAAAATTTGATAACAGTTCTACTAATATATAATGAACTTAATAAACTTTAAAAAATTCATTCCAGTGAATGATCCAGATCCCAGTCTTACACGGCACATGGTCTACAGAGATAGACGGCAATAGATGAACTGTATAGTGACAAATTATTGGAAGAAAAATTGGATGAAACAGAAAATAGCCTAGCTCTTTTTTTTTTTTTTTTTTTTTTTTTTTAAGCAGTGTGAGAAGAGGTTCTCTCACTGTTGGATGGAGTCAGCTTTCCATCACTAACTAGATACCAAAGATAGTCAAGGGAGGAAATCATGGGCAGGAGAGGCAAGGGTTGTAGGAAAATGGTCTAAACACCTGCAGGGAAGTTACTAGCAGGTCTAAAAGGACAGTAGCATAGTAGCTCTGGGTGGCTATTAACTTTAAGTTACTGAATCTACCTCCTGTTCCTCAGCAATGCTAACTACATAGCAGGTGCTCAGGATGTTGACTAGCAGCCATTGCCTGGGCAGCACAGACAGACCCCGTCACCACACAGTCTACCGGACAGCCAATCAGTGCTGGGACTTCACAGGAGCTGGGGACTTGAGGGAGGACAACAAGATGATAAACTTGGAGAGAGTGTGACGCTCAAGAGGCAAGAATTGTATCCCAGTCCCTCCCAGGCCTAAGTTTCATGGAGGAAGGCCAGGACACGTGCTGAGGCGGATGGGGAAGCGAAGGGTGGAGGTTGGGTAGAGTGGGCTCTGGCACCTCGAGTGAGAGACAGTGTGAGATGGTGGGTGCTCATGCCCATTTGGATTATACATTTTAGTGAATAAAATCTTGAAGGTTTTTGTCTGTTTTGCATTTTTTAATTGATAAAAGGAACATGTCAGAAAGCTTATAATCTCTCATTGCTAAGTAAAATGCTATTAGGAGCATTCTCTCAAAGAAAAGGATGCCCGTTTTCACTGTCCTGTTCAACTCAGGGTATTGAGCTGCCATAATATTTTAATTAATTAATTTAATTTTTTAAAAGATAATTTTTTCCATAAGGAATGGAGGATAATTATTTAGATTAATTTTCTTGTTTATATGGGAAGCTTTAAATTATTTAAAAAGAAGTTATTAGAAGCAATGAAAACTCCCCTTAAAATTAAACAATTGTCATGCAGTCCAGTAGTTCTGCTTCTGGACATGTTCCCCAAAGAATTGAAAGCAAAGATATAAACATTTTTCCATAAATGTTTGCAGCAGCCAAGAAGTAGAAACAAGCCAGACCTCTATAAGTAGATGAATGGTGTTTAAGTGTGATGTAATGCGTACTTAGAGTGCAGTACTATTCATCCTACAAAGGACATCCTGCAACATGTTTGCTGTGGATGATACTTACAGATGCACTGTGTGAAACGGAGAGGCAAGAAAGGACAGGTAGGATTCCATTGTTAGAGTTACCTAGAGTGGTCAGATTCATAGAAACGGTACAACAGTGGTGGCCAGAACCTGGGAGAGATGAAGACCGGGAGTTACTGGGTAGTGGTGTAGTGATGTCACATGTAATAGTCACCCTTTCCTGTTACTGTGGCAGCACCTGGTTTTGAGGTAACTTGAGAGAGAAAGGCAAACTTAGCTCGCAGCCACAGATGGGAGTGTCTGTGGTGCAGAATAGCTTCCTGGCTGCAGAAGTACACAGCTGGAGCTCCTGTGTCGGGGGTCCTGTGAAATGGAACCCAGGTCAATACCAGAAGCAGGAATAACCTTCAAGGCCTGCTCCAGAAACTTACGTCTTCTGGCCAGGGCATATGCCCCAAAGATTGCACAACTTCCCCAAATAGGACTGCTACCTGGAGACCAGGTTCAAACAGATTAGCCCATGACAGTGACATTTCAAATTCAACCTAAAGTGTTAAATGTCTCCTGAAGGATCACGTGGTAAAGTCTTCTAGAAAGTAGTGGTACCTTCTAGTGAAAGGAAGTTACGCCACTGAGGTTGTCTCTCATGCGCACGCACATTCCTAGATTACCATGAGGTGAGCAGCTTAGCTCTGCCATAATGTTGTACCTCATCACAGACCCAGAGCAGTGGGGCCACAGTTAACCACGTTCTTCCTTGTGAGTAGATTTATCTCAAGTGTGTGTCGCAGGGATAGAAAACTAATCCCTGAGGGTGGTCCCAAGAGTCAGGACTGTCGCTCTAACGGTACCTGCTAGTGTGGTTCACAGGAGCCTGTGGACTCAGTTTGTGAGGAGTTTGGGGAAAGTGGGAGAAACAACCCAGAGAAACTTTAAATCCTGAGAGTAAGACTTAATGAGGCAGTTCTGGTTGGAGCTTAGACCAGGGTAGAGATGCGGATGTGTGTGGAGGAGATGAAGCTCGTGTGGTCGGAGGCCAAACACGTTACATCCCAATGAAGAGTTGGCTGTGTCTTGTCTATGCACTAAGACTCTGTAGGAGGCCGAGCTTGCTGCTGCTAATGCACTAAGTAACATGGCAGAGGGGATTTCTAGGTGTACCATTTTTCAGCAGTGGCATAGATGCTCAGGAACAAAAGGTGGAACAGGAAAAAAAAATTTTAAGACTTGCAGGTCCATTAAAGTTGAAATCAAGGAGGGTGTGACGCTGCTAAAAAGATCCACAGCATCAAAAACGAAGGGAGCCCTGTACACCTGTAGGAAAGGGCCTGGAGGGTGTCTCAAGAATCAAGACTCCACTCGTCATAAGCTCAGCCTTTTGTTTTAAAAAGAGAATCCTGGGGCACTTGGTTCTAGCAAGTCTCTTAAAGAACCACTCCCTAGGACAGCTTTTCATGTTCACTCATGTAGACACTCAAAGGCTGTCACAGCCATGGGTCATGTGAGGTCTGGTACAGTTCATACTGGTGGGAAACTTCAGTGTTGTCCATGTGCAGAATGCAACAGTTGTAGAGTCGTGGAAGCCTCCACCAGTATTTCAAACAAATATTTGGTGTCAGACAATATATCTAAATATTAGAATCGCTGCATACACACCCTAGAATTGAAGGGCACAGAGTTGTGAGAATGCAGCTAGAGCTGCACTGGGGACCCCAGAAAGGCAGAAATGTTAGGTATATGGAGCACAGATGAGAGAACTTGAAGTTGTTCAGCTGAGGCAGCTCAGAATAGCAGCCCTGAGGACCCCTGTGAGCCCGGCAGCATCATGAGCCCGCCCAAGCCCTCCCAGACTCACTTCACCCCACCATTTCCCCCAGATGTGGACATAAACCTGTAGGATTGAACATTTGCCTGATGGGTTTATCTCGCTTAGTCCGTTCCTTCCATACTGGTTCCCTGCTCTTTACTTCTGGAGAGAAGCATTTACTCTCCTGATGTGTTCTGAAAGTCCATTGCTTTATCATTGTTGTTACCGTCATTTTTAAAGGCTCTCTTGGATCCTTTTATCAGATTTTGTTTGTTTGTTTTGTTGGTTTTTGATTTTTGGTTTTTGGAGACAGGGTTTCTCCAGTAGCCTTGGCTATCCAGGACTCACTTTGTAGACCAGGCTGGCCTCGAACTCACAGCGATCCGCCTGCTTCTGCCTCCCAAATGCTGGGATTAAAGGCGTGCGCCACCATGCCCGGCTTTATCAGAGATTTTTATCCCCATTGTTGAGACCTTTTTCTTCATTATTATAGAGTGGACACCAGCCCTTGGGCAGAATGTTTCAATGCGGACCCTACATGTTTCCCAAAGTCTCTGGGTTCCATGTGTACTAGCATGTGATGGTGGAACTTTCAGGGAGTAGGTCATAGTCGCTGAGGGCCTGCTTTTGCAGGTGATGGTGGGATAGTCTGGCCCGTTAGCCTCTTTCTTTGCTCCCTGGACACCATGAGGTAAGCAGACTAGCCTCCACCTTGTGCTCCCTACAGTGATGTAGAACTGGAGCCAGTTGATCATGGACTGAAACTGTGAGCCAAAATAGAATTTCCTCCTTTAAAAACATATATTATTAAGTCTATGGGTGTTTTGCATGCCTTTTTGTCTGTGTGCCATGTGTGTGTCTGGTGCCAGCAGAGGCCAGAGAAAGGGCTTGGATGCCACCATGTGGGTGCTGGTAATTGAATGTGGTTTTTCTTCAAGAGCAGCCAGTGCTCTTAAGTGTTGAGCCTTCTCTCCAGACCCCACATTTCCCTCATTTAAGTTGTTTTGTCACAAGGATGAAAATCTGACTTAACACAAGAGTTCGGTCTCAGAAGATGCCGGAGTTCTGGAGATAGATGGCAGTTGGTAATGGCTGCAAAGCACTGTGAATGTAATTCATACCACTGACCCTACAGAATACTTCACATACTTAATTTTAGGGTATATGTGTTTGTTTTTAATTTTGTTTTGACAGGACTTCTCTATGTAGTCCTAGCTGTCCTGGAGCTTACTATGTGGACCAGGTGGGCCTTCAATTCATAGAGATCCCCCAGCCCCTGCCTCCCTGGGATCACAGGCATGTGCCACCACACCCAAATTGGTCTGTCAAACCAATTTAAAATATCCAAAATTTTTATCAATTAAAAAATCCAAAAAGCTCTGCCTGCAAGGCAAAGAAGACTATCAACAGAGAAAGGAAGTGGTCTGGGGGATAAGAAAACATTTGCTCAAATTCATAAGGAATTTAGTTAGTGCAATATCAAGAAAATAACCCACTTAAAGATTATTGAAATATCTGTACAGACATTTTTCAAAAGAATGCACACAGTAACCAATAGGCATTTGGGGGAGATGTTCAACCCCACTAATGATCAGGGCAGTGCAAATCCAAACCACAGTGAGGAATCCCCTCACATGCTGGGCTGGCTGCTACAAAAAAAGATAAGAAATTACAAGTGTTGTTGAGGGAGTGGACAAGAAAAGGAATTCTGCATACCTGTGCTGGGAATAAAAGTGGTGCAGCCACAATAGAAAATAGAATAGAAATTAAAATTTTTCTTCTTAAAATTTAAAGTAGAGCTATGAAATGACCCAACAGTTCACTGGCGTCAATTTCCAAAGGATCTGATATCAGAAGGTCAGAGCGTGATCTGTGCTTCCCGTGTTTGTTACATCCTCCAGGCACTAGACGCCACACTTACATCAGTATAGATGAACTTGAAGATTCTAAGCCAGAAACAGAAATACTGAATTTCACATGCAGCATCTGAAGCTGAACTTGTAAGCAGAATAGAATGAACGTTTTTTCAGTTGGGGGTAAATGGAGGACGTTTGTTGTGTGGTGGGTATACAAAGTTTAGTTTTAGTGGAATAAATTTGAAATATAAAGCACAAGCATAGTAACTGTAGGCCGTAAGTCTACATTATATACTTAGAGAAAATCAGAACCCAGAAATAGATCCTTGCTTTGGATCTCTGACATCTGACACAGGACAAGGAAAGTATTATAAATTGGTGTCCTAGTTAGGGCTTCACTGTTGTGATAAAACATCATGACCAGGAATAACGTGGGGGAGGAAAGGGCTTGCTTCGTCTTACAGTTTTTAGGCCACACTCCATCACTAAAGGAAGTCAGGTTCTGGAAGCCAGAAGCAGGTTCTGGAACCCGGAAGCAGGCACTGAGGCAGAGGCCATGGAGAAATGCTGCTTACCGCTTGCTGGGCTAATCACTGAGGGCCTCCTGCCACAGCCCACTCCACTCACATCAGTCATTGTTGATCAGGAAAAGTTCCGCAGAGTGGCCTTCAGGCCAGCAAATGGTTAGGTGTCAGAGCGTTCCATTGTCAGAACCGGTCTTCGAGACCCCAAGAAACAGAGTCATCTGTGTAAGTGGGTGGTGAAAGCACTCTGTGGTCGTCTGCTTGCCAGCCCTGCGCCCGCCTCCCACTCTTCATCACCTCTAAATGGGTTAACCTGACAGCAGAGTTAGATGTCAGTGTTCTGTGTGAAGTGCTCACATGCTGTACAGAGAGCCAGTGTTTTAGCATGTAACAAAGTCGTCTTACTGTGTTGTGACAAAATAGTAACTTCAGAGCTTCAAAGGAAGAAAAAAACAAAACAAAGCAAAAAACTTGTCCTGTCTGTAGAATGAGAACAGAACAGAGCAAACATCCGGAGGCTTTCAGTTAGCCTTGCAGGTACTGGCCTTGCTTGTCTCTCACCTCCTGGCTATCTGTAGTAATCTCAAAGGACGAGTACTGCGAATTGTCTCTCCAAGCCACTTGAAACAATCTCTTGGTGATGCCATATGTTATAAAGTGCTGATCAAGAAGAGAATTGGTTGTCAGAAGTTAAAAACAAAAGAAAAAGACAGAAACGAGGCAATGGGAGGCTTCCCAGCTCTTGTTTGGGCCACCCACAATTTGACTTGTCAAGAAAAGTTGTCACTTATATCGCAAAATTGAGTGTTTCTTGGTTATTATGAAAGTGTTTTGTTTTTTTTTTGAGGAGGCAGTTGGACATTTGAGCTGAATGTATCATAATTATTTTAAATTTAGAAAAAGACAATCAGTGTTTCTTAATTACATAAAGTAATAAAGATAAATGTGTCATAGTTTACCTCTCACTAAGTTCATTTATGGGCATATAAAGGTGAATTTATAAACGTTTTGAGTTATTAATACATGTGTCGATATTGTTTTATTTATGTCCTTCCACAATAAATTCAGGAAAGTGTAATTTTGAAATTAAAGTTTAGACTTATAGCAAATACAGATTCTCTTCAGATCTTTGCTACAGTAAGATGGAACTTGTAAATAACTTAGACTTTTCTGTTTGTTTTTTAGTTATTAAGTCGAAAAGACAAAACTACCTTTGAAAAATTAGAATATGTAATGAGTAAAGAAGATAACTACAAAAGACTCAGAGACTATATAAGTAGCTTAAAGATGACGCCTTGCATTCCCTACTTAGGTGAGTGATGTCACTGTGTTCATTATTATAGTTGTTGCTCTTCCTGAATCAGTCATTTTTATGAAATGCAAAATATTTTTAAAGTGCACATGTATGACTTCTAAACTGGAAAAAAATAAAGCAGGTAAAAAAATGTTTTCCCTCTTTACTTGAAATGCTTTTCATAATAAATCAGCCCTTTGTCTTCAGGTTTTCCATAGTGTGTAACATTAACTTAGAAATGGGCCCTGTGGTAAATGATATGTTTTAGCTATTTTAGTAATGCTTTTAAGGACTGACACAATCAATGCCTTGTAGTGTAAAGCTTAGAGTAGTAACTGAAGACACTGATCCAAGCTCTTAGGTATTAGACAGTTGGTGGGAATTCTGAAGAGTGGTTTCAAGTAATTATTTGTATTATTCTTTGCCTAAATAAATTGTTTGAGTGTGGAAATTTATCTTAGTACATGACAGTTTTTGTGTTAATTATTTGATTAAGAATTTATACCTTTATATTATATATCTTATAGTATTAATAAGTTCCAAAGGTGTTTAATAACATTACAGGTTTTTGCTTTGTTGAACATCTGGTTTAAAAGAGTTTCAGAATAAGCTATCCTTTTAAATTTGTGTGTAAAGTAAAGATACAGGAAGTGCTGTGGGTGATACCTACCTAAGATACATCAAGATAAGCTGGTTTGACTTTGTAGAGATTCATCGGATGCTAAGCCTTTGCTTCTCACCCCACTGCACGTCTCTGCTCTACCTTTTTACGTGGTCACCTGCAGTCGACTTGAAGAGAGCAGCTTCTCCTTGAAGTCTTTACATTGTTAGTGACTGAAAGGCTGGTACATGAACATCCTCTGCCATAGAGAGCATCAGCCGTAGGTCTCAGAGAAAACTTGGTAGTTAGAACACTGTGGGGTGTCCCAGGGCTCCTCCAGTGGGATAGAGAAGTATTTCACACCCTATTTAAGGTAGTTAATGGCCACCACAAATTTTTTTTTAAGGTCATAGCTTAGCTGTGCCCGTATTTAGAAATGTAGTTTGGGGAAAGAAAGAATAAAGGAGCTTTAAAAACTGTGTCTTTGTGATAAATAAGCCTTTTGTTGTATCGGATCACTAGACTGAGAGTTGATCTTGGTTCTAAGAAGGCTCTTCTGTGCTTAGGTTTCAGTCGCTTTATTTAAGTCTTGTATGCTTAGATTTCAGTCTGTTTCCTTTTGAGTCAAGTGATGTCTTTAATCCACCTACTTCAAATGAAGAACTGGGCCCTAGAGTTAGAAATCTGACTTACAGTCCCAAAAACTTATCCATAACATCCACAGTCCAATGGGTCTGTCTAGCTCTGCTGAACATAGTAATTCAAAAATCTACTCATTCTGTGGTTGCCTTCTCACTGGATTTGTTTTTCTGTACTAAATGCCATAATCTGTTATCTTCTAGGAAAAAGTTAATTTTTTTAAATTAAGAGTGAGAAAAACAACCAATTAATTGTTACGATTTCTAGGGCAGGGATCTTTGCCTTAAATCATTTCTCAGAGACAGTACAGAAGTAGAGCCTGTGTGTACACATGTGCATTTGCGTGTGCACAGAGCCATGTACAGTCATGACCTCTGTGTATTCAGAGAAGAAGGGAAGCTGTTAAGTAGACTCTAGAAAGGTCTTCTGTTGGAGCCGGCCCCTTCCCTCCTAGCCTTGCAGCCCAAAGCACTGCCACTCCTCTGTGTTAAAACAGACAAGGGAAAACTCAGACATGAATATGTTAATTTGTGGAAAACACCAGAACCATTATCTTTTCTGTATGTCCTGGTTGGTCTCGAATGACCTCCGGGCTCCCTTTCTTTTTCTATGTGCTGTATCTTGGAGTCTTACTTTTCACTGTCACCGTGTATTTTACGTTACCTGAAGAGAAGGGCCCCGCTGCTGCTTTCTGTTACCTAGCATGCTTGTCTGTCTCCTCACCTGTCTGACAGTGGCCCATCATCTTTCCTCTGTGTACTTCTCAGACCTCATCTTAATTTTGTGGTTACGACGCTAGTGATTTCTGCTCTTGGAAATTCTTCCCAGACTCTCTTGGCCCACCTCCTCCTAAACTTCTGTGCTTTGTTTCATTGGCTGCCCGCTCTCTTAAATATGTATTCATATAAAGATAGCGAGTTTTTTTACACTCTTGAGTACCGTGGCGTGAGCTCACTCAGAGATTGCCATATACTATTTAATAACCTCTGCTCCAGGATGGGCCTGTATGTCTTGTCTACTTAGTTTTTAGAACCTAAAATATCAATCAGTTGACTTGAGATACTTACATTGACTTCTTGTTGAACGTGTGCTTACAGTCTTCTCCCGTCCTGCAACCTGGTTCCCATCCCATCTTCTATTTCAGTTCATTGCTAATCTCATCTGAACACCATGATACACTTCCGAACATTACAAGAGTAAGCAGCTTAGTAGGTTGTTTTGTTGAGACAGGCCTCCAGGCTGGCCTGGAACCCACAGAGATCTGGCTGCCTCTGCCTGACATTAGAAGTGTGCACCATCACAGCCTGCTAGTACATCGTTGTCCATTGAACTAATGAAATGCTCCCTTTCTGGCTTTCCTTATTGTTCAACAGTGTTGTTTTACCTGTTTGAAAATAATAAATGTACGTGTGTGGAAAATTGCATGACTCATCTCTACAGCCTGCAGTTTTCTTTCAGTGTCTCAGCTGACACCAGCATTTACTTAGCCCTGTGCTTGGTGCTAGATGCACAGCAAGGAACACAATGGGCTTTGCCCTCCCTTGTAGATTTAATAGGGCTCAAATACAACCCTGCGGTTCATTACGTTTCGCTGCCTCCTCCTCTGCTTCATATCCTGTAGGAGAAGGAGATGCATATGTCTAATAATTTAAAAAAAAAAGAGAAGTTGAATGTGGTGACACATACATATATAATCTTAGCAGTCAGGAGGCAAGAGGATCGTGAGGTTGAGGCCAGTCTGGGTTACAGATCAAGGCTTGTTACTTTTTTTTTTTTAAAGGTGGAGGTTGGCATGATTCTGCTGAGACCATGTGTTTAAGCATCCACGTGATTTTATGCATTGGTAGTTCTCATATGGTTCATTCTTACTTTGTTTTGTGGAGAGCATCTATCCTAGGACAAGATATGGACCATTTGACATAAACATTTGATAGACTTGACAAATAAAACTAATTGCAGAAGTAATTATGACTCAGTTTAGTTTCCTTCTTGAAAATTGTCCTTTTCTGGTAATGAGAGTTTTGTTCAGTAGCAAACCTTTTGAGTAAGCTTAATCTGTCAAAGCATATATGTTTTTGTTTTGTTTTGTTTTTTAAGTTAATTTGTGTGTGCACTTGCATATGTGCACATTCTGCTTGAGTATATATGTACATATGTGCCTAACAGGGTGTCAGATCCCTTGGAGGCATTTCCAGATGCCTAGTTCACCACATGGATGTTGGCATCCAAATTCCTATCCTCAGGATTGCATAGTGAGCGCTCTTAACCACTGAGCCAACTCTCCAGCTCTTACACTTGATTGTCTTACAACAACATGAAGTAAAACCACATATGACTTATTGACTACTTAGTCACATTATAGACAAATGTTTGGGTTTTTTTTTTTTTTTTTTTAAGATCTTTAGTACTGAAACATGTTGAAGGAGGATGCACTGCTGATTTACATCCTATACTGTCATTTTAAATTTTAATTTCATTTGAAAATTTAAAAAATTGAAAATTCAGGGCTTGGGTTTTCAGGATTTAACTTTCCTTGATTTTGGAATCCTTCTCTATTTATGGAAAATAGACTTAGAACAGCTGCCAAAACACAGGCTCTTGTAATATACTGTTCATTGATGGGACCGAGCCTGCTGGAGATGTTTGAGAGCTAATACTCAATTTTCAAAATTCTTCCCTTTCTCCTTTTTGTCTGTAGAGGTTCTTAGAAAAAAGATGTCATCAACCAAAAGCACCTGTAGTGCATAGAGAAAGAAAGGGTCATGGCTGAGCAGCTGTTTCATAACGGAGAGGTATTCCAAACTTACAGTGTTTTCAGTACTGTGTTGAGGGCTGTCGTGGCTCAGCAGGCCTTCGCAGTCCTGTTACACAGTCCTGAAGACTAGGTCAATGTCCAGGACCACATCCTGCCAGGGACACCTGACACACACACTACTAATTAAAGCATTTTTAAAACTGAAGTTAGAATATTAAGTTAGTAACCAAAACCAACCATTCATTGTAAAGATTTTTCTAAAGGGGTATTAGGGATTTACATAGTAATGAGATTATTCCATGTTGCCAAAAGTATCAGTAATTCAATGTGGACTAAATTTCAGGAAGTAGAAAATACTTTATTGGCACTCTACTCATCTTCCCTTAAAATGGTCTCTTCTGTTGATTTGCATTCAAGGTAAAAAGTGGTGAGTTGGACAATTTAATCAAAAATCTTAAAACAAAGATCCAGTTTGTCTAGAGAGGAATAGTTTGGCAAATGTCAAGGAAAAATTTGTTTTATATGAGAGTTGTTGCTTTAAATCTGAAAACCATTAGCAGCATTCATTTGTCCTTGTCACTGGAGAGCGATCTTAAGGGGCCTATTGAAGAATTTGGCGTGGAAGTTCTGCCTTGCTTCAGAGAGAAAACTAAAACATTGCTCAAAAATAATTTAATTTTGTGAAGCATGGTAAATACTTTTTCATGTGTATATTCTAAACCTCATTTCTACTTAATTCATGTAATGGAAAAATGCAGTAGCACAAGCAGATTAGAAAAGGCGTGCTCTCAGCACGGAAAGTGAGTGAGCCGTGACACTGTCGGGCAAGCCGACCGCAGAAGCCTCTGCACACTCTCCAGCTCCTTTCTAGACATCAAGTAAACTGTCTTGATGTATGGAGATCAAAATTCCCTCAGTCTTAAAGAGACAGTGCTTTCCACGTCCCCCTTTAAATTTCAACTGAAATGGCACGTTTTCATGTGAGGATTGTTTTTTGTTTTGGGGGCGGGGGTTGATTTTTTTTGTTTGTTTTTTGGTGTTTTTTTTTTTTTTTTTTTTTTTCCAATGTAGTGTTGCATTCCCCTCCACTCCCTGCTCTGTAATAGATTCCCCATCAACCCGCATGTGTAAACCCTCACTTGTCTTTGGGTTGTTTGGTTGGTTCATTGGTTGGTTTGGTTTGGTTTGGGAAGTGCTAGCATGTAAATAAAAGGAAATATTTGATAGGTACTTGCTGAGTCAAAGCGTCCCTTTCTGGCCCTTCAGTTGTTGTGGGAACTTTGTTTTAGTCTCTGTTGTGATGCAGTACTGTGTTGATGGAGCATGTTTGCAGTGCTTTGGGCGCACACCTCAGCTGGCAGCTGTATTTGCTCAGCACCATATTTAGGACTGTTAGTAGACACATATCTGGGAGTGCAGCAGCTCTGTCCCAGGGTACATGCTACTGAGCGTGGCCTTAATAACAAGGAATCTGGCTGAAAGCCAGGCTTCTCAAATGGCTATTTCCTGTGCTGGAGGAGATGTGTATTGTTTCTTATAGTAATATTTAATCTGTCACAAGAGTTAATGAAAATTTTAAGGCACACCTAAATTTAAACATACTTCCTTAAGCTATCTGATATTTTTTTCAGAGATTGATCTTAGAATATAGTTTTTAGTGTAATGTTGTTTTAAGAAATATCTGCTATCCTATATGCCGTTCTTTTTATTGATGTGGGGGGGCAGAATTTCACATCATGCACCCTAATCCCCCTCATCTCCCCCTCCCCTCATACCCACCCTCCACCCTTGCAGCCTCCCCCCTCCCAACAGAGGAAAAGAAATCTCACTGTGGAAGCTGTAATTTGTCACAGTGTGTCCCACAGTATACCCTTTTGTCCACAGTTGATTACAGTGACTCATTGGTCTGGTACGAATCCTTTGGCTTCTACCACACTGTTGATAACTGGAACTCCACTGGGACTCCTCTCAGATATCCTGTTGTTGCCCTGTGTCATGGAGATCCTGTAGTTTTGGATCTGTAGGACTGGCCCCATCATGCACTCCAGCAGTTCATCAATGGGGTAGATGTTAACTTGGGCCAATTCACAGCCATGGATCTGGGCCTGAGGGGTATCTGGGCCAGTCAGCCTGCTGGCTTTCCTGCTCTCATGCCCTGGAGCTGGCTCAACAGCAACCCCTGCAACCAGGACCAGCTCTATCCTGCTGCCCAGGTTAGGTGAAGGGCCTGCTTTCCCAAGTGTTGCAGCTGGTGTGGGACTTGGCCAGTTTTCTCCCTCTCATGACCACAGGGCCAGCTCTCCTGCCTGCTGTAGATGGTGAGCAACAAGGGAGGGGAGGAGATGTCTCTTCATCTGCCCGTCCCACTGCCCAGCAGGCAAGAGGCAGGGTCCGCTCTCCCACACTCACACCCTTAGAACCAGCTCAACAGCAACCCCCACATCCAGGGCCAGCTCTTCTGTGCTGCCCAGGCAAGCTGCAGGGCCTGCTATCCTCTGAGTGCTGTAGCAGGTGAGAGCCAGGGCCAGCTCTCCCGCCCTGATGACCTCGAGGCCAGCTCTACTGCCTGTTGTAGGTGAGGATGGGGTCTCATCTCTCTCTCACTCATGTCACCACACAGACCAGTGGTAGGGCCAGATCACCTGTGCTCATGCCCATGGGAGCCCAGCTCACCCATGTCCCTACCACCACAACCAGGGTCAGCTCTACTGTGCTGCCCAAGCAAGGGGCAGGGCCCATTATCCTGAGTGCTGCAGCTGATGAGGGCCATGAACAGCTCTCTTGCTCTCATTCCACCAGGGCCAGATCTCCCTTGATGCTCGTGTGAGGGTGGAACCAGTTCTGCACAGCCCTCAAACATCAGTATATCCCCAGGCGGCAGCCCAGACCAGGGACCTCTGCCTGGCCTTTGGAGGTAACAGACCCCTGCTGCTTACTGCAGGGCCACAGACCCAGATGTGGCCCCTGGTGGCAGCATGAGCCAGCACCCCACCAAGTGACATCACTGGCTGTTCACAGCAGGCTGTTTCTCATTACCCTCAGTCTCCAGTTCTCCCTCTTCATTGCGACCACATCCTTCTGTTTCTCGTTTTCTCTTCCACTTCTCCATTACTTACTTTCTCCCCTTAGTGGTGCCCAGAGGTCTCTGAGTGTCTGGGTTCATCTCAGGACTGCTATGCCCCGTTTGTGCATTATGGTGCCAGGCAGGAGTCATCTCTGGCAGTCGGCTCCTCCAGGCCTTCACAGGGCCCGGCTGGTGGGCATCTTAGGCTAGCTCCATGTCCAAACTCATAGTGCCAGTCTGGTGGTCATCTCAGTCTCACTCCTCCCTTGCCCATCTGAGTGACCCCAGGTGAGGGTCGTCTGTCTTAGGCTTATTCCCACACAGGGCCATCAGTCCCAGGCAGGGGATTTTCAGGTCTTTGCCTTGCTCCAGGTCCTGGGAGTGGGCGGGGCCTGTGAGACATGGCGCTGGTAGCGGTCTCAGACTTGCTTTCTTTAGGGAATGCTAGGCTACTAATTGTTCAGTTGTTTACAGGTCAGAACACCGAGCATAGACATAGCCTCTTTACTCTTTGCCAATTATGGACCTGCAGCCAGTTCTGGGGGCAGGTGCGTGCAATTCTTAAGGTTATAGTTCTTAGTAATGTGTATTAAGGTATTTCAACAACGACCTGCTTCTTGCAACCTGTGTTGTTGTTTAGGCTTTTGGAAGGCATGGCATTGTTGTGTGTGTATGCTAGCAGGCCTTGAGTTCATGATCTTCCAATCTGTTCATGCTGGCTGTCCATGTCCGGTCTCTCCCGTCCCCTGCCCCCATGCAGAGATTGCAGGTATACAACATGGCTAAAATCTACCTTCCTGGTGTTGGAGATTGAACCCAGGGCTTCACAAATGGTAGGCAACCTACCACCAAGAAGCCCACGCTGCCAGTCCTGTCCTATAGTTCTTTCTATAAGGAACTAAAGAAATACTTGCCTTTTCCCTTTGATGAAATGTTCTATAGAAGTCACTGATAGTGATATGAAAATCTCTAATGGTGAGAAACATGTAGGTATTTATCATTTAAGCACTTTATTGCATTTTTATTTCCTTGGTTTAATAGGTGATACACACTCCGGATTAGTTTTACTTATCTAAGTTTTTATATTCACTCATTTGTATTGAGAGGGTATGCAGAAGTTAGCGGACAACCTAGAGGAGTTGGTTCTCTCCTTGTACCATGTGGGTCCTGGAGAGCAAACTCGCACCGACAGCTTGGCAGCAGGTGCCCTTAGCCATGGAGCCATTGTGCCAGCTGAATGCTGATTACATATTGTATTCCAAGTCAACAGTAGTACACATTTAGTCATTGTCTAATGGATTCTGAGAACGAACACTTAGCAGATGCACCTAGTGTAGGTTTTTCCTTAGTCAGTATTGTAGTGTCCTTTTCTCTTTCCTCAAATCCCTTTCACCCTCACTCTTCTTAAATATATTTAAAGTTCCACTGGTGTTCTCTTTACTGTTGTGAGAGTGGCTGCTTTCAAAGACTTGTGATGTAAATCAGTTGAGGATGAAGTTGAATTAATATCATTTTGTGCTTATGTTTTTTTAAGAGCATATTAAGCTTTAAAAAATAGAAAAGCAGATATTCAAAAGTCAGTGCTAGCCACAAGCAAAATTTCCACTGTTGACACTCTTTTATTTGTTTTAGCCTTTTTGCACATTAACAGAAATTAGCAATTAACATTTAACCGTATGTACTTGATGCAATGTATGTCAACTCTTGTGTTTGTTTTTGGTTGTTTCGAGACAGGGTTTCTGTGTGTTAGCCTTGGCTGTTCTGGAACTGGCTCTGTAGACCAGCCTGGCCTTGAGCTCAGAGATCCGCCTGCCCCTGCCTCCCCAGTGCTGGGATTAAAAGTGTGTACCTCCACCAACTGGGTAAGTTAATTCTTTAATACAGAACAGTATGGAGATTTGTATGTGACGGATAAAGAAGCCAGCCAACACAAGGAAGGGCATGTTGCCTGGCTAGAGAGAACTGCACTATAACTATATTGGTATCATGTGTTACAGCAATAGTTTTGGAACCTGAGGTCAGGTGATTACTTCATCTTTCCTGCCACTTTCTGTGGGAGCACAGCTAGTGCTAACAGTTAACCTCACTGATAACCTTGAAAGGAAGCTCATTTTTAGCTGGCCTTTTGGTTTTCTCGTGGGCAGTCATAGCTTTGTAAAAGGAATCACTCTTTTCTCACTTATGACTCAGATTTCGGTGAACATGAGTGAAAATTCATCTCAAGCTATATTAGGGTGCAGCTTTTCCTTTAGTTTACTTTTTATTATAAAACTTTTATAATAGTTTATAAAATAGTTTATAAAAGTTTTTGTCTAATTTTAGAGTTACTTAAAGTCTCAATTCTGTTTTGTGATACCAGTATCCTACTGCTTTTGTCATTATATAAATGTGTACCAGGAGATGTTTCATATTAGCATATCATGAATGTCAAGAAATAAATTGTTTTTATGCATCTCCCATTTAAGTAATGAGGGTGTTACTTATACATTTTTAAAGTGATACATTTTGTGCTTTGTGTCCTAAATTATTGGAGGAAAATCATTGCAAGTGAAAAGCATAGATTCAATTTAAAATTTTATTTTGAAGTGTTGTTCAATGGACAAACGTATTTTCTAGTGGCAAAACTAGAGATTTTTCTCTAATTTCCTGTCTGTATTTTCATAAATAAAACAAACTATTTGACTAAAATCTTAAAATTATTTTTTCATTGGAAGTTAGAGCAATCTTATATTAAGTATCTTGAACATGTATTTGGATTTAATTCAAAATAAAGCTAGGATTTGTTTTACATCATGCTAGATATTTACATTTACCTGTATTCAGTCAATATAACTTTAAAAATAACAAGAATTTGCATACAGATAATTTTCTGTAGCATATTGAAGGAAAATGGAATTGAATTCACAGATACATTCTTACAGTTACAGTACAATTTATTTTACAAACTGTACTTTTATAACTAAATTGTGCAAAGTAACATATAATGTTTACATTTGGGGAACTGAAAAGTGAAGTTCTGTGACCTTTGGTTGGAGACTGTATGTCTTCAGTCAATAGGCTTGATCATCATCTGTACGGCCCTCAAGGAGTATGACCCACCTCGGTACTCAGCCCAGAAAATTCCATCTTGGTGCTTGCTTCTGTAATGACCGCCTCTGTACCATACTCCATTGAGGTTAGAGTGTGCACAGGCATTGTACCACCAACCTCCTTTATGAAAGTGGGCGCAGTTTCCTGCAGGAGAAATACAGACACTGACATAAAAGTCCTTCCGTATATAACACAGTGCACACTGTCAGAGCGTGTGCTTTCTTTGGAGCAGTTTGAGTGACTGGCTCCAATAGTGTTTATCTTGGTTTTCTTTTCTCTAGTTACACCACTCTAATTACCTTATTCATTTTAACCACCCCCCCCCCCACTTAACATTTAAATAATTTCATTTTCTGCAGACTAAAGTAAATAAATGCAGATTTGTGATTAAAAAAATAGAGAGAGAGAGAAAGAGAAAAGAGAGCTAGACAGGATTGACTAAGGAAGATGGCAGAGCTTGAAAGAAAATTGAAGTCTAGCAATAGCCCAACTTGTAATTAAACTTGTTTGTAAACAGAAAGGTATGCTTTCCAGTCCTGTCTCTCTTTTCTTCCTTTTCTGCCAGCAGGAAATAAGTTAAGACAGTGACCAGTGTGCTACTTGGTAAGGCACTAGCTAAATACAAAAATAACTACATTTCCATGGTGAGTATCTCTTTTATCAGTACAGAGACCTGTTTTTAAAAACATAAGAGATTAAATTTAAAAGTATATGCATGGTCTAATTCCGTTTTGAAACTATTTCTTTCTCCTCCTACTCAAGGGATTTTTCTACCATTGTGCTGCATTTGACAGTCTCTCTGCCACTCTCACCCAAGACATGCTGTTACGCCACACATCACATGGTTTGCCTCTTTCAGTCCTCATAGCTTTTACTCAGAAGATCCATCCCATAAGAACCTTTTCAGGACAATTCACCCAGGGCCTGGTGACTACCATATTCTGTTGCCTAATATGGTGGTTAGTGTTATCAACAACTTGACATAAACTACAATGACCTGGCAAGGGAGTCTCTTTGGGGTTGTGTAGGTTAGGTTGGCTCATGGGCATATTCTCGGAGATTGTCTTGGTTACATTAATTGAGGTAGGCAGATCTGACTGCTGTGGGTAGTATCCTTCCCTAGGCAGCGGTTTCTCCACTGCGTAAGAATACAGAAAGCATGATGAACACCACCATTTATACTCTTATTGCTCTGTGTTGCTGATTGTGGCTGTAATGCCACCAACTCCCTGGAGCTGTTGCTGCCGTGACTTCCTTGCTATGAGGAACTGGGGCCGTGAGCTGACGTGAACCCCTTCAGCCTCTCCCTACCCCTGAAGTTGCTTATTACAGCAACAGAAAAAGAAACTAAGAACATTATTTGGTTTCATTTTCCTCGGAACATTTATCACCACTTATTTAGTAAAATATTTTGTCTCCTCTGGAGGGAGGGAACCTCCAAAGGGCAGTCATTCAGTTTCCCACTGAACCTCCTGCATCTACAGGTTCTGACGTGGTCCGAGTCCGGCTAGTGTATGAGTGTTAGGGAGAGTTCCATTTCCAAGTGGATGTAGCTTGGGGTTTATGTTTTTTACTTTCCCAAGAACTTATTTCTTCCCAAAGAATATTGGGGTTGCCTTAAAAGTCCCCCAAACCACGTTATATTATATTCCCTTTGACTGTGTCCAGAATTACCTTTCTGAGATTTGAGAAACGTGTAGTATACTTTAGTAATTTGGTTGTGTTTGATGCATAGGACATGGTGATTGTACAGCCGTGTGTGTGTGTTTTACCTGTGTACATGTCTTTATCTCTGTCCAGTGTGGTGAATTGTCTACCATTGTGCCACGTCATAGAATCCCCTGCATTTCCCTGGTACGTTCCCAGGCGCAGTCTGTAATAGTCACTTTCAGGTTCCAGACGAAAGCTACTGTATTCCGCATACACCTTCTTATCGCTCCAGTCTTCTAGTTCAATCAGCAGCTTGTAATTGTCTTGGTTACTAAGCTTATAGATATTGTCCAGTCCAAGCCAGTACTCTCCATCAATATTTCCAAACCCTTTCTGTTAATAAACACAGAAGCATGAACACGTAGTTAAGTGTATAGAGGGTAAGTGTTGCCACAGCTACACACTAAGTTTATAAACACTGAGTAGAATGAGAACATTGTCCATTTTAGGGTAATGTGACTCTTCCATGGTAGACCGCCTTATTTCTGTAAGTCCATTTCAATTCTGAGTTGTCAGTTTCTTTTGTTTTATCTTAATGTCAGTATTAATTTATGTAGCTTCAGATGCTACAAAGAAGAGTAGAGGTAAAAGATAACATTTATTCATAGCTACTAAAAACGTTGACTTAACTAATAACTCAATCCTTCAGAAGGGTTCCTGATCACACCCTCAGCTAAAGATGTGTGTTTTGAAAGCATCTGTATATTGCATAAATGTTAGTGTACCTAACATCATGACCATTGTTCAATCAAAATGATAGTATGTTACGGAACCAATAATGTTTCATTTTATGATAAGTAAAATAAGAAATATTATAGTAATTTTTACAGTTCACCCTGTGAAAATTGTAAATTATTGTCTGAAAGAAAAGGACTACCATATTTCAATAAGCATTTGACATTGGAGGCTTGGAGCAAAATACATTTAGTAAACTTCACTGTAACACTGAAAGTTTGTCTTCAGAAAGACTGCAAGGAGGTCACACCCCAACCCCATTTGTAGCAATTATTTGCTGAGAATTTTCCAGCCTTTCTGATCTGGATATATTAATGTTTCACTCTTAACTGCCAGTAAAATTCCACCTAAGAATGAGTAAGCACATGATTTCTTCACAGTTTTGAACAAGGAGTCAGCCCTCTAGAAGATCTGCTTTTCCCTGTCTCCTGTCCTTAACTGATGATATATACAGATATATGTCACTCACAGATTACCATTATGAACATCAGAATTGCCAGCAGACTAGTTGTTACTTCCTCAAATTGATGTCACGTGATCTGGTTCTATCTGGAAATCTGGTTGTGTTCATGCCCTGAAGTACATGTCATGATACAAACTTAAAGCATGGTTATTAAAAATAATTAGTTCACGAGAAAGGATCGTTTTTTAAAGTTGTATACTTTGTTATTCCTTAAATGCTATACAGCTCATAAACAAAAAAGCAGTTGCATTAGAAAGTGTTGTTGGAAGGCTGGAGAGATGGCTTAGTAGCTAAGAGCACTTGCTGGTTTTGATTTGCATCACCCACATGGCAGCTCACGCCACCAGTAATTCTAGTTCTGAGGCATCTAACATCCTCTTCTGACCTCCATGGGCACTGCATGTACATGGTGTAAATACATAATGCAGGCAACAGACACACACAAATAAATAAATAGATTTTTTAATTGAAAATAGAATTAAGTTATCTTTGTAAAATGCATGAAAGTATAAATTATCCAGGCTCAAAAGAGAATTTTAAAGAATGTCTTTAGTTTTCTTTTCACATTTTAGCTTTGGCTGTGTAGCTAGAGATGAGAAAAACCCTTTTGCTAGATAATGAAACTCCTAAGGATAGTTAGTTTTAACTGCGTGTCTCGTTTACTGCCTAGTGTGGTCACTATTGCAAGACCTGCTTGGGTCTACCTACCTAGGTCTGAACTCACTCATTTACCTTATAATTTTCCCAGTTCCTGAAGAAGTTGACAGAGCCATCTGTTCTTTTCTGAATAACAGTCCAGCCCCCAGGATCCAGACTGTTCTCACACCATAGCTGCATCAGTCCGTTGCTGTTCTCAGGTTTGATCATGTAAATTCCGCTGGCTGAGTGCCCAGCTTCTTTTGCTTGCTGACAGTCTTTGAATGGTCCTGTAATTTAAATACTGATTATTGAGAAATGTAAAAGATAGGTAACAAAATAGTTCTTAAACCAAGACTCTTAACTTCACGTCTTTCATTACGGATAACCACATTTTATCTGCTATGTGCATAATGCTCTATAAAAATTAAACTAAAATTAAAATATAAAAACTAAATGAAAGGGGACATCAGTGCCACTCTTCAAAGCATTAATTTGTTTCATCTCCCTCTCTCTGCTTTGTATTTTATAAATTTGCCCTCCTAAAACAAAGAGTATTATATTGTCTTTTCTATTGGACGGATGTTTCCTGTGCTGAATGACTTTATTTGTACCAGCTTTGCCCTTTTTCATACTTATAAAATGCTGTGGGATTCATCTGTAGGTATTAACATAACGTATTTCCCTGGTGCCAGGTTTATAATGTCTGAACACAGAGTTTGTGTGTTTAGTGGAGGTGTGCAGTTCTGCAGTCTAGTAAGTTTTGGCAGTAGTAACTACTGTGTTTCCCTTTTGGAAACTCAGTCATTCTCAATCCACTCATTCATTACATGCTAAGAAGCCCTGAAATGAGGGAAATGGAGCCCCCTAACCTTCAGTTGTCTTTTTTTTTTTTTTGACATCAGACACATTTTATTATAATCTTAATACAGTCTACATAAATTTAAACTGGAATTTATTTGGGTTCAGTTATAACATAGCATCATTTAAAAAAGCCAAAGAACTAGTTGTCTGAAATAAAGCAAGCAATCAACATTCAATAAACATACTTGATTTATTTTGTATAAAAGGGTTAAGTTTACAACTAAACTTTTATAAAAAGTTTAGCATAAGTACGTCATTACATTTTTATGCGGAAATAGGTATTTCTTCCACTATACAAGAAAACTCTAATTAAAGTGTCCACAAGGTTTCACTATCCACACAGCATTCAGTAGGCACACATCACGATATACACACAGCATTCAGTAGGTGCACGGCACTATATACACACAGCATTCAGTAGGCGCACGGCACTATATACACACAGCATTCAGTAGGCTCACGTCACTATATACACACAGCATTCAGTAGGCTCACGTCACTATATACACACAGCATTCAGAAGGCGCACGGCACTATATACACACAGCATTCAGTAGGCGCACATCACTATATACACACAGCATTCAGTAGGCTCACGTCACTATATACACACAGCGTTCAGTAGGCTCACGTCACTATACACACAGCATTCAGAAGGCGCACGTCACTATATACACACAGCATTCAGTAGGCTCACGTCACTATATACACACAGCATTCAGTAGGTGCACGTCACTATATACACACAGCATTCAGTAGGCTCACGTCACTATATACACACAGCATTCAGTAGGCTCACGTCACTATATACACAGCATTCAGTAGGCTCACGTCACTATATACACACAGCATTCAGTAGGCTCACGTCACTATATACACAGCATTCAGTAGGCGCACATCACTATATACACACAGCATTCAGAAGGCGCACGTCACTATATACACACAGCATTCAGTAGGCTCACGTCACTATATACACACAGCATTCAGTAGGTGCACGTCACTATATACACACAGCATTCAGTAGGCTCACGTCACTATATACACAGCATTCAGTAGGCTCACATCACTATATACACACAGCATTCAGAAGGCGCACGTCACTATATACACACAGCATTCAGTAGGCTCACGTCACTATATACACACAGCATTCAGTAGGTGCACGTCACTATATACACACAGCATTCAGTAGGCTCACGTCACTATATACACAGCATTCAGTAGGCTCACATCACTATATACACACAGCATTCAGAAGGCGCACGTCACTATATACACACAGCATTCAGTAGGCTCACGTCACTATATACACACAGCATTCAGTAGGTGCACGTCACTATATACACACAGCATTCAGTAGGCTCACATCACTATATACACACAGCATTCAGAAGGCGCACGTCACTATATACACACAGCATTCAGTAGGCGCACGTCACTATATACACACAGCATTCAGTAGGCTCACGTCACTATATACACAGCATTCAGTAGGCTCACGTCACTATATACACACAGCATTCAGTAGGCTCACGTCACTATATACACACAGCATTCAGTAGGTGCACGTCACTATATACACACAGCATTCAGTAGGCTCACGTCACTATATACACACAGCATTCAGTAGGTGCACGTCACTATATACACACAGCATTCAGTAGGCTCACGTCACTATATACACACAGCATTCAGTAGGCTCACGTCACTATATACACACAGCGTTCAGTAGGTGCACGTCACTATATACACACAGCGTTCAGTAGGCTCACGTCACTATATACACACAGCATTCAGTAGGCTCACGTCACTATATACACAGCATTCAGTAGGCTCACGTCACTATATACACACAGCATTCAGTAGGCTCACGTCACTATATACACACAGCGTTCAGTAGGCGCACGTCACTATATACACAGCGTTCAGTAGGCTCACGTCACTATATACACAGCATTCAGTAGGCGCACGTCACTATATACACACAGCATTCAGTAGGCGCACGTCACTATATACACAGCGTTCAGTAGGCTCACGTCACTATATACACAGCATTCAGTAGGTGCACGTCACTATATACACAGCATTCAGTAGGTGCACGTCACTATATACACACAGCATTCAGTAGGTGCACGTCACTATATACACACAGCGTTCAGAAGGCTCACGTCACTATATACACAGCGTTCAGTAGGCGCACGTCACTATATACACAGCATTCAGTAGGCTCACGTCACTATATACACACAGCGTTCAGTAGGCGCACGTCACTATATACACACAGCATTCAGTAGGCTCACGTCACTATATACACACAGCATTCAGTAGGCTCACGTCACTATATACACACAGCATTCAGTAGGCTCACGTCACTATATACACACAGCATTCAGTAGGCACACATCACGATATACACACAGCATTCAGTAGGCGCACGTCACTATATACACACAGCATTCAGTAGGCGCACGGCACTATATACACACAGCGTTCAGAAGGCGCACGTCACTATATACACACAGCATTCAGTAGGCGCACGGCACTATAT
The DNA here is from genome assembly GCF_903995435.1 of Acomys russatus. Classification (NCBI taxonomy): domain Eukaryota; kingdom Metazoa; phylum Chordata; class Mammalia; order Rodentia; family Muridae; genus Acomys; species Acomys russatus. Next base: position 53,289,163 of record NC_067142.1, on the reverse strand, counting down.
ACACACAGCATTCAGTAGGCGCACGTCACTATATACACACAGCGTTCAGAAGGCGCACGGCACTATATACACACAGCATTCAGTAGGTGCACGTCACTATATACACACAGCATTCAGTAGGTGCACGTCACTATATACACACAGCGTTCAGTAGGCGCACGTCACTATATACACACAGCATTCAGTAGGCGCACGTCACTATATACACACAGCATTCAGTAGGTGCACGTCACTATATACACACAGCGTTCAGTAGGCGCACGTCACTATATACACACAGCATTCAGTAGGTGCACGTCACTATATACACACAGCGTTCAGTAGGCGCACGTCACTATATACACACAGCATTCAGTAGGTGCACGGCACTATATACACACAGCGTTCAGAAGGCGCACGGCACTATATACACACAGCATTCAGTAGGCGCACGTCACTATATACAACAGCATTCAGTAGGTGCACGTCACTATATACACACAGCGTTCAGTAGGCGCACGTCACTATATACACAGCATTCAGTAGGCGCACGTCACTATATACACACAGCATTCAGTAGGCGCACGTCACTATATACACACAGCATTCAGAAGGCGCACGTCACTATATACACAGCATTCAGTAGGCGCACGTCACTATATACACACAGCATTCAGTAGGCGCACGTCACTATATACACACAGCATTCAGAAGGCGCACGTCACTATATACACAGCGTTCAGTAGGCGCATGTCACTATATACACAGCATTCAGTAGGCGCACGTCACTATATACACACAGCGTTCAGTAGGCGCACATCACTATATACACACAGCGTTCAGTAGGCTCACGTCACTATATACACACAGCATTCAGTAGGCTCACGTCACTATATACACACAGCATTCAGTAGGCGCACGTCACTATATACACACAGCGTTCAGTAGGCTCACGTCACTATATACACACAGCATTCAGTAGGCTCAGGTCACTATATACACACAGCATTCAGTAGGCTCACGTCACTATATATACACAGCGTTCAGTAGGCGCACGTCACTATATACACACAGCGTTCAGTAGGCTCACGTCACTATATACACACAGCATTCAGTAGGCGCACGTCACTATATACACACAGCATTCAGTAGGCTCACGTCACTATATACACACAGCATTCAGTAGGTGCACGTCACTATATACACAGCATTCAGTAGGCGCACATCACTATATACACACAGCATTCAGTAGGCGCACGTCACTATATACACACAGCATTCAGTAGGCTCACGTCACTATATACACACAGCATTCAGTAGGCTCACGTCACTATATACACACAGCATTCAGTAGGCGCACGTCACTATATACACACAGCATTCAGTAGGCTCACGTCACTATATACACACAGCATTCAGTAGGTGCACGTCACTATATACACACAGCATTCAGTAGGCGCACGGCACTATATACACAGCGTTCAGTAGGCTCACGTCACTATATACACACAGCATTCAGTAGGCGCACGGCACTATATACACAGCGTTCAGTAGGCTCACGTCACTATATACACACAGCATTCAGTAGGCGCACGTCACTATATACACACAGCGTTCAGTAGGCTCACGTCACTATATACACACAGCGTTCAGTAGGCGCACGTCACTATATACACACAGCATTCAGAAGGCGCACGTCACTATATACACAGCATTCAGTAGGCGCACGTCACTATATACACACAGCATTCAGTAGGCGCACATCACTATATACACAGCATTCAGTAGGTGCACGTCACTATATACACACAGCATTCAGTAGGCGCACGTCACTATATACACACAGCATTCAGTAGGCGCACGTCACTATATACACAGCGTTCAGTAGGCGCACGTCACTATATACACAGCGTTCAGTAGGCGCACGTCACTATATACACACAGCATTCAGTAGGCGCACGTCACTATATACACAGCGTTCAGTAGGCGCACGTCACTATATACACACAGCATTCAGTAGGCGCACGTCACTATATACACACAGCATTCAGTAGGTGCACGTCACTATATACACAGCGTTCAGTAGGCGCACGTCACTATATACACACAGCATTCAGTAGGTGCACGTCACTATATACACAGCTTTCAGTAGGCGCACGTCACTATATACACAGCGTTCAGTAGGCGCACGTCACTATATACACACAGCATTCAGTAGGCGCACGTCACTATACACACAGCGTTCAGTAGGCTCACGTCACTATATACACACAGCATTCAGTAGGCGCACGTCACTATATACACAGCGTTCAGTAGGCGCACGTCACTATATACACAGCGTTCAGTAGGCGCACGTCACTATATACACAGCGTTCAGTAGGCGCACGTCACTATATACACAGCGTTCAGTAGGCGCACGTCACTATATACACAGCGTTCAGTAGGCGCACGTCACTATATACACAGCGTTCAGTAGGCGCACGTCACTATATACACAGCGTTCAGTAGGCGCACGTCACTATATACACAGCGTTCAGTAGGCGCACGTCACTATATACACAGCGTTCAGTAGGCGCACGTCACTATATACACACAGCATTCAGTAGGTGCACGTCACTATATACACAGCGTTCAGTAGGCGCACGTCACTATATACACAGCGTTCAGTAGGCGCACGTCACTATATACACAGCATTCAGTAGGTGCACGTCACTATATACACAGCGTTCAGTAGGCGCACGTCACTATATACACACAGCATTCAGTAGGTGCACGTCACTATATACACACAGCATTCAGTAGGTGCACGTCACTATATACACACAGCATTCAGTAGGCGCACGTCACTATATACACACAGCATTCAGTAGGCGCACGTCACTATATACACACAGCATTCAGTAGGCTCACATCACTATATACACAGCATTCAGTAGGCGCACGTCACTATATACACACAGCATTCAGTAGGCGCACGTCACTATATACACACAGCATTCAGTAGGCGTACGCCACTATATACACACAGCATTCAGTAGGCGCACGTCACTATATACACACAGCATTCAGTAGGCGCACGTCACTATATACACACAGCATTCAGTAGGCGCACGTCACTATATACACAGCGTTCAGTAGGCGCACGTCACTATATACACACAGCATTCAGTAGGCGCACGTCACTATATACACACAGCATTCAGTAGGCGCACGTCACTATATACACACACAGCATTCAGTAGGCGCACGGCACTATATACACACAGCATTCAGTAGGCTCACGTCACTATATACACACAGCATTCAGTAGGTGCACGTCACTATATACACACAGCATTCAGTAGGCTCACGTCACTATATACACAGCATTCAGAAGGCTCACGTCACTATATACACAAAGCGTTCAGTAGGCGCACGTCACTATATACACACAGCATTCAGTAGGCGCACGTCACTATATACACAGCATTCAGAAGGCTCACGTCACTATATACACACAGCATTCAGTAGGCGCACGTCACTATATACACACAGCATTCAGTAGGCGCACGTCACTATATACACACAGCATTCAGTAGGCTCACGTCACTATATACACACAGCATTCAGTAGGCGCACGTCACTATATACACACAGCATTCAGTAGGCGCACGTCACTATATACACACAAGCGTTCAGTAGGCGCACGTCACTATATACACCCAGCATTCAGTAGGCGCACGGCACTATATACACACAAGCATTCAGTAGGCGCACGTCACTATATACACACAGCGTTCAGTAGGCACACGTCACTATATACACACAGCATTCAGTAGGCGCACGTCACTATATACACACAGCATTCAGTAGGCGCACGTCACTATATACACACAGCGTTCAGTAGGCGCACGTCACTATATACACACAGCATTCAGTAGGCGCACGGCACTATATACACACAGCATTCAGTAGGCGCACGTCACTATATACACACAGCGTTCAGTAGGCACACGTCACTATATACACACAGCATTCAGTAGGCGCACGTCACTATATACACACAGCATTCAGTAGGCGCACGTCACTATTACACACAGCATTCAGTAGGTGCACGTCACTATATACACACAGCATTCAGTAGGCGCACGTCACTATATACACACAGCATTCAGTAGGGCGCACGTCACTATATACACACAGCATTCAGTAGGCTCACGTCACTATATACACACAGCATTCAGTAGGCGCACGTCACTATATACACACAGCATTCAGTAGGCGCACGTCACTATATACACACAGCGTTCAGTAGGCGCACGTCACTATATACACACAGCATTCAGTAGGCGCACGGCACTATATACACACAGCATTCAGTAGGTGCACGTCACTATATACACACAGCATTCAGTAGGCGCACGTCACTATATACACACAGCATTCAGTAGGCGCACGTCACTATATACACACAGCATTCAGTAGGCGCACGTCACTATATACACACAGCATTCAGTAGGCGCACGTCACTATATACACACAGCATTCAGTAGGTGCACGTCACTATATACACACAGCATTCAGTAGGTGCACGTCACTATATACACACAGCATTCAGTAGGCGCACGTCACTATATACACACAGCATTCAGTAGGCGCACGTCACTATATACACACAGCATTCAGTAGGCGCACGTCACTATATACACACAGCATTCAGTAGGCTCACGCCACTATATACACAGCATTCAGTAGGCGCACGTCACTATATACACACAGCATTCAGTAGGCTCACGGCACTATATACACACAGCATTCAGAAGGTGCACGTCACTATATACACACAGCATTCAGTAGGCGCACGTCACTATATACACAGCGTTCAGTAGGCGCACGTCACTATATACACACAGCATTCAGTAGGTGCACGTCACTATATACACACAGCATTCAGTAGGTGCACGTCACTATATACACACAGCATTCAGTAGGCGCACGTCACTATATACACACAGCATTCAGTAGGCGCACGTCACTATATACACACAGCATTCAGTAGGTGCACGTCACTATATACACACAGCGTTCAGTAGGCGCACGTCACTATATACACACAGCGTTCAGTAGGCGCACGTCACTATATACACAGCGTTCAGTAGGTGCACGTCACTATACACACAGCATTCAGTAGGCGCACATCACTATATACACAGCATTCAGTAGGCGCACGTCACTATATACACACAGCGTTCAGTAGGCGCACGTCACTATATACACACAGCATTCAGTAGGCTCACGGCACTATATACACACAGCATTCAGTAGGCTCACGCCACTATATACACAGCATTCAGTAGGCGCACGTCACTATATACACAGCGTTCAGTAGGCGCACATCACTATATACACACAGCATTCAGTAGGCGCACGTCACTATATACACACAGCATTCAGTAGGCTCACGCCACTATATACACAGCATTCAGTAGGCGCACGTCACTATATACACACAGCATTCAGTAGGCTCACGGCACTATATACACACAGCATTCAGAAGGTGCACGTCACTATATACACACAGCATTCAGTAGGCGCACGTCACTATATACACAGCGTTCAGTAGGCGCACGTCACTATATACACACAGCATTCAGTAGGCTCACGTCACTATATACACAGCGTTCAGTAGGCGCACGTCACTATATACACACAGCATTCAGTAGGTGCACGTCACTATATACACACAGCATTCAGTAGGTGCACGTCACTATATACACACAGCATTCAGTAGGCGCACGTCACTATATACACACAGCATTCAGTAGGCGCACGTCACTATATACACACAGCATTCAGTAGGTGCACGTCACTATATACACACAGCGTTCAGTAGGCGCACGTCACTATATACACACAGCGTTCAGTAGGCGCACGTCACTATATACACAGCGTTCAGTAGGTGCACGTCACTATATACACACAGCATTCAGTAGGCGCACATCACTATATACACAGCATTCAGTAGGCGCACGTCACTATATACACACAGCGTTCAGTAGGTGCACGGCACTATATACACACAGCATTCAGTAGGTGCACGTCACTATATACACACAGCATTCAGTAGGCTCACGTCACTATATACACACAGCATTCAGTAGGCTCACGGCACTATATACACACAGCGTTCAGTAGGTGCACGTCACTATATACACACAGCATTCAGTAGGTGCACGTCACTATATACACACAGCATTCAGTAGGCTCACGGCACTATATACACACAGCATTCAGTAGGTGCACGGCACTATATACACACAGCGTTCAGTAGGCGCACGTCACTATATACACACAGCGTTCAGTAGGCTCACGGCACTATATACACACAGCGTTCAGTAGGCTCACGTCACTATATACACACAGCATTCAGTAGGCGCACGTCACTATATACACACAGCGTTCAGTAGGCGCATGTCACTCACTATACACACAGCATTCAGTAGGCGCATGTCACTATATACACAGCATTCAGTAGGTGCACGTCACTATATACACACAGCGTTCAGTAGGCGCACGTCACTATATACACAGCATTCAGAAGGCTCACATCACTATATACACACAGCATTCAGTAGGCGCACGTCACTATATACACACAGCATTCAGTAGGCGCACGTCACTATATACACACAGCGTTCAGTAGGCGCACGTCACTATATACACACAGCGTTCAGTAGGCGCATGTCACTCACTATATACACAGCATTCAGTAGGCGCATGTCACTATATACACAGCATTCAGTAGGCACACCTCACTATATACACACAGCATTCAGTAGGCTCACGTCAAAAAGGCCATTTTTGACCAAAGACTTCATTTAAGTAACTGAATACTGGGTCCTTCTGGTATTCACGATCCACCTTTGAAAAAAGGCAAAGTCTACTTAGATTGGGCAATTCCTTGTGATTTTTAACGTTTTTCGCCCCCCATGGTGGGAATAGTATATAAAGAAAGCCTTCCGACTGTAGAAAGGTCTTCTTTGAAAGTCTCTCATAAATAACGGTGTCATAGGCCAGGTTGGAGAACACTTGGGAAAGATGAGCATTCTTAGTTTTCCTTCCGTTTCTCTTTTTTAAAGGTCCATTCAACTCGTTTTGCATTTATTCAGCCACAGAGTACTTTGCTATCATTCGACATAAGCTCAGAAGGGAATTCAGATGCCTGCAAGGACAGGATGCTAATGTCCATGTTCAGGGTGGTCAGCGACGTCCTGGACGCCTGGTTCTGCCCAGGTCTCTGGTGGTGCAGGCTGGCACTGGTGAGGTGCGAGTCCAGGGTGATCTGCAGGTCCAAGATGTAGTCGATGACGTGCTGCAGGATTTCCATCTTGGTCACCTTCTTGTTTTGCGGGATGCTGGGCGCCAGTTCCTTGAGCTTGGAGTAGCAGTTGTTCATGTGTACAGCTGGCTCATCGGGTCGTCCTGCTCCCAGAGATGCCCACGCTGTGGTCCAACGGACTGTTTTTCCTCACCTTAAGTAATCTTAACTCTCTCATATCTATAAAGAATACCGGTCAAGCCAGGTGTTAATGCTACATACACACTTTGAATCCCCCAGTACTCAGGAGGCTAAGGCCAGATGATTGCAACATGTGCAAGGTCAGCTGTGGAAACATAGTAAGTTCCAGACCAGCCTGGCTTCAGTGGAGACCCTGTCTTAAAACTAGGGGGAAAAGAAAGTCAGAATGTTGGTCTAAATATCTTGCCAAGATAATGAGTTGTGGCTAAAGCTGCCAGTAGCCCATGACAGGTTTTGATGTCCACAGGTACAGTTAGTTAAGGTCACATGATCTGGTAAGCCCTCACTCAGGCTCCTCCTGCTCCCAGGTAAATGGTCTGAGCTGCTGTGCACTGTTTGCCCTTTTATCTCCTAGTGCCCCCTAGGCCACGTGACTAAGTTTATTATTCTGTGCGCAAAGGTCAGGGGCAGCCTACAGGAGCAGGCCCTGTCCTTCCATCATGGGGGTCTTGCGATTCATCTTAGGTTCTCAGGTTTGGTAGCATGGCCTCTTGCCTCCTAGACATCCTATCTTTAGCCAGTTAAGATTTTCAGCTTTTTAAAAATGACAAAAACTTGATGCTAAATCGTGTGTAGGGTCGGATTTGTACATTGTAGCATCTAGAGAAAACAGTCTAGTTCTACTGAACATCCTTGGGCACCAGTGTTTGAAGACTTTTATTTTAAAAGCATACAGAAATTATAACTAGGAAAAAGAAAGAATTATGCTAAATAAAGATATATTTAAACAAGAGAGTTTTTAAGTCATTTGTCAAAAATATTTTTACTAAATATTTTCAAATTTTGATGTATACTTTTTCAGTGTCTGAAAATAGTTTAGTCAAAGTTCTTAAAAGAATTTCTGCTCTATAATTATAAGAGGATTACTGAAAATTTGAGAGATGTGCTACAAGTATTATGCTAAGAATATAGGGCTGTTTCATTGGATCTTACTAAGGTAGGTTAATTTCATTACGTAAATACTGCAGCGTCTCTGCTGTCGGAGGGGACTCTTGGGGTGTGAGCTCCTCCTCTGGATTGCCCCTTGAGGGTGGAGCCACTGTGTTCTTCAGACTTCGTGTCTCCGTGTTTTAACTGGGCATCAGTCAAGTTTGTTAAATAACTGAACCAGTCTTTCCATTTTAGATACAAGGAAATGGAAAACTATTTGCAAAAATTGGGAGCATCAGATTCTCTACTCCGTATTTTTATATTTCATATATAACTTTTTCAAAATTATCACTGTCTATCCACACTGTAGATTACTAGTAAAAATATGTATATATGTAACCTGGAAAGTTGTATCTTCTTAAAGTAGCATCGCTTTTTTTTTTTTTTAACCTCTCAGTTTCATTGGCTTCTTTTCTCTCTCCTGAGATTTCCTTATTTTTGTGTCCATTATGAATGCCTCAAGGATAATTGCCTAAAAATATTTTTTAACCCTTCCTCTTTGGATCCCTAGTTTGCTGCAGTATTTCTTCTTTTGAGATGGACTCTCACCGTGTAGCCCAGGGTGGCCTGGACTGGCAGTGAGGTACAAGCTTGTCTTTACAGCCACGGTCATCCTATCTCAATCTCCCCAAAATGCTGGGAGTGGTATCTTTGTTGCTGTGTCTGGCTTCGCGTTTGTCTTTTCAAGCCATGAGTGGATTCAGGGTTCGCAGTCATAGTGGTCAGAGGTTTCTCTTTCTTTTCCCTTTTTGGAGACAGGCCTTGATCTCCAGAGCCTCGTGCCTCCACAGCTCAAGTCTTGGAATTGGGGTGTATGCACTGTACTTACCTCTGCTCAAAACCTTCAGCACAGTACTTAACGTCCATAACTACCAGTTCCTATCAGTACCTTTTTCTCTTTTGTCCCTTATCTTCACGTGCAGAAGTAGTGTACTGAATGTCTTCAGTGTTTTATTTAATGCACGCATGCTCATTGAGACGTTCAGTACACCTAGTCAAAGGTTAGAATATAGCCATTTCTCCCACAGAGAAATAAGACATTACTGAAAACCCTCAAGTTGTGAAAATTCATACATGAAAAAATAACAGCTAATTTTAGCCCTAACATACTTTGCATCCTGCTGCAAAACCCCGCGCATCCTAATGCTGTCCCTTCTTCTTTTCATTAGTCACATAAGAATAATTTCACATTATAGAGCATGTGTCGTGGCCAGCCCAGAGAAGAAGACTTATATTTCACATAGGATGAAAACTTTAATTTCCTTAGGGGTGGAGCGCATGGGGAGAAGTGGAGGGAAAAGTAAAATGGCTCCCAACCCCATACCTCATTGACTCTGCATGATATATGGTAACGTGTCTGTCTGTTCATAAGCAGGGACCTTCTTTTGTTGGGTAGCTGCAATTTGAGCCCATTCGGGGACTCCTGGATACTTGTTACTAAATGATTTCTGATGGTGGTCATTTTCAAAATGTCTTCAGCTTTATATTGTTATTCTAGGAAGGGCCTGTCTTGGGAGGTGGAGAGAGGCTCAGTTTGTACCTTTCCTTCTGTACAGTGTGAGGACTGAGTCAGAGCCCAGCATTCACATGAAAGCTGGGCGATTCTGCAGTCTGAGCACCGACTTGGGGTCAGAGACAGGAAGATCCCAGCTAGTCTACCCAAGTCAGTGAACTTCAAATTTAATGAAAGACCCTCCTTTCTCACAAAGGTGGGGATTAGTCAGCAAGGACACCCAGTGTCGACCTTTGGCCACACAAAAACACACATATGAAAAAAATTATTTTTAATTTTAAAAGAATCATCTTTTCTGAATCTAGTACAGGCTAGAATATTTTCCAGGTCCAGAGATAGGAAAGCAACCTTGAGGTTAAGTGGGAGGTGAGAGAAGCGGTAAGAAAAGGTTAGCTCCAATATAGTGTGCCATATAGCATTTTGATGAGGTTTCAAGTACAACGCATGGTAAGAATGTGAGTTAACAGCTGAGTCTGGAGCAGGAGTTTGCTGTCTTCCTGTGTCTAAGCTCAGTGGAATGAATAAAATTAGGCATTGGGAGCTCAGGGGCCTCATCTAAGCCCCATGTGGGCTACATACTGAAGTGTGTTGAGCCTCACACAGCTGTTATAAGTTTCTTACATCTGAAATATAAATGACAGGACGATGTTTACAGCCTGTCAGGTGGGCCAGAGACTGCCTCAATCATGTGCTTGATGGCTGTACTTTTAAAAATAGTCATGGTGGAATTTTAAAGTTAGCCACGTTTCGTTCCTGAATGGCTACTTTTAGGCAAGTTAGGGTGTCTAAGGAGGTATTTTATCGTAAATTCTTATTTTAAGGCCTGGTGCTACTTAATGGCACATGAGGTGCTTCATGGGCGATACACATGAATGCTGCTCCTGTCTAAGTAGGTCCCATGTTCTGTGGCTGCTCCCTTCTCACAACTTGACATCACAGGTGTACAGTGCACTCGCTTGAGTACGCTGTGACAATTCACATTTTACACAAAAACATTCTTACAGGTGGCCCTTAGGATTCATTTCAGTTGCTATAAAAAAGCTTAGAAATGTTATGGTTTGGGGTGGTGGCAAAGCCTGGCTAAGTAGTCCTTATTAGAAGCTGGGACAAGAGCGCTCTGAGTTGTGCCTGTCAGACTTGGGACTAAACTTCGTAGATTTGGAAGCAGTGTAAAGATTTATGTATCAGCCTGTTTTTGTTTAACCTGTGTTTGTTAAATACCAGAGAACTATCTTTTTTTCCTGCTCTTTAATAGGTGTTTAGATGTTTAATTAAATAGAATTCTAGGTTATCTGAGTCCAGTTTTTATTTGATAAAACTTCCAATGCATAAAAATTTAATTATTTTTAACTTTACTGATCATTTTTGAGAGTGGGCCTTGTGTTTATAGTTTGGATATCTGTGCTCCTTAATTGATATTTTAAAAAAAAAAAACCCTCAGGAAATTTTAGTTGAAATTATTTTGCAGAAGACATGAGTAAAACTAACAGCCTTTTCTCCTCGTTAGAAAAGACAGTAAATACCAGAACTCAGTTTTTGGGTTTTATAAGTATACCAGTAGTCCATTGTATATTTTTGATCTTGGCAGAAACATTTTCACATTGTTGCTTGCATGCCTTTTTAATTTTTTTCTCTAGAATTAGACGATAGGTACGTACATACATACATACACACACACACACACACACACACACACACACACACACATATTAACTTCTTTCTCTAATAAAACTCCTTGTAGAATATCATCAGTTTTATCTTTGAAGATTCAAATTTAGCTTGCTGCTTTGCATATTATCAAACAAATTTACCTCTGACTCAAATGTGGTTGCTTCGGAGGGTACAGACAGGAAGTGCCTCTTCTAAGGCCAAACTTCCATCACCCTTTGTTGCATGCATGCAATGACCTTGGAGTAGGCATCATTCATCTTCTGTCATATAATTTTTATTCTCAAAGCAGAAAGCTAGATTCTGTGTGGTGGATTGGACTCTTCCTATACTCCACTCAAGAAAAGTACAAAATTTCTTTGTCGTTTTGTAGCCGCCTTAATACCTACGTAGGTAATACAGATTGTGCGTCTTGTGTGTCGTGCATGTATTGAGAGACTATAGAATGACTACCTACATGTAGAGCATCGTAGCTGTCTGTCAGAGCATGTGTAAGCACAGTAACCATCTATGTCAGAGCGTGTGTAAGCACGGTAGCCATCTATGTCAGAGCATGTGTAAGCACGGTAGCCATCTATGTCAGAGCATGTGTAAGCACGGTAGCCATCTATGTCAGAGCGTGTGTAAGCACAGTAACCATCTATGTCAGAGCGTGTGTAAGCACAGTAACCATCTATGTCAGAGCGTGTGTAAGCACGGTAACCATCTATGTCAGAGCGTGTGTAAGCACGGTAGCCATCTATGTCAGAGCGTGTGTAAGCACGGTAGCCGTCTATGTCAGAGCGTGTGTAAGCACAGTAACCATCTATGTCAGAGCGTGTGTAAGCACGGTAGCCGTCTATGTCAGAGCATGTGTAAGCACGGTAGCCGTCTATGTCAGAGCGTGTGTAAGCACGGTAGCCGTCTATGTCAGAGCGTGTGTAAGCACAGTAACCATCTATGTCAGAGCGTGTGTAAGCACGGTAGCCATCTATGTCAGAGCGTGTGTAAGCACGGTAGCCATCTATGTCAGAGCGTGTGTAAGCACAGTAACCATCTATGTCAGAGCGTGTGTAAGCACGGTAGCCATCTATGTCAGAGCGTGTGTAAGCACGGTAGCCATCTATGTCAGAGCGTGTGTAAGCACGGTAGCCGTCTATGTCAGAGCGTGTGTAAGCACCTTAGCCGTCTGTGTCAGAGCGTGTATAAGCACGGTAGCTGTCTATATTAATCTTTCTGTGTAAATGTCCAAACAGTATTAGACACTTTCCTCACAGTTGTAAAAATAGTTTCAGGCTGTTATATAAAGAGATAAATAATAGGCTTATTAGTTGTTTGTCCAGTGGTGCATACTTGTTAGGAATCGGGGTGTTAGAACTGGGAGGCAGGTTACAGCATCCTGTCCATTCAGCTTTATTCTTACTCAAGGCAGAAAGAGCAGGTAAAGTCACTCACCCAGTTTCCGTAGTGAGGGGAGTGGCACTTGTTAGATACAGCTGATTATGTCTTTAGCTTTGTTTATAGAGTTAAAGGAAGTTAATGGTCACTTATGTAATAGTGGAAAAGTTATCGCTATGCCTTAATTTTTACATTGATTTCTTTAGGACTGCTATGTGCACCATTGTTTTCTCATGAGAGTGAAATCCACTTTAGGAGATTGGGCATGCCAACGCACTTGAGTCTATGAGGTTTTATTTTGTTTTGTTTTGTTTTTTTTACTGAAGCTCAGTATATTAAAAACATAAAACGAACTGATGTTTTCGTTCTGTATAGCATTTTCTTGGTTTATTATAAATAAATACTTGCATCTTCATTTATGCTAAAGTTGTTGATGCCATTGACCTAAATTTCAGGATCTACTTAGAAGACTTGACAACGGTTGCTTCTACACTTCAGTATTGTACCTACCGTAGCTTAAGGAATGCATCTCAGTTACCTTTATCTATGAATTATATTAGAACTGCTGTGCTGATGAACCGTGTCTTCAAAGCTTAATCAAACATGTTTTAAAAGGATAGGAAAGATAAATGTTTTGGTTTTGGGGGGTTTTTGGTTGTTGTTGGTTGTTTTTGTTGTTGTTGTTGTTGTTGGGTTTTTTTCCTTTCTAAGTCCAGTGCATAGTTTTGTACGTGCCTAACAGTTAAAGGGCTTGCACTATTAACTAATGATCATCATTTACCTGATTTAGTAATACTCTGCATGGCTGCTGCTCTTACCACTTTTGTTTTTATGGAGGCCTTTAGATTGACCACATTAAGAGGCTCTGTGTTATCAAATCATTGAATGTTTCAGTACCTACAGTTGAGATACAGTGTCCATCTGCCAGAAAAGAGCTTATATTTTAGAATGCATTTCATTTAGATGGGCTGTGGGTACTTGTAAAGGTAATATAAGTCAATACATGCATGAATTACAGAAAGTAGAGGTATTTGTGGATATAAACAGCTACTTGAGGCCCGTGGGTGTCAATAAAGAGTTGCAAGAAGGACCTTCAGTTTGCAACATCCATTCATCCGTTTGATCTCAACCTTATCGTTTGAATGGGCAGAAGTCACAGAATATTAGAAGAAAGTAAGTGGGTTTGCTTATTGGAACAAGTTTTTAGGAAGGAAACACATGAAAGGAAAATGGGGCTTTTTTTGTTTTTGCAGAGAATTGATGAGCAGAAGTATGGGATATACATACTTTACAAAGGAGGCTTATTGCCAGTGTAGAATATATTGTGATGGAATAACCGTTGGGAGCAGTTACACGTTCGTGGTAGGAACCAGCACTTGGATGGCATGTACTGCTCTAAACACATTCAGTATTAAACTCTGAGGCAAGTACTAACACTGCTACTCATTTTGTAGCTAAGGAAAGTGAGGTACAGGCACACCATCACAGAGCTGGGAACACTGTCTCTCTTCTAGCTGCTCCTGTGGGTTATTTGAATTTTAGCTGGTTTTGCTCTGAATTATAGACAAGAGGACCTGAGTAGAATTAAGATGACTGTGTTTATGGGACAGGTGGGAAGTGCCAAATAGATAAGTCTTCTCCGTTTTACTTGGAGAAATTTGTCCTCAGAATATAATTTTTGGAAAACAAAGTAGTTTTTTAAGTGTAAACAAATATTGATTACTATGTTTATAAGAAGAAAAAAGAGATGATTAAAATGTTAACTTTATTTCTCCTTATTAGGCTATTAGGTGAGCATCTTTAAAAAGATGGTTGGTATTTTCTAAAGTTTGTTAAGTAAATATGTATTTGTTTTGAGACAGTTTCTCCTTATAGCCCAACCCTCTCGCCATTGGTGTAATTAGAGGAGTACACCACACTAGCCTGCGTTATTGTCGTCACGGTAATTACTTGTAGCAGGAAAATGTTGGTGAGAAAATGATTATTTAGGGCTTAGTTACTTATTCTTCAAAACGATGAGCACAAGATGCCAAACCTGGTCCAACAGAGAGGCAAACGAACAGATCTGAGTAACTCCAGTATAGTATGGTGTAGAAAACAGATTAAAAACAGAAATAGCTTATGGTTTGGAGAAAGAGCCATCTAATAATGTCTGTTTGATTCTTGGAAGTCATAGCATTAGTCTTTTTTTTTTTTTTTTTTTTTTAACATTAGTCTTGAAAGCCTTGATCACCCATGTTTCAGTAGAGGAAGCTTTGGCACCAGAAGTAATAGATAATTCTAATGCACACATCAAGCGTCTCCTATACCAAGAGGCAAAGCTCTGCTCAGGAACAGTCTGAGCACAGGGGATCCTTGACATCTTGAGATATGGAGGACCTCTAAAATACAGTGTCTGGAAGACAACTTGTTCACAGTGTGAACAAAGAAGATGCCAATGGAAGTAAGACTCGAGTGTGGCCGCATGGAAGGCAAAGGCACGGTGTCAGTGGATGCCACTGCTGCAGACAACCCTGTGCTGCTGCTTCCTGGTGCCTTCTGACGTCCTGCCTTTTCAGTATGGAAATGACTTCCTTTTTTTTCTTTTCTTTTCTTTCTTTCTTTTTTTTTTTTTTTTTTTTTTTTTTTTTTTTCCTTTTTTTTCTTCTGGGCCTCTGAGCTTCCCCTCCATTGTAAGGAAACAAGTGATCTCATAAAGGATTCAGGAGAACGGCTTATGAGAAAATGAATGCACACGTGAAAGTTACTAAGTGAAACAAAGGGGTCTGTTTGTTTACCGGTCACGCCAGAGGCAAGACTGATAGAGAGCAAAGCAGTGAGAGGAAGGAGGGGCATTGAAAAATCGAGGCAGACCTCTTGATATCAGAGTAGGGATTTTTAAAGATTTATTTATTTTTGTTTTATGTGCATTGGTGTTTGCCTGCATATGTCTGTGAATGTGCCAGATCTCCTGGAACTGGAGCTATAGGCAGTTGTAAGCTCCCACAAGGGTGCTGGGAATTGAACCTGGGTCCTCTGGAAAAGCAGTGTTCTTAACCGCTCAGCCGTCTCTCCAGCCCCCAGAGTAGGGATTTTTAATGTTGACAAAAACAGTGGTTGGAGCACAGCTTTAAAATTGTTTAGCTTTAGAAAATAGAATCGCTTTTTCTAGGAGGTAACAAAGCTAGGGTTTGTATATGTGCTTTGAAGTTTAAGAGAACAAGAGCCCCAGACCTTAGTAGTCTTAGAGTATTATAGGGATCACACTCTGGGACATGCCATTGCAGACTTGAGGAGAAGGAGAGCAAAATGTTAAATACTGTTTCTGAGAAGGAAGATGGCCAGAACGTGAGAGAAAGCAGAAAGGATTCTGCAGGGCGAGGAGGAGGTGGAGGTGGCGCTGGCTGCAGGCTCAAGGTACAGAGCGAGTTCTTCAGTGTGTCAGGGTCATTCTCTTTGACAGCGACCTCCATTGTAAAAATTTTGGGGGAAAGTCTACTTTTTTTCACAGAACAAAAATTAGAAGCACCTAGAAACTTAGAGCGGGAAGAAGAGAGATACTTTATATCAAATCCTAATATTACTGAAAAAGGTGAAATTTTGATTGACCGTGTAGAATGCTATCACCACACAAGAACAAGGACTTACTAGGATAGATTATGGTCGCATGCATCGTGTACCTGCGTCTTCATCCTCCCCATCTGACCAGTAGGTGATGACTTACCTTCATTGATGAAATTTACTGCTGGGATCTTGAAAGGGCTTTTTGTGGGAGCTGTTGCCAGATCA
The DNA here is from genome assembly GCF_903995435.1 of Acomys russatus. Taxonomy (NCBI): domain Eukaryota; kingdom Metazoa; phylum Chordata; class Mammalia; order Rodentia; family Muridae; genus Acomys; species Acomys russatus. The sequence continues at coordinate 53,272,370 of NC_067142.1, read as the reverse complement.
GGAGATGGCAGTAAGTCTCTGGGATAACCTGGATCCCTCTGTATCTCATTGCCTCCCAGAAGACCAGGGGTGTACTGCTGGTGGCTGCTAGGAATGTGTCTTGGGACCACCTGGACAAGCGGGGGAGACACGTGGGGGTCTTGTCGGGAAAATATCCTCAGGCACTGCTCCTCCAACACAGTGATCATCGCAGACTGGTTATTGACGAGATCAGTTAAGGAAGCGTATTTCACTTCTAGCTCCCTGTACCTTGTTGCCATCCTCAGCATTTCTGTGGTGACGTTGAGGATTTTGTTCTCCAGCTGGGAAAGCTCGAGGGAGTTGTCTCGCTTACGGATGATCTCATGTAACAGTTGCATATAGAGCTGAGTGACTCGCGAGTTCATGTTGCGGCTCTCCTTCCTCAGCAGCTTCACTTCATTCACGATGTTCCCATCCACATCCACCACCAACTGCAGGATGTCTATCTCCCGCTTCTGCCTAGAAAGCACATCCTTCAGGTTCTCAAGGTCCATCCTGGTGATCATGTCTTTAATAGTACCTGTATCTTGGCCTTTGGTGTTGACACAGATCGGCCCTGTTATTTTTTGTTCAGGTACCAAGAATGTATATGAACATTTCTTTGCTTCGTCTTTACCATCTGTTGCTCGGGGATATCTCCTTTGGGTTATTTTTTTTATTTTAAACTGTCCTCCTTTGCAATGACCAGTGCCCAGTAGGAAGAGGAGCACACTTAGGGTCCAAACAAAAGCCTTCATTTTGAAATGAACTTGTACCACGGCGTCTTTTGGAAAGCAATTGATGAAGAGAAATCATAAAAAGAATATTAGTTTACATACAGATCAAAATTACATTGAGATTCCATCTTATCCCTGCTAGTAGGAATATAAATTAGAGTAGCCACTGTGGGAATCACTATAGGCGTTCCTCAAGCAAAAAATAGAACTGCCATATAGTTGAGCTGTTCCCCTACTGGAAATCTGCCTGAAGACTCTAAGTCAACAACATACTTCAGAGATACTTGCTCATCTTTGTTTATCGCAACACTACTCACTACAGCCAGCTGATGGCCTAGGTTTCCATCAAGTGAAGGGTGAATGAAGAAAACGTGGCATATACACACAGTGGTTCAGCAGTAAGTAAAGAACAAAATTAAGTCATTTGCAGGAAAATAGATGGAATTGGAGTCAGCTTAATAAGGAAAATAGTCCAGACCCCAAAAGGCAAATATCTTGTATTTTCTGTTATATATGGAACCTAGGTTTTATATAGACATATATGGCATTCACACACAACGTGAAAACAGGGAGTTGTGAAAGTAGATTTTTTGGGGGACAGGACTAGAGGAGATAATGGGGCATGAATATAGTCAAAATACATGATATACTTGGACAAAAATGTTGTAAAACCTCTCACTTTGCATGGTGAATATAAGCTAATCCTTTTTAGAGCAGTAATATATAAAGAACTTAGTTAATTTTCTGTTGCTGCAATAAAACACAATGAGCAAAAGCCACTTGTGGGAGAAAGAATGTATTCTGGTTTATGCATCCAGGGGGATATAAGTGTCATAGTGGGGAGGTGTGGTGGCAGGAACAGGAAGCTGAGAAATCACATCAGTAGAGACAGCAAACTAGAAGTAGGCCAAGACTCCAAACTCTCAAAGCCCATCACTAATGATCTTCCTCTAGCAAGGCCACACCTCCTAAACCTCCACAAACAGCACCACTAGCTGGGGCCAACTGTTGAAATACGTGAGCCTGTGGAGGACATTTTTCACTCAAACTGCCGTAGCATTTAAGGGAAACTGAGTGATTGATACTAGTAAGCTTGATTTAACTTGAATTCTTAAGTTTACTATTAAGTTAATATTTGAAATTTGTTTGAAGATTAGAGCCCCATGTCTTGCCGTTCTTTCAGCTGCCACTTTATAGCATGTTTTTATTCCCAAGCACATTGAAGAGATTTCAGTCACTTTCCGTCCCATGAAGGACACACTGTGGTGTCCATTAGAGTTTTTAAGACCCCTGTAAAGTACCTTCCTTTAGAAAGCTCACTCTCTCAAAGACTCTGAAAACAGTGCATGGTACATCTAAGATGGTAAGGACAGCTTCACGTGGTTGGTACTGCAGCCTCCAGGCCATCTTACCACTCATGTTCCAGGCTAGAATAGCAGAAGATGGGTTGAGTTGGTCTTCTGTAATGAATACTGTGACTTTCTTTTTAACCCACCAAGTCAAATATTTTAAGACTAATAGGAAGTGGAACAGTTTTTGTATCGTCTGATTGTGGGACTGGAGACAGGTTTAAGAATAGCAAGATACTCACAGACATTGTGGTTAATTGTGTTTCCTGAATTATAGACGTGTGTGCTCTAAGCTTATAGGTGGTTCAGGGGGTGTTTGTGTTAAAGTCTAGTGGGTTGTATTTTAGTAAATAATCTCTAATTTTCAGCAAGCATTACCAACTTGGGTATAAAAAATCTTTTTGCACCCACGTGTGTCCCGAGGGCCAAACACACTAATGTTAGACACAGGTCTAGAAATTGTGTTCCCTGGCCCTGAGGTCGTATCTGTAGCAGCAAAACTTAAACCAGAATGTGTGCCTGGATAGTGTCCTGCTGGCTGTGGCAGATGAGAAGTACGTGTTCTCTAGAGTCCATCACTGGAACTCTTTGCAGGAGCCAGGATCTCCCTCTTTCTCTGTAGTTAACTCCCAGATGAGCGGAAAAGGGATGGGAAAGTGTTTTCATGTGATCGGGTTCATGAGCAGGCTACACCCTCAGCAGCACTGGGTGCCCTCGGGGCTTTTTTCACCTAGTTTTCCACTTGAGCCCTTGTTTCTTGATTTGAGAGGTCAGACCCCACCTTGTGATGCATAGTACTGACAGCACAGCAGGAACACAGCTGAATACCTACTGATGCTCTCAGGAGACACCACCCGCTCCAGGCCTTATACGTATTAACTAGTCTCATCATACCCCAGTGGGGCAGATGATTCTGAAACTCATTTCCACGGGAATTGGCACCCCAAAGTGCCATGTCAGTAGCCACACAGTTGCTAAAAGGTATAGCCTGAATTTGAGCCAAGACAGTCTTCTGGCTGGGTTCATGCTTTTAAAATTAACCACCTCATTTTATGGCTCCATTTTCTAAACTTGTTTCTGTCAGGGGTGCATTCTCTGTAGCACTAGAGATAAAAGCTCTGAGAAGTAAAAGCAGCATCACAAGGGAGAAGTCCCAGAGAACCAAACACACTGAGGAGGGGTTCCAATGCCTGACTTGGGGAGGGTACTATGTTATATATAGAGTCTGTGATAGCAAAAGACAGGCGCTTCCTGTGGCCTGTTCCTTTGTTATGCAAAAGCATGTGCAGGTCGGCCCTGTTGCAATCCAGGTTGCTCCTGCAACCCCTTGCTTTGCTGCTGTCATTCCTTTCTGCCCATATGTGTTCCATCAGTTGGTGTTTATGTAATTTAATTTACAACCCCCAACACACATAATATACACACTCACACACACATACACATACTCACACACATACATACACAGAAACACACACATTCTTAGTGAAACACGGGCTTTTCAGCTGCCCTGAAGACTGCTGTCAGCTGCCCTCTTAAAGCACAGCTCATCTTCTTCATTGGTTTGTCCAGTTTAGTGTTCAAAGAGGAGAGATAGTGAAAATTAACAAATGGGGGAAGAGTTGGGGAGCCATTTGGTGAAATAATAATATTTACATCAAAGCCTTCTGTTGCTGGCTGGTGGCAGAAGGACACAGTGAAGACTTGAGCTCCTGTTCTGCACTGTGCCTTCTGACACCAAGAAATAGAAACCAGAGGACTCACTGCTTCATTACAGAACATCTTTTACTCTCCAAGAGTTACCTGCACTACAACTGATGACAGTGTTGGAGTTATATTTGCAGAAAATTCTTGCAAGTTAATTGTAATTTTATTTAAAACAGAAAAACAGGGAACAGTAAAATGGAATAAATAAAATAAAAGACATTAGACTCTGGGCAAATATATATCTTTTTGCTAAATCTCCTTGTATGATTTTAATAATAGGACAGAAGCTCTTGACTCATAAAATTGTCTAAATTTTTTCTAGAAGGAAATAAGATACCAAGACAAGAAATTTTAAAAATAAAAACAGAATTTTTGGTCTAATCTGCCTTATGTCACTATAGTTCAGAAAATCAGTAATAAAATTTAAGATGATATTAAAAGCTCCTATGATCGTAGTGTTTGCTTTATGCTTCCTTAACTCAGCAGTGATGGTCTCATTGTCTCTTAAAGCATAGTTAGAGACACAGTCTTTAGTAGTAGACTAGATACATCATGAGCAAAGAACTTGCTTTCTAAATTTTGTTTACTATTACATTGTCTAAAAATACTCTTATTTAATGTTTCCCACATATGTTCAGTTTTAAAAGTGAAAGATCCATAAATCTGTATTACCTCGTAAAACCTTTCTATTTACGTTAAGTTTTTCCTAGGTCCCAGGAGAATGTTAAAATTTAGTTACAGCATACTGAAGCTTAAACTGCACCTTTGCCTGATGGTTTTTAGAAAAGGAAAAAAGCTGTGCAGTTGTATTCATTTTGTTAATAGTGTTTCTCTTCACAGTTGCTGTGTGCCAGCTATAAGGAGAATAAAAGCCTGGGTTTACTTCTTAGGCTGTGTCCTGCGCTGAGAGGAGCCTGAGGCAGTGAAATTAGCTGAGAAGCACTGACTGACTAGGTGGACAAGGCCCTCCTGGTTGTCTTTGTGTTGAGGAACTGATCTGAGAATAGCCCTGGAAGTGTCCCAAAAATGGACAACTCGTTTTCTATGATTTGCACACACTGTGTTAAATGCCTACTTAAGGTATTGGAGGACCTGAGCATAAATGCCGTCCTACTTTAAAAAATCATGGCAAGCAGCAAGAGAGATGACAGTGTTTCAAATCTAATATGACTTGGAAATTTTATCAGACTCTTCTGAAAAATAAGTATTTAACCAAGCTCAGAATTGAGAGTTTTAATGTCTCAGCAAAGTTGAAAAAACAAAATCTAAACGTTACCATCATTTGTTGACAGTTCTTTCCACTAAAGATAAAAGTCAGGGAACCCTCCCAGCATAGCCACCTGGGCTGCCTGTTGGTGTAAACACTTACTGTTGATGAGCAGTGATTTTGTGACCTTCGTGATTAACAGAGCCCTGATAAAATGTTGAGGGCATGCACCTACCCGTTAGGTATAGTTGCCACGACTTTTAAAGACTGGCTTTGGCCTTCAATACTTTCTTAAGTAGTGAAATTTTCTGAGTTCATATTGTTAATCCTGGTGGCCCTAAATCTTCTTAATCCTGACCTTGAAGGAGGTTTCCATTGTATCAGTATTTACTTTTCCAAGTAGTTCCAGTTAAAAGCAACTTTAATCTGTTGCCAAAATGAAATTTCTGTTGTAGATAAACTTAGGACAGTCTTTAAAGTGATGAATCCTAACACGAAACACCAGAGTAGCTTAGAGCCTCACAAGAGTTCTGTCGTGCTGTAACAGATTGTGTTGCAAACGCTCAGCCGACCCGTTCTCGGCTGAGCTTTGTAACCATGCTTTGAGAATCCCAATAGTTGATATGTGTCTGCACACACAAACACACGCGTGCACACGTGCACACACACATGCACACCATTCAGAAGAGAAATTCACCATGCTCACAGTTGTTTTCTTTAGTTTGCAACTTCTGCTGTTGATTTGTTGTGCTGTATAAGCCTTAGGCATTTAATGAGTTACTTGAAAAACTTTCTGGTGTCACTAAAGCATTTGTTTTCAGACTCCAGCATGTGCATATCAGTCTATAGTCACACACTAGCTTGAACCTCAAATAATACATTAACCATCGTGAAGTACTTAGTGACTAGTTTTTCAGAAAGATACAAAGCAAAACCTTGAGATACAAATCAGCAGCATCTTCTAAAGTTCACTGGCATGTCTCAGGCTTTCTAGTACAAAGGAAAGTGATGCATTTGGCATAGCATTTTGAATAAATATAAAAGAAATACTAAAATACCTTTGGTGTCTGGTCAAAAGTGAATCCGGAAGCTTGCGTCCTTGCCCTTGCTCTCTAACAGATCAGTGTAGACGTTTACTCATCTCTGACTTCAGTGGCAACTGCATCTCTGTTTCTGATCGTTGAATCCAAGCAGTAAGGAACTTCTTTTGACAGGCCACCTGTGTAATTTGGAGCTGTCTGCAGACCGACTCTAATCCAGCAGAGAATGCATTGTGACTGTGCTGGCTGCAGCGTGGAGCCGTAACCAGCCGCAGCTGACAGACTGTCCGCACAGTACCCCGAGAGTGATTTCCTCTCCTCAGTAGACTCAAGTTCAGCCCACATATTACGTCATTAGCAAAGTGCTGGAGCCTGAGGAGGGGGTGGGAACCTCCTCCTTAGGATTTCCTCTCTGTAGCCCTAAGTGGGGAGGGGAAGCTGGATCGGCGGGAGGTTGAATAGCTCTGAACAAGGAGAGATTGTGTGCAGGTTGAAGGAAGGGCACCATCTGGAAACAGACTATCATAGTTCAGCAGGCAATTATAAAATAAACATTTTAGTCTCCTGCCACAGAGTGTTTGAGTTGTTTTAAAAAAAAAAAAAAAAAAAAGCATTCCACTTTAGAAGTAGCTACAAGCTGTAAGTTGCTACACTTTTCCCAGAAGCAGCCACCTAAGAGAATAATTGTGACAGCCTTGGGGGAATGGTTAAATATCTTATTCTAGTGTTGCTGTTTCAGACGGTTTTAAACCTTCAAGAAATTGTAAGGAATCATGTAATGTTTAAGAGAAAACTGCTTTTATAGCTGGGCCTTTAATCCCAGCACTCAGAAAGCAGAGGTAGTTGGATTCCTATGAATTTGAGGCCAGCCTAGAATACAGAGTGATCTACAGGGCAGCCAAAGAGAGCGAGTGAGAACCTGAAGTGGTGATGATGATGATGATGATGATGATGATGATGATGATGATAACAACAAAAACATAGTTTGCTTAACTGATTGGTAAATATAGTGGGTTTTTTATCTTAAATTCTGTATTACATAATCAGTGCTTTTTCTGATCTTAAGTTCTGTGTTATATAATATGCTTGCTTAGAAAATTATGCCTGTCCTAGTTAGGGTTACTGTTGCTGTGGAGAAGCAACATGACCAAAGACAACTTAGGGAGGAAAGGGTTTACACTTTCACATCACAGTCTGTCATCAAAGGAAAACAGGGCAGGAACCTGGAGGCAGGAGCTGATGCAGAGGCCATGGAAGGGTGCTGCTTACTGGCTTGCTCCTTTGGTCTTGCTCAGCTGCTTTCATAGCACCCAGGACCACAGCCCAGGAGTGGCCTACAGCCGGATCTTACAGAGGCATTTTCTCAATTGAGTCTCCCTCCTCTCAAATTACTCTAGCTTGTGTCAAGTTGACTTAAAACTAGTCAGTACAGTGCCGATTGTTGTTATTAGTTGATTATCATCACCTAAAAACAAACATGACCCCAAATTAATTTTTTTAAAGGCACCTCTAACTCCCAATTGATTGTGTAAACTTAGGACAAATCATCTCCTCCTCTGGCTGACTTTTCTCTGCTAAGAAAATAGGTTCCAAAGAACAAATGAACACGTGTTGAATAGCTATGATTTTTCATGAAAAAAAAGACAAACATTTAGTAATTCAGTAGCCAAGGAAACCCAAATTTGGACATCTTCAATCACTTGTGTTAGTACTCAGTGTTAAGTGGTGTCTGAGTTTTAGTTCTTACCTGAAACATTGTGGCGCTCTCTTTACCTACCTAGTTGTTGACCTTTGCTTCTGGCGTCTTGTACTGGGCATGCCATGTGCCTTCCCCTCCTTTCTGCTTTAACTAGTTCCAGCTATCTTCCAGGGCCTATGGCTGAGTAGATTCACATCCTTTACTTACTGCACTTAAAGTTTGTTACCTCTTTCATAGAATTATTTCTTAGAATTCCTCTGCTATATGTAGATATATAAGGGGCTTAAAACTATAAATAAGTAAAGTAGACTCTAACAGAAAAGTGCTGATGTGTTTTGGGGATTATTATGTCAGCAGCAACTCAACTGTGGCCACTGAGGGACGGTGAGACTGTATTGTTGCCACATATTCTGATCCTGATGGCAGATAAGATAATAGCTTCTAATCTCTGGTTTATATTCTATAATTATCCAGTGATGTTTTCACTCACTACTAGTAGCTGAGTGTTAGTGAGAAGGGAGATAGTTCCTCTGGGCCTTTTAGTTTGAGAATTATTTAGCTTTCTAGCTTGAGCAGTTTCTACTACTAACCAACGTGTTTAAAAAATGGAGTGACAGAATTCAGGAACAAATAACACTTGATTTGGCTTGTTTAATGGAAAATGAAAGCATGGAAATCAGTTCTGTGTAAAATCCTGAAAAGCAGAACTAAGGAAATAAAGAGAAAGTGCATGTCGAATGAGAAATGTAATGGCAGACGGTGGAGAACACCAACTTTGAGGGAAGGTAGAGAGAAGGGAGGATCGAAGGATGGGAAGCTAGGAAAGTTGAAACTGAGGGGAAGAAAGAAGGAGGTGACCTAATTACAATACTGCAAAGAGGGTGGAGACTTAGCTCAGTGAGCCGGTGCTTGCCTAGCATGCAAAGGCTCTTGGTCCAACCCTGTACTGCAAAAACAGGAATGTAGGAAATAAGTAACCGTAGAGTGATTAGGTAGGAGGCGAAGACCAGCAGATATTTAAATTTTTATAAAAGGTCATGAAAAAAAATTAAAATAAAATAAAAAGGTCATGAATTGTGACCTTGACCAAAAATAATTTTCAATACCATGATATAAGAACTTGTTTTTGCTAATTTTAAGACATTTGTATTTAATGGCAAATACACCTAGGAACACATTTTGATTTATACTTTATTTCAACATGGTTTTCAAATACTTATTTACCTTTTGTATATTTGCAGTCACGTAAAAGAGCACATAATGATCCAAATGCAAGTCAGAATAACAAAAAAACACTGTACTATTTTATACAATTAAGAACAAGACAAAACCAAGGATGCCTTATTCAGTTTTAGCATAATTGAGAAAGTAACTTCAAAAGATTCATGATGCAGGCACTGTGCCTTTAAAAATAAACACTTTGCTCTTTACAAATTTTACTTTCTTATGGTCCTTAAATATCTTTTTACTTTTGTATATAAAATATCATTAGCATTTCTAAGTCATTTGTTTTTCAAATAAAGTCACTGTTAAATTCTAAATAGCACAGACACTGACTGAGTTACAATCTGTGACACATATCACATACATACAAGATAAAGTAGCCAATGCAGTGTTCTGTAAGGAGTACAGCACAGTATGGCTGTACAGAAAAGACAGAATCGTAATGATCCTTGGAGAGAAAGATGCAGAAGCCTGGGTGGGCACTGCTTTATCAGCGATGGTAAACGTGTCACATGAGCCTACAGAAAGTGGGAAAGGCATCTTGAGGCAGAGATCTGATTGGCCCGTGTATTATATGTACTCTAAGAATTTCAAGAAATACGAAGCACTTTTTTTTTTTTTTGTGCCAGTTTCTGATCATAAATGCTGTCTGTCTCCATTTTGTTTTGTTTTTTAATCTCTGAATAAGGAAATATAAATTTCTAATCTCTCAAGGGCCTAAGAAAGACAGACACAGGTATCTACCATCCTGAGTATAAATATAAAGTCAGCAGTTCTCCAGCATCAGGTTTGGTGAGCCTCAGGATCTCTCAGTGAGAATTCAGCAGCACATACATGCATTCGGAACCCAGATTTGACTACTATCTCTAGTTCATGGTACATTTAACATGATACTATATATATGGCTGTGCCTTAAATTCTGTTTCTTTCATGAGAAGTTAAATTACTAACCCTGAATAAGCTTGTGCTACAAACTGGTAGTCTAGAAAGACAGAGAGATTTGTGTGTGTGTTTGGCTTGTTTGTACAATAGATGTTTTAATTTGGGACAGTTCCAATCTGTCTGTCAGTAAGAGACTAGAGGTAATGTTGTGAACATCTAATAAAAGCTGTAGCTAACAAAATGCCCAGTGCTGAACCTTACAGTACAGGACACATTTCCAGAATCTACCTGAGCATTTGCAAGATAATTCAGAACAGTAACAGAAAAGAAAAGCCATGCCAAATAAACAGTGTCTCCAGTGATCTGAAAATTACCCCACCTTGCACTGGGAAGGCAGTGAACCCTCTGCTTCTATTGAAGTGACTTACATGTTTCAGGCATTTGCGCTCTTGCTTATATCTCAGTGTTTTATATTGTTTTTTATTTTTCATGGGTTTTGATAATTTCAAGAACTTAGAAAGATACAGTTTACTTACAGGTCCCAGGTCCTTTCATGAGGTGTTCCCCTCACTCTTGTGACCAAACAATAACCGCATAAAAACTCTTAATACCATTGGCAGAGATTATAGAAATGTATGTGTCTTATCTTTAGTTTGATCTTAAAGCCCTGAATTTTAGTTGATGGGTAGACAGAGTGCAGCCTGTTCATAAGCACTGACCACTCCTCACATATCCTCCCTCACATGAGAAAACTTTTGAAACATCACTTCAAAGAGAAAAACATCTTCTAATTTTTATGGGAAAAGCATCTTTGCAGTTATCAAATGTCAGCTTTTGGAACTGTACACTAAATTTGTAAAACTATTTTTGTTAATGTTTCATGTTATATATTTGGATATAAAAATCCCAAAAATGCCCTCAGTAGAAGAATGGATAAAGAAACTGTGGTACATATACACTATGGAATACTACTCAGCTATTAAAAACAAGGAATTCCCAAAATTTGTGGACAAATGGATTGAGCTAGAAATGATCATAATGAGTGAGTTAACCCAGAAGCAGAAAGAATCAAATGGTATATACTCACTTATATCTGCATACTAGCCCAAGGGGCATGTCCCACGAAAGCCTTCACTTACCAGGAAACTGGGACAGAGGGGAGGACATCCTACTGGGACTCTAGATGAGAGAAGCATGGGAGAATAGCAAAGTAGAAGGATCCAGAGGGTTCTAGAAACCTACAAGAACATTATGATAGGCAGATTTGGGCCCAGGGGTCCCGCTCAAACTAAGACACCAGCCAAGGACAATACAGGCGGTAAACTTTAAACCCCTACCCAGATCTAGCCAATGGTCAGAACATTCTCCACAGTTTAGTGGAGAATGGGGTATGACTTTCACACGTACTCTGGTGCCTCATATTTGACCATGTCCCCTGGAGGGGGAGACCTGGTGGCACTCAGAGGAAGGATAGCAGGCTACCAAGAAGAGACTTGATACCCTATGAGCATATACAGAGGGAGGAAGTCCCCCTCAGTCACGGTCATAGGGGAGGGGAATAATGGGGAAATGGGAGGGAGGGAAGAATGGGAGGATACAAGGGATGGGATAACCATTGAGATGTAACAAGAATAAATTAATAAAAAAAAATTTTTTAAATCCCAAAAATGTTATTTTAAGAGTGTGCTTCTATTTTTTTTTTAAAGGAGAGATACAGATGTAATAAAGAAATGCTGATATCTAGTCATTACCTAATTCTCAGCTGACTTATAACCTTATATACTGGAACTTCAGTTAATTTATAACTGCCACGTTTACAAAGAAACTTATGGTTAAAAGCAAAGGGGTTTGTGTTTTGAACAGTGTTCATTTATTTAGTTCATGTATGATATTTGGGAAAGGTTGTCAAACTAAGGAAAACTATTATAACTTCATCCAGTTAAACTTAAATTTTATATGATATTCCTGTTAGATGCTTAAGTACAAGTTGGTCACTAAAAGTGTCTGGATGTAAAGTGAAAATTTGCATTTCAATTTTACATTAAAATCTCCCCAAAATTATTTTGGGAAAGATTATTCATGCTATCAGCTTTAACATTGTATTGGATTTTCTCTTTTTTCCCATTAAGTAATCTATATTTAAGACTTTGATAGAGTCAGTTTCTAGTGTGAGGTTAATTCAGTGGCCATGATAGTTGTGTCAGCTATTCGGGAGTGTGTTCTGAAAAGTTTATTTAAAGATAAGACAACGTGTCACTCTTCCTGATTACAGAAAGCATGAAGTTGCATAGGAAGTTGAGTTTGTAGTCACAAAAATTATTTCAGAAACCCAGTTGCTGGTCTTTAAAACACAATATACTTGCATCTACTAGATTAGAACACTCTTGATAGTTGTAAGTTCCAAGCAAAGCTATGAGACTACCATTAACTTCCCCACAGAAGTCCTTGGTTATGCTGACTCAAGGAGGTTCCTTAGATAAAACAAAAACTGGAAAGTGGATAATATTTGAATACGTGTAACTACCGAGATTGAGAGATTAAAATTACTCTACCAATTAGAACTCAGCCTCTTTGCCTTTGATTGCAACCTTAATTTGTACTTGAAAACAACGTGGGGAGACTTTACAGGGAACTTAGATTTGTATGACTTGACCCCAACTCTAGAGGTCTCAACCCTAAGAGATCATGATTTTATGTTAGTAATGTACTCTTCAAGTCATCTGAACTGCAGTAAGAGTTACTTGTCTGGCTTTTGTTGCAGGTATCTATTTGTCAGACCTGACGTACATTGACTCGGCATACCCGTCCACTGGCAGCATTCTAGAAAATGAGCAAAGATCAAATTTGATGAATAACATTCTTCGAATAATTTCTGATTTACAGCAGTCCTGTGAATATGGTGAGTTAAAAGAATGTCTTTTAGAGTTACTTTCAGTTTGGGTGCCACTTGGCCTTAGCTACTTTCTTAGGTTTCTAGTTACTATGTACTTTACTTGAATAATGGTTTATTATCTTTTGCCTAGATATTCCCATGTTGCCTCATGTCCAAAAATATCTAAACTCCGTTCAGTATATAGAGGAACTGCAGAAGTTTGTGGAAGACGATAATTACAAGTATGTCCATCGTCAAATTCACGTATTTTGTCTAGTTCTCCACTTTGAGCCTTAACCCTTTTGTCTGGTGTTTAAACTTCTAAGTATGGAGTCTACACTAAGTACCTAGCCAGTGATCCATTGACGGTGGTAAGGGTGACTGCGTGTGTCTTGTTAATCACGTGATGGTGTTGAACCAGTATACAAATGCTTCAGCTTTTTCTTGGTGTAGCTTTTGAGTCAGCGAATGTTCAGTGGTTAAAGGTACTTGAGGGCACTCCTGGCAGTGGGCTTGGATCTAGGACCCATGTAGTGGAAGGTCGGAATTAGCTCGCACAAGTTATCCTCCCCTCAAAAAATAAATAATGTTTAAAATACATTTTAGCATTTTTAAGCTATAGCGACAGACACTTAATTCAACATTAAGGATTTTTTTTTCTTTTCCTAAGGAAATTTTTATTTCTGTAAGCAGAAAAAAATTATGCCAATTACAAAATATAAAAATTATTCCGCCTTAAATGGTTAATTTTAGACTCATCTTTGAAAGTGTTTCCATGGCTTGAGAGCCTATTAAGCCTCCTTCCTATCCCTGAGTTGTTACGGCACCACTGTAGCACCATAGTTAATCTGTACCATACTGTTAGTAAGGACCCTCAAGCTGGTAACCCGTTCTGGTTCTGAGCCACCTCAGCTCACCTCACAGCTGCTGGGGTAGAGAGGATGGTGCCTCTTGTTTTCCTTTTGGTTTCAGTTGTTGTTGCTGTTGTTGTTGTTTTCTGTTGTTGCTGTTGTTGTTTTCTGTTGCATTCTTCCTTTGTGTATTGTTTCATCTTACAGAGATTCTAGAAATAAATTACAGATTAAATAATACATGAGTACATTTATGGATTTGATCATCATTCAGTTAAGTGTGTGTTGATACAAATCTCAATAATTTCTGCTTCAGATTGGTTTGTGTGAGACAGGATCTCAAACTGTAGCCTAGGCTGGCCTAGACTTCACTATGTAGCCCAGGCTGGCTACCATGTCCAGCATAAGTAAAATCACCCTTTAGTAATTTAGTAAGTGTCTTTAGTTGTGATGAATTATGTGGCCCCTTTGTTTGGTAACTGAAGTGTGTGTGTGTGTGTGTGTGTGTGTGTGTGTGTTTTAAAATACAGCATTTTGATGGGTTTTTTTTTTTTTCTCATCAAGTATTTTCTAGAAATAATCATAAAACTCACTTATGAGAGAGTTTAAAGATTTATTTTTATTCTTCTGTCTGGGTGTTTGTCTACATACATGTTTGTGTATCACGTGTGTGCCTGGTGCCTGTGCAGGCCAGAAGAGTATATCAGATCCCCTGAAAGTGGAGTTATGAGTGCACCTGAGCTACCATGTGGTCCTGAGAAGTGGACCTGGCTACTCTAAGAGTATCCAGTACTCCTAATCACTAAGCCATCTCTCCAGCTCTCTGTTGGGTTTCGGGTGGTATTTTGGGGGTTGGTTTGTTTGTTGGGGAGTAAAGAAACATGACTTTAATATTTTGTTTAATGTTTCTTATGTTTTGCTCTTCTGAAATTTAGGCTCTCGTTAAAAATAGAACCGGGGGCAAGTACACCACGCTCAGCTGCTTCCAGGGAAGACCTAGCAGGTTAGTCCATAGCTGTTGGATGGTGCGTGCACAGTTGCCTGGTGCGGCTGTTTTCCACAGCGGCCTTCACTGTCTAGCAGTAAGACCAGGAAACCTGATCTCATAGGAAAGAACTCTACTTCAGAGTAAATCAAGGCTCAGCATGTCTTACACTGCCTACAGAAATTATTTGGGGTATTAAAATATATCTGTGCTGTCTATATTTTCTGTTTTGTTTTTTAATTAAAAAATTGTTGGTTGGTTATCAGTAATATTTTAAAAAATATTTCCTAATCAAGAAAAACATATGGCATAAATCCATGTAAACATGGATTTACAACTGGCTTATAATGTATATAAGTCACATCGAAATCCTAAAATCTTAAGAAGCTACTCCTTGAAAAATAATTGACAAATACCTTTTAAAATCACCAACGTAGGGGCCGGGTGTGGTGGCGCACGCCTTTAATCCCAGCACTCGGGAGGCAGAGGCAGGCGGATCGCTGTGAGTTCGAGGCCAGCCTGGTCTACAAAGTGAGTCCAGGATGGCCAAGGCTACACAGAGAAACCCTGTCTCGAAAAACCAAAAAAAAAAAAAAAAATCACCAACGTAAAAGCGTCCTAGTACATATTGTAAAGTGTGAAGGCCTGGTTTGTCAGGTGGAGGAGGTGAGCTGCGTGGACATAATTAGACAAATGCGAGCGTCTGGAGGAAGAGACTCCGGCCTACACCTCTCACCTGAGCAGCTCATTCCTTCTTACCGTCCTTTGTTTCTTTTCTTTTCTTTTTTTTTTTTTTTTTTAATATTTTATTTTAATTTTTAATTTATCTTCATGTGTTGGTGTAGGAGTGTCAGATCTTGGAGTTATGGACAGTTGTGAGCTGCCATGTGGGTTCTGGGAATTGAACCAGGGTCCTTTGAAAGAGCAAGCAGTGCTCTTAACCACTGAGCCATCTCTCCAGCCCCTGTCCTTGAGACAGGATTTTATTGTAAGCCAGTGCTAGCTTTAACCATCCTCCTGCCTCAGCCTCCTTATTCTGGGATTGTGGTGCACACTACCATGCACAACTCCCTGTTGCCCTGGCTGGCCTGGAATTCACAGAAGGCCGCCTGCCGCTGTCTGCCGAGTGCTGGGGTTAAGGTGTGGGCCCAGCAGCTTTTTACTCAAGGGGTATTTGGCAAAGCTGTCCACTGTTAGGTGCTTTTTATTCCCATAAATCAGTCCCTGGGTCGGCAGTGAGGAGAATTTCTGACTTGAGCACTATGTATTTCTTTAAGAGAAGTTAAAGCTGTGTATAAAAGAGCAGGGTATCAAACTGAAGTCACTGAGTCTGGGACTCAGAAGGCCTAGGCATTTAGTCTAGAGCATGTCTGAATTAGGAACCCAAACCTGTCTCTTTTTCTCCTTTGTACGCTAGGGAAGTACCTAGACTGCCTTTGTTTAATGTACATAAGAGAGATAAAAGTTAATAGATTTTGTATGGTTGGAGATTTATACGTATTTATTCAAGTCAATTAAATAGGACTAACGGTATCTAAACCTTAGAGCACAGTTTTATATCAGAGAGGTTTTGCTTTCTAAGGACCCTTAGAAACCGTGTGACATTTTTCTCTGTCCTCTCCCTTTGAACTTTTAGGTCCTGACGTAGGCGCCTCGCCACAGTGTGGGAGGAAGAGCAGCGCAGCCGAGGGAGCCTTACTGCCACAGACGCCCCCATCCCCTCGGAACCTCATTCCACATGGACACAGGAAGTGCCATAGCTTGGGTTACAAGTCAGCAGCTTTAATGTTTCTTTTAGTTTGTTTTTGTTTTTGTTTCATTTTTTTGTTTGGTTTTTTGTTTTGTTTTGTTTTGTTTTTCAAGACAGGGTTTCTCTGTGTAGCCTTGGCTATCCCGGACTCACTTTGTAGACCAGGCTGGCCTTGAACTCATAGTGATCGCCTACATCTGCCTCCTGAGTGCTGGGATTAAAGGCGTGCGCCACCACACCCGGCCTCTTTTAGTTTTTTTTAACTTGTTCGTAGAAGGATTTATTTTCTGTTTACTCTGTTAGTAAAGCATGTTTCTGTTTATTTAATTAGTTACATAGAAATTAGTTACATAGAAATTGTGTGATGCTTTTGTTAATAGCATCAGTCTTCAGATTCAGTAAAAAACTATTTTGTTTGCCTAAAGGGATTTGTTTTTTCTTTTATTGAAATTGAGTTTCTCAGCAGTGCCCATACTTGAGGGCCACAAATGAGGAGTTCAGAGAGCCATAGTCAATAAGTGGGGATAGCGTATGCTAAAGGCTCCCTCTTAAAACTATCCTTGTTATCAAGAGCAAATAATAAATAATTAATAAATTAATGCAGCTCTAGAGAAATATTTTTTTCCTAAACACAAAGAAACCCAGTTCTTACCTAGTGTCATTAGTTTTGCGCTGTTGATCCTCGGGAAGGGATGCATGCCCAGTGAGCGTTGTTCTAGTCCAAAACAAGCTCTGAAAACAATTTTGATTATCTTCTATATCCTGAACTAGAAACACAGGAAGTTATAACGAATATTTCTCTTTGTTTGTAGTTTCATTCATAAGATGAACACAGCAGAGTTTAAGAGCGCGACCTTCCCAAATGCCGGGCCACGTCACCTGTTGGACGATAGCGTCATGGAGCCACATGCGCCATCACGAGGCCAAGCTGAGAGCTCCACACTTTCCAGTGGAATATCCATAGGTGAGAGAGGCTCACGGGGGCCTCCCGCTGCTGCGAAATAAGAGTTTGAACAAAGAAAAACAAATAAACCTCAGCTGCAAAAATATTCATTAATCCTAGCACAGTGGCTCTCAAACTTCCTAACATTGCAGCCCTTCAATATAGTTGCTTATGTTGTGTGACCCCAGCTATAAAATTATTTTTGTCATTAAATCATGTAGTTTTGCTACTGTTTGAATCTGAACATGGATATCTGATATGCAACCCCTGTGGAAGGGTCGTTTGATACCCCCAAGGGGTTTAGACCCACAGGTTGAGAAGCACTGCCCTAGCATAAGTTTTTTTTTTAAGAAAATGGTTTAAAATAAAGCACAATTAAATATAGTTGTTAATAATTTTTAAAGTGCTAATAGTTTTGACTCCCATTGAGAAGGCATTTGAATATTTTGAGAAAAGACCATGGTTTCTTTAGTTGTTAGGCTAACTGCATGCAGTTTGGATGTGAAAAGGAAGGATTAAGCTGCTGGTTAGCTAGTGGTGAGCTTACCACACAGGTCTGGCCGCCAACATTGATTGAAGGGTGGCTGAATTTGGCAAGTCGTGAATTGTGTCTTAGGCTTGTTTGGTCCTTAATAGGGATGTCAGGTCATTGAATGTATAAGTCTGTCAGGTCTGCAGCTATATGAAAATTACCGCATTTGTAGTGTTTCAAACGTAAGACTTTAGGTCACCCAGGTATGGTACAAATAAGAACATTCTCACATACAGACATTTATAGAAATCATTTTTTAATAGAAGCTGGACTAACAAAGGAAACTAGGAAGGGCTATTACAGAAGCCCACTGTCTTGAAGAGGGAAGTTGGGGTGTGTGTGCGCGCGCACGTACATGTGTATTATACATACATCACGTGTGTGGAGGCCAGGGGTTGTCATAGGATGTCCTCCTCTAGCACTCTTTATTTTTGAGATAGAATCTTTTACTGAACTGGAACATACTGCCAACAAACCCTCAGCATCCCCCCTCCTCCCTTCCTCCCAGTGCTGGGGCTGCAGGCATGTGCTGCTGTGCTGACATGAGTCCTGGGGGCACTGCAGGCATGTGCTGCTGTGCTGACATGAATCCTGGGGGCACTGCAGGCATGTGCTGCTGTGCTGACATGAATCCTGGGGACAATGCAGGCATGTGCTGCTGTGCTCCCATGAGTCCTGAGGATCCAAATTCAGGTCTCCATGCTTGTACAAGTACTTTACCCACGAGGCCATTTCCCCAGCACAGAAGAGGGAATTCTATGTGTATCAGTATCTGGGACTATACAGAATTAAGACACTCTGTAATAAGTTTCCACAATGCCTGAGATAAGGTTTCAGGCTGTGATTGATCGCCTGCCCTGTTGCTCTTTGAGCCTGCAGCAAGGGAGCACATCATGTGAAAACATGCAACAAAGCAAAGCCGTTCACCTTGAGTTGGAAACTGAAAAGAATGGACTGAGGCCCCTCCCACAGGCCTCTCTAGAACCGTCCCCTCAGTGGCCTTCCAGGCCCCACCCTTCCCCAATAGTGCCAAGCCTTGGGACAATGGATTTAAAACATGGACTCTACAGAATATTGTGGACTCAAACTGTAGCAAATTTCCACAAAGGTAATCCCAGCACTTTGGAGGCCAGGGCAGGAGGAGCTTGATTTGGAGGGTAGTCTGAGCTACACAGACTCTTCTCTTGGGCGGGAGGGGGCGTGGGTGCACAGTAACAGATGAAAATGAAAATTTGACCAAGGATTTGTAGAGATAAGATTCATATGCCTTCAGTGGCCTTAACCTCTGAGCCACCTCCCAGGCCCCTCTAGTTTTTCTTATTGTTGATTTCTAATGTTATTCCACTGTGGTCTGACACAAGACCCGGAATTACTTTAGGTTTTTTTGTTTTTGTTTCTTTTTTTTTTTTTTTTTTTTTTTTTGGTATTTGTTGAAGTTTCATTTGTATCCTTTATGATTGATTTTAGAGAAGGTTCTGTGTGCTGCTTAATTGTTTTCCTTCAAGATTTTTATAAACTGTGTATCTGTGTGTGCATGTGTACATGCCTTGCACATGTATGTGCCTTTGTGAGTGCATGGCCAGCAGAATCCAGAAGATGAATGCAGAAATCTTCTGCAGTTAGAGTTACAGGTGGTTGTGATCTATTTGTTACAAGTGCTAAAAACCAAACCCGAGTCCTGAAAGAGCAGTGCAGTTTTAATCTTAACTCCTGAGCCACCCTTTTTACGGCTTTTTATGTTTTTACTTTGATTATGTGTAGGTGTGTGTGTCGGTTTATGAGCACATACACATGAGTACAAGTGCCCCAGGAAGCCAGGTGCGTGTGAGCTGCCCAACGTGGTTTCAGGGAACAGGACTCGGGCCCTCTGCAAGAGAGTATAAGCCCTTTACTGCTGAGCCATCCCTCCAGCCCCCATTTTTACTCCATAAACGATGTTTTATTATTGATCATTATTTCTTTTTATAATTAAAAACTTTCTCCATAGTGTGCTCAGTTGTCGTCTCTGACTCCCACGTTGCTCAGAGCTAAGCTGTATCAATAACACCTCGGTATCAGTAGACAGAGATGCATTATCTGAGTCCTAAGCACAGACTTGTCCCTGAGCCCTCCAGCACCACCCAGCACTTGTCTGCGCTGCTGCTCTCCTTTTACAGAAATGCTGCTAATTAAATGACAGAAGACAGATTGCCACCCAAAACACCTCTTTATTAATGTTCAAAATAGTCCATGTGCAGCCTTAACCTTGACCTAAAGAAAAGAAGAGCCTGTTTTCAGTTAAAAGTTTGTTGTGCCTATGGAATCTAGTGTGCGGCTTAAGGAAAAGCATTTTGTATACGTGCTTGGCTCTTCCCTCTGTATGCATTAAAGTTATGCTTTAGTTTAGCAGTAGTTTTTACTTTTGTTCTGAGTGTGTCTTATCAGAAGCGTAGAGGAAATGTTTGTGAATCTCCATAGAGTCAGGATTTATTGACCAGCACATTCTAAGGTACTGCAGTTTCATGGCGGCAATTTGCCAGATATGGCCACTTTGCTTGATGAATTTAGCCAAAGCAAACACAGGTTAATTGATATTAGCTTTACATAAGCTATAACATACCACACAGATGGGTTACAGAATGGATACAAAGGGTCAAGGAAGCAAGAAGTCTCAGCTGGGGAGCCGGGTGGGAGTGAGGTGGCAGACCCGCAGGAGGGCTGTGGTGAGGGGCTACCGTTGCTGTTACAGGACCAGCGCTGAGCAATAGCATTGAGTCCAGGGACAAAGGACAGAGGGCAAGACCAGTCCAGATGAACATACGAGCAGATAGATGGACAGATGGCAAACAGGAGGACAGGCAGACAGTAATTTGTAAGAACAGAGCTGAGCTGACACCCTGAGTCAGGATTCTCTACCTGGCTGTCCCTTGATGCACACACCGTGGGCAGATAGCCTGTTGGAGCTGGTGCCATCAGAGGGGCTGTAACCTCTTCAGGAAGTCGGCTGGGGAGCTGCACCTGCTTCATCTGCTGCCTCCGTTACGTTCTTGGGCCTGGCTTTCCTTATGTGGTTTGAATATAAACAGTGCTCTTACAGTCTCTGTTCACACAGGTAATTTTATAGGATGGCGACGTTTCCACTCCCCTGAAATACTTGTCTAAAATGCCCAAGGCTCTGGGTTTTAATCCCAGCACTGGGGGGAAAAATCTTGAAAGAAATGACTTAAGAGTGATATTCTTAATTTCAAGTAAGGTTCAGTATTCTTTGACTATTTGCCTACGTAACAGCCTTAGGAAAGGTAAGAAAATAAACACAAAGGCAGATCTCTGAAGAGATGTCTCCAACTCAAGGTTTGTGTGACTGAATGAAGGAATCTGCTAATATCTTGTACTTACTACACCTGTGGGAAGTTGTCACAATCGGGCTGTGCCCTCTGTTGTAATACAGTGATGTTCCAGATTAGGCCATGCCCAGAAACGACATTTCAAATTTCATTAGGTTGTTTATTTTTATGGTATATTGATTTCAAAACAGGAAATTAGTATGCCATGAACCTCTTTGCATTGCAGTTATGACAATATAGAAAAAAGTCTGTGCTCTGTACATTTTGGTGGTAGAAGATTTCTGTTTTTGTAGTATTGAGGGTCTAATTCAAGGGTAGACCAGCTCTCTACCAGGAAGCTGCATCTCCAGCCCTTGTATTTTGTTGTTATTACTGTTTGGTTTTGTTTTTAAAAAGAATCAATTATTATTTGACCTAAGCTGTCTTTGAACTTAAAATCTCCTGTCTCCACCTCTAAGTACTAAGATTATTAGGATTACTAACCTATTAGTAACATGTGCCACCAGATAATTTATTTTTAAAATATAAAGTCATAACTGCAAAAATGACTGATATAACAATAGAACACCATTTGATTTTAGGGAGTAGTGATGGTTCTGAGCTAAGTGAGGAGACCTCGTGGCCAGCTTTTGAAAGGTAAGAGAAGAATTCACTGAAATTGCCCTAAATTTACTTGGTCTGTCTTAAGGAATATTTGAATTTGAAGAGGCATTGGTTACATATCACTAAGTGACTATGGTTTTTTTTACTGGTCAGAAGAAATGACAAGTAGATATTTAAGTCTGGGATTTTACATGAGAATGGATATTAATGATCTTTACATATGTTTATCTAGTGTTTTTGCGTGTGGTTATGAGTTTTGAAGTTGTAAAGTTGATTTTTAATAATAATGAATTTTAATAAAAATTTTAAAATAACTATAATTAACTTCTGTATTCCAAAATGAGATAATTGCCTTGGTCTGGGTAATTTAATCGTAAGACATGTATTTAGCTCTATTGCTTTCTTAAGGACAGACTGACAGGTAATTTAAATTTGTACGTAAAGATTGTCAGTGCGTGTGTAATGTTTGACACTGACATGCTATACAACCATGCTGCCATCTCCTCCTTCCCTGTTGCTTTAATCTATAAACTCCGCCATCTATGGAGACAGTGTGTTCATCAAACAAAGTATTGCCCTGAGACTCATGAGAAGTTATTCAAACAGGTATTTGCTAAATGCCTATTCGAAGTCTTTTGTCATTGTTTCAGTGTCCTTGGGCTCAAGACATTTGACTTGACAGAAATAATTGTTTCATTTTTACATGTAAACCAAGTTCTGAGCCTGTACGCAATGAGTGTAGTGGGGAGATGGGGGAACTGGTGTTTGTTTTGCAGAGCTAGGGATGGGACCCAGGACCTTCCGCTGAGCCCTCAGATCGTTATTTAGATTAAATATTTACGTTATATGAAAACCCCATGTCAGTCATTTTTAATCAGGAACATTTGAAATTATATTTGAATTGTCTTAATTTCAAACTGCTGATTGAAAACTTCCTCTAGTATGTTCTTAAGATTTCACTTAAACACTCTGTATTCTTTGACCCTTTATGTACTTGAGTGCTCCCAAGCCGTGTTTTCTCTGGCAGCAGGGAATCTGTGACAGCTTGTGTTTATGTATTCTGTTCTAAAGTCTGCTTTCATTCTCTCGCTCTCTTTTTTAAAGATTTACCTTCATTTTGCATGTATATGTATTTTTGCCTGCATATAAATCTGTACCATGTTCATGCCTGGTACCCACAGAGGTCAAAAGAGGGTGTCAGATCCCCTGTAGATGGAATTATGCAGACGGTTGTAAGTCACCATGTGGATGCTGGGAATTGAACCCAGGCCCTGGGCAATAGCAGCCAGTGCTCTTAAGGCTGAGCTACCTCTCAGCTCCAACTTTCATTCTTTTGAGTTTACCTGAAATGGAGAAAACATAAAAGTTGCAATTGGCTTGTTCTCTGAATTTGTAAAAAGTGTCTTTCCCTCTCAAAAAGGCAAATAATATCAGTCTTGATTTGAGCGTATATTGTAATTTTTAGGTTAACAGTATTGGTTAGCAGTTATTTCTTAGGTTGCTCAAACTGTCAATGCATAAGCCAGTGGAATGTTGCATTGATGTGTTCTCGTCCCTTCAGGTCACCTATGAAGGCAGTTTATAATGTCTTACCCTTCATAGCTCAAAATACTGTGTGACACAAGAAAAACACTACATACATTTGCAGCTAGCCTGTCTATGCTTGTGCCAAGTTTAAAACAGTGGCTGTTCAAACACTTTGAGAACAGCTAAATAAATGCAGCCCAGAAAATTTAGACTTGAAATAGTACTGGTACACACAAACACACACACCAAGCACACTCCATCAAGCTTGGGGTTTTAAGTGTATACTGTGCCTTGATACCCTCAGTCTCCGAATCATTCTCTGAATTTTAACCACTATTCTCTCATGTTGTTTCCTAGATACATCAAATATGTTGCTAATATAGTGGTTTTTTTTTTTTTTCTTTAAGTGTCATGTATCACATTCTTTTGACTTTCCAAACTCTCCCAAGCAAAGAAATACCATTGTTTCTGGGTGTGTCTCCTGTATAAAGCAGGATGTGATTTGGGATGAACACTGGTTCATACCATTCTTATCATTTATTGGCTTTGTCAGTTGATAAGAAATAAGAAAAACGCCTATATTTACTCCTCAGTGTGTGTCTTTAGTCTCCTTTGAGGTATGATAAGAGATTTTCCTCATTCATTTTAAGTTTATAAGCCACATTCCTTTTAGGTGTCTTCATAGGGACATACTTGATAAAATGAATTATTCGTATAAGTCCATATATCATATTTAAACTGGAATCCAAGAAGAGCAAAGGGGCTTTGGAGCATTTTCAGGTTTCCATATTATTTGGCCATAAATAGTTTTTAAATTTTTTGATAGATGTGTGAAAATGAGTGCATGTATAATTGTGTAGTGTAGCATGTACTTTATACCTATAAGTGTTTCTAGAGTCAACAGAAAAGATTTTAAATGTATTGCATGTTTTAAAAAAGAATTATATCTTGCCCTTTTAAGGATTACTGTAGAAAGCTAGATTGCTTAGGAAATTAGGAACTATTCTAGGTATTGACGATGATCCTATGAATAAAAATATGTATAATATGTACAATTTATAATGGAATCCAACAGGAACAGATTATACCATTCTCTCGGCCCGGTGACAAGAGTGCCACGAAATGGCTATCGAAGCCACACGAAGGCCAGCAGGTACAATCCCCCTGCATCAGGGGCCATAGACCTCCCTTCTGGTGGTGGTGGCTGGCTCATATGGGTGTTGTCTGACATTTTTTTCTCTTCTTTCTCAGCTAATTGGTTTTAAAACTAAACAAATTGCCCATGAAAACTTTACTCCCCATGATTTAATACAGTTTAAATTTGAACTATTCTTTCTAAGTCACAGGGCTAATTATTAAAATTTGCATCTTTATGTCACATTTTTAAATACTGCAGCGTTGCTAGTCCTTTAATGACACTTTCTCATGCTGCTAATTATGGCTGAGCTGTGTAAAAATCATTTTATTTCTCTTTAAATTGCAATCAAAGCATTTCTTTAATAGTAAGTTTATATTCAAATTGTCCTTTCCAAGTAAGCTTTTGTTCTTCAGATAAACCATAGAGCCTGATAGAGAAGTCTGTCTCATTAAATAATTTTTATTTAGTTCTCTACTTAGCTGGGCCTCTCCACACTAATCTAACTGTGGGAGCACGTAAAGATGGTTCATACATGGCAGGAGGGCGATGGGGTGACACTGGTAACAGGAAATCACCTCAGAACAGCACAGTAACTCTTGAGAAGTAAGCCCTGTCAGCTTATGGTGTCTCATCTTGTGTGTCCCCTCCTTAAAAACAGCTAGAGCACGGAATTTCTAGGTTGTCACTTTGAAGACACCTAAATAACCATAAAGAAAATTGAACTTTTGCATTCTTTGCTGTTTTAAGAGTTCTTCGTCTCATAACACATCACCAGAGATTGGCGTTGAAATCATTCTGTTTTAAATATAGGCTCTTAAATCAACTGAGGAAAGACATTAAAATGATGACTCAAGTATCTGAAAAAGGAATGCTGGGGGTTGGGGGTCTTTGTTTTAGGGCTGTGAGGCCACAGTCAAACCCTGAGCATTGCTAGCTTCCGAATGGCACTCAATTCACTGCAGAAAGCCGGTTTCTAAACGCACGTTACTGACATTGTTACTTTTACTTACATTCTTTAAAACAAAGCGTGAATTTCTGGGGTTATTTTTTCTGGGGATTTGTTGTTGTTGTTGTTGTTTTGGGTTTTGGTTTGTTTGTTTATTTGTTTGTTTTAGCTTGTTATTTCTACTTTTCTGTTTTCTATACTTAAATACTTCTAACAAAACCCTTGTATTTCTTGCCAACAGAGTTTCTAATGGGTTGCCACCATGATATAGTCTGGCATGTTAAGAAGAAAAAAAATGCCTTAAATTTTTTAACTAATCTTGGTTAAAGCGATTTCCTGCTTTTTCTCTAAATTGTATTTGTAGAAATATGTAATGGAATGTGTTTTAAACATCTGATGACTTTAATAACTTCCTAATTAACCTTTATGACAGCTTATAAATCTCAAATCAATCTTTAAAATCCTTACTGTCTTACCAGATCTCAATACTAAGTGTCAAAGTTTTAAACTTAAAAATAATTGGATTTCAGCTGGGCAGTGGTGGCTCACACCTTTAATCCCAGCACATGGGAGGCAGAGGCAGGCGGATCTCTGTGAGTTCGAGGCCAGTCTGGTCCACAAAGCGAGTCCAGGTCAGCCAGAACTGTTACATAGAGAAACCCTGTCTTGGAAAAAAAAAAAAAAACAACTTTTAAAAAGCAATAACTGGATTTCATTTACGGACCCTCTCAATGACCTCTGCAGTCACACACTTAGCCGCTCTCTGCTTCGTCCCATTGTTACAGCTCTGCAGAGTCAGAAGACTTGGCAGTGCACTTGTACCCAGGAGCTGTTACTATTCAAGGAGTTCTCAGGAGGAAAACTCTGCTAAAGGAAGGCAAAAAACCCACAGTAAGATTCATTTTATTCTAATAGAGGTGTGAAGATAATGCCAGTGCCTTAAGAAGTGCTAAGAGCTGAGAAAGCAGCAGGTAGATAGTAGACTTGAGTCACGTAAACTGTACAGGCTCCTCACTGTGTCTCTCTTTATTTATCCTGGGCAAAGAGAACTTTATTCTAATCAAGAGGGTGAGCACACAGAGACAGGAAGTGCACTTGAGTTTTGTTGTGGGGTACTCACCAGAGAGTCCAACTGCTCAGACATGGGTTTAAGCCAATATAAAGTCTTTATTAGCTGGCTAGTAACTACTACTGCCCCAGACGTATGCTACTACACCCAGCCTGGTTCTGTGCTGGGGTTCTGAACTCAGGGCCTCATGCGTGCCTTTACTGACTCCCCAACAGTTACAGGATTCTTGATGAGAGGAGGAATTACTTGAATGACCACTAACGTGTTTTCCCTGAGAGAGATGGCGGTATCTGAGATGCAGGTATTACAAGTGCTGTAACCTGCCTCTGAAATGAGTAATAGAATGTGGTCACTGAGAAGGGAAGGCAGAGCCTAGCAGTAATTACTTGT
This sequence comes from Acomys russatus, assembly GCF_903995435.1. Taxonomy (NCBI): domain Eukaryota; kingdom Metazoa; phylum Chordata; class Mammalia; order Rodentia; family Muridae; genus Acomys; species Acomys russatus. Next base: position 53,245,599 of record NC_067142.1, on the reverse strand, counting down.
GTGTTTATCCTCCCCAGGTAGCATCTTGGACAAAGTATTGGGCAGCCTTGTGTGGAACACAGCTTTTTTACTATGCTGCCAAGTCTCTGAAGGCGACAGAAAGAAAGCATGTAAGTATTCCTCCTCAAACTGCTTGGCTTTGTTTCACAACCTCTTCCTGGTTGTAAATACCCATAGTAGGGCACAGACCACTCTTCTCACCCGCCAGCTCTCATGCTTACTCCTAGTATGCATATTGTAGTTGGGAGTGTGTTTTAAGTGGCCATTCCTAGGAATACCTGGGAATCACATCTGTGTTTTCGAGTTTTTTTGAACACTTGTGTTTTCATTGCAAGTGTGAAAATGGCAAATTACAAATAACCATCATGGTATCAGACACTGAGTTTGGGTCAAAACATGGCCTAAAACCTTTGCCTTGTAGCCTTAGTTTTAGTATGTAAAATGTAAAAATGAAAATAATATCTAAAACCCTAACCTATATTTGGGCATGGTGGCACACACCTTTAACCCTAGCACTCAAAGGCAGAGGAATTAGGATCTCTGTGAGTTCGAGGCAACACTACTGAGTTCCAGGACAGCCGGGATGCATAGAGAGGGCCTATCTCAGAAAGAACAAAGAAAACTCTTTCTAGACTAACAGCAGGCTCCCCAACAGTGAAGATCACAGATGGGCAGTGGTCCCTGCTATCTGCTTTCTTACCTTCCCCCAACAGTGAAGAGACACAAGTGGGCAGTGGTCCCTGCTGTCTGCTTTCTTACCTTCCCCCAACAGTGAAGAGACACAGGTGGGCAGTGGTCCCTGCTGTCTGCTTTCTTACCTTCCCCCAACAGTGAAGAGACACAGGTGGGCAGTGGTCCTGCTGTCTGCTTTCTTGCCTTCTTTGTTCCTTTGAAAGCCTCTTAATGCTTTTTCCTCCACATAGTCTTTAATTATGGAACGGTTACTTTTTAGTTAGTACACAAAGTATTAGATTTTATTGTGGCATTTCAAACATAGTTTTTGTTTTGTTGATCTTCCTTCCCCACTGCCCCCAGCCTATTCTGCATTCTTTCCCCCAGAGGCCTCTTTTCTACTTTATGTCGCATGTTCCATCCCCCTTCCCAACAACTCTCTTCTGGTCCCCTTTCTGGTTACATGGCCTACACCCGCACCCACACATTAGACATATATAAACATTGAAGCTACGACCTGCACGTGAGTGTGGGTTGCCTCCTTTAATATTTTTCAGATGCATCTATACCCTATAGCTTTCATTTTGTTTTTCTTTGTGACTGAATAAAATTTTGTTGTGCATGCAGCCGCATTTTTGCTGTTAATGCCGTCTGTTGATGAACATCTAGGTTGGTTTTATTTGCTTGGTATTGCAGACACAGCAACAATGAGTGAGGAAGTGCAAGTGTCTAGTGTGGTAAAGCGCACATAAGTATATGCCTGGAAATGAATAGCCTCCACTCTTATTTCTATTATGGCTACACTCCCACCAGAAATAACTAAGGCTGTCTCCTTCCCCACAGTTTCACCAGCATTTGTCATCTTGATGATCTAGACAAGAGTGAGATGGAATTTCAATATCGTTTTTAAATTTGCATTGCCCTAGTACAGAAGTTCTCAACGTGTGGGTCGCAACCCCCTTTGGAGTCAAACCACCCTTTGACGGGGTTGCCCAAGACTATCGGAAAACACAGGTTTTTACATGGTGTTGGAGAAAAAGCTGAGAGCTCTAGGATCTCCAGGCAGCGGGAAGAGAAACACTGGGCCTGGCTTGGGCATCTGAGACCTCAAAGCCCTCCCCCGGTGACACTTTCTCCAGCAAGGCCACAGCCCCTAATAGTGCCAGTTCCTATTAGCCTATGGGGCCAATTTCATTCAAACTACCAGTGGAAGGAAACAGTTGTTGATCAGTTAAAAACCACAAATCACTGTATAAATATACCCAATTGGCATGAAACTGTCAGTAACAGCACAAAAAGCTCTGTTTCCGAGTATAGGAAGGAGTGACTGCAGATGGGTGGGATTCAGCCTATTGAGGGATGTGTCTCTGTTTATATCTCATGCCTCTTCGCTGTGGGCTTACACTGCTGCCAGTGCAGCAGAGCTTAGGAAGAGAACATGAGAAAATGTGCTGTTTATTTTGAAGTAAGTTAGAACTGTCAGGTGTGCCATCCTGTGATTTTGTCCATGTCAATTGTATAACTTCCAAGTTTCTTTACTTTTTATTTTTATACCATTAGCATCACTGTTGTACTCCACTCATTCCTTTCCCGTTACCTTTAGCTGTGAGAGACAGTAAACAACCTGCTGAAGCCCTCCCCTGGGATAAGAAATAGTGTATTCCTGCCAAGGCCTGGGGGCCATTCTCAGTCTGGCAGCAGCAGCATATTTGCTTTTTTATATAAAACTTAGTTTTGCTTTTTAACTGCGCTTAAGGGGGGAGGGCGTTGCATGTATTTTTTTTTTTTTTTAAGAGACAGGGTCTCACTGTGTAGCCTTGGCTGGCCTGGAACTCTTTCTGTAAACCAGGCTGGCCTCGGACTCACCGATTTCCGCCTGCCTCTGCTTCCCAAGTGCTTGGACTACAGGTGTGCCCCACTGCACGCAACTTTGCATGTACATTCCTAAGAGCGAGTTCTTTTGCTTTATGCTGTTGAAAGGTATTGTTGATGCCTAGAATAGCTTGTATTTTGTGAGTTTATTATAATTAATTGATTCTGTTGGTGAGTATTTGGGCTCATTTCTTCCCTATTTCTAACATTTCTGTTGTAGGTATTTTTGTGTACAGATTCTCTATAGTATATGTTGAAGAGTGTAAATTCTAAGCTTTACCAAAAAAGAGAAATTAAGTTTCCTGGTCACCAGGAATAATGAGGCTCCCTTTTGGTCTTGGCTGTGCCAGTGAATAAAACATAACCGTTATTTTGTACTGTTAGGTACTTGTGAGCCTCGCCCTTTTTCTGTTTTTTTCTTCTACAAATGCCTATGTGGACCTGTTGCTTATTCTTTTTAAGAAAAGCCTCGGAGACATGGATTGTTCTTTATGTGCATTAGTGTTTTGCCTGCATGTATGTTTTTGTGTGGGTGTCGGCTGTTGCCCTGGAACAGGACTTACAGTTGTGAGCCATCACATGGGTGCTGGAAATTGAACCTGGGTCATTTGGAAGAGCAGTCGGTGGGTGCCCCTAACTGCTGAGCCATCTCTTTAGCCCCTGTTGCTTATTCTTATTCTAATTAATAGAAGTTCTTCATTTAACGGAGCCACACTCCACTAGTAATTACATGGTGGACGTAGTATTCAGTTTGACCTTCCCTGTGTACTGTGACATCTGGCAGCTTTTTCACATACTGCTATGTTTGAGTTGCCAGTATTTAAACAATTTTATTTTTGTTACTGAGATAAACCTTATTTTCTGCTCTTTATAGCACTCCTTTCAGGACAGAAAAGAATAGTTAACTATAAACGTGCTCAGCATGCTAAAAAGTACCTCCCATTTTTTTTAATCTTTCTTGGTTCTGTGAAATACAAATAAGCATTGCCTGATAGCCTCGCTAGCGATGAGGTTTCAGGCTGAAGGAACACAGGTGTTGGGATGCAGCTGTGTCCCCAGGCGGGCGCTCTGTGACTAGAACCGACAGCAGATCCACAAGCGTGGCCTTCAGAAGTGGAGAGTGGGACGGTTCGGCTGGGATGAAAGTTGGCACTGTGGATGACTGGACTGTGGGAGCTACCTAAAGAAGGCGTCCCAAGCTGACCTGAGCCAGCACTAAGTCACACATCTTATCTCCTAAGGACACACTGAAAATGCACTCCTGACCCTTTCCTTTGACTGAGACCTGGCTGTGAAAGCCACTGGTTATCTGTTTTCTCTGCTTTCCTTTCATGTCAGTTCAAATCAACGTCAAATAAGAATGTGTCTGTGGTGGGGTGGATGGTGATGATGGCTGACGATCCAGAGCATCCAGACCTCTTTCTGCTGACTGACTCTGAGAAAGGTGGGTTGTTTAGACAGACCAGGGTCGGCGGTCCTGATCCTGATCCTGATCCTGGTTCTGCTGTGTTATCAGCAGGGAAACGTTTGAGGAACTGTGTCTGCGGGGTATACCTCTATTCCATACTGTGTTTCAACCCTAAATTAAAGCTAAAGTAGTCCAGACCCAGGAATCTGTATACCATAAGTCTGAACAGAGGCTCGCTGTATGTGATGCAGAACACGTCACCATCTGTGCCCAGAGTCACAGTCATCCTCAAGTTCTGAAGATGACCGTTACCCTACATAACTTTCGTTGTTACTTTAATTGCTTGCTTGGCTCAGATCCCTTCCTCAAATAAAATACCTTACATAATAGTCTGTGGAAACATTCATTAGAATTGACCACTGCAGTTGGGGAAGTGGGTGAGAAAAATTAAGAGTGTGGGCTTGTTGGAGTTAGGCTTCCTGGCCCACTTGCACCTTCACACGCTCGGTGGCTGTCATAGGGCCATACAAGTGACAATGGCTGCACTTCGTTCAGAACAAGGACCACCTGCTATTGACAGCCACCACATAGGAGCCCACGTGCAAACCCTTGTACATCTGCTCTGAATTACATATTCCACAGCTCTTACTGAAGTGGAGTACCTTTAACCTCACAGCTGAAGGTTTACTTCACTTCAGGTGAGATTTCATATCAACAAATAGCTTTCTGTGTATTATAGTTTTAAATTAAAATTTAAATTTGTACATTAGATACAAGAAAAAAAATCTTACCAAATTTCTCAGTGGTTATAAATTGACTTACTCTCAGCTCTCTAAATTGAAGCCTCAGTCCCTCAGAAAGAATCACATGGGCATTCATCACAAATTGCATTTTTCAAATGTGATCACTTTTATTGAATTTTGCTAACAAATTCTTAGGTTTCCTTCCATTAGCATACTTCATAGAATTATTTCAGAGACACAAGGTTTTTATGGTCCATACTAACAGCAATATTTACTAGTGTGACTTGTAGCCTTGCCCAGTGCAGTTATGGATTTTTTAAAATTCAGATTAAATAGTAATACCTGCCTCTAAATTCAGCAAACACTGCAAGATTAACACGCCTTATGAGCATTCCATGGAGACAAGACAGCTTCTGAAACTGAAAAGTTCTCCAGTAGCATCTCCGGGGAGACATGGGATGCTGTCAGGTGTAGGCTCTGAGTCCGTAGAGGATGAGAGAGAGTCCAGCAAGGACCTAGATCCATGAAGGGAGGAGACAGCTGTGTTGAGAGCATCCAGCAGTACACATCAGCTCTCGATATATTCCCTACTCATTTAAGATATGGAGCCATGTAAAATACCCTTCTCGTGGACCAGTCTTGTCACACAGGACCTTCTAATTTTCTAAAAGAGAAAACACTCCTCTCTCCCTGGGCTGGAGATTTTTAACTCAGGGATAGAGCACTTGCTTAGCAAGTCAGGAGCCATGGGACCAGCCTCAATATGTTGATGTCACATAGCTAGCCATCTCGTGTAATTAGGGATGGATATTAAGTGACAGCTACACTGAATCATTAGCAGGTAAAGACTTCATGCTGCTTTCAGAGGGAACATGGAGTCGGGGTCTGAGGATGCGGTGCCTGCCTGGTATGGGCAGAGTCACAGATCCAGCACACAGGGGTGGGGAGGACAATGCTTTGCAGACATGTCTAGAGAAGCACACAGTTATTCTAGTGCACATTTAAGGAACCATGATCTTTTTGATTGTACACACAGTAGAAGGTGACTTTGTAAATAAGATGCTATGAGCATGTCACATAAAGAGGTCCACATCAGGAAATCAGGTGGTAAATGAAAAAATCCGTGAAACTGAGCTCTGATGTCATATTTCATTCAGCCTTAAATGTCTGGCGGGAATGTTATGTGGTGTGGTCTTTAACTTTATTGTTCTCTGCTTGCTTTTGGTAATTTTAGGAAATTCATACAAGTTTCAAGCCGGCAGCAGGATGAATGCAATGCTATGGTTTAAACACTTGAGCGCGGCCTGCCAGAGTAACAAGCAACAGGTGAACACTTCTCCTCCTCCTCCTCCTCCTCCTCCGAAGCTGTGACCTTTAAACTTTCACTTATGTATAGAGACAGGTTCATGACGTGCTAGCCCAGGCTGGCCTGGAACTCACTAGTTAGCCCAGGCTGGCCTGGAACTCACTAGTTAGCCCAGGCTGGCTGCAAACTTGTGATCTTCCTGCCTTAGCACCAGTGCACCGCCACACCCAGCTGAATAGTGTTCCTAATGGTGTTAATGTTTTGTTGTTCAGTGTAGTCAGTAAGACGTAAAGTCCGTGTGTTAGAAAGATACAAGCAAACAAGGCTGTGTAATACAGACCAGAGAGGGACTGGTAGGTAACAGCAACACATGTGCCTACGCTTTCCCAGAGACAGCGATGCTGACGCGAGTGGTAGGAAGGAACAGGCTGTGAGAGGACAGGGGTCGTGAAGGGCCGGTTTGGGGAACAGCCAGTGTGCAGATAAAGCTGGAGGTTTTTACAGTGCACAGAGACGTGCCCAAGGTTTTGGAAGGTGGTACTTGCACAGAGCGCTGACTCGTCTGTGATAGCAACTTGAAGTGGGTTCCTCCTGCACTTGTAGTGGGAACCATTTCTGCTTTATTGTATATTTGTACTTTTACCATAGTGATCCAGTGGAAAGACTGTCCGCTGTGCTGGTTTCCCTGTGCCCTCTTGCAGAGATACCCTGTACCACAGATGGACAGAAAAGGCAGCCACGGCTGTGGAAATCACTTGAAGCTTTTCTAGTCACACATATTTGCAAGTCACAGACTTAGCATTTACGTATTCCTTTGTATCCTCAGTGCCAACCAGCAGACAGGACTGAACTAAACTACTCTTTTAGGAGGCTTAGTATTGCTTTGATTTTTTTTTTTTTTTTTCCCCTCCTCTTAGGTCAGGTTATCACAACTCAATAAATAAGGAAATGGGCTCAAAGACACTAAATGACTTTACACAGATCAACAAGTACAAATGCTGGGCCTGAAGCACAAATGCCATTTGCTTTTCCTTTGTAATTGTTGGGGTGGGCTTTCTTCTATCACAATTATTTCGATGTTGTATTAAAAATTTTTTTTTTTTTTTTTTTTTGCACAGCCTTTAGCATCCTCCTTGAAGGACTTAAAATGCAAAGGTTTTTGCCCATGTTTAGTTAGTGTCTGGGGCAGAAAGAAAGAAATAGACCTAATTTTGACTAATAAGCCTTTCAGATTGTCTCCCATGCTATGGATTTTCTAAACTGTATTCAGGGGTACTAATTCATTGATAAGAATCTCGGGCTCCAAGATGAATCTAGAAGTGTATGCTATGCTGTACAGCATAAAGGCAGGCTCAGATTTTCTCTGCTGTATTATTAAGCCTTCCCAATATCATACAGATGCACAAAGTGGTCTTTTTTTTTTAAACAGTGTGCAGGAATTTATAAATAGAACCTGTGAAGTTTGAAAATTATTTTAAGACCCTAACTCAATTATAAATTACCTTAAGAAGCATTTGGGTGATTTAGAAATGAGACTCACTTTGTTAAAATTAAGATTCCTTTTTTTTTTTTTTTTTTTTTTTTTTAACCACTAAACCTGGGAGCTTTAAACACATGAGTGTTTGAGACATAAACTCAATTATGATATTGTTTAGTAGAATTCTTCATGCAAAAGCTAGCATGTAGGGCTGGAGAGATGGCTCCGTGGATAAGAGTGCTTGATGCTCTTGAAGAGGGCCAAAGTTCAAGTCCCTTCACCCATATCTGATGACCCAGCTCAAATGGGTAGCAGGTTTCAGAGACTGTCTGTTGGCCTGTCAGAGCTGCTGAGCCACTTTACGGGTGAGGAGGGGGCCCTGACCGCCCAGCTCTTTCAGCGCTAGGAAGCCTGTGCTAGCTCTACAAACCCCCCTGTAGCCCTTAGGCCCCATGGTAAGGTTCTTACTTGACCAGCATGTGCCAGCCTCTCAGTTTCAGCCCCAGCACCACAATAAAATATTATAAAATTCAGACTTAAATAAAATTAAGTGTGGTATAATTTCAAAAATCAACTGTTACATATATAAGCTGTTTATTTTTCAGTCAGATAATTTTGCCTAATAGTGAATTTGACTCTTTAGTATTTCTGACGTTTTTATTGGGAACTCCTTCATGTTTGCTATAAAACTCCCAGCATAGCTTTTTTAAAATACACATAGAGAAATTGATGATAATGTATAGATTTTGTTCTACAAAGGTTTGCCATACTTCTTTGATTCATTTATTTATATCGGTAAGCACCCATTAGGCCCCTGTGAGACATGAAAACTCCTGTGTCCGTCCTTCTGTCCAGGCACATCTACTTGAAAAAGCTTATTAAGTCAGTGATTTTCTAAAGTGAGCTAGCATGCCAGACTCACTGCTATAAATCACCGAAGCATCTGCTGTCAAATTCTTTGTAAAGGATATTTAAACTGTGTGGTGGCTCCTGTAGCACTTACAAGTTCCAGCCTTGCCTGGACTGCAAAGTTGGGACCTTGTGTTGACTCTGTTTCTTAGCAATTAAACTTTATTATACAACCCAACTAGCTTATACAAGAAGGAAAACGGTTAAAGGGACAAAACAGTGAACCTTCCGGTAGTCGTACCACGGGACGGGTCATTAGGTGTCTCTCTGGCCTGCGTGCTGGTCCAGCTGGTCCGCTGCCCCCGCACACTCTCTCTGCAGCCGACTTTGTTATCCTCTCATCCCCAACTGCCTGAGTCACGTGGAAAGGACCGGCTCCTTCTCCCGGTGAGGGTCCATTAGAAAGACAATAGTCCAGGTGGGGTTTCCAGGTCTGCTTCCTGAATTCCAGACCCAGGATGGCTTCACTCAGTCTGTCACAAGGTATTCATGGGGTGCCCCAAGGGTAAAGCCCGCCAAGACTGTTCTTACCTGTGACAAAGTTTAATCTTTCCCACAACCTTGTCTCAAGAAAGATATGTAGGTCAGAATGATTTGGGTTCGGCTAAATAACAAGACAAAATAAATGCTGAATTTAGTTCATTAAATCTTATATAAATTATTGAACACAGCTTACTTAACAAAAAATTGCATAGTTTGTATATAATAACACAGTTTATGTGTTAAATTACAAGCTACAGGACCCTCACCCCAGAGTGAATTTGGGGGGTAAAAATCACTTTAGGACATAGTGACAGATGTATTCAATGACTAGAAAAAAAAAAAAACAACTCAGCAATCAGCTTAGTAATAACAGTCAGTGTGGGCTGCTTGCATTGTTTTTTAGGTTCCTACAAACTTGATGACTTTTGAGTAAAAGCCTGAGAAAGAAGAGGTGTGCCATTGTTCCCGTGTGGAGCAAGGACCTGCGGAGAGCCCCAGCCGCACTCTCCCGTGCCAGGGAGAGCCCCCGGGCTCCAGCCCAGCCTCCGGAGCTCGGAACCAAAAGCACTAATTTCAGGGAATGAAGTGAGATATTCCCAGAGAACAAATTGGAATTGCAAAACAAACTGCCATGAACTATGCTTCTCCTCTCGGGACCTGTGGAAACCACTGCCTTAACAGAGTGAGAGGAGAGCCAACACCAAATAGTGTGTGTGAGTCTTCTGGCGGTGCTGTGCTTGGAATAAATTGTAGCTAATTTGCATTTCTTTTAACTTTGTACTAATTTTGGAGGGGAAACCATCTTTTTTAGATACACTTTAAAAAGGAAAAACCTTTCTTACGGATTCCATCAGGAGCTGTGTTAGGTGCAGCAAGCTGTCCCTGGGGGAGCAGGCGACAGAGCACCCCACGGTCTGCTTAGCCTCCCCACCACAAGATGTGGGGCGAGAGGATGATGTAGGCGGGTGGAGTAGGATGGGGCGTGCTTTACTGCTGATGCGGGCTCTATTTAAACACTACAGTGTGGAATCCAGTGCTACACGGCGAGTATGGTCCGCAGGAGACACAGAGGCAAGTGTTCACATGTCGACAGGCTCCAGAAAAATGGTTGTTTCTAACGAGGGTTAAAGTTCAACTTTCTATATGAATTCACTATCGGGCCACAAATCTGCATAGGAGAACGGTAATCCCAAACTGAGGTTTCGATAGCTTTTTCTCAAGTCAAGTGGATTCTCCAGCCACAGGTGTCATCGCGGGGAGACCCTGCCCTTTTCAGTGTTTTACGTGCATTATGCCAGACTTGTTTTTTATAGAATTTGTTTTCAGTGTAAGGTTCAAAAGCATACTTGTTTAAAAGATTCTTCGTGTATATATATGTATTTTGTTGTAAGACGAAACAGTTTTAAGAAGAATAAAGGCAAAGCTTGCAGTTCTAGGAGTTAAAAATATAAAACCTTTTCTTGTATGACTTCCCAAAATGTACCAGAACATTTTTCAGAAAGTTAGTTGGTCCCCAACCTGGAAACCAAGCTTTGTTAGTAACTGACCCCGCAGTCTTGGGAGCACTCTCTGTAACATGTTCAATGTTTAAAACGAGTGTTTGGGCTTGATGTAGCTTAGAATTTTAACCAAAATGGCACTCAAGTAGACAGACTGCTGTGGTTACAGTGCTCATTGGTAGCACCACATGGGAAGGCCTCGACTAACGGACACCTCCTAGCAAACTGCTTTTTCTTTGGCTCTCACATAAATGTCTCACATTTGTATCCTTAAAGAATTGTGTGCTTTTACCAGAAGTTGTTATCACCAGGTTGTGAAGCTTAATTAGAAAATGCTGTCTGTACCATAATTCGCTAAAAAACAAATCAGTCTGAGAAAACAAAAGCCCTTTTCTGAGTGTTTCTAATTTAAATAATTCAAATATGTTTGTCATGTGACAGATACATTATTTGGGGTTTCATTGACAAGCATGGGAAGGCAAATGGTGCCAGCACAGAATGATTTTTCAAATAATGGTCTAAACTTAACCCATGTTGAGTCTCCATAGACAGACATGACTGAGCAGTCAGCATATTACAGTGTAGACTTGGACATCTTACTTTCATTGTGCATTTTTTTCAGCAGTCCCTTAGTTTATTTTGCTCCTGAAATAATATTTTAAATAGTTTTTGAGATACTGTGAATGAGAGCCCTGTGGCTGCTTATTACTGCATTGTCATGGATAAGCTGAAGCCATTCCGTTGTGGGTGAATCCGGTCTGTGGAGATGGCCGCTGGCGAGGCCGACCTCACAGTCTGTCAAAGAGAAAGCACTGAGAATGGAGCCTTGTGTGACACACCTAGCTCTAGACACTTGTGGATGTGCAGAGGGAGAACCATGCTCAGATCGGACTAGCCAGGTTGTGTTAGCATTGTGGCCTCTGGCTGAAACTATTTTTCTACCTTCAAATTTGCTCTAAAGATGGGTCATTTTTCTTTTCCTTTCTCTTCTTTTTTCCAGATGATTTTAGAAACTGAGAGAGATGAGTTAGAGTGGGTGAGCTTTTTTGATCTATAATTCACAAAAAGGAATCGGATTATAATTGAAGCAAAGAAAACATTGCCAAACTGTATTAAATATTGGAGTATGTTATTTATTGGTGAACGAATCCTATTATGCTTACTCTCATTGTAAACTAGTGACTCACTGGCTCATTTCCCATGGACATTAAAGCTCATTGTTTCTTTCATAGCCACAGAGAACTCTTCAGAAATTGGATTAAAATTTAAACTTGAGCTAGTTTCCATGCAGATTGGATGGAATGTCCTATGGCCTGGTTCAATAGTGTGTAGTACTAGCCATATCTCATCTGACAACTTTGAACATAAAGGCTTGTTTTTCATAAGTCTGTTTTTAAAGTGTACCTATGAAAATGACTGCATGGTGCCCCGAGCATTGTTTTAGGCTTCCTGTGCTTGCTTTTCAGAATATTTTCGCTATACTGCCCAAAATGTAAGGGTCAAAGGAGAATTGATGAAATACATCTTTCTGTTTGGTTTTGTTCAGTGTGTATTTGCGTAAACGATTCAAAGAGGATTCAATTTGGAATTGTATTTTTTCTCTCTTCTTGGGCATATGTTTCTATGGCAATTATGTTTTTGTGTAAACTACCATCCACTGTTGTACCACCTTCTGTATCATCTGTTGCTATTGGGTCAGTCAGGATGTTCATCGCTGCAGTTTTAATAAGTGGCTTCTTTCCCCTTCGAGACTTATAAAGAAATCCAACAACACATTGTTCTCCAAGTAGAATGGAGTTATGCTTAGAGCCCTCTAGTTGAAATGGGCTGCTCTTGAGCACAGCCTTGTCAGTCTCTGGGGACTATTAGCATTTAACTATCCAAGTGACTTCAGCGTAAAGTCCTTTTTCCTGAGCTTAAATCTGTAAATTATATATATTTAAAACTGTGAAGTATTATATTGATTGGAAATCAGTACTAATAGACTTAGCTCATTGGTTTCTTAGAGAACACACCCTCTGTTGGTTTCCTTCCTGTTTATTGAGGCATATTCCTTCCTGGCTGGGTTTTAAGCCATACTATTACCTTCCACAAACAAGAGATACCAGTGTTGTTAATGGAAGATAGGCTTTAATTAGAAACTCCTGCGTGAGGCTTTTAAAAGAATTGGATCCTTTTGAAAACGCAGCTTAACTTCATGGTGCCAGGGCAACAGCAGTAAGTGCCACTGCTGCTGCTACAAGGGAGACAGCAAGTGCTGGGGTGTGTCTGACTTCAGCCTCCTTTTAGGGCTTGTGTTCATTTTCTTTTATATTATTTTTTAGAAACATAGTTCCATCCTGGTTTTGCAGCCAGGAGGGTATTGGTTTTTTTAAGCCTCTGAGACATAAAAATTGCTATTAAATAATATTGATAAATTACATGTGAACCTTTTCAAAATGACTTAAGTACCATTTGGGTTTGCCTCCCCAAAAATGGCTTGTGTCTAAAATGACTTTTCAATTTGAAAATTCCACTGAAGAGGTATATACCAGCTCTTCAGCTCAGTGAAAGCAGTTGCTTCTTGCCTGTCTCCAGCCGTAGTGTGGGGAAAAATTGGGTCTGTGCCTTACTAATTTGAAGGCCATCTTGAGGGCATTGAGGATGGCTAAAACCGCCTGCCCTCTTACCCCTCCGACTTGAGAGCTGTGCAGTCCTTCCCTCCACCCACTTGGTCTCACAGTCCTGAGGAAGGCCACATAGCCACCTGGATGTTTGCAGTCCTCCAGTCTAGTTGTTCTTCAGATAATCCTCCCTCCCTGTTGGTATCTTGTCCAGGTAGGTTAAAAATAGATCCATTCAGATCAACCTTTTAATGGGGCTTTGAAGAACCTTCATCTAGCTGAGCATATTTGTATTTTGTGTTGTTTAAGCTTAGGTTTAGTGAGAAGGCCTGATGGGAAAATCCTGAAGGAATGTGATGCACACAGAAGGCTTCGTTGCAGTTTTACTAAGATACTGTCTGTGGTGGCAGCCCTTTCAGCCAGAAATGACATTTATTTTAGTTTCTTCTGTACGACAGAATGAACAAGCAGCCCCTTATCCTGCTGGTTATTGCTTACGTGAAAATACACAAGGGAGCAGCACCAATAATAAATCAGCAGCAAAGGCCTCAGCCAAAGCAAAGTTTGGAAACATTCTGCTTAGGACATTGGAAAGCCAGGAGATACTGCTGTCTGTCTGAGTAGGAATGGTGTTTTCAGTGTTTCTTGAGAATAGACATGTAGATACGCATCGTCTATGGGCCCAATGAAAGGGTTACTATTCCTTGGGGGTTATTAGCAAAATTTAAAATCTGAATTCAGCCAATTGGTCTGCAAAATAGAGCTAAGGGGATTCATGGATTGGTTATAGGAAGGCAGAAAATGCCAAATATTAACAGACTATTTCAAGCTTATATGTCAAAAAACAAATGTCATGTCCCTGAAGATGTCACCTGAAAGAAATACTCACAAAATGGCTCCAAGAAGTACTGATTGAACAGGTGTGACTACGACAGCTGATGGGACACCAAACTCTCAAGTGTTTCTACGCGTTGCCTGTTGCTGTTCATTCTTTCACAGCTTCTGAAGAGCCTGGGAGAAGGAGCTCAAACATCCGCAGGCTAATTGCCCAAAGCTAATAATACGAACAAAGAAGAATTTCACAAGCCATTTTCATTCTTTGTCCCAGTTAACTGAGGTACTTAATGATGAAGCATTTACTTGCACTATGACCTCCCTGAGTGATGTGCGACTTGGTTCCTCTTTGGTTTTGTTTCTTTTTAATAAGCAGAAGTGAGTATGTGATCTTCAGTGTGTTTGCATAAGCTAACCTAAAAGGAATTTAAGAAGTTTTCTGAAATATTTCTATTGAAATAAATGACTTAAAATTATAGATTGTGTGGTGCTTTGTTAACTCTATTTGCATTTAAAATGCAATCAGTGTTGTCGGTTTGGTTTTGTCTTTTAACCCTTCAAAAGAAATGAATAAAGACTGCTGCAGAAAAAGTTCCAAGCGAGTAAACCCAGAATGAGAGTGCTCCATTATGCAGTGTAGACAGAGGGATCTTATTCTCCCCCACTGAATGTGAGCGGTCCCCCAAAGGCCTGATTGCTGAGACTCTGTTCCATGGGTCCTTAGGCACCACTTTTTGCCTCCAGTACTAGATGCTGAATCTTGGGCATCATGTATGCACAGCAAGCATTCTGCCAGTGAAGTGTCATCCCAGACTCTTACAAGATGCAATCACAGTTGTTTGGGCTGACTTTGTAACCCAAGTAGGCCTTGAGTCCTCTTGTGTGATATTTCCAAGTAGTTGGGATTACAGGACCACACCGCCAGGCCAGTTTGCTTGCTTGTGAGACAGACCTGTGGAGCTTTCAGTCTGTAGAAGTACAGAAGTGCTGTGCTGAGGTAGGTTATGCCATCCCTTAAGAATTCCTCGTGAGCTCTGAGACATCTATATAGTTTCTAGCCATAACTTGGTTTTTTTAAAAAACCTTTTTATAGGAACCAAAAGAGTATGGCAGCTCTCCAGGGAGTCAACCTGTCCTGCTTCCTTGGTCATACATCAGTTTTCCATAAATGTGTAGGTCTTCAGGTCCAATTTATAATTCATGTGTCATTAATACCACATTGCCTTAAATACTATATGACAGTGTGTATCTTTTGCATCTTCAAAATCACCTGCCCTTGAGTCCTGTCTTAGGATCAGCTTGTCCAGTGTAATGAAGTTACTGCTGGCACTTTGTAATTGTTTTTGTCTGTAGTTTATTTATTCATCTAAGACATGAAATGTCTATCCATTTATTGAGGGCTTTTATTGCCTATCCAATATTTCAGTTTTCTTCTTAGTGGTCTTATATATCTTTTATTACCTTAAATCTAACTAAATTTGTTTTTACTCTGACTTTTTGTTCATCTTCTCTTGCTTTCTGAGAATGCTATTATTAGGTGCTTATATCCAGCAACATTTTAGCTTGTCTGTAGGTTTTTGTTGGAATCTAACTACAAACAGAACAGTTGTCTGACTTGCCTCATTTGGCTCACAGTAGAGAACAGTGCTGGGTCGGATGCAGTCACAGCATTTCAGAGAACTCAATTACCCAGTCTTCTCAGTGGACCTCAAGAGTGAAAGAGAGGCAGAAAAATGAGAGGCTGTTTACCTTGAGCTGCCATTGATAACTCAAAACTAAGTAGAATGCTGGCCCACAGGACATTACAGTGTCTTTGGAATCGACACACAGTTTATGCCACCGTTTCTGAATTGGAAAGGATTTTGTCCCCCAGGCTATACTTGCCTGAAGAAATGAGGCACAGCTAGGAAAGAGTTCCCTGGGTACCAAGAGGCAAGGGCTGCCATAAACACACTACGAATGATTGTCTGCTCAGTGTCAGCAATGCCAGACACAAAACGTAGTCTCTGTGCTGTTCTATCTCAAAAACTCAGTATGTTGATCTTACTTGTGGGAAAAGTTCAGCTTACGTCTGGACATTAACTTTCCCCTTTCTCAAAGAAGTTCAGCCTCCTGTTCCTAGAAAGATAACCTACATTTAACACCACCAGAATATATCCATGGCCTGCTCCACAATGTGTTAAGGTATTTAGTGCTAAAGGACAAGGAGCTGCGGTTTTGTCTGAGGTGGATCAAAGCCTAGATGGGTAAGTAAGCAATCAAGGTGTTAATTCTGTGTTCTCAATAACAAAAAACACATTTGAGTTAAAAGCTAAATACTTCAACCGAAAGCAGATTGAGCAAGAATCTTCTGAACAAGCATGTACACCATCCCCTCCAGGCCTCATAAGGCTAGGAGGACAGAATTGGCCATCAGTGTGTTAAACCAGCCCATCTGTTAAGCTGTCCTTCAAGTTAAGCTGGAGGCTATTTGCTTTTTGACGTCGTGCAAGTATAAAAACAAATCTCCTTGGAGGGTGGGGGCAAGCAATATAAAAAGCCATAGCGTGGAAGTTGTCTGTCCCACCTGCCAGACTTCCCAAGCTCCACAGTTAATAAAACCATTTTCCCTGAGTCGATTCCTAGAATCATTTATTTATGACTCACACTCTGGAAACATTTTCTACGTCTCTCAAGCAAATGTCCAACATAGGACCCTCAAATGCATTACAGCACTGGCACAGCTAAAGCATGTGAGCAGTAGTGCCACCTCAGCAAGTACCTCAGATTTGTTACACTTTCTCATCTTAGGGGGTCACATGCAGTACCCTAAAGTGGCATCAGAAGGCTTTCTTGCACGAAACAGGTTACATAAAGAGAAGCTGAGTGGACAAGCTATAAAAACAAGAACTATTGTTGGGCATTGTGGCACACACCTTTAATCCCTGCACACAGGAGGCAGAGGCAGGCAGATCGCTGTTGAGTTCGAGACCAGCCTGGTCTACAAAGCGAGTCTAGGACAGCCAAGGCTACACAGAGAAACCCTGTCTTGAAAAACCAAGATCTATTACATTTTATTTCACAGATGAACCCTAACAGTAAGTGACTTCAGTACTCTACCTTCACTATTACACAAATTAACTGGGGGAAAAAAGACTAAACATTATAAATTATGCCAGAGATCAAATGGATTTAATACACATCGACAGAACATTCATCCAAATGCCAAAGAATACACCACATTCTTAGCAGCCCATGTAATCTCTCAATAGATCACATACTAGAGCATGCAGTAAGTCTCAATAATGTAAGAAAACTGAACCATTATCCTGAAAATACATTATTAAATGATGAAGAAAGAAGACCCAAATTAGTAATAGATGGAAAGGGGGACACAATAAACACGGAGGAAATTCCGAGTCATAAGGTCATACTTTAAAACTGTATATTCCACCAAATGGGAAAATCCAAAAGAAATGGGTGACTTTCTAGATGCATATGACCTCCAAAGTCCAATCAAGAGTGTCAAATAGGCAGACACCGCTATCCCCTCTCATCCCTTGCTGTAGCCATGGTTAACCCCATTGTATTCTTCAACATCGTGGTCAATGGCTAGCCCTTGGGCCACATCTCCTTTGAGCTCTTTGCAGACAAAGTTCCAATGACAGCAGAAAACTTTCATGCTCTGATCACTGGAGAGAAAGGATTTGGATATAAGGGTTCCTCCTTTCACAGAATTATTCCAGGATTCATGTGCCAGGGTGGTGATTTCACACTCCATAACGGCACTCGCAGCAGGTCCATCTATGGAGAGAAATTTAAGGATGAGAACTTCATCCTGAAGCATACAGGTCCTGCATCTTGTCCATGGCAAATGCTGGACCAAACACAAATGGTTCCCAGGTTTTTTATCTACATTGCCACGACTGAGTGGCTGGGTGGTAAGCATGTGGGCTTTGGCAAGGTGAAGGAAGGCATGAGCATCATGAAAGCCATAGAGCACTTTGGCAAGACCAGCAAGAAGATCACCATTTCTGACTGTGGACAACTCTAAGTCTTTTGACTTGTGGGCATCTTACGACCAGACCATTCCTTCTGTAGCTCAGTAGAGCGCCCCCACCCCATCTGCTCTCAATACCCTGTAATCTCTGCTCTCACTGAAGCTCTTCAGGTTCCATGTTGTCCTCATTCCCCTCCAAGTTTAGCTGGATTGCAGAGTTAAGTTTATGATTATGAACAAAAAGTAAATAGGAACTGGTAAAGAAAAGATTGTCAAATAACTTAAATATACCTATTATAGGCATCAAGATAAAAAAAAAAAATGTAAAATCGCCTAACTAAAAATAGCCCAGGGCCA
The DNA here is from genome assembly GCF_903995435.1 of Acomys russatus. Classification (NCBI taxonomy): domain Eukaryota; kingdom Metazoa; phylum Chordata; class Mammalia; order Rodentia; family Muridae; genus Acomys; species Acomys russatus. The sequence goes on along the minus strand of NC_067142.1, from coordinate 53,227,457 downwards.
GATGGAGTCAACATAGAATTCCACCAGACTTTCAAAAGGACTAATATCAATGCTTACCAGGTTAGTCAGTAAAATAGAAAAGGAACACTTCCAAGCTATTTTTCAAAGCCAGTATTACCCTGATGCCAAAACCAGATAAAGTCTCAGCAAGAGAGGGGGAAAGGATTACAGTGTAATCTTCCCTAGTGAAAACAAACACAAAAAGTACTCACAAACCAAACTTAAAGACACATCCATGATAGAGTTGCCAATAGTCTAAGAATCAGGGATGGCTCAACATCCCATAAATCAATGGACTCAAGGACAAAATTATATGATCACTTCAACATGGAACAGGTCTTTGGCAAAATCGAACATCTCTTCGTTGTTTAAAAAAGAAAAAGAAAATCCAGAGATTAGATAAGAAAACATTTCAACATAATAAAGGTTACCCATGACAGACCCAGGGCCAGCATCGAGTTAATGGAGAAAAATGCAAAGCACTCTGACTAAGATCAGGAAGAGACAAGTGTGTCAGCTCTTTGCCTATTCAGTGCCTGGAGCCCTATCTAGACAATAAAGCAAAGGGAGTAGATAAAGGGGTACAATTCAGAAAGAGATGGCGAAGCGTCCCTGTTTTCAAATATTTGTTCTCAACACTTTCTGCACAGTGACAGATTGACAGGTTTAAATTTAACATACTCAAACCAGTAGATTTTCTATATACAAAGACAAACATACCAAGAAAGAAATCAGGGAAACTATCCCATTTACAATGGCAAAACAACAAAAACAACAACATAGTAAGCCTAACCAAAGAAATGAGCTACTTCTTCAATGAAAACACCGAAGGAAAAAAAATTAAGACACCAGAAGATGAAGGGACCCACCCACCCACCCCTGTGTTCACAGACTGATAGAAAATTACAATACTACAATCTACAGATTTAATGCAATTTCCACCAAAACTCCAATGCAATTTTTCACAGAAATGTGAAAAAATATCTTAAAATGTGCATGGAAGCTTAAAGGACTCTAAAGAGCCAAAACAATTCTGATCAATAAAATATGCTGGAGGTTTCTCCAGTCATTATTTCCATGTCACCACAAAGCCATCGTAGTAAAACTTGCATGGCTTTGCTAAAAACATCTACCATATGGCCAGCTGCACAGCTCCTGAGTATATCCCAAGGATTCTATATCCTGCTACAGGCACATGATCGATGGAATAAAAGTTAGGATCCAGATAAAATTCCATGTGCCTAGACCTACCTGACCTTCTACAAAGACGCCAAAAATATATGCTGGAAAAAGAACAACTTTAACAAATGCTTAGAAAACTGTATCCACGTGTAGGAGGGTGAATGATACCTATCTGTTATCCTGCATAACAATCAATTCCTGCTGGGTTCAGAGTGTTAAAAGTCTGAGACCTCTGCAGGAAAGAGTGGGGTGTACACTTCCAGAGAGAGCTCCGATAAGGACTTTTGAATAGGACCAACAATTGAAATAGAGGCCAAGTGTGGTGCTGCACATCTTTAATCATTGTATTTGGGAGGCAGAGAGAGGGAGGGCATTGTGAGTTCAAAGCCAGCCTGGTCTATGTAGTGCATAACAGGCCAGAAATAGGAGGAGGAGGAGGAAGAAAGAAGAAGAAAGGAAGGAAGGAAGGAAGGAAGGAAGGAAGGAAGAAGAAGAAGAAGAAAAAGAAGAAGAAGAAGAAGAAGAAGAAGAAGAAGAAGAAGAAGAAGAAGAAGAAGAAGAAATAGATCTATCACAGGACCAGCTATACATCTCCTGAGCGTTTATCAGAAAGACTCTATATCCTTCTGCAGAGATGTATGCATGTCATTGCTTCTCTAGTCACCATAATTAGTTAATGGAAGCAGCCTACATATCTATCAACTGGGTAAATAGGTGATGAAAATGTGCTACATATACACAGTGAAATTTTATTCAGCTGTAAAGAAAAATGAAAACATAAACTTTGCAGGTAAATGATAATACTAGAAAAAAATCATACAGTAAGGTAATCCAGACTCAGGAAGACAATAATACAATGTTCTTACATGTGGATCCTAGCTGTGAATCTTTAGCCTTGTGTGTTTAACTTGGAGTATCTGTATAAGTCAGGAAACTAAAAGGGGCCTATTGAAGTGGGGGGTAGCCCTCCAGGGGAAGGATAGTAGAACACATAGCACGAAGGGCTTAAGTGAGGAGAGAGGATGAATGGGGCAGCAGAGGCAGGGGTGTTGTTTTTAACCAAATCTCATTTATTCAATTTTACCAATAAAGACTCGAGAGCCAGATGCTAGGATGAAAGCCTGCTAGCTGCACCCAGCTGACCTTCCTCCTCAGCCAGTGTCCCAGGAGGAAAAGGAAAAGGAAACATTTCCCACAGCCCCAAAAAAACCTTCAACTGAATCTCCCTCTCTTCTACTTCCTGTGCATCACTCTATCCACCCTCCTGACTTCCTCTCGCTCTCTATGGTTTTTTCATACGTTCACTCCCTGTCAACAGGGAGTTGACCTATGTTCCGCCTCCTGACCTATGGTTGATTTTATTTAATTCAAGCAGAAAGCTCTTGGGTTAAAGGTGTGTGCTAGAGCTGAGGCACACTACAACTAGAAACAGTTTTTTCCAGCAAACAACACAATCTCGGGGTTCACAGTGTGATCAAATATCCTGCAACACAGGAGTATGAGAGGGATAACTCTTAAGGACGTTTGAGAAAGCCATATGGAAACATTTTATAGGTTTCCCAAGAGGCAAAATATCTCAGACACATTTATGTCTAGTTAATATATACCTATTTATGTATATCATATATGTGTGCCCAGTGCCAAGTGTGAGATATTGTTTTTCAAATTGTTTTTGGTGAGGAAGTTCTCAAAGACCCTCAAAACAATCATGTAGACAGGATATTGTCTACAAGAACTTGCCGGTAAGGCCCTGTTACTGAAGACACTACACACTTTGATCTTAGGACATGGATAAAGCAAGCCAGTATTGACCAGAAAGTTTCTTCCTGCTTGGATAGTACCAGAAGGTGCTATGCTAAGTTCTTAAAGAAAAATGCTATGAACAGCCTTACCCGGCTGTGAGCCCTGCAAGCTGTAATAACCACCAGCATGGCCAGGGAGCCCACAGCATCAACAGCGGCACGAATGTTAAAATGGTAACCAGTTGCTCCTCTGTTGGATTTGAGACCCACCCCACGGAAGGAAACTCATATCTAATACTATAAATCTGGCCAGAAATCTGTGACCCTGGGGTAGGACCTGCTATTATTATCCTGCTAAAAGGACAGAGTACCAAGCTGCCTTCTTAATAGTCCTCTCTATACCCATCAATTAGTGCAGCTCTCAGTTCTCATCAGAGAGGATTCTTTCACAGTGGATAGGATTTAATGCAAAGACTCACAAAGTGCAGAGAATATGTGTCTGTGGACTGTTCAGCCATAAATGAGACATCTGTATCTCATACGTGCATACACATGGAGGGACGGAGGGAGGAAGGGAGGGAGGGAGAGAGAGAGAGAGAGAGAGAGAGAGAGAGAGAGAGAGAGAGAGAGAGAGAGAGAGAGAATATTAAGGAGGTGGAGGAAATATTGGGAATGAGATGTGGGGGGATATGAGAGAATTTGGAGAAGAGGTGAATATGATCAAAAACTATTGTATATATGAAGAGTTAAATTCCAGGTACCTCAGGTGAGCTGAGCTGCTCTACGCAGGAAAGTTGACTTGACTGATGACACCTGTGGAGGCTTCTGATGAGGAGAGCCACATAACAAACCTCCTGGTATCCTCCACTTCTAGACTTGGGTGGGGGGAGGGTTTAGCATGCAGACAGACTCTGCTATCCTGCAAGTTTTTCCTTTTTCCAGTTCTATAAAACCCCAAGAATTCCAGCCACATGTGCAGTCTCTGATTGAGAGAGCAATTCTGCTTTGGAGATGTCTCTCTACTTTCTTTTTCTCCAAGTTGCCTCCATCAATCCCAATCTAACAGTATACATACAGATATAATTATCAAAGGCTAAAAGGGATTTTTTTAGAGTGCCAATCTAATATACACACTGGGTGTGGGGTGGGGTGATTTTTCATTTGTTAAAATGAACAGTTCAGCCACCTGGATTAGAACGGGGCACGGGGGCGGGGAGGGGGCTGCTTAAGATTTGGAATGTCACCCCACATCAGCTGAAGCAGGAGCTGGGGTGCCTAGTGTACACAGAAAGTAGTGTCCCTGGATCTGCCCTTCAACTCACATCGAGTGACCACATAGCTGAGTTTTCTCTGTCTCAGCCTGGTTGTGAAAGCCAAGCTCGTCAACCATTTAGGCTCCGAAACCAACATCTGTGTTAAGCCGCTGCAGAAGAAACACAAACAAGTCAGCAGATATTTTTGGTGCCAGGAACCACTCTGAGATGTTAATGTGAAAACAGGACCAGTTTACCTTCAGATGTAGAAGAAACGCTCGGATTGGCAAGCAGTGAACTGTAGGTCCAGTCAGTGACCCTCTTCCAGGCATGGTCCTCTGGGGCCATGTGTTATGGTTTATGTAACCTGAATCATGTTCAGCCACACAAACATGAGGTTATAATTTCCATTTTAAAAGTCAAATAACTACACTTGTGTGATCATGTCTGCCTGAAACTCTTGAGTTCAGAGACAATCTAGAGTGTAGCTGAATTGAAGTCCGAATCTAGCCTGACTTGCATGTCCAAACAAGGTAATTAGATGCATCTGGGACACATACCTTCTATTCAATTCCTTGCACGTGTGCACACACATCTTCCCATTTCAGGCCTACATATACACAGGTGCCTTCCTCAATTGCTTCTGCATATTATTTTTATTTATTCATCTACTTTTATTTATTTTATGGAGGGGGTTGCATGTGCCATGGTGCATGTGTGGAGGTCAAGGACTACTTCAGGAGTTAGTTTTCTCATTCTACACCACATGGGTCCTGGAGCGCACATTTCGGTAGTCAGGCTTGGTGAGAAGTGCCTTTGGCAGCTGGGGCAACTTGCTGAGTCTGCGCCTTACTTTTGAGACACGCCTCTCACTGAATCTAGAGATCATTGGTTGGCTAGACTGGTAGGCCTCGCAAGGGGCAGGCATCTGGCTGTGTCCACATCGGCACCTTTGGGATTACCTGGGTACCGGGATGTGAACTCAGGTCCTAGTGCTTGCATACCAACCACTTTTTCAACTGAACCATTTCGCCTGTCCCTCCTTGATTTTCCTCTAATTAAAACGCCTTTCTGTCCAGTATTTTGTTTTTCTTCTTTAAAAAAAAAAATAAGGCTGATATTCTATTTTCACGGTTAGCTAAAATGGCCCTCGTGTGATTTTGTTTCTTTAATCTGGTAGCAGGGAGGCCTCTACATTCCAGACACTTCCGTGGGATGCATGGGGCTTTTGCCTTACACGAAGCCCAAGACAGCTCAAGCATTATACCTCCTTCCAGCATCTGAACTCCCAGAAGCCGGGGAGGACCGAGAAAGAGACACACCACTGACGAGGATGTTGCATCGCATGTCAACGCAGTGCGGAGGATTTTTTTTCCAGAGGCGGCAACGCTCAGAAATCTAGGTATGTGTTCCCGAAGGAGGCGAAGCAATTTCCAGCTTCCCGTAAATCGTGGGAGGGAAATATTGCCCCCAAAATCTAACCCAAAGAGACTCCTCTGTTTCTATTGTAGAGTGCGCTCTATTAGCTCCCCCCCCCCCTTTTTCCATTCTGTTAGTGTGTTTCTACTTGAGCTTTGATGCTACAGTTCTCTCCCTGAGGATTCATTTAGATTACTGGTTCTCAGCTTCAGCTTTGAATCACCCGAGGAACTGTTCAAGTTCCCGGGTACACAAGCGGACCACAAGCATCAGAAGCAGGGAGCCGGGACAGGACCTAGGAATTGCTAGGATGTATAAGCTCACTGTGCGACTTGACGGTGTATCTGGGAGAAGAACCCTCAACTGTCCGTCTCTAAACATTCTCGCGCTTTGTATAAGACAGAGGTGCCCAACTTCAGACGACACCAGCAGCCCTGGAGGGCTGCCGACAGCTGTTCGCTGGGTCTCTCACTCAGGCTCTGATTTAATAGGTTTGTGGTGGAGTCTACTCAGATTAACTTTCCTAACAAGGCTGCAGGTGATGCCACTGAGGAGGACACTTGGAGAACCACTGGAGATCAGAAATGAGTTAACAAGGGGCACGCTAAAGTAGCCACCCTGCTGTGAGAATGTAACGGGGGCGGGCGCACCATGGAGAAAATCATCTTGTGCGCTGGTCACAAGAGCACAATAGGAGAAGCCCCCACCCCAATTTTTGTTCCACTAGGGACTTGGTGGTGGTGACAGAGCTGAAGACTGGACAAGGCAAGTTACCCCCCAAAGCGATGGAGACCCAAGAGGAGACCTGAGAAACCCTGTACCCTGTTGAACCTCAGCGAGTCACCTCACTTCATGATGGACCCTCATAAACTCTGCAGAACTTAAATGAGAGCAACACCTCAGCTGTTTGCAACCGCAGACGTGAAGGAGCCCTCTCAGAACAGCAGTGAGTGCTGCACGCCGTCCTGCTACAATATCTAAACATTCTGAAGCAATGGGCCAGGGGGCGGGGGCGGGGGGAGGGGGGACACGGGGGCAGGGGGTGGGGGTGGGACATGGTCTCTATTTGAATGCTTTGCACGGGGCCATTCCAGCTCTGCATATTCATTACCACTGTTTCCTCACCAAACGAGGTGCTGGAGCGCCATGCCTAGAACCAAGACTCCACTTTACAGACAAGAGGGAAGTCAGCGCATGTGCAGAGCTGATCCTGTGGCAACAGGAGAAAAAGCTGGAAAGAGCCTCGGTCCTCAAGTACTCCCAGTGCTGCTGAACAAGCCACATGGGAGGGACCTGTGGTCTGGGTTTTCAGCTGTCATGGCGTTCTTTTTCTAAAGAGGGTGAGAAAAAGAAAATGAAGGAAAGGGAGATGGGAAAATGTGAAGAGAAAAAAGAAACAAGCAAGAAAGAGAAAAAGAAGGGAGAAGGGAAAGCTTGAAGAAAAGGAAGAAAAATAGCAAAAAGGCAGGCTGCTGTAAAGAAGTTTACAAATCTGGGGGCTTGCAAGAATGGCTCAGTGAGTTAAAGAGACAGACGTCAGGGAGGGCTGCTGCAAAAACTGCATCTTCCGGAGACAACAGGAAAGTTGCACACTGAACTCATGGCTCCTGTGACTGCACATACGAGACCTGCTCAAGACCAAGCCAGTTAAAACCCCAGCGTGGAGAGAGGAGGAGCTCAAAAAGTCCCGCACCTGGGTGAGGAGCTGATGGCTACTGGGCATGAAGAGCAGTTGGGGGCGGGGGTCAGTAATTTTTAGGGATTCAGTTCCTGAGAGGGCATCCACACTTCAATAGATGTGCCTATATCCCTGAGCACCAAGTGGACTTGGTGGGGAAAGAGGAGGAGGAGGGAGGAGGAGGAAAAGGAAAACAAAATTGGGGAGGCAGTCGTTATGGTAAAAATGGGGGAGGAATTGGAGGAGAGGGAATGGGATTTGAATATGACCAAAACACACAATATTATACACATATTAAGTTCTCAATCAATAAAAGAAATCAACAAAAGGAAAAATAACAACTTACAAATGCAGATGCTGTCAAGAATGCTCAGTGGGTGAAAGCACTTCCCATGCAAGCCAGAGGACCTGAGTTTGATCACCGAAACCAACTCCAACAGTGACATGGGAGATAGAGACGGAAATTGCCGGAAGCTTGTGGGCCAGCTAGCCTGCAGAACAGCAGACTGGAGAGAGCCTGCCTCGATTCCTGCCCAACAATTTCTCATGCAGTTTCTACCTTTACATCCCAACTTACTAATTTTGGAAAGCATAACCAAATAACGTTGATTTATTGGACACAAAATAAGGGAAAGAGATATCTATTCCCTTTGATATGCTATCGATATTATTACTTGTTCTTATGCCCACAGGCTGGTGCAGATCTCACTGTTCACCAAAGAAGCCTCCTCGTGCAACATACTGAGACTGCTCCAGAGACCGACAGCTGGTCAAGCTGCACCTGTGAAATCCCAACAATATCGTGATGCATAATGACAACACCAGGTGACATGCCAGTGTCAACGGGGGGAATTTCACACGGCCACGTCTCCTGATGAAGAAATACAGGTAAGCAGTATCTGATGGGAAGGGAGAAGCGTCTTCTCCAGTGATGAGACTCCCTGATAGGTTATCCAATCCCACGTGTACACACACACACACACACACACACACACGAGCAACACTAAATGGATTTACCAAATTTATGTGTGTGTGTGTGAGTGTGTGTGTGTATGTAGATAGTATGTGCATATATGTATATATGCATGTATATTTTATGCAACAATAATTAAAGAAGTCATAAATTTGAGAGTAAGTTGGGGGACATGACAGGACTTTGGAGAGGGGAGATGTGGTAGAAATATGCCTTATTCTGGGTCTCCTTGGGTACTAGGCGTTCATGTTTACATTGGCATACATTTTAGGAAAAATACCCATACACAATACAAATATAAATACATACATACATACATAATAATACATAGATAAGGGATAGGTATATATATATATATACATAATAACACATAGATAAGGGATAGATAGATAGGTAGATAGATAGATAGATAGATAGATAGATGAATGGATGGATGAGAAGGCTGACAAAATGGCTCAGCATGTAAGTGTTTGCCGCCAACCCTGACAGCTTGAATCTGATCACCTGGAACCCACATAGTAGAAGGAAAGAACTGACACCCACCCATGTGGCATAGTGTGTATACAGCACACAAATAAATAAAATAGAAATATTTTTCAAGGAGAAGAAATACGATTTTTTTGCAGAACACAAGAATAAAATTTTCTAAACCAAACAGATACACTGGAAAAACTACATGACTCTGGCCAGGCTGTCTCCTCTGCCACCTGCGGTGGAACTAGGGAGCCCTGATCTACCTTCTCCCCCAGCAGGGTCAGTTCAGCTAGAAAAGGAACTCTGTGTGTTTACTTTGGTCCATCAGAGCAGGTTCTGGGGGTTTCTGAGTCACTTGGGAGACAGGCATGCTGCCCCTAGTGGTCAGGCAGGGGTCATAGGCGCCCCAGGGCAGCGGCCAACTGCTCTGCTCTTGTCCTGTTCCTGTGTTCACAGCTCAGCTTGTTCAGCTGTGCTAGGTTCTCCCACAGGGTTAAAGTCCGATTGTTCCTCTCTTCACTTTTGTTTTGATGTTCTTAACATAATTATGCTTTTGCCACCAAGTATTTCCACTCTCTGTTACAGGCTGAGTGGCACCTCTCCCACAGCACACCAGGGCAAGACGCTACCAGGGCATCCAGTAAATAGTTCCCAAACAAAGCCAACCCTGCTTAAGTAGGAGATCAAGCTCTCCTTTGTACTTGCCCTTTAATCTGCACTAGCTATGTAATTGCTGTCAAAAGCTGACCTTCGAGCCTCCAGGTAGGGTTTAAGGCAAAGCAGCCCCTCACCCCATCGGCAAGGATTTCTTTCCAACATTTTAATTGTCCCTTTGCTTGTTAGAATGTCTGTCCTAGAGCAGTGGTTGTCCACTTTCCACTTAATACAGTTCCTCGTGTTGTGGTGACCCCCAACCATAAGATTATTTCACTGCTGCTACTTCATAACTGTAATTTTGCTACTATTATTAATTATAATATACATATCTGATATGCAGGGTATATAATATGTAACCCCTGTGAAAGGATTATTCAATCCCCAAGGGGCTCGTGACCCACAGGTTGAGAACCTTTTCAAGAAAGCCTTGTTTCATATATTTTTAAAAATCATGTACCTTGATATATCTGATGAAAATCAAGATATGGAGCTGGGTGCAGTGGTACATGCCTATTATCCCAGAAATCAGGAGGTAGGGGCAGGCAGATCTCTGTGAGTTCAAGGCTAGCCTGGTCTATAAAGTAAGTCCAGGATGGTCCAGAGCTGCAACACAGAGAAACCCTGTCTTAAAAAGCAAAACAACAACAACAACAACAAAAGATGTGGAGCCAGGGAAGATGGCTCAGTGGGTGAAGTGCTTCCTACACAAGCATGAGGACTTGAGTTCAAATCCCCAGCACCCACTCAAAAAAAGAAAAAAGAAAAAGTAAGCAGCTGAGACTGACAGCGCATGTCTGTAACTCCAGGCCTGGGAGAGGACAGAAACAGGAAGACACGTGACCCTCACCTCTAGCCTCTACATTCACACACCGGCATGCACACCCATGAACACACACATGCACGAGTGCGCGCGCGCGTGCGCGCACACACACACACATGAACACACACACACACACACACACACACACTGTGATGAATTCTGGCCCTGTGGCAGATTCTAGGGACTTTGAAGTCAGGGTCTCACAGACTTCGGGAAGCAAGACGGTAAAGATGCAGCACCTAAGGAGTGAGTGGGAGTGAGGAGCTCCCTGCCAGAGCCCATAGGCATGAGAGAGGCATAGGTAAGAATAGGGAAAGGAGGGCTGGAGAGATGGCTCAGTGGTTAAGAGCACTGTCTGCTCTTCCAGAGGCCCTGAGTTCAATTCTCAGCAACCACACGGTGGCTCACAACCATCTATAATGTGATCTGATGCCCTTTTCTGGCATGCAGACGTACATGCAAATAGAGTCCTCATGTAAAATAAACAAATAAACTTAAAAAAAAAAGAATAGGGAAAGGATAAGTTAGTTTGAAAGCTAGGATAAGATAGGATGGAAATCAGGTGAGAGCTGCAGACAATTAAAGCAGATGTTTACTTAGCAGAACAAAGCAAGCTCTCTGGACAGAAGTGAGAGTGGGCTCCTGCACAGAGAGGGCACAAAACAATGGGTCCTTTGTTGTGGGTCTTAAAGACATTGTTACGAGTTTTAAAGAGGTAGATAGCATATTCATTGGGTAAAGTGAGGTTTTTTTTTCACCTCTCAAATCATGATGGATTGCCCCTTCCCATGATCCTCTAGAAAAGGCCACATTTCACCAGTGCACACATAGGACAAAATGCCCAGGCACCTTAGTTTCTGACAGAGTGGCAACAACCAATCTATAGCCCCAAGGATGTTTAACCACAAAGGTCTGCCCTGGCTGTCGGGAGACGCAGCAGAGGTTTTCTTGGTTATCTTAAAACTGACTCTTTTTGAGACTGCTCCAGGTCCCCGTATTGATTTCCTCATTATCAGGTGAGAAACCTGAGACTTTATCATGAAAGCTGGAGCTGGGTTTCACAACCGACCTGTGGGCTGCGCAAACAGGAAGGGGACCCAGAGTGTCTGTGGTTCTCCCTTCTCCTAGCTCCAAGGCTCAGCTCCCTCATCTGCTCAAGCTCACCGCAGTGAAGGAGACTAAGAAGTCGGTCACCTGCCCACCTGACCTCTAGGTCCCTCCGGATGCCATTTAGTGTCCCTGGCGCATTTGGTGAAACTTAACCAGTTTAACTCAGTACAGTCAACGGGGCAGTGGCGCTAACCTTACTTGTCTTACGTACAATATATTATTTATTCCTTTCAATGACCTTCTGGAGGTATTGTTTCTTCTTATGACACAAGGATTGTAACTTTAAAGCTCAGAGAGTTCACCACTAGCCACCCAGAAAACAGGTAGAGCCAGTAGTCTCTGAACCTCAGAGAACAGCATCTTTCAGAGTTGTCACTTGTGGATGACCCAAGCCTGGTTCCATGTGGCCCTGGGCAGGCAGAGCAAACCAGAGTGGTCACTTCCAGCTTTAGTGCCCAGAGCTAAGTAGCTCACTCCTTGTGATGGATTACAGAACTCAGGGGACAACCCAGATGCCTCCTGTGCTAAGCGCTTGCTAAGGACGCTTTCTTACTGAAAGACCATATGGATGCTGTCAACAATGTCTACGGGACTGTTTTTCTGTCTGTGCTGGGGCACTGCCTCCCTGTGGGCCTCAACCCATGCTGCAGCTGGACCCTGGCATCTGACAAGTTCACTGCCAACACAAAGCACGGAGTGCACACAGCACAAGCAGTCCCAAATTGCTGCCCACATTGAACAAGGAGAGGCTGGAAGGAAGAAGGGAGATTTGAAGCTGGTGAGCAGAGCGGACTGCAGGCAGCGGAAGGGTGTGGATGAAGTTGAAAAGGATTTACACTGACGTGGCCCAACATGAGGTCCGGAAAGGAATTAGAGCCCAAATTGCTCAGGACTTCATCTGCCAGGATGAGGACTTGGGGAAAGGTGCTGCAAACCAGGCTGAAAGTGACTGAGGTCCAAGGGCCTGTCCCCACATGAGATCAGTAAAGAAAAAGATGACAGCTGTTGGGATTTGGCCTAGAAGCTTCTCAAAGGTCTTTCCTCTTCCTTCATAGCTGCTGGAAAGAAACTGCAGGCCACCTACTGTGGCTATCTGTTTTTCCGTGCAACCCTCACTTCCTCAAAGGACCCTTACTCAGCTCCTTCAGCAGTTGCAGCTCCAGGTGACATAGTCCCTAAGCTAGGCACACATGAACCAAAGGGCTGACTCTGTCTTCTTTCCCTCTGCTGTCTGGGATGCACAGGCAGCCTGATTGCAAGCCCTGGACGTGGGCTACTCATCAACTGTGTGTTATGGACCACCCCAGCCTCTCTGGAACCTGTAGCAGACATCCCTGCTTTGTTTTGGGGCCCAGACTCTTCAGACCCTCTGTCACGCTGCTGCACCCAGTGTCCCTGTTGAGCCCCTAATCTGGAAACTTACATGAGGCATTTGAAGGAAGACATATCTCTGACCCACATGCCCAGGAGCGACCAGTGCTGCTGACTCACCCATCTGTTGTTAGGATGCCCAGGCCCTTAAAGATTACACAGTGCTCAGCTTGGAGAAAGGGTAGGACAGTCCAGCCCACACTCCCAGTAGCCCCACCTTCGCCACGCATGCCACTCAATTCCTCCAATCTCCATTCCTCACCTCACTGGCCTGTCTCCTCATCTATAGAAACTGCACGAAGCAAGAAAGTTCCTCCTTCCAAAGGTGACAGTGAGGTCGACAGTGGTGTGAGGCCTGTGGCTGCAAGGCCCACAGCAGATGGCAGTGCCAGCCTGAGACATCTACCCCTGGGTCAGCAGGAACTGACACCCACGGTGCCATCGGCATGTTTATGAGGAGCTGCCATGATTAAACAAATATGGCTACTCCGCTTGGAAAACAGCTGCAGGAGAAACCCAGCAAGTTTGAAGTGGGGTCATTCTTTGGGGGAAGACAAGTGAGAAGTTCCAACAGAAGGGCCAGGAGCTGCTCTGCTGTGACAGCAAAGCGTGACTCGTCATCGTCCTTGATGTTATGACTCTGCTGTCACAGTCTCCTCCCTCGCTGAGTTCATACTCTGGTGTCCTGCATCCATACTGCAGTGGAGGCCTGGATGGGAATCCAGGGTACCATTGGATTGCTGCAGAAAGAACTGGTAACTGGAAATGCTAGGAGGACCACTTGCACAAGCATCCCATCATTCCATCCCCCTGTGCACTGGGCATTGAAAGCAGAAACTTTAGCGTGTCCACATGTGCCAGACAGCTGTGCATTTTGACATATGCTGTGGCATCCATCCCTCACGCCCATCCCATAAAAGAGGAATGGCTGTCCACATACTTACAATGAGAAAATAGTGTCTTGGTTCAAGAGCTTTGCCCAAACTCATGCATTCGGCCAGTGCTTCAGTGGAAAGTGGTACTTGGCTGAAAGCTCTGTTTCCTAGACACACCCCTCCTACAGCCTTGAGGTAAGCCCACTCCTGCTCTTACACAGACTGCCAAGATCAGCATTTCTTTTTCCGCAGTATGATTAAAGGTGCGTGGTTTCCATATGGTGATCAGCTATAATACTTGCCTTTAACTATGTAATTGGGAATAAATTTAAGCACTGCAAGCTCTAATCATCCTGGAATGGCATCATACCTAGAGGCAAGTAGAGGACAGTTAAATAAAAACAAAAGCCCAGAAAGGCATGGCCCCTGGTATTTTATGCTTGTTGCTAAAGAAAGTATTATGGGATGGAAAGTCCAAAGTTATACAGCACAACACAACAAATGGGTTCTATTTTAGCTTTTTACAGTTTGGAAAGTAAATCAATTTTATTGGCACTTTTCACCCCGCAGATATTTTTGCTTACAATGCTATTGCATTCAGTGCATAGCCCCGTGGCCAATAAGCTGCTCAATTAATGTATAGAGGGAGGAGAGAGTGCCCTGCAGCAAACTCACCTTCTGGGAGAAGAAAAGGCAATGTATGGGAAAGGCTAAAGATGTGCAAAGTCATTTCTCGGGGGCGGAGGGCGAGGGGGGAACCATGGTGACTGTGAGTGAGGGTGGGGTAGCAGAGGTGACGTTCTTGACCAGCACTGCCAGATCAAGCAAGTCTCAAAGGGAATCTGTGCTGCTGTGCAGCTCCAGAGCCATGCCCTGCTGTTAACAGTCAAGTTTCAGAAACCCCAAGCAGTCAGTCCTTACAAGATTGACCAAGCTCAGAGTAACAGATCCTTAACCAAACCCGTGCCTCAGGATGCTGGGAAAATGAGAATGCCCTAGAACTAATGAATACAGGGAATGAGTCTTTCCAATGCTGCTATCTTGGACTCTCTTTCCAGTGCATTCCAGAAAGAGTCAGGTCACTTGGAAAACTGCTTGTTAGACAGGAATCAAAGAAAAGGTACTGGGAGTTTGAGGTCACCCCCAGATCAGCACCAGCTAGCATTACCCTTCACCTCTCTGATGTCTGCACAGGGTCTTCATGTCCAGCCACTTTAACTCTCACCAAGTCACGTTGCTTACACAACTCACACCTCATCTCTGACATGTCTCTTCATCTCTCCATAAACTTGGCGCCACCTAACCCTGATGGAGTAACCCATGAAATGCATTCCCAAAGCCTCTGCAAGGATGGGGTGTGTCTGCAGGTGGTTGATCTCAATTCTACTATGAGGTCTCTCTCACTCTCTCCCTCCAAAGACAGACACCCATCCACCTCATGCCCAAATGCTGGAGGCGCTGTCAACTGCCCATATGGGCAACAAATGGTATAGATTGCACAAGTACTGAAAGAACCTGGAAGAAAGACGAAATCCAATACCTACTGTGTGAAATAGAATGTGCAGCTGAGCTTGGCCCATGATGGGGATCAAGTGTCTGCAGCTCAGCTGTGTAGGCAACTCGTTCTCTAGCACTGGTGGTAAAGAGAGGGCCCCCAAGCTTATTTTACTATGGTCTTAATCACCTGAGGCTGCTAATACAGAATACCAGAGGCTGGACTGCTTAAACAACGAAGGAGGTTCTCATGATTCCGAGTGTTGCAATTCCGAGCTCAAGATAGCAGACAGTCCTGTTCAACTAAAGTCTTGTTTCTTGGCTTGTAAGTGGTCATCTTCTCTGTGTCTTTCCATGATGGGACAGAGAGTTCTAGACACTTCTTTGTCTGATAAGGATACTAACTGGGGCCGTGGAGAGGCTTCATCTTTGTGACTCCATCTAAACCAAAGACTCCACCTCCAATACCATGTGGGCTTCAGCCCTTGAATTGGATGGGTCATAAGCACTCACTCAGTAACAACCACTGACTTTCTTCGTACCTGAGACTCTCTGCTAAGTGGGGGAAGGGTGAGCAGTTTTCCGTAGAACTGGTTGGGGATACAGCCCAGATGGCAGAACCTAGAGAGGTGTTTTTGTTTGTTTGTTTTTGTTTTGTTTTCTCAAGACAGAGTTTCTTGTGTGGCTGTCCTGGAACTCACTCTGTAGACCAGGCTGACCTCGAACTTATAGGGATCAGCCTGACTCTGCGTACTGGATTAAAGATGTGAGCCACCATTCCTGGCCCAGTCAGGAGTATTTGAGCAGTCGGTTATCTGAGCTTCTAGTAAGGAGTAAAGGGGGAGTAACACCCCTCATGCTGGGACACCATTTTCCTGAGAACTGTACAGGGTCCTTTCAGGCCACGATTAGACATAAGACCAGACCTTTCCATCCTTCATCTGCTCTGCTGGCCTCTGAAGCACCGCCCACCTCCAGAAAGGAAAATTAAAAACAAATTCTCCAGTGGGTTGCTGGTGTGTTTCAGCAAATTTTACTTTCCATTAAAAGCCAGCAGCTGTCATGCGCTCGGCTCTGAATGGAAACTACTTTCTTGCTCTCAAAGAACCTTTCTCGGTTGATGTCACTTAGGGGTTTTATTTTCTTCTAATGAAAAATGGATTTGCATTAGGCTCTCTGGAGTGACAGGAAGCCCCTGGACACAGGCCTGCCTGCCTTGGTGATCTGCCCTGCCCTGAGGAAAACTAATTGCTCTGGCAGCCAGGTTGGAAGATTGACACTGTGGTCAAGACAGGGCATGGCGGGACAGAGGGAGGAGGGCGGTAATGGGCCTGTCTTCTCAGTGACAGCCCCACAGAGCTTCTCCCCAGCAAAAAAAAAAAAAAAAAAAAGTTCCTTTCAATAAACACTGCTTTTAAGTGTTGCGGAGGAGGTCTTGGAAAGGAGAACGAATAGTTTAACGTGATTAACGATTTCCAAGGAGGCAGTTTTTCAGAGCCTCAGACACTCGTGTCCACACGGCCTACTGCTGTATCCCCAAACGAGAGCTCTGCTCAAAACAGGCCCCTCAGTGGGCCCACTGTGCGCATAGTCTCTCAGGGTCTCTGGTCTCTGGCAACTGGGATGCTCTCTTCATGGCTCTCAGAAACTAAACAAACCATGTGGTGACTGTCATTTCATTCCCCCACTCAGGAGGTTTAAAAAGGAGAACTGAGAGATCAAGGCCAGCTTGAACTAGACAGGACCCCCCCCCCCCCCCCCAAAAAAAACTAAAATAAATCAAAGCCAGAGCAGAAAGACAAAACAACAGCAGAAAGACAAAACAAGCCCCTAGGCTGAACTATGCTGGCCGTGTGGCAGGGACTGTGAGCCGGCTGCTGAGTAGTCCTAATGGCAGGGGGGAACCTGGTGCTCCCAGAAGACCAGCTGAGCTCCAGAGATGGGACAACAGACACTGACTTCCACCCTGAGCCCCCAATCTCAGAGCCTGTGTATAAATTTGAAACAGTACTCAGAAAGGTTCTTGCCCTGCTGGCCCCTCCAGATGAGAGGGGCCTCTTATACACACAATGACTGAGCACCCATCTCTTGCAGATCTCCGAGGAGATGGTGGCCTTCAAGCCCAGGCTGTACCCAAGCGCCAGGCCGGTCCAGGCAAAAGCTCCCACCCCTGCCCCCTTCCTCTCTCCAGCATGCAGCAAGGCCTTAGACATGTCCAAGACTTTGTGAATAATGTTTCTGACAGACACCACAGCCTTTTCCTCCTCCTGCGGGTGGAGAGCTCAGGCTGCCCCCAGGGAAGACTCCCCTGGCAGCTCCCAGCCAAGCAGCTGGCTCCGGCTCCGGGAACACTAAATTCTGGCTGCATTTCCAGCCAGGCCTGGTTACTTTAGAATCCCTCTCCTCCCCGACTTTTCAAGCTGGAGCCAGCCAAGGTATTCGTCATATTCCCAAGCTATCTGCTGTTTGATTTATATACACGCAGGGCAGAGGCCAGGAGTGAAGGAGCAGGAGTGATGAACCCTTCCGTCACCCCAGGGGTCACCAAAAGGGTGAGCCTCAGGATCCACCCTTCTCTCAGCTCAGGGCTGAGGATGGCCCAGGGAGCAGACAAGCCCTGGCTTTCATTCTGTGTGTGAGATGTCTGTTAAAGGCAAATAGTTGTGTGTCTTTTCACTGAGCTCCACCTAAAGAGTGTTTCTGAAAGGGAAAAAAAAAAAAATCCAGTCTTCTCCTTGAGGACACTGGATGGCGTCTCTTTGGCCAGAGAGAAAACAAGTAACAGATGAAGTTCTCGTGGACACACAAGGAGGCCAAGACCGAATGTTAATCACCTCCAAATATGTGCTGCTCCCCTCCAGCCTCCCTGGCTCTCCTCAGAAGATCTATGATTGGAGACCTTTCCCAGGGGCTGGGGGGCTGGCCGCAGATATTCGGGAACTCATCAGAAGGTCCGATGGCACTGACAGCATAATTGCTCGACAGTGTGTTTAGTATGCCTGCGGGTGATTTTTGACTGGCCGGAACACCACCGGCTGCTGCTCTAACTTAGACTCAGCCTTCTGCACTCCCGAAAGATCGACTGATGTTGTCATCCAAAATGAAAAAGAAAGGGGGTGGGGGGGAAAGACTTTTTATTCCACTGCATATGAAAGTATGAGCTCATTGGAATATATTTGGAGCGAGACTTGGCAGCCTGTGCGTGTTTACAATTCCTGGACTCGGGGTCCTGGTGTGGATCAGAAACACGCTTACATCTTTACCTTCTCCGTGAAGGTGAACCAGTTCCAAGAATCCAAAGTCCCTTTCTTGGTAGGTAGTACCCAACGTTGACTCTGCTAAGCGACTGACTGCATCCTCAAGGCCAATGGCCAGAGGGAAAGTCCGAGTCTCTGGGTGCCCTGGTACCTGTGTGAACCGTAGTGGGGCTCCCCACCACGAATCATCAAAGCCAAGGCAGCCGATGGGCCTGAGCAGACATCAGAAGCTCCGAACTTGCACTGTCCTTCCCTCACTCCCTCCACCACCACTCCGAACTTTTGGGTAGAAAATGCGAATGGTCCTTGACTGGTTATCACCAATCTGGGATTCCTTCCAACGCCGTCCAAAACAGTATGGATGCAACGTGGGCTGCCTGTACTCCCTTCCGGGCACTGTCCCATCTCTATGGTACCTGTTCCCAGAGGCACAAGGAAACTTTAAAACACACTGGTGCCTGGTCTCTGGCCCCAAGGGATTCTGTCTGGACCAAGTGGGGGTCCAGCCAAGCAGCGGAAGCTTTACAAAGACTTAGACTTTTTTCCTATTTTTAAATTACATTTGCATTTTTTAATGAGGAGAACATTCACAAATATATTCGTGGACCATCTTCTGTGTGTGGCCGCATCCATACCCACTTTCCAAGCACTCAGTCACTGAGTGACGCAGTGAGGCAATAATATTGGTTCTTTATGTATATGTGGCTCTGTGTAATTCTCCAAAGTATCTTGTATGTGTGTTTGGGGTTGTATTTTGTACAAGCACCCTCCTTACAATTGCTTTCAGAAGCATGCCTGCACCATGTGCATTCTCACTCTGGCCCTAGACAGAGCTGGGAGTCAGGAGAGATGGCAAAGATATGGTACAAAGTGATCAGGGGCCCCTGTTGCCCCTGGCCTCACAGACATGCAGGGGAAGCTCAGTAGGCCTGAACCCTGAGCTCTCTCACTTCATCCCTCTCGCACGCTAGCATCCTTAGCACCCTTAGGCTTAACCTAGAGTGTGTGCTGGGCTTTGGCCCACATAGAAATGGGGACTGTCAACCCCTTAAAATCCTGCCTTCTTCCATTTTTTAGACACATTTTCAAGCCGGGAGATATGACATGGAAGCCATGGCTCTGTGTGGATCGGCTGCTCCAGGCCATACGGGCTTCTAAAGGAACATTTTCTAGTGAGGAGGCCGACTTGATATATGTAGGTTTCCAGCCTCTGGAAAGAGCAGAAACCCATCCATCCTCTCCACTTTAATCAAGCCTTGGAGGGGAGGGCCGCCAAGGGACCTTTTCCAGAATGTAATGAGCTGAAAACACAAAGCCACCTGCTCTCTGACTCACCGGCCCCCTGATCTTAGACCTTTCACAAGGCAATGACTAAACCTGTGGCTCTTGTCTCCGCTGATGAAGCCATATTAGAGGGACGTTTCTCTTCAGTCAAATGACACAAAGTGGGTCCTGTCCCTGGTCCATCTGTTAACCATCCTCATTTATCTTTCCACTCCGACTGACTCAAAGAGGACTCCTGCCCACTCTCCACTCAAGCAGGAGAGATAAATCCTTTTTTTAATGTCCTTTATATCATATTTATTTTTTATTGAAAAATAAAATCATTCATATTACATCTCATTTGCTATCCCATCCCATGCCTCCTCCCATTCCTCCCTCCCTCCCGCTTTCACCCCATTCCCCTTCCCTATGACTGTGACTGAGGGGGACCTCCTCCCCCTGAATATGATGCTAGGGTATCAAGTCTCTTCTTGGTAGCCTGCTATCCTCCCTCTGAGTACCATCGGGCCTCCCCCTCAAGGGGACATGGCCAAATATGGGGCACCAGAGTGAGAGATAAATCCTTATCACACCTTTCCAGGATCATGCATGGGGTGGGGCTGTGGAGGTTTGAGAATTCCCTGCTCACCCCACTCAGATTATTCTACAAGCTAGACTGTCAAATACTGGCAGGCGCTGCCCTCCAAGAGGCAGGAAGTCACGGCAGAGTTCAATGGCTTTTAACCAACACCTACACCATGGCCAGTTGCCACGTCAGATAAACAAACACCAGCCATGGCTCCCTGATCATACAGAAGCTTGAGTCTGCATCTACACAAACCAAGACGGCTAGAAGAGGGTGACAAGTAATACAGAGGAGGTGCTACAGAGATCCAGAAAATATTGTTTCCAGTTGGAAAGCCAGCTGGCTTTTTGGAGAAGGTGGCAGGATTCAAGATGAAATCTGAGTGTAAGGTTTGGACAGGAAAAACTACTGATTAGAGTAAGGAAAAAAGTGACCACGCCAGGGAAGGTTCTCCAAGTAGCCGTGACTACCAGCAGGTTGAGTTGCCTGAAGCTGCCGATAGTTTATTGGTTTGGCCCCTGTAATAGCTAGTTTTATGTCAACTTGACACAAACTAAAGTCATCTGAAAGGAGGGGACCTCAATTTAAAAAGTGCCTTCATAAGATCCAGCTGTAGGCAAGCCTGTGGGGCATTTTTCTTAATTAGTGATCCATGGGAGAGAAACCAGCCTATTGTGGGCGGTGCCGCCCCTGGGCTGGTAGCCCTGGGTTCTATAAGAAAGGAGGCTGTGTGGTGGTATAGGCCTTTAATCCCAGCACTTGGGAGGCAGAGGCAGGTGGATCGCTGCAAGTTTGAGGCCAGCCTGGTCTACAAAGTGAGTCCAGGACAGCCAAGGCTACACAGAGAAACCCTGTCTTGGGGGAAAAAAAGAAAGAGAGAAAAGAAAGCAGGCTGAGCAAGCCAGTAAGCAGCACCCCTCCGCATCAGCTCCTGCCTCCAGGTTCCTACCGAATTCAAGTTCCTGCCCTCACTGCTTTTGATGATGAACTGTCATTTGGAACTGTGAGTGAAATAAACCCTTTCCTCCCCAAACCCTTTGGTCATGATGTTGCATCACAGCAATAGTAACCCTAACTAAGGCAGCCCATAATAAGCGACTTCAGAGGAGCCAATATAACACAGCGTCTACAATGGGGGCCCGTGGAGAAGCAGCAACTGCAAAGGTAAAGCAGCCTGTCAGTAGCGGGTTTATGTTACACCAGCCTTATCCTTTGGAAGAAAGAAAGAAAGAAAGAAAGAAAGAAAGAAAGAAAGAAAGAAAGAAAGAAAGAAAGAAATTCCGTAGGAATGGCACTTCCTACTTTCAGTAAGGAAGGTACTGTGCTGCCTCTTGTCCATAGACAGGCCAAGTTAGACTTTGGGTTTTACAGTCTGACTCAAAGATTGCGCTTTTTAATCACAGGAAGGCAGGATCACGCCTGGACTCTGAGAGATGTGTGTTTAAATCTCAGCCCCACCACTTACGAGCTCTGTCATCAGTTCCATAAATCTCCAAGTCTCACTTTCCCATATGGAAGATAATCTTAATGATAATTCCTCAAGCTGGGTATGGTGGCGCATGCTTGTAATCACCAGCACTTGGAAGGCAGAGGCAGGAGGATCACCACACGCTTGAATCCAGACTTGTCTTCATAGCGAGCGGACTGTGACCTGTTTCAGCACCTACTCCATTCCTGAGTAGAGAAGCAGGGAAAAGCCATGAGAGTGTGGCGCGCAGCTTTCTCCAGCCAGAGCAAGGCTAATAGGAAGTGCCGCGTGATCCTCGTAAACCACCGGCTGCTCTCAGCCCTGGCCTGCACCACTAAGGAGTTCCGCATGGGCAGGTCTGGCCTGGCAGCTGGGCCTGGCTGCGAGGTGGATTCTTTCTGCTACCTAGTCAGCCACAGCGAAGCGGTTCCCGGGAAAGCCTTGGTCAATCTGCAGTGGATACCGGAGGCTCAGGAAACACAAGCTCTAGGCTTTCCAGGAATTGACATTTTGGCAAGCCCCGGCAGTCTAAAATCTGAGAGGTAAGTGCGTCCGCTGATAATGCCAGTCCTGATTCAGAAAGCTCGGCTGCTTCTAGAGTCAGGAGGCTAGATTCTACATCGGGGTTGGGGGGGGGGGGTTCTCACTCTGTAGGTCACGACCCCTTTGGGGTAGGAAAACCCTTTCACGGGGGTCGCCTAAGACCATCGGAAAATACAGGTATTTACATTACGACTCATAACAGTAGCAAAATTACAGTTATGAAGTAGCGATGAAAATAACTTTATGGTTGAGGGGGTCACCACAACACGAACTGCGTTCAAAGGGTCACAGCGTTAGGAAGGTTGAGAGTCACTGTTGTAGAGGACCAAGGCAGCTGAGTTTATTCCTCAGGAAGCACTTTTCCTACTGGGGTTGGGGACAGTGTCCTACACCACTGTTAGCAAGACCCGCTAAGAAGGTTCAACTGCTATGTAGATCTAGGGAAGGATTTGTGCTGTTGCCGTCTCAGGGGGAATCTACTCAGCCTACAATATATCAAGCCACTTTTGTCTCTTTATCTACTTCATCCAAGGAACTGAAAGAGGAGGTTTGAGGAAGGTGAAAGCCTTGAAAAATCCTCCCTAGCAGCTGTCTTCATTGCTGCCCTAAAAAAATGACTCCTCCGGTTTCAACTTTTGGTTCAAGTAGCCATTTCTAGCTCTGCTGACAAGGTGGAAATTGGCTCTGCCTGCATCAGGGACAGCTGGTGGCTGAGGCTTCAGGCTCGCGTGTTGACACCTAGGGACCAGTGCACACTGTGGGGCTGGTGCCTCCCTCCCCACCAGACCTGACACTGGCCAGAGTTCTTGCCATATGGACTGGGACTTCAGGTTTTAGCACACACTTGGGAGTAGGAGGCCTCTTCAGCACTGTCCTTGTCAGCAGGCTCCTCTCTTGAGACCTCTCACCTCACCACAGAAGTTCTGCAGTTTTTCCTGACCTCTGATTTGTGATGTCACCACCGCTGACCTTGCAACACTAACCCCACTCTGCTGTTCTCTAAGCCACCATCTCGGCTTTGGGCTCTTGCTTTGAACCCATTCTCTGTAACCTTGGCTGATCTCCTCTTCCCCTGGACATACCTCTCAAAATCCCTTTATTCTAGTTGCTGAGAAGATAGCGCCTCTGGTAAAGTGCTTGCTGTGCAAGCATGAAGACCTGAGTTCAATCCCCGGCACCCACATAAAAAAAAAAAAAATTGAGTGAGCTGGGAGTGGTGGTGTATCCTATCATCACAACACTCGGGAGGCAGAGGCAGGCGGATCGCTGTGAGTTTGAGGCCAGCCTGGTCTACAAAGTGAGTCTAGGACAGCCAAGGCTATACAGAGAAACCCTGTCTTGAAAAAAAAAAATTGAGTGTGGCAGTCCAAGGGCACAATTCCAATGCTAGAAAGGGAGAGACAGGTGATTCCTCGGGTTTGCTGGTCAGCCAGCTTAGCTTAATGAGTGGACCCCTCATTAAGAGCCTGTCTCAAAATCCGAGGTAGACAGCTCCTGAGAAATGACCCCTGAGTTTTTTTTTAATTTTTTATTATTAATTTATTCTTGTTACATCTCAATGGTTATCCCATCCCTTGTGTCCTCCCATTCTTCCCTCCCTCCCCTTTTCCCCTTATTCCCCTCCCCTATGACTGTTCCTGAGGGGGACCTCCTCCCCCTGTATATGCTCATAGGGTATCAAGTCTCTTCTCGTTACCTGCTGTCCTTCCTCTGAGTGCCACCAGGTCTCCCCCTCCAGGGGACATGGTCAAATGTGAGGCATCAGAGTACGTGAGAAAGTCATATCCCACTCTCCACTCAACTGTGGAGAATGTTCTGACCATTGGCTAGATCTGGGTAGGGGTTTAAAGTTTACCGCCTGTATTGTCCTTGGCTGGTGCCTTAGTTTGAGCAGGACCCCTGGGCCCAAATCTGCCTATCATAATGTTCTACTTGTAGGTTTCTAGGACCCCTTGGATCCTTCTACTTTGCCATTCTCCCATGCTTCTCTCAACTAGAGTCCCAATAGGATGTCCTCCCCTCTGTCCCAGTTTCCTGGTAAGTGAAGGCTTTCGTGGGACATGCCCCTTGGGCTAGTATGCAGATATAAGTGAGTATATACCATTTAAGTCTTTCTGCTTCTGGGTTAACTCACTCATTATGATCATTTCTAGCTCAATCCATTTGTCCACAAATTTCGGGAATTCCTTGTTTTTAATAGCTGAGTAGTATTCCATAGTGTATATGTACCACAGTTTCTTTATCCATTCTTCTACTGAGGGACACTTAGGCTGTTTCCATGATCTGGCTATTATGAATAAGGCTGCTATGAACATGGTTGAGCAAATGTTCTTGTTGTGTGGTGGAGCATCTTCTGGGTATATTCCAAGGAGTGGAATAGCTGGGTCTTGAGGAAGCCCTATTCCCAGTTTTCTGAGATAGCACCAGATAGATTTCCAAAGTGGCTGTACTAGTTTGCATTCCCTGAGTTTTACCATACATGCACACACACACATCCCATAAATGTGTATGTACACACATGTGCGTGCGTGCGTGTGTGTGTGTGTGTGTGTGTGTGTGTAGTTTGGGCTTTTGATGAAGAAAGATGGTTGCTTTGTGTTTGGTTTTTAAGACAGAGTCTCACAGTGTAGCCCTGACTAGGTTGTGATTATAAGCCCTGGAGCTTCCTATGTAGATCAGGCTGGCCTCAGACTTTTAGCAATTTCCCTGCCTCTGCCTTGAATGTGCTGGGATTACTGGTTTACACAACTACAACTAACTCCTAATTATTATTTATACCTGGCTTAATCTTTTGACTTTCTACCAATCAACCTTCTTAATCAACCTTCCTGTAATAATTATACACATAGCTAAATAAGATAAATTTTTACTCCAAATACTCCAACTCACATTTCTAAGTATGGACAGAATCTAAACCACCTGGTGGCAACAGAGGTGGAAACAACAAAGACTTGTGGTCATTACTTGAGAAATGCTGAGGGGTACAGCCATTTTGGAACATGGCAGAACTAAATACACATGTACAAAGGACCCAGCAGGCTTGCTCTAAGATTTACCTTAATGAACCGAGAACTTTTATAGACACAAAGACCAGACAGAGGATGTTTATCGCCATTTGTACAGACGCATGCAGAACTGTCAAAACTTAGAAGCAACCACCATGCCCTTTAAGTAAATAATTAAACATGCATGCCATGGGATATTATGCAGGAAGAAATGAACCATCAAGCCATGAAAAGACATATATGGTGGTTTGACTAGGAATGGCCCCCATAGGCTAAGATATTTGGGTGCTTGCTTCTCAGTTGGTGGAACTGTTTGAGAAGGATTAGGAGGTGTGATCTTGTTGGAGGAGGTGCGTCCCTGGGAGTAGGAGTTGAGGTTTGAAAAGCCCACACAATTAGTTCCGTGCGCCTCGTGCCTGTGGATCAAGATGTAAGCTCTCATGTACCACTCCAGCACATGCCTCCTGCCCGGTGCCATGCTCTCCGCCACGATGGTCATGGACTCCAGTCCTCTGGAACCATAAACTCGAAATGATTGCTCTTATAGGTCACGGTATCTTATCACAGCGATAGAAAGGCAGCTAAGATAACATGAATGAAACTTATATGTATTTTCCTAAGAGACTGAATCCAACCTGAAAAGGCTTCCTGCTGCAGGATGCAGCTGTGTGTGATGTTCTGGGAAAAGCAAATGGTGAGCAAAATTTAAAGAGAGAGAGAGAGAGACTAAAGGACCTGAGTATGGTGGCGCACACCTTTAATCCCAGCAATAGAGAGGCAGAAGCAGGTGGCTCTCTGTGAGTTGGAAGACAGACCAGTCTACAGAGTGAGTTCCAGGACAGCCAAGGCTACAGGGGCTGGTAAGGGGAAAGAGTGAGTAGGGGACCTTTCTAAACAGTGTTTTAGGGCACAGAAATAATTTTGTGCCACACTACGTGGAGAACACATATCATCACACATTTGTATAAACCCATCGAGTGTACTCCAAGAGTTCACTTCTGTGTGAACTATGGACTCTGGGAGATAAGGATGTTTTGTCTATGTACCACTGTGGTCAAGAATTATGGAAGAGGTCGTGTGCCTATGAGGGTAGGGACATTTATAGTAACTATCCCCGCGTCTACTTAGTTTTATTATGAACCTAAAGCTGTTCTACTTAATTGTTTGGAATTTTTTTACTTGTTTTGTTTGCTAAGATAGAGTTTCAGTGTATAGCCCTTGCTCGTCTGGAACTCAGTACATAGACCAAGCTGGCTTTGAACTTGCAGCGCCTCTGCCTCTGTGTGCTGGGACTAAAGACGTGTGCTACCACATAGGTGCTCTTAAAACTGCTCTACAATATGATCCATACCAGGCCTGGTGGCACGTGACCTTAATCCCAGCACTCAGGAGCCTTGTGCTGAAGGATCAGAAGTCCATAGCCAGCCGGGCTACATATACATAGAGAGATGGAAGAGAAAAAAAAAAAAAAAAAAAAAAAAAAAAGGAGGGGGAGGAATCTATTTATAATGTCATATATTCAGCAAATTGAATTTTCACAAATATTTAACATTTATTGCCAATTAAACACCTCCAAACATTTAATTAAATTTATAAATAGCCATTTCTCTTAAAGACTTGAAGTATATTAAACATATAAACAAAAATACCATGATTCATCCCAAGCTGTTTAATACCCTTGTGCCATAAAACTCCTAAGGCTGTGTAGATTTCACCCTTTCTTATCCTAAATTCCACACCTTCCCAGGGTGCCAATTTTAACACCTTCCTAGGATTTCAGTGACTTTTACCAAATACTATTTTTTGCCTTCTTAGGGATTTTTAACAACCTTACCAGACCACAAGAAGAAAAAGAGCCACCTCAAACTGTTGGTGCTACAGAGTCTGGGGCTCTGGGCTTCTGGTTCGGCCTCAGGGTATGATGCTGGGCTGCAGAGTCCAGGGAGGGGCCATCTGAGGAGGCTTCCTGTATGTAAGCAAACATGGTTGCTCAGGAAGACTTTTAAAGTCCCTGCCTCTGGGAAGGTCTTGGTAGCCCTGCCTATCCCTCATGAAATGAGGTTAGTGGACTCTGGTTTTGTCGCCATCTCTCACCCATTGCTCCGCAGTCATGATGAACTTGGGGGCTGTTAGCGTAATTACAGTGGAGTCTCCTTTGTGGGGTTGCATGTAACTCACAGAGCTACTGTGAACTAACAGCCTAAGAGAGGAGGCAGGGTATCCATCTGGGTCCCTAGGGTTCCTTGTAGCCCCCTGGAAACTCACGAAGGACCCTTCTTTAGTCAGCAGATCCCCAAGGCTAAAAAGCCAAACTGCTAACTCAGAATTCCTTACATTAGTTCTCCCCTGCTTTCAGACAAAAACAAGATTCTATCCTTCATTAAAAAAAAAAAAAAAAAAGGTATATACTAAGGGACAAATCCCTGTTTCACCCAGGTGTGGTAGCACATATCTTTAATCCAGCACTCAGGAGGCAGAGACGGAAGCAGAGGCAGAGGCAGGTAGATCTCTGAGAGTTTGAGCCTGGTCTACAGGCTGAGTTCCAGGGCAGCCAGGGCTACACAGAGAAACTCTGTCTTGGAAAAGAAAAAAGGAAAGAAAAAAAAAAAAGTCCTAATATCTATAAAATGTCCCTTGTATCAAAATCAGAACAAATTAACATACCCCATTATATCCGGGCTCCTTTTAACCTGTCCCCCCTTCTCTGTAGAGAGGTTGAGTATTGAAATGAATTCACCATCTTTCTATGGCTCAACCTTGGCCAATTAATGCCCAAACTGTTAAAGTTTGACCTGCAGCCTCTGGTTAGCTCCTTTGCCCTTGCAAGACTGCCCCTGACATTCTCTCCCTGCCCCCCTCCTCCACCCGTCTCTCAAATCTGTACATATTTTATCTTGTTTGTACAAGTGTTCTGTCTGCATGCATATACGTGCACTGTATGCATGAACTCAGAAGAAAGCCTCAGATCCCTGCAACTGGGCCTACCAATGGTTGTAAGCCACCATGCAGGTGCTGGCACAGAGCCTGGCTTCTCTAAAACAGCAACAAGCGCTCTTAGCCACTCAGCCGCCTCTCTAGCCCCATTGCCTCTGACAATCTAGAAAGCATCCTGAAGAGCAGTAAGGAACACATCCCAGGCTCATCCTGGGTTTTTGTTTTTGTTTTTGTTTTTGTTTTCCTCCACCCTGACACATGCAGTCAGCCATTCTACAAGGAGCCCTACTGGAAGCTGGGGAGAGGGCTCAGTGGTAACAAGCTTGCTATACATGAGCACAGTTCAGACCCCCAGTAGCCACGTAAAATGTGGCATGCAAGTGTATAGCTCCTGCGCTGGGGTGAGGGGAGGTAGAAACAGGTAGAAACAGGCAGACCTTGAAGGTTCACTGGCAGCCAGCCAGGCTAATGGAAGCAGCAAGCTCCAGGTTCAATGAGATACCCTGCCTGAAAAAGTAACATGGAGAGCAACAGAGGTCTCCTCTGCCTTCATACATGCACACATGGGCATACACATGTATACACACATATGTATACATGTACATATGCCACACACCCCGAAAAACCAAAGCTGGACATTCTGGGTATCTGCTGGTGCTGTGAGCAGGAGAGGATGGGGGATGGATGCTACTGGGCGGGTGACAAGGGCTGTTTGTCAAGGCCATGCGTCCTATTTTTATCAACAACTTAACACGCTTGAAGCTCCCACTGCCTTTCTTACCGAATAAGCATCCAGTGACCTCTTGATACTTTGTCTACGCTGACCTATACAATCCAGCACAGACCTAAACAGAGCCTGCTTTCCCCATCCTTGCCGTAGGGAAAGGAGCTGTCCAAGTCTGCCTCCCAACCTGAGTAGCACCACCTCTCAGAAGGATACACCCTGCGAGGCTTTAGCTTTCTTTTTTTTATTATTTATTTAGTTAATTTATTCAGATTACACCTCAATTGTTATCCCATCCCTTGTATCCTCCCATTCCTCCCTCCATCCTGCTTTCACCCTATTCTCCTCCCCTATGTCTGTGACAGAGGGAGGAATTCCTCCCCCATTATCTGATCATAGGCTATCAAGTCTCATCTTGGTAGAGGCTTTAGCTTTCAACAGCACACACTGTGAGAGAATGAGGGAGGGGACGATGGCCCATGATATATTTAGAGTCTTCTGGTGCAGAGGTTTTGAGGATGAGCAGGGTGTAGGCAGGAAGATCTCGGGAGTCCTTTGTGAGTCTCCTTCTGAACAACAGTTTTGAGCCCAGGAAGTAGAACCAGAGCTAGGGCGGTAGGCTCGGCACTGGGGAGCGCTCTGTATCTGGCACAGAGCCAGGATGCATGCAGCAGTCGGGTTCTGTTCTGTGTGAGTGTCCTGGAAACTCAGATACGCATGAGGCCTGGGGAAAGTTTGTGTTTGACCTGTTGCGCATGAGGTGTTTCCTTTCAGATGGAAACATCCAGGGCCTGTTGCATGCATCAGTTAGCGTCTCTAACATGAACCACAAGCAGAGGAAACTTCCCAAGGCGCGCAGGTGCGGCGGGCTGCATGCTGCCAGAGGCCGCTCGGGAGGGTTCCACGCCTCGGGCCGCTGGCTTCTACCACTCGGGAAGGCTCGCTGGGAGACTCTTCTGTTTTCCTACTTCTCATTCTGAGTCATTGCCAGGTTTCCCCTGATGTTTTCACTTAATACCAGAATTCCAACCAAAATTAGCAAATAGCCCAGGAGGCCAGGCCCCGCAGTAGGGGCTGACCACTTCTTCCCGTTGCCAGCCCTAGAGGGCGGGAAAGGGTGGCAGATACCTAGAGCTTCCCAAAGAAAGCCTTCTCTCCCGTCTACCAGCAGTCCCCTGGGCATCTGTGGGGCATCACTGGCCTGATCATCACTTGCCACTGGGAGCCAACCTCACCTCAGGCAGTGACAAGCCCTGTCCTCAGAGAAGACCACAGCTGCAAAGGTCTGTGCTCATCTGGGATGACACATTTGAGCAAGAGAGCGAGGCCATCTGTTTTTACTCAGGGTCTGGACACGGCAGCCTGGATCTTGCTTGTTTACCTAATTCCGCGTTAGGTTATTCTTCTTCCTTCTTTCTTGATTGCAAGGAAGTGCCAACTGCAATCAGCCCCTGCCACAGCACCACTGTTCCTTGGATGGAGCCAGAGAAAGTAAGCCTGGAAAAAAAAGTCACTCCCCCAGGCTAAGGCTACGCCAACAGGTCTAAAGCTTTATTCCTGTTCTGGACCATGGACCCCACCCGCTGAGTTTGGCCTTCTGACGCACTGCGTCCTTTCTCACTTGCAGCTTGAGTTATGCCATCTCTGCCTGGGGGACCAGGGGACTGCCATCATGTCTACCATGTAGCAATGGGGTACTGTTCCTCAATCCTCAAGACACAAGGAAAATGTGACTCGGGTCTGCCATCCAGCAGCTTGCTTGCACAAATGGAGGCAGAAGGTGCGCATTAAAAAAATACAATTGCCTCACCACGAAAAAATGATAGATGCTGGATTTAGGACACATTTGCTCTGATCAGAGCTTCACATAATGAACTTGTGTGAGAAAACATCACACTACCCATAAGCATGTATGGGTAGTTTTTATGTTTCAGATGAAAATAAAAAGAGAACTCCAGTTGGGAGAGGAAAGTTCTTGCATACAGAAAGGAAATCTTCAAGTGAGGGGGTCCCTTGGTCCCCCCAGTGCTCCCAAGAGCCTGTCACCTCACTATCACCTCACCACTACCTTGCCACCCCAGTGTCCTTCACCCGGGGATGGAGTATGAGTCCAAGTTGAACCCAGTGTGCTAACTTCTCCCTGGTGTTGTCCAGAAATGACACTTTTGCTATGTGGCCTCGCTCACTCACAAGGGCCAGAGTAAGGAGTAAGTACATTTTCAGCTCCCCAAACCTTTTTCTGGAAAGGGCATGGGCTGTTGTAACTCCTGGCAGCGTGATGTTATCCATTGCCAACAGTGTGGGGGTCCCAGAGTTCTGGGTGTTGGGGGTCTGTCTGTGGTGTTTTTAGGACGGACCATGGAGCTACTTGTTGGCGTTCAGCTCCGGGGAAGAAAGGGTAGGAAGCAAGGCTTGAGGACCTTGTCCTAAAAGGATGGGAGGCATCGAGTTTCTGGGGAATCCTGCAGGAAGGCTGTGGCAAGAGCAATGGAGTGACTCCCTGGTGCATTTGGGGGACCCCAGAAGCACATCACTGGGAGCTACTGGGCTCTGAGGCCACATGAGGTACAAAGACACCTTTCCATCCAGGGCCCCAGGTCCTTTCCTGGCCTCCAAGGACCTCTGGGCAGTGAGCAAATTTGCTGGGTCTGGATACATGTTGACTCCCACGGATGCTGAGAGTTGTAGGAGTTTCGTGGTAGTGGGTGGAGACCCACAGGAAAAGTGCTGTCTATCCTGTCATTGTGACCTTAACTGATCATACTGCAAACTCACCTGCCTGGAACCTGGGTCACCAGGACAAGGCTCAAAGCCCTCAGCATGCCATCAAGGCATGACTGAGTCCTTTTTGTCCTTTCTAGCTACATCCCCCTTCTGCCACCATCTACAGCTCTGTCTCTTCGCCCAGCCTGCTATTCCACCTGTGTGCCCCTTCTCGCTGCCTTTCTACCTGCCAGTCTCCCACACAGACACTTGGTACATAGGAGACATGGCCTTCGAGCCTCAGCATGGGCTCCAGACGCCAGCTTGAGCTCTTTTGCACTGCTTCAATATGATGTACCCGTCACTGCCTGTGAGGCAACCCACCCCAGCAAGTACAGCTAGCTCCTTCAAAGCAGGGACAGCATCCAGTACAGGGCTGGCAGACAGTTTGATGAGTGTCGGTGAGGAGCATGCATCAAGTAAATAAACTAAAGAGAGAATGCCATCTGGCCCAGCTATATTGCCAAGGTATATGTCTGAAGAGAGCTAAGACAGCAATACCATACCCACGTTTGTTTCAGCATTAGTCACAAGAGCCAAGTACAGACTCTGCCTTATGTCCCTTAACAGAGGAACAGGCGTAGAAAACGTGATGTGCATACACAGTGGAGCTTGATTCAACAAGATGAAAGAACAAAATTATGCCATTTGCTGGGAAATGGAGGCAACTGAAACACATCAAATTCAGCGAAATAAGCCAGACTCAGAAAGACAAGTCATGTTTTCTCTCATTTGTGGATTCTAGACTTTATACGGACACATAAAATCATATATATTTGTTTACACACACACACACACACACACACACACACACACACACACACACACACCATGAAAGCACAAGACAGACTATGTGCAGGAAGAGGGCTAGTGGTGGGGAGGAGTAAGGAGTAGAAAGGAGAGGCTGTGAGAGGGTGAGTGTATTTATGCAAACCATCGCTCACTGTGCACAATGAATATTCACCAATTCACACAATCTTTTCATGTGAATTATAAACTGAGCACAGTGGCTCATACATATGGGAGGCTGAGACAAGAGGCTCGTTGAAAATCTGAGGTCACAATTGTACGCAGGACTACAATGAAAAAGCAAAAGATGGGCTGGACCAGTGTTCAGCCCCGGCACCCACATGGCAGTTCACAAATTCCAGTTCCAGTGGATATGGTGCCCTCTTCTGGTCTCCACCAGGACTGCGTATACAGACAAACATTTCTGGCACCCATACACACAAAATAAAGTAATTTTTAAAGCAAAATAAAAATTAGAAGTAAGTCCACGAGAGGAGGAGGAGGGACTTCCCCCAGGATTCCTCAGCATCAGAGTCAGCAGATGAGCAAAGTTTCATGCCTTTAGTGTCTCTCTGCTGATGATGACCCAGGCATATGGCCCCACAAAGCTGGCTGCCACTCATTCTGTCTCAGGCTGGCAGGGCAAAGACACTCAGGATGTTTCACTACAGACAGTCCCATCGACTAGATTTAGTAGAGTTTACTTAGCAAAACAAAAATGTGCTAGCTTCAGAACCCGTGTAGGTCCTGAGGACTCCAGGCAACAGTGTCTTCAGGTGGCATCTATAGGAAAATGGGTGGGAGGTATAAAACTACTTACCTTGTTACAGCTTGGCTAGCCAACCAGTTACCAGTGATGGCTACCATACCCTCTCCTTTCTATTCCTTGGCCCTCAGTTCCCCTTCTTCATATAGCCTGTCTTTTGTTTTCATACCATACACATATACATACATACATACATACATACATACACACACACACACACACACACACACACACACACACACACACACAGCAGTTACATCTTAGCAGTCTACCATATCTCTTGCAGGCACCCACACTGGCTTTGCCCGTTAGGATGAGTATGCCAGTAGCTAGTTCATGTTGATGGCTTCCGGCCGTTTATTTCACAGATGACATACATGGAGGCTCCACTTGACCATTCGTCTCACAGTACAGGCCATTGAGTTGGCCTGTTTAGGCCACAAAATCACCCTTGGCTTCACAGAGACCTTGATTATCTGTTCCCACACGGCAAGGTCCTTTGGAGAGATAATACGTGATCCTGAGGGAACAGACTTAGCTCCTGTGACGCCGATCACAATACAGACGGGGCATGATAAAGCATGGACTTGCAAGGGTTAAAATCATAAAGCAAGAATGTTCAGG
Source organism: Acomys russatus (assembly GCF_903995435.1). Lineage (NCBI taxonomy): Eukaryota > Metazoa > Chordata > Mammalia > Rodentia > Muridae > Acomys > Acomys russatus. The sequence continues at coordinate 53,193,687 of NC_067142.1, read as the reverse complement.
GGCAGCTAGGCATAGTGGCTCACACCTTTAATCCCAGCACTTGGGAGGCAGAGGCAGGCAGATCGATGTGAGATCAAGGCCAGCCTGGTCTACAAAGTGAGTCCAAGATTACACAGAGAAACCCTGTCTCAAAAAAACAAAACAAAACAAACAACAACAACAACAAAAAACCAGGAAAGGAATGTTCGGGGCTACACACCCCTTCCAGGACCTGCCCCCTGGGGTTCTGCACATTCCTTCTAGGACCTGTCCTCTGGAGTTCTGTTCCCCTTTTTTCTTCTTGTGGTGATGGGCTCAAACCCAGGGCCTTGGACATGCTAGGCGGTGCTCTATTGCTGGGCCACATTCCCAGCTCTCTGTGCCCCTTGCCATGATTCACCCTTTCCGTGCCTTCCATCCTGTGCGTCACTGGGGACGCCAGACTCGGAAAGAGCCCTGCCTGGGTTTCCTCCCAGCCCCACTAAAAAGACCTATTGGAAATAATGATAGTGCCTCTTAGATCCTCGATTACTTCCCATAGTCAGGTGGGAATCACTAAATGTCCATCTGACAGAAGGAAAAATTAAGGCTGGAGAGACCATTGACTTGTTCTGAGACACCTGTCTGATCTCTGCTCCTCATCTGCTGGAGCACACTGACTCCTGGCCTGTGCCTCACCTCTGTCACTTCTCAACCTTCTGCCTTCTCTCTTGAGATTCCAGCACTTCTCCCCTTGCTGCTGTAACCTACATGACAGCTTGCACTGACCCTGCTCCAGGAAATGAGGCATCCAGACTGAAGACCAAGTGCCACAGGCTGTTGGCCCCTGGGATAAGCCTAGGAAAGTGTGAGGGTTTGTTTCTTCAGTTGTGTGTCTGGAGTCTGTGAGAAAACATGACAGGAACTGGTTTGCGCCCCTCAGCCTGCCTAGAGTTCGTTCTGCCCAATAGGAGGTCTCACGGGGCTGGAGAGATGGCAAGGCGTCTCAGAGCACTTGCTGCTCTAGCAGAGGACCCAAGTGCACTTCCCAGCATCCACATTCCAACTCCCAACCCTTCATAACTCCAGTTCCAGGGGATCCAAGGCGCACATATGGTGCACATACCTATGTTCAGGCAAAGTACATAGGCATAAACTATTTTTGAAGGGGGTCCCCTTCCCAGGAGCCGTCTTCCTGACCGAAATAGACAAGCAGGAGAAAGTAACCTCAAGCTGTGACGTACTTGACATGAACTTACTTGGAATGAGACAGTTGTGTGTTGCTTTTAATTTTATATGACATTTTTATTGACATGACTTTTACAATAACACTAGTGGAGCTTAAAGGAACAAAGCCAATGTGTAATCCTACCTGCTCCTCTTGCACAACCATTTTCATTTCTCTCTGCCCCTTTGTAATCTTCGGCTGGAAATACACATTTTTTACTTAGTTCTAATCATAGTGTTTATAAGTAATTTTGTATTCTGTTTATTTTACTTAGAACTAGCTTGTAAACATATTTCCACACTCCTGAGAGTTCATGTTGGTCCCTCTAACATCTGTAGTCTTTTTAATGCCTTGGTTTTGGTGTGTGTGTGTGTCTGTCTGTCTGTCTGTCTGTCTGTCTGTCTGTCTGTCTCTGAGAGTGTGTGTGTGTGTCTGTCTGTCTGTCTCTGAGTGTATGTGTGTGTGTGTCTGTCTGTCTGTCTCTGTGTGTGTGTGTGTGTGTGTGTGTGTGTGTGTGTAATTGTGCTATGGACATCTTTGTATAGATATTGTTCTTTTTCTGGAATTATCTTTTTCAGTGGGTCAGGCTCCAGGGCACTAAGATTTAAGCATCAAATGAGTTCACTTCCACAACAGCACTAGTGGCTGTTCGCCTCTTATAGCGTCAGCGACATTGTCTCATGAGACTCATGACTGTGAGGTAAGCACCACTGTCCCTGGTCACAGATAAGTGGATGGAGGCTCAGACCGATGCGAGCATTAGTCCAGCTCATGGATCTAGGACAAAGCATCTGAATCCAAATTTCCTGGTCCACAGAGTATTGGCTACATCCAGCTGCTGACAGCATTTCTAAAACTATAAAGTGCTATACAAAAGCCAGGCATTAATAGTTATTATTACTTCCACCTCCTGGAGCTTGGCTTGGACCCCTGTGCAGGCAACACCTCAGTCCTGCTACACTGCACACTTGGCCTTTATGAAGGGCCTTATTGGGAACGATTGTGAGGCCCCTGGGCCCAATCTCCAGTTTCCAACACAACGTGAGTCTTGATCAGATTCCATTGGCTGCCCCTACGCCATGGGTGTAAAAAGACAATGGAGCCCCGCAAACTGTTCCCACGCAACCCTCTCGTAGAGTAAGGCGCTCCGGCTTTTCTGACCTAGTATAGGAAGATGGGAGGTGACAGGCTTTAGGTGCCTCTTTGGGCTTGCTGATGGCTCAGAGCCATTCAGGGCTGTCAGGCTTTAACCTTAGTGCTGCCCTGGAGGTTTGCTTGAGCCAATGTGAATTCCTGGGTTTAAAGTGTTAGGAGAAAGGAGATGATGCTGGAGACAGAGGGAGGAAAGTGGGGGGTGGGGGTTGTCTAAACTTTCTGGAAGTCAAATACTCCCCAAGAAACATTTCAGTGTATAAAAGGCTGAGAAACATATGGATTGAATTTTCCCAAAGAATATACATGGATTCAAAAATGTAAGGGTGAGGGTGGGAGTTGGGCTCTGGTTTGATGACTGGGTGTTTTTTTCCCCCAAAGCACATTGTGGGGAATTTTACTTTACTGGCAGCCAAACAGCCAAGATATCCAGAGATGTTAAGCAGACATGGAGTCGTCCAGGTGACCTAGCACCCAGTATGTCATGCTAGTGAACTGTCTAGCCTATCTCTGCTGCAGAGCGACATTCTTGCTCACCCTGTGCACTCTGTCCGAAGATGACACATGTGTCCCTAGAGGATGTCATCAAGGCCTCACATTACTGCACACCTCCACAGTAGCCTCCAGAGGCCGCTTGCCTGGGCTCACCACAGGGTAATGATTAAAGTTACATGGAGCCCTACTCTGACATTAACCTCTTTGCTTCTTTGGATCATGACTTCTTCACCTGGAAAATGGGACTGGTCACAGCACTGATCTGGAGTTGTATCATGCCCAGAGCTGTGCCTTGCAAACCTCTGAGTACATAGCACTAATCATACTGAGTTGACAGCCAGATGGCTCAACAGATAAAGGCACTTGATGTGCAAGTCTGGAGACCTTACCTCAACCCTCAGACTCCACATGGAGGTGGAAGGAAAGAGCCAACTCCACAAGTTGTCTCTGACATCCATGGGCATGCAATATCTTACACACACACACACACACACACACACACACACACACACACACACACACACACGGTGGTGCATGCCTATAATCCCAGCACTTTGGAGGCAGAGGCAGGTGTGTCTCTGAGTTTGAGGCCAGCCTGGTCTACAGAGTGAAATCCTGTCTCAAAAGACAAAAAGGTAATTATTATATATATGAAGTATATATCAACAATTAGCTTGAGCGGCTGGGTGGTGGCGCACGCCTTTAATCCCAGCACTAGGGAGGCAGAGGCAGGTGTGTCTCTGAGTTTGAGGCCAGCCTGGTCTACAGAACTAGTTCCATGACAGCCAAGGTGACACAGAGAAACATTGTCTCAAAAAAAATAGCTTAAGTGGTACTTTTTAAACACAGGGGTTATGAAAATGATAAACAGATATGTATTAAGGACCTACAGCATCAATTAAGGCAAGCAGGTTATTCCCCAATACCACTGTGACTCAAAGAACTTCTCCTTGCCAATCAGTGTTCCCCACGCATCTCAGGTGCAGGGGCTCTGCTTCACCAGCCTTTACTGGGGGACAAGGGCTGATAAAGCTGCAACCACCCTGGGAGGAGCTGCCAATCACAGTGTGGTGGTGAATGAAGGTAGACTATTGGCGAGTCCTGTACCATCTCCCCAGTGGTCCTTTGGATAGCAGCACATGCCGCTTGTGTGTTTTGTTGGATGCAGTAGACAGTATGCTTGACTTCAACAAAAAATATGGCAGAGAAGGTTGTAGCCATCTCTGAATACAATATTAACTATGATTTTACAGGGGCATGTGCCACTCTTAGTTACTGTTCCTGGCAAAGGATATAGTAAGTTCAAAGGCATTAAACACATGCACACGCACACGCACATGCACACACACAAACAAACAAAAACCTGGACATGGTAGCATACACTTTAAAAGAGCATAGTGTATTGCCAGAAGCCGTTAATCCCAACACTCGGGAGGCAGAAGGAGGCAGATCTCTATTACTTCAAGGCCATCCTGGTCTACATAGTGAGTTCCTGCCCAGCTACAGCTGCACAGTGAGACCTTGTCCGGATAGATGGATGGATGAATGGATGGATGGATGGATAGACAGACAGACAGACAGACATGAAATGAAGGGATGAAGGTAAGCCTGGGGTACTGTAAATAAGGCTCTATTCTGGAAGTCAAAGCAAGTGACATGAGCTGTGAGCTCATCTCTTTCCCATTTCACTGTAACAGGTCAAGCTACACTGCCACAACCATGCCCCTGTGTAATTCTGCAAATTAATTCAAATGTCAAATGGGATAAGAGTCACCCCACATACATCAGCTTAAGTCCACCCTGATCCTTGCCACCCATGACAGAGTCTAACAATTGCTCCTTAGGAACATCCTTTGAAGCAACGACAGTGCCATCTAACCAGATATCAACTGGGCTTTTTTCTATTTCAACCTCAAGTTGGTGACAGTCATAGAGTCCTTGAGTGTAACCGTTCCTGTGTCCTCCAGTCTGGTGGCTCCACTATTAAAGGAAATGAGACCATCACCAAGATTGGCATCTGTCTTTGGACTCTTCTTTTTTGTTCCCATTTAAAAACACTTGGGTCAACATCTGCATGGCTCCTGGTATCTCCTTCCTTCTCCAAGCCTCCTCCCAAAACAGTGGGAGTTTTAGCACATATTATTTGTGGGCATTTTACCCATATGTCTATCTGTGTACTCCAAGATCAGAAGAGTATATTGGATCCCCTGGAACTAGAGTTACTGACAGTTGTGAGCTGCCATGTGGGTTCTGGGAGCTGAACCCAGGTCATCTGAAGAGCAGCCAGTGCTCTCAGCCTTCTCTCCAGCCCCAGCAAGGTAACTTTTTTAAAAATATATTTACCTTTACTTTATGTACATTGGTGTTTCTCTGCCTGCATATATGTCTTTGTGATAGTGTCAAATCTTAGAGCTATAGACAGTTGTGAACTGCCATGTGGGTGCTGAGATTTGAACCCAGGTCCTTTGGAAGAGCAGTTAGTGCCCTTAACCATTGAGCCATCTCTCCAGTCCACAAGGTAACTTCTTAAAACTTAACTGTGAGTGTCCTCTTGCTAAAATGTGCTGCCAGTGCCTCCAAAATGTAGTCACTCATAAGCCATTGGGGGAAACACTTAACCCAGGGCAAGGGAGAGTGCTCAGCAGGTAAAAGCAACACCACTACGTCACCTGATGACCTGAGTTCAGAACCCCGACACCCAAATCAAAGCCAGACACAGTGACAGTGGAGGGCACCTGCTATTCTAGTACTCCTCCAAGGAGGGATGGGATGGAGACCAACCCCCTGGAAGTCGAGCACCAGCTCTCCTGGAGTATGTAAACAATATGGGAGACTGCCTTAAACAGGGTACCAAGTGAGGACCAACACCCAAGGCTGTCCTGGCGGTGGCATGAATGTGCTCTCACACACAAGCATGTTAACACACAAAAATGAACACACAGGCATGTACACGTGCATGTGCGCGCGCGCGCGCGCACACACACACACACACACACACAGAGGTTTGTTTTTTTTTTTTTTCCAGTTCAACTTAAGATGCTAGGAAAGGGATTGGAGAGATGGCTCAGAGGTTAAGGGCACTGGCTGTTCTTCCAAAGGCCCTGAGTTCAATTCCCAGAACCTACATGGTGGTTCACAACCATCTATAATGAGACCTGGTGCCCTCTTCTGGCATGCAGGCACACATGCAAGCAGAATACTATAAATTTTTTCTTTTTGTAAAAAGTCAATTTTTTTTTATTAATTCATTCATATTACATCTCAATAGTTATCCCATCCCTTGTAACCTCCCATTCCTTCCTCCCTCCTGCTTTCCCCCTACTCCCCTCCCCTGTGACTGTGACTGAAGGGGACCTCCTCCCCCTGTATATGCTCATAGGGTATCAAGTCTCTTCTTGGTAGCCTGCTATCCTTCCTCTGAGTGCCACCAGGCCTCCCCATCCAGAGGATGTGGTCAAATATGGGGCACCAGAGTTCATGTGAAAGTCAGTCCCCACTCTCCACTCAACTGTGGAGAATGTCCTGTCCATTGGCTAGATCTGGGTCGGGGTTTGATGTTTACTGCACATATTGTCCTTGGCTGGTGCCATAGTTTGAGCAGGACCCCTGGGCCCAGATCTGCCCATCATAATGTTCTTCTTGTAGGTTTCTAGGACCCTCTGGATCCTTCTATTTCCACATTCTCCCATGCTTCTCTCGTCTAAAGTCCCAATAGGATGTCCTCCCCTCTGTCCCACTTTCCTGATAAGTGATGACTTTCATGGGATATGCCCCTTGGGCTAGTGTCCAGATATAAGTGAGTATATACCATTTGACTCTTTCTGCTTCTGGGTTAACTCACTCATTATGATCATTTCTAGTTCAATCCATTTGTCTACAAATTTTGGAAATTCCTTGTTTTTAATAGCTGAGTAGTATTCCATAGTGTAAATGTACCACAGTTTCTTTATCCATTTTTCTATTGAGGGACACTTAGGCTGTTTCCATGTTCTGGCTATTATGAATAAGGCTGCTATGAACATGGTTGAGCAAATGTTTTTGTTGTGTGCTGGAGCTTCTTCTGGGTATATTCCAAGGAGTGGAATAGCTGGGTCTTGAGGAAGCCCTATTCCCAGTTTTCTGAGATAGCACCAGATAGATTTCCAAAGTGAATACTATAAATTAAAGGAAAAAAAGATAAAAGGAGAGCTAAAAAAAAAACAACTAGAAATTTGAAAAAATACAATAGAATCAAAAAGAAGAAGAAAGGACATCATGTTGGAAGCAGACAAATAAGAAAAAAAAAGAAAATAATGATAAATATGATAGAAAAAATACACAAGGAAGCCCTGCAGTGGTACATAGCTGGGTGCCACTCTAGGTTGGTGGTCAGGGAAGAAAGTTGTAACCAGCTGAGATATAACAAAGAGTTTATGCGCCGTGTGAAAGGCTTGGAGAGCCAGGCAAGAGTGGTAGAGGAAAGGTTCGGCTTACTCCTCCCAGACAGTGTGGGATTCTGGCACACGGGCTGACGTAGGTGAAGGGCAGGTAAGAGGGGGTCCATGGCGGTCTAGAGTAAGACCATGACGGGGAGCCAGGCGTGGTGGCACACGCCTTTAATCCCAGCACTCGGGAGGCAGAGGCAGGCATATCGCTGTGAGTTCAAGGCCAGCCTGGTCTACAAAGTGAGTCCAGGACAGCCAAGGCTACACAGAGAAACCCTGTCTCGAAAAACCAAAAAAAAAAAAAAAAAAAAAAGACCATGACGGGGAGTGGGGGAAGAAGAGGCATAAAGAATGTGGACTACACAGGACTTTGGGTGACAGTAAGTGGCAGAGGAAGAGCAGGGAACAGCGAGGGAGTGTCATGGAAGAGTGGGTTTTGGTTAGGGGAACACACAGTTGTGACATTGTATTCAATATAAAAAAGGCAAGAAAAGGAGAGGACCAGGAGGCCAGAGATGCAGCTAACAGAGGATGGGGGCGGGGGATACAAACCCTCCTCTAAAAGGTTAGTGCGGCACCCAACTTGGTGGCACACTGGGGACAGCTGCCTTTATACTTCTTCTCTTGCGGTGTACGGGGGCTCCACAGGCTCATAACACCTGTCATTGTCTCCTTCCCTTTCTTATTGCTCTAGGAACCCTTGTAGGTGTGATGTGTTTTCCTGTGATTTGACTCTGTTCATATGCTTGCTGACCGTTTGTATCCTCTCTGGAGCCATGTCTATCCAAGACCCAGATTTCAAATACTCAAAGCCTCACAGCCACACTGAGGCTCATAGGATTGCCACATGCTTCTTGAGGAAGAAGCCGGGGTGGCCACAGCTTCGGTGAGGAAGCACGGTCTGCCTAAGCCCCACCTTCATGCCCTCCTCCCAGACTTTCAAGCACACGGGTGCAAATGCCAAGAAGATCCAGGGTGTAGGTACAAAATCTGGCTCCCAGGGCTGGAATGGGGAAAAAGTTCCACCTTCATTTGGAGTGACCCAAGGATGCGCAGAGATGGTGAAGACCATGCCAGCAACAGGAAGCAGAATGGTCCATTGAAGGGGACCCTTTCAGCCAGGCCCAGATGTGCAGCAGGGAAGGACCTAGCTGGTGTGTTCAACAGGTCCCCAGGGTTGAGGTCATTCAGGTTTTGTGCTCCTGACACCCTTGTGCCCTAGGAATTCTCCCAACTTGGCCATGCTCTGCTCCAGCTGCTGTTTCTAGGGCAGACTCAGACAGACCCTGCCTCACCCAGGGTCACACAGCTAGCACTGGGAGTCTATGCCCCATGCAAGGAGCCAAACCAACAGCTGCAGGAAACCTAGAGGTAAGGCAATTTGCCTGCTAGGCTGTCAGTTGCATCAGAAATTGGTTCCAGAAAATGGCCCAAAGCTCAGTGTGTGTGTGTGTGTGTGTGTGTGTGTGTGTGTGTGTGTGTGTGTGTGTGTGTCTTCTGACACCATTACAGGCTCACCTGAACCCTAAGAGCTGCAGAGCGAGGTTGGGAGCATGTGGGTGCCAGGGGAAATAGTGCTGATGATCTGAGGCTGGAGGAAAAATCAGGCACAGAGCTGCCTTCAGGCCTTGGCAAGCAGCCTTCACCTCTGGAAATGAAGCTCAAGTATTTCTGCCTCTCTTCTCCTGGGGTTTCCTGTTTCCTATTTGGTCTCTGGTTTCCAGGCAACAGCGAATACCCCCCAAACTCCTGACATGCACAGGTCCCTCTTTCTGAGGCTTGCATCTCTAATGAGTTTCCCATCTGCCAGGTCTCCCAGGGCAGCCCATCCATTCTGCTGTCCCCGAAGGACAAAGGCAATAGAAGAAGCCTTGTGGTTTAGCACTGTGCACGGTTTTCCTTTTCTAAGTTCCTCCAGTTTAATGACTCTTCCTGCAAAGTCAGTTTGGCCAGTGTGGGGGGCCAGGGGTGGAGGAGTTAGGGGTTCTGCTTTGATTTGGAAAAGCATTGAATCTGGAAGGTACTCCCAGCTCAGAAACAAAGTGAGAGTTTGCACGGGCTTACCCCACTGCGAAGCTGCTGGCTGACAGCTTCTCTCTGAGAAGAGGGGAGAAGAATGGCTTTCTGGATGCTTCTGGTAGTCTTAAGGCGGCTCTGACACTGTCTTAGGTGCCTGGTGACCTGGTTTCTGAACACAAAGGGCCTGGTGGGAGTGCAATATAAAATGATGGGGAAGCAGACGGTTTGAACAACTGGCATTCATTTTTATAGTGTTATACAGTTATGCATAATTTCATAGTTTCCGAGGTTAAATGTTACTTCAAAGCATAAAATACAAACAGCAGTCTCGGTGGTGCTGTCCCTCGGTGAGTCAGCTCCAGGGGCAACAGCCTCCTTTATTTCCTTTACCCATTCTTAAAATGTTTAACTGCATACTGAAAAGGGCTATTGATCTTGATCTAGTTTTCATTTTAGACATTCTTCATTGTCACCAAAAAAGATGAAGATTTATCTCTCTTACATACAACCTTCCTGCTTCCCAGACCACACACACACACACACACACACACCCACACACACACACGCACGCTTCCATTGGCACACTGAACCATCAGCTGTATGACAGTAGAGAGTGGAGAGTGGGTTTCAAAGCACAGTTGGTTGGGTATGTGGATCTAACGTTCTGTAGCATGACAAAACAATGCAGTCATTAATTATGCATTTCAACAGATTACAATGTGCGTGTGCTTGTGTGTGTGTGTGTGTGTGTGTGTGTGTGTGTGTGTGTGTGTGCACCTGAGCACGTGCATGCATGCAGGTGTGCAGTGCACCTGTGTCTGTCTGCCTGTGGAAGCCAGAGGTCAATGCCTGAAGTCTTCCTCAGTCGCCCTCCACCTTATTTTGGCACAGGGTCTCACACCGAGCCCAGAGCTTGCTGTTCAGGCTAGCTTGGCTACACAGTAAGTCCTAGGGGGCCTCTTGTCTCTACCACCAGGTCCAGCACTGGGATTATAGGCATCTACTCTCACGTCTGACTTTCTTTTTCTTTTTTTTTTTTTTTTTTTTTTTTTTGGTTTTTCGAGACAGGGTTTCTCTGTGTAGCCTTAGCCATCCTGGACTCACTTTGTAGACCAGGCTGGCCTCGAACTCACAGCGATCCGCCTGCCTCTGCCTCCCGAGTGCTGGGATTAAAGGCATGCGCCACCACTCCCGGCCTGACTTTCTTTTTCAAGTGAGTGCCTGGGATCCACTCAAGCCCTTGTACTTACACAAGTACTTTATGGACTAGGCCAGCTCCCAAGCCCCAAATTAAAACATTTCAAAATTAAAAATAGAAAAAAAAGTAAAATATTCAGTATACATTGTGCTAAAATTAACCATGCCCAAATACATATAATTAGTCCATATCAGCCAAAAAGTAATGCCAAATAAATAAAAACCAGTATTTAGTACTTATTTTGTTTCTAGGTAAATACTACTCCAAGCTAAATCCAGACTCATTTCCGTCCCCATCCCTATCCCATCCCCACATTAAGGATTGCCTTTATGCGACTAGAGAAAGGGCTCAGTGGTTAAGATCACTTACTGCTCTTCCAGAAGACCAGAGTTCAGTCCCCAGCACCCATGCCAGGCAGCTCACAATCTCCTGTAACCCCAGCTCCAGGACATCTGACCTCTAAGGACACCCATACCCACAGGGCACACACAGAGAGGCACACCACACGAGGAAAGATGAAAAATAAAAATGAACCTTAAGTTTTAAAAACTGCCTTTATTGGTCTGCTTTATTCTCCATGTACCCCACCAGTCATTTCTCCCCATGCCACCGCCCCCAAGACCCAGCCCCCAGTGGGATGCTTTTATTTTTTTCTTACAGACACCCCTCTCTTCCTAGATGTTTTATTTACTATTTGTTGCTTTCGTAAGACACCATTCAAGGCAGCTTACAGAAGTACAGAAGGGTTACGTTGGCTCTACAGTTCGAGGGCTTGTAGTCCATCAGGTAGAGGTGCATGGCAACAAGAAACAAGCACGGCTGCAGGAGGTTGACCCTCACATCCTCAGCCACAAGAGGGCAGGCTCAAAGCCCGCCCCAAACAGCGCCACCATCTGGGGACCCAATGCTCGAATGCCCAAGGCTACACACATTTCTTCTCTTTTCTTTTATACAGTTTTTTATTAAATATTTTTACATATACATTTATATTATTACACATACATACAATAAACTACCTACAGCAAGAAGAACCATGAAACAATCAGGAATTATATATATATGTGTGCGTGCGTGTGTGTGTGTGTGTTACATTCATAGTTTTAGCTATTTGTATTTGGCACCCTTGAAGAAAACATCTTTCCTATCTTGGTTAAGTCTAAAATTCTAAATGTAAATCAATATCTATCATATCTCTTATTCGCACTGCTGTACCAGCTGTCAGCCTCTTGCTCTTATCTGGACCTGCTATGCTTCCCTTCAGCTTTATTCTGGAGAATTTTATGCCTCTCCCACATTCCTTTTGGTCCTGTTTTTCTCTACCTTGGTCTACTCATTTTGGAGTTGCTGTTCACTAGGGCCCCCAAGGAAAAAGGGTGTATAAGGCTAAACCATCAGGTCCCAAAACAACTTCTGTTTTCACAAGGTGCCAAGCTCAGCCCGGCATGGGACTCAAGACTGGAAAGCATTTCCCTCACTTTAAAGACACTGTTCTCTCTCTCTCTCTCTCTCTCTCTCTCTCTCTCTCTCTCTCTCTCTCTCTCTCTCTCTCTCTCTTTCTCTCTCTCTCTCTCTCTCCCCCCCACCCCCTGTGTGTGTGTGTGTGTGTGTGTGTGTGTGTGTGTGTGTGTCTCCCTGCTTCTGTGCTGGGTCAGTCCTCACTGCACCCAGCTCATGTCTGTGTTCTATATTCAGACAACTCAAGATTAAGTACCTGGCTGTGGGTCACATTTCTCCACAACACCTTCTGACCAGTGATTTATGCGCTTGGCACTGAAAATCTCTTTAGTGCTTAATTGATAACGTGCTCTCCTTCTCTGGTCTTTCCCACTGAAACTCCTGCAGTGTGCCATTTGACCTTTCTTATTTTCCATTACTTTGACTTTTTGTTTTACTCCTGGGAGATTCCCACAAATCGGTGTTCACAATCCCCTGTGGGACACAACTGTTATTAGTTTTCAAGAGTGGCTTCTTATTCAGCCCCACCCCTTTCTTTAAATGGCACCTTTCTCTTCTAAAAACAAAAACAAAAGAAAACAAATAAATAAAAAAGAAAAGCCTGGGCCTTAAGCTGGGCATAGTAAGCAGGTGGATCTCTGTGAGCAGTCTGATCTACACAGTCAGGGCTACATAGTGAGACCCTCTCAAAACACCAACAGAAAAACAGACTAGGCGGGGTTGGCACATGCCTTTAATTTCAGCACTCAGGCAGATGGAGCTCTGTGAGTCCAGCCTAGTCTACAGAGTGAGTTCCAGGACAGCCAGGGCTACACAGAGAAACCCTGTCTCAAAAAACAAAAGACAAACAAACAAAAACAAAGAAAGAGAAAAAAGAAAGAAAAAACTGTCCCTTGATCTTTCTAAGGATCACTGTAATTATTTAGATGAGCTTTTCTGTATCTTACATTTCCTTCGCTTCCTGAATTCCTTTTTCTGTTTATTTTTGTTTGTTTTGGTATCTGACTTTAACATTGGAAGTTGTGTAATATGGCTTGAAAAAAATAGAAAAGCTGGAGGGGACACACACAGCCAAATATAAAAAGCCTCTCTTCAGGAAGAAAATAAAAAGTATATAAGCTCCCCTTTAAGGAAACAAAAATATGGTCTTTTTTTTTTTTTTTAACTCAGTAAAATGCTTTGCTAGGTAAATTCATTATTATTATGTTAAAAACCTCAAATCAGATTGCATTTTGCTGTGTACTGTACTTTCTGGACTATAGTTTAGAAGCTCCTGGTACCCCAAGAATAATAAAGGAATTAGTTTGCATTAAATCTTGTTTTTACTATAAAAATTGCATAGCAGTACTTCCGTTTGTGAAACTGATAGCAGTTTATTGAAAGGAAAGAGCCTTTTCCTGCTCTTAGAGTTTAACCCGGTCGCTAGGTCCCTGACAATCAAAGCCACCCAGAGCCAGTGGATCCCGAGTTCCTTGTCTCACACCCAAGGAGAAAAATGAAACTCAGGAGTAAGCCCAGTGAATATAGGTTTACTCAGAAAAAGTGAGAAATAACTTGTCATGTTTAGTTTCAAGGTGACACAAACCTAGAGTGACCAGGAAGAGGTCCTCTCAACTGAAGGATTGCCTCTATCAGATTGGCTTGTGGGAAGTTTTCTTAATTGCTATTTGATGTAAGAGGGCTCAGCCTGCTATGGCTGAATCCATTCCTAAGCCGATCGGTCTGGGCTGAATAAGTGTGTGTGTGTGTGTGTGTGTGTGTGTGTGTGTGTATGCAAATATATATGATATGGCTGGAGAGATAGCTCAGCAGTTAAATGCACTTGTTGCTCTTGCAGAAAACCCTGGTTCAATTCCCAGCACCCACATGGCAGCTCACAACCATCTGTAACTCCAGTCCTGGTGGATCTGATGCCCTCTTGTGGGCTCAGTGGGCACCAGACACACAGTGGCACTCAAATACATGCAGACAAAACACACATATACATAGGATAATTTTGAAAACATTTAAAAACCTGATGTCCAGTATTACATTCAATATAAACCCACAGCTGTGAATAATCTTAATGGTTTCTCATAAGAATGTGGAATTTAGAGCCAGGTACGGTGGCGCACGCCTTTAATCCCAGCACTCGGGAGGCAGAGGCAGGCGGATCGCTGTGAGTTCGAGGCCAGCCTGGTCTACAAAGCGAGTCCAGGACAGCCAAGGCTACACAAAGAAACTCTGTCTCGAAACACCAAAAAAAAAAGGAATGTGGAATTTAGAACTCAGTACATACTCCTGACATCTATGAATTCTACTTGCTCATTTGTGCTGAAGCAGGGTAATGGCTGTGTTAAACTTGAACATTTTGGTAAAGCGAAGTTTGGTTTGCTGCTTTGTTATGCTTTTCTCCCATGCTGGAGGCCCCAGGCTGTCTCGGGTGCTGAGTGGGGCTGCTCTAAGCACGGGGACAGGGCACAGGTCCTGCTGGACTCCTATACAGCCTGACCAGTCCTGATGCCTGCTTGGTTTGCCTGAATCCAGATTTCAGTAGCTACAGATCCTTTTCTCTTCAGCTGGCCAGTTTTCCACAAAGAAATCCTACAACACCTCTCTTAGACAGTAGCAGCCAGGCTCCTCCACGTAAAGATGGGAGGGAACCAGGGCCACAAAGCTGTCTTTGACCTGGCACAAGTTGTGGCAGGTACACAGGCGAGTAAGACCGCAGCCCTCCACAGCTCGTCTGCATCATCACGCAGGTTCTTCTTTGAGAGCTGTCTGACGCAAATTATGGCGTCCAGGAATGCTTGGCAGTGTGTGGTCCTCCACCCTCTCTATTGCGCATGCGCCCTGGATGCCAGCTCTATCTGTCCTGTTTCTCCAAAGGACAAACTTCCTGTCTCTTCCACCCACAAAGAGGAGAGGTGGGCTCTGCTGCTCCTGACCCACCCTTGCTCTTCTTGGCCCCTTGACTTCATTGCCTGCTGAGGAAGCTGGCGTCCACCTCCATTCCTCAGTTCTTAATGGCCAGTTCCCTCTCTCTCCACTCCATCTTCTAAGCCATATTGATGTCTCCTGCTTGGTCCTTGGGAGTTTACACCTTTCTTATTTTTTAAAATTTCTCAGACGGAGTTTGAGGAAGAAGGAGAAAGAGGTACACGTTCAATGCACTCTGCTCAAAGCAGCCTGCTAGTTTCTCTTTTGTGAAGACTAGCGATGAGGCTCGTGCTGGGCTCTAGTCCCTTTCAAGAGCCTTGCAGAGCACTCCTCCGTCCACTCTGCTCCATTTACTTACCCAGTGTTTCTTTAGTGCCCCACCCTGTTCTCACGGCCTTTGGAAAACTTGTAAACAGAGTCAGAGTCTCTCAAGAAGCAAGATAAAGCTTCTAATCAACAGATCCCAGAACCCAAATCTGGGTTTTAAAATCAAGTCGAGAATCCTTTCTGTAAGAAAAATCATAGTCTGCTGCAAGCCATGACCCCAGTCTCTCTCCCCTCTCTTCCTACTAGAGCTTTAGCCCCACCTACAAAGATAAACGCTGCTTTCCTCTGAAACGTGACAACAGTCTCTAGCCATCCCTTTGTCCAGAGCAAAAGATACGGCGTCATTCTGTGGCACGCAAAGGAGAAGAAGGTGAGTGCGGGTTAGACGACAGAGTGGTGTTCTGTTCTGCACTGATCTCTGGCTGTGCAGTCTCTTGAAAGCTTCACATCCTGGGAGGAAAAGGCAATGCCCTGGAAAGGCTGGGGACTGAGATTTGCTCTGTTTTCTATTTGGAAAGAGAGCAAACTCCTTCCCCAGAGGCCCTCGGAGTTGGGCAGCAGAAAGACGGTGGGTCACTTGCTGGAGGAGGAAGGAAGGTGGAGGGAAGGAGGAGAGACGGATCCCTGTGCAATGGTAGACTTTGCACAAAGCTAAGAAGGGTCAATTAAGCCTGAAGACACCTCACTTGCAAGGACCCTCCTGAGTTTCCAGAGACTCCAAAATGATTGGTTTTACACTTATAAAATTTGGAAATGAAAAAAAAAAATTGGAAGTGTAAATACATTATCCACAGTGCGTTCTTGTTTCATTCTGACGTTCCTAGGTCACACTTCTTCAAGTTGAATAGATTGGAAAGGCTGTAGGCATTTTTAGCCTCTGGCTAGATAGAAACTGAGTTAGAAAACATTTATTTATATGACGTACAGTAATTTCTGTCAAGCTAAAATCATTCCTGGTGGTGCCTCTGTATGTAAGTCATTACATAACAAACTGTAACCTAATTTTGTTTGTTATCCAAAAGCTAACTCAGGGGTCCACTGAGTCCTGGTGGCAGCTTCGGTTGGTCACAGGTGGCCTCTGGTTTGAATATGGCAAAATACCAAGTGAAAACAAATAAGCTGTTTTTTGTTTTAGTTTTTTTTTTTTTTACATTACTTCTCTTTCTGTGCATTCAGTGTAATCTGAATATATTATAGACCCAGAATTCTGACCTTGAGGTCCAGCTAAGTATAGAACCAGGAACAAATACTGCCTAAGATCTTTAAATTGACCTGAGTGGTGGTGGCACAAGCTACCAGTCTCAGCACTCAGGAGGCAGAAGCAGGCGTATCTCTGTGAGAGTTCGAGGCCAGCTTGGTCTACAGAGCAAGTTCTAGGACAGCCAAGGATACACAGAGAAACCCTGTCTCCAAACAAACAAAGATCTCTAAACTGGTTATGATTTTTGTCTTTTGACACTCTGTCACAGTAGCCTCCCTCCCCCTCCCTTCAGCATATGAATGACTTCTAGGCCGGTCTTTATTGGCTACAGCCTATGAAGCCAGCACAATGTGAATACGACCTTCCACGCCCAGCACCAGAAGTGGATGGGACATGTGAGAGAAACGAAGCTCAAAGCTGTCCTGAGTCAGAAGCCAGTTTGTGAAAAGTCTTTTCATCCACCATGACTGTAAAAGCAAAGTGTGTCCTGCCAAGATCATCTCTGGTCAGGCACACAGTGTACACAGGTGAGCAGAGCACACCTTTTCTCCCCTAGGGCTGACAGAGCACAATGTTCTGGATCTTCTTGAATTTGTAATCAAACTGTAAAGCTACAGGTTTAAAAGCAATAGTACATAAATGTTTTATCATCTTGTAGAAAAGACTGCACTAGTTAGCAATTCTTTTTATCTCTTAAGTAGAAAATGACATTGTTGGCATATGAAGTGATGATCAAAGCCTATACATCCCAAAACAAATGGGAACATACCACAAATGTGTGCCAATTTAAAAATGTTAATTTCTTGATTTTATGATGTTTGATTTAAAAATTTTTAAGTCAATATGACATGTTCTCTCATCCCAAAAAGTGTTCACTTTTGCACCTAAGTTTTTATTTGTAATACGGTGCTTGGGTTCTGTTTTTAAAGATTTATTTATTTTCATTTCTACATATATAGGTGTTTTGCCTGCATGTGTATCTGTGCATCATGTGGGTGCAATGATGCCTGAGAAGGACTTAGAACTGCAGTTACTGACTATTGCCACCTGCCACATGGGTGCTGAGAACCAAAATAAGTCCTTGGGGACGGCAACAAGTGTTCTAATCCCTGAGTCATCTCGACAGTCCTGTGTTGATTTTCTTTCTTCCTTCCTTTCTTTCTTTCTTTCTTTCTTTCTTTCTTTCTTTCTGTTTTTCGAGACAGGGTTTCTCTGTGTAACCTTGGCTGTCCTGGACTTTCTCTGTAGACCATGCTGGCCTTGAACTCACAGCAATCCACCTGCCTCTGCCTCCCGAGTGCTGGGATTAAAGGCGTGCACCACCATGCCTGTCCTGTGTTATTTTTCTTACAGAGGCCTCCAAACTTAAACTTGGCAAAATCTAGACCTGTTTCTGGCCCAGGTATTGGCCACAGCTGTATGCCAACAGCCAATCCTGGCCTTCAGTACTCCACCTGGTCCCTAGCCCGCTCCTTCTCAAGGCCCCTCCCCACCCTAGTCCTCATCTACCGGCCCTGGAAACCATCATCATCTAAAGGAAAGTTAATTCTTGGGCACATGGGCTAGTGAGACATCCAATAGCTTGGTGGACCCCTAGGTGTTTTCCCTCCAAAAAGCTCTGTGTGGCAGTGAAGGTGCCATTGTATTAACACTGCTTGCTAATGGGCTGGCTGAAGCCATGGCACCAGCAACACTTGAGGCTGAGTCTCCTGTAGTCATTTAAATAGGGACCAGAATCTTCAAGATGCCTCAGTGGATAAAAGCACTAATGATGAGCTGTACAAGATCCCTGGGAACCATGCAGAAGTAGAAGAAGGGAACCAAGTGTCTTCTCTCACATGCATACAGAGAAGACAGTAGATGCTAAAAACAATCAGACAAGCCAGACAGTGGTGATACACACCTTTGACCTAGCACTTGGGAGGCGGAGGCAAACAGATCTCTGTGAGTTCAAGGCCAGCCTGGTCTACAGAGTGAGTACAGCCAAGGCTACACAGAGAATCCTTGTCTCAAAAACAAAAAAAAAACAGGACCAGCAAGAGTGGTCTGAGGTGGATTGGAACCCCAGGTGTACCGTAGGGGCAGATGGCTGCATATCTCAGTCTTCCTGTTGTGACAGGCCTGATGCCTGCCTAATGGCAGCTCACATGAGTGTGGATAGAGCCAGCCCGTGCAGCACCTGTATTGCCCCTGTGTCCTCTCAGTTAAGCCACGCAATTTACCACACCACAAGCTGTCCTCCCTCGCCCTCACTACTGGTCCCTCCGACCTAAGGGGGCCACATTGTTCCCAGTCTCAGGGAGGAGTGTGCAGTTATTCCACATATGCAAAAAGACATCAGAGGAAGCTATGGAGCCCAGGACTGTCCCCTTCACAGTTCTCCCGGCCAAGCCTAAAAGGACACTGACCCCATGTGGCCACATGTAGAGGTGCAACAAGGAGAGAAAGGGGGGGGGGGGAAGGCCTCAAATAGAGTTTTTCCCCCTTTACCAAAGCCAAGTGGCCCCTTCAATTCTTCCTAACCAGCCCAGCTGTGTTCCTAGTCATGGCACAGGAGCCCTGGGGAGAGACCCACCCTCCTCAGGGCCTGCTGACTCCTTCTCTGGTGACACGTCCCCACCAACCCTTTCAAGCCTGAGCTGGTCTGGGGCAGTGATTTGGCAGGGCTCCTGAGCTTGTCTAGGTGGGCAGCTTTGAGATGAGTTTGAAGGACACAATAGATTTTGACAGGCTGAAGGGGGACAGTGTCTGTTTCTCACTCATGTTCAGGCCTTCGTGAGCGCCATGTCCCAAACTTAGAGATTGTTCTACTAGTAACATGGAACAGGCACGTGTAGGTGTTGGCTGGGCCTGCGCGGGGGGTAGGATGATAGCGCACAGGAGGGCAGAGAAGACAGCCGCTTCGCAACAAGGGTTCCACCTGGCGGAGCACTGAATTAAATGTTCTAGAGGTGTGAGTCTCCAGCCCCAATCCTGTGCTCTTTCCCTGACCACAAGAGGCCTACAAGGAAGCTGCTGTGAGTTCTACAATCGGGACTAGGAGTCTGGTGAGAAACAAGCAACTGTCTCCTGTCCGACTCCATTTAATTCCTAGCACATTTTTGTCCGCTCCCATTCTAGGCGTTCTGTTTTCTCCAACACTGTGATTAAGCTTCGATAAAAAGATGCCATGCCAGGGACCGATGTGGAAAGCTGGGCTCGTGACGTTCTACTAGCTGTGTCTCACATCACAGCCACTTGAGATATAAGAAGCCAAGCTGGGGCTTGAACAATGCAATGAAAATACACACGGGGCCATGCCATTGTCCCCAGTCTGTCCGTCCGCCTGGCTTGGCAAGCCACAGCATCCAGCCAGCTCCAGGACTGCTCCTATCTTGCCTACCTCAATTCCCAACACACACACATCCTATGCAGCAGAGCCACTGCCTCTGCAAATGAGACCAGACACACACACACACACACACACACACACACACACACACACACACACACCTGCCACCCCTGCTTAAAACTTTCTCCATGACTCGGTGCAATGGCACAAGTCTGTAATCCCAACACTCAGGAGGCAGAGGCAGGTGGATCTCTGTAGCTCAAGGCCAACCTAGTCTACAAAGCAAATCCATGGCAGCCAAAGGCTACACAGAGAACTCCTGTCTGGAAACAAACAAGCAAACAAACAAACACAAAAACAAAACAACCTTTCTCTGGCACCAAAATAAAAACAGCACAATTGTTTTCACCTGAGGCTTCTTGAGAATTTGCTTGGCTTTTGTTTGTTTGTTTGTTTTTATTGAGACAAGGTCTCGTGTAGCCCAGGCAAACCTTGAACTGTCAATTCTCCTGCTTCAGCCTCTGGAATACTGGGATTATGTTAGAACACCGGGCTGAATCTTTAGTCAGGTCCCGAAACTTAAAGAGGGCCACACCTCCCTGCAGCTCGCACTGGGGCAGAGTTAAGAAACAAACTATGCTGTGACTTGACAGCTCCTAATTTATAATTCCTGGCTCTTCCACACACTTTGCCATGTATGTTATGTTGGACTAAATCATGTGATGTGAGGCTTCTTGCCACTGCTAAAAGGCCATATTTTGTTTGTTTGTTTCATTCTTGGAGTTGATGCAGAGAAATCTCCTCAGGGGGCTTACTCAGGAAAATAATCTAAAGGCTGCTATCTGAGGAGGCTCTGCCTCTCCCCAACCCCACCCACCATCCTTCTCAGTGACGACTACCTCTATCTCTCGCTCTCTCCCTGTCTCTTTCATTCTTATTCTTTTTTAAAGATCTATTTCTATTACCTTTAATTATGTGTGTGCGTACGTGCATGGGGCCCTTGGAGGCCTGAGGTGTCAGTCCCACCAGGAGCTGGAGTTACAGGCTGGGCCTGGGAATAGAAGTCAGGTTCTCTGTAAGAGCCATGCATGCTCTTAGCCCCTGAGCATCTCGCCCATCTCCTCCTCGGGTTTCTCTGTGTAGACCAGGCTGGTAAAACAAGCAGAAATAAAGGAAATGCCATGATGTCTGGGATTTGTTTTTTCAAACTGGAGAAAGAGTGTGGGCAAGAGAAATGAAACACGAATGGCAAAATCCTGGTCATTATCGAAGCTGGGATAATGTTCACTAAAGCTCTCTGTACTAAGTAGCCCTCAATATTTGCATATGCATGGACATTCCAAAAAAAAACACCTGTTTAAAAGTTTTGGGTCAGGTGACTCATCTGTGCCCCTTGGGTGCCTGCCCCCTGGAGTCCCCTTGTCCAAACTCCAGCCTTTATAGGCCTGGCTTTTATCAAATTGTTGCAAGGAAGAGCTCACCAGCCTCTAGCACAGTGCTTGGCAAAAAGAAAATTCTAATCATACTTTTTTAATTGAAGAAAAATCCCACTAAGCCATGGCCCTGAGGCAGTGGGGGTCTGTGTATTCCCATGTTAACACCAAAGGCCAGGAGGACACCTGGTCTGGCCTGCTGCCTGGGGCCATGTTAATTTCTGAGGGCTGTGCAGAGCTGGTCCCGCCCCTCACCCCCTGTGGTACTCAGGAGAGCTGGCCCCAGGTTCTCCTGCACTTCAGTGGCCAGGGTATGGGGAAGATAGCCCGACCCCTCGCCTGGGCAGCATAGTAGAGCTTGACCTGGTGGTGTGGGTGCCTAAGAGCTGGCGCTGGAGGAATGGGTGCGGAAGAGCTGGTGAGCTGACCAACTCAGCTACCGCCCATGCCTAGATCCAGGGCTTTGAGTTGGCCCACCACGACATCTACGTCATCTATGAACTGCTAGAGTGTGTGAAGGGGCCGGTCCTGCAGAACCAAAGCTGCAGGATCTCCAGGACACAGGGCAACACCAGGATATCTGAGAGGAGTCCTGCTGAGGATACAGTGTTGCTGTTGTAGCAGAAGCCAAGGCCTGGAACCAGACAAATGACTCATTGCAATGAACATTTATAAGTAAAACTGTTTGGGCAAAAAGGTATACTGTGTGACACACCATAACACACTATGGGTTCCACAGCTAGATTTTGTTTGTTTGTTTTCTTTGGTGGGGGGGAAGGTTGCAAGAGGGAAGGGTGGCTATGGAAGGATGGGGAGATGGATGTGATTGGGGTGCATGATATGAAATTCACAAATAATCAGTAAAAAGTTTTTTTTTTAATCTCACTAAGCCATTTTTGTTGGCAGAAAAGCAAATAAAACAAAACATATTGTCTTGACTGGCATATGGCTCCAGGAATCCTCAGCAAAGGTCACTGGGTTTCAATAAAGACTCTGGCTCTTGAAAAAGCGCCAATGGCTAATAGGAAAGCAAATTTAGACACTGGGTCTCTGGGTAGGGAGAAGGGGGACTGGGCACGTGATTCAAAGATGTTAAAACATGAAGCAGAGGCTGGATCATTCAATTACCCAATTGATATCATTTCAGTGTCTGTGTGGGATTTGTCTGCCATATTGAAGATGCCTTTTTTCCAAAGAAGCTATTAATATGAGCATGGGGAGTGGAAGCGTGTGCTTGCTGGCCAAGTGAAAGAGACAGCGGTGGGTGTTGAAGATCCCCACAAAGAAGGACGAGAAAAGAGGGCGGTAGAGAAAATGGCAGGAGCTCTGGCCTTCATCCCAGTGAGGCTTAAGGGTAAGTCCTTCTTTTTCTTTTTGTTTTATTTTTATTACTTTTATTTTTTGTGTGTGCTTATGTTCTGCCTGCATGTTAGTGATGCCTGAAGACTCCAGAAAAGGGCATCAGAAGAAGCTCTGGGTCTGGAGTCACAGAAGGTTGTGAGCAGCCATGTGGGTGCTGGGAATCGAAGCCAGATCCTCCTGAAGATCCTAATCAATGAGCCATCTCTCCAGGTAAATTCTTAATTCAAACTGGAGTCAACCCAAGTGTCCGATTAAATATTACATATATGAAGACATACAATGTAAAACCTTCCATTCTGCAATACAAAAGGCACTACACTGTAGCAGCACACAGCCGCGTTGATCTATTAGTTCTAAGATGGGGAGCCCTTGGCATTGGCCCGGAGCCAAAAGAGTGCACATAGGAGGTTCTCAGGGCCACTGGAATTGTTCTTGTTTGCCTGAACTGACATTTACAGGAATCCATGTCTACAAAACGCATCATGCACACCAGAAGGTTAATTTTCCTATATGTAATATATGTATGTTTTAAAGATTTATTTATTTATTATGTATAGTGTTCTGCCTGCATGTGTGCCTGCCCACCAGAAGAGGACGCCAGAACTCATAGATGGTTGTGAACCACCATGTGGTTGCTGGGAATTGAACTCTGAACCTCTGGAAGAGCAGTCAGTGCTCTTAACCGCTAAGCCATCTCTCCAGCCTCCTATGTAATATATTTTGATCTTTAGTATTTCTATACTATTTGAAACAATTTTTTTGTAGAAACCTCATATATCCCAAGCTCATCTCATCCTATGTAGCTGAGGATGACCTTGAACTTTTGACTTCTGATCCACCTGCCTCTACTTCCCAAGTGCTGGGATTACAGGAGTATGCCCACACCAATGGCCAGAAGTCTGTCCAGCCGTTTCTTGGTTCCCTTCACAGAGATGATGTACAAATTTTTGGCTTCTGTATTGTCAGCACAGCGGATCACAACTCCTACCAAAAGACCCAGGGAAGTATGGGATTTCACTCCAGAAGACCCAGCATGCCCTCTCTTCAACATCCTGCATGCCTGGAAAGAGTCAGAAAGGACTTGAGGACAAGGGACCCTGGGATATGACTTCTAGACTTTGTATCCTTAATGATGCCCTGGGTAGGCTTGCCAGAACTAGCCTATGAAAATTGCAGAGAATATTCCTGTTTAAAAGTACCACGCTTGTCTGAAATTCAAGTAGCCCACTATGAGCACACCACTGCCCTGTGAGCTCTGAGAACAGGGATGCAGGGCTTGAGGCCTGCTGTCTGCAGGTGCTCAATAGACCCAGAAGGACTGGCAGAGTGAGGGGCTCTCTGGTACTGCAGTGTGGATGGCACACCCTACACACGCCGGGCCTATGAGAGGATTCTGTCATCTGCTACGGCCCCTATCAGGGCCAGTAAGATGGCTCCATGGGCATAATGCTAGTTGTCCCAGCATGAGGGCCTGAGTTCAGACCTCCAACACCCATGTAAAAAGCTTAGCATGGGAGCAGAGACAGGCAGATACCAGGACTCACTGGCCTGCCTGACCTATGGCCTGTACACGTGCACACATGGGCACATGTCCCCCTCATACATAGCAAAAACAGAAAGATGCCGTGTGGTGAAATATAGAGTAATACGGAAGCTGGCATTTTCTCAGTCATATGTGCAGGACATAGATGAAAGTGTCTTTGGAGAACATGTCCCTGTCTCTAAGAAAGTACCCCTCCCGGATGCCCTACCTGCCCCATTCCTACCTGGCAGGCTCTCCAAACCTGTCCTCTGTTGGAACCATACAGCAGGCACAAATGGCTGGCCCGTAGGTGTTTGTTCCGTGAGCAGTGAGTGGCATGAAACCAGTCATAGTGAAACCCGGAACCCGTGTCTCTTGCTCACTCCTGAGGGACTGGGGTCCTGGAAAGTTGGCACCAGCTCAGAAATGAGTTGCAAATGTCTCAGGAGCAGCAACAGAGACTCAGGATCAGTGAGCTCCTATCTCAGCACCCCCTACCCCCACCCCTCTCCCCCACCCCTCCCCTCTCCCCCATCCCCCCACCCTGCAGTGGATGCTGGGTTCAGACTCACATTGCTCTCCAGAGGGTGAGCAAGCCCTCAGGGCCCCACCTCTTCCAGGATTGTAGATGGAGCCCTGGAGGGCACCATGTACCACTGTTCCGCAAATTCCATGAATAAACTCAGTCTCCACTCCAGTTCCTGAAAGGAACACTACCCTGGACTGCCCTGGTCCCTGCTGCTCTCACCCCCAAAGACCTTCTTTGAGCTCTGACAAGGACAAGAAAGGCTCTGTATGCAATGTTTGGCTTGTGGGTGGAGTTTTTTTTTTCCACAACTGTAAACTATCGCCTGTTGAAAAGTTTGCATTTACTTGTGAATTGCCTGTCTGTGTTTGTGAGTGGAGGAGGGTGAAGACTTAAAGGGTCAAATTTGTTTTCAGTTTCTGTGTAAGTTTCTCCAGTGCTTAACATCTCATTGAGTCTCCCATATTTATTTCTGCGCCATTACGTCATTGTTTGGCGCCTTTTATAACCCGAGGTGTAGAGAGCTGCCTCCCCTTCCTGTAACAAACTGGAGTCAGAGGGTAAGGCAGCAAGGAACACCCAGCAGACGTTAGAACATGCTCCTGGATGAGGCCAGCTGAGCTCTGAGGAGGAACACAGAAGCACTGTGTGGTGTAACTGTGACAAAAACAAACCCAAGGCAGAAACTCACTTCTACACACTCTTTCCTTGTAAGCAGGAGAAACCTGTAAAGCTTTATCTCACAGATCAAAAACAAATTTGATGTTAAAATTCAACAAAGAGAAGAGAGAGGGCCGGCAAGATGGCTCAGTGGGGAAAAGAGAGGGCCGGCAAGATGGCTCAGTGGGGAAAAGAGAGGGCCGGCAAGATGGCTCAGTGGGGAAAAGGCACTGCCTCAAGCCTGAGGGTCTGAGTTCGGTCCCCAAATCCACTCAAAAGTGAAGAGAGAACAAAGTCCACAAAATTGTCCTCTGACCTCCAGACATGTGTTGTCATGGCACATATGTGTACACACACACACACACACACACACACACACACACACACACACACACACACACTGAAATGCTGGACACATTGAAGATAATTAGCATTGCATTCCCTCGGGTCCACTGCTGCTTAGCAGGCCTTTCGGGTGCTCTGCCCTTGACAGCTGGGTGGGGAATCAAGACAGATAATTCCAGTTGCTTATGAATTCTTTGGAAGCCCTTGGGAGTGAATTGTGCTCTATGTGACAAGCTGCCTCTGTGTTACTCCTGGCAGGGTCCTGGGAGGGCACCTCCGTCTCTAGGCAGGCCTACCCATGACCTTTATAAAATTCTCAACAGCAAGCAAGTGCAATCAACCTAAATGTCCAACAAGAAGGCACATGTTAAATAAATCCCATCATAGCCTCAGCAGAAGCTAGCAAAGACCTTTTAAAATGTGGAGGCAATTTAAGAAAACATCATAATAAACTAGGCCTGGTAGGGCACACTTGTAACCCCAGGATTTTAGAGCCTGTGGTTAAAGGATATGAATTTGAGGCCAGCATGGGCTACCCAGTAAAGACTATCCAGAGAGAGAGAGAGAGAGAGAGAGAGAGAGAGAG
Organism: Acomys russatus; assembly: GCF_903995435.1. Lineage (NCBI taxonomy): Eukaryota > Metazoa > Chordata > Mammalia > Rodentia > Muridae > Acomys > Acomys russatus. The sequence goes on along the minus strand of NC_067142.1, from coordinate 53,167,546 downwards.
AGAGAGAGAGAGAGAGAGAGAGATCACAAAAGAATATGTATGACTGATATTCTGTTAAATTAAAAAATCAAAAGTAGACTTTTAGAACTGGAGGTATTAGTCAGTGGTAGAACACTTCCCTAGCATGTAGCCTTAGAGCCTATCCCTGGCACTGCAAAATAAAAATAAACAGTAAGTTTCAAAAGAATGCATACAGCAGTCCTGGGGAAGCCCGCAGAATAAACACCTGTGTACCCTTGGCTCTTCTCCAAGGCTCACACAGATAATCAAATGAGCCTTTGTTTCTTTCTTGCTTGTTTTGTGACTGTAGCCCAGGGTGGCCTCAATCCTTTTGCCTTGGCTCCCCACATGCTGGGATTAGAAACATGTGCCAACTATTTCCAGCATCAAAGGATATTTGTAAAAGTATACACCTGCAAAAAATGGATAAAATGTTTGGGGTTTTTTGTTGTTGTTTGTTTGTTTTGTTTTGATTTTAAATCTTCTTGGTGCCAGGTATAGTGGCACACACCTGTAATCTCTGCACTTGAGAGGTAGAGTCAGGAAGATCAGGAGATTAAAGGCAGCCTGGTCTACACATGACCATGTCTCAAAGCAAACTAAACAAGACAAAAAAGTTAAAATGTGGGTGTGCATGGGTGAAAGAGCCACCCAGAAAGCCCCAGCATGCCGCTGGAGGCAGACCGCAGGTGAGGGCCATGCAGAGACATAGAGGATGGCAGAGAGCCCCTGTAGGCCTGTCAGAAAGTGCCAAGAAAAAGCCTGCTTAAAAAGGTGAAATTGGCCAGGCGTGATGGCACACTCCTGTAATCCCAGCACTTGGGAGGCAGAGGCAGGTGGATCTCTGTGAGTTCGAGGCCAGCCTGGTCTACAAAGCAAACCCAGAACAGGCCCCGGCTCTGCTATGCAAAGAAACAAAAAACAAAACAAAACAAAAAGACTCACGGGAGTATGAATTACAGAAAAATAATTTCTCAGATACTGGAAACTTTGGTTTGGGGATTCAAGAACACATTGATCTGAGCATCAAATACAACCCAAGCACTGGCATCTACGGCCTGGACTTCTGTGTGGTGCTGGGTAGGCCAGGTTTCAGCATCGCAGACAAGAAGGCAGGACAGCCTGCTTTGGGGCCGAGCACAGGATCAGCAAAGAGGAGGCGATGCGCTGGTTCCAACTGAATTACGATGGGATCATCCTTCCTGGCAAATAAATTTTATCCAAACAGCCAATAAAATGGCGAAATTGTTAGAATAAGTGATGTTTGAGTTTGCAAGAAGGAGCTGTAGTCAACTGGCTCCACCGATCAGATGGAAATGGTAATGACAGAAGCGCCACGAAAAACAACCAACAACTCCCTCTGAAACTAAATGAAAGCATATTAATTAAGCTTCAATTGAAAACTCCAGACCTTCCTCCCACCTGCCCAGGGCTGAGCTGCACTCGTTGGAGGAGGGCCCAGTCCTGACAGTCCTGGTTCACTGAGCAGCAGAGAAACCAAGGTGGTACACAGATGGTTGAGCATGCTGGAAATCTTAAATGTACTTAAAATCCACACTCCGGGATGCCAGAGAAGACCACCGATGAAGAAGTGACTCAGCAGAGGCATGAGGAGGACGGGCACTGGGGAAGTGACGGGACAAACCTGGCACTAGAGAACTGAGTGCGAGCTTGCTGGCTGTCACAAGCCCTCCAGAGCTAAAGATGGGTCTGCGGGTGGTGCCTCTCTAGCGCCCTCTACTGCCAAGACTTAACATGGTGTTACTTAGCATAGCCGATAACCAAGAGTGGGTCAGAAAATTCAAGAAGTTACATGTGTGCTGAGCATGTGCAGACTTTTTCTCGTCCTTATTCTATAAACAACAACTACTTACATATTAATTTTATGTATGTATGTGTGTCATATAATTGCATTGTATGACATAAAATACATGTGTAGGCCATTGAAATACGATGTCCTTTTATAAAAATAATTTGAACATCTGCAGCGTTTGGTGTTCACAGTCTGGCACATCAGGAACAGAGGGTCTTGCAATCGATTGCCTACAGACACCAAGTGATGACTCTACTTCTAAGGCCCAATATAATTTTTATTTTTTTTTTTATTTTTTCTCCCAATATCGTATTCATAGAGCAGGTAATACAGGGTAGAATTGGAGCTAAGGGGCTAAGAGTAAAAATAGGTGCAAGATCTTCTAGGTAAATAGAAAATGAGATAATAAGCATCATATCCTTGGCCCAGGCCTTGTCAAATAAATGAGTTCAGTTTGAGTCACTATACTGGGTGATGACTTGGCCAAGGTCTTTTCTCTTTCTGTCTTTTGGGGCAGCTGAATGGGATTCTTAATGAAGACAACTGCAGTTAACTGTTGGATTTTTCTGGATGACCACAAAAGTTTGACTGGGATGTACACCTGGCAATTGGTACTGTGCGAGGTCCGAAGGCTGGATGCCAGTGGGGAGGACGTCAGGTGAGACTGTCCATCAGCAGAGTATTGTGCTACTCCGGGAGATAGTTAGCGAGCCCAGATGAGTGGCAGCAATGGCATGTGGGGAGGAGCAAACTATGAGCCACTCCCAAAAAAGTCACCTGGTCCCCACCCATGCCCACCATCCTCAGCCATGGCAGGGAGTGACCCACCAGGCTTGAAAGGAGTTAGGCTGCAAAAGCCGATGACTTTCCCTTATAGAATGCCCTATTAGTTAGGGAACTTCCGCTGCATGTGCTAGAAACACACTAGCAACCGCCTAAACACTCAACATGAGTTAGGAGTTCTAGAATCAGTTTTTCAGTAGCTAAGAAGGACCCAGAAGACAAAAACATGGAGACAATGCATGTTCGTATGTTAGCAGTGTGTGTCTGAATTGGCATCTCCACTTTGCAAAACTGTCTCAATTCTCTAATGGTGAACAAAGGCATACCCAGAGACCCAACGTCTGAGTACGTCCTAGCATTCTTCATAGCAGAAATCGCTTACAGAAGCACCAGTTTTAATAGCTGAAATTATGAAACTACATGCCTGTCAAGAATCAACATGTATAAACTACAGCATGTTCTCCAAGTAAAATTGTGTTCCGTGGTGAGAATACGTGATCTATAGCGATAGAAAACATGGATGAATCTCACAGACATGTTAAAAGAAAGATACCAGATGCAGAAGAGAACTGTATGCTTAGGAAAGAGCTGTGTCCATCAGGACCAACCAGGTTCCAACCTGTGGGCCGTGACCCCCTTGAGGGTCTCATAGCAGACATTCTGCATATCAGATATTTACGCTATGATTCATAACAGTAGCAAAATTACAGTTACGAAGTAGCAACAGACTAATTTTATGATTGAGGATGACCACAACCTGAGGAGCTTCAGCAGAAGGAAGGCTGAGAACCACTGGCTCTGTACGAAGTCTCAAAGCAGGAAAAGCTGTCTGCAATGTCAGACGTTAAGACAGAAGCTACTCTTGGGTACAAGCAGTAATGAGAAGACGCGAGTGACACACGGGTGTTTGATCTGTGACGTTTCGTGACTGTACGCTTGTAGTTTTCTACGTGTTTGCTACACTTCTGAAAATGAGAGTACGAATGCCAGGTACCTTCTGTCGTTCCTTGTTCAATGTTTGGCCTCCTCTTCAGGGTTCCAACCTCCTGGTTATAAAATAACTGCTAAACTATGCACATAACCAACTCACTGAACTGCATCTAACAGCAGGAAGTAGAGTGTTTGAAGCTTGTCTTTCTCCTTATAAAAACCATCTGGACCATTCTCAATGTATTGTTTGTTTGTTTTGGTTTTTCAAGACAGGGTTTCTCTGTGTAGTCCTGGCTGTCCTGGACTTGCTTTGTAGACCAGCTGGCCTCAAACTCACAGCGATCCACCTGCCTCTGCCTCCTGAGTGCTGGGACTAAAGGTGTGCGCCACCATGCCCGACCTCAATGTATTCTTTTAGCAATACTGATATATCCGGAATGCCGAGCAGCCACCATCGCTGGCCGTCTCCACAACCTTTTTTTTTTTTTTTTTTTTTGCAAAACCAAAACTCTGTATCCATTCACCCTCAGTCTCTTCTCTCCCCAGCTTCTGGTAACTTCCATTTGACCTTCTAACTCTGAGGTTTGGGTAACTCTAGGTTTTCATATAAGTGTCATTCTTCTTGTATATAAATATATATTGGTCTTTCAAGACAGAGATTTTCTGTGTAGCCCAGGCTGGCCTTGAACTCAGAGCAATGCACCTGCCTCTGTCTCCTGAGTGCTGGGATTAAAGGTGTGCACCACCATCACCTAGCTACTCTTCTATTTAAAAAAAAAAAAAAAAAGATTGATTGATTATTTATACAGTATTCTGCCCACATGCCAAAAGAGAGCACCAGGCCTGTGAGCCACCATGTGGTTGCTGGGAATTGAACTCAGGACCTTTGGAAGAGCAGCCAGTGCTCTTAACCTCTGAGCAAGCCCTGACGAGGATTTCTCCCCAGGTGCCATGGGTTGGGATAATTAAAAGCGTATGTTTTAACTGAATCATCTCTTTGGCCTGTGCAGCTCCTATCAGAGGCTATTCCACCAGGAGAAGTAATGACTCCAGTGTAGGTGGAAGTGGTTACACATTTCATTAGAGCCACACATGCATGGTGCTGTGAGCTAGTCTGAGCCAGACCAGGGAGGCATTCCTAACTCCTTTCTGGCAGAGACTAAGCAGGGTAAGAATCTGCTCCTAGGTGACCAGACAGCAGCAGCCAGTGCACATCATACAGGCCTCAGCAGGCTTAGGCTTAGGACTCAAGGTCTGAATCTGAAACTGCTCAATAGCTGCACTACTGTGGCCAAGTTACTCCGGTTCTGCAGCTATTGTCTGTCTCTATATAGGGAAGGTCAGGACACTGGGCTAAGTTCAAGGCTGCTTCATCCTGGCATGTGGCTCCATCACTTTGAGGTTCTTGGATGGAGGATGTTGAACTGTCATTGCTGACATTAGACAGTGTTACCTGAGTAGTATTTTTTAAAGATTTATTTATTTATTTATTTAATGTGCGTGAGTGTTCTACCTGAATGTACACCTGCACGCCAGAAGAGGGCACCAGATCTCATTATAGATGGTTGTGAGCCACCATGTGGTGGCTGGGAATTGAACTTAGGACCTCTGGAAAAGCAAACAGTGCTCTTAACTGCTGAACCATCTCTCCAACCCCCAGGTATTATTATTAAGTGCTCTTCTTACGTTTTTGAGTTAGTTTGCTTCTTTCTGGAAACATATTTAAAAGCACCATTCTCATTACAATGCTCCTTGTCTGTCTGTCTGTCTGTCTGTCTGTCTGTCTCTGCCCACCAGACCAAACCAGGAAGTGATTGCCCATATGTGCATATGAAGCAGATACTGGGAAGCAGATTGTCACGTAGCATCAAATGTGTTGATACAATCAGTACTTTCCTAGAGCTGGTAAAGAAGTGGATGTGCCCAAGAGTACCTTTGTTACCCAACTACTAGCTGGCTCCACTACACAGGAATCTCCAGCTTCTTGGGAAACTGAGGCAAGAGCATCACAAGTTCATGTCTTACCTGTGCTACAGAGTGAACTTAACAAGACTCTTGCTCAGAATAGAAAATAAGAGAGAGACTGGTGATTCAGTTCAGTGGTAGAGCACTTGCGGTGCTTGTCTGCACTAGTTACTTTTTGATGCTGTGGTGAAGCACCTGTGACCTTATGGAAGAGTTTGTTTTGGGCTTACAGTTCCAGAGGGTGAGTCTATAATGGTGGGAGAGGCCTGGCAGCAGGCAGCAGGCAGCAGGCAGCAGGCAGCGGGAGCAGGCAGCAGGCAGCAGGCAGCAGGCAGCGGGCAGCGGGCAGCGGGCAGCGGGAGCAGGAAGCTGAGGGATCACTTATTCGACAACATCCAGGAAGGAGAGACAGTGAGAACAGGAAGTGGGGTGAAGCTATAGTCTCCTAAAGCTTACCCCCCAGTGATGCATTTCCTCCAGTAAGGCTCTACATGCTGAAAGTCCCATAATTTCCGCAAAGAGTGCCCACCAACTGGAGACCAAATGTTTAAATACATGAACCTATGTGGGACACTTCTCTTTCAAACAACCACAGTGCAGGAAGCCCTAGGTCCCATCACCAGTGCCACAATACAAAAGCTCATAGAACTATGTGGTGGGAAACAGTGACTAAGCATGGAAAGAAGACAGTAATGGAAGAACAAAGGAATGAAAGAGCCACAAGGCGCATAGAAAGTGTATCAAACAGATCTACACAAACCTCTGCTTATACAGAGTTACCCTGGTAATACTGAATACTCTAACTATAGGGAAGATACTGACAGGACGCAGGAAAAGCATGCTCTGGCCATAGTATAGCAAGGAGACTTGTCTTTAGAGTCAGAGACACAAATAGTTAAAAGTCAAAGAATGGAAAAAAAAAAAACAAAACAAAACATCAACAACAAAAACCCACAAATAGCAATCAAAAGGGAGCATGAGTGGCTACACTAGTTTCAGACAAACAAACTTTACAGCAAGAATTACTGCCAGGGATGGGAAAGGCTATTTTATATGGTTAAAGGGCCAATCAAACAATAAGACGTGGAATTTATAAACATGTGTATAGCCTGTCATTGGAGCCCCAAATACATCAAGCAAAACCTAACAGAATTGGAAGTCGAATTAGACGATCCAACAGCCGTAGTTGAAGACATCAAAGCCCCCTTTTACATACTGGATGGAAGAACCAGACAAAAGGTCACCAAGGAGATAGGAGAGTGGATAACAGCCCTGTCCAGTGGACCTTGAAATCTGTTGTATCCAGTAACAGCGTTAGACTTCTCAAGTTCACTAGGAGTGTTTTCCAGGATGGTTCACATGCTAGACCATAAAACAGGGCCCAAGAGATTTATATTTTTAATATTTATTTATTTACTTATTATGTATATAGGTGTTTCGCCTGCATATACACCTGCAGACCAGAAGATCTCATTATAGGGGGTTGTGAGCCATCATGTAGTTGCTGGGAATTGAACCCAGGACCTTTGGAAGAGCAGGCAGGGCTCTTAACCTCTGAGCCATCTCTCCAGCCCAGCCCAAGAGATTTAAAAGTGTTTGAGCTTGTTTTGTGACTACAGTGGCAGATAACTTGAGATCAATAAGAAGAGGGAAAAAAAACTGAAGTTCACATACATGTGGAAACTAAACAGCACACTCCTGCATAAGCGGTGGCTGGAGAAGCTACTTTGTGGTGAATTAAAACAAAAATCACAAAAATACCAAAATGTACAGGATGTAGATAGCATAGTTCATATAAGAAACTTATAGCTGGAAATGCCTATATTTTGAAAAGGATAAGCCAATCAATATAAAGGAGAGGGAAACACAGGTTGCTAGGGGAATCGAGAGGCGGGGCACTTAGCTTTTCAGCAAAGATGACATTTTAAAGGATGAGTAAGGCTGGAGGAAAGTGGGAAGGGAATTCCTAGCAGAACCAAGAGCCTCAGCGAAAGCACAGGGACGTGAACTAGCATGCAGTTCGCAGTGCTGTACAAAGGTCAGATGCCTGAGGACTGCGTGTGCCTATGGTGCATTCTAGGCCAGATCTGAAGACCTAAGCTCTGGGAGTGCAGAAGCTCAGTGTCTCAGCTCCACATCCAGGCAGACAGCAAATACAGCCTTCTCGTCTTCTGCTTATTCGGACGCTCTGCAGCGGGGAGATCTGGTGGATGAAGCCCACCCACACTGTGGAGAGCTACCTGCTCTGCTTGGGTCACTCCTTCCAAGACAGACCCAGAAACAATGCTTGTGTGGGTGTGCTGTGGCTCATCAAGTTGGCACAAATTGAACCATTGGTATAACTCAACGAGAAGAAAATGGGGTGAACTTAGCACTGGTGGGACGGTGGGGAGGAAGGAGCTGGCTTCAAACACTTTTCAGGTTCTCAAGAGGTCTTCCTCCCCCTTGCTCACTGCTGGCTGTATGTCTCTAGAGAGAAATGATTGGCTTCTTGTAGAGGTCTTCCAAACACCAACGCGCTTACCCCGAAAACAGAAACCAGCTACCCATAATTGGCTTGAACTATCTATAAAGTCATCAGTTCAACTTGTCTTTGTCCTATAATGGTGCCAATCTTGCATGGTCAGGCCTGGGAACACGATCCTGGCTTAGTCATTATTAAGACAATGATTATCAGCTTCGGTTACATGGTAGACTAAATTGGGGAAGAAATCCTTTTAGGATCCAACCCATGATAATTAAATTCCAAACTTTGAATATGAGGACAGGTCTGCCTATGCAGCCTGCTAGAGAATTGCATCCCTAGAACATTCCAAAGGGTCTATAAGAGAGGCTCAAGGAGCCTCTGCTGGGCCACGTTACTGTTCATGGAAGATGCTTCCTGGCTTTGAGGACAGATGAAGAACTCAGAACTTCCATGTAACTGCAATAACCTCATGCAGTAAATTGAGTTCATAAGAAACCAACGCGTTTAAGGTGGGAGCGTAATGGAGCACACCTTTAATCCAAGCGCACAGAGGCAGGCAGATCTCTTGTGAGCTCGAGAGGCCAGTCTACATGGTGAGTTCCAGGTCAGCCAGGGCTACATAGTGAGACCATGTTTCAAAGACCTGCTCCGCTTCCTCTGCATAGGCATAGCAGATATTAAATAGTCAGAGCATGAGGTACCATCCTGGCCATATTACAAAATGGCTGCCTTTGAGAATTGGCAATAGGGATTTGTAGAATTATCTCTGCTCTAACTGCAGAAGAGCCATCTGTGGCACTAGACACAGTGTTCAAAGATGTGACCCTGGACGTTTACGGAGGCGTGCACATCACAGCACAGTATACAACTTGGTCATTAAACTGCTGTTGCCATGCAGGGCAATTAAGGGAATCACAGCGGTGACAGCCATGCTCCTCAGGGTTCTCCCTAACCGGAAGACTGTTCTATTTTGTCTTTCTTTTTTTCTTTAATGTGCCGCATGCTCCCTATAATATTTTAAGTATTTTCTAAACACTGCTTCAGAAACTATTTTCTAAACACTGCTTCTAAAAATAGACCTAAATAAATTTTACAGTGAGAAAACAAAACAAAACAAAACAAAACAAAACAAAATGGTCGATACTACCTTGGGAGTGATGATAAGTCTTTAAAATTCAGGTATAATAATGTTGACTCAACTCTGTAAATATTCTAAAAGGTAGAGAATCGGATGGTTTAAGCTGGTGAATGTATGGTATAGACTAGCGAATGTATGGGATGAGTGTTATATCTCAATAAAGCAGATCTTCAAAAAAAATATTACAAGGCATGCGCTGTAGAGCCGGCTCAATGGTTGAGAGCACTGACTGCTCTTCCAGAGGACCCAGGTTCAATTCCCATCATCCATTTGGCAGCTCACAACTGTTTGTGACTCCATTTCCGGGGTATCTGACATTCTCATACCAATGCACATAAATTAAATAAATACTTTTTAAAAATATTTTATTTAACTTTAATTTATGTGTGATAGTGTGAGGGTGTTAGATCTTGGGGTTAAAGACAGTTGTGAGCTGCCATGTGGGTGCTGAGAATTGAACCTGGGTCCTTTGGAAGAGCCGGCAGTGCTCTTAACCACTGAGCCATCTCTCCAGCCCATAAATTATTTTTTAAAATATTACAAGAGTAGAAAAAAATAACTGGAAGATTTATGCCACTTTCAGAACACGTGGGCCAGAATGTCTCAGCAGAGAAGCTGCCTGTGTGTGCGTAGGTGGTACATGATGCTGTCTGGGCCATGGATGCCTTGCTCAGATGGTACTGGCAGAGGTGCCCTGCGAAGGGTCAGTTGGGCAGTCCATTGCTCAGGAAGGAGGGGGCTGGGAGCAACTCTACAGAGCTGATAGCAAAAGGAAAGGCAGAAGCTACCGTCCACAGAGAGCCTCTTGTAGAGAAGAAGACTTCCCAGAGGCCACTGAGAGCAGGCACTTGCTCCTGGCAGAGAATGGCAGAACCGTGTGTACCTTATCACTTCCTAACCTTCCTTGCCACTCTTTCCCCAGGCCCCTGGAAAGAGTTTTCTGAGATCTCTCCTCAACCTGTTTGACGTAGAATTCACTTGATCAGTTTCAGGAGGATCCATCATGGTGGGTGTATTACGTAGGTTCAAAGAAACTGTGTGTTGCCTTTGTGTGCAGACATAGTGAGACTTTTTTGGCTTATTTTAAAACACAGAAATGTTATGGGAACGTGTTTTTGTTTTTATCCCAGGCGTGGGAGATGGAGCTGCTTGCGACTGTCCACAGCAGCAGACTGTGGTTTGCCTCGTGCTCTAGCAGGTGCATGATTTTCTGCAGGTGTGTGACATCTGGAATTCTGAGGATGTTAGAAAGGGTGTGTAAATGCTAGAGTCCAGGAGGGGCTGCGGCAGCTCCTGATTCCTCTTTTGCTGCAGCTGTTGCTGCTGCTGCTGCTGCTGCTGCTGCTGCTGCTGCTGGAGGTGGTGGTGGTGGTGGTGGTGGTGGTGGTGGTGGTGGTGGTTGCTGTTGTTGTGGTTTGTTCAGTTGCTGTGCACAAAGAGATAAGAAAAAGAAATTGACTATACTGGTGGCGAAGATCAAACTTGTCCCAAGGAGCTCGACACTCCAAGTCAGCAGGAAGCAGTCTAACAATAACAGCGCCCCCTTTCCTCTCTATCCTTCTATCTCTCCTACCTAGAGGTGGAGGGCTGGAAGGGGGGAATAGGGGTGGAGAAGGGTGGAAGAGAGAAAGAAGAACCCACAACGCAGCAAACACCGGCTACATGTAGGACCTAAGAGAAACTGCTTTCCTAACGCCTTGCATGTGTTGGAGGCCTGGGACTTGACTAATTGACCGAGGTGTGGAGGTTCTGGAGCAGTATTTAGAAAATAGTTAAAATATCATAGTGAGCCGGGCGGTGGTGGCGCACGCCTTTAATCCCAGCACTCGGGAGGCAGAGGCAGGCGGATCGCTGTGAGTTCGAGGCCAGCCTGGTCTACAAAGTGAGTCCAGGATGGCCAAGGCTACACAGAGAGACCCTGTCTTGAAAAAAAAAAACCGAAAAAAAAAATCATAGTGAGCAAGCGGCAGGCACCTAGTCCTTCAGGGACCTGCTGTCCTGAAGCTTCTCTTTCAAAGGGCATGTCTACACATCTGTGTACATTGCTGACTCCGCAGAAGACTCAGGAATCAACACAGCACTGCCTTTGACATTGAAAGGCTTTGTACCCATGGGAACAACGTCAGAGGAATCCCCCAAAGCCTCAATAAACCATGCCACCAGAGAGGTCCAACCAAAGCACTGGGCTCCCAGGATGTTCAGGGAAGGAAACACAGCTCAAAGGCCCATGGAAGACCTCAGGGACAAATGGTATGGAAAGATGTTTAGCACTCCTGAGCCTGGAGAGGGGCGATTGTCACTGGCAGGGCAAGTGCACTAGACAGGCATGCCGGGACTGTTAATGCCAAGCAGGAAGGTTCCTGGTGAACTGTGCAGGCTGCAGGCAAGCCTCTGGTAGAGTTCCACACTTGAGCTAATAACGAATAATTCCCAGCTGAGGGTGCTCTACTGCCCTTCCCGAGAGGGGCCAAACACTTCCGGCTCTGGTTTCAACTCCATGAGCTGCATGTAAGGCATGGGTCTGGAGAAAGTGCTCTATTACATACAGTTAAAGTTTGTGGCTTTAAGAACCTTGCAGTTTGGGAGCAGGGGAGAGAAAAGCCAAGAGGACATTAGCTAGATACTTAACCACACAGAGCACATGCCGCCGTGACTAGGGGAAGGAATACAACCACACAAGCATTCTGACTTCTAGAAGGAACTCCACTGAGCCTGAAAGCTTCTGGGGGATCGGGCCCTCTTCATCTCCAAACAGCTGAGGTTTAGTCTGATGCCTGGCCCTCCACATGTGTTCAGTAGATGAATGGACGTACAAGCGAGCAAGCGAGTGAACAAACAAACAAATAAACACATCAACCTGCTCAGAATTCCAGTTATACCTTCTCACAGCACTGCACAACTTTGGGTTCATGGTGTTATTCTCCGCTCCCACCCATATTTTGCTCCCCTCCATCCTTCCTCCCAGAGGAGGAAGTTCAGAGTCTGTGCTGCGTATTTCTGGCGCCCTGTCCTCCTCCCAGCTGTCCTCCTGTGTACTAGTGGTGCGTGCTCCTTACTGACATGATCGCATCCCTGGCAACACTGAGGATGTCTTGACTGTGGGTACTGTTACAGGCCTGAGGGGGCCAGAAACTGATGTCATGGAAGATTAGGTGCAGTGCTGGTGTGGTTCACACAGACACAGGGAGCCTGAGAAATGTAGCCTGGTGATGGGGAAACTGGGAGGCAGGCTAGTTCTGAGTGAACTAGTTCTGAGTGAATCTCTTTGACACAGAGATTCTGAACCCTCTGAGGAAGAAAACTATGATGGATGTGAAATTAAGCACTTGACTGGATTGCCTCTACAGACCAAAAGCCCTCCATCTTTGAAAATCCTTAAACACAGAGGGGCATCATTCCCCGGAAGCTGGGTTCCAGGATGAGCAGTGACAGGGCCAGGATCCATCCTCAGTGTCATTAGAATGTTAGAATGACAGAGAAGACAGGACACTTTTGGGCGCAGTGTGTCAGAGGAACCATCAACTTCCTCTTTTGTTTCAGGATTTTCTGGTCTGGGAAGAAGAGTTGGCTGCAAGCAGACCCATGCTCCTGTTGGGAAATAAGGCAGACTCTCATTACCATCCAGCCAATTTCCGCAAGAATTGTGCACTCCATGGTCAGATAGCGACCCCAGCCCTTTTCAACTGCATCCAGGAAAAGGCTGACACGGTGCCTTCTGGGGTGGCCTGTGTACTCCTGGCAGCGAGTAATGCTTCCAGCAGTGACTGATGCTGCTTGCTTTCCCTCACTAGGTTGTCTGGGGTTGGGTGTCAAGTTCAGCAGTTTTGCTGGGTCTCCTGATTGAAAGCACTCAACACACACACACACACACACACACACACACACATACACACACACAAATAACAACCAACTTCACACAATAATGTATTTTCTCCACACATTTCCTATTTAAGCCTCCCCACAATCCTGTGAAGCAGGTACTGTGCTTAACTGCCATTTCCCAAGGACTCTCATACTCAGAGGCATTAAATGGCATAGCCAATAGCATACAGCCAGGGAGAGAGAAAAAAAAAAAAATCAGATCATTTCTTTCCTGCTTAGTCCCCATCCGCCCCCGCCCCCATACAAATCGTACCCAATGCAGAATGTACATCATAATATTTTAGGGTCAGGTAGACTATGTGTAAGTTGACTATATGGTGAATAACGGATGCATTATACAATGGATGCTGTGTGTGAGAGTGAAAATGACACGCGTTAAGGGGAGGAGCATCTCATTCACCAGGAGTCTAGTGGGTAGGTGCAGGGCACTGGAAGCCAGGACGCGTCTGATTTGCCCTCTTCGGGCTTATAGTCCACCGCAAGGGACAAACCTAATACAACTGCTATTACAATAAAATAATCAGGGTTTTGTTAAGTGCTGCTGAAAAGGTTCAGTGGGGAGCTCTGCTCTGGAGCGAAGCTGGAACGATTCCCAGGCTGGGAAGTCTGGCCTCTTTGGTCAGAGAAGGACACTTTTAGGCAGCATCTCCAAGGAGAAGTCAAGACAGAAGAGCGAAAGAGAGAAGAAAATCATTTCGTCCTAAGAGAACGTTACCTAAATGACAGCAGGAAAGGAAAAGTGAAGGTAAGAAAGAAGCCAGAAGCTAGTTTATGTACACAGGCTTGGAGAAACCCACCGACGGTGCCTGTGGAGTTTAGCGCAGCGGGAGTGGGAGTAAAGGGGTTAAAGAGGGCGGGCCGGAGTAGCCCGGTAGTCCCGCCCACCCGCAATGTGGGCGGGGCTGCCCTGAGTGCGAGCTGGGATTGGCTGCGGGGAGGGCGTTCCGCTAGGACCGTACCAACAGCCGGGCTGCGCGGAGGCGGGGGTGGGTGTGGAGCGGCCGGCTCCTCGGGGAGCGGCGGCCGGGGAATGGCCCGGCCGGCGGCGGTGGGCGGGAGCCGCAGTGGCGGCGGCGGCGGCGGCGGCCGGGGGCGGTGAGCGCGGCGTGGGGCTGCCCCTCCCCGGAGGCGGCGGGGGCGGCCGGGGCCGCACCGCACCGCACCGCGCGGGTGGCTATGGAGCGAGCCTGAGGTCCGCCAGGTGAGCGGCGCGGCGGGAGAGGGCGCGCGACCCCCGCCCGGGAGCGGCGGGCTGGAGGGAGGGCGGGAAAGCGCGGGCGGCGGGGGGCGGGGCACCTCCCTCCGGGGCTCTGCGCGGGGCTCCGGGCGTCCCCGCGAGGCTGCGGGTGGCTCGGCCGGTGGAGCCGGCCCTGCTAAGGCGCGGGCGGTCCGTAGTCCTTGCGGTGACCGGGGCTTGCAGAGCACGGTCCCCAGAGGCTCCCAGCCCTGGCGTCGCCCTCCTGTCACGCTAAGCCGGCGTCTGCGGCCCAGGGAGCAGCGCGCTCTCGCTGGGTCCCTACCGGGCCCGCATGGTGGCCGAGGAGCGCGGATGACCTGCAGGCCCTGGGCCGGAGAGGGCAGCCTTGTCCTGAGGTCGGCGCTCGGAGCGCGGCGGGGCACAACTTGAACCGACACTAGTCCACAGTGGACTGCGCTGGCGGTTTCATTTCCGGGTGTGATGGCTCTGCGATTAAGAGCGAGCCCAGACGTTGTCTTAATGATGAATGTGAACGTTGTCAAGCTGTGTCCTTGATTGTGGAGTCTGATAAGACAGTCTTTTTAATCAGGAACCCCTGATCTTTCAGGCTCCTGATAAAAAGAAGGGGGAACAGGGCGTGGATGGTCCTTATACAAGGACAAGACTGTATCTCCAGTAGGATGGGTAAGGAGTTTAGGATTTGGGGAAAGGATATGTTTTACACTGTCGCTTGGTTCTAGAGGGTCATCTCTACTCATCTAGAGGTTTGGTAGCTCACGTTAGAAGGAAGAAATAATGCGATTTTTTTCCCCACTATTGAGGTCTAGGACTTTATAATGCAATCAGTAATCGGGTAAAGTCAAGATTGTCATTTATTAACCAGGCTTGTATTGCTTGGCTTGTAATTTCACTGGTCTAGTGATCTGTTTGCTTCCCGTTCCTTGAATTTGTACAAGCCCTTTGCGATAAGCCAAAGGCATTTCTGCGTGGTATTTATCCTTCTGAGAAACAGGTTTGAGTATTAAAATGCTAAATTATTTACATAGGCTCTGAACCAATTTAAGGTAAATTTACATTTAAATTATTGCATTAAGTTAATAACTTTCTTAAAGATGTTGCACTGTGTGTCCCCGATCCAACAGTTCCCTATCAGCAAGATGCCTGGTCCACGTTTGAAAGTGGTTATCAAAGGAGAACAACGCAAGGGATCGATCCCTGTGCCCCTTTAATCCCAGCACTCGGGAGGCAGAGGCAGGCAGATGGCTGTGAGTTCGAGGCCAGCAAGGGCTACATACTACATAGTAAGACCCTTTCTTAGAAAACAAATAGAGGAAAATAAGAAAGGTACTGGTGAGTAATTCTAGCCCCACTCATAGTAAACAACAAAGATGGAAATGGATGGAGGGAAAGAATAATTTAAAAAGGGGGAAAAAAAAATCTGCCCTGGCGGTGGCAGGGGCAGCTGCAGCAGCCTGTGGGAAGCAGAGGCAGGCTGATCTGAGTTTGAGGCCATCCTGGTCTGCTAGCGCCATGACAGCCAGGGCCACACAGAGAAATCCTGTCATGAAAACATACACAGATCTGGGATTCATTGCTTTCCTTGTGAAAATGGGGTTGATTTGCTTTGTTTCCTTAGAACTAGTGAGAAAATAGGTGCATTTTATTTTGAAAGCACTTGCTTTGCTTTTTAAAAATATATTTTGAACAAAAGTGTACTTTGGAAAAAGCAAGTCACTGGTGTTTATTTTTCATAATCTTTTGTGTCATAGAATCATTTTATGCTGTTAATGATTATTTACTTTTAGTCACTTCTTTTGGTTTCCATTTATAGATTTTTAACGTCCATATATCTTTCAAACTTCTAGGTTTGTTGTTGTTGTTTTTTCAAGACAGGGTTTCTCTCTGTAGCCTTGGCTGTTCTTGACTCACTTTGTAGTCCAGGCTAGTCTTGAACTCACAGAGATCTGCCTGCCTCTGCCTCCCTGAGTGCTGGGATTACAGGTGCGCACCACCATTCCTGGCTTGCTTCTGTTTTTTTTTTTTTTTTTTTTTTTGGTTTTTTCGAGACAGGGTTTCTCTGTGTAGCCTTGGCCATCCTGGACTCACTTTGTAGACCAGGCTGGCCTCGAACTCACAGCGATCCGCCTGCCTCTGCCTCCCGAGTGCTGGGATTAAAGGCGTGCGCCACCACGCCCGGCTGCTTCTGTTTTTTTTAAAAAAAAAAATCTTCTGAAATTTTAATTCTTAAATGAAAATTTCTGTTTGCTTTTAGGGCATGAATTAGCTCCTATGACTACCATTTCGGTGCTGTAAGTGTCAAGCCAGGGACTTCAGCCTTCAAATCGATAACTATTTAAGATCTCATAATAGAGACTTCTGATAGATTGCTCACAGTTTTAAACAGTAGAAGGAGCTGTGGATGTCAGGTTAATCTGTGCTTGAGTACCAGGGGATTTTTGTGTATTGGGGTAGGGCACAATTACCTTGAGACCCTACAGTTTTAATTCAAGGAGCATATTGTGGGTGAACATGAATTATTTGTTGGTTGGATTAATAAATGGAAATTAGTGTGAGGGAAGCATAACCATAGTGTAAATACTAGGTTTTTTTTAGCTCCCTCCTTTAATCAAAAGTAATAATAAATAAATAAATAAATAAATAAAATAAGGGCCAAGATAATGTGTTTCTGATTTCTGTTGGAAATGTGCTCTTAAAGTGGATGTCTGCAAAGGGTCCTGTTTACTGTCTCTGTCTTGAGATTCAGCCCTGTGATTATCTGGTGTGCCAGCCACCTGCAGCCTGTCCGAGCTCTGGTCACAGAGAGTTGCACAGACTTCCTCCTGCCGCCTGTACTGGCTAACTGAGCAGCTGGATGGATAGCCAGTGTTTTAGAGTTAATGGAAACCCTCCAGCACCTCACGCCTCTCCCTCTTCTGCTTCTTTAAGCCTCTGTGACGAATGAGTTCAATAACGTGGGGCTGCAGAACAGCAGTCTCTCCTTTGCTACTGAAATTCCTGTCTGACTAACTTAACAATGTCCACACGACGGCGAGAGCTGCCTAGAGGAGATGCAGAGATCCTCTGCTACGTGGGGTTGGTTACAGAAATTAAACTATTCTGCACATAATGAAAAGATCTTCTGATAGGATTTTTCCTGCCAAACCAGAAGACGTGCCTGCCTATAGACCTAGAGAAGCTTGGCGAGAGCTGAGTGTCAGATGGCGCAGAATGAGGCAGTGTGCTTTGGTATGTCTGAGGTCTGTACTTGGTGGGAAGGTGCTGGCCACGTTAGAGGAGACTTGTTAATTTGGGTACGTTATAAAAGGAAGCCAAGGAATATGAAATTATGAATGAATGCATAAGAAGAAAAGAGCCAGCCGGGTGTGGTGGTGCAAGCCTTTAATCCCAGCACTCTGGAGCCAGAGAGGCAGGTGGGTTGCTGTGAGTTCGAGGCCAGCCTGGTTTACAAAGCAAGTCCAGGACAGCCAAGGCTACACAGAGAAACCCTGTCTCAAAAAAAAAGGAGGAGGAAAGAGCCACATGTGACATAAGGAAGTCTGTGCTCCCGAATGCTGACTGTGTGCGTTGTGTGCATACCTTTGCCTCATTTATGTAATGTTGAGAAATAATGTACTAAGTGCTAATTCTTATTTTAGGCATGCTTTTGTAGGTAAGGTCCTACAATATGTAGTGTACTCTGTTTCTTTTTAAACAGTGTAGTCTAATCCTTGTCTCAATTTCAGGATTACTAGCATCCATTACTGACAGTAATTGAACAAGGGCTTGAAGTGATTGTGAACTGTAGGCTGCTTGCCCTTGCTTTTTTTTTTTTTTTAGTTTTTTAGTTTTTTTGAGACAAGGTTTCTCTGTGTAGCCTTGGCTGTCCTGGACTCGCTTTGTGGACCAGGCTGGCCTCGAACTCACAGCGATCTGCCTGCCTCTGTCTCTGCCTCCCTAGTGCTGGGATTAAAGGCATGCGCCAAGGTGCCAGGCACCCTTGCTTTTTTACTTAGTAGATCTGTTTTTAATAGTCTGCCTGTACAGCTTCTGACCTTCTGTGGAGTAGAGGCCTAGGCCACTCTGTTTCCTCAGGTCAGATTTGAGATGGTTAAGTAAATAGGCTTGTTAACCACTCTTTCGGTTGTCCAAAGATCTTTTTAATTCATTTTTTTTTCCTTGGCTTGCATCCTGTATGTGCACTCTGTGTTGTGTTGTTCTTCCTGGGGACAGAGTAAGACTGGAGCGAAGACTCGGTGAATAAGGTTCTTGCCATGCAAACATGAGGACTTGAGCTCATAACCCCAGCACCCAAGTAAAACCTGAGCGCACGGCAGCCTTTAATCCCAGCGCTCCAGAGGCTGAGACAGGGCCCACAGGGCAAGGCGACTAGTCAACAGCGCAGTCAGGGAGCTCTAGGTTCAGTGAGGGACTCTGCCTCAGGGCATAACGTAGAGAAGGATTGAGGCGCTCACACACATACACACCCCACACATATGTGCTTCTACATGTGTGAACACACATATGTGTGAATACCACACATGCATAAAAAGAAAACATAGAGGTCATAGTGTTGGGTCTTGTTTCAGAACCTACTGTAATACTTGAATGTCTGGTTTCAGTCTTATGCATCATTCATATATCTTTCTTGGGCAATGTCTTCTTCATTTTCTTCATTCTCTCTCCTAACATCTCCAGGTTACTCCCAGTTTCAGCCAACACCAGGAACCAGGCTAGCAATAGTGTGAGAATGGTGTAAGCGTGGTGTGCAGATGGTAGCAGTTGGGCAATTTTAAGTTGAGTGTGTAAAATTGGTAAACATAGTAAATATTTCTACCATTTTTACTATACTCTGTTTCTGAATTCATTATAGATCTTATTTCTCATTTCTCTATGTCCGTTAAAAAAAAAAAAAGCCATCTCTAAACCATGCTTATAGCCATAAAAGCCTTTCCCTTGCTGTTCGCTTCTGTTAGGTCCTTGGAAAATACAAAGAAAGAGTGAAACATCTCCTGTACTCAAGGAACTTTCTAGACAGTAGAAGAGGAGATGGGTATGCCAAAAAGGTGTGTGTCCATGTGTGCTCGTACACACAAGTGTACCTCCATACTCTAAAAAAGAGATCATACTTGGAGTAACCTAGCCATCATTTCAGCAGCCCCACTTGAGTTTCTGTTATTTTGGAAAGTGATTTCCTGAGGTTTGTGGGATATATGGGTGAAACCTAAGGTGCTAAGTAGGCCTGGTGCTGTGAGTGAAGTCCCAGGTGGGAGGATCATTTGAGCCCAAGAGTTCTAGACCAGCCTGGGCAGCAATATACTGAGATTATGTCAATACAGTAAGTAAGTAAATAAACGTACATTAAGGTGTTGTTATTGCAGATGCTTACATACCTTTAGGCTAACCTGAGCAGCAATACACCGAGATTCTGTCTAAACAATACACAAACAAACATTAAAGTGTTATTATTGCAGATGTTTACATATCTTTTGAGAACTGTAGTGATTTGCACCTAAAGGCAATTCTAACTTAAAAATGTAAAAGTTAGAGGGAAATATTTGAAATTCCATATTCCCACAGTATATATGAATAACATTCTTTAACACAGCCTTAAGTGGTGGTTGTGTACTGATAACTTGAGTAATGAAACACCCAGGACATAGGAAGCCTCGATACACTTTGTACCTTTAAAGCATTTTCCGCTGAGTGTCTGGGTCACTGAATAATGCCTATCTCTGTTTTGTGAAAGGTATAATTGTTTTTCTCCCCCACCCTTTTTTGTTTGTTTTTTAAGCAAGAAGACTAGAAGGTTGTCCTGAATTAAGGTTTAAGTGGGAATAGGTTGCAAGGTTTTTTGTTTTATTTCATGTATTTTTTAACATAGTTTTTTTTGTTGTTGTTGTTTTTTGTTTTGTTTTTTGCCATTTTTATTTTAGTCTCACACCTGGGGGCGGTTTCCTTAGTTAATGCTTCATTAAAGCCTGGTGGTCATTTTTAGTTGATGTCTTTCACAGGGAACTGTTAAAAGACCTCACATGGAAGATTCTTGTTTTGGTTTTGTTGTTGTTTTTTGTTTTCGTTCTTGGTTTTCTTTTCCAGACAGGGTTTCTCTGTGTAGCCTTGGCTGTCCTGGACTCGCTTTGTTAGACCAGGCTGGCCTCAAACTTTCAGCGATCCACCTGCCTCTGCCTCCTGGGTGCTGGGATTAAAGGCATGTGCCATCTCACCTGGCAGACATTTCTTATTTTATAGATATTGTATGGATGTTTAAATTAAAACAAAAATATAGACCAACTTGGACTGTGTGGGAATTAGTTTTTTTGGGGTTTTTTGACTTTTGTTTTTTAAGTTTTAAGACAATTTAGCCTTAAACAGTTAAGGACAGAGGTAGCTTTCTGAGTGAGAGCCCTGTGAAAGGCACGCTGCATTTCTGATTTTTGTGTGAGATAAAATTTAGGTCTGTGCTTCCCACCTATTGTAGTTACACTGACCATGGCGGAGTTTTACTTATTGCTAAGGGGCAAAGATGTAAATTCACAGCAGCTAATAATAGTGCAACTCACTGCTGTAATGTCAATGCCAGTTAAAAACCAGAGGGTCAGTACATCAGGGTGAAAGTATTTTTTTTTCCCTCTGTATTAAGGGGTTAGGAGTTTTGCTATTGGCTTTGGCTGCAATACAAAGGTTGGGCATTATAAGCTTAGCACGTATAGTTGTATGAATATGTGATACTAGCCTTGATTGCACTGCATAATTATATGTAAGGTTGTAAAGTATATAGGTAGGGTTAGTAAATGATCCATATTAGGGTTGACTATAAAAAGACTCTCCAAAAATTATATCCTGAAACTTATCCCCAGCGCAGTGTTCCTTCCTAGGTGAGGCTCTTAGGAATTGCTTGGATTACGAGAGTGCTAATTTTATCCACGGATGAGTTCACAGGCGAGCGGCTATTAGTGGCCTAGCTGGAGGTAGGTCGGTGGGGTGCTTCTGAAGAGTGTATCTTACCCCTAGACCATGTGGTGAACATCTTTGTTCTGCCATGTGCTTCCTGTCATAATGTCCTGCCTCCCCTTGGGCACAAAAGCAGTGGAGCTGGCTGCCCATGGACTGAAACCTCTAAACTCAAGCGCAAATAAATGTTTCCTCATTTAAGTTAATTTGTTCGACTATTTATCATAGCATTGAAATTGAATAACACAATTAAGATGAGAATCTGCTTCTTGTGTTACTTTTAAGAAACTGTTTCTTCTTAAACATCTACAATACATGGCAGGAAAAAATAAAAGGAGCATCACTTTTACAATAGCAGGCATTAATAATCAGTTACAAATGTAGCCTGATATAACTGCTTTCCAGTCTGATCTTTATGTTTAGTGATCAGTTTCGAGTCACCAGCCCCCATCTCCACGTTGTTCTTATTTTTTCTTCTTCTTCTTCTTTTTTTTTTTTTTTTTTTTTTTTTTTTTTGGTTTTTTAAGTCAGGGTTTCTCTGTGTAGCCTTGGCCATCCTGGACTCACTTTGTAGACCAGGCTGGCCTCAAACTCACAACGCTCCGCCTGCCTCTGCCTCCCAAGTGGTGGGACTAAAGGCGTGCGCCACCATACTAGGCCCTCCCAAATTGTTCTTAGCCGTGTGCCTTGTTTTTCTACCCTCCTCCTACCCCTGTGTGTTTACCAACACCAAAAGAGTTGATAGGAGACATTAGAGAATGGTCTATACTGCTTCAAAATGTATCTGCTTACGACAGTGTCGTGTGTTCTCATGTCCTGTGTTCTCAGCTGGTTGGTTACTGCCCACCTGATCCATGCTGGGGTCTCATGGATGGCTCCGTGCATCTCAGAACTCACTGGGACTGGAATGCCTTTGATTGCTCTACTTACCTTCTGGTGTTTCATCCGGATGGCCAGACTAGCTGGTTGCATGCTAAGCCTCTTTCCATATAGGTCATCCATGGGACAGTCTAACCAAAGTGTCTTTATGTAGTATCTAGAAACAAGAAGTGAATGTGGAAGCTGCCAGGTGTCTTAATGCCTAGGCTCAGAAGTGCAGCACAGCCATCTCTATAGCCTTTTGATCAAAGCCAGCCAGGAGGAGAAAAACTAGACCCCACCCTTTGGTGGGAGGAATTGTTGATGTTTATCTATGGAAATAGTCCACAAAAGAATCTTAATTAAATCAGGTCTGTCTGAATATATACAGCCTCCACAGGGAAAGACACTTGGCTCAAGCCTGATGGCCCGTGAGCTCAGTCCTCAGAACCCACATGGAGGTCCTTTGACTTCCATGCATGTCTTGGGTGTGTTCCCCCATTCATTCACAATAAATATACAAATTAAGGACTTTGCATGGAGATTTTTTTTTCCTTATACTTAGCAAATTTTCAGTTTTGGTGAAACCAGCACTTTCCAAAGAGATTGACTGGTAAAAAGGGACCTTATAGTGTCTCCTCAGGATGGGGCTCAGGATGAGAACGTGCATAAATGTGACCCCACACTAGCTACATAAGGTCTTCCCATGCCACACATCCCCTGGTCCTCTGCACAAAATGCCTGTGACTGAATATTTAGTTTGTTTTGTGGGAAGAGCTTGATTTGACTGGACATCCTAACAAACAAAACAAAACTTATGTTCACTTTTACTAAAACTTTCACTTTTTATCGCTGTGAATAAAAGTTGGGATTAGTGTGAAGTTGTCAAATCAGAGGCCCAGTCAAAGGTGCTCAGCTGTTAAGGAGGCTTGGAGCCTCCCTGGAGCTCTGACCTAAAGGACCTCCCTGCCCCAAGTAAGTATTGGGCCAGGTGTTCTCAAGGTCCTTAGCTACTGCACGTGTGGATTTCAGTTGCAATTTATAGACCTCTGCATCACTACGATTTTCTGTGTATCTTCTCTGAAGCATTTCTAGATTCTTGAACAGAGACCTTTATGCTAACATACAGCATTCCCTTCCCTCTGAGTCTGAAGCTCTTGTAGAAGCACCTTCCAGTGAAAGGTTTGTCCTTGCAAACATACAGCAGCACACAGTGTTGGGGTGTGTGTGTGAGAAGAACAAAAGTCAGTGAGCCTCTGTGACAGGCGCCGTGTGAGCTGCTGAGGAGGGAAATAGGGGTTTCCAGGAAGACTCCTCGTAAAGGTCTGCTTTGCCAGCTTGGAGCTTAGAGACTTCTGGCAAATGTTCCGCTTGCGCTGCCTCTTTGATATTTAACACTCTCTGAGGTATGTTACCACCCCAAGTCTGCTTGTTCTTTGAAGTAGGCTCTGTTCCATATAACAAACATGAAAATTAATGACCGAGGTGTAACTGGACAGTGTTGCTCTGTGTGAGCATTTACAGCAGGAGGTGAAGACATAAAACAGAACAGGCACACAATGCTACTTTGGGAATGCTAGGGAGGCTTTCATGAGTGGTTCAGATTATACCCAGTGACCCTGCTTTTATTTTCTTGTATCTGAAGTGGAGGATCTTAAAACTCCAGCTTGCAAAGTATATAGTTTACTGCTTTCCTCTAATCAAAAAGCATAGTAATATAGCCTGGAAGCTGGGTGTTGGCACCCTTTCTCAAATATAAAGGAGTAAGGGGGATCCTCCGAGGGAGCCATGTTTCCGATCAGGGAGTTAAGAACCATGTAGGAGGAGGCAGCTTAAGACAGAACGTGGTTATGCACTGGCCAAAAGTCGGGAACTGCTAGCGGGGTACGGAGGGGCTAGAAACGCCCTTGGAGCTGGGCCCTGAGAGAATTGGGCTTTAAACAAGAGGAGCTAAGGAGAAAAGGTATTTCAAAGATGTTGAGGGTAAGGAATGGTAGAACCAGAGGGCAGCTAGACATCCAAGGGAGAACCAGCGTCAGTACCGTAGTTCATTTGGTGGAAGCCAGGGTGGTCAGTGAGAGGGCTGCCTCACTCAAAACCACTCAGAGCTTGATCTAAGGCACCAACCAAGGACAAAACGTGTAGTCATCATCAAACCCCTACCCAGATCTAGCCAAGGGACAGAACATTCTCCACAGTTAAGTGGAGACTGGGGACTGACTTTCACAGGATCTCTGGTGCCCCATATTTGGCCATGTCCCTTTGTTGGGGAGACCCAATGGCACTCGGAGGAAGGATAGCGGACTACCAAGAAGAGACTTGATACCCTAGCACCATATTCGGGGGAGGAGGTCCCCCTCAGTCACAGTCATAGGGAAGGGGGATTGGGGTGAAAGTGGGAGGGAGGGAGGAATGGAAGGATGCATGGGATGGGATAAAAAATGAGATGTAATATGAATTATTTTATTTTTCAATATGTGTTTAAAAAAAAAAAACCACTCAAAGCAGTTCTTCTCAGCCTGCCTAATGCTGAGCCCCCTAAAATATGGCTCCTCATGCTGCAGTGACCCCAACCATAACATTTTCATTGCTCCGTCTTAACTGTAATGTTGCTACTGTTAGGAATTGTAATGTAAATGTCTGTGTTTTCCCACGGTCATAGGTCATGTGACCCCCACAGGGTCGAGACCCACTACTAGTTGGGCTTTATTCAGTCCTGCAGGTCCAGAAAATGTGCATGAAAACTCACTTCCCTTTTCCCCACATCTGCTCTCTGTCGTTCTTCAAAGATGAATAGTGATAATGTAACAATTGAATTCAGTTCCCCAACCTAAGTTTCTGCTCTACCTGAATAGATGAATTGTTTGCCGCCCTGAATTGATGAGTATATTCTTCTGAGGCCTTTCCTAAAGGTAATGAGATTTCAAAACTTAAACGCTTACAAACTGGGTTTCGGATTTGAACCTTTTTGTCTTAATTTTGGCACTGCTAAAACTTTTGTGTTGGTGATTAGACAGAAAGACCAGGCTGGGCTGTATAGCTCAGTGTTAGAGCACCTGGATAGCGTTCACAAGGCCCTGGGTGCCATCCCTAGCACAACAAACCAAACAGGCCCGAGCCTGAGGTGATGGGGTGCAGTCCCTGCAAGCAGGGAGAGGGAAGCCAGAAAGATCGCTTCAGGTTCAAGGCCAGCCAAAGCAAAAACAGGGCTGGAAGTGCTACTTGTGTATAATAAGGGAAGAGTCTCTTTATTCTGCATAAACTGTGCACAACCAGGAGATACGTACTATCAAAGTCTAGTTGACCAGACTTCAGTCCCAGAGTGCATTTTATAGAAAGGAAAAGCCTGTTTAGCTGTCCCCTTTAGCCAGATCTGTCCAGTGTTCATCTGTGACTCCTTAGGCTGGATTTCTGTTTCCTGTATCTCTGCACCCTGTAATGTGTACTGTTCAACAAATGAATGAAACAACAGTATCATTAGAGCTAATATTGAAATCCACTCTGCTAACACGGCCGTTGTGCGTAATTACCAGGAACTGCTTTTACTGAGTTCCTTGCCAGATCCGATACCATCACAATTACATTTATCGTAATGAAACCCATTACTTTGTGTGCTAACTTAAAAAATAACTAAATAAAAACAATTACATTTTTAGTTGTGCTCACACAGCTTTTGTTCCAGCTTAACAGTGTGATGAGAAATGGTGATGAAGCAGAACAGGTGGCTGGGGATAATTGGGACTTGAATTGAACTCTGGCTTCTGCTTCCTTCATGAAAAGAACAGGAAGGAGTGATTGGTTGTTGAGAATGAATGACACATTAGCTGGCTCAGGCAAGGCATTTTGCTTTTGGGTTGTTTCCATTTGTTAAAGAAAAAACCTCAAATTTCGATGGAGTGTCTCAGTGCAGTTGTTTGCTCTGTTTTTTATATTGGTCTTATTTCTTAGATTAATGGTTTGAGTTGTTGAATGAGTTGCAGAATGAAGCAACACCCTGTTATCTTCTTGTCATTTATTTTGTTCCATTGCTGTACAGTACAGGCAGTAGACATATAGCACAGTAGGCTTGTGCACATTTAAAATGGCTTTGTGGAGCTGGGCAGTGTAGCTCATGTCTATAATCACAGCACTTGGGAGATATTAGCAGGAAGATTATGAGTTCTGCCTTGAACTACATGAGACCTAGTCTTAAAAGCCCAGTGGAGTGGAAAGCAACTTCTCAGCATACACATAAAACTGAATTGCATGTTTTGACACCCTCTGTCTTGAGAACTGCCCGGTGTGTGGTGAGCCCACACTGGAAGCAGCACTCATTTTGGTCCATGGCATTAGCATCCTTGCTGTTCGCCTCACCATTCAAGACATAGCAGTGTTGCTGTCATTAGATTGTGAGATGTCTGATCCTAGTCTATTAGCAGCCAGATGGTTTGGGGAAATGTTTTTCCTTTACTTAATTCATCCAGATTTGATTATCCATATTTTACCAGGAAAAATAAGGGGGTCTGCTTGAGGTGAGTCCATGTCTGAGTGCTATGCTCAGCCACATGCACACCAGCTGTGGCCTGTCTGCTTGCTGCACACTTGTATTTGAAAGGAGTTATGTCTCTCTCCAGGCATGACAAGGATTCACTTACAGATCTTTTTTTGTTTGTTTGTTTTGTTTTTCAAGACAGGGTTTCTCTGTGTAGCCTTTGTAGCCTTGACTGTCCTGGGCTCGCTTTGTAGACCAGGCTGGCCTTGAACTCACAGCAATCTGCCTGCCTCTGCCTCCCGGGTGATGGGATTAAAGGCGTGCGCCACCATGCCCGGCTTTTTTTGTGTGTGTGTGTGTGTGTGTGTGTGTGTGTGTGTGTGTGTGTGTTTTTGTTTTTTTTTTTTTTTTTTTTTGGTTTTTCAAGACAGGGTTTCTCTGGGTAGCCTTGGCTGTCCTGGACTCGTTTTGTAGACCAGGCTGGCCTCAAACTCACAGTGATCCACCTGCCTCTGCCTCCTGAGTTCTGGGATTAAATCACTTAACGGATTTTGACCAGTTAAACTTGAGTTAAGAATTGTGCATAGCAGGCTGGAGAGATGGCTCAGAGGTTAAGAGCACTGACTGCTCTTCCGGAGGTGCTGAGTTCAATTCCCAGCAACCACATGGTGGTGTACACGCAGGCAGAACACTGTATACATAATAATAAATTAATTAATCTTTTTTAAAAAAGAATTGCGCATAGCTCAGAGTTTTGCTTTTCATTTTACACCCCCCACACCATTTTGATGATTTTTGAAAATATATATAGCAGCCCAAATGGTTCCTGACCATCCTCCTTCCTAATTAAAACGGGAACATGTTTCTCATAATTTCCGTGTACCTGGTTCTTCCTTCTTAGGTCTTTCCCACACTGTTTTCAGTTAACGTGCCTTCTAAAGCTCAGTGTTCACAATGAGTCACTAAAAGGGTAAGTAACATATTAGGGGCTTGCAAAACGCAGAGGTAGAAGGACTGGATTCCTGATCAAACTGTGCTTTGACTTTGCCTGTAGGAATTGTGGAGGAATTGCCTGCAGTGAAGAAATATGTAATCATGGATTCGCCTTGCTAACCACCACCACCTGTTCTGATAAGCCAGGAAGTGGGTGGAGGAGAAGAAAAAGAAGCCAACATGAAGCTAAAGCAGCGAGTTGTGCTGTTAGCAATACTCCTCGTCATCTTTATCTTCACCAAAGTTTTCCTGATAGACAACTTAGATACATCAGCTGCCAACCGAGAGGACCAGAGGGCTTTTCACCGAATGATGACTGGCTTGAGGGTGGAGCTGGTGCCTAAGTTGGACCACACCCTGCAGTCTCCTTGGGAGATTGCAGCCCAGTGGGTGGTACCCCGGGAAGTGTACCCTGAAGAGACACCAGAGCTGGGAGCAATCATGCATGCCATGGCCACTAAGAAAATCATTAAAGCTGATGTGGGCTATAAAGGGACACAGCTTAAAGCTTTACTGATACTTGAAGGAGGACAGAAAGTTGTCTTCAAACCTAAGCGGTGAGTCTTCATCTTAGAAGGTGTGCGTGCTGGTTGCTGACTCGTTCAACTTGGGGTTTATATAAGAGCATTGTCCTTGCTGTTCTTTTCAGTAAAGTGACAGAGCTAGACTGGAACACCCCCAAAATCCTTCTACTTAAGTCTCTTTAAAAGCCAGGTGTGGTTTAGACCTGTCATCTGCACTCAGGAGAGTGAGGCAGAAGGGTTGTTACAAATTCAAGGGCAGCTTGGACTATAAAGTTACAAACAAACAACTGAACTTTTCAACAGAGCTAATCTTGAGTTCTCTGGGGCTTTGTTTGTTTTGAGACAGTTTCTCTATATAACCCAGGCTGGCCTCAACTTTGTGATCCTCCTGCATCCATGCCTAGCTGTTCATTTCTAATATACTAAACATCTTCAGTTTGGCAAATATTAGAGATACAAGATGAATAGAGTAGATAAACAATTTAGTGCCCTCTCCCTCCAAAGTACAACTGAACACTGGATATCCGAAGCCCAGGGACATGGAGTTAGAATGGGGTGCCTCTCTCAGTGCTGAAGCAGTTTCAGGTTCATGGAACAATTAAGAATACAGATGAGTCCCATTAACTACCTTTCCTTCTAGTTTTCCCCTGTTACTAATGCTGTTCATTAATCCAGTTGATGAGCCAATAATACTATGTTAATTAAAGTTCATGGTTTGGCTGGGCCTAGTGGTGCACACCTTTAATCCCAGCACTTGGGAGTCAAAGGCAGTCAGATCTCTGAGTTTGAAGCCAGCCTGGTGTATGTCATGTGTTCTAGGACAGCCAGGGCTACATGGTAAGATCCTCCTTCAAAAAACCAAAAGACAAACCAAAATAAAGGGGGTTGGGCATGGTTTACATTACAGTTCACTCTTTTGGAGATTATAGTTTGGATTTAGACAAATGTTCCTCACTGTAATATCTTGTGGAATAGTTTCTCCTCCCTAAAAATCCTCTGGGCTGCACCCTCTTTCCTCTCTGCTCTTGAACCCTTGACATCTACTGGTGTTTCTAATGTTTTCAATATTTTCTGTGAGTGAAACATGGTATGATGGTTCATATTCATTTGCTGAAGTTAATCAGCAGTGAATGCTTTCAGAGCGGGACTAGACATTTCTCATTTCTCTGTGAAACGTTTTAGAGAATCATACCTTTTGATTTCTTGCTAGAGCGGAGGAAATAATATGGGGGAAAGTTCTATGAAATTTAACTCCCCTATTAATGCATTATCCATAGTAAAGCACAGCTGGAGTATGGATCCATTTAGAATCCCAGAAATGGAAAGGGTCAGCGTTTGTCTGGACCTGGAAAACATTGGGCAAGTTAAAAAATGCAGTAGAATGCAGGTGTGGTGGTGCACATCTTTAATCCTAGCACTCAGGAGGCAGAGGCAGGAGGATCTCTGAATTTGAGGCCATCCTGGTCTACATAGTGAGTTCAAGGACGGCTAACTGTGTAGAGACCCTGTCTCAAAAAACAAAACAAGGAATGCAGTAGAGCTGTGTGGTCATGCAGACCTGTTATCCCAGCACTTCCAAGACTGAGGTAAGAGGCCCAGTTCAAGACACCGTCTTAAAAAGGAGGAGGAAGAGGAGGAGGAGGAAGAAGAAAAAGTCTGACTGGCTGTTAATGTGGGAAAGTGGCTATGTAGACTTGAGATCTAATTTCTCTTGAGTACACACCATTTGCCAATATCTTTAATGCATCGTCAGTTCCGTTCCTGTTTCCACAATAAGAAGCTGATTTGACAGTGGCCTCCTAGTGATTTAGTAGAGCTGGAGCTTGGCACCAGACTGTCAGATTTTAAACAGCTCCTGTTCTACCATACAGTTTGTTTGTTTGCTTCCGATAAGCTTGATGATGTGGAGGGCCATCTGTGAAAGTCAGAAATTATTAACTTAGGGGTTTTTTTTTAAGTGTGTGTGTGTGTGTTACGCATATGTGCTGTGGTGTATTTGGAAGTCAAGACAACTTATAGAAATCAGTTTTTTTCCTTCCACCATGTGGGTCTCAGGGATGGAACAAATGTCGTCAGGCTTGGCGGCAAGGCTTTCACCTGCTGAGCCAGCTCAGTAGCCCACTAATTTAGTTTTGAAGTGTAATTCTTGATCTTTTGGGTCATAGCGTAAGGGATTAATAGCATAAGCAGTGTGGGGATGAAAAATTGTATGGAAAGAAACTAGTTCTGACTATCCTGTGGTTAAATGACCCACATCTACTGTTTGTACGCTACAGAATGAAGGGCGACCGCATGTGTTGGAGACAGATATTCCTGGCAGCTGTAGATCATGGGTTTTACACATGTGCTTGAGATGCTCAAGGAAGGCACAATGGAGGCTGGAAAGACCAGACTGCTGCGTAGGAGACAGGGCGAGGGACAGCTGCATAAGCCCCACTCACTTTTGCTTCATCTCATAGCTCGTCATCACCCCGCCATCCCTCCACCTTCCTCTCCCAGTTCCTGAATGCCATTCCCCTCCCCTCCCCTCTTTTCTTAGACAGGGTCTCAGCCCTAGCTGACCTGGAACTCATGTAGACCAGGGTGGCCTTTAACTCATCCTCCTGCCTCAGCCTCAATGCTGAGACTAAAGGTGTGTGCCACTATGCCTAGCTCCTTCATCTTATCACTGTGCGCCCCAGCTTTAAAACACTCAGGCTCTTCTCATTGTGCCCCAGACAGTCTATCCTCTACAGCCTAACAACAGAGGTCCTCGAAGTGTGGCCTTCCTGCCTGTGCTCAGCCTTATTCTTCCTCTGCTCTTTGTTTTGTCAGGAAAGATATCCCAGCTCTTCCCTGTCATCCCCTGAACAGTTCATTTCTGCTCCTCCCCTCAATGTAGATGTATCCATTCTAGAAATAAATTTATTTTTACAGGCAACAACTGCAGTTATCTTGGGAAAAAGACATAAAGCAGGGAGCTAACACTAGATAAAAGTGTATGGATGATCTTAGTACATGCTGAAAGGGCCCTTGGTGAGGAGAATGAGATCCAGACTCCTAGCTTTTCATATTTCACATGCTAAAGCATGAGCTAAGGATTCAGACCTTGAGCAGGGCCTGGTGGCCCACGTCTTTAATCCCAGCCCTGGAGGCAGAGGCAGGCATATCTCTGCGTTAGAGGACAGCCAGGGAGACACAGAGAAACCCTGGCCGTGGGGCGGCGGGGGAGGGGGGCCAGGGAGAATGCAGACCTCAGGACTAAGAGGATGGCTCATTTAGTAAGTTTGAGCCTCAGAGCCCACATAAAACCCAACAGGAATGGGCTGTGGCTATAGCTCAGTGTAAACTGGTCTGCGAGCATGAAAACCTGAGCTTGGATCCCTAACACCTACATGAAAAGCCAGGAGTGGTGACTGCAATCCTGGGACTAGGGAGGTAGAGACAGGCAGATCCCCCCAGGGCTTGCTAGATCACAGTCTACCTGTCTTAGTCAGTGTTCTATTGCTGTGAAGACACCATGACCAAGGCAACTCTTATAAAAGAAAACATTTAATTGGGAGCGTGCTTACAGTTCAGAGGCTTAGTCTGTTATCATCATGGCAGGGAGCATGGCAGCAGCAGGCATGGTGCTGCAGCAGTAGCTGAGAGTCACATGCTGATCCACAAGCAAAGAGGGGAGCATGGCTGGCATGGGGCTCTGAAACCTCAAAGCCCACCCTCAGTGGCACATTTCCTCTAAAAGGCCACACCCACTCCAAGGCCACACCTCCTAATCCTTATAATCCTTTCAAAGAGTGCCACTCCCTGGTGATGACTAAGTATTCAAATATTGGAGCCTTTGGGGGCTATTTTTATTCAAGCTACCACACTGGCTTTGGGTTCAGTAAGAGATATTTCTCAAAAATAATAAGGTAGGAAGCAATAGAGGAAAGACATCTCTGCATCTGGCTCCTCCAGACACTCACAGACAGACAGACAGACAGACAGACAGACAGACACACACACACACATCTATACACAGATACTTGTGAGAACAAAGACAGGCATGGTGATATATGCGTGTAATCTCAGTACTGAGGAGACTGAGTCAGGGAGATCCCTGGGTCCCACTGATCAACCAGTAAGTTCCATGTCAATGAGAAACTGTTTTAAAAGTTAGCTGGCGCTTAAGGAATGGTTATCTCTAGCAAAGCTCCCGCTCTGCTAAAGCACTAGGAGGCCACGGTCATATCAGCTTCTTACTGTGGAAACAGCAACTGAACTGACTAAGCATTAAAGGTATTGGCAAACGGCACGCATGCATACACACCCGTACAATTAGTGCACAGAACAACCCTACAGACACATGCAGCGCAGAATTCCTCCCTCCTGCCACCCATGCGGTTCTTTCATTTGATTCCCACTCCTCTTGCTCTCGAGCTCATGCCTTTCCTCTGAGCAGCCGTTAGATATATTGGAGAGGTGTGTAGTGCTTTAGCAGGAGGATGGACTGTGCCTCATCACGTACCTTCTTGTGACTATGCGGAAGTCCTGAAATGTATTCAAGGGTGTTCCCCAGCTGTATGGCCATCTACACCTGTGGTTGGGAGGAAAGTGCTTGTTATAGTCAGCTTTTGCTGCAGTGCTGTTTTAAACTGACAGTTCAAGGCAGCCATTGTACACCCAAGACGCCTAGGTAATTCCTTGTACTAGGAACTTAACACATGGTACGTGGATCAGGCTGACGGTGGTACACGATTGCCTTCTGACAGGACTCCTTCGGCACTGTGCCTGGAAAATAAGCTTTAGACGAGGGTAATGACGTTGGCAGTCATTACTTGTAGTTCCATTTTCCACTTGGTGATCAGTGTTTTAGCACTGGAAATCCTGTGTTCAGTGGGACTGCTTGCTCTTTCCTGAGTCTCAGCTTCTAGTTCACAGTTTGCCCTATAGGTCCCCTTTGGTTCAGGGATGCAGGTGGGCAGCCACAGGTGAGTTTAATATTTTTTCCCTTCCAATTAGCAGATTTAAGTTGTATCTTTAAAAATGAGTTGTTGAAAGAAAGGTGCCGGCTTTCCTTTATGTAATGCATGTGGCATATAAAATCATCAGAACGCTGTTTAAGATGAAAGAGACCTTAGAAGTTCCCCCAGTCCAGTCCCTGCTCTTACAGTTAAGGGATGACTGACACCAGGAACAGAGAGGCTTTGCTCGAAGCTCTCCTGTCACTACCAGTCCAGGGTAAACTTGAAAAGAGGACTGGAATGGCTGTTGAAACTGCTGCTTGCAGAGGCAGCTTTCCCTTTCTATAAACAAAACAGGGGTGTCGGGAGGAGCTTCCCCAAGATATTTAAACTTCTCCTACAGCCTTACAACAGGCATTCTGGTAAGCAACAGCATTCTTGATTTATTTTTCCCAAAATGTTAATAAGCGTTTTAAAAGACATTTACTAAGCAGCATGACCCTGGGTAGAGTACTATGCTGGAAATCCTTCCAGAAACTCACCTTGTGGCTGTACATAAACTACAGTGAATGACTTTTTTAGGCGTAAACCTAATGTCATCCACGATTTACTCAGAGTGATTGTTGAGGTAGAAGCAGTATTCTGGTTTTTGTCTCAACTCATCTCTTCATCTCCCAGCCATTTGTGTTAACACCCAGTTCTCAGTGTAGACAGAAGAGGAGTGTGTGGACTGGCTCAGGCTTGCTCAAGTGTGGATTCTACCTCTTGAGCTGTCACTTCCAGTGCTGATGTAACTCACGTCTGCACCTGTGTTTCCTGTTCCCTTTGCAGGTACAGCAGAGACTATGTGATAGAAGGGGAGCCGTACGCTGGTTACGACAGGCACAATGCAGAGGTGGCAGCCTTTCATCTGGACAGGTATGTGTCATCTCTCGAGAGAACTTGGGGACTTCCTCAAGACATGAATGATGCAGCAATAACATGGGCTTGCTCCCTGTTTATAGCTGATGACATTTGTGCCATTGTAGTTCTGTAAGTACCTAATATTTGAGTGCTGCCTAAAAATCCACAGTAAATTTTTTAAGACATTTATTTTTCTTTGATATATATGGGTGTTTTGTTTGCATGTATGTCTGTGCATCCCATGTGTGTCTGGTGCCCAAGGAGGCCAGAAGGCAGGCTTGGAGTCCCTGGAGCTAGAGGTCCAGATGTGGGCTTCTGTGGGAATGCTGAGAACCAGATTGAGGTCCTCTGCAAAAGCAGCGAGCGCTCCTGACCAGAGCCACCTCTCCAGCCCCACTAGGGTTAAACACTGTAACCCCAGACTTTCACTTCCCATTACTTCACTTCATTTTTGGCATGCCTTATGTTGTCAGGGTTGAAGGTATTAATTGGTAAATACAATGCCATAATGAAAACAGAAGTTTGAATTCAAATCTCTGTATTGAATTGGCCATTAGTTGGGCCTTATAGTCCTGTCGTTTTCTTTCTGTTGTAATACGGACTCATTCCAAAGCTGAACACATATAGCATGGAATTGAGAATGGATTTTGTTGTTCTTTTTTTTTTTTGGTTTTTCGAGACAAGGTTTCTCTGTGTAGCCTTGGCTGTCCTAGATTGCTTTGTAGACCAGGCTGGCCTTGAACTCAGAGTGATCCGCCTGCCTCTGCCTCCTGAGTGCTGGGACTAAAGGCGTGCACCACCACGCCCGGCAATTTTGCTGTTTTTTTTTTTTTTTTTTTTTTTTTTTTTTTTTTTTAATTTTGTTGTTCTTTATACAACATATACATACACAGCTTCAAAATCAGAATGATTAACAACAACAAAGTCACCACGAATTCTATTATAAAGCCAGTAGCTGGTTGTGGTGGCACACACAATCTATAACCTTCATGAAGGAGACAAAGGCCCCAGGGACTGGGACCTCAAAGCTGGTTTGTCCTACATGGTGAGATTAAAGCCAGTCTACACATAGGTTGTCTCAGAAAGCTGGAGGTATGGGGACCCTCTAGAAATATCAATACTGTTTTTACAGGTACCGCTTAGCCAAGTTGTGGTTCCCAGTTCCTCCTCACATGCACTCAGTCTCTAGTGACAAACACTAAAAGACATGATTGTGGGCTAGGGAGAGGGGAGGTGGCTCAGGGGTGCCTATCTATAGGTGACCCCTAGCAGTAAAAAGAGAGCAAGAGAAAGAGAAGCTTTTTTTTTTTTAATGAGAAAAATCAAAAAAAAGAAAAGGCAAATTTTTGTCTTTTTCCCGATTAGGAAGAGTTCTCTTATACACACACACACACACACACACACACACACACACACACACACACACACACACACACACATACACACACACAGAGACAGACAGACAGACAGTAGTAGAATATGGGTCAAGAGCACAGAGAACTGCGATTGGAAAGATAGCTTAGTGGTTAAGAACATTTATTGCTACTCTTCCTGAGGACCTGGGTTCAAATCTTAGCGCCTCCACAACCATCTGTAACCCCAGTTTCAGGGAAGTCAACAGACATTCAAGTAAAACATTCATACATGTACAGTAAAATAAATACTTTTTAAAAATTAATTTTTATTTTATGTGCATTGGTGTTTTGCCTGCATGTATGTCTATGTGAGGGTGTCATATCACTTGGAGCTGGGTTACTGACAGTTGTGAGCTGCCATGTGGGGTCTAGGATTTGAACCCAGGTCCTCTGGAAGAACAACCAGTGCGCTTAACTGCTGAACTATCTCTGTAGCCCCAGTAAATACTTTAAAAGAGAAGAGGGGGAGGGGAGGAGAAGGAGAAAAGCTATTACACAGAGAAACCCTGTCTTGAAAAATCAAAAAAGAAGGGCTAGAAAGATGGCTCAGCAGTTAAGAGCACTGGCTGTCCTTCCAGAGGTCCTGAGTTCAATTCCCAGCAACTACACGATGGTTCATAACCATCTATAATGAGATCTGGTGTCTACTTCTGGCCTGTTGGCTCCCATGCAGGCAGAATAATATATAAATATAAATAAATATTTTTTAAAAAGAAAGAAAGAAGCCAGATGGTAGTAGTGCACACCTTTAATCCCAGCACTTGGGAAGCAGAGGCAAGTGGGTCTCTGAGTTCAAAGCCAGCCTGGTCTACAAACTGAGTCCAGGACAGCCAGAGCTATACAGAGAAACCCTGTCTAAATAAATAACTAATAAGAAAAATGAAAGAAACACATACAGAGCTGAGCACATAGTGCTCAGCTGTAATCCCTGTGTTAAACAGCTAAGGAAGAAGAAGCAGTTTTAGGCTAGCTTAGGTTACTACATAAAAAGACAAGTGGATAAATATGGTGAGTAGTTATGAGGATAATAGCAGTTATTAGACAGGCTTCTTGACACTAGAAATGTTTTTAAATCCTTTAAAAACGATGGCTTGCTATTTTCACCCACTGAAATGACAACTTTAAAAAATATAATGTTTTATTGTCAGGAATATATTGAATTCATATGCTGTTTAAAACATTGTTAATTTTGTTCTTTCTGTTAAGAACTTTTTTTTTTCTGAGACAGGGTTTCTCTGTGTAGCCTTGGCCATCCTGGACTCACTTTGTAGACCAGGCTGGCCTCGAATTCACAGCGATCCGCCTGCCTCTGCCTCCCGATTGCTGGGATTAAAGGCGTGCGCCACCATGCCCGGCTAAGAACTGTTTTTTTTTTGTATCAGAAATCTTACTGTTCATAGCCTTTAAAAAAAATATAACTACATTTTAGTGCACATATCTAAGATATTTCTAGGAAGTACTATGAAAATATAAAAGAAAAATTAAAAGTATATACAGACGTACCTTACTAGCATTTTGTAGTAGAGAAAACTTGATAGTAACTTAATACCTCTAGGTAGGGCAAAGGGAACATGAGTATAATACTGTGGATGTTTGCAGCCTTTTAAAGGAACTCAGGCAGAGGTGCACGAATCCATCTCATTTAATGGCACACTAGAATTAGACTGTCCCCAGCCTAGTCTACTGTCTCCCTCAAGACCTTCTACTTTCTGCCCAGCCAGTGGTACACAACTTTAATCCAGGCCTTGGGAAGCAAAGGATCTCTGAGTTTGGGGTCACATGGTCTATTTAGCAGTTCTAGGACAGTCAAGGCTACATATTAAGACTATCAAAAAACAAGTGGGCGTGGTGGTGCATGCCTTTAATCCCAGCACCTGGAGACAGAGGCAGGTAGGTCTCTTGTGTGTAGGAAGCCAGTCTGGTCTACAAAGCAAGTTCCAGGACATCCAGGGCTGTTATACAGAAAAACCCTGTTTAAAAAATAAAAAACAAATAACTACAACAAAACAACAGCAAAGAAAATAAAAACAAATAATTATTTTCTAGTGCCTATTAGAAAGGCCTTCAAATGTGTCTTTATTTAAACTGTCCTGTGGGTGTATTTTTTAGTCAGTTTCCAGTTTGTCAAAGTTTTATCAAAGCTTTTAATCCACATGAGGCTAAGCACAGTATTTTCTTAGCAGTTATTTCGAGTTTTGATTATGAAACATTTGTAGCAGAAGCAGAGGGTACTGTGACACCATGTTCCCGTCCCCTAAGGCTAACAGTTTCTTATATTTTGCCTGACTTGCCCACTCCTTTTTAGCTGAACTGTTGAATAATGTACATCTTGACAAACTCATGAATATATGTACCTCTAAAAACCAAAATTTACTCACCTACCTACCCACCTCCAGAACTTTGGTATCTTTAGCAGGATTGGCCATGGTTTTTGAGATTTACTTAAAATGCGTCTCCAGAGATTTCTCTCTTCTCTCCTCAACCCTCAAAACTAGGATTTTGGGTTTCCGCCGAGCTCCCTTGGTGGTTGGCAGATACATTAATCTGCGAACAGAGATCAAGCCTGTTGCCACGGAGCAGCTGCTGAGCACCTTCCTCACTGTAGGTAAGAGATCATAGAGGGTATTTAAATAGGGGGGATCAGAAGGTGACCAGGCGGGCCATCATTGAGCAAGTGGATTGATCACAGCTCTTTTATTCATAAAGAACTCAAAGGAATGTAAAAGCAAATAGGCAGCGTGGTCTCGTGTTACTGTGGAACTTAGGTCTAACAGTGGGAGTAGGAAGTGAGAATTTCTCCTTAATACACACTTCTTGAAATAAGAAGTGAAGTCATTTACCAGTGGTGAAAGTGGTAACTTTATTTCTGCTTGATCTTCCCGCTAAGTCTCAGATGCAGGATTTGGTCTAAATCAGTTACTGTCTGCATATCATTGTCCTGGTTATTTTTTATCTATGTGTTCTCTTGGGAACTGTCTTCTGAGAAGTCAGGACACCCAGGGCTAAGGACATGTCTCAGTCAGTAAAGTGTTTGCCATGCAAGCGTGAGGACCTGAGTTTGGATCCCCATACCCGTGTTTGAAAGTGGTCACCTGTAATGCCCGCGCTGAGGAAACAGAGACAAGCAAATCCTTGGAGCTCACTCTCCTCCCAGTGTAGTCAGCTTGGTGGTAGGCTCCAGGTTCAGTGAGAGGCCCTGTCTCACAAAGTAAGGTGGGGAGCAGTTGAGGAAGGCACCTATCAACTTCTGGTCTGCACATGCGTACATACACATAAACATAAATAATAATGAGTGGAGGAAACCTGAAGCAGCGCTAAGATGGTCAGAAGTTCTCCTGTAGGATTGCATTTGGGCCATTGCTCGTCCTTCAAGAGTTAGTCCATAACTCATGGACCTGGGTGTGAGTGCCCTGGCCCTGGTTCCCGTTGTATTTCTGCAGTGCAGGGCATCTATCTACTCATGCTGTTCTTGTTGTGTGCCTGATAAACAGGAGGAATATGGAGATGCTATGTTCTCTTGGCCTCTTGGTGGTGACTCTTTTGGTGATTCAGTGTTTGTTTGTTTGTTTGTTTGTTTGTTTGTTTTTGAGACAGGGTTTCTCTGTGTAGCCTTGGCTGTCCTGGACTCGCTTTGTAGACCAGGCTGGCCTCGAACTCACAGAGATCCACCTGCCTCTGCCTCCCGAGTGCTGGGATTAAAGGTGTGCGCCACCACCGCCCAGCTTCACCTTGCTTTTTACAAGAATGAATAGATTCATATTTTAAAATGAGGTAAAGCAATGCCTGTCTCAAAAAATAAAATCTACAAGAATGGTAATACAATATGGAAAACTGATTTCTTTTAGTGACAAAGTGACAGGAAATTCTAATGGTATGGTTCTGATTGAAACACTAAAGTTCAGATAGATATTAGTGAGAATAAAGTTATAATTTTCCAGTTCACCCCACCAGCCCTCGAGTTAACATTGATCAAGGCTGAGGCCAGACATGCAGAAAGAGTGTGAGCTCAGGTTGAAGGTGCTCGTGGGTTTAGCCAGTGAGGAGAGGAGGTAGTCAGGACAGGGTCACTGAAAGGCCTATGCGTCATGCTTGGGTGCCAACACTTCTTAGGCAACGGGGAGCTGCTGAGGGGACCTAAACAGGAAGCGAACAGATTTGAATTTAGGAAGTGAAGGGTGGCAGTCTTGTAGAGGGTGAACGGTGACGAGGAGAGTCAAGAGGTGAGAGCCAGCCCTGTGGGCTGTCGAAGTAATTCTGAGAGACAGAACTAAGGTAAGGATGGGATAGAACAATTGAGAGGCGTTTGAGAACTGGTACATAAACAGTGCGGTGAGCATCTTGGCTAGGAAGAGCAATACGTAGAAAGGAAAACTTAAGAATGACTCTAGATTTCTAGGTTGGTTGGCCAAGTGACTGCAGAGCTGAGGGTGTGCAGGAAAGCCTGAAGTGCTGCAGAAAGAGGATGCATCTGATTGTGTCCGGATCATCTAAGAGTCTGTGTGTAATAGCTGAGATGGGGGCTTAGATTTGATAGTTCGCCCATGGGGAATAAGGAGAGCTCTGCGATCACATAAGCGGTTTCCGGAGTTGAGTGTGTCCACGCAGTGGTCAGAGGCTCGGAGGCTCAGGCTCACCAAGCGTATTGGGGATATTGAGTCAGGAAAGCACATTTAGTGTCAGACACACACTAAGCACTGGCACAGACTTGTTTCCGTTTCACAACCTAGCGGTGAAGGAGTGAGCTGCTTGGAGAGCTGTAATTACATGCTCAGCACCAGGCAGCCCCCGACTGAGATAGTCTGTGTTGTAAGGGCTGGCTGTGTAGCATAGGCGTGGTGGTAGAGTACCCGCTCAGTATGCCGCAGTCTCTGGGTTTGATCTCCAGCCCCAACCCCCACATTTGTATTTTACTCCCGAATCTGAATAAACCACAAACTCTTAAGTAATGCATTATACTTCTTTTCTTAAGTAAGACTCTTATTCAGCAAACTCCAGTGTTTGGATTTTCCCCATAGATTATCTCACTTGCTTTGTTTTGTGTGTTTTAATTATTTTTGGTTTTTGTTTGTTTTTTCAAGACAGAGTTTCCCTGTGTAGCCTGTCCTGTCCTGGACTCTCTTTGTACATCAGGCTGGCCTCGAACTCACAGAGAACCACCTACCTCTGTCTCCCAGAGTGCTGGGATTACAGGTGTGCACCACCGCACCTGGCTGTGTTTTAATTTTGTGAATCAGTAATTCATTCAGCTTGTTAACCTGCTTTAACCATCAAAAGGACTACAATAACACATTCTAGTTCCCTATTAGCAGTTTATTTCTTTTTGTACATACTCTGTCATTCTGCGTACTATATGGTACACTATATGTGCTCAGCACCATGCAGTCCCCCGACTGAGATAGTTTTGCATTGTATTCTTTCTACTTAGCCTAGCAATAACGTTTCTTAATAATTGGTTCCTTATTGTATGACTATAAGTACATATTAATGTTTAGATCTACCATTCTACACAATCTACAGCATGCTATTCATACTTCTATATTTCATTCTTTTTTACTTAATTATAAAAACCTTCACATTCTACATTTGAGAACTTGTTCATCCTTTTGTTGTCTAACTAATGTATTATTCAGAGTTCTCTAAAGGAACAGAACTGATAGAATGAGTGTGTGTGTGTGGGGGGGGGTGTGTGTGTGTGGGGTGTGTGTGTGTGTGTGTGTGGTGTGTGTGTGTGTGTGTGTGTATGTGTAGGGGATTTATTACACTGCCTTACAGACTGTGGCCTGGGAAGTTGAACAATGGCTTCTCTCGATGGAAATGCCAAAGACCCAGTGTTGTTCAGTCCATGGTGCTGGATGTCTCAGCAGCCCTAGAGGACCCTGGAGAGCTGCTGGCCTTCAGTCTGCATTGGAATCCCCAAGAAGTCAGCTCCAATCCCAGGGCGGGATTGCTGCAGCCACGGGAGAGGTGAATTGCTGGCAGGAGAAGCCCAAGAAGGCAAAGCAAAAGATTTTTCCATGCGGGCGAGGTGGCGCATACCTTTAATCCCAGCACTTGGGCAGCAGAGGCAGGTGGATCTCTGTGAGTTCAAGGCCAGCCTGGTTTACTGAGTGAATTCCAGGACAGCCAGGGCTACACAGAGAAAACCTGTTTGGAGGGGAAAACAAAAACAAAAAAAAACCAGTTTTCTTCCATGTCCTTTTATGTTAGCTGCCACCAGCAGATGTGGCCCAGATTTAAGCTAGGTCTTTCTGCTTCAAACAATCTGATCAAGAAAACCCCTATGGGTGTGCTTTGCACCTTGGGCTTTAGTTTATTCCAGAGTTACTCAAGTTAAGGACCAGATTAGCAATCCCAGCTAGTTAGAAAGTATTCTGTTTTAAATCCCTATAACCAGTCCCTTATTGGACTTATATTACTCCAGTATTTTGTATGTACAACTATTATTACCCAGAATTACTTTGTACATATACCACTTCAACCATGAGCAGAAATTTCTAAAAGTTGAAGTGCTAAGGTCATGTGCACCTAGAATTTTAGTGGGTATGGTCACATTACCCCTAATAAACACTTAACTAATTGACTTTACCCATGGCAATATGAGAGTACCCCTGCCCTAGTGTCATTAATAATGCATCTTGAAACTCTTGGGGTTGTTTGTTTCATATGTAGCATCTGTTCATTTGCTTAAGAGCCATTTGTATTTTTGTCAGCTACCT
This sequence comes from Acomys russatus, assembly GCF_903995435.1. Classification (NCBI taxonomy): domain Eukaryota; kingdom Metazoa; phylum Chordata; class Mammalia; order Rodentia; family Muridae; genus Acomys; species Acomys russatus. The sequence goes on along the minus strand of NC_067142.1, from coordinate 53,125,614 downwards.
GTCTTTTGTGCACGGAGCCTAGTGGGTACTATTTCCCAGGCATGTCTTCTTCGCCGTCGTCGTTGTTTGAGACAAAGTCTTTCCCTGACGTGAAACTCCCCAACTGAGCTGGCTGCCCAGCAGGGCCCAGAGATCTACCTCTCTCTGCCTATTTACGTTTCCAAGGTCAAGCACAGTTTGTACTACCCAGGACTTAATCAACCATAGTGCACAGCACACCCATAAGGCTGTGACTACTCTTTACCTTAAGATTCCTTCCTTTCTCTCTCTCTCTCTCTCTCTCTCTTTTTTTTTTTTTTTTTTTTTTTTTTCCTTTTTGGTTTTTTGAGACAGGGTTTCTCTGTGTTGCTCTGGCTGTTCTGGAACTTGAGCTATAGACCAGGTTGGCCTCGAACTCAGAGATCCACATGCCTCTGCCTCCTGAATGCTGGGACCAATTGTGCCACTGCTAGCAACCTTAAGATTTTTTAAAAAATAATTTCAACTAATTGAAATTAACATATAGGATACATATAGTTGCAACAATAAAAATATAAATTTAACTTGATTACATTAGAAATACTAACATATTTTAGAGAGAAAACAGACAAGACTCTTAAAGGTCATAAGAAAAAATAATAAACTGAAAATTATTCTGATATTAGATCAAAGAGGGAACCTTTTGATTGTTTAGTTAGTTTTCTTTTGCTTTTTCTGAGACAGGGCCTCTCTCTATAGCCCTGGATATCTTGGTGCTCCCTATGTAGGCCAAACTGGCCTCAAAGGTTTTTTGTTGTTGTTGTTGTTTTGTTTGTTTGTTTGCTTACTTGTTTCCAAGACAGGGTTTCTCTGTGTAGCCTTGACTATCCTGGACTCACTTTGTAGACCAGGATGGCCTCGAACTCACAGTGATCTGCCTGCCTCTGCCTCCCAAGTGCTGGGATTAAAGGCGTGGGCCACCACCGCGCAGCTTCTTTTTTCTTTTTGGTTTTTCTACATAGGATTTCTACGTGTACGCCTGGCTGTACTGGACTCACTCTGTAGACCGGGCTGCCTTCCAACTCACAGCGATCCGCCTGCCTCTGCCTCCCTAGTACTAGGATTAAAGGCGTGCTCCACCACACCTGGCTTAATCCTCCATCTCTTATCAAACTATAATCCACAGTTTGAGCACATTGAGCATACCATTTGAGTCAGTTGTTATGACAGCTGTAAAATGGTGGTTTATAGACTTACTGCAGGCATTTTGTTTAGACAAGAAACTCCCCCCACACATTTATTCATGTCACGATGAACTCACTGACTTACCTTTCTCAGTTGTAATTTCTTAGTGTTATTTTAATGCTGATGTTCTGACTCTAAAGATGAGTCTATAAGAACCCTACAGACCAGCGCCATGACCTTTTGTAGCAGTCGCACTGTTTGCTGAGCACTTCCTTACAGCTGGCAGTGTCTGAGTGCTCTAGGCTCACCAGTACCTCCCCTGATCAGTCCTGGAGGCAGCTGCTTATTCAACAAGTGTCTTTTGTTTGTTTGTTTGTTTGTTTAATGTAGTATTAAAATGTTCTTTAGAGCCAAGTTAGTGGCACATGCTTTTAATTCCAGTACCTAGGAGAGTTGCAGGTACATCTCTCTGAATCTGAAACCAGCCTGGTCTACAGAGCAAGTTCCAAAACAATGAGATCTACAGAGAAACCCTGTCTTAAAAAAACAAAAAACATCTGGGCAGTGGTGGTGCACATCTTTAATCCAGCAATCAGGAAGCAGAAGCAGGTGAAATACCTGTGAGTTTGAGGCTAGCCTGGTCTACAAAGAGAGTCCAGGATAGCCAGGGCTGTTACACAGAGAAACCCTGTCTCAAAAACAAAACAACAATAAAAAAAGAAAGAAAAGAAAACAACAAACAGTGATCTTTAGGAAATGATATGTGGGGCTGGGCATTGTGGTTCATGCTTCGCAGCCTCAAAAAGTGCAAAAGGGGCTGGGTAGCACAGTGGTAGAGCATCACTGAACCCTATTACCACAAGAAGCAGCAGGAAGACGGGAAACCAATGTTTGAGTAAGTCCTGGATTTCATTGTTTCTAGGTTCTCTTGAAGAGCAGAGTAGGAAAGGCATGTATGCAAGAATACACACGGCCGTGTTTTATCTCTGGGTGTGTGTTAAAACCAGATTCTCTGATTCTAATTCGTGGCAGGATGTACTCTAAGCGTCGTACTTTCTGTGTTAATTTCCTTTTTCATCTGTGAGAAGTCTAGTTCTCTTACCCTTTGTCTGTTTACTTACCTGCTCCTGCCTGCCCCATATGTGACCAAACTAAGTATGTGTCTGCTCTCTCTCTTAATTATTGTGAGTTGAGAGCAAGACTGTAATGGTAGTTGACTTCTGAGAGAGAGGCCGAGTGGGAAGGAGACAGGAAGATTTGCTTTCTCATAGCCTTTCATTCATTGCAGATTTTGTTACACTGTCTGCTTTTAGTACCTACAGAGGAAAACACCTGTGTGAAATGGATTAACATCAGGATTTTAATTTTTGTGGCGCCTGTTTATTTAGCTGTTCAGTCTTGTTTGGGGAGAATTGAGTTCTTAATTTTCCTTCTTAAAAATGCCTGGCTCATTTCAATCCTGCAGGGAACAATACCTGTTTCTATGGAAAGTGCTATTATTGCCGAGAAACAGAGCCAGCGTGTGCTGATGGAGACATGATGGAAGGTTCTGTCACACTCTGGCTTCCAGATGTGTGGCCTCTGCAGAAACATCGACACCCCTGGGGCAGGACTTACCGAGAAGGCAAACTGGCCAGGTAAATGCTCCTGTGGGCCATGACTTAGTTCTTCGCTGTGTCAGGCCAGTTGTCTTCCTGAGTGGGAGCAGCCATCTGTGCCAGAGTAAGAACAATTGTGGATTAGGGCAAACCTGCTCAGGCAGGGCCCTGTGGTCAGCAGTGCCAGTGTGTCAGCCATCTTCCTATCACTAAAAAGAGAGATTAAGCTGGATGGCGGTGGTGTACGCCTTTAATCCCAGCAATCAGGAGGCAGAGGAAGGCAGATCTCTAAGTTCCAGGCCAGCCTGCTCTACAGTGAGTTCCAGGACATCCACGGCTGCACAGAGAAGCCTTGGCCTGAAAAAAATAATAATGGAGAGATTAATTTTGCCTCAGTTTGAGAAGGTCACTCCATAATCAGTCACTTGGCCACACTGCTTTGGGCTTCCAGTGGTACAATACATGATTGCAGAAGCTTGTGGTGGCAGAGGCTGTTTATCTTATTGCTCCTTGAAAGAAAAGACAGAAAAGGCCAGGAACAGACTGGCTAAACAGGGACTCCCTGAAACATCCCCATAACCTCTTCATAGCATGTTCCTGGTGACTAAACTTCTATCACACCTTAAAGGTCCAATAGCTCCTGAACGTTTCACAGGTTGAACCAAGCTTTAGTACATGGTCTTTAAGGGACATTTAAAATATAAACCCTAGAGGAGAGGGAGGGACAGAGAGAGAGAGAGAGAGCAGGAGAGAGCGCGCGCGCGCGAGTGCATGTTTGATCTTGCAAAGGGCCTGAATTTGATTTCCTGCTTTCACATTTGGGGCTCCAGCTTCAGAAATCCAGCAGCCTTTTCAGATCCTCACTGGCAACTCTTTCCATGTGGTGCACTTACACACACACACACACACACACACACACACACACACACACACACACACACACACACACACACACACACACCCCTTGGTATGCACACAAGTACAACACACAAATAAAAATAAACTGTTGTTGTTGTTTTTTAAATATAAGCCATAGCGTGTGCAGGTGCCCTCTGAAGGCTCATGTATATCTCATACCCTTGGCCCACTCCAAGAGTTCTCAAGTCTTAACTGTCTCGGTGTTGCTGAGGCCTACATCTAAAGTCTGAGACATTAGGCAAATCTTAAGCTATGAGCCCTATAAAATTTTTTTAAAAGTTATATGCTTGTAAAATACAGTGGCACTGGAGAAGCATTGCCATTCCAACGAATAGGAAAAGAGCCAGGACGGGACAAAAGCAAGAACAGACATAGGCAGTGAGCCAGCCACTGGGTAAAGGTGCCTGCTACCCACGCCTCAGCTGTCAAAATTCAATCCCCAGCTCCCGTATAAGGAGAAGAGAGAACCAGCTCTACAGATTTGTCCCCTGATCTACACGTGTTCTATGCCACTCACACCCAACACATATGTCATGTACACATGTACACACATAATAATAATTTTATTTTTAAAAACTCTAGCTCCATGTCCAGAGCTAAGGGCTGACACTGGTGTAGCGTGAGCTACAAAAAGCTCAGCCAGCCCTGTCTGTCCCTGTGGGTGAATCCCATAAAGCTCCTCTCGAGACAGTTTTGCTCACTGCCCATAGCTTTCCTCAATGGGCAAATATTCCACGTTCCTGGTATCTCAGGCTTTACTCACGGCTTCCTGCTTCACACTCTTGGGCTGTTGGCAGGAATTTCAATTCTGTCTGTACCCTCTCGAGACCGCTCTGGAATCTGAGTAGAAGTGGGTCCACGATCCTTCAATTACATATGCCTGCAGCACGAGCAGCACTTGGATGGTGCCAAGGCCTGGCGCTATGGTAAGCTCATCCAGGCCCTTTTGGACCACGGTGGCTTCTTCGGTGCCTTGATGGTTGAACACAGAAGTTTAGCCTGGCACGGGCAGGATCTTGCGGCTCCTGAGATGCCTCAAGGTCTCTTTCCTACCATCCTAGTGTAAAGCTCTTGGCTTTTTGAAAGGGCATTAGTCTCCCAGCAGTTATCTTGGCTTGAACTTTATATGCGCTTCTTTCCTGGTTCAACTACAAGCTTTTCAGATCTTTTTGCTCTGTATTTTGCTTCCACTTCTCACAGTAAATATGGCTAGAAGCAGAAATTCCCACGCTGGTGCCCTCAGGCCGCCTCTGCTGTGTAAGCCACTCTACAGAGTCTCAGCACGTGTACAAGGCAGACGGGCTCTCTCAAGGATATAGCGTGATTAGCATGCTAGCCCATTTCCCAGATAGTCCCAACCGTCGGCTCAGCCTTTGCTCTGTGTTCCAGCCAGCCTCTGAACCCCCACCAGAACCTCCCAGCAGTCTCTACTTTCCTTAGCATGCTTCTCTAAAATTTTCTAAATTAACACACCAATCCCAAAGGTCTCTGAACCTCCCTGTCAGGGATAGTCACAGCAATGGCCCAACTGTCTGCTTTAGCTTCCTGTCTCTAACAAAATACCTAACATTTTAAATGAAGAGAGGTTCTTTTGGCTCACAGTTTCTGAAATTTCAGCCCAGCCTGGGCTATTACTTTGGGGTTTATGGTAAGACGGTATCAAGGCAATGCGCGTCTGCTGTGGAGGAAAGCTGCTCTCCTCATGGTGGCCAGGAAGCAAACATGAGAGAAGGAAGGCCAAGGCAACCATATCCACCGTCTAGGCTTGCCCCCAACAACTCATCTTCCTACCGCAAGGCCCCACCTCCTAATCACATCACAGGCTGGCAACCACAGTCAGCACCTGGCCTTTGCAGGACTCTTAGGAGCTAAACTGCAGTCCGGAGTGGTTGGCACCCAGTAAGCCCTATGATGCTTCTTGCCTCCAGGTGGGAATACGATGAGAGCTACTGCGATGCTGTGAAGAAAACGTCCCCCTATGACTCAGGCCCACGCCTCCTGGACATCATCGATACTGCTGTGTTTGATTACTTGATTGGCAATGCTGACCGACATCACTATGAAAGCTTTCAAGATGATGAAGGCGCTAGCATGCTTATCCTTCTCGATAATGCCAAAAGGTACGGAGCAGCGGGACCGTGGACCGCCCACATCTGTGTGGAAGAGGCGTGGTCTCTAGGGCACTGTGCAGGCAGCTGTCACACACTGACATGAGTCAGCAGTAGGAGTAACGTGCTCACTTAGGCTCATGCTTTCAGGAGCTTGTTGGCTTCATTGCTTTGGGGCCTGTGATGAGGCAGAATCATCCTCGCTGGAAACACATTTCCGCACCAAGAGTGCATGCCAGATCTAACTTCCTTCTGCTGGGTCCCACCTCCTGAGGCGTCCTTACTTCTAGGTAGTGCTAAGACTGGCCACTAGTGCCCTAGCAGATGAGCCTGGAGCTGGGGTGAAGGACTGGGGACCAAACTGTCCTGGATGTAGTTTCCCAAAAGCCTGACCTCTCACAGCCTCACAGTGGGGATTAGGTAGCAACAAGAGTTTGTGGGTATGTCCTCCTAATGGGAACTTGGGCATAGTGGCTGGTTTCCATGCGCTGTCCTCAGGGCTTGGTGATTCTCTAGTCATTTAGGGGAGCAAGGGGGTGGCTGTTTTTTTCCAGAGCCACCATTCCTTTCCTAACGGAATACCGTTTTTATATTGTCTCAGCCTCAGCCCTGGGCAGTTCTTCTGGTTTGACACTGCCATCAGGCTTACTTGCAGGAATAAGGTTTTAGTGCCTTTTGGGGGACTCTAGCGAGGAGAACCTGAATTTCTTTCCAGACCTTTAGGAAGTGTTACAGGTTTAGGATTTCTGCCTTCTCTCTCTGAACTGAGGACTCACAGTGCGGCCCCACAGTTGCGCTCCAGCGTCTTGGCAGGAAAGGGGTCCTTGTTACACGAGCATATTTGCTGCTTAATACTTCAGTTCAGGCTGTTAATGGCCCTGTGTCTCATTAGTCGTGCCTGGCTTATTTTTAATTTAGATTATTTGAGCTGTTGGAGCATGAAATTGTCTAGCATCACAGTTGGGTTTTTGTGAGCATGTTCTTGCTTTGATGCTGAGAAGGGAACAAATACTTGCGCCTCATTCACTGTCTTAATTTAATTTTCAGCTTTGGGAACCCCTCGCTGGATGAGAGAAGCATTCTCGCCCCTCTCTATCAGTGTTGCATGTAAGTTACACACAGCAGGTGTGTCTGCCTGCACTCCCTTCTTCAGGTTCAGGTACCAGTACCTCACTTTTCTTGACCTTAAAGCATCCCGGTTGCTTTTCCTTCTTCTGTAACACAGAGCCCCGTGAACCCTGACAGAACACATGGAAAGACAGAGGCAGGTCACCCAAAGCTCAGAATTCATTTTTAATTTTGCATCATAAGTTTGTAGTATCTATAGTAATATATGTGTGTTTGGCTTAATATCTCTACTACCTGCTAAAAACAGTCTAGCTAGGCTTTAACCCCAGCACCTAGGAGACAAAAGCAGACAGATCTCTGTGAATTTGAGGCTACCCTAGCCTACATCGTGAGTTCTGAGACAGCCAGGATTACATAATGAGGCAATCTCAAAAAAAATTTTTTAAGATGTATTTATTTATTAAATATACAGTGTTTTGCCTGCCTGTATGCCTGCACACCAGAAGAAGGCACCAGATATCATTATAAATGGTTGTAAGCCACCATGTGGTTGCTGGGAATTGAACTGAGGACCTTTGGAAGAACAGCCAGTGCTTTTAACCTCTGAGCCATCTCTCCAGCCCCTTCAAAAAAATGTTTTAATAATTAAAAAAAAAATCTGTTACAGCCTGTATTCTCAGCTGCTATATCTGGTTTACCTGTGGATTCAAGTCCTCCCATCTGGAGTTTGAATATTTTACCTTGAAATTATCTAAGCAAAAAATAACTTTCTCGGGCTAGAGAGATGTCTCAGAGGTTAAGAGCACTGGCTGTTCTTCCAAAGGCTGTGAGTTCAATTCCCAGCAGCCATGTTGTGGCTCACACCCATCTATAATGAGATGTGGTGCCTTCTTATGGCATGCAGGCACACATGTGGGAAGGGTACTGTATCAATAATAAATAAGTAAATCTTTTTTTAAACCACCCATGCTGGTCTTGAACTCATTAACAGAAGATGACTTTAAACTCCTTATATTCTGCTTGTGGTGGTGGCGCACGCCTTTAATCCCAGCGCTCGGGAGGCGGAGGCAGGCGGATCTCTGTGAGTTTGAGGCCAGCCTGGTCTACAAACTGAGTCTAGGGCAGCCAAGGCTGTTAAACAGAGAAACCCTGTCTGGGGTGGGTGGAAGAAATTATTAAAACAAAAATAAAAAAATAACTTTCTCTAAGTATTTAATAAGTGATTTCAATATATTAGAGAATAAAGAAATTGAGAAGAAGTCAAGAAGATGAAAGAAAGCCTGGGCCTAGGAGCCCCTGCTTCAGGTCCCTGCTCCTGGACCAGCTTTGAAGTTTACATGTCAAGAATCAGTGGGATGGGCTGGAGAGATGGTTCAGTGGCTAAGAACACTGGCTGCTCTTCCACAGGACCTGGGTTCAATTCCCAAAAACCACATGGCAGCTCACAACTGTCTGTAACTTCAGTCCCAGGGGATCTGACACCCTCACACAGACATACATGTAGGCAAAACACCAATGTGCATAACATATAAATAAATAATCAATCAGTGCGATTTGCCTCATTTGGCTCCTGGTCAGCCCAGAAACATAGCATCTGTGGCTTTGCCTTCTTTCTCTTTTTCCCATTTGTTTGTTTGTTTTTCCACTGCTAAGACTACTAGGCAAGTGCTTTACTATTGAATTATACTCTAGCGCCTCTCCCCACCCCCACTTCTTCTGTTGTGTGAGTGCAGGTGTGCATGAGTGTGCACGTGTGTATGCATAGGCTGGAGGACAATCTTGGGTGTCATCTTCAGGAACTGTCCACCTCTCCCCCTTTTTATGAGATGAAATCTTTCATTGCCCTGGAACTCGCCAGGTCGGCCAGGCTGGCCGGTAAGCCCCAGGGGACGCCATCTGCACCTCCATGACTCTCATGTTGCAAGTGTGGGCCACTTCGCCCAGCTCCTTTTCACAGGAAGTGTGGGGAGCAAACTTAGGTTCTTGTGCTTGCAGGGCAAACACTTTACTGAGATATCTCTTCAGCCCACCATCTCCATCCGTTCTTTTTACTTCCTTCCTTCCCTTCTTTTCTTTTCCTTCCTTCCCCAGCTCTTTCCCTGACCCTCCCTCCCTCCGTCTCTTTCTTTCTTTCTTTCTTTCTTTCTTTCTTTCTTTCTTTCTTTTCTTTTCTTTTCTTTCACTATATAGCCTAGGCTGGTCTCAAAATCCCAGGACCCTTGCCTCTGTACCCTGACAGTTAGCTTTTTCCTTTTTCTTTTTCCCAGTAGGAAACAGGAGTCTTTAGAAGGTAATATTTATCTTGGTTAGCGCCAATTCTTCTTACTAATATTGGGGAACCGAAACAGGTACAGTACAGGCACTCAACAACTGGCACCCTGATTTGTAGAGGAAGAGATGACTCTAGAAAACCTCTGACCACCTTCAAGGAGCGTTATGGCCTGCAGAGGGGATCAGAGTGGTCAGATGCCAACACTGGTCTTTATGGACCTGTAACCCCAGCACTGGGGAGATGGTGTAGGAGAAGGAGCTCAGTACCATTCATAGCCATCCTGGGCTACATGAGACCCTGTCTGAAAAAGGGACCTCTCTCTGACCTAGAACTTTCTCTGTAGACCAGGCTGTCCTGGAACTCACAGATATCCACCTGCCTCTGCCTCCCAAGTGCTGGGATTAAAGGCATGTGCCACCATTGCTCAGAAAAAAATAGATATTCTTAAAGTAAATGTTTTTCTATTACTAATGGTAGAATTTTTAAATTTGGAAACATTTGAATCATGAAGTTAAAACCCCTGCCCTGAGTATCCAGGGCTCAGTCCTGAGTATCCAGGGCTCAGTCCTGTTAACGTCACGCACGTCATTCTCGTTCTGTACTCTCACCACTTTAATCCTACGCTTTGTTTTCCCACAGACAGGGAAGGAAAGTTTTTCTCCCTAACTTTCTCAAATCTAACATAATAACATGACGTTTCCCCATGCTATCAGTTGTCAAACCTTTTTAATGGCTGCATGATGTTTCCTGACAGAGTCGCCATAATTTGAAGTATCTCTCAGTTGTTAGACTTTAGATTGATTCAGTTTTCTCCTACTGCTATGAATATGTATACATCTTTGTATGTGTCTCTAATTACCCCCAAAATTCACATCGTGGCAGTACAGCTTACTTCTAATACAGAGAGAAGTCTGAAATAGAAGTGATTTATTTAAAAAAAGAAAAAGAAAAAAGCAACCAAAACACAGAAACTTTTCTACCGTGCAAAGCTTTAAGCTGGATTGGATGGTAAGGTGTTATGTAATTTCTTTTAAAACTTTTTCTTCCAGCATTCGGGTTTCTACCTGGAGTAGACTGAACTACCTAAAGAACGGAGTGCTAAAGTCTGCCTTAAAATCTGCCATGGCCCACGACCCCATCTCCCCTGTGCTCTCCGATCCACACTTAGACACTGTGGACCAGCGGCTTCTGACTGTCCTGGCCACTGTCAAGCAGTGCACTGACCAGTTTGGGATGGATACTGTGCTGGTGGAAGACAGGATGCCGCTCTCCCACTTGTAACTCAACACGAAGCAAGTGGAACTGATTTTTACAAAGATAGAGAAACAGCACAATGAATTCCAAATGGCATGTGACGGCCTGGAAGTGGCCAGCAGCGGGCTCTGGTGGTAGACGACAGTGGCCCTGGCAGTGCTTGGGGTTTTCTGCAGTGGAGGCTGCACACCACAGTTGCAGCGGATCACCTGACACCCTCTGCTGGTGACCTTTCAAGCTGCAGGCACCAGCTCTGCTCAGTCTTTATTCCCACACCGAAGGCCAAGCAGCTGTGACACTGGCTAAGGCATTGGTCCCAGAGTGTGTGTCTGGGGTGAACCTTGCCGTCCTTTCTCCACACCCATGGATTCTGTGCAAACATTTTGCAGTTCCTTGTGTCTTTAAAAAACAAAGAGCAGAACTAGTCAGAGTGAAAAATGTCCTGCTCCTCCATTGTGGCGTCAGACAAAATAGCAGTCTGCTGTGGGAAACCCATTTTTAAGGTGGATAGAAGCAAGGGAGAGGGCAGGAAGGTGTTGGGGCCCTTAGCTATTGGGTGGTGTGGATGTGACATCTCAGGGAAGGGAGGAGGGAGGACTCACTCTGGAGAACCAGGAGGACAACTGACCTAGTGGCAAACAGCTTCCCCTGTGATTAGGTTTTTAGATGTGTCCAAGGCAGACAGTCACATTAAGCAGAATCAGCTCTAGAGGAAGTGCTATTACAACCCACCCGCGCACGGTCCTCAATGGGCACGAGTTTCTCCACCTTCTGCCCGAAGTAGCAAAGCAAACTAAACAAGTACGTCAGGTACCCGTGATCGCTGCCGTCCTCATTGCTCTTTCCCCCTCTCAGCGGCATTGTTTATCTTGAAGCAGACTCTTACTCTAGCCCATGCTGATCTAGAACTTACCATGTAACCCAGACTTGCTTTGAGGTGGCAGCCATCCTCCAGCCTCAGCCTTCCACGTGCCAGGATCATAGGTGTGAGCCCCCAAGCCCAGCTCCCACTTCGCGTCTAAGGTGAACTCATACCCTGCGAGGTGAGTGGCCTGTGACGCTGCTCCTCCTAGGAGGTCGATGGCCCGGTCTGTGCCTTTCTCAGGAGAAAGTGTCCTGCTGGTGTCTGGACTAGGCTTTGATGTGGCCCTGCAGGTAGAAGAGTGAAAGATTTTAACCATCTAAGCCTTGAAACAGAGGAGATTATCACAAAGAGCCTTAATATTTTGGTTCTTATCAAATCCAGATTCTATCATGTCTGGTTTGGAGTTCTGAGCCCATAGCGTAGTAGAATTCTTCCATTTCCATGTCTGTATTCTGGCAGGGTAACTTACATGGAAAGAGCTGCGTTAAACTACAGGGCTAGGGAACGTGTCTAGGACAGTGTCGGCACTCAGAGCTGTGTGTCCCCTCTGCATCTTGTCCAGTTCAAGACTAGCCTTTCAGCATTGTGCTCGACATTTAATGCCAGCCATGGAGCCTGGCTGGAGGCAACTACCTTCTGAGTTTATACCCCAGGTTCCTCACATTGAAACCTAGTAGCCTATAACCACTTTTAAGTGGCTTGAAATTAGGAAGGTTTGCACATGACGTGTACATTTTGAGGTAGATTAAGAATAGGCTGTGTTTTTGGGTTTTTGTTTTAATTTGGGGTATTGAACTTAAGAAAACAAATATTAGCACAAAAGGAGGTATTGAGTATACGGCCAAGGAAAGTCACAGTTGGACGCGAGGCTAGTGTGGTTGGCACTTGTGAAAGTGGGAGCCAGTGGAGCAGACTGCAGTGGCCATCCCCTCGGTGCTGACTAAGCTGTGGACAGGCATTCTGTCAGACACCTCGATACCTTGGTGACGTGAATAGAAGCTGTTTCCAGACAAGCAGCCTCATTTGCAATGTTGAAGACACAAGATTCTTCTAGGGAAAAGAACAGACAGAAAGCTGCTTTTTAAAAATGTGTCATCTTCAGAGCAGTTACAGAAGAGTCATTTCACGCTTCATTTTCACACTCATGGCATTAGGAGGTACTCGGGTCCACAGTGGACAAAGTTAGAGTTGAGCCAATAGAGTCAGCTGTGACATGGCAACTAGAATATAGTTGTGTTCTAAGTTGGGATTGGATTAAGCTAGGAAAGGTGTATTTGGGTGGATCCTGGCGTGGTGCAGGGGTGAGGGCAGCTGTAAGCTCAAGCCCCAAATTTATAGACACGAAGTTCTGTTGAGGAAACAAAAATAGATAATATTTGGAAAGTATTGTAACTCTGGCATCTTTGGGGTCATTTATGCACTGGGGGCATTTGACCAGCTCTAAGTTACCTTTGTCAGCTGGACATCCACACAGATGGATGCATTTACTACAAACCCAAGAAGCTAGAACCCACTGCTGTGCCCTCATTTCCTCCCACTTCCTAAATACATGTATTCTGAAGTCGAAATGGGGAGATCTTGGTATAGGATTTTATTCTCAAACTGTTCCTTAATCTAAGGCTGCATTGTGCTTTGGGGAGGGCTATAGGTAATCCCCTTTTAAAATAGTAGGCTTTGATTTGCTGAAGATGTTGGTTTTTTTTTTTTAAGATATGCTCCCTGTTTGCACTCAGGGTAAAAGTGTCAGACTAAATTTTAAGAAGAAAATAGAGGAATTCAGGTATACTCATCACAGGTTATTTAGCCAAGTGAATCCTGACAGTTTCAGTTTTTCCCAGTGCTGGAGACAGCATTGCCATCCAAAGAAGTTCATGTTTCCCTGAAGACATTCACACTGGCTTTCGGACCCCTTCCTTCAGCCTCCCTTCTTCCTCCCTGCGTCGCTTTGGTTATCTTGTGATCATAAACAGCTGCTGTTGGCAAGCTCTCTCAGCAGTCATGTGATCTGGGTTTCAGGGTAGGCTGGTGGAGGTGTTTGGGTTAGTGTGCCATGTCTGTATGCCGAGGATAATGGTCCTAATTTGACACAGGAAATACACTGAGAAAGGACTAGTAAAGGTTAGGATGTTCACCAAGCATTTGCTAAGCCAGGTGACTTGACTGAAGTGCACTCCATGGGGGAGGCTGGCCTTTCTCCCCTCATTTCTCTAGTCTGGGTGTTGAATGGAGGCTGGGTATTGTCTGAAACAAGTTTTTAGGACCTAAGGTGATCCTTACAAACTCTTGGGGGAAGCTGGGAATAACTTACTGGGAAGCTAATTTATTTGTCTAAAGGGTAGTGTAGGCATCACTACCCTCTTGTTTGGTCTGTCTAGGATTTCCTCTTGGCGCTCTTGTGTCGACAGAGGTTGTCCTCGGTAAGACATCAAACACATTTCTAATGTGTTCTATGGGTTTCAATGCTGAAAAATAAAGATTTTAATATATATTATTGTATTATGTTTTCCTAATAATCTTTTTTTCTCTCCCTGGTGCTTCCTACTCCTTTTTCCTACCTGCTGATTTAAAGGGACAGACATTAATTACATCCTTTGCCTCTACTCCTTAGGGATTGCTTCTAGTAGGCGACAAGTCTTTGAAAGGCCCACATCATTGTAGCTGTACCAGAATTATATATATGCATTGTCATAGGACTAGTCTTCAGAGCCTCCTTAACAACTGAACTTTATTATGAACTTATTAAACAAAGGTATCTTTCTTACAACCCGACTATCCTATCAGGAGGGAAAAAAGATTAAGGAGAACACAAATGAAGCCTTCTGGGTATCAGTTTCACGAGGCAAATCCTTTGGCATAATTCTCCGGGTTTCTCCTCTACCTGACAGGAAAAGTCTGCACACTCCTCGCCCGAACTCCAGCCTCTTCTCTGCTGCTCCCTGCACTGTGGTCAGCAAGCTCTGATCTCTCTTACTCCGATCCCCCAAAGTCCTCTTCCTCAAGAGGACGTGGCAGCACAGTACACTGTAGGCAGGAAGAAAGGGCTGTTTTCCCTGATTAGAATTCTTATGGTACCCAGAATGTTCATTTTGCAAATGGAAGCCCAGTATCTAAATCCTCAGCCAGACAGGCACAGTTGAGATTGCCTCTTGGTTTGCACATAGCTGTGCCAGCTCTTGACCAGAGCACACGGAGGCCAAGTTCTGGCATTTGTTTCTCCCCAGCTCACCACATACAGATTGTTCTAGTTTTCTGTTGCTGTGATAAAACACCATAACCACGGCAAGTTATAGAAGAAAAAGGTTATTTGGGTTTACAGTTCAAGTGGATAAAGGTCCGTGATGGTGGCTGGACCAGAAGCCGTGGTCTTCCACCTTCAGCCACAAGCATGAAGCGGGGCAAACTTGAAATGTCAAGTTTTGGGGTGTTGTTTGTTTGTTTGTTTTGGGGGGGGCCAGGTTCCAGACAGGGTTTCTCTGTGTAGCTGGTCAGGACTCACTTTGTAGACCAGGCTGGCCTTGAAGTCAAAGCATCTGCCTGCTTCTGCCTTCCTGAGTGCTGGGATTACAGGTATGTGCCACTGCACCGGGCTTAGTCTTGAAACTCTTTAATACCTTCCTCCAGTCAGTTCCTCCCACAAGGCCCTACCTCCTAAACCTCTCAGACTTCTGGGGGCCAAGCTTCAGATGCCTGAGACTGAGGGACATTTCTCAGTCAAATGATTATTGGGGTTTGAGAATCCAAAACAAGTCAAGCAGGCACAAGAATCCAGCAAAGCAAGATCTCTACTTGAATTGGGCAGCAAAAACTGACCAGCAGAGCAGGGCGTGGTGCCACACACCTGTAATCCCAGAACTCGGGAGGCAAAGGCAGGTGGATCTCTGAATTCGAGGCCAGCCTGGTCTACATAGTGAGGGCATCCTGTTACCTGACTGTGTTCTCTCTTGAAAGAACAGTCGCAGACCATGGGGATTCCACAGGTGCTGTTGGCCACTGAAGTTGAACCTTTTTAACAGGTGGGGTAGGAAACTTTCATCCTCATGTTTTCAGAGTTTATGAAGTTTGTTTATGGAGATAAGACACTTGAGTTGTTCCCGAGAGATTGCTTTCAAGGAAAATGGTTCTGGCTAACTTTGGTGGGATTAGGAAGATGTCTTTTGAAAAGTGAGGTCTCATCCAGATAAATTCAGTAAGGTACTGAGTACCCATTTTCTCTTACGTTGTTTTTAACAAAATCTCAATTTTACCAATAAAGACTTGGAAGCCAGACGCTGGGGTGAAAGCCTGCTAGTTGAGTGAGGCAGGGAAAACACCCAGCTGACCTTCCTCCTCAGCCGTCACAGAAGAAACGCCCTTTCTCCCATACCACCTCAAACACCCTTCAAATAGTGTCCCTTCCACTTCCTGGGCATCTCTGCCCATCCTCCTCCCTTCTTACTCTCTGTGGTTTTTTTCTTAATAATCCTATGTTCACTTCCTGTCAGCTGGTTCCTCGCTCCACCTTTTGACCTATGGTTGACTTTATTTAATCCTGTTTACAATTTTCAAGCAGAAAACCCTTGGATTAAAGACATGAGCTAGGGCTGAGCCACATCACAACTAGAAACAGGGGTTTCTAGTAAATAACGCAATCTTGGAGTTCACAGTGTGATCAGATACTCTGCAACACTCTTAACATGTACCTGTCACATACATGTGCTGACTCACATGGGATCCCACACTTCACTTTCTGCATTTATGACACACCCTCAGGCAAGGCCAAAGCCTCGGATCTCCTCTAATATGGCTGAGCACTCACAGCTCCCTGAAGTTCCCACAGTAGCCTCTAGATGTCCCCATCACCCATGAGCCCTTCTGGCCTTTACTAGCTAGTGGCCACTTGTCCCAACCCCTGGTCTAAACACTGATGTGTGATTTCTTGTTTCAATGTGGGACTGACTTCTTGGTGAACCGCCTACCTCCAAGTTTTGTTTTGAAAATGCCTTGGAATCAGTCTAAGGATTTCCCAGCTATTTTTATCTGCAGTGAAATGCTAATTCAAACTCAAGCACCTCAGAGATTGCTAGCGCTGCCCAAAACTTGCACAGGTGAACCTTAAAATTTGGGTTGTTTGACAAAATTGCTTTTAATTTTTTGTTTTGTTTTGTTTTTCATTTTGGTTGAAGTTAGCACTTAAGCAGGCACTCTGTCAGAACACTAGCCCTCATTTACAACATGCTTATGAGTAAACACTAGTAACTAAAGCCACCCTAGCTCCTTCCAGAACGCTATTTTACACATTCCATATACGTCCACATATGTGGAAGAAATGTGACGGCCCCAGGTGAAAGTAATTTTGGGGCCTTTGCTCTGTTGAGACACTACTGACGTGTGGGCCCAGGGATTGAGGACAGGACCCGGGACTCGAGCTGGGCTATTGTATAGCAAATTGACATCAATGGAAGGAGGGAACCAGAGGAGAGATCAGGGGTTCTAGCCGGAAGAGGAGGAGGAGGCAGGCGGAGAGAGGGAGAAGGCTGCAGGGTCGGACAGTGAGCGGTGCGGATTGCTTCTATGTGGTAGAGGATCCACGGGCATGCCTAGAGACGTCAAGGGATTTGTCCCACAGAACTGACACCTGGAAGGATTATTCTCATTCTCCTTAACCTCCATACCCTCCTGTTCAGGATAGTCGGGTTGTAAGGAAGATACCTTTGTTTAATATATTCATAATAAAATCTAATTTTGGTTTTGGTTTTTTGAGACAGGGTTTCCTCTGTGTAGCCTTGGCTGTCCTGGACTCACTTTGTAGACCAGGCTGGCCTCGAACACACAGAGATCTATCTGCCTCTGCCTCCTGAGTGCTGGGATTAAAGGTGTGTGTGTGACCACACCCGGCCCATAAAGCCTAATTATTAAGGAACCAGAGTCAATATGCATACTTGCTACATGAGGGAATAACACTAACCATATACTGAGCATGAAACATGCAATTGACTCTTCTCCACAGGTTCCCTAGGACATGGGTTGGGGGGGCCGTCAAAGTGTAGAACAGTCAGGTGTCACCCAGTCTGATAATCTCTATGGCCAGTTGGTGGTGGCACATACCCTTGAATCCTAGCACTCAGGAAGCAGAGGCAGATCTCTGCATTCGAGGCCAGCCTGGTCTACAGAGCAAGTTTCAGGATATCCAGGGCAACACAGAGGAACTCTGTCTCCAAAAACAAAACAAAACAAAAACCTGAGACATAATCAGTATGTTGGATTGTTGTGCGTGCTCAGATACTTATTGAATGAGTTAGTGGTTTCAAATAAGCATAAAGGTGTGCATCAGTCTCCTGACAGATACTGTAGCAAATACCAGAGAGAATTACCAAGGAAATGGTTTGTTTGGTTTATAAGCTTAAAGGTTTCACTTTACTACTTCCAGGTCTCTGGAGAAGGGAGAGCAGAGCACACCGTGTCAGGAGCAATTAGAACAAAACTGCTTTCCTGCAATTCTCTTTCAGGAACATGTCCTCTCCTCTGCAATACCCCCACACACACATGCACACACACTAGGGCTCACCTCTGACTAATTACATCATCTTTTCCATGATGCCAAGCTGGGACCAAGCCTGGGTTCTTTGGTGCTTTCTAAACATAGACAGGGTCTCACTATGTAGATGTAGCTGGCTAGAACTCAGTATATTAACCAGGCTGGCCTTGATCTCGTAGAGCCTCTGCCTCCTGGGTGCTGGCATTAAAAGCCTACATCGACATGCGCGTCTGATCAGCTTGGTAAACCTAGTTATGAGTGAGTGGGCAATTACTTAGCCTAACTTATATAATTCTCTCATGATACAATTTCCCCTTAACTCGGGGGTTTCCGGAACTCAAATACCTCCCCAACCCGACTTCTCCTTGTTTCTGGCGGACTGGCACCCGTGAAAGCCTACTTGTTGCTGTTTGATGCTGTTTCGTTTCCCTCTCCAGAGGACTAGGGGCGCCCCTGGCTGCCCAGCTCTCCACTACTCTTATTCTTTGGGCTGCTTCTCCACCCAGGTGACTCTCCTGCCAGCAAAAAGCTCCCTGCTTGACTGGCTGATTTCATCACCTTCCTCATTGGCAGAAAGCTGACCTACGAGGGCAGGACACCAAAGGGAGTGTACAGCTGTATGGTCGGCAGTGGCCATTTTAGAGCCCGCTGACACCTTCCTTGAGGCCACAGGCATGCCCCAGAATAGGCTGCGTCCCGAGGGGTGGGCAGGGACTCAAATCGATTTCCCGCAGTCTGGGACACCAGCTTGAGTTTCGGTTCTGAGAACAGCCGCTGGCCCGGCCTCCTTAAGGGCGGGCTGGTCACCACAGTGACGCCAATCCTGGGCCGCGCCGGCTCCCGGGTGCAGTGGGTCCTGGGTCCGGGACTCTTAGACGCGGAAGCGCTCAAGCTGGTCATGCTTCGTGGTGCGCTCTGGCTGCTGCTGCTGCTGCCCTTACGCACCCCGGGCGTGCAGGGTCACCGCGATGCCACAAGCCGGGGGCAGGAGGCTGATGAGCAGGAGGCAGATGAGCAGGCCACTTGGCCTGGCATCCAACGCCTGAAGGAGCAGCTGAGGACAGCCGGGGTCCTCTCTAAACGGTACTGGGCGCTCTTGAGCTGCGCCGTGTGGCCCGATCACTGTGAGGACCAGGAGAGCCCCGTGCCACCCCTGGGTAAGAGCGGCCCCGCTGCCGACCCCTTGCTCACCCTTCAGCTTCACTTTTCCCGTTCACGTGTCGCATACCTCGGCTCAGGGGGCTCGGCCACTGCACCCCCACCTCGAGCATCTCCGGGTGCTGCCCCTGGTGCAATAAGAGATCTGGCTCCTCTGCTCCCCCGCCCCACCCCCACCTGCCCGATTCCTCTAGACATTCACGGCTCCCCATTCTTGCCTGCCTCATTGGTGGCTTAGGGAAAGTCCTTTGTAGACGCACTTGGCGACTGTCCCCAGCCCCAGATACATTCACTTTCTGTGGCTCAAGGAGGCAGCGCATGAGCAGCCACCGGAGTCTGGCTGGGAGTTGGGACCTGAATTCTGGTTTGGGCGCTGTCACTGAGAAACCTCAGGGTTGTCTCCTCTCGCATCACTATCTTGTCATCTTATAGCATCTCTTTGCAGGCTGGAGCCTTCCTTTGTGGGGCCGGCGGTCGCTGGATATGTTCACTGCGTGGCTCTGCCGCTTTCAGGACTGCTGCCCTGGCGGGGATTGCAGGATCTCCAACAACTTGACAGGTCGGAACTTGCATAGTTTCCAGGATCCAGGTGTCTGGGGGAAGAGCTTGGCGGTTGTGGAGAAACTTACCCCTCCTCCAATAAGAGGGAAGTCGGGTCTGCAATTATTTGAGGATCTTTCTGACAAACCTGAACTCTATGCTTTCCAGAAAGGGCACGCCAACAATAGGAACGACAAGACGCCAACATTGATGGTGTCCTTAGCGGGTATTACAGTCTATCTGTCATGTAGGAACACGTACTCAGGTACTTGCTAGGTGGGTGACGTGCTAGGCGAGTACGCCGTCCCCAGGCCTCCGGGTTTTTTGTTTTCTTTTGTCTTGAAGATAAACCTTTAGTCCCAGCACTTTAGTCCCAGGCAGAGGCAGGAGGATCCATGTGAGGTGGCGAACTCCTGAACCAGGGATGGGAGCACCTTGAAATGTGGCATGGTCCCTCCACACTAGCCTGCCCACCCAGTATCCAGAAAGGGTCATTCTCCTAGAATTCAATCTTGATTTCTTTTTTTAAAGATGATACTACTACTACTACTACTACTACTACTACTACTACTACTATTATTATTATTATTATTATTATTATTATTATTATTATTATTCTGTGCTTTCCCTGCATGTACACTTGCAGGCCAGAAGAGGGCATCAGATCACATTATAGGTGGTTATGAGCCACCATATGGTTGCTGGGAATTGAACTCAGGACCTCTGAAAGAGCAGCCAGTGCTCTTAACCTCTGAGCCATCTCTCCAGCCTCCTTGATTTCTTAAATTCTTCAGAATGACTGTTGCCTATCATCTGCTGTAAGGTCTGCATTCTTTGCTTCTTGTTCTGAGGTCAGATCAAATGATAGAAATCCTAAGGTGGGGGGGGGCACACACGCGCCCCGATGCCTCTCACTGTGACCTCTTTCCTTTTTCTAGGCTTAGAATCGGACCTGCATGTGCGGCTGCACGGCCAGCATCTCGCTAGCAAGCTGGTCTTAAGAGCAGTTAGGGACTACTTAGAGATTCCCCAAGTAGGCAAGGCCCTGGCTCTGTCATTCCACGGCTGGTCTGGCACAGGCAAGAACTTTGTGGCACGGATGCTGGCGGACAACCTCTATCGGGACGGAATGAGGAGTGACTGTGTCAGGGTGTTTATCTCCACGTTCCATTTCCCACACCCCAAGTATGTGGATGCATACAAGGTGAGGCTGCAGCGCTGGGGGAGTCCTGCTGGTTTGGCAGGGGGTAGGCCCCGCTGAAGGAGGTACTGACACCACAGCGGGGAGGCTGCAGAGCAGCCTAGCACAGGATGGGGGCAGGCAGCTGCAGGGACAGAAGCTGTGACAGACAGCCATCCTCTGCTATTGTGGGGCCTGTGGTTCAATAATAAAGATGTGCACGGAGATAGCTATATGGTTTTTATTTTTCGAGACATGGTTTTTCTGTGCTGCAGCCTTGGCTGTCCTGGACTCCCTTTGTAGATCAGGCTGGCCTCGAACTCACAGAGCTCCACCTGCCTCTGCTTCCCGTTGTGCTGGGATTAAAGGTGTGTGCCACCACCACGCCCAGTTTTCTATCTTGGTTTTCAAGACAGTGTTTCTCTGTGTAGCCCTGGCTGTCCTAGAACTCACTCTATAGACCAGGCTGGCCTCGAACTCACAGAGATCTGCTTGCCTTTGCCTCCTGAGTGTTGAGATTAAAGGCGTGCGCCGCCACCTCCTGGCTCTGAGGGTTTCTTAAATAATGGTTTGATCCTTCTGCACCAGCCTCCGGAGTCACAGGCATGCACTATGCTCAGTTTTTAAATATGCGGTGCTAGAAATTGCACTGAAGGCCTCCAACGTGCTAGGCAAGCAGTCTGCTGCTTAGCTGTACTGGCAGCCATTTTAAAAATGCATAGCTCCGCATATATCACATGTGACTCCCCGGTTCTTCCCACTGTGCTTGTTACAAGCAAGCAAGCCTACAGATAGAACACTTCTGCTGTTCAGAGGGTCTTCTCATGTACACATGTAGTAAAATTAGCCTGAAAATGAGAAGCACACAGCCGTGACCACACCCATGTGGAAAGTGTGTAAACTGGGAAGATTACTTCAGCCTTCAGGGCAGAGCTTGTCTGAGTCACCTGGTGGTTTCACTATGGCTGTGCAGTAAGGGCTGGGTGTCCTGAGCCTCTGCTGTGCTGTGCTTGTGTCAGGCAGTCAACAGCTCAGCTTTCCCAGGCCTTGACTGCAGCGACACCACTTGAAGATGCCAGCTTCCCCACTAGAATACCAACATGTACACACTCTCTCACACACACACATGCCTTGGGTGTGGAAGGGATGAAGACACCAAGGAGGCCGAGATGGACAGGTAGTGTAGGCTTGCAGAGCTGCCTCTGAGAAGCAGCCGTGCCCAGCTCTGAGGCCCGTGGTGGCGCACATCTTTAATCCCAGCACTCAGGAGGCAGAGGCAGGTGGGTCACTGTGAGTTCGAGGCCAGCTTGGTTTACAAAGAGAGTCCAGGACAGCCAAGGCTACATAGAGAAACTCTGTCTCTAAAAACCAGAGGGAGGGGGAGGAAAGTGGGGATGGGGGAGAGAGAGAGAGAAAGAGAAAGGGCACAAAGCTTATGTTCGGTGGAGGGTTCACTGACTTCTTGTGGCAGGGCACCCCACATGGCATCCCATAAGTTACATATAGCCTGGACACCAAGATAGAGCAGGCTGGCTCTCTTGAGATCGTGGCCCAGTCTGGGTGGCCAGTGGGCTCTCTGCTTCAGAAAGGCCAAGGGAGGGTGGCTGGCAGCCTCTGGGCCCTGGAGCCTATCTGCTATCTCCTGGGTTCCTGAGCCCAACTCCTCTGCCCCCTGGGGAGGGGGAGGGGGCCCTTAGTTCCAGGATGGGACTTATTAAGTCCTGGAGAAGGCACCTGGCTGGTGCTTGTTTGCTGGGCAGAGGGGCTTCTCTCATTCACCCAGCGGGTCTTTCTCCCAGGTGGGGATGCTGAGCGCAGGTACAGGAGAATCACCTGGGCAGCTTGGCAGTGTGGTAGGGCGCAAGCCCGAGGCTTGGATTCGGTGGTTGTGGTGGGTGGAGCGCGGCCTTAGGCGCTCCACTGCACCTGGGCTGAGGAAACAGGAGGCTGCTCTCCTTCGAGGTCTGCAGCTCCCTTTGCCCTGTGCAGGAGGAGTTGCTGAGGCAGATGCAGGAGACGCAGTGGCGCTGCCACCAGAGCATGTTCATCTTCGACGAAGCCGAGAAGCTGCACCCGGGGCTGCTGGAGCTGCTTGGACCGCACCTGGAACCGAGGGCCCCCCAGACACAAGGCGCTGAGCCGCCCAGAACCATCTTCCTCTTTCTCAGGTGAGGCGTGAGCAGGAGGCCTGGGAGGACAGTACTGACTGGCAGCCGAGGCCTCCCGAAGGCAAAGCCCTCAGCTTGGCAGGGGATGCTGAGCCCCCCTCTCCGATTCTCCCTCATCACTTCCCACAGACTCTGGCAGGAACTAGAAAGGAGGAGCTGCCTAGGAGGCCTTTGCAAAGACCATCTGAAGCTTCTTGGCGCGGGGGGGGGGGGGGGGGAGGGCTTTGTTTGTTTTTGGAGACAGGGTTTCTCTGTGTAGCCCTGGCTGTCCTTGACTCGCTTTGTAGACCAGGCTGGCCTCGAACTTAAAGAGACGCACAGGCCTTTCCCTGCCTCCCAAGGACTGGGATTACAAGCATGCACCATGGCCCCCGGCAAGAGGGTTGCCTCTTTTTAGGTTTGCCTATAGTGTGTTTTGATCGTATTCACACACATCCCAACCTAGTTACTGGATCCATTCCTCGCCTTCCAACTCATCCGACTTTGTTTCCTTTTTTAAAAAAACCTATCATGTCCAGTTTGTAATGCCCAAGTGTTCTTGGGCACGTGGTCTCCCATTGCGGTTGACTTACCCAGGGCTACACGAAGGAAAATGGGACTTCCCCCCTCTCCCAGTAGCTAATAACTGCCGATAGCTCCTTAGCTAGGGTGGGACTTGGTGCCCAGCTCCCTCCCCCTTACCCCCTCCCCTGTTGAGATTTAGTTTATTTGGGGGCGCGCACAGATCTTGAGCATGCTGTCACAACTGCTGTGACTTCATATGCGCAGCTGCCCTGCTATGTGCAGAAGACACTGTTTTCCTCGTCGTCATCCGTGCTCTTCCACTCTTCTGTCTTCCTCTTCCCAAATGGTTCCTGAGCCCTGGGAGGAGACAGTGAGATATTTCTGTTCCTTCTGAGGCTGGGCGTTCTCCTCCGGCCACCTTGGCTAGTGTGGATCTCTGTGTTAATTAACCATCTACTGAAAATAGAAGCTCCTCTGATGACGGTTGGGAGACACAGTCACTGTGGGTGTCGTGATAAGTCATTAGGAGTCCGGTTAATACTGTGGCCCATTAGCAGAATAATAAGTGGCAATTCTCTTGTAGACCCTAGTCGTAGGTGCTTGGCCCAGTAATGGTACAGGTTGTTGTTTGTTGTTTGTTTGTTTGTCTTCGAGACCTGGTTTCTCTTGTATTCCTGGCTGTCCTGGACTCGCTTTGTAGACCAGGCTGGCCTCCAACTCACAGAGATCTGCCTGCCTCTGCCTCCTGAGTGCTGGGGTTAAAGGCGTGCGCCACCACTGCCTGGCTTGTTTTTAAATTTTTATTTACTATATATACAATGTTCTGCCTGTATGTGCGCCTGCCCACCGGAAGAGGGCACCAGATCTCATTATAGATGGTTGTGAGCCACTCTGTTATTGCTGGGTATTGAACTCGGGACCTCCGAAAGAGCAACCAGTGCCCCAAGTTTTTGTGTTTTCGTATGACATTTAAGATTCATTTTCTAATTTTTGTGAAGAACTGCGTTGAAATTTAAATGGGGGTTGTGTTAAATCGGTAGATTGCTTTTGGTAGGGTGGTCATTGTCACAGTAATAATCCTACTAATCTATAAACATGGGAGGTTTTTTCATCTTCTGTCTTTTTTTTAAGCCTCTCAATTTTGTTTTGTTTTGTTTTTTTTTGGTTGTTGTTGTTTTTTGTTGTTGTTTTTTGTTTTTGTTTTTGTTTTTTGAGACAGGGTTTCTCTTGTAGTCATGGCTGTCCTAGACTCACTTTGTAGACTAGGCTGGCATTGATCTCATAGAGATCCACCGGCCTCTGCCTCCCAAGTGCTGGGATTAAAGGTGTGCGCCACCACGCCCGGCCCTCTCAGAGTTTTTGCTGTACAGGTCTTTCACTTTCTCAGATTTATTGCAGGGTATTTTTTGAGGCCTTTGTGAATGCGGTTATTTCCTTGATCTCTATCTTGGTGTGTTTGGCACTTGTATATAGGAAGGCTACTCTGTTTGTTTCTTTGTTTTTTATCTTACTACTTTGCAGACCATATCGGCTGCTGTATTCCTTCCAGTGGCGTCTTAGAGTCTTTTAGGTGTAGAATCACATCATTGCCAGTAAAGATGCTCTGCTTTCTCCTGGTCCCCTTCATTTGTCTTACCCCCTCACTAAGGCTTCAAGCATCATGTGGAACAGGAGGGCGCAGAGTGGGCATTCTTGTCCTGTTCCTGATTTTTGTGTAAAATTCAGTGGGTTTTTTTTTTCTTTCTTTCTTTCTTTGGTGTCTATGTGCACGCACAAAACAATTTTATCAATTTCTCTTTTACTGCTTTCAAACTTTAAAAAAATATATTTATTTATTTATTTATTATATATACAGTGCCCTGTCTGCTTGTATACCTGAAGGCCAGAAGAGGGCATCAGATCACACAATAGATGGTTGTGAGCCACCATGTGGTTTCTGGGAATTGAACTTAGGGCCTCTGGAAGAGCAGTCAGTGCTCTTAACCTCTGAGGCATCTCTCCAGCCCTTAAGCTTTTAATGTTATTTCTGTACTTAACTTTCTTTAAACTCTGTCGCCTGGGAACTGGCTGCTTCAGCATAGGCGATGGGTCTTGGAGTCTCGGTCATTCTGTGGCTCTGGGAAGATGCAGTGGCCCAAGCAGCCGCAGCAGGGCCTCTTCAGGCCAGCGCTTTGGGATGGCGGTCTGCTTCGGGCCACAGAATGGATACTTCTCTTGGTCCACCTTCTGCCCAGCCACCTCCTCCACTTCTTTTCCACCTGGCTTCCGCTCTCATTGGTGGAGGCGGAGGGAGGTGGGGGCTGGACAGTTACTATAAGCTCTGAGTCTCTGCTTCTGCAGTTCCAGCGGCAGAGTGCTCATCAGCCTGCCCAAGTCTCATGTCTTGGAGCTTCTCTAGGGCCCTAACCTTGGATCTCATGCCTCATGCTGGTATGCCAATTGTTGAAACAAATGGTTTTTTTTTTTTCTATGCCCGCTCTAGCTCCCAAATAATGAAGCAGAAACCTATTATGTTTATTAAGAAGCTTTAGAGCCTATGAATGGGAAGCCGATGTGCAGTTGGGACTTCTGTTCCCAGTCTGGGGGGGGGGGGGCGGGTCCCAGGTAGAGAGAGAAGGAGAAGGTCAAGGGCTGTGAGGTGTTGTCATGGGGACAAAGATGGAGCAGGTACAGGCCGGGGAGAGACTACATGACAAGTAGCATGGTGCACGTGGCTGGGAAGCAGCCAGGCGAGGATAGATGAGTTAGGGTAGGTCACTATCTGCCGCTGCAGTGCTCGAGAGCCTATTAATAACTGCAATAGGTCTTCGTCTCACTTGGGAGCTAGAGTGGGCCTAGAAAAAGCCTTTTCAGTTCAACAGTATGCCCTTAGACCCAATAGCCATCTCTTTCCTTAGATAAGGGAGGTTTTTTTTCCTCAATATTTATTGTTTTTTAAATTGTGAATATGTGCTTTCCTGTGGATATGTGCGTGTGAGTTTAGTGCCTGCCACAGCCAGAGGTGTCAGATCCCCTGGAGCTGGAATCAGAGGAAGCTGTGAGGCCCCTGATGTGGGTCCTGGGAACTGAACTCAGCTACTCTCTAAGGGTAGCAAGCACTTTTAACCACAGGGCGTCTTCCTAGCCCCGGGGAAGTTTTTCCCCTCCTCTAAATTTTTGTTGAAAATATTTTCTATGCCTTAACCTAGGCCTCCCTCCTTCTCCTCCTGTGCCTGTTACTTGCAGATTTGATCTTTTTTAAAATATTTATTTATTATGTATACAGTGCTCTGCCTGCATGTACACCTGCAGGCCAGACGAGGTGGCCTGCATCAGATCACATTATAGATGATTGTGAGCACCATGTGGTTGCTGGGAATTGAACTCAGGACCTCTGGAGGAACAGTCAGTGCCCTTAACCTCCGAGCCATCTTTCCAGCCCAGATTTGATCTTTCTTTAGAGTCCCCAAGTTCCTGCACCTTCTTTTCTTTGGGTTGTCTTGGATTTGACATTTTCTTTGAGTGGATGATTGATTCTTTAAATAGGCACCTTGTCCTGATTTTTTTTGTTTGTTTTTGAGATGTGCCTTCGTCACATCATTGTTGGTGGTGGCTCTGGGTGTGGGACACTTATCTGCTTTGTTGAGGGGGTGTTTGAAGCTCTGTTTTCTGTAACCCAGCTTGTCAGGTATTTAACCAGCTGAGGCTTAGGTTGGAGTCTTGGGGCAATGCAGTGTGGAGGTTCCAATGGGGTGTCAGAAGTAGCCCCAGCTCAGCCTGAGCCAAGTGAGGTTTATAAGGCCAGAAGCAGGCCTCTTGTTGAGTTAGAAGATCCTCACAGCCAGTCTTCCTGACTTTTCCTTAAGCAACAGGTACTGGCGGAGTTGGTGATGCAAATGTAGAATCTATACTGAAGGTGAGGTGGGATGCGGTGGAAGACAGTCACAAGATGTGTGGTCCCTGGGCAGATCGTAGAGGTGGGTAGAGCTCTCACTGTGGGTCTAGTGCCCTTGCCTGGAGAGGGGCAGTCCCTGGGTCATCAGGATGAGTGGGGTTGGCAGGGCTGGATAGAGTTAGCATCAGGTCACAGTCCCCGCATAGAGATGGGGTGGAGTGGGGGTTACTAACAAGAGCCCGAGAGCACCAGGCATGGTGTGCATGCCTGTAATCCCAGCACTCAGGAGGCAGAGGCAGATGGATCTTTGTGAGTTCGAGGCCAGCCTGGTCTACATAGTGAGTCCAGGACAGCCAGTGCCACACAGAAAAACCCTGTCTCGAAAAGCCAAAAAAGAGTCTGAGAGCACTGGTTTTCAAGTCAGCTATTTGTTCCAAAATCAAGTAGAAAAACAGTAAGTTGCTCAGGATTTCTGCTCTGGAAGGACAGCCTCTTCTCTGAAGGCCAGCTCTCTCACAGTGGAGTGTGTGAGTCTGCTGAGTGGGAGCAGCCCTTTCCAG
The DNA here is from genome assembly GCF_903995435.1 of Acomys russatus. NCBI lineage: Eukaryota > Metazoa > Chordata > Mammalia > Rodentia > Muridae > Acomys > Acomys russatus. The sequence continues at coordinate 53,097,890 of NC_067142.1, read as the reverse complement.
CATCTATGTGTTTTTGTTCCAGGTACCCAGATCCCCAAAATGGCTTTGTGGAGAAGAAATTTGTCCAGTACGAATGCTTCTCCAAAGCCTCTGGCAGACTTGGAAACCTGTTGCTTACTCCCTGGCCACAAAGCCAGTCTCCCTCCACAGGCTAGTACTGCTCACAGGTGGGGGTGAGCTTTTCTAGGCTTCAGGGTACCCTGGGGAGGTAGGAGCAACTGTTCTCCAGCTGAACTGTGGAAGGCAGGTTTGAACTTAGGGTGGTTCCCTATGACAAAATGGGGCAGATTTGAGCCTCTTGGGTTTCTGCCATCGGAAGGCAAGGACGGAGTAGACTTAGGATCTCAGGGGGCGCTTAAGAGAAAAGAGACGTTTGTTAACATATCTAGAATGCCAGGGTGAGGGCCGATCCCAGCTCCCACTGTGTTTACCCCTTCTGAGGCAGCAGGGCCTCAGCTGTCCATGGCATCCTCACATGCAGAGGCGGCTGAGCGGTCCTCTAAGGCATGGACTCTCCTACCCAGCTGCTTCACAACTTGGCAAAGTCTCAGGTGTTGCAATTGCCCAGTGTGACCCAGTGACCCTCTTATCTCAAGGCAAGCATTTTGGTCACTGACCAGCTGGCAGTAGTCCTGCCCTTTCCCCTAGAGACCTGACCTCAGTGGACTGACTGAGGCCACGTCACTGCACACTAGTTCACACAGGTGAAGGAGGCACCGCCTGAGGGCAGTCAAGCTTGCCTTCCATGGAGTTCTCTTACCCAGAGGCTCTTACATAGACAGGGCAGTGGTCTTTCACCAAGGAGAGGCTGTGAGCCAGTCTGCCACAGCCTTTCTCCAGTCATGTAGGACCATAGCCACTTGTCCTGAGGTGCACAGAAAGTAGCCACCTCCAACCCCTCCCCAAGCTTCCCTGGTGTTGGAGACTCAAGTCTCTGGAATTGATTTCTATAATGAACATCAGCTTCCCTTTGTGGTAAGGATTCATGCATGTGGGGGTGTGATGTGTGGTGTGTGTTTGTGCATGTACACGCACGCTACCCTGTGTGGAGGTCAACATTAGGTGTCCTGTATCAATATCTTTCTTGTTCATTTTTTTCTTCTTTTTTAAGATAGAGTCTCTCTGTAGAGCCCCAGCTGGCCTAGAACTTGCTATGGGGCAGGCCTGTAATTCAAAGAGATCCATGTACCTCTCTCACCTGAGGTAATTAAAGGTGTGTGCTACCACACTTGGTTCCACTTTGTTTTTTGAGACAGGGTATTTCACCAAATATCTCTCTCTCTCTCTGTCTCTCTGTCTCTCTCTCTCTCTCTCTCTCTCTCTCTCTCTCTCTCTCTCTCTAAGATCCATTTATTTATTCCTTATAAGTATTCTGCCCACATGGCAGAAGAGGGCACCAGATCTCATTGTAAATGGCTGTGAGCCACTACGTGGTTGCTGGGAATTGAACTCAGGACCTTTGGAGGAACAGCCAGTGCTCTTAACCTCTGAGTCATTTCTCCAGCCCCCGTCTCACTGAATCTTGAGAGACTGGCTGGCCATCCAGTTCCCAGAGCTGAAGTTATAAGTGTGCACAGTCGTGCCCAGCTCTTCACACGGTTGCTAAGGACCTGAACTCGGGCCTCCATGCTCAGGCAGAAGTGCTTTGTCCACTAAACCATTCCCAGCCCCAACACAGCCAATTTAATCTGCAGTTTGTTTGATTTTTGGGGGGATGGGGTAGGTGGGAGGCATTTTGAGACAAGGTTTCTTTGTATAGTCCTGACAGTCCTGGACTTGCTTTGTAGACCAGGCCAGCCTCAAACTCAAGAGAAATTCTCCTGCCTCTACCTCCGAAGTGCTGGGATTAAAGGCATGGACCACTGCACCTGGTTCCCTTAATTTGCAGTTTAATCCTGAAATACACCGGAGAGAGACCTGCTGTTGAAATGAGGTTTTGGTGGCTTTTCTGCCAGCTCTCTTGTGGCACCTGATGGCACACAGAGTAGGTGAAGCCCAGGAGGGCTTGCCTGCCCAACACGGACAAAAAGCCAATTTTACAGTGCTAAGATTTCACAAGAGTAAGCTGACAGACGGTAAGCTAGGAGGCAGCCAGGCCTGGCACGGGACAGAGTGCAGGACTGACTAGCTGTGATGAGTCCGCAGAAGCACCTGAGGCGATGCAGTCCCGAGCAGGAGAGGCCACGATCCTGCCCCGGTCCTTCCTGGATCTGCTGATGGCATGTCTCCCATCTCATCTAGGGTCTCATTCTTCAGGTTCGGCTCATTGGAGACTTTTGGTCCCACCTGGCTCCAGAGGATATTTTAGGTCTGGCCTAGAGTTCCGTAAGTGGGTCCTGAGGAACAGTACACAAAGTTTTCAGGAGCAGGGGCAGTACCGTTTATGGCTTGGTTTCAGAGGTGCAGTTGAAGTAATCAGAGAACCAAAGCCCATCCCTTGCCTGGCTGGAAGAATTCAGGCACTTGCTATATGGCGACACCATGACTCGTGCCTCTGACAGTAGTAGGCCCCAGAGTCACATGGCAAAACTGGAGCTGTTGACCTCACGGGCATGTGCACCTAGAAGAGGGTTGATAGTGTCTGTTTTCTTTGAGCTGTGGTCAGGGATGAACAGAAAGGACTCTGAAGAACAATTATGTGGGTGTGAGTTATCCATGAGCATAGCGTGTGGACTGCACAGTGGGTATTTGGTGCCCCGCCTCCTGAGTATCTGAGTCCAGTTTCTCATTTTACACATAAAGGAAGTGAGGCCCAAAGAGGTTCTGGATTGAGTCTAGCTTAGTTCACAGTTGGTGACAGCTTGTGATATTGGTCTTTTCAGCACGTAGTCAGCAGGGGCCTGGGGAGGGGAGGAACTCAGCGTCTAGCTACTGTAGCATGCTGGTACCAGAGTGCAGCCCTGCCGAGCTGAGGACACTGCAGTCAGTGAAGGCTTCCCGGGCTTTGTCCCATGCGAGGTACAACCTGTAATGTGGTGGGGAGATGGCACTGGTCATAGGCAACACAGGCTGTCAGTTCAGAAGCAAGCTGCATGTAGAGCTGATAAACGTGCAGAAATCATGCGGACTAGGGTCCCAGGATCACAGAGAGCAGGCAGGTAGACTTCTGGGGTGAGATGAGACAGCACTGGGATTTGTGCCGTTGGGGTTGAGTGAGTCACCTCACTGGCCTGCTGCCTAGTCCAAACGGTGGAAACCGGGCTACTGTGGCAAACCCAGATGGGGCAATCTCTGGTGGTAGGTCCAGGGTTGCCTCTGTTGATGCAATTATGTACACAGAAAGCCTCCTGACAGGCTGCCCAGCAGATGCAAAAATCAGAGAAGTGACGTAAGCAATTTCTACAGGTCTGGACAGTGTGCCTGATGGGAGCCTTGTGTTCCTCCATTAGTGCCACATGGTCCCAGAATCACATTCATATCTGACTACCTGCAGGTCACACAGAACTTGAGTGTTTCCTGCACTGAGCACGGAGTCACAATGTGTTGTAATTACATTTTTCCCCATGCCCGTTCTAGCTCCCAAATACTCAACATGGACACCTGTTACATTTATTAATAAGCTTTAAGCACCATAACTGGGCAGATGTAGTTCTATTCTAATCTGTCTATACTATCCTGGCTACTTTTCAGCCATGTGCCCCAAGCTACTTGCCATCTAGTCTTGTCCAGGCCTCTCCTGCTCCATCTTTGTCCTCATGGCCCATAGCTCCTCATGGTCTTGTCACTTTCTTCTCCTTCCTGCCTCTCTCTACCTGGGAATCCCCTCCCCCATACTGGGAATGGGAATCCCACCCTAACTCTCCTGACCAGCTGTTGGCTGTTTAGCTTCTTTATTAACCAATCAGAGATAACTGGGGAGTAATTTTTACACGACCTTGACAATACCAGGATCTGTTAGCATTCAGCTAACTGCCACTTCAGCAATTAGCAACCGTGTTCTAGGAAATAAAAAGTGGCTAATAATGGTTATTATTAAATCCTATAATTATCATGGCTCTTTTGTTTAACCTGCTATCAAGCAATAAAAAGACACAGACACCTGGTAGAATTTTAAATAAGCCTTATTTCACATGGGGCTGGGCAGATATAACCCCCTAAGCTACCTTGTTACCTCCCAGCCCCACAGCCCATGCCATCTGCCTTCATTTCCCTATCTGGGCTACTTCCCATCCATAACTCCATAATACTTGTGCTTTTCCTCTGGGCTGCTCTCTCCCACACCTCCAGTCCTCAGAGGAAGCTCCTCCCGGCCACGTGGTGCACTACCCCATGGCGGTGCCACTTCCTCCTCCCATACATGTCTCCTTATGATCCTTCTGCCTTCCAAGCCCTTGAACCTTAGCTCCGCCTCTCCCAGCTGCCCTGCCCAGATGTGTAGGCCTTTTATTTAGCCAATCAGGGATAATTTTGGAGGCAAGGTTACACAGCAACATTTGGGGTACTTAATAGTCTGCTCTTAATAAGAATCTAGAGGGGGAGGGGAGGGGCAAACAGTTAACATCTGAATACATAGTGGTTCTAGACCAACCCTCACAATTCCCCCTTTATGTCTAATTAAAAAAAGCTATATAGCCGGGCGTGGTGGCGCACACCTTTAATCCCAGCACTCGGGAGGCAGAGGCAGGCGGATCGCTGTGAGTTCGAGGCCAGCCTGGTCTACAAAGTGAGTCCAGGATGGCCAAGGCTACACAGAGAAACCCTGTCTCGAAAAACCAACAAAAAAAAAAAGCTATATATACAGTAAGAACAATTATGAAACAACTATAAAAACCATTAGGTAAGGCTTAGATGTGTAATGTCTAGTCATATGTATTTGGCTACCTTGAAGAAAATATTACCTATTCTATCTTGGTGAGTCTAAAGTTCTGTACCTAAATTATCTCTTATCAAATCTTGTATGTATCAATCTAAAACATCCTTTTAGACTTTAAACTATCTTCTTAGCTCCTAAATAACTAAGCTTAATTGTAAAACTATAACTATTTGGTCTTCAACCTCATTAGAGACTTGAGAAGAAATAAAATTATTATCTGAGTAAGTAGGAAGTGCAGGTTAGCAGCTTCCCAAATAAAATAAAATGACAGAGACAGTTTGATGCCTGGACAGTCACCCAAAATCTCTATAATGTTGGAGTATCTGGCCCTGTACATCTGATAGATATATTTGTGATGCAGGAAGCTTGTAAAATACATACATACACATAAGCAAGCTTTTCTTTTTGCTTTTTGTTTTTGTTTTGCAAGACAGGGTCTGTCTATGTTAGCCTTGGCTGTCCTGGGACTCACTCTGTAGACCAGGCTGGCCTCGAACTCTTTCCTCTGCCTCCCAAGTGCAGGGATTAAAGGTGTGTGCCACCATGCCAAGCAAGCTTCGCTTAAGGTAGCTGCGCCTTTGAAATGCATACAGCTTCTGTTACCTGCTCTTTGGCTAAGAAACTGCCTTTTATCCAGGATTTCTCAGGCTGTAAACTTAGATTCAAGGCCCACATTGGACATCATGATACTAATTAATAAAGCAACAGTTTTATTTAACCCCACTAGCTTCCAAAGTAAATGACATAGATGAAGAAATTGACACAGGAAAAAAAAAACAACAACTTGACAAGCTTAAAGAGCTGGGCAGGTATCAAACGTATAAGCTATTTAGCTACACAACCCAAATTACTTGCCAATAGGTCATCCTTTCTGGGCTAGATCTGCTCCATCAGGCCACGTCTTCTTCCTCCATCTTCCGCTCCTTTTCCACATCCTCTCCCCATGCCTCCCTACCCCAAGTCCCAGGAACCTAAAACTCCACCTACCTCTCATCAGCCAAGTCCCAGGCATCAGCTGTAAATTAGCTAGTGCAAGCTTTACAGAACAAAGACAGGTGTACATGAACTCAGTGTGCTCATCTGGGCAGCAACCAGGTCTTGGGGGCCAGTAATTAGCATTAGAATATATAGCACCAGCCCAGCCCCCAACACAATCAAATGTACAGAGATACACCTAAATACAGTGTGAATGATGGTCACCACCAGGGTTTACCTAAAAGGGCAAGGCAAGCAGTGCCTTCCTGCTCCGGCCCCTGGAGCAGCCTCCCGCCGTCCAGGAACTAGTGCTGGTGGTCAGGTAACACGCATGAAGTGAGGATGAGTCAGCTGTTAACAAGAGCTTGTTTCCTTCAGCAACCTTGGGGGCAGTGTCATCAATGAGGTGGTCCTGGGTTTGCTTATGGCTGGATGGTCCAGGGAGGAAATTACGATGCAGCACTTGGAGACTCCCCTTCAAGCTGAAATCATGGAGTCTGCAGGTAAGTGACCAATTCAGACACGTGCACAGTCCTTGCCAAGGGCCACAGCTGGAGCTGATTAGTGTGTACATCAAATGTGAGATAGTGAGGGCATCTGGACAATGGAGGACACAGGGCAATCTCAAATTGCCAACTTCTGCTGGCACAAGTACAAGAAAGCCTAAACTTTCATGAAAATGCCCTCTGAAAAGGGCCACTGGCCCAGCCCCAGAAACAACTATGGTCTCTGATGCCCATAGACTAGCAGCAAATCTCCCCAAGAGAACAGTGCAGGTGGCTCAACCCCCAGCCGGAGGTAGGATGGCTACACCTGTTTCCTGCACCAAAGCAAGCCACATCCTGGTGGTCATGCCCTGCCACACATGCTATAGCCATACTCACCGCGCTTCTCCATGTCTAGAGCTGCACAGCTTAAGTCTCTAGTTCAGTCCCAGTTCAGGCTCCATGTAACTTTTTGGGTCTTGATTTCAGACAGCAGCTTCGGCTCCAGCCGTCTCGTGAAGGAAAACCTTATTGACCTGTTTATCCCCTTCCTGCCTCTGGAGTACCGCCACGTGCGGCTGTGTGTCCGGGATGCCTTCCTGGGCCAAGACCTCCCGTACACAGAAGAAGCCCTGGATGAAATTGCTAAGATGGTGACGTACGTCCCCAAGGAGGAGCGGCTTTTTTCCTCCCAGGGCTGCAAATCTATTTCCCAGAGAATCAACCTCATCCTGCCTTGAAAGTGACTCACTGGGTTCCCTGAGCAGAAGAGAGGCCTCGGATCTGCCTGGCACACTGGTGTCAGAGCAACCACTGCTTCTAGCTGGCGTGCAGACAGCAGTCCCTAACAGGCAGTTCTTCAAACCACGTGGTGCCTTAAATATCTGCATTCTAGACATTCTAGAATGTGAGCCAAGAAGTCAGAAAGCAGGCAGAAAGTACAAGTGCCAAAGGGTCTTCAGAACGGTCCCTACCTATGGTGGCCTCACACCATAGCTCTTCCTGGAAGGTGGACTGAGTATGAGCCTGAGGCTGCTGGTGTCTTGGGCTACAGAACATGGCAGAAAGAAGACCCTCAGCCCACCAGGAGTGTACTCCAGAGATGCAGGCTTGGCTGGCTTTGGGGGTGAGGGTGCTGTTGGCTTTTGTGTGTAAGCAGATCAGCCAAAGGCTAAAGGGTAAGCCACGCCCTTTCAAAACATGCCAGAGACAGGTGTGGCACACACCTGTGATGCCAGTACCAGAGGAGAGAGCAGTCAAGAAACCTGAGCTGCCTTCGAGTTTGAGACTAACCAGCCAGGCTTGACAAACAAAAAGACACAGGTGTGTAGTTATGACATGTTCTACAGACTGATTCTCTTTTTAGGTGCCTTCCTATGAAATGTCGAATGTGTAGATTAAACTGTATTTTTCTAACTGTATTTTTCTTACTGAGACCACGTAATTGCACTCAGTACTGACGGGAACTGATAGAGACAGGGTAGGTGTGAGCCCTGGCAGGCTGGCCAAGCATGTGCTGGTGTGCCAACTGGCTTCCTGTCCACTGTGGGGCCACATCAGCCAAGGGCAGAGTTGTACCAGCTTCTTACTAAGAGGCTCCCTCAACTCCTTGCTAGCAACACAAGTTCTCCACTCCAGCTTTGACAAGGGAGGCTGTGGTTCCTGAGGCTGGTGCAGGCCTCCACTGGTCTCCATGACATCTGCGTTCTGCCCTTTTACTAGGCCAGTCCCTCCTTCACTTTTGAAGCACACAGCTCTTCCCCCCTTATTAAAGCCCTCCTCAACACTCTTACCTTTAGCTCCTGTAAAATGGACCATTTAACAGTTGGGTGTACACAAGAACTCGCCAGCCGTATTGGGTACTTTGTATTCAAACCAAGGAAGTAAAGGAGTGTAGTTTGGAAGCAGGACCTTGAATTGCAAAAGCAGCTCACAGAGTTCAAGGGTTTAGGAGCTTTGCTGCCACCGACCAGGGATGGAGATTTATCAACTCAGATTTCTTAGAAAGCCAGACCACAGTAAGCATAAAATGCACAGTGAGACTTACATTTCATGTTCCAGCCAGGTGGTGTCTTTCATCCCATATTCAGGAGGACAGAGCAGCTAGGACAGACTGGACTGACGTAGTCAGAAGCAAGTGAACGGCAACAAGAAAAGCACGGAGACTGCCCCTGTGCATCAGCCAGACACGCTCTTCTCCCTCTCAGGACAGGCGAGGTTGAGGTGCTGAACAGGTCTAACCTGATCTAACAGGAGTGATCCTAGAAATACCTCGTGGTCACAAGGGCATAAAAGTAGAAAAGCAGAGGAGGAGCTTCAGAAACTTACCTACTCCACAACAACCAACAGGTCAGTGGAGAGCTTAAGATAAAAACAATCTCAATTTTCTTGAGATTTATTTAGTTTCCTCATAACACCTATGAGGAGAGCAGTCTGAGAAACGACGCCGTGACATACATCTCAGGGTAGCACTGTGCCCTCAAGAACTAGGAAAACACTAAGCTCAAAATTAGTGTAACAATTTTGGCAAGAGGCTGTCAAGCTTTAAAAAACCTGGGCTAGGGGCTGGAGGATGGCTCAGAGGTTAAAGAGCACTGACTGCTCTTCCAGAGGTCCTGAGTTCAATTCCCAGCAACCACATGGTGGCTCACAACCATCTACAGTGTGATCTGATACCTTCTTCTGGACTGCAGCTGTACATACAGGCAGAGCACTGTACACATAATAATAAATAAATCTATTAAAAAAAAAACCTGGGCTAGCTGGGCATGGTGGTGCACACTTTTAATCCCAGCACTCAGGAGGCAGAGGCAGGAGGATTTCTGTGAGTTCAAGGCCAGCCTAGTCTACAAAGTGAGTCCAGGACAGCCAGGGCTGTTACACAGAGAAACCCTGTCTCAAAAAACAAAAATGAAAACAAAACCAAAAAAAAAAAAAAAAAAAAAAAAACCACCTGGAAACCTGGGCTGTCTAGTGAGTTTGAGACTGGCTGGGGCTATACAGCAAGACCTTGTCTTAATGTTTCTTGCCTTTTTGAGACAATGTCTCCTATAACCAAAAATGTTCTTGAATTCAGTACGTACTCCCTAAATGACTGACTGTTTTGCCTTCATCTTCCAAGTGCTGTAAGTACAGGCATGTGCCAGTACACCTGGACTTATTTGCTGCTGGGCGCAGACCCAGGGCTCCTTGCATGCTGGGCAAGCGCTCTACTGACCCTCAGTCCCAAGACCCTGTTTTTAAATAAAGATGTTGGATTGCACACTAAAGACAAAAACAAGGTTCAGTGAGAGGGTTGATAGTTCTTCTTTTTTTTTTGTAAGATAAACATGACCTATACTAGCTAAGAAAAAGAGAAGCAGTGAGTGGGAGAAGACACAAATAACAGAAAAGGAGATATTACTACTGGTATCACAAAAACATGAAGGATTCAAAAAACCCATTGTGATTAGACACCAACAAGCTAAGTCTTGAGGAAATAGACAGCCTGAACAGACTTTCAACAATTATTATATGACAATAATTAGGAAAAGTCATACACACACACACACACACACACACACACACATATACACAAAAAAGCTCAGGACCTGATGGCTTCATGCTGAAATCTACTTTAAAAATTTTTTTTTTATTTTATGTACATTGGTGTTTTGCCTGCATGTATTTCTGTGTGAGGGTGTCAGATCTTGGAGTTACAGACAGTTGAGAGCTGCCACGTGGTTGATGGGAATTGAACCCAGGTCCTTTGGAAGAGCAGTCTGTGCTCCTAACCACTGGGCCAGCTCTCCAGCCCCCACCCCCCCGAAATCTTTTTAAAAAGCTAAAGTCTGAGATGGACATGGTGGCTTATGCCTTTTAGACCAGAGGAAGTCAGATTTCTCTAAGTTCAAGGCCAGTCTGGTCTACATAGCGAGTTCCAGGACAGCCAGGACTACACAGAGAAACCCTGTCTTTATAGTAAGTAAGTAAACAAACATAGTTAAAACCTGGGTGTAGTGAAACACATTAGTAATCCCTGCACTAAGGAGGCTGAGAAAAAGGTTTAGAAGTTAAAGGTTGGTTTCATTAGACAAACAAGCACTAAATACTAGGTCTATTGAAACTGCCCCCCAAATTGAAGAGGAATACTTCCAAACTCAATCCATGAGGCATTACCCTGACAGCAAAACCAGACAAAGATATAAAATAAATTAAGTCCAACAAAACCAATGATAACCCTCCACCCCAAACCCAAAAACCTATAGCCGATATCCCTGATGAATACAGATACAAAACATACAACCAAACCGGCTGTCGTTCAACATCTGTAATTCATTATATACCATCTATCACATTAGCAAAATGAAAGGTAAAAAACAGGTCAATAGATGCAGAAAAACCACTTTACAAAACTCATGATTAAACAAAACAAAACAAAACAAAACAAAACTTACTTGGCAGGTGGTGGTGACATATGCCTTTAATCCCAGCATTCAGGAGGAAGAGGCAGGCAGATCTCTTGAGTTCAAGGCCAGCCTGGTCTAGAGTGAGTTTCAGGACAGCCAGGGCTACACAGTGAAGCCCTGTCTTGAAAAACCAGAAATAAATAAGTAAATAAACCCAACAAATCAAGTATACAAACAATGTGCCACATGCCTTTAATCCCAGCAGAGGCAGGCAGATTTCTTTGAGTTCTAGGCCAACCTGCTCTATAAGACCCAGGACAGCCAGGGCTGTTATACAGAGAAACTGTCGGAAAAACAAAACAAAACAAAAAACTCAACAACAGCTGGTATGAATGATGAACACATCTGTTAATTCTAGCACTTAGGAAGTGTGGGCAGGATAACTAAAATCAATACTATTTCTTTTCTTTTTTTTTTTTTTTTTTTTTCGGTTTTTCGAGACAGGGTTTCTCTGTGTAGCTTTGGCCATCCTGGACTCACTTTGTAGACCAGGCTGACCTCGAACTCACAGCGATCCGCCTGCCTCTGCCTCCCGAGTGCTGGGATTAAAGGCGTGCGCCACCACGCCCGGCTACTATTTCTATATACTAAGAGCCAACTCTCTGAAAAGGAAACCAAGAAGACAGTCCTATTTATAATAATAAACATAACCAAGGATATAAAATGGCTATACACTGAAAACTAAAAGTACACAATGATAAAAAACACCAAAGACACAATCATGTTTATGACCTAGAAGATTCAACAGTGTAAAGTTCCATACTATCAATGAAATGCCTATAACGACATTTCTTACACAAACAGAAAAATGATCCCCAAATTCATATGAAACTGCAAGATCCTTAAGTAGCCAAAGGAATCTTGAACAAAAAGAATACAGTTGTACTATATTACTTGACTTGAAAGTTATTACAAAGCTGTAGAGCCAAACCAACTTACACACATTAAAATTAGACTTTCAAAAGGACTGCTTTAAATAGGCTATAATGTATAATATCCTAGTGTACACCAAATTTGAGGAATATTGAAAAAATAAACACAAACCTCACTGCAGGAAGTGAAGAGAACAGAATGTCAGCCAGCCATCTGCACTGATGTTCAGGGCAGTGCTCTGCATGGTATGCATGCGGTGGAGCCAGCCTGAGATTCTACCAGCAGATGACAGGGACCAGGGTCCGGGAGAGGTACATATGCACAATGGGTGACATTATGCTACTTCAGATGACCCAGGCAGAGAAAGACATATTGCATGACCCCACTTGTGTGGAATGTTAAAAAACTGATCTCATGGAGGCGCAGGAGTGTACCAATGCTTGGGTTGGCGCTGGGGGACAAAGGAGGGACAATGGCAAAAACATCAGTGGCTACCGTGATGAAGCCACAGCCAGGTGAGAGAACTCAGTCAGATGTTTTACTGCACTGGGTGACGACAGTGGCAAATGATATTACTGAGTATTTCAAAAGAGCTAATGAGTAAGATTCTGAACATTCCCACCACAAAGAAACCAGTCACGGATAGTCTAAACACTATTCTCAATGAATGTGCACAAGTGAGCCATAAAGATACTCGGACCTAGGACTGTGGTTCAGGTGTTAAGAGAGCTGGCTTACCATGGATGAAGGCCCTGGGTTCGAATGCCAGCACCCATATAAACAGAATGTGGCCGTACACAAGAACCCCAGCAGGGGGATCCTAAGTTCAAGGTCATCTTTGGTTGCATGGCAAGTTTGGGGCTACTTTGGGAAGGAAAAATGAGACCCTGTCTCAAAAACATGGGGGAAAAAAGTAATTTTGAGTAAGATGGCTACTCTTTGAGGGTCTATACTTACTACTTTAATACCTGTTTCAAGGCGCTCTAACAGCCTGTTTGCAGCTGTGCTCAGGATGGATTTTCAGAGAATTAAATGTCTCTGTGTAGCCCTTTCCCATTAGACACACACTCACACATTACCTACCTGTTATCTGCCAGCCCAGGCTCAAGAAGGTGCCGTATGTGCAACACTCATCACAGAATAAGGATTTGTAGCACAGCGCACACTCCAGAGAGAATGTGTCAGAAGGTGCTTACCAATCCTCTGTTGCATGCCTATAAAGATCTGTTTAGCTCCCTGTCAACTCAGTCCTGGGAGAAATACTCCAACTCAAGCTCACTTTGCCGATAAAATATTTCAACCTTTATTTAAAACAAAACACAACTTGCAAACCTTGTAAGACACAGCAGGAAGCAGTCCCTGCCAGGGCATCATTTATTTACATCAAGTTTAACACTGTTAGCAGTTCACAGTCAGACAACAGAGTGAGAGAATTAAATTAGAAAAACAATTGAAAATATATTACAATAACAATTAAGAACAAATACTTGACAACAGTGGTAGTGTGACCCATGACTTGACGTTTTTAGTTAAATCCCATATGGTCTCACTGGGCACTGTGTCCCTTTAGCAATGCACACAGTGCCTACTGTGGGTGTCACCCTCTGTGCACCACCTACGCCTGCAGTGTAACCTTTGGTATAAACATTAGAGTTTTAAAGAGACTGAATTAACAAGTTTTAGAACAAAGTTCTGTCAACCATCACAAACTGTTCAAATTTATTTTTACCAAGCAAGCACAAAGTTGCTGTTTCTCCACTGATAGTCACTACAGAATCAGATTGCAAAGGAGAAGTGCAGGGTCTACAAAGAAGGGGTTTGTGTGTGCCGTGTGCTCAGGGCTGCGCGCTCCCCAGGCCACGCGTCTGCCCTCAGAGAGGGGTGATAAGGAGCTGCAGGAAGTACCTCACCTTCTCGTTGGTTGTGAATACTCATTTTCTCAGGGTCTCAGGAGACACTTCTCATGGTGAAGTTCAAGTGCTACCCTGGAGGCTGGCCGTGGAGATGCTGATGTGGCCATTCACAGTGCACAGCATGGGTCTTAGCAACACCCACACAGCGTGGGAACTAATGGCCCTGGAGCACTGCAGCCCTCGGCAGTAGCCCGACTCAATAGTGAACTTGTTATTTTGTAACTGCTGAAAACTAGAAACTTATGTATATGAAAATTTTAAGTTCCACTTGCCCTAAATTGTATGGTCACTAAAAACAAGCTGTTAAGTCCTATTCAGAGGCTCACAAACAAGCCTAAGCAAGCTCCACTCACGGAATATTTCGTTTTCCTTTCACTACCTGTCAGCATTTGACAAGCCCTCTGCCATGAGCTAGGGGTTAAGGTCCGTGCTCTAACCCTGAGTCCTTAAGATGATGGCAGATTTGCAGCCACCCATTCAGTGTGCCACCCACCTGTCCTCTCTGGCTACCAGGGTTCTGCTACTGTGTTCAGGCATTCAGCACCAGGGAAATAATATTATTAGGTGGGGGAGGGGGTAAACAGTCTCAGATTTACAGGTATACATGGAGTAAAGGAAGTGTGGGGGGGGGGGGCACAGGTCCAGAAGGGGCCTCCTTCCCTCAGCTCATCACACAGGGCTTGAGAGAGGTGCAGCAGCAATCTGCCAGTTTGCATTTCGTGAAAACTATCTTTGAAGGTACAAACCTCTAAGAATGACGTCTGGCAGCCTCTAATCAAGATAAACTGCCCAGACTATATCCAAGGTCCTCTGGGGACACCCAGGGAGCTAGTCCAAAAGGAAAGTTATTATCAAAATGGAACAGGAACAAGTGGCATACAAAGCAGCAGCCTTATAAAGACAATTAGAGCCAAGATCAGCTGCCAGTGCTCTCGAGCACTGCGAGCCGAGCCAGCCTCCTCAGTAGCAGGACCACAGGCGACAGCAGTGAAGTTGGGCCGCTGGGCTGTGCTGACCCGTGCAGGTGACAGGAACCACCACTCCAAGCATTACTGACCGCTACGCTGGAAAACTAAAACTCGATGCACAAGACTCTGGAGTAGGCCAAGTTTTAGAAGCATCCCAAGGCCTCCCGTCTCTGCGTCAGAGCCAATGGCAGCACAGGAGCCATGGGAACCCTTGGGCTGCCTCTGTAAGTCTGTGCACTGGGTCCCTTGGAGCTGCCTTACTCTAGGATTCTGCATGCCTACAAAACCCAAACAGAAACAAACAATTCCAAAGAACTGGGCTACCGGCTTGATGAAGCTAAGGTAACTGACAGGAAATATAAAAAGTACTGGCCATAGCAGATGCTGAGGGCATAACGGTGGATCCCAGACCCAGATGGAGCATGCAAGATGATGAAATAGATCAGTAAGTACAGAAATAAAGACAACTCTCAACCCGATACCAACTCCCCTGAAGATACAGCCTAATGACGACAATGATATCCCTAGCAAAGGTAGAAAAATGACTATGGAGAGGTCAGAACAGAATGAAGCTGCATGTAAGCCACCGCCACGTGACTTACTTGACTATGTGATAGCCTAACAGATAATCTAAGCCCAGCTACTGACAGGAAATGAGTCTGCTCCCACCACAGCAAGGATACCAGGAGCTGAGCATGTGCTGGACCACTGCTCCAGAGAAAGAAGGCCTTCATTTTCCAGTCAAGGCCTGGAAGAGCTGCTGAGCTCCAAAGGGAGTAACAACTACCCTCACCCCCCGCCCCCAAGTCTCACTCTGTGGCCCAGGCTGGTCTGGCCTTAGCATCTTTACTGCTGGGATCACGTGCCGTCACTTGACTACTTCTTAAAGATGAGAATTAAACCAAAAAAACTGGTCCCCAATTTTCTGAAGAGCTGCAGCTCAGAACGGTTAGCAACCATTTGCAGAATCTTCACATATTCATTTAGCAGTTTCAAATACACGTCTGCACCAGACTACAGGGGTGATGCTCCAGCTGCTGGTCCAGGCCAGCTCATCCTCTATAGACATTCAGAACACAACTGTTCAGCTGGATTGCATTTGATTTCTCAAGGTGCCTTCACACACACTATCTCAGTCATTAAAATGACACTAGTTTCTAAACAAAAAGGAATGTAGGATTAGGTTTTTCGTTTTTTGTCTTTAAACTACTGAGGCTGGTACTCTTCAAGTGCAGATTCTGTGGCTGAGGTCTAGAAGAATGATGTTCGCCTCATAACTAAAGGCTTGCCTGGCCACACTGCTCCAAGGCCCTCCTGGGCAGGGCCTGCCTGAGCCTGTGCTCTCTAAGTGTGCAGCACCATGCAGAAGGATTGTCTAGCTGAGCATCTCACAAGGCAGCAAGTGTGGAGAGATGCCACAATGTCAGGACTCCTGAGTTCTAGCCGCAGCTCTACCACTGACGCCCCATGACTAGCGACAGCCATGCTCTCCAGCCCCTCTAGAGGACTACTGTGTGCTCCTGGGTTAACACCCATCATGTGCTCACTGTGCACCTTATACAGACGCCATCTTGAAAATGTATATACAGTTTTGTTTGTTTTTTGTTGGGTTTTGTTTTGTTTTTTTGCTTGCATGTGCACCTGCACACCAGAAGCAGGCCCTGGATCATATCATAGATGGTTGTGAGCCACCATGCAGTTGCTGGGAATTGAACTCAGGACCTTTGGAAGAGCAGGTAGTGCTCTTAACCTCTGAGCCATCTCTCCAGCCCCCCAAATCAGTTTCTTACATGACAATCACACAGCTTGGCATAGCGTGTTCAATTCAGTTAAACTCACTGCAAAACACATCTTTTATGAAGGGCCAATTTTAAGGTCTCTCTCTGAATGTCATTGTGGGAATCACCTAAAAATGTGAAATATAATTGTACCCAAAGCTTTAAAAAAAAAAAAAAAAAGCTTCCTGTAAAGCATAATTAGGATATATTCAATATAGAGCACTGCATGTTTAAGTGGGAAGCCCAACTGAAATCACAAGACTCGCATATGAAAGCAATCAAGCTGTGGCAATCCAGAGATGTGCACAGATTCAACAGCTTGAGGAACGGCCAGACACCCCTGAACAGCAGCTTTCTCTCTTGCCATCTGCTTTGTTTTTAGGCAATATATTACATTTTTTAGTTTGCAAAAAGCAGTTTTTTCTGCTTTAGACGCAAACTTTTTAATTTGCTGATATTTTTTCTTTTTTCTAAGCTGGTCCCTTGCTGGTAGATACAAGACAACCCTAAATAATTCTTTCATAGCAAGTTAACAGTGCCTCCATGGCCTGAGGCCTCAATCCCTGACAACTCCACAGTTCCTGATCATGTGGAGAGAGTGTGCCACAACAGTCAACGCTACTCCTGACAGTGCTGAGAGAAAAATCAGTTCAACTCAGGGATGTGGTGAGGACAGGATGTAGTGAGCAGGACAGGACTCGTGAGAATGGCCTTGACTTGGCACTTCAGACTGAGGAGAGCAGAGCTGAGACACTCAGCCATGCTTCTCCAAGCCTGTTTTTACAACTCTGAAGGGAAACCGACAACAAGCAAACAGAACAAGACCCAATCCTGAAAACGACACCCATCCCCTAAGACATCCCACAAGGGACACACTAAAAGCAGCATTGACAATGGCCTCACACTTTAGCTTTCCCCTTATTACCTGTACAGAGCTAAGTGCTTAATAAATTCAAGTTTATGGGTGCATCCAATGTCGGAGAGAGGTGAGGAAGGTGGGAGAATTCTCTTGCAGCGACTGCAGGGGCATTAGCCTGTGGAGCACACTAACCCTGCTGGGGCTGTCTCCTCCATCCTCAGCCTCCTCTTACCATGAGCCTTCTCTGGAGCAGCAGGGATATGCATCCACATTTCTTTTCTTTCTAATGAAAACTAAATGTCTTCCTTGGTTAGGGATGCTAAATGCAACTTAAAATAGTTTCCCCTTAGGATTCTGTAAGCACAGCAGTTCTAAAGTTTCTTATTTGTGATTCAGCAAAGAGAATGAAAAGTGACCCAACGTAATAACACTAAGTAAAGAGTTTTCCAGAGAGGCTCTCAAAGGGAGCTGTATATCAGCCTGCAAAACACTCTTGAGAACGTGGGCTATTACCTTCAATTAATAGATCAAAAGATGGGGCAGCGACTCGACTTGACAGCCGATCAATGACAGTCAGGAAGAAAACGCTGCTCAGTGCTGAATTTCCATCTTCCCACAGTAATACTCCATTGGAAGAAGAAAAATTACAACATTTTTGTTTGGGGTTCTCTTTAAAGAACAAAAGGTGCTCACAAAATTAAACATATAAAAAATAAAATAAAATCAATAACCATAATTAGGCCCAACACCAAAACCATCAATAATATGTAACCTACTAATGTTCTGTTCCATGTTTCTCCATTTGCCCCCATAACTGTAAGTAGGGGAGGGCAATGCCCATTCTTCAAGGGCAAAACCTATTTGCAGGTTAAACTCTTAAGTTTCTGGGTCTAATTGGTGCTCCCTGAAAATAACCTCCTTCTATTATGCACTCTTAAATAGAGATGAAAGGACGAAATAAATAAAGTATATACCCAACACACACTCCACGTGCAACAAGGGGTTGGGGATATGTGAGCAAAGAAAGGACCATGAGAATGAAACTCTGGAGGCAAGCCCTTAGTGAAAGCGATGCCCCCTACTGTCCACCCAGAGAAGTTTGAGGTATTAAGGAGGGGAAAGGTACAAATAGCCATGTGTATTAAGCAAGCTCCTCTCAGGTCTCTGGGCCAGGCAGTTTCAAAAAGATACTGTATCTGCTTGGTATTTTAATTAACAAAAGGACACATATAGCTGCTCAAGTGGCCATTATGTCAGTGTTCAGGGACCCGGAAGGTTTCTCCTATGAGGACCTGTAAGGGACCACTCTTTTCAACATCACTGCTGGGTAATGCCCTGAACGCTGCCAGAAATAAAGTAAGACAGCCTGCCCAGCAAGGGGCAGAGAAGAGCCACAAGGCGGCCCCCATGCCCATGGTTTACAGACAGCCACCCACTAGCAGCAAGTGGACACTGCACGCTAGGAAGTAGTATGCTAGAAGAGTGGGAGAATTGACTCCATGGAGTTTTGGAGGTGTCAATCGGACTGAACTTCCCTTGCATTCTATACTCCTTGCACCAGCACCCCTGGAAAACAGGACAAAAGCAGACGGAAGGGGCTATGTTTCCCAGGAGTAGGCTAGCCATCTAATTTGCAGTTCTTGCTACAGCAGCAATGACCCATGGAAGCAAGACCAACAGCCTCGAGTATAACATCTGCTATGTCCCTCACTTTGCTTTCTTCTGTTCCCCAAATTTGCGGGACAAACTCAAACACAACCAACCCTAGGACCTGCCAGGTGAAGGCCCATTTTGTGACACAGAACTGTGGACTGCCACAGGCCGTTCCAAATAGGAAGGGCTGTGCTTTCTTATGATGTACACATGATGCTCCCTTACTCCCAGTGCAGTTTCCAACTCTGTCCACACTGCCCTGATGTACCAAATTGACTTCTTATCTACTTCTGTGACTTCCTTTTTGCCATTTTGAGATGAACCTGTAAACGTGAGAGCTCAGGGATTTGAGGTACTTCACACAAACACACTCAAGTATCAGTCTTTCACTTTTGAAAACAAGAACACAGGAAAACGAGTCCCTTTCCCTCTCCCCTCAGAATGTGTGCATTTTCCCACTAGGCTGACATGGCTACCTCTGCACCACATCGCTAATTTCCTGTACACATGACAATAAGTTATTAAGGACAGGGTTTGTCCCAGGCACACCAGCAGATGTGGAAGACACCTGCAGCTCCTGTAGGCTAAGTTCCAGTTTGCTCACAGCCTCTCGGAAGGCAAATTTGTTGCGAGTCTGAGGGATGCAGTCCACATACCCTGAGCAGTAGTCGAGCAGCTGGTGCCCAGTGTCTACCAGTTGGCTATTGGGCACAGGTTCCGTGATCGCACTGGACAGTAGGTCGGCACACTCCAGCAGGGCCTCTTTGCTGATTTTGTCAGCTGACATTTTCTCAGCTGCCTGTTTGGTTTTTCTCAGGGCCACCTTAGTACCTGCTGTGCCATTGGCCATTTTGGCCGGCGAGATGGAAGATGTGGGCAAAGGCACTTGGGGTGGAGGCATCACTGGCCTCCCAGGTTTCCCACTGCTGGGCACTGGCCCTGGAGCTGCCTTTTTTCCTCCCTCCTGGGCTTCTGCGGTGTGCTGTCCTGCAGCCGGGGCAGCCGGCTCCTCCTCGGGGTCTGAGCACGTGGACGGATGCTGCAGTAGTCTCATCACTGGTGGTGGGGGTGGGGCACACTTTGGTTTTACACGGCGGGGTCGGTCCTTGTCTCCAGAGGATGTGACCTGATGCTCAGATAAGAGCTTGAATTTGTTCCCCTGAGAGTCTGTGCCAATGAGCTGCACATCAGCTGGAGTGTGTTTCAGAGTGGGTGAGATAAGGACTGGCACTTTGTGGTTGTGAGTGGTTGGGAGGACAGCTACAGCCTTGGCTGGAGAAGACCAGCCTGGCTGCTCTCCATCCTCTGGGACTCCAGCGACTCCAAGTCGCGTCCCACCATTCCTTTCCTTGCCTTTGGGGGCAGCTGCCACCCCAGCCACCCCTACCCCTGGAGAGTCACTCTCTGTGGTGGCCGGATCAGGGCCTCTCAGGGGAAGAGCTGTGGCTCCTCTGGGCAATAGTTTGGCTTTTGGTCTCTCCCTGGCTGGAGCAGCACCTTCCTCAGACTTTTTTGGAAGCATGTCATTAGCCCTGTCCACATTCTCTTCTGGTTGAGAAGAGGTGGACACTGTCCTTTCCAGCTGGAGCTTGGCCCTCTGGCAGTTCCTGGGAAGGGTCATTGCCATCCTATCCTGCTCTGGAAGCCCTGAGGACATGGAAGATGTAGAGTTTGACCTCGGAAAAGGCTTGGAAGCGTCATCACTGGCTGTGGGTTTACCTGCTCGCAAGCCCAGTGTCTTTTTGATTAAGCGTGGTGTAAAGAAGCCTGTGATCCCAGACCACCCACCCCCAGCAGTGCCACTGCCCCCACCCCCACCACTGTCGTCATTACAGAGGCTCCTCTGGGCAAAGCTCCCCCCATAGCACTTGGCTGGCACCAGATTCGACTCTTGCTGGCCGGGAGCGAAAGAGAACCCATCAGCATGCTGAAGAGAAGCAACAGATGAGAAGTTACCCGTGAGTTCGTATTTCTTGTGGGGCTGATTTTCCATTTCTCGAAAGGAGCTGCTGCGTTTAGGGGGCGTGGGGGCATTTCTCTTCTTCATGAAGGAGCTGAAGAAGCCTCCCTTCCTATCCCTGGTGAAGCATGTCTCTTTGGCGTCTTCTAAGAGGCTGCTGGGGGACTTATCCCTTTGCTTTCGAGGCAGAGCTGGGGACCCGCTGGAAGCTGGTGCACTTCTAATGAACCCTGTTGAGAAACGGCCAATTAGTAACAGGAAAGACAAGAGGCAAGCCAGTTAGCATTGCTAAATTAGAAAGCTCTGTCTGCATTTATTAAATGTCAGATTCAGTAACAGTGTTCCAACTGTGTCATATATGGACATTTGTGGTGACACTTGTTGGTCCCTTCTCTAGAATACAGATGCACTGTGTCCTCTACCCTGAAGCAAGGGGTTGAGAACACAGAGCTGGCGGCAGCTGTGTGGGGATGGCAGTGTGGGGCTAAGGCCTACAAGCACCACAGCCTGCTTCTTCAGGGGTGCCTTGCGCTCTGACCCCTCCTACCTGGGGCTGAGCTGGAGGCCAGACTCTCGCAGGCATCAAGACCGCCATCTACGTTCTCTTTGTTCTCCCCCTGCTTCTTCAGGGTCCGTGTCTTGGAAGGAAGTAGAGGTAATCGAGGCAGGTGTGGGACCACAGATGAGGAGGAGGCAGCTCTCCCGAGCTCCTCGGCTACCTCTGTAAGAAAGATGAAGGCTGGTGAAAAAGACAACTTTAAGACAGAGCAAGGCATACAACTGAAAAATGGAAAATGGAGAGCAGAATACTGAAGGACACAGAACTGCCTGCCATAGTCCCAGCTGCTCAGAGGCTGAGGCTGGGGTGGTCCCTTCAGCCCCAAAAACGACACTAGCCTGAGCAAAACTGCAAGATGTCATCTTGAAAACAACAAAAATAGATTATACAAAACAAACAAGCAAACAAATTCATAACACACACACACACACACACACACACACACACACACAGGAAGTCAGAGTATAAAATCTTCAGTGTGCATAAGCATTCATACATGTGCATGCCAAGTGTCTTCCCCAGTTGAGAAAGGCTCCCTCACCAGCCTAGAGTTCGCTGTTTCAGCTAGACCCACTGGCCAGTGGGCAGAGTGAGTTTCCTGTTTCCATCTCCCACAGGTGTGTGCTGCTGTGTGGCCAGCTTTGCACGTGGGTGCTGGGGGTCTAATTCAGGGCCTCTGGCCTGAAAGCCAGACACATCACTAACTGAACTACCTTCCAGACCCGGCTATACTCGTACGAACTACCTCTTTTATTCAATGTTATCCCTACAGTTTTGCATGGTATTGCATGTGGCAGGATCTCTTTCTCATAGCCACAAAGTCTTCTCATGCATGAGACTAGCAAAATTCATCCACCGTCCTCTTGATGGTTAGGCTGGATGTTTCCCGTTTAGACACTGGGAATATACTGCTAGGAGTTTCTCGGTTCACAAGTCCCTGTGCATCTAACTGGGTCCTGGGGCGCACACTGATCTTCATCAGGTTCTGACCAACAGCAGCCATGACGCCTGGCTCCACATTACCAGGGGTGCCTGCTCTGGTTACTTACTCCGCATGCTGGCAAACCTGGAGGCTGTTACTCTACAGCGCATGGACTTTCAGCTTCACTCACTCTGGTGGGCATGTCATGGACTCTTGCGGTTTAATTTGTACTTTCTGCTGCCAAGTGATGTTCTTCATGGCTTCACAGACATGTGAATAACCTCACTCACTAATACTACTCAGGTGCTGAATAGAGGGGATGCATGTCTACCTATAGAAATTTCTATTTTTAGGTTACAGTTTTCACTAAAAAAAGAGAGTAATATAAATTTATTTCACTTCATGCAAGTGAAACAAATCAGTACTTGCTCACTCACTTGCACACTCTCTCTCTCTCTCTCTCTCTCTCTCTCTCTCACACACACACACACACACACACACACACACACACATACACACACAGAGACACCCCAACTAACTAACTACAACAGGCAGAAAACAAAAACAAAAACAAAAAAATCCCTGCATCTTTTGAGCTAGGGATGTCACTCAGGTGTTGAAGTGCTTGCCTAACATTCATGAGACCTTGGGTTCAAGTCCAAGTAACAAAATTAAAACTCAAAACAACAACAACCAACCAAAACCTGATTATCAAAATAATATTCATTCTATTGGTCACCCTTGGCTGATTTAACTTAGTCATGAGCTTTGTGGGTTTTTTTGAGACAGGGTTTCTCTGTGTAGCCCTGGATGTCCTGGAATTCACTCTGTAGACCAGGCTGGCCTCGAACTCACAGAGATCTGCCTGCCTCTACCTCCCGAGTGCTGGGATTAAAGATGTGCACCACCTTGGCAAGCTTTGCAGTTTTTGCTGAGGCAAAAATATACTTTATTCTTTATTCCTAAACAGAAATAAAACAATCAATTACATTGTATAATCTTGTTACCACTCAATAAAATAAAAATTTCCCCCAGACAGGGTTTCTCTGTGTAGCCCTGGCTGTCCCAGACTTACTTTGTAGACCAGGCTGGCCTCAAACTCACAGCAATCCACCTGCCTCTGCCTCCAGAGTGCTGGGATTAAAGGCGTGCGCCACCACGCCTGGCTTACCACTCAGTAAACTTTAATTATACTTAATTTGGTGTGTGTGATATGACAACTTGAGAAAAGGATGAGAATATTTTTATTGAAATGTCAATATTGTACTTCTGTTTCCTCTTTCCTCTTATCTCATGTGACTAATCACTAAAGCAAGACAAAATTCAACTCCCAATTTCTTCTAACCTTTTAAAACTTTAAATAAGACGAACTCTACTCACTTATGAAAGGAAGGTAAACTATGTACAATACTTCAGAACTGTATCATAGTATCTAATAGGCAGATGAAACTAAGAATTCCATATTCTTAGCCATCCAAGGACAGGCTCTCGCTCTTGATCACAAAAAGGCAGGGTATTAACTTTGTTAGTCTCATAATGTAGCACAGGATAGCCTGGAACTTGAGCTCTTGGTGCTTCAGCCTCCTGACTGCTGAGGAAACTGGTGTGCCTCCATACCCTGCTCATTGTTTGAGCCTGTCAGGAACACTACATATGAAAGCAAGCAACTTCTTGCCTGTGCCCATATACTTCCTGTATATATCCATTACTTCCTGCATGTGCCCATATATTTCCTGCACATGTCCATATACCCATTTCTTGAGTAAGAACAGGTTTATCCCTATTGCTGGTCTAATATACTTAAAGATATAATTTAAGTATTCCGTTATATGTTTATATAATCAAAAGTCTGCTTAAGTTGTTCCTACTTTTTTCATATTATAAAGCTATACTCAGATGCCATATCTGTCTAGATAAATCTTAATTATACTGTATATATTTCTAGAAATGGAATTTCATGATAATGGTTTTGTTTTTTGTCTTGGTCTTGCCTAAGATGTGGTCTAGAGGTAGAATATATATATTTTTTAAAGATTTATTTTTAAGTACACACACACACACACACACACACACACACTTCTGATACCATCTCCCCAACCCCTAGAATATTTTCATACTTTTAATCTTTTTTTATATTATGTTATTTAAGAACTACTAGTTACTATTTTCTTTGTAGAGACTGAGTAAATTTCAAATCAAAATGTAATTTCAGTATAAAATATAAAATAGAAAAATTCAGAACTAAAAAGGTATAAAAAAGCAGTAACATGGTCCGGCGTGGTGGTGCACGCCTTTAATCCCAGCACTCAGGAGGCAGAGGCAAGTGGATCTCTGTGAGTTCAAGGCCAGCTGGTCTACAGAGTCCAGGTTAGCCAGGACTATTACACAGAGAAACCCTGCCTCAAAAAACAAAACAGAGCAAAACAAAAAGCAGTAACACAAGAATAAGAAAGGCCAAAGGTCAACTCATTATCTTTAAGTAGTCAGAAACTGTAGGTAAGCGATCTCAGTTTTGAAATTACATCAGCACCCTGCCACCCGTCATCAACCCCTGCCCTAGGACTCACCTTCAGAGATGCTGGAGTCATGGAACATCGTTTCAAAAGCCTGGTGGGTTTCAGCAAAAGAGGGCCTGTCGGCAGGACTCCACTTCCAGCCTGCAGAGAAGAGAACTTAAAGCCTGCTTGGCAGACTGATCCAGTGGCACACCACACAATGGGTCCAGCTCCACGGCGTGCGCCTATCAGTTACTGCACGTGCACGTCAACTGTGGGGTGAGTGCCTGCCTCACAGACCCTGCCTTGGAGGTGTGAGTGCTGGTCCTTGGTGTTGGTCCTATTTAGTCTTGGTCCCATTCCCACTACCACAAAAATAAGGAAAAGGTGGGGAGAAAGTTTAAAAAATGGCAAGTTTTACTCTATTAGCAAAGTAACGAAGGGGCTGGTAAGATGTCTCAGTGGGTAAAAGTGATCGACACCAAGCCTGACACCCAAGTTCAATCCCTGGGTATCACATGGTGGAATGAGAAAACTTACATACAAATTCTCTCTTGATGTCCACTGCAGCACGCCCACAGACACACAGACACACACACACCCATGATCCACAAACAAACGTAATTTTAAAATGAATTGGCTGGGCTACTGGTAGCACACGCCTTTAATCCCAACAGTCAGGAGGCAGAGACTGGAAGATACTATGAGTTCAAGGCCAGTTTGCTGGACACTGTGTAACAGGCCAGCTGGGGCTTCATGATGAGACCCTGTCTCCTTTCCACTGCCCCCACAAATGCCCAAGTGCCTAAAAATTCAGTGTATTAATTTAGAAGTTTAGCCGGGCATGGTGGTGCACACCTTTAATCCCAGCACTCACGAGGCAGAGGCAGGTGGATTGCTGTGAGTTCAAGGCCAGCCTGGTCTACAAAGCAAGTCCAGGACAGCCAAGACTACACAGAGAAACACTGTCTCGAAAAACCAAAAAAATAAAGAAATAATAAAAAATTAAAAAATAGGAGGGGGGTAGCATGAGACACACATGCTCAATAAGAATATAACACAGTAATGTGTGAGCACAAGTATACTTTCATTTACTACTCACCTTACTATGTTTGTATCTTTAAGCACTCTGATGCTTTCATTCTCATTCGTAAGAGATCACTTTTTGATTTTTCTGTGTGTAGTAAATAAATGCATGGAGTGTATACTTAGATGCCCACATGTAAAGCATGTAGGAGCCAGGGGAAACTTTCTACCGTTCTATTGCCTTGACATAGGTCTCTTACTGAACCAGAAGCTTGCCACTTAGCTAAGTATGGTGGTGGGCCAGTGAGCTCCTGGGATGTTTTGAGAGCCCTGATGCTGAGGTCACAGACATGTGCAGCTGAGATGGACTTTTTATGTGGTTAATGGGGATTTGAACTCAGATTTTGATGCCTGCAGAGCAAGTGTTCTTACCCACTAAGCCATCTCCTAGCTCAACAGAGGTTACTTTAATAATCACAGTCTTCAATAACCATTCATATCTAGCTCAAAGCAGCCATCATTCAAACATACTATGCAAACTCAACACCTTACTGTCTTAAAAAAATTTCAAGACAGGGTTTTTCTGTATAGCCTTGGCTGTCCTGGACTCAACTTTGTAGACCAGGCTGGCCTCAAACTCACAACAATCCACCTGCCTCTGCCTCCCTGAGTGCTGGGATTAAAGGCGTATGCCACCACACCCGGCAAAGTGCTTTTAAATTTTATTTACTTATTATTTTATATACATGAGTGTTCTGTCTTCATGAATACCAGAAGAGGGCATCAGATCCCAGTATAGATAGTTGTGAGCCACCACGTGGTTGCTGGGAATTGAACTCAGGACCTCTGGAAAAACAGCCAGTGCTCTTATCCCTGAGCCATCTCTCTAGCCCCTCTTATTGTCTTATAAAATATACAAATGTTTTTGAGAAATTGGCACTATATTTGAGCCACAACCAACAACTATTCTCAGGATTCCAGTAAAATTCAATGGTCCATCAAACACTATGCCAGCTGGCCAATCAGTGACAAGCTCTATAGCTGTTAATGACACTGGATCCAGTATGACACGGTGGAGAGCAGAATGGTGCCAATTTATTAACCATCCTGTTGCTGGTTCTTTTTCAAAGCTCATATATGCAAAAACACTTACATGCTCTCATGAGTTCATACACTTTAGGGGGGCATCCCTCAGGCTGTTCCATTCGATATCCTTTTTCCAGTAGGTCATAGACTTGAGATAGGTCAATACCTGGATATGGTGACATTCCATATGTAGCAATTTCCCACAACAGTACTCCAAAAGCTGTGGAAAGGGATTTAAAAAAAAAATATTTCTATTGGGCCCAAGTCCAAATTTCTAAATTGATCTGGTCTATTGAGTCTCTCTAGTTAATATCTATTTCTCAGGCAGTAGAAATTAGGTCCAAGACAAGGACAAATTCTGAATGAAACATCATCAGACCTTATTTACATAGCGTGTTCACTATGACGAATGAAACTCTGGAGATTAGGTCTGAAATGGACTCTCCTTCAAGGCATGGGCTTCCCCTCCACACTCCCACTAGTAAAGAGGGCTCTGAAATAGTCCAGGCTAGCCTAGGACTTACTATATAGCCCAGGATGGCCTCTACACCTTGTGTTCCTATTCCTTCAGTCTCCAGAGTGCTCAGATCAGAGGCCGGCACCACCATGCCGAGGTCTTTAGTTGTTCACAGAGTCTCGTCATATTGTCCAGGCAGGTCTCAAGCTTACGGGCTCAAAGCATCTGAGCACGCGAGCATCCAGCATGCGGGAACTACAGGCACCCACTACCATACCCCAGTGGTAGGTAGCACTAACAGCCTCTTCCTTGTTGCTACACGTCACCTGTGCTGGGGACTGACCCAGCGTCCTGTACTCACTACACAAGTACCCCACCACTAAACTGTACGCTATCCCTACATGGCTCAAGTTGGCCTTCAACTTACTAAAGAGCCCATGCTGGCCTCAATCCAAACTCCTAAGCCTCCTACTTCAGTCTCCTGAGTAAGTTTCACAGGTATATCCACACTCTTTCCCACCTGTTTCCACTATCCCCTCAACTTACTTTTTCAAAAATTTGAGCCCCATAAAAATGCTGAAAAACTAAAGGAATTACTTAGGCATGGTGGCACGTGCCTGTGGTTCTAGCATTCAGGAGGCCGAGGATGAAGAACTGCCCCAAGTTTTGCCCTAGACTCTGTAGTGAACACCAGGCCAGCCACAGCTAATGTTTTAAAAAATTATTTAAGACCATGTACAAAGAAAAGAAAACAATCCATGAGAGAAATTATGTCAGCCTTACCCCAAACGTCAGATTTAATTGAGAAGGTATTGTAGGCCAGACTCTCGGGCGCGGTCCACTTAATAGGGAACTTGGCTCCAGCATGAGCAGTGTAGGTATCTCCAGTCATCAGCCTACTGAGACCGAAGTCAGCCACCTTTACCACGTGGTTCTCACCCACCAGGCAGTTCCGGGCCGCAAGATCTCTACGAGAAAGAGACCACTGCGTTACTCCAGCTGATGTGGAGGAAGATGGGCGTGAATGCTCCTGCATCTCTGTGCCGCAGGCACAGTAGGTTAGGGAATGCTAATCAAGCCTGTAGTGCTTTATGACAACCACCCACAACGAGGCAGAATACAGATACTGGCAAAATGAATCCCTCTTTTAAAGTGCAATGGGGTAGCAATAGGGCCCTTCCTAAAGGCTTTAAAACACTTTCCTAAGACAAAAGGTAACTTTCAAAATGTGGCCACTAGGTGGAGCAAAGGACCTGGCAAAACAGCTTCCAGGCTGGTGACTTTGACAGAAAGATTCTCTCTCTGTGAAAAGTTCTGGCAAGTGTTCCCTTCCCCTTCAGGTCAAGAAAGACAGTGTGTGGCTAGTGAGAGCCACAGCCAGGCTCACACACCTGTGGATGAAATTCTTCTTCTCCAAATACTCCATTGCAGAAGAGATCTGAGTGGCCATGTAGAGCAGCACAACTGCAGTCACCTCCTCGCGGCTGCACTCCCGGAGATAGTCAAGCAGGTTCCCGTATGGCATGTACTCAGTCACAATGTAAAATGGCGGCTCCAGGGTACATACACCTGACCAAGAACAATTGGACAATCTTCACCACATTCTATGAAATAAATACAACAAAAACTTAAAAACAGGTTGTTGGTAAGGGTGCCTGTTTCCACCATCCTGTTCTCTGAAGCCTCAGTGAACTTTTTCAGCATGCCTGTGAAGTAGAAACAGTTTCTTGTACTAACCTGACAAGGGGCAAGGCCAACATTTCTACAGTTTTGTATGTGCCCACATTCCCCTTCAACTGTGTGCGACCCACATAGATTGAAAGTAACAACACTTAGGCTTATGGTGAAGTGGACCTTCTGACTCTAAAACTGTTTTCACAGGCAAGGATTTCACTGATATATGTTTGCGTGTATGCACGTGTGCGTAGCACTAAGCCTCACTAGGACGTGATGCTTACTAGGCAAGTGCTCTATCACTGGGGTGATTACTGTAGCTGACTACATCTAGCATCCCACCACGGCGCTAAAACAACACAGAACAGTCCGCAAAACCACGACCTGTAGAGAACAAGGGCCTGGGACAGGAGCACGGCCTAGGAAATGTATGGTTTGGCTTCTTACCTAACAGCTGTACTAAGTTAGGATGCTTGATTTCCTTCATCACTGCAGCTTCTTTGAGGAACTCTTCTACCTCCATGGTATCTTCCTGTGAAAGGTAGAAGGTAAGACAAAAAGGAGGTCAAACCTGCCTCTTATTCACTTAAGTCAACTCAAAAGCCTGCTTCAGCTATAAAAGTGAAAGGAGGATGGAGAGGCTGCACGGAAGTTTCGAGCACCAGATGCTTGTAGAGAGGACCTAGGTTTGGCCCCCAGCACCCACATGGCAGCTTACAACCCCTGTACTTACAGGACTCTGATGCCCTCCTCTGGCTTAGTTGTAGCAAAAACACTCACATACATGTAATAAAAATAATTTTTAAAAAAGTAAACAATCATCATTTGAGTATTTTAGCATATTTCCTTAAAAAACTTGCCTACAATCTATTATGCTCTATAGAAGAATAACTAAGAATAACAGAGTGGATGGAAATTCAGTTTTCTGGTAGTTTTGTTTGATCTTCCAATTAAAGAACAAAGCACATTACAAGTGGTGGCGACAAACCCTTTAATCCCAGCACTCAGGGAGGAAGAGGCAGGTGGATCTTGGAGTTTGAGGCCAGCCTGATCGACAAATAGAGTTCCAGGATAGCTAAGGCTACACAGAGAAACACTGTCTTGACTGCCCCTTGCCCACAAAACAACAAAGTACATTTACAAAGCTTCGCTGTGTCCATCACATTCAGAACACACTCAGTAACCCGGGCTGATGACTACCCATGAGGAGAGCTCATAAGAATGCCACACACTCTGTGTGGCAGCTCTGTTATTTATACCAAGAGGCTTAAGAAAGAGACAGTAAGATCAGGAAGAGCACTTGTGTGAACTTAAAAACAAGAGGCGATCTAGTTGGGCGTGGCAGCGGCACCTGGAAGTCTAGCACTTGGAGGCTGAAGCAGGAGGATTATGACTTGAAGGCTAACCTTGACATCTTAGTGAGACCCTGTCCTTTCTACCTTAACTAAAAAGGGTGTCTCTGCAAGGAGGAACAGGGGGAGGAGCAGGAGGGCAGAGACCAAAATAGGGAGCTCATGATTCGTAGACTGTGCATGAAGAATTCTGTTTTCAGCACAACTATAATTTACTTCTCCGCTGAGCTCTGTATCAACAGCCTCCAGAGACAAGCCTCTCCCACATGTGGGTTGCACTGCAGTGAATAATCTGGCGCTGCTCTGTCAGCAACAGTACTAAGTTAATCACCACAATTTGCTGAAGTGCTTGGCACCCATGGGTGGAAAATGTTCCAAAGTTGAAGAAGGGCACGCCGATCTTTCCGAGTGATTCAGTGCACACAGGGACGCCTGGAGATTAACTCTCAGTAACCCACCTTCAGGGTTTTCACAGCAACTGTGAGGCTGTATTTCTTCCAGACGCCAACATAAACCTCTCCATACTGACCGCCCCCAAGTTTGTGCTTCATGGTAATATCTGTTCGTTCCATTTCCCATTTGTCATGGATAGGAGACACGCCATAGACGGTTGGCTTGTTACACTTGGGAGCTGGGTAGTGCAGTGTGGTCACTAGCCCGTCGGCGACAGTAGAGTGGTGGTGAACAAGCTCTGCCAAGGTGCTAAAGCGGCTCTCTGCAGTCACGCACACCTGGTGAGGAGAAGCAAAAACGTGAGGAAAGAGTTACTGTATTTTTAAAAGATTAATTAATTAATTAATTAATTTATTATGTATGCCGTGTTCTGCCTGCATGTACACCTACATGCCAGAAGAGGGCACCAGATCTCATTATAGATGGTTGTGAGCCAACATGTGGTTGCTGGGAATTGAACTCAGGACTTTTGGAAGAGCAGCCAGTGCTCTTCCCTGAGCCATCTCTCCAGCCCAGAAAAATTATTTTTAAAAGCATACATTTCACTGGCATGGAGGCTTGAAGACACAAGAATGTATGTTTTTGGAGCAGGGTCTTAACTATGTAGCCCTAGTTGTCCTTGAACTCGGAGATCCACCTGCCTCTGCCTCCAGAGAGCTCAAATTACAGGTGTGCACCACCATGCCTGGCCTGTTCTGGGTGTTTGTTTGTTTGTTTGTTTTGAGACAGAGTCTCCATTACGCAGCCCTAGCTGGCCCTGAACTCAGAAGCTTCTCCACCTTCAAGGCACAGGACTACAGGTGTACACTGTTGCTGCTAGGATCCCAGGAAATGGTCGTAAGTAAGTGGTAATGCTCAGGACAAAGGATATGGCCTCATCTAATGTTAATCATCTTCCTACTCTTTCTAAACTGGCCTCGAAGGAGATGTTGAACAGCTGCAGGTACATCAAGCACCTAGTCCTCAGAACATCTTTAAGTGGCAAGACTGCAGAATGTGTAAACCAGGACATTTGGAAGACTCTGGAGGAAGAACACCAGGACTTCCAGGTCAGCCTGGGCTAAAGCCAGACCCTGACACAAACAAACAGACTGTGCAACCGAAACCTGAGAGAAGGAATTAAACAGGCACTCGGGCTCTGCCTCCTAAGCTAATGCGTAGGCCCTCACAATCTATGCAGAACATAAACTGACAGACACTAATTTATATATTGGGAGGTTAGTATGAGTGTAACTTTTATTTAATATCACATAATTAATTATAAATTTTATTTATTTTTACAACACCCTTTTTAAATGTCTAGGCCATTAAAACAGAGACATAATTGGATTTCAGAGTTATTAACAAGATGCTTGCTAATTTGTGATAATTAGAAAGAAGTGTTATATAAGATAGCAGTCTTTGGCTTTATCTTCTAAGGGAGTATGACTTAATTACTGACTGGTTAATTTACCCGGAGTCCCTCTATATAACCCAGTCTGGTCTCAAACTTACAATTTTCTTGCCTCAGATTCATGAGTACTATGATTGTAAGGCATGCGCCACTGTGCTCGGGCTACTGCTTAAATAAACAATAAGCAACTGTTTAAAACAAACAAATGAAGTCATTTTATTATATATAAAAATTACATAATTTGTAAGTAGAGAACCTGGTCTTTTGCAAAATCAACTCCCCCCGTAAACAGCACCCACACCAAGAACCACAGCATCACTCGCACCCAGAACCCTCACCAGCTGCTTAATGCCACAAAGGTTTCCACTTCCAGCATGCGGGGCTAGTTCTGTCAAAACTGCATGTACAGGAAACCATACAGCATGTGTTGTCTAGTGTCTGCTTTCTGTCAGTTCTCTTTATTAATCTATAATTCACATGCTATAAATTGAGTATTTTAAAGTATACAGATCAGTAGCTTTCAGTACATTTACAAGGCCCACTAATCAACCAGCACTATTTAATTCCAGTGCAATGCTTTTATCATTCTCAACAGAAAACCCACAGCTGTCAGCAATCACTCCTACGCTCCTCTCCATACAACTTTCTGACAAATACTAATCTGTCAATCAACTTTATGTGTATGAGACTCATCTATAGGTGAGGCCAGAAAAACTCTCTGTATAGGGATGGAAAACAGGTATCTTAGCTTTGAGGCTATAGAGAGGGCTTCTGTAGCAACTACTCAGGTCTGCTTAGAAATAGAAAGTAGCTTCAAATGCTAAGAAACAAATAGACATGGTGATATGGGCAGCGAGTAGGCCACAGCTTCCTATGGACTTTTGTGTAGAACATTGTGTTCATTTCTGTGTCTGCAGGAGATTCTATTTTAACAATATACCATAACTTATTAGTCAATTACTCTGCACGGGACTACCAAAACACTGCTGCTGTGCATCAATGTTCTTGAGTAAGCCTGGCACATATGCGTGCACATTCCTGTTGCGTGTGTGTTAGGGACTAGGTGTAAGGTGCCCCAAGCCCCATGCTGAAGAGCTGGTCTTCAGCTGGAGGCTTCAATCGGTAAGCATCTTCTCTCTGTTCCCTTTCTGGTAGCTATGAAGTGAGCAAGCAGCTGTGTTCGACCATGTGCCCACCGTGATGTTCCGTCTGACCACAGCCTGAAAGCTGCAGAGTCACTGGCAGTAGACTGAAGTCTTTGAAACCATGAGTTAAAATGAGTGTTTGGCCAGGCGTGGTGGTGCATGCCTTTAATCCCACCACTCGGAAGGCAGAGGCAGGTGGATCGCCGTGAGTTCGAGGCCAGTCTGGTCTACAAAGCGAGTCCAGGACAGCCAAGGCTACACAGAAAAACCCTATCTCAAAAAACAAACAAACAAACAAAAACAAACAAACAAATTAATTAATTAATTAAAAAAAAGATGTTTGACTGTTTCTCTCTAAGACAAACAATAGCAAAACAACCAACAACTGCCGGGTCTCTTCTCACATAACAAACTCTGGTCCCATTCACTTGGGCCACAGACAACACATTATGCTTGTACAACCATACAAAAAGAGAAAGAAAACTAGTAATATATTTCCTACTCTGTAATAGCTATTATACTTTACAAAAATTGTGTCACTTAGTCCTTACAGTAATCCTACAAAACGGAATTTAGTAACAGACAAGGAGGAGACTGAAATCATAATTTAGTGGTTAAGAGTCCAATTCTCCTGAAGAGACTAGAGTTGAGTCTCCAGCACCTATACAAGGAAGTTCACAATTCCAATTCCAGGGGAATCTGAGGCCTTTTTCTGGCTTGTGTGGGTACTGCACCCACATGCACAAACCCACATTCTATATACATTGTTAATAAAAATGAAAAGTAAATGAAAATAATAGTACACGACAAATATCATAACCACAGCCCTCTGAAGACAGGCAGGATGGCTGCTACAAGCTCACATTCAGCATGATCTATATGACAAGTTCCAGCCCACACAGGGATATGCAGAGACCCTAAATCTGTCTAAATCACCACCACCACCGCCGCTGCCGCCCCTATGCCACCACCACCACCAAGCCACCACCAGGCAAACTGAGACTTAGGTAAAGTCTCAAGAGTTAATAAACACAGTACAAAGCACAGCAGTTGTGCCTGCTCTGAGGCCCATGTTTCCCTCCTAGTGTGTACATCATACAGAGGGACGAAAGGGGGCTCAACTTAATGGACCACTCAATGAAACAACTGTCCTTAGTTTGGGCCTTAATATTTGTTTCATTTTTGTTTTAAAATTTAATTACTACTATTGTTTTATGTGTGTGGATGTTTGTGCACCACATATATACCTGGTGCCCATGAAGGCCAAAAGAGGGTATTGGACCTCCGAGAACTGGGGTTGCAGATGGTTATGAGTCACCATGTGGGTGCTATAAATCAACCCCAGGTCCTCTGCAAGAGAAGTCAGTGCTCTCAACAACCGAGCCATCGCTCCAGCCCTACACAGTTCCCATCTAACATTTCAGAGGGAGCTTCCCAACATACATGCGTCTAAGTGGCTGGGGGAATCCACTTAGAATAACTTACACTAGTGACAACCCCCAGTCTCCGAACTCTGCTACTCTGTGACCGTTCTCCTGGAGGCCCATCTCCTTACCAAAGGCTTAGGGCTGACTTGTAACGTCTACCTCTATGTCCTTGGTGAGCTGCTGTATGTGCTGATGATTAAACAGCTAGCCTGTATACATCTCTCATTCCTCAACTTCAAATATGGTTTAGCCTTAATTATCTCTAATGTTTAACTTGTATTATTGAGTTGTTTTGAAAAAGGCAAGCTCTAACATGCTAGAAACCCCAGATTCACAAAGTTAGATAATACTTTATTTTTACATCAGACTAAGAATGATTTTCTACTTTATTCCTGTCCAGTACATTTCCACTGAGCAGCCAGTCCCCACGTACAGGCGGTTGCTGACAGGTCTTACCTTGCTGTCTGTGGTGGTATTGATCCTGTAGTGATACACACGACCCTCATACCTGAGTGAGATGGACAGCTGCCCAGGGCTGCTCTCACTCTCTCGTACCAGGAAACTGCCATTGATAAGGCTGCTGAGGAGATACTCTGCTGCACTGCGGGACACGGGCCCATGGTACCAGGAATGCTTCTCCAGGCTGTTCACTGGAGTGATGTAGTTGCTAGGCACCCAGCCCTGTCCATTCTTGGAGCGAACTTCACTCCACTCGCCATTCTGGTTGTAACCAAGGACTCGTAGCTTTTCACCTAGCCATGAAGATATCACAAAATGAAAGAAAAAAAATGTTAAGACTCTTTCAGACTCAAGCAGTATAGCATCAACCTTGTGTGTGTGTTCCAGAAAAAGGTGTTGGATCCCCTGGAACTGGAGTAACAGGCAGTTTGAATTACCCAATACGGGCACTGGGAACCTAACTCCAGTCTTCTGAAAGAGCAGTAAGTGCTCTTAGCCACTGAGCCATCCACCTAGCCCACCTGCCTACCCTTCCTTTGTGGGAGTCTCATGTAGCCTAGACTGGCTAGCCTCAGACTCATGACTTCTTCAGTCTCCCGAATGCTGGATCAAAGACATGTTCTAACACTGGGATAGTACTCACTCCTCAAAAGAAAAGTACAATGTATTTTCACTTAAAATAGATATGACAAGCCGGGCGTGGTGGTGCCCGGCTTTAATCCCAGCACACGGGAGGCAGAGGCAGGTGGATCGCTGTGAATTCGAGGCCAACAAAGAGAGCCCAGGACAGCCAAGGCTGACACAGAGAGACCCTGTCTCGAAAAAACCAAAAAAAAAAAAAAAAAAAAAAAAAAAAAAAAAGAAAAAGAAACCCCCCCCAAAAAAAAAAAAAAGACATACATGACATACATACATACATACATACATACCATTCAGTGTTAATGAACAAGACTTGTGAAATACAAAGTTACTTAGATTTTGAGATGATACCAAGGCAACAAAGCTGTCAATGTAAGCAAACACCTCCCACCTCCAAAACTCCCAAGCTCCAACACAAGGAGTTTTCAGGAAGAGAACTCTTGAGAGGAGGCAGCGGGAGGGGCTGGTGAGGACTCTCAAAGCTCAAGTGTTTCCAGGACTCAAGGTTTAAACGTTCCATTTTCTCAGTTTCTTCCTATTTCCCATAAAGAATGAATCACTCTTTTCCATTCCTCTAAAATTAGTCTGCTGAAACAGAAAAGAGCACTAACATTGGGACCCCAAATCCCAACCACTTGGTGAGTCTTTCTATCAGCTTCAATCTGTCTCTTTTTTTCTGAGACAGAGTTTCTCTTGGCTGTCCTGGACTTGCTTTGTAGACCAGGCTGGCCTTGAACTCAGAGCTCCGCCTGCCTCTGCTAGGATTACAGGCATGTGCCACTGCACCCTCTCCAGCTTCAATCTCTTGACATTGTTATTAAAACTGGAAACATCTGGTGTAGACTTCAATATACACTTTGCCCCATACTTGGAGCACAGACAGTGACATAGAACAGTAACCTAAATGTCCATCTATGGACTCTGTAGTACTGGAGGCTCCTCTTTCCAAGAGGTACGAGCTTTTCTAGAGAGTTCCCAGCTGCTATCAGAGCTGGAGAGCAGAGGGGAGCCGCCTGTAGTATAGGGCTCAGGAGACACCAGGCCAAGGCTGGCGAAGAAGACTCAGACTTGTCATGGTAGCCATCTACCTTTCTCCTGTGGCCTACAGAAATGGTTATGAAAAGATGGCTTTCTATTAGCCACTATCATTTCACCCGAGACACCTAAACATGAGAGAAAGTACCCAGAGGCCCATGCAGGAGCTTACATGCTATGCATACACAGTCAGACGTGAGTATCTGATACTGTGGTGGATAGCCACAAATGTGTGTATAGTAGGTAACTATGTGTACAGAAGAAAGGAACTTGCTAGGAAACTAAAGGTGTGCACGAGGGTAGGAGTTTATGCACAGGCATGTGTGCACACGCATCCACACTGCTGCTCCCTTACACACTAAAACCAAACTGCTCAACACAGGTCATCATAATCAGGAGAGAGCCAAAACCTCTTGAGTTTTGTGCTTTGTGCTTTTTCCCCTTTCTTCTTCTTTCTCCCCCTCCCCTTAAATAGACTCTTCTCTGGAGGTTTTGACTACTATGAAAATGGACAGGGACGCAGACACTGCACATGTCAGCACAGGACGGAGTTTCACTCTGGCCAACAATGTTTCTGCTTCAGTATCTCAAAATGCGGGGATCGCAGATGTTCAACACAAAACTTTAAAAAAAAAACTATCTTATGTGTACAAGTATTCTGCCTGTGTGTAGCTGTGTATACCGTGTATGTACGATGTGTACTAGCGTTCTGCCTGTGTGTAGCTGTGTATACCGTGTATGTACGATGTGTACAAGCGTTCTGCCTGTGTGTAGCTGTGTATACCGTGTATGTACGATGTGTACAAGCGTTCTGCCTGTGTGTAGCTGTGTATACCGTGTATGTACGATGTGTACAAGCGTTCTGCCTGTGTGTAGCTGTGTATACCATGTATGTACGATGTGTACAAGCGTTCTGCCTGTGTGTAGCTGTGTATACCGTGTATGTACGATGTGTACAAGCGTTCTGCCTGTGTGTAGCTGTGTATACCGTGTATGTACGATGTGTACAAGCGTTCTGCCTGTGTGTAGCTGTGTATACCGTGTATGTACGTATGTGTACAAGCGTTCTGCCTGTGTGTAGCTGTGTATACCGTGTATGTACGATGTGTACAAGCGTTCTGCCTGTGTGTAGCTGTGTATACCGTGTATGTACGTATGTGTACAAGCGTTCTGCCTGTGTGTAGCTGTGTATACCGTGTATGTACGATGTGTACAAGCGTTCTGCCTGTGTGTAGCTGTGTATACCGTGTATGTACGTATGTGGTGCCTGAGGAAGCTAGAGGAGTGGATGAGATGGAGTGGGCCACCACTGGTTGCTGAAAATTGAACCAGCATCCTTTGTGGGAACAGCACATGCTCTTAACCACTGAGGAATCTCTCCAGCCCCAAAACTTTTCTTTATTTAACTCAAGCAAACTATCACCTTCAAAAAAGTAACTAAGTATTATTATTATCATCATCATATTTTTTTTTTTGAGACAGGGTTTCTCCGTGTAGCCTTGGCTGTCCTTGAACTCACAGAGATCCACCTGCCTCTGCCTCCTGAGTGCTGGGATTAAAGGTGTGCGCCACCACTGCCTGGCTAAGTGTTATTTTTTTTAAAGGTTTTTTTTCCTCTTAAAAATATGGAAAGAGTCCCAGCACTCGGGAGGCAGAGGCAGGTGGATCGCTGTGAGTTCAAGGCCAGCCTGGCCTACAAAGTCAGACCAGGACAGCCAAGGTTACACAGAGAAACCCTGTCTTGAAAAACAAAACATAACAAAAAACGCAAAAAAGAAAAGAAAAGAAAGAGGAGCTGGAGAGATGGCTCAGAGGTTAAGAGTACTGCCTGTTCTTCCAAAGGTCCGGAGTTCAATTCCCAGCAACCACATGGTGGCTCACAACCATCTATAATGAGATCTGGTGCCCTTTTCTGGCCTGCAGGTATACATGCAGGCAGAACATTGTATACATAATAAATAAATAATTAAATAAATATTTTTAAAAATATGAATAGAAAGGCATGATATCAAGCACCTCTAATTCTAATACTTGGGATATAAAGACAGGAACATTAGGTGTTCAAGGCCAGCCAGTTTCATATCAAGATCAAGCCTAGCTTACATGAGACCCTGCCCCATTAGCATTAACAACAATAACAACAACAAAGCTTTAGCATGACATCTTTATATTAATAAAAACCATGAAAAACCTGGTTTTTAGAGGAACCATTGTCAACCATGATATAAAGGCTGGAAGCTCCAGGTCCCTGAGCAGCACACTAATAGCTACTGTAACTAATTAGTAAGACTTGGTCAATGTTTCCCAGGTGAGTGGACTATCTTGGAAAATAGTGCTGAGGAAATTTTACCTAGCCAATAATGTTCGTCAAACACCCTCCACTGAATTATCATTATAGGTACCCAGAAGACACAGCCATGTAAAGAGCTACCACACAACAGAACATGGCTGAGAAGTCCTTTGCTTTAGCTTCAAACTCCACATAAAAACTGTTGTTCCGTGCACACCCATGCCCTCCACCCCATGCCCTCCACATGCATTCTTATCCTGACACTGGCACCAATAAACAGAACCCTCCTGGCTGAGCAGAGGAGAGCCTGCATGTCCCTTTCCCTGTGTCTCTGGTGTACACACTCACCCTCTCTGAACAAACATACCTGTACCCCAGTCTGAGAAACTCGGTTTGGGGGCTGGAGAGAACACTGGCTGCTGTTCCAGAGGACTTGGGCTAGGTTTCTAGCACCCATGGTGGCTCACAACCATCTCTAACTCTAGTTCCATGAGATACAGCCGTTCTTGTGATCTTCACGGGGCACCAACCATATGTACAGTACACATGTATCAAGACAGGCAAAAGGCTCATACACATTGACTAAGTGAAAAAAATAGGTTTAAAGAATTTCAGTTTTAAGGAATTCTGCTCTTAGTAAATTTGAAAGCACTTAAAAATGGATGTACTAGGGCTAGGTTTGTAGTTCTTTGGTAGAGTACTTGCTTAGTTTACATGGGGTTCCAAAGTTTGATCCCCAGCACTGGAAAGAAAATGGATATTTGTTTAAAAAAAAAAAAAAATCATATAGAAACATTTACACCCAGTCAGGGAAGATCAGCTGACTTGCCATGGCATCATCATCTCCACTAAACAAATAATCACTTGTAATCATTTCATTAGTTAAGTATCTTGGAATACATTTTCTCATAGTAGAAGGCTTTACAGGTTCAAAAAACAAACAAACGTGCTCGCTTCGGCAGCACATATACTAAAAAAAAAAAAAAAAATTGGAACGATACAAAAAACAAACAAACAAAACAAAGCAGTGCAGGCAGACTAACCCAACCCAGAACACGAGTACAGTGAGAATGTCCCCAGTCTTATTCTTTCTCATACAAGTCCCACTATTTCATTGCTGTTCAAGAAATTGGTGATTTTTTTATCGGATCATGTTCTTAGTGTTTTCTAGAGACCACTGAAAATAATCTTATTTTCTCCCCTGCCTCTTTTTTGTTTTCTGAGACAGGGTTTCTCTGTGTAGCCCTGGCTGTGCTGGACTTGATTTGTAGACTAGGCTGGCTTCGAGCTTACTGAGTGCTGGGATTACAGGTGTGCTCACTGTGTCTGGCTTCTTACTCTCTTAAAGATTTTACAGCAGGACAGACCCTTCCTAACTGTTCCTTTCACTGGCCCATAGAAACAAGCTGGCTGTCTAGCCCAGTGCAACTGAGAGTTGGACAACAACAAAGTAAGAACCATGTATCTGATCTAAGCACTGACTACTCTCTCTCTCTACAGAAAGTCTTGCTCCAAACAGTGACAATGTTGCTAAACTAAACAGCAGTGCACTTACCTGAGAGGGGGTTGGCTTACACTTTGGGTATGAGCTCCTAGTCTCACTATGGACTGCTAACAGTCCTCAGAGGGGCAGCCAGCCCACATGCAGTGCCTCTGGGTGGCAGGAGGGTTCTGCACTGCACACTGTTTTAGTCACATTCAATGTAAACAGATGCTGCTGGCCGTGATTTAGAGTACATAATCTAACAATATGGACTTTTTCCTCAGGTGTTTTAAGTCATTTTATTCTTAATAGATCCTGGAAATAGAGCTGACTGTTTTTAAGGCATCAGTTCGGAAGCACATAAAAGAGAACAAAACAAACGTGCCCTGGCACCAATCACCTGGTCAACATCAGTGGCTCAGCCAGCACAGGCTTTTCATTTCCTTGCCACCAAGAAAGCTGTAAGGCAGAATTGAAAGAAGTCTCACCTTTAGTGATACTGAGTGTGTTGTCACCACTTGCCACAAAGTCATAAAGTGCAACAAAGAGGTTAGGGTCGCTCTCAGTGGCTCCCAGCAAGTTCTCCTTGGAGCTCCACCTGATGGCTTCATTCAGTGCCTGAGACTCAGCATCGCAGCCGTAAGGGCGGTGCAGCACTTCTGCAAGACACAACAAAGGAACGGAGGCCGGTGAGTCAAGCCAGTGCAAGGGCAGCGTGTGAAGTGTTGCTCATACTGGGAACTGTCAGTTACAAATAAGCCAGGAGTTAGCTCCAGGTCACCCTCCACTGACCAGTGAATTCAAGGCAGGCCTGCTCTAAATCAGACCTAAACGAAGAGCGAAGGTGCAGTCCTCTAAAACTGAGAAACAACACTTACAAAAAAGTGCTAACTAGCTTTATAAAGCATGCGTGCTGCTTTGCTGTACTAATGACTTGCAGCTTTTTGAAGGTGGGTTGAGTCAGGATCTCAAATAGCCCAGGCTCAAAGATGCTATGAAGTGGAGGGTGGCCTTGCACTTCTAATCCTTCTGCCATCTACACTTCAAGTACTAGGATTACAGGAGTCTTCTTCACACCCAGCTAGTGTGGTAATGGCCTGAAATATGGATGTTAAGTTAAGAAAACCTTTTAAGCTAGGTAGGTGCTTGTATATGCCTTCACATAAAACAAACAAGGGGGAAGTAAGTTTCTCAAGAAGTATCATATAAATCAAGATCCTCTATTTACAAATAACAAACACAGACACAATGCTTCTA
Source organism: Acomys russatus (assembly GCF_903995435.1). Classification (NCBI taxonomy): domain Eukaryota; kingdom Metazoa; phylum Chordata; class Mammalia; order Rodentia; family Muridae; genus Acomys; species Acomys russatus. The sequence goes on along the minus strand of NC_067142.1, from coordinate 53,056,013 downwards.
TCAAGATAAATCCTGACACTCTGTGCTGAACAAAGCGAGGCATTACTGAGCCGGGCATGGCAGCTCACACCTGTAACCCACCACTCAGGAGGCTGAGGCCAGGAATTTGGGGCCAGCCTAGACTACTACACTTTGAGATAAGTGAGACCTTCCTTATCTCAAAAACAGTAAAGAAAGAAAAAGAAATACATTTTAATTTAGCACAAAATACTGTTAGCATCCAAAATATCTTTTTATGTTATAATAGTTTACAACTGTTCACTTCTTTAATTTTTTAAAAACTCAAATCTTCTTTCCTGGGCAGTAGATTTTTGTAAACTATTAGTAACTTAATCAAGGTTCTAGCAAATGCCACCATGTACTCCTGAGTTTCAAGTATGCACACCAGCTAAAGCCTTCTAAGATTTGTTTCTTCCCCAAGACTTTATAGTTTCTGAATCTAACCCTGTACTACATTTGTTTAAAATTACCTGATTCTCATACCCTAGTTTGGTTACACAAAACAAATAAACAAACAAACAAACAAAAAGAAACCCCACTGTTCTTTCAATAGCAACTTCCTTGGTGCAAGGGACTGTGTTCCGTGGCTGTTTGCCAAGGCAGATGGCCCATCTACGTCAGGTAACATCTCTCTTCTGTCTCTTTCCCAGTTTATTAAACATTCATTTAGCCATATTTGAAAGGGGAAACAGCTTTGCATCTGTGGTTCCATTTTGTTTCAAGTCATTCCCTCTTCTCCATCTCCATCAAAGCCTTTGTTCAGATCCCCAACAGATCTCACCTGGACTACTGCCTCCAGTCTTGTCTCCCTCAAATCCATCCTCCACACAGCTGGCAAAACGATCTATTTAAGACAAAAATTGGACCACATCACTCTTAAGCCCCTTTAAGAGTTCATCATCAAACTCCTGTCTCCACATTCCTGGCTTCCGATCTTCTTCTCTGCGTCACCGCTCCCCACACCACGCCCCCCTCATCTGGGCCGCTGTTCCTGCAGCCCATTACACTTCCATTGTAATGGCTTTTCCCACTCTTCTTCTGTGTGCATGTGCACAGTAGGTATACATCTTTGTGTGTGGAGGACAGAGGACAATCTTGTTGTTATTTGTTAGGAGCCACCCACCTTTTTTTTAAAATAGGTGTCTAACTGGCTGAGGACTCAAGTAGGTTAGTGGGCGGCCTCCCAACAGTGGAATTACAAGTGTCACTATGCCCAGCTTTTCAAAACATGGGTTCTGCAGGTCAAACTCAGGTCTTCATGCTTGAAGGCAAGTACTTCACTGAAAGAGCCATTTCCCCAGCCCCCCTTCCTACTTTTGTCTTGACTAACTGACTCCTCACTTTTCAGCACTGTGAATTTGCAGTCTCCCCGAGAAACCACACAGGCATTTCCTCTGTGTGCTCTTGAAAGAGTAGTGCATTAATCCCTCCTCTCTAGATTTCTTTCCCAACCTCAAAATGTATTTAAGGATAACAATCACTTTCCCCCAAAGGTTCCATAATCTGAACTCAATAACTGTTAGTTGCATGATAGCCAACTTACACAAAAATGCAAGCGATGGGACAACGAAACGTATCTTCATCTTAAAATACACTAACCAGATGAGTGTGGTGCTGCACACTTTTAATCTCAGCACTGGGGAGGCAGAGCAGGCAGATCTGTGAGCTGCAGGTTTCTGGCTATTCAGGAGTCTAACGAGTACATAGTGAGAAACCCATCCCTCCACCCATCCCAGTCTCAAACAAACAAACAAAAAAACACCAAACCAAACTACCCATTAACTAACATTTAGAACTTGGTTTTCTGTAGTGTTCAGAAGATGCTGAAACCAATGTAAACCCAACAAAGACGAAAGTAGCATATGTGTGTGTGTGTGTCTACCAAATTTTGTGAAACCCAGCATCTTCAAAGTTAAGATCCACAGAGCTAATATGAGCAAACACACAAGTGGTACTTTGCATGGATTCTAAACACAAAGGCCAGAAATCACCAGTAACACTGCTGGAATTTACTGAGCAAAGCTGCTCTCCAGTGCATACCTCACTTCCGGCCTGCACCTCGTGCCAGAACTCTCCATCTCATTCAATGGTAATTCTATCTTTTCAGGTGCTATGGCCACAACCTTTGTAACCATTCATGACTGCATTCTCACTCTCAGAAAGGAAAACATCTATCGGAGCAGAGAAAAGGGGCTGGGGAGTAGCAGTAAAGGCGCCTCTGCAGAGCTTGACAACCTTGGTTCCATCCTTCCATCCCCAGAGCCCGCAAGGCAGAAGAACCTACTGTTGCCAACTGTCCTTAGACCTCACATGTGAATGCACACACATATATGAATTACCATAAACATTTTTTACAGGATTTCTCTATGAAGCCTAGCTGGTCTTTAACTCAGAGATCCGAATGCCTCTGCCTTCAAGAGCTGGGATTGAAGGCATGCACCCACTGCCACCACCATCACCATCACCACTAACTTACAAAAACTTTTAAAACATGCCAAGTCTATCAATTTCTCACTCATGGTTTTTCACTTCTATCAACACTCTTTCACTAAGCTACTGATTTCTATGTCTATGTGTGTTCCTTTTAAAGCTTAAAAAAAAAAAAGTCCTATTTTGTAACTCTGTTTAAAATTCTTGATCGGTTCCAATTTTAGAGTAAAAATCAAATCCTTAAAGAGCATTTCAGGTCCCTCACAGTTTAATTTGCCGAATTTATCATCACCATCACCATGATGATCATCATCTTTTCTTCATTTTCTTCCTCTTCTTCCTCCTCCTCTTCTTTTTTAAGACAGGGTCTCACTATGTAGCCCTGGATGGTCTTGAACTCTCAGAGGCCCACCTCCGTCTCCTTTTCCCACTCCTGGATTAGAGGTGTACAACATCACACTCAGATTTTCTTTCTCTCCTTGTCTCTCTTTCTTAAAGATTTAAAAAAACAAAACTGTGTGTATGTGTTATTTGTATGTCTGCATTCGTGTATGGGTGACCACGGAGGTGAGAGGAGGGCGTCAGATCCGCTGGAGCTGAAGTTAAAGGCTGTAGCCACCTGGCACTGGGTCTGAACAACAGTCCTTAGCTAGAGTAGGGTGTGCTCTTAAACACTGAGCCCCCTCCAACCTTAGTGTACTTTCTCCCCCAGCCTTGCTTCACGCTGACCACTACCTTCCTACTACTGCTTAAACAGGACAGGTATACACCCTGCCTTTTCCCCAGTGGCCTTTTCTTCGGCCTAAAATATTGTCCCAATTACATTTCACTCAAATGTAACCCTCTGAGGATGACATTTTCTGATGATCCTATTCTAAAGTGAATTACCCCTAACAACATCTCCCAGGTTTCCTTTCCTGATTTAGTTCCCAGTGTGTTCCACAAAACATATCACACAATTGGCTTACATATTATATCTATGCACCTGTGCTACCTAACTCTCCTGGGTGCAATGTTTTATGAGGACAGGAATTCTCTTATTTGTTCACTGAATAGTGAACAGTAGCCGGTACACTGCGGCTAATGCACCACCACCGAGCTTATGCGTGAGAGGCATGGTGGCCCACAGCTGTAACACTAGTATTGCCAAGGCTAAGGAAGCAGGGTCTTAAGTCCCACATCACATAAGTTTGCACAACACAGGAAGACCCCATGTCCAAACCAACCAAGCAATACACAGCAAAAGGCAGCTCACAAACTCACAGCAGGTGCTACTGGCAGAGAGCAGCAAACCTTCTGAAGCCCTGTGCAGCTCAGTTTACACTGGACGCTCCTTTAAATGTGATGAACAAAATTTCTGCATTGCCGACTGCCAATGCACAGGGAAATATCTGCTCTGCAGAGGAACTCCAGGACCAAAGGAGGGCTATTAAAGGTAAGCTATTACCTTCAAACCCATATTGTTTGACAAAAGAGAAAAGAATGGAGTTCACAGAACAATTTTGTGTAAAATTTAAAGCTACAGGAAGTTGCGGGAGATTAAATATAATCAACACACACAAAAATGTTTTTAACTTTTTAAAATTTTTAATAAATTTAATAAAAGCCAACCAATGGTGCACAGCTCTTAAATGAAGTAATAAAGTGCAGGGTAAATGCAACGCCTAAGGAAAAAGGCCTAGAAGAGCCCAGGCCAAGCAGACAGCCTTTCTGTTCCCAGGCGCCCTTCTAGTCTCCGGCTGTTACAGATCTCCCTTCTTCCCTTCCTTCCTTCTTCCCACTCACTCTTTTGTTCTTGTAGAACAAGTTCCTGTCTAATCTGTCTGCACAGGATGTCCACAGAAAAAACCATCCTACCCACTAGCAAACAAAATAAAAATATCTTCTTCCTGATGCCAAGACTAAGCACAGAGTTAAGGGACCTTAGCAGGAAGGCTGGGGAGCAGTGAGTTAAAGAAATGAGAGCAAACGAAAGAACAGAGTAGAAGGGAAGGAAACTCCCGGTCTGCGCCTTGTGCTACTAGTTAAGACAGGCGAGACCCGTGAGTCAGACGTGCTGCGCCCACTCCCATGTCAGTGTGTGGGCTAGAATTTTAATTTCTGAACAATGAAAGTTGGTTAATTTAGATAGCAACTTAACTAATTCTTTCAGTTAACCTACTGCTAGAGAGGCGGACTGTGGAAAGAAGGCCCCAAACTCTACTTACATGTGAAAAGGTCTTAGGGAACAGAAATATTTTGACAACCAAAAAAGAAGAATTTGTTATCTTTCTATTGATACACTTGTTGGACAAAACACACACACCAGCAACATACTTAAAATCTAGAATAATGAAACAGAAACAAATTCAAATTTGTAGGGAATTTGGATATTTAATGTTTAGCTTATAAAACACATTTTCAATATTTATTCAGTCAGGGTTTTTTAAAAAAATCATTTTCATTATAAATTTGTCAGGCAGTAATTATTTCCTCAAAGTGTTTTCATTATTTTATATGATTTAAGATTATCCTATGTATATAATAATTTTCATACCTCTTTTAAAAATTATTTTAGCTGGATATATTATTTGTAGTTTTTAATTTAGCTTAATTTTTTCAATCAAGACATTTCATCTAACAACATTTTACATATTATTCATATTCTTCCATTCATTAAGTATTTATTAAAATCTAGTAAGCCGGGTGTGGTAGTGCACACCTGTAATCCCAGCACTCGGGAGGCAGAGGCAGAAGCAGGCAGATCTCTGTGAGTTCGAGGCCAGCCTGGTCCACAAAGTAGACAGCCAGGACTACAAGAGAAATCCTGTCTTGGAAAAAAAAAAGTCCAGGAGGCTGGATATGGTGGTACACACCTTTACTCTCAGTTCTCAGGAGGCAGAGACCTGTGTTTGAGGCCAGCCTGGTCTACATCAACAAGCTGCCCACTCTGTCTCAAACAAAACAAGGCTGAGCATGGCAGCACACATCTCAACAGTGCTGGGGGAAGTAGGCATCTCTCCCTCAGTTCCAGGACAGCCAAGCTCACATTGTGAGATCTTGCCCCCTAAAACCCAAAAAAGCAAACAAACAAGCCATATAAACCTCCCCAACCACAAATGCAGGTAGCAGGAACAGATTAAGCCATATTTCATTACTGTGTTCTCTACATCCAATCCCACCGGCCTCGTCTTCATCTCTAAACGTACCTGTCACGTGGGCCACAGGCAACTCTGAGGCATCCCTGCTTGGGCAGGAGAGCAAAGGGTCCTGGTCTCTGCAGTAACTGGTGAGTGGCAGCTGAACAGGCCCCAGGACCATGCCTTTGGCCAAGCAGCTTGAAAGGTAAACTGTTCTAATGAGGAAGCCTTAAAACTTCTCTCAGGCGGGAATATCCACGTGGGGCATTACTCAAGTACTCAGTGGCCAGAAGGAACAAAGGACAAGTTCAACCCACAGAGGCGGAGACCTGAGTAAGGGTGGAGGTACTCCAAAGCTCAGGGCTGGGGGTGGGGGTGGTACAACGGCTATTTCAGTCACACAACAGTAACCGTTCAATAATCAGCTACTATTAGTAGGTATAGAAAGTTCCAGTTCCAAGAAGACAATGAGGTGAGATTACTCAGCGTTTCCTTGGAGAAAAACTGTTTACATTTCAACACCAAACACTATGAAAAGACAGGAAACGCCTAACAAGACTCATCTTTTACATCACTCCAGTTAGCTCAAGAAACCACAAATCCAAAGTCAAACAAATAGTTAGAGCATGACTCACAAGCACAGGCAGAAGCAGACAGCAGCTAACTGCCTTTCTAAGGAACAGCCTGTGTGGCTCAATGCAAGACACAAGCAGGGCACACAGTGCTGAAAATGGAACGTTGACATGTAGAAAGGCAAAAGCCTAATTTTAAGGATAGAGGGAACAGTTACATAAAAGTTAAGCCTTTAACAATCAGAATGATAGCAAGGCATAGTGGCGCACGCCTTTAATCCCAGCACTCGGGAGGCAGAGGCAGGCAGAGTGCCCTGAGTTCGAGGCCAGCCTGGTGTATAGCGTGAGTCCAGGACAGCCAAGGCTACACAGAGAAACCCTGCCTTGAAAAACAAAAAGCAAACCCCAAACAGAACAGTATATTATATGATAGACTACGTATGAGCAGAACAAACAAAAAGAGTCAGAATGATTTATGAAACATAAACTAGTAAAGTAAGTAATGAATAACTAAACAGTTCAGCCTACAAAATAATTCAGAGAACATGGTAGCACACATCTGTAACAGAGAGTGGCTAGGTGAAGGCAGGAGGATTGCAAGTTCAAAGCCAGCCTGTGCTACAGATCATATCTCAAAAACCTTCAACCACAGCACCAATCATATTAATAACAACACAAGACAGAACTTGTAACTGTACAGCTGGGAAGACCCACTGCATAGACTATTAACTACCTACTATGTACCATTTATTTAGGGCAATAAAAGTAGCACAGAAAAGTTACAAGAAAGTGGAACCTAAATACCTGCATTAAAATAAAATAAAAATAAAAATTGTGGGGCTGGGCATGGTGGTGCATACTTTTAATTCCAGCATTCAGGAAGCAGAGGCAGGTGGATCACTGTGAGTTTGAGGCCAGCCTGGTCTACAAAGCAATCCACGACAGCCAAGGCTAACAAGAGAGACGCTGTCTCGAAAAAATAAGTAAATAAGAAATAAAAATTGTAACTAACATTGCAAGAGAAAGACTGACTTTGATGTATGTAATCAATAACATTTTAAAAACCAAAACCTATGTTTTCATTGAAACTAACTTTTATAAACCTACTGTACCCACATCATGGGAAAACAAGAATTAAGTGACTAAAGGCTACTTCAATAATGTCTCAGAAGTTCAAATACCAGGTGGGATCTCTCTTTAGGAGGGCTATAAAACTGTTCTGACAGCATATCTCCATAACCCATGTTCTGCTCATACGTAGTCTATCATATAATATACTGTTCTGTGTGGGGTTTGTCTTTTGTTTTTCGAGACAAGGTTTCTCTGTGTAGCCTTGGCTGTCCTAGATTCACTTTGTAGACCAGGTTGGCCTCGAACTCACAGCGATCCACCTGCCTCTGTCTCCCAAGTGCTGGGATCAGAGGCGAGTGCCACCATGCCCAGACAATATACTGTTCAATCAGTAAATCTACTCAAGCCATCTATAATTTTATAGTGTGGCCTGGCACTATAGAAGAAGTAAATGCATAAACAAATGTGGTTATGTATATATAGTGGAATACTATTCAAGCATAAAAGGAATAAAATTTGATATATGCCAAAACACAAAGGGGCAAATATTTCATAATTCTATTTATATAAAGTACATTGACTTTTTATATAAATGGAATAAACTTAAATGTTATAGAAAGATAACTTTTAACATATGAATCAACAACAGTTTAAAAACCAAAACCTATGTTTTCAATGAAACTAACTGTATAACTTTGTAACTTTACAAAGCTACTACTGTATCTTTATCATGAGAAAACAAGAAGTGGCACAAAAATGTGAATAAACTTAATCTTACAGTGAAAATGGCTATAAAGGCAAATTTTATGTTATTCACATTTAATGATTGAGCTTCAATGATCATTTACTGTCTTAAAACCAAGAAATTTTAACAATGAGTACTAATTCTAAAATATCAGATCCATTATCATTATGAATAACATTTTCATTAAAAATTACTTTTTTCAAAAAAGAATAGCATTGTCATTGTTCACCAATGTTTTAAGCAACACTCTAAAGCAAGGAATGGCCAGGTATGGTGACACATGCCTTTAGCCTTTTATCCCAGAACTTGGAAGGCAGGAGCTGTGAATTTTTGTGAGTTGGAGGTCAATTTGGTCTACAAAGATAGTTCCAGGACAGCTAGGGGCTATTACAGAGAAGCCCTGCCTTGAGAAGCCAAAACAAAGAACAAACAAAACAAAAAGAACAAAAACAGAAAGTGACAACCCGGACCAGGAGTAAAAGAATCTTAGCAGGCATCCTTGGGGGTGGGGGGAAGGAGATCCTCAGAGGCAAAGCCACTGACGCAGAAAGGGCAGAAGAGCCTGGTGTACAGAGAATGAAGTGTGTGGCCACTGCTGAGGTCCCTGAGGCTGCCAGAGTAAAAGCGCTTGAGGATTTGGAACTCTATTCCATTACAAAAGGAAATCCGGTGGACTGCCCTAAGCAGGGAGTCCTAAGGCTTGACTTCCACAAGAGGAAGGAGGCTTGGGAAGAGGGGCTGATTATACAGAGAGGAAATGAGAAACTGCTGGGACTCACCAGTAGGGTCATGTTGGCTTGCAGTGCAGTGACAGCAGTGTAGACAAAGAAAGAGCAGATGTATTAAAAGACGTGGTTCACAGATGGAAGCCACAGGGCTCAAGACTGCTTAGATATATAGCAGAAGGAGAAAACAAAAGTTTTAAGCTTGAGAGCGTGGGTAAGTGCCATGCATACTCAGAAGCAAGTTTGATGAATAAGTAAATTTAGAAAGTAGAAAGCAACACTTTGAAGCATAAATCTAAAGCTCAGTTCCCAGAACCCACATGGGGGCTAAAAACCAATCTATAACTCCAGTTCCAGCAGAGTTCAAAGCCCCATTCTGGACCCGAGTGGGCACTGTATTCAAGTGATGCACGGACATACATGGAAGCAAAACATCCTTACACATAAAAAAGTTTTTTTAAAAAAATCCTTCAAAAATAATGGTAAAAAAGACACATCATCAGCCAGAAGCCAATGCCAGAAGGCAGGCTCTAGAAGAATTATTAAAGGAAGATATTTAGGTGGAATGGGAAATGTGGAATTCTGGAACACCGAGTCTGAAAATCTAGAGTCTGGAGAGATGGCTCAGTGGTAAATAAAGTAGGTTTATCGCCTGTAATTTCAGTATCCAATGCCCTTTTGTCCTTGAAGGCACCGCATACATGTACACAAACTCACAGATTCACCAACACTGGCTGTCTGAATGAGAATGTCCCCCAAATATTGAGATAGTTAGGGAGTAGAACTATCTGAGAAGGATTAGAAGGCTGAGGAGGGGTGGCCTTGTTGGAGGAGGTGTGTCACTGGGGTGGACTTGTGGGCCAGGTTGTAAAACTTCTAGTGACTGATGCAACATCATGACTGCCTGCTGCCACACTCTCCATCCTGATGATAATGGACTAATCCTTTGAAACTCTGAGCAAGGCCCAAATTAAGATGTTTTGTAAGAGTTGCCATGGTCATGGTGTCTCTTCAGAGTAATAGAACATCCATGTACTTTTGTTAAAGTTTAGAAATATAAAATTGAAGGGCTAGGAAAGCTGAAGATTTAGCTCGTTGAGAACACTCACTAGTAAGCTCTAGGCCCACGCTCAGTGACAGGCAAAGACGCAACTGAAGCCATGCACATCTACACAAAACCTTTCACATAATGGATCCCAGCATCATCCCTAAGAATAAAAAGTGAAGCTACCCAACCTCCAGGTCAGTTCCTGTATGCACACTTAAGACTTATTAAGTAGGGGCTGGAGAGATGGGTCAACAGTTAAGAGCACTGTCTGCTCTTCCAGAGGTCCTGAGTTCAATTCCCAGCAACCACATGGTGGCTCATAACCACCTATAATGTGATCTGATGCCCTCTTCTGGTATGCAGGTGTACATTCAGATACCTGCAGATAGAGATTTCATATAAATAAAATAAATCTATAAAAAAGACTTATTAAGTAATAAAGAACAAAATACATGATATGATAAACAACCATTGATAGCATTACACCATGGGGAAAAAGGTCAAAATTTAACGCGTGTTATACGCTTCCATTTAGATCACAGGGGTTTGCCTAAGACCATCGAAACACTAGGAAGGTGGAGAACCAGTGACCAGGAGTCTCTTACCGATCTTTCTGCTTACCAGGGCCTACTTCCTCACGGTAAAGTTTGATGTTAAAATGTGACAGATTTTCAGCACAACTTTACACATATTTATGACTCCATGAAGTTAATTATCATTTGCTTTCCTGTGTTGTACACTGCTGTACATTCAAGAGTCTAGCTATCTGAATAGGAGGTCTGAAAACAGGAGAGAAGTCAGTGAATTTTCTGTCTTTTTGTTTTTACAGCAGTCACAGTTTTCCAACCACCAACACAGTCTTATCTTAAGACTTAAAAAAAAGAAAAGAAAAGAAAAAAACCCTCTCCAAATAAGGAGCCTTGTGTAGACATCAGCACCCACTCCATGCTCCTCTACTGTAGCTCAAAGCTCCCACTAATACGCTTTCTGTTCTGTGGACTGCCTGTTCCAAATGTTTCGTCTAAAGCAGTGGCTCTCATCTTCCTACACTGTGAGCCTTTCACACAGCCCTTCATGCTGTGGGGACCCCCAACCATAGAATTATTTTCAACGCTACTTCATAACTGTAATTTAGTTACTGTTAGGAATCATACTGTAAATCTCTGATATGCGACCCCATGGGAGTCACGATGCACAGGTCGGGAACCACTGCTCAAGGTAGATTCCTGTGCTTTCCACTCAAGTCTCTTGATTGTCTCCAAAGAACTGTTCCGCGGACATGGGGATGTTGGTGTTCCTGTGGTGGGAACCAACCAGCTTCCCTTTCTTTGTTTGCATTAATTTAATAATCTCCCCTAGCCCAAACCAGCCAGTTCTGAGGGAGAATGGGTGTTCACCCCACCCGCTTAAAAATTTTGGTTCTACCACTGTGTGTTGTGTGTGTGTGTGCGTGTGTGTGTTGTGCAATGTGGATGGTGTGTGTGTATGTGTGTATGTGTGTATGTGTGATCTGTGGGGCTGGAGGAGAGGGGTATGTGTTTTCAATAAATCTTCACTGAGTGGGCAAACCTTGCTTTTCCTGTTTTTTTATTATGTAAAACAGATAAAAAGTGGTCCTTCGACCTTAGATGATCTCACCATGCCCTCATCACTTGAAATCTCAGCCCTGGGAGCAAAGACTAGAGGATCACTGGGCTGGCACAGTGACCTCACAGGGGACAGTGGTGCCAGCACAGGCAGCCATGGGCACCTTATTGGCCAGCAGCATGTCCCTAATCTCAGTGAGGTCCTCCTTGGTGAAACAAAGCCCGCAATCCCCCAGATGTGAGGCAGCAGCTTCCCCAGAGCGGGGTTGTTTTCCAGGTGGCCCCTGATTGGCCTTGCGCATCATGGTGTCCTTGCCCATAAGCACCACCGCCTTCCCTCACAGGGACATGCAGATCTGCTGCATCTGTTTGGAGCCCACATTGTCTGCTCCCACAATAAAACATTTTGGGTAATCATCGAAAAGTTCAATGATCTTAAGGAAGTAGTTGGACTTCCAGGTCACCCTGTCTTCCCTGGGCATCACGGCGGGTGCATCAGGGATTGCCACGCAGGGTTTAAAGATGATGTCACTTTAATGAAGACCCCTGGAGAGAGCCTCCTGAGTCCAAGTTTTACCACTTACCGTATCTTTATGACCTTCATCAAGTTCGCATCACTGTCCTTTCCATTACAATATTTAGCAACCCTGCCCTCTACCCAATGAAGGCCAATAGCTCCCTTTCTCAGATGTGAAATCAAAACTATCTCCAGAGAGTCTCTAGCATACTCTGGAGGGCCAACTGCTCTCTGATTTAATCTCTGCTGTACTCCTGCAGGAGGCAGGGCTTTGGCAAAAGGTGTAACTGAGTAGCACTCAGACCCAATCACTCACACTTTGAAGCCAGTGCAAATGAAGATTCACACAACAGCTTTTTACGAGGGGGATGCATTCTTACATTTCTTTTTATCCCTCTTTTTTTTTTTTTTGTCCGCGGAGGCTTTTTATTTATGTGTTACATCTCTAGAAAAAGAATCCCAGGATTTTCCCTCCTGTGTGTTTTCGTCTTGCTTCTTCATGGTCCATGATGCCGGCTGAGGTTGTCAGTACAATGAAGCCAAACTGACGGGACGGGAGCAGATTGTTCTGCCATTTTTCTAGGTCCTTAAGTTGCACATCAAATCTAGGGCTGATCACGCCACACTTGTTCAGCCTGCCTGTGAGGTTCACAACAATTTTCCCAGCTCTGTGGTCATCAATAATCTCAAATTCACCGATGTAGCCATGCTTCATCATCACAGTCAGGAAGCGGACGATGACTTTGGAGCACGGCCTGATGAGCACCTGCCGTTTGCCTCTCTTCTCGGCGTTATTGATGCTCTTGAGAGCATCTGCCAGGACGTTCATGCGCACCATGGTGACGGCGCGGAAAGATGGCGGAAAGAGCTCTTTATCCCTCTTAAGTAGATTTTTATAACTTGTAATTTGAAAGCTGAACTAGTGTTCTAATATAGTTTATAAAAATGTTCAAGATCAACAGATGGTCCAAAAAGGATATTCTGGTTAATACTGGTTGGCACCAAACTATTACAATCTTCTTCACCAATGAGAAGGATTCTGTAGGGTAGGTTCCCTGATTTCAATGCACAGCATAACCATCTGGGGACCTAGCAGAAAATGAGTATTACCACATCTCACTTTGCATTTCCAACTCGTGGCCTAGAGCAGGACGAAAAGGTTTCAGTAACACATTTCTAGTACAGCTCCAGGGTGGTCTCAAACTTTCAAATCAATGCCTAGAATGTAATGGGTTATAAAGTCATCAATAGACACTGAAGACCTGGCTCACAGGTTAAGAGCATGAACTTCTCTTGCAGAGGACAGAGTTTCAGTTCCCAGCACCATGTTAAGTGGCTCACAAGCACTTGTAACTCCAGCTCCAGGGGATCTGACACCTCCTCAGGCACCTGCACTCAAATGCACACAACCCAAACTAAAATAAGTCACAGACACAGAGCCTGCCTGCTGCCAGCTTGGGCAGGCAATAGACACAGAGAGGCTCACTTGCTGCCACACTTTGCATCACGAACAGAAGTGGTCACCCAGAGGCCTGCCGTAGCCTGCCAGCAGCAGGACCCACTACAATGTGCAAGTGGACAGATGGAAGAGAAAGTGAGGTGGAACAGTTTGAGCCTTGTGAAGGGAGATGGAACTAGAGATTCAACTAGAGATTCAAGGGAAGAGACAAATAGCCTATAGTGAGTAGGTGGCCCCACCACCTGAAGCCATGATGAAGTCTCAGCCCATGCTGCCTCTGAGGGCCATGTCTGGGTCAGTGGCTATGTAGCAGCAAGGGTCCATGTTGATGCTCTGGCTCATATTACTACTATGGGATAATATGGCATTAGACCATGGGGAGTGGGCAGCTGCCAGGGACTACATGGACATCTAGGGGCTGTGTAGAATTGGCCTCAGCCCCAACCTTTAAGCAGCACTCGGAGTGCAAGCTCTGTGTCTCACCCAAAAAGCACAGTACAATTTGCCTGGTGGCAGGAGCATGGATGAACTGGCCCCAAGCACAAAAGCATGGAGTGCTGGCCCCCATGAGGTGGCATAAGTGATGCCCAACTGCCCCTCCCCCCCACCACCACCATTGATACCTGGAATAGCTGGCCCTGAGGTCATGAAAGCAGGAGAGCTATCCCTGTCCCCCACTGTCAGGGCAACACAGTGGAGCTGGCCCTGACGGTAAATGCACAGGTGAGCCAGCCCAAAGGGTATGAGAGCATGAGAGCTGGCCCAGCTCCTCACCAGCTACAGCACTAGGGAGAGTGGGGCCTGCACCTTGACCGGCAGCACAGTGGAGCTGGCTCTGGAGGCATGGGTGCCAAGTGAGCGGGCCTTAAAGGCAAGAAAGCAGGAGAGCCTGTCGATGGCAGCATTGGGTGGCTTAGCTAGAACAGTGCGGGAGAGCTTACCCTGGTGGTGCAGATAAGGGAGCTAATGGACTGGCCAACTCAGCTACCATACAGGCCCAGATCCAGGGTTTTGAGTTGGCTCACCCCACAAATTTATATCATCTGTGAATTACTGGAGCATGTGAAAGGTCCAGTCCTTGTTGCATGATATTTGTTCACACTGTGAACTCTGAAATTGTATACTGAGAAAACTTTTTTCTAGTTGTGATGTGGCTCAGCCTTAGTATAAACCTTTAATCCAAGAGCTTTCTGTAAATAAGATTAAATAAAGTTGACCCTAGGTCAAGAAGCAGAACAGCAACCAGATGACAAGAAGTAAACATAGGAAAAAAACAGAGTGAGAGGATGTCCATAGGACAGATAAAGAGACACAAAGAAAGTAGAAAGGAGGGACATTCTGTCAAAAGGCTTTTTAAAACAGCATGGAAAAAGAGCCTTTTTCTGTCTGGAACATTGACTGAGTAGGACGGTCAGCTTCTCTAAGCTAGGAAGCTTTCACACCAATATCTAGCTCCTAAGTCTTTATTGGAAAATTGAAAATTTGGGATTTTGTTTAAAAACAACACTGTGGACAAGCAGAACATAGAAGTCAATTGCTGAGTTTTGCCAAGACAAGGTAGGTAGTGCTTCATAATTCCTGCTTCACAGAAAAGTCTGTCATGTACTAGGCGCAAAGGCCAAAGATAACACCTCAACACTGCAGAGAAAACTTGGGCTACTGTCCAGGTAGCCAGCTGTCTCTATCATTTCTATAATTTTGGAAGCTGCTTGCTCTGGACTTCCTGCAAACTCAGGTAATATTTATTCTTTCTCAAGTTGCTGATGGGGTTGAAGACTAGATAGTTATAGTCTCACAATTAAGCGTAAGTTTTTTAGGATTTAAGAAAAATGTTTTTAGAAGATTTTTAGGTTGGTAAATGCAAGCTATAATAGAAAGTGATTTGGGCAAAGAACTATGAACGTATTAGGATAGGATAAATAGTAGAATACTTCCTCCTAAGTTGCCAAATACAAATGAACTGGACGTTGTGAATGTAATACTCTTGCATGACAGCCTTTCACAACTGCATAAATGTTTCATAACTGTTCTATCACATATAGTTTATTATTTTAAGAGCCTTTTATTGAACTAACAGGGGAAATATAGAGAGAATCTATTGTGTGCTGTATGGAAGCATCGCCTGTCAATAAAAAGCTGATGGCCTATTAGCTGAGGCAGGAAATAGGATGTGGAAGTTCCTGTGGGTGGGGGGAGGAGGAGGACTCTGAGGAAGACGGGTGCATGAAAACTAAGAAGTGATCGACCACGTGGCCCACATAGAATAGAGTAAAGGGGAAAGGGATGTTTGGGTTGGTCAGGAACAAGCCAAAGGCTATGGCCTAGGCATTTATTCATAAATAATCCAGTCCCAGAGTCATGTGCTTGGAGGTCTGTCCTGAACTCATGCTCCCTGCAATTAGCCTAAGGGTCAATGCTGTGTCAGTGCCAGCCCATTCCTGATGGAGAAGCTGCTCCAGCCTGTCTCACTGCCAATAAAGCTTGAAACACACACACACACACACACACACACACACACACACACACACACACACACACGAATAACCAATGGTTGCCAGGGGTTACAGACAGGAAATGTGATTACAAAGGATTATTACATGATGACTGGCTCAAAGGAGATTCCAATTCCCCAAAATTTTAACAATGACATCTTGTTGGGTCAGAATGATTGTATTACTTGTGGGACGACATGAACTTGCAAATGTTAAAACTCATAGAACTTGCCAGGTATTGTAGTGCATTCCTGAAATCCTAGTACTGGGAAGTCTGATGCAGGAGATTTGAGAGTTTAAAGCTAGAAAAGGCTATATAATGAGACCTTTCTCAAAAAACTAAATAAGCAAATAAATTCATAGAATTATACACAGGCTTCTACACCAAATTTTTTTAAATGTTACAGTTGTTGAATGGTTTTCATGCCAGTTCCACGAAAACTCAAAATACTGTAACCAGCACATCACAAAACACAAATTTTATAATATCTACAGACAAAAATGTACAACCTAACCTGGAGTTTCAAACTTTTTTTTTACATAAATAGCTTCTGCTCATAATTGCAGTAAAGGTTTAGTAAGGGCCTTTCTAAACACAAGAAATACGTGGAATTCAGCATTCCAAGTTCTTTTCATCTTAGCAGAAGTACATCACTGCCTTGTGGTCAGGGCAAGGGCAATGAACTATCTAAGGGATGACAGGAATGTGCCAATCCTCCTTCCCCCACGGAATTCCCAAGTCCACACAGCTAGCACCTGGTACAGTGACTTCAATGCAAGCTTGGAGCTGACATTCCTTGGGGGGGACTCACAATAAAACTACATCATTCCTAAAGATCTATAATGCAATCCTTTGTAACCTAAGCAGTCAGCTGTTTCACTGAAACTATGGAAGCATGCAACAACTGTGCCTGCTTTCTCTCTCTGTCTCTGTCTCTCTCTGTCCCTCTGTCTCTGTCTGTCTGTCTGTCTGTCTGTCTCTCTCTCTCACACACACACACACACACACACACACACACACACACACACACACACACACACACAGCTTTTGTACATAGAATGCACATGTCTCCACAGATATAAAAACCAAGTCAATCCAGTGTCTTAGTTTCTTTTCCTGTTGTTGTGATAAAATACCATGATATGGGGGCTGGAGAGATGCCTCAGAGGTTAAGAGCATTGGCTGCTCTCCAAAGGTCCTGAGTTCAATTCCCAGCAACCACATGGTGGCTCACTCTCATGTATAGTTAGATCTGATACCTTCTTCTGGCATGTGGGTGCACATGCAGATAGAGCATTAATATACATTTTTAAAAGATATTTTAAAAATACCCTAACATATATAAGTTAAGGGAGAAAGGGCTTGTTCTGGCTCACAGTTCCGTGCTCAGTCCATCATAAGGAAAACCACAGTGACAGGAGCTCAGGGAGCTGGTCCCTCCCATCACATCCATAATTATGGAATAGAGAACAATGCATGAAAGTATCTTTACTGGAACTCAGCATACTTTCTCCACCCAGGGGTCTCCTGACAATACTAACTGACATGCTAACTTGAATAGTGGAAATCTCACAAAGCCCACCCCTAGGTAAAAACAAAACAAAGCAAAACAAACAAACAAACAAAAAACTATAGGTGACCAGTGGATGCTGAGAAGAGGAGAATCTGTTTTCTCCAAGGAGGAATCCCTTCAAGGCTACCCAGTCTCAAGCAGTCAGCTCTAAACACATGTGCATAAGAGCAACACTAAATGGACTTAGTGGGGTATATGCACATATATATGTGTGTATCTATGTAATAATAACAACTAAGAGGAGGAGGTTATGAATTTGAGAGGGAGTGGAGGAACATGAAAGAGCTCCTTTCAGGAAGGAGGTAGTAATGGTGTAACTACATTACTCATGTACAAATCCCCAACAAATTAAAAAAGATTGATCTCACATCAACTACAAATACAATCTCTTACAGGCATTCACAGAATCTAACTTTAACGCAGACGTCCCTCAGAGGTATGCCAGAAGCTTGCCTTTTCTAGGCATCAAGTTGATAATATTAACCATCACATAGTGATGTGCCAAAAATGCGGACCTATCAAAAATTTTAGTCTACTGATTATTAAAATACTTATTAAGTATCTACTTTTGTTACATACATGAGATACATGAGTAAACTAGAAAGATGTGATCTGTGCACAGGTGCGTCCCACGCACTAGCAGGTAAGGTTTCAAACAACCATCTAAAAGTGGTTGTTAGAAGTGTTCTTTGGAGAGTTGAACACCCCTTTCACAGGGGTCACATACCAGATATCCTGCGTATCAGATATTTACACTTACTTACAATAGAAAAATTATAGTTATAATGTAGCAACAAAAACAATTTTATAGATGGGGGTCACCACAACACGAGGCTCTGTACTAAAGGGTTGCAGCATTAAGAAGGTTGGGAACTGCTGACTTAAGTAAAGTAAATGAAGCATGGCAGCATGCAGCCAGACATGGTGCTGGGAAGCCGAGAGTTCTACATCTGGATCCTCAGGCAGCAGAAATGATACCACACTAGGCCTAGCTTGAGCACACATGAGACCTCAGAGCCTGCCCCACAGTGACGTACTCCCTCCATATCTGAATGCATACCGCCATGCTTCCCACTATGATAATAACTGACTAAACCAATTAAATGTTTTCCATGGTGTCTCTTCATAGCAATAAACCCTAAATAAGACACAGTTCAAATTAATTTTCTATGGCCCCGATTCCATGACTTCAGTTTAGATTCTATTAATTCATTGTGGAGGAATGCTGAGTGAATGTATCAACCGTCAATAAAGCGCTGTTTAGCCAAGCAGCTGGGCAGAAGGACAGGAAGTGGGCGGCGGGGCTTCCTGGAGGAGAAGAAAAAGTTTGACGGGGAAGGGGGGGGGTGACGTTGGAGGAGGACGGTGGGGACTTGACGAGGACCGGCCCAGGGGTCATAGTGGCAAGTGCTTCGAATAAATGTATGTTGTAAGGTTTAGAGTAGTTTGTTTAGTTTACAAGTAGATTAGAATCAGTTCAGACTCTGCCCAGCGAAGTACTGGCCACTTTAAAGTACGTTTCGGTCTCCCTGTGTCAGTTATTTGCTTTGTAGGCCAAACGATACAAAATACTGTAACAATTCACCATCTTTTTTGTTTTGTTTTGGAGGCATGGTTCCTCTGTGTAGCTTTGGCTGTCTCTGAACTCACTCTGTAGACCAGGCTGACCTCCAACTTACAGAGATCCACCTGTCTCCACCTCCCAAGTGCTGGGATTAAAGGTGTACACCACCACCAGCGGCCATCCTCTGAGTTTTTGATGGTCTGCTGACTGTCCTCTCAGCTTCTGGTCTTATCTAACACCAACGGGATATGCATAAATAGCCTGAACTGACTGACTGACTGACTGGCTGACTGACTGACTACCTACCTTCCTTCCTTCCTTCCTCCCTTCCTACCTATAGACACAAGCTTCCTCCAACAAAGCCCCACCTACTCCAACAAGGCCCCACCTCCCATTAGTGCCACAGGGAATGAGGCTAAAATAGCCATCCTCATTCAAACCAGCACTGTAGTATACAACTTGTGCGTATATGCCACGTTTTCTTTACCCACATGTGGCTGACAGATGCCTAGGCTGCCCCATAGGCTGGCTATGGTGAGCAATGTTTTTAGCCAGTCTGTCTTTCTCGAAACCCTTGGTATACCACACCACTAAGAAAAGCACAAAACAGCAGTAGTAAGACCTGAGAATTATCAGAAGAACAAGGGGAAATCAAACATACTTCAAGAAGTAATCTGGAACAGTCCTTGTTAGGAACATCATCTTACTACCACCCACCTCTACAGAAGAAATCTGATAGCAATAGTAATAATCAATAGTCCAAACAGTCAATACACCAAATAGTAAATACCTTTCTCTAAAAAACTGCAAACCTCCAAGTGTCAAATCTGAGAATAGCCACGAATTAAATGGGCAGTAGGAAGTTAAATAATTTGTATTGGCATTATTTTTTTCAATTTAATTGTTTTTGAGAAGTTAATCTGCTCTGGACTAAAGTTTTGACTGAGTGGTGATCAGTCATCCCTGTAACTAATGATCACAGATGCATCATGTCACTGACACGGTCACCGCCTCTCAATAGTGCACTGCATGTTCACATCCTACTTACAGCAAGTTGGTACTACACCCCCAGTAGTATGCTTTCCACAAAGAGAAACCCTGTCTCAAGAACAAAACAAAACAATCCAACGCTGATGTTCACTGTCACAGGTGCTCCTTATTAATTATTGTAATAGTTCTCAAGAGCCAGGCATGGTGGCAAACATCTGCAATCCTAGCACCGAGGAGTCTGAGGCACGAGGACCGTGGATTCAAGACCATCCTGAATAGACAACATGACAAGATCCTGTTCAAAAAACAATCCCAAGAGAAAAAAAAAAAAAAAAAAAAAAAAAAAAAAAAAAAAAACAGGAATGGCCAAATCTAGTCTATACTAATAAACAAACACCTTTAACCCACTAAAACGAATTGAAGAATTAATATCCAAAATAATATAGCTGGAAATTATCTGTACAAAATAATTAAAACACACATAAAACCAAATACTGAAAATTAATATTTTCAAACAGAAAGATTACAATTAAAAGATGATAGAAGGACCTGAAATGATGGTACACGCCTTTAATGGCAGCAGAGACTGGTGTACCTATGAGTTAGAGGCCCCTGCTCTAGGCATCACATTCCAGACCAGCCAGGGCAACATAAAACAGACAAACAAGAAAATGGAAGAAGCCGTTGGGCATGGTAGTGCACTGCACACCTTAAATCCCAGCACCTGGGAGGCAGAAGCAGGTGGATCTCTCTAAGTTCAAGACCAGCCTGGTCTACAAAGCTAGTCTAGGACAGCCAAGGCTACACAGAGAAATCTTGTCTCTGAAAAATAAAACAACAACAAAGGAAAAGGAAAGCCATAGGGACTAGAGAAAGAGCTCAGCAGTTAAGAGCATTGGCTGCTCTTCCAGAGGAAGAAGTTTAATAACCAGCACCCATATGTGGATCGCTGTGAGTTCAGGGCCAGCCCGGTCTACAAAGGGAGTCCAGGACAGCCAAGGCTACACAAAGAAACCCTAGCTTGGAAAAACAAACAAAAATATTCCCTCTTTGGTATACCCATCACTTGGGTTTTAGTTAATTCCAGATGGAATCAAGTTGACAACCAAGAATAGCTGTCACACCTAGCTTAAGGAAATTCAAGTAGTTTAGTTTATTTAGGAACAAAATTCTGCTTCTGATGCACAGACCTTAGGAGGGAATGAATCAACAGAAAAAAACATTTTTTAAAAATCAGGGTTTGATATATGGTAGGCCAGCCTGAATTTACCGTGTAGATGAGGGCAACCCGGAACTTGTAAGCCTCCTCAGTGCTGGGATTACAGCCATGCCCACCACACCTCATTTATGTTGTGCTGGGCCCGAGGCACACTTGAGGTGAGCACTCTGCTAACTGATCCACGTTCCCATATGTGTTGGAGAAAAAGTCCCTATTTCTGGTGAGCAAGCAAAGAATACAAATACTGTGAGCTGAGTATGGTGGAGGTAAAGGCAGGAGAAACACATTAAATTCAACTTCAAAGTCATCCTTGGTTATATAGCAAGTTTGAGGCCAGCCTGAGCTATATAACGTCCTGTCTCAAAAAAGAAAATGAAAAAGTAACGTTCTTGCCTTGTCTGGTGCCCTGAGTTCAATCACTGGAACCCATACAAACGTGGAAAGCCTAGTCTACAGTTGTCCTCTGACCTCCACACTTACACCATGGAACACATGCGCACTCACATACACCTCCCACAAATAAATAAAACCGTTTAAAGAAAATCACTAAACAAAGCAAAAACCACTATAACCACACAAATAAACATTACTGGTAGAGCCCTGAGCCTTGGTTACAAGCCCGGTTGCTATACAAAACATCCTGATTATTTCAAAGACGCACTGAGATCTAACCCAACCCTGAGGCTTCTGCCAAAATGGCACAAGTCAAGCTCCAAGAATAGTCCTGAAGACCCAACTACAAGCATTCTGGGAGAGACTGTAAAAAGTACCCTACTCTAGGACTGAAGAAATCACAATGGTAGTCAGGTATTGCTACCATTTTCCACTATCTGCACAGAGATCCCAATAAACACTCAGTAAAGAAATGTGGGACTTAACAGCAACTGCTTGACTTCATTTAACCGTTAATCCATTTAATTCCTGGGAGTAGGGTGGGCAGCTACTGGTCACTTCTTTGCAAATCTCAGGCAGGTAGTATAGAGAAAATCAAAAGTATGGGAAGGAACTTTTAAGTTTTTTGCGCGCGCGCGCTGCGCGCGCGCGTGTGTGTTTCCAAGTGTAGGTTAAAGGATGACTTGCAAGAGTCAGCTCTCTTTTTCAACCATGTGGATCCTGGGGAATGAATACAGGTTGTTAAGCTTGGTGGCAAATACCTGCTTAGCCATCTTGCTGGCTTCTAAGCCATTTTTTGAGGTTCTGATTTTTAAAATGGGCTGGGATTTTTTAAATGCCTTGGGCTGAAGAGATGGCTCAGCAGTTAAGAGCACTGACTGCTCTTCCAGAGGTCCTGAGTTCAATTCCCAGTAACCACATGGTGGCTCACAACCTTCTGTACTTCTGTAATCAAATATGATTACCTCTTCTGGTATGCATGAAAACAGAGCACTCAAATAAATATATTAAATCTTTTTTTTTTTTTTAAATGGAGGCCTTTCCCCGTAACAAAGTGAGGAAGGTTATATATTAACAGAGTATGCTAGCAGTTAAACAGTGGCTTTTGAGTCATGCATTTTATAAGAACTGGTCACAGTCTTCTCAGTCATCAGTAACCAAGGGGAAAATAGCTACTAAAAATGGTATTCCTGAGTAGATACAGGTACCCTGCAGTAAAGCCGCTTTCTCATTCAGGGTCCGTATTATGGACCCGTGACTCAGGGAGTCTACTCATTACAAGTACAGTATGTTCTGCATGTACTTGCTCCCAACAAATATACTTACTAATGTATCTGTAGAGATATTACATACAGAATAATATACAAATTTCAGAACAAAAGGTTCAAGTTCCAACGTGTCAAAAATCTCACTGACATTACAACTGCATCAAGGCATACACTCATTTTAGCTGTTAAATCTTTTTTAAAACTTTAAAAAAAATATTTATTTCTATGAGTGTTCTATTTGCATGTATGACAGAAGGCATCAAATCCCACTACAGATGCTCATGAGCCACCTTGTGCTTGCTGGGAATTGAACTCAGGACCATTGGAAGAACAGGCAGTGCTCTAAACTGCTGAGCCATCTCTCCAGCCCTTAGCTGTTAATCTTATATCCTACTTTGACTGCCCCCTCCTTTATGAGAACTATTCACTTAGGTTTGAAATTTAAAATCATCCTTGATTCCTTTGCCTTAAAGTCTCACTAAGTACCCACACCTAATGCCTTTAAGCATCACAAGCAGGACTGCAGACCAGGTTGTGCTGTTCTTTGCCTCTACCTCAGAATGTTAAGAGTACAGAATCCCAATTCTCTAAAACTTCTTACAAATACCAAGCATTTATTATGTTATTTTATATATTACTCTTGTTGCTAGCAAGACTTTTGGATGTAAATTGTACAAAGAGTAAATTTCTGAACAGATTATGACTTTTAGAGCCCTAAAATACACATTTATAAATTGTGTGATATTTCAACACAAATGTACTTAAAAAGTCTTTTATTTTAAAAAAGACTGTAAAGATTCAAATAAAACAAGAATTAGTACTCAAAAGATTTGAAAGGGCTTTTATTGATAAGCATATAACATTTCTGTGCTGTTATATAATTAACTTACTCTTCAAGACAAGATAAAGAAAGGGAGACTAGATATGGTGGTTTATGCTTGTAATTCCTGTACCTGGGAGGTAAGAAACAGGATCAGAAGTTCAAGGCTAGTCTGGAATACATAAGAAGTTGTCTTAAAACAGCAGCAATGCCAGGAACTGTGCCACATGCCTGTAATCCCAGCACTCTGGGAGGCAGAGGCAGGTGGATCTCTGTGAGTTCAAGGCCAGTCTGGTCTACAAAGTGAGTCCAGGATAGCCAGGGCTCTGTTACAGAGAAACCTGTCTCAAAAGCCAAAACAAATAAACAAACAAAAAATGGGGCATGTCAGCTCAAGCCTTTAATCTCAGCCAAAAGGAGCCAAAGGCAGGCGGACCTTTGTGAGTTCAAGGACAGCCAGGACTACACAGGAAAGCCCTGTCTTTAAAAAAAAAAAAAAAGAAGAAGAAGAGTTGCTATGGTCATAGTGTCTCTTCACAGTCATAAAACTAAGAAAATTGCACACATAAAATTAGTAAGATGAAAAAAACTGTATATATACTTTACAACAGTTTTTTAAAACTTTAAAAACTGAATCTAAAAAAGCCAATCAGCTGGTATAGTGGTATAAGCCTTTAATCCCAAGGCAGAGGCAAATGAATCCCCAGGAGTTTAAGGCCAGCCTGATCTACAGAGCCAGTTCCAAGGCTACACAAAGAGGAGGGGAAAAAAAAAAAAATTAACCAAATAAACAAAAGATTAAAAAAAAATTTAAGCCAATCTTCCATATGCAAAACACTGGCATGGAAGAGTTGGCCTAAAGAACCAAGCAAAAGAGGAATCAGGCTTTGGGGGTTTGGTTGTTTGGTTTCTGTTTTGTTTGTTTGACAGAGCTTCTCTGTGTAGTCCTGACTGTCCTGAAACTGGCTTTATAGACCAGGCCGACTTGAACTCAGAGATCTGTGTGCCCTTGCCTCCTGAGCCCCAGGATTAAAAGTGAGTGCTACTGCATCCAGGTTAATTCTAATTTGTTAATTTAACATGTTTAGCTAAATAAATACATTTGAATTTCCAACCAATTATTTGCATATTAAACTTTCTTCCTTCCCCTCCACTCAAACCTAGGGTCCATACAATGTTCAGCTAACACTCTACCATTAGGTTAAATCCTTGACTTACTATAAAAAAATGTTCAAGCCAAAAGGGGTAAAAAAAGAAACCAAGACATTTTTAATATACTTATAAGTTATTTGACTACTGTTTTACAAAATCGCTCTCACAATTTGGAAAACACATAGGAAACATAAAACTGTATGGCAAAATTATTTAAGATTTATCACTTTCAAAAGGAAGAACATCTTTAAAACACTTTCTGTGGTAACAACTTATCAAGTCATTAATTCTAAGGAAAACACTGCACCAACTGACGTTAGGACACAAAAGAAAAGCTATATTAATGAGAGAGGGGAAATTGGGAAAACAACTGCACTTACACACTTACATCTAAGCAGGAGTATAATTCAGTGAGTCACCAGTTTAAAATGTTCAGAACTCAGCTATACTTATCTAGAAGGGTCTGGCTTACATAATTCAGTACAATTATTTAGAGTGCACAGATAACTCCTCCACATGAAGGTGAAGGCTGTAATTCTAAGCTTCCTATCTCAAATCCCAGTCCTGTAATAAGCAACCACATTACACTAATTATGACTGTTACAATAACTACTCATTGGGATTATTTATAACTGATTATTTCACAAATCAGGTATCTAAGCAATTTTCACCTTGAAAGGGCGAGGAACGGCTAGCTCTGAGGTAAAGCACTGCCTAGTGTGTCAACGCTCAGCTTAGTCTGTAGCACAACAGAAAAGAGCCAATGGAATAAACTTTAATACCCAGGAATAACACCACAAATTATAAATACTAGAAACAGGATTTATTTTTATTTTTATTTATTTATTTTATTAATGCAAAGCACTTGTTTCTCAATATGGCTCAGTGAGTAAAACAACCTGCCACCAAGACTCAACCTCAGGACCCACATGGTAGAACAAGAGAACCAACGGGCTCAAGCTGCTCTGACCTCCACACACCCTCTGTGACGTGCAAACACACACATACATTCACATGAAACAAATATACGGTGGGGTAGAGCCAGGCGAGACTAAGGTAACAATGAGCCGTGGTCTTCATTGCTCAAGAACCTCATATACCGGAGCCAGAAAGATGGTCCAGCAGGTAAAGACACTTGTAGCCAAGCTCTTTAACCTGAGTTTGACCTCTGGGGCCCACATGGTGTATGTATGGAGAGACCCAACTCCCATAAGTTACCCTCTAACCTTCATTCATGCACTGTGCCTTCTTGGTGCGTGTACACATACACACACACACATACACAATGAATATAGTTTAAAACTTTTTAAAAATAATGTCAGGAGGCTGGAGAAAAGGCTCAGTGGTTATAAGCACTTACTGCTCCTGCAGAGGAGCAAGGTACAGTTCTGAGCACCCACAAGACAGCTCACAGCTGCCTCAAACTCCAGCTACAGGGGACTCAGCACCCTCTTCTGACCTCCACGGGCTCTTGCACATATGTGTGTGTACATACAAAAACACAAAATAAAAAAAAATTTAAAAGTATCTCACATACTAATAGGAGAATCAGCCATTATAAAATAAAGACATAACCATATGTTTTGGGGACCATAGAGCAAGAATGTCTACTAGTTAAACTAGATGTGGTAGCCCATGCCTATAATCCCAGCACTTTAAAGATTTATTTATTATGTATACAATGTTGTGTTCACATGTACACCTGCACAACAGAAGAGGGCATCAGATCTCATTATAGATGGTTGTGAGCCACCATGTGGTTGCTGGGAATTGAACTCAGGACCTTGGGAAGAACAGCCAGTGCTTTTAACCTCTGAGCCACCTCTCCTGCCCCCTAACCCCAGCACTACTTTAGAAATGGAGGCAGAAGAATCAGGAATTCATGGGCAGCATCAACTAGGTAGCAAGCTGGAGGTCAGCCTGGACTATATGAGATGCTGTCACAAAACATAAACCAAAATATAAATAAGAAACAGTGTATCTACTAGTACAGACAAAAGCAAAGGCCTCTTGCAAGAACTCTTAGAGCCAGGAGAGCTCAACTGGTCAGATGCTTGATGTGTAAGCATGAGGACCTGAGTGAGAACCTCAAGTACACGTGAAAGGCAGGCAGTGCAGCAGCCCACCCTGCAGCTCCTGCACCTGAGAAGCGAAGGCAGAAGGATGCCTGGGGCGCGCCAGCCAGTCAGGCTAGCTCAACCACAGAGTTCAGTGAGAAAACTTGACTCAAATAAGGTAGATAAACAGGGAGAAAGACCCCACACCACCCTCAAACTCTGGCTCCACATGCATTCTTACACTTGCATCAACTCTGTCTCTCTCTCTCTCTGTCTCTCTCTCTTTCTCTCCTTCCCTCCCTCCCTTCTCTCTCTCTCAGCTTGAGTCCATGAAAGCTGACCCACCACACACTCACCTTGGAGGAGCTGTCAGGAAGGCTGGAGGGAGGAAAGTGTGGGCTGCTGCGCTCGATGCTTCTACTACAGCAGGCACTACACGGGAGCAGCATCTCAGTCTACCCTCTCTCTCCCCTCTTGCTCCATCACAGGACTACTCCAGGAGAGAGCTGCAAGGTTTCAGACTAGGAGCAGGTGGGAGACAAGGGACCAGAGCAAAGGGAGCTTAAGGATCACTTCCAGGGTGGGGCATTGTTTCAGGGGATATAGCAATACCTAAGATAAACCAGAGCCTACTAAAACATCTGATAAGGTGGCAACTTGTATATCACATACATTTTACCATACTTTGAAATAACTATATTTTAAAAGAAAAATTTTTAATTTTATATAGAATTTAACAAATTTAATATAAATAAAAATTATCTGAAACTTAGGAATACTACTTTTATATTTCAGCAAACATTAAAGATGATGTTGGTTCACATCATATTTAACAATCTCCTTATTCTTTTTTCAAATTTACAGGACTCTTCAAAGTCTTCTCTCTACCACAACAACAAAAAGTAAAAAAATACAATTAAAAAGCATGGTTTTGTCTCACGAGGGAATGGGGGCAGGGAAGTCACGTATCAAGTAGACAACACAATACCTAACTATCTTTGCAACTTGTAATGATGCAAACTGCCACCACAAAGAATACACATGCATTTGACAGAAGTGTTCTAACCACACAGCTGCCTGCCCAAGCACACTGCTGAAAGACTGTAACATTCCCACACGGTCTGTCTTCCACCAGCCTAAAAGGGAGTTTAAAGAAAATGGACACATTTTCTGATATGATAGATACTGATTTACATTCAGAATTTTAGACTCACCAAGAGAGAAAGGATGCTTTCATCAAGGTTGCCAAATACGAATAGCCAAAACACTATCAATGTAACATTTATATAATTCCTGATTGTTTTGTCATTCTTCTTGCTGTATGTAGTTTATTGTATATATGTGTAATAATATAAATGCGTGTGTAAAAATTAATTAATTAAAAATAAAGAAAATGGTCATATTTAAGCCTTTGGTGTGGTATGCGTATTCACAAGAAGGTCAAGCTAGATCAACGCTCCCAAAGCCTCATCACCCTCGGAATCCTCAAGAAGATGGGCTGACAAATGGGCTCAGCAGGTAAAGGCGCCTGCTGCCAAGTCTGATGGCCTGCCTTCAAATCCTAGAACCCACAGAGCAGAAGAAGAGAATCAATTCCCCAATTTGTCTTCTAAGCTACACACAGACACACACAGACACATACAGACACGCATGCTTTTTTTTTTTTTTTTAAAGAATCTTGAAGAAAAAAATAATTTTAATCCGGATCATTCCTGATCACATTTCAATCTCAGGCTTGGGTTATAATCAGTGCAATCATGTACAAAGACCTGGGTTCAGTCCCTCAGTGTGTGTGTGTGAGAGTGTGTGTGTCTGTGTGGGGGAGGGGGGGCTGTCCTGATTTGAGATTACAATCCAGGTACAAAACTAGAGAAATTATTCTATTTTGGTAAAGGAGTGCTGACAATCAGATCAATGAATTCTGAGCCCTGGAAAAATCCCCTAACTTCTTCAGCCTCCATCCACAAAATACACAAAAGAACAATTCTTCTGCCATCTGTCTCCAGACCACAATGCAATTGCCACCAAGACAGGAGCTGTGAAAACATCATTACTTAATCCCAGCATCAATATGGTTCTGATAGATGCTTAACAAGTGCTGAGTAAATAAACTTAAAATGTCTGACTCCAAGGTCAGGCGTGGTGGCGCACGCCTTTAATCCCAGCACTCGGAGACAGAGGCAGGAGGATCACTCTGTGAGTTCGAGGCCAGCCTGGTCTACAAAGCGAGTCGAGGACAGCCAAGGCTACACAGAGAGACTCTGTCTGGGGGATTCAGAACGGGGGCAGAGAGTCATGTTCCATTTAACCTGCCTCTTAGGGAAAAGGAAGAAGTGACAGGGAGATTAAATGAATATTTCTGCAATCTTCAATTAGTAATGTGTTAACTTTTCAAAACTAAATAAAATTTAAAATTTTAACATTAATAACAACGCCTGAATGAAGTGAATTCTCTAGTTCATCCTTCACTGTCAAGGTACAGGACATGTAATGGGGATGCAGCTCGCTGTCTCCAGTACAAGGCCCCAGGTAGCTCCTTATCGAGGGGGAAATCAAACAGTTCAAAGACGGACAGCACTAGTGACAAAAACATTACTATTTCTTACTCTGAGGTGTTTTAATACTATCCTCAACAAATCTCAAAAGCACAGGAAGAATCTAAAATGTTCCCCTTACTCTCTAACTAGCACCTACACCGTCACTAGGAAGTTACATTCATTAGCTCATCCACAGAGCTTAAACATGTCTGCTGGTTATAAAGCCTGATGACAAGGGCACAGAGCTGTGGCACTGGGCCACGCTGAGTACCCTTCCTTCATCAGCTCGCCTCTGGCACTGTGGCCCTGCGCCCTCAGTCCCACGTGGCTGTCCTCCACTTCTAACGCTAGCACACTAGGGCTCCTACAACACCTTCCTTTGGGGTTTTTGCTCAGGGAATCCTTTTTTTTTTTAAATACAGAATATCACTGGAATAGCAATCAACAGAGGAAAGATGAGAGAAGGAGCCAGGCGTGGTGGCGCACGCCTTTAATCCCAGCACTCGGGAGGCAGAGGCAGGCGGATCGCTGTGAGTTCCAGGTCAGCCTGGTCTACAAAGTGAGACCAGGACAGCTAAGGCTACACAGAGAAAACCTGTCTCGAAAAACCAAAAAAAAAAAAAAAAAAAAAAGACATAAACCCCAAGCCCTGCAGGAGCTGCTGTCTCTACACACTCAGCTACCAGAAATCTGCAGGAACCCAATCCTCTTGGGTCACTGATAAATAAATAGCTACTGACCATAAACCCATCTTTTATCTCTTCTTCCCTTCCCAAAACTTGGAGTAGGGCTCAAAGCAAAACAAGCACTTATAAAAAGCTGAACTGTTATTAGAAATTACACTGCCAAAGGAAAGAGCAAAGAATATCCCAGTATATATGCCAGTCTATGCAGACTGTAAAGTTACAGGTCTGGTAATTAACAAGATGGGATGAGAAAGGAATTGAGAAAGGAAAACACGTAGAGTCCACGTCTCTTTATGTGTTTCTACAGACACTCGGCTCTCTTGGGAACAGTGCTTCTCTCAACTGACATGAAGCACAAGGCAGAAGTCACTACAGAAAAGGAGACCCCAAATGATGATAGGTAAAATCTTGAGCTGGGAGCAGTGGCACCCGCTTTTAATTCCAGCACTCAGGAGGCAAAGACAGATGGATCTCTGTGAGTTCAAGGCCAGCCTGGTGGACAAACCAAGTCTAGGACAGCCAAGGCTACGCAGAGGAACTCTGTCTTGGAAAAAAAAGAAAAAGAACATTATAAAATCATAATCTAAAAAGCAAGTACTGATTCTGCTAGCTTCAAGAAAAAAAGACTATGGGACAATGAGACTTAGGACTTAATGTTCTTTTCTTTGTTCCTTCCTTCCTGTCTGTCTTCCTTCCTTCCTTCTTTCTTTCCTTTCTTTCTCTCATGTATGTGTGGGGAGTTACTGAGTACCAGAAGGAGCAACAGGCTGTGCCATAACAAAAGTACTGCCTAAAGCCTTATATTCAAATTCAGATGTTATATACCTGCCCATTTCTTCAAAATTACATTAATATGATAATAACTATAGTATAACAATCTTATTCTCCCTGTATAAAAGTATTCTATATATACATATTCTCTTATCATTTAATCTGTGTTGTTCCAATTTTAGTCGAAGACTGCCACTAATCTACATTCAGTTCAGATGTTTTAATTAACTTTACATCCCAACTGCAATTTCCCCTCTCTCCTTTCCTCCCAGTCCTTCTCTGCTTTCCCCCTACCCCATCCACTCCTCCCTTTCTCTTCATAAAAGGCAAGGCCTCTCGTGGACATTAATCAGGCCTGGCATATCAAGTTTCAGTAAGACTAGACACATCTTCTCCACTGAGGTTAGATGAGGCAGCACATTAGGGAGGGGAAGGGCCCCAAAAGCAGGCAACAGAGTCAGAGACAGCCCCTGATCCTGCTGTTAGGAGTTCCACGTGAAAACCAAGCTACAAACTGTTACACATGTGAAGAGGGCCTAGGTCAGTGCCATGCAGGCTCCCTGGTTGGCAGGTCAGTCTCTGCGAGCCCCTATGAGGCCAGGTTAGTTGACTCTGTAGGGTATTTGTTTTTTGTTTTTGTTTTTGTGGAGTCCTTGACCCCTCTGGCTCTTACAATCCTTCCTCCCCATCTTCTGCAGGAGTTCCCAAATTCTGTCTAATGTTTGGCTATGGTCTCTGCACCTGTTCCCATCAGTTGCTGGGTGGAGCCTCTCTGATGATGGTTATGCTAGGCTCCTGTCTGCAAGTACAGCACAATATCATGAACAGTGTCAAGGGCAGGGTCCTCTCATGGCATGGGCCTCAAATTGAACCAGTCATTGGTTGCCCATTCCCTCAATTTCTGATTTTTAAAGGCTCATTAAAAAGTAGGATATTTGGGGATGGAGATATGGTTCAGCGGTTAAGAGCACTGTCTGCTTTTCCAGAGGTCCTGAGTTCAATTCCCAGCAGCCACACGGTGGCTCACAACCATCTACAGTTAGATGTGATGCCCTCTTCTGGCCTGCAGGTTTCATGCAGATAGAGCACCTATATACATAAAGTAAAGTAAGTAAATACTTTTAAAAGTAAGGTATCCTCGTTTTAAAAGGCTAAGGTGTAGCTTAGTGGTAGAACACCTGCCTGCATATGTAAAGATTGAGTTCAATTCTCAGGACTGCAGAAAGGAAAGGTTGAATTAGGTGTAGTCCCAAGTACCAGGAGGTCTGAGGCAAGAGGACAGCTTAAGCCACAATATTTAGTGACTAGCCTGTGCAACATAGCAAGGCTTGTCTTTTGAAAGGGGTGTCTAATAAGTAAAATTTGATTGAACAAAATATTTTCTGAAACGTTAAGTTTGGTAACCTTTTCCTTTTGGGTGGGAGGATCAAAAACATGAAGTCTGTTTCAAATGGGAAGTTACAGAGCCTAACAGGCTGCGTTAATTATAAGGAACATACTGGGATCTGGGTGGGACTTGAGTGTGTACTCCAGTTGTTCATGTTTTTAAATTTAATCTCCATCATGAAGTCAGAAATTCAATCTGTGATGTTTACAGTTGAGTTCTTTAGGAAGTGGTTGGGATTAAACAGGAAATGGGGCTTCCATGAATGAATCCTGGTGCCCTGTAGGAAGGTGCAGAAACCAGGAAGCAGATGGGGGGGGGGGGGACGACGGACGGACACACACACACACACACACACACACACACACACACATATTCTTGAAAATTTGCTGTATTAAGTATGGAACTCAGTTCAAGGCCATCCTCAGCTTATTCCTAAATTCAAGGCCAACTTGGACTACAAGACATGCTGGAGAAGTGGGGAGGCAGAAAAGGATCAAGAACACTCTCTTGTGCTCTGCTTTATGTTTTTCTTTAAATCACACTTTTCTATAAATCACATTGCATTGTATTTTCTTATGTAACTAGAAAGATTTGGAGACAATAACAAACCGTTAAAACCTTTGGCTAGTTGTTCATGTTTGTTTTAGTACCAGGGTCTCATAGCCCAAGCTAGGCCTCCACTTAAGATCCTCCTGCTTCTGGCTCCCTTGGAGTCTCAGTGCTGAGACCACAAGCACACACCACCTGTTAATACTCCTGAAAGTAACATGAGCATCCTTCCAGTTATCTGTCTCTATAGCCAAAAACAAATTGTCTTCTCAGTGTTTAGAAGAACACATATAATGTTAAAAAGAAATGATAACTCTAACCAAATACCAGCTTTCCTGATTTTCCACAGAGAGGGAAAAAAAAAAAAAAAAAAAACCATGTTCTGTACCAAAGAAGAAAACTATAACTTTTCCCCAAGTGATCAAAGAAGTCAGTTTGAGGTAGCACCATCAGAAGAAGTGGCCAATGAAATTTTATATTTTATATTTTTGGTTGTGAGCCTAGCTTTCAATGGCTGAGCCATCTCTCCAACCCGAATTTTTACATTTTAAGACAAAGCAGGTCCAGCAAGATGGCTCAGTGAACAAGGGGGCTTGCTGCCGTGCCTGAGGATGCAAGCACACTCTGCACTGGACTCCGCGTGGGCGGAGAGAACATGCTCCTGCAGGCTGCTCTGACCTCTTCACATACATCAGACCAGTAAGTGCAAAATAAAATTGCAGCAAATTCTTACAAAAGACGTACAGTGCTGTCAAAATTAATAGGCCAAACCATCCCTAAAAGTCTACTTTCTTCCAAATGAATGAGATAATGTCAATTACACTAGAAGGAAGGTCATCTTTAAGCTGTAGTGGTAACTGGGTATTCTGCCTAGATATTGGAGTAGCCCCTAGTGGCCTGGTGAGGAACAGTTTTTAATTTAATAAAACTGACAATAAATTCACTTACTAAAACCCTCCTTTTTCACAAAGTGAAAGCAGTATTCACACTGGTCTTTGTAAATGTCATAATTTTGAGGACAATGAAATTCTTACAAAACAGAAACCTATTTGTTTTTCCTAAAGCACTATTTCTAATATAATCTCTTCAAAGGATTTTTGGGGGGGTTCTCTATGTAGCCTTAGCTGTCCTAGAACTCACTTGTACACCAGGCTGGCCTTGACTCAGAGATCCACCTGTCTCTGCCTCCAGAGTGCTAGGATTAAAGGGGTGCACCACCACCGCCATGCCAAAGGACTTTTATATAAAAATAAAATTTGAAAGTAAAGTCAATTTACTTTAATATTTTCCTAGTAATACAATTTAAACAAAGGAATTTATTATGAAAGTTAAAATACCTCATTGATCTAAGAGTCAACAACCTTATTATGAATATTAGGCAGGATACTTTTCAAAAACAACAGTTGACAAAACTACTCACTCAGGGGAATAGAATTTATTTGTTTACATATCGCAGTATTTCTGTTAGTGCAGAATAAGAAGAAATAACTGAAAAACAATTGTGTTTGTTTTTACTGAGACAAAGTTTCCCTATGTTGCCTCAAATTGACAAAGATTCTCCTCACTCTACCACCTCTTCAACCCTGGGACTGCAAGCCTGCACCAACCACCCTGACCATGAGCGAAAACAAGGCATTGGTAACAATTTTATTGGAAAGAAAAAAATGCCTACTTGTGATAGCTTTGGCAGTCAGCTTGACTACATCCCGACTTAACTAAATCCCCAAGCAGCTGAGCACACCTGTGAGGGTTTTGGTTTTGGTTTTCTCTCGACTGGATTGTTTTGAGGTGGGAAGGCCCATCCTAACTCTAGGACACACCTTCCTGTGGCAGCCAATATAAAGGACTTGGAAGAAAGAAGCTCTCACTGGCAGGCACACAGGACCTGCTGCTGAGGCACTCCTTCACTGGCATTAGCACCTAGTTCTTTGGGATTCCATGTATACTGAAGACCAGCTGAGACACCCAGCCTCCTGGACTGAACAACTTCTGGATTCTTGGACTTCCCATCGGAAGACAGCCATTGTTTGAGTAGCTAGACCTCAACCTGTAAGCCACTCTAATAAATCTGCTTTATATACATATTCATTCTATCGGTTCTGATTCTCTAGAAAACCCTAACTAATCCACTACTTCCTGTTTTTTTTACAAATAAGCAATGTGCTGACCATGCAGAACCAAGCTTTCCTCCGAGGAAAGGAATGTCGCCTTTCACCATCCAAGTGCTGCTGCTTTTGTCTACAGCACTTCCACCCATTTCCTGTGGCCTAACTTAGCTCTTGCCTTCAAATCTCACCTAAAATCACCAATCTCCCAAAGTAAAATTCCTATATTATTGTCTCTCATATAGCCATGTGGCCTCGCTTCTTGACTTATTTATATAATGACTGTCACGGGCTACTCTAAATGGCTCCACTATGTTCCATGTTATTATAGAGATTTTTAAAAAAAGCCATTTGGTCTAGAATAATGACAGATACCACATTATTAACATTAGCTCCATCAAATCTACCAGATTATAAAATGTGCTTCCCTGCCCCCCCCTCTATGTACACACACACACACACACACACACATATATTTATTTATTTATTTATTTATTTATTTATTTATTTATTTATTTATTTATTTTGGTTTTTTGAGACAGGGTTTCTCTGTGTAGCCTTGGCTGTCCTGGACTCGCTTTGTAGACCAGGCTGGCTTCAAACTCACAGTGATCTGCCTGCCTCTGGCTCCCAAGTGCTGGAATTAAAGACATGTGCCACCATGCCCCGCCAGGCCAAATTTTTTAAATTAGACTTTTCTTTAAAGAACTATCTTAGCAGAGTATGGTTGGATACACCTATCACCCCAGCACTTGAGAAGCAGAAAGAAAATTCAAGTTCCAGGTCATCTTGGCTACTCAGTAAGTATGAAACCACACTGGGCTGCTTAAGATTTTATCTCTAAAAAGAAAAAAGGTTGTTTGTGCTTTCCCCCGGTACTGGTCATTAAACCTGTGGTCTCATACACACCAGACAAGCAAGCACTCTACCACAGAACTACATCTCCTCAGCCAAACTCTCTGATATTTCTTTCAAAAAGGGAAGGTTAATTCCCTTGCTGGGTAGAATTAGAAACTTGTTCCTAACACACAGAGTACAATGGGAATAAAGCTGTGTGTCTCAGTAACTAGCCCATAAAAGGCTGTGTGGTAGTCTATTATCTCTGGGGAAAGCTGCCATTAATGTGAGGACACTCCAGAAGTCTGTGGAACAAACCTGAGGCTTCCCAAT
This sequence comes from Acomys russatus, assembly GCF_903995435.1. Taxonomy (NCBI): domain Eukaryota; kingdom Metazoa; phylum Chordata; class Mammalia; order Rodentia; family Muridae; genus Acomys; species Acomys russatus. The sequence continues at coordinate 53,020,007 of NC_067142.1, read as the reverse complement.
GCTGAAGACTTGTGTGAGACACCTTAGAATAGATGCTGTAGTCCCAGACAAACCTTCAGACGACTGAAGACAGCAGGCAGTTTAACAGCCAAAACAGCCACACTAAGTTGCTCTCATATTTCTGACACTCAGAGAATTTGTAAGATAATAAATGTTGGTTGTTTTAAAGGCAGATACATTTGGGGTAATTGGATATTCAGGGACAAATATAATTAATACATTGCATCTGGCCAAGACTACACAGAGAAACTCAGGGTTTTTTTTTGGGGGGGGGGGGAGGGATTGCATTTAATGCTTGAAGAAAGAGGAAGAATGATGGTGAAGCAAACAAAAGGACACCAGCATCCAGGTCCAACAACTCAAGGACAAAGAGCAAACAGCTTGATCCAAAACCAGGCAAAGCACTTGTAAATTTCCCCCCCAGAAAGGCATGCAAACTGTCAACATCATTAGTCATCAGAAAAGCACACCAAAGCCATACTGAGACACCGCTCATAGGCACGAGGCGCGGTTGCTGTTGTTTAAGTATAAGCATAGGAAGACTATGTGGAGAAATTAAGTCTCTATATGCTTACTGTTGGAGGTACGGTGGCCTGAACAGGACATGGCCCCCACGGGCACTTGTGTTTGAACACTTGGTCCCCAGCTGGTGGCTGCGGAAAGTTGTGCCATTGGAGTGGTCTCTGAAGCATTCATAGCCTCACTTCCATTTTCTGTTTCATGCTGGTGGCTAAGAATGTGACATCCCAGCTTCCTGCTCCTGCCACCTGCTGCCAGGTCTCCCTGCCATGAGGGACTCTAATCCCCCTGGAACTGGAAGCCAAAATAAACTCTTTCTTCCGTAAGTCATGTTGGTCATGGTGCTTTATTAGTGTGTCAGTTTCCGTTCTCTTGTGCTAAAACAGTCTGACCTAAAGCACTTTGAGGAGAAAAAGCTCTATTCCGGCTTACAGTTTATACCAGTTACTTTTCTGTTGCTGGGATAAACACCATGACCAGGCCAATTTACATATGGAAAGATTTCCTTGGGCTACAGGTCCAATGGGACATGACACCATCATGGCAGGGAGTCAGGCAGCAGGCATGGTAGAACTCACATCTTGAGCCACAAGAACTCTTTCAACTCTTAAAACCATCCAGTGACATACTTCCTCCAACAAGGCTGTACCGGCTAAGCTTTGCCAAACAGCACCACCACCTGGGGACCAAAGGTTCAGACATCTGAATCAATGGGGCACATTCCCTTCCATACCAGCACACAGTGGGAATGTAAAATGGTGTAGTCACCACAGAAAACACCATGGTGGTTCTTTAAACAGAGAATTACCATATGATCCAACAATTTCACAGCTGGATATAAGCCAAGTAAACTGAAAGGTACTTAGAGGCATCTGCAGTTGGGTATAGTGGTGCACACCTCTAAACCCAGTGCTTAGGAGACGCAGACAGGAGGATAAGGAGCTCAGGGTCATTCTCAGCTACATAGAGTTCAAGCCTAACTGGGAAGAAGAGGCCGTCTCAGGGAAAAGAGACAAAAAGAGGTATTTGTACCTCACATACATAAGAGCATTATTTACATGAAACTCAAAAGGTGAAATCAACTCAAGTGGTCCATAGACAGAAGGCTGGGCAAACCGAATGTGATACCTGCTTATAATGAAGTACCATTCAGCCTTAAATATAAGATCTCTGTAGGGCCGGTGGGATGCTCAGCAGGTAAAGGTGACTGCCAGCAAACCTAACAACCCAAGTTCAACCCGTGGGTCTTACAGGGTGGAAGGAGAGAACCAACTCTTCCAGGCTGTCCTCTTACCTCCACATGTGTGCCATGTATAAGTGGGCATCTACACATACACATATACACAGAATAAATAAAACATAGCAAGAAAAATCTGAAAAGACACCTGGTGAATAGTCAAATTCATAGAGACAGAAAGAAAAATAGTGGTTGCTAGGGGCTTGAGAGATGGGGAAATGAGGTAATGTTTAATAGATTCAAGCTTGGTCTGGGAAGATAAAGAGGTCTGGAGAAGCTGGGCATGTCGGCTCACACCTTCAATCCCAGCACTTGGGAGGCAGAGGCAGGCGGATCAATACAGAAAGCTGGACACACAGGGCTCCACAGAAAAACCCTGTCTCCAAAAAACAAAACAAAAAAGAGTTCCAGAGAGCCAGGCGTGGTGGTGCACATCTTTAATCCCAGCACTCAGGCAGGCAGAGGTAGGAGAATTGATTTGAGTTCAAGGCCTGCCTGGTCTACAAAGCGAGTCCAGGACAGCCAAGGCTACACAGAGAGACCCTGTCTCAAAAACAAAAAACAGAAAACAAAACAAAAAAAAAGAGTTCTGAAAAGAAATGGTAGTGTCATCCAATCAAAATATACTCAAAGTCAATGATCTGTGTACTTAAAAGTTGTTAAATATACATTTTATGTGATTTGTACAATACTTTACAACAACAAAATGAAAGAGTTTTTTTTTTTTAAGTAAAAAAAAACGTCAAGAAATGAAAAATAGGGCTGGAGAGATGGCTCAGAGGTTAAGAGCACTGTCTGTTCTTCCAAAGGTCCTGAGTTCAATTCCCAGCAACCACATGGTGGGTCACAGCCATCTATAATTCGATGTGGGCCCTCTTCTGGTAGGTAGGCAGAGTACTGTATGAATAATAAAAAAATAATAAATCTTTAAAAAAAAATAGTAACTGAAATGGGAGGTTCAATAGATTAAACTGTAGATCAGGCCAGTAAAAGAAACTTTGAAGAAATAAAACATTGCATGGCAGTACAAAATACATACACACAAACTGAAGAGAAGTTAAGTGACACAGGACAAAAGAAAAAGTCCAAGATATGCTAAGATAACAGGAGGAGAAAACAGTTGTAGGGGACGGGCTACATGGCCAGTGTTCAGCCATCTTGTCAGAGCCTAGGTTCCTATTTCTCCAGCCGTTTGCCATTCACCAGAAACCAGCTGACCTTGTCGTAGGTCAGCAGTTAGACACCTGTTGTGGTTTATTGGGGGGCTGGTCATTCTAGACCCCCGAGCTACTCCTTTTCCGGTAAGACTACTGATAAAACCAGATTAAAGGCCAGCTGCCTGCGAGCATCAGTTCCGGGAACTTTTTCCCGACTAACCAGGTCTTTCACAATTTCCCTTTCTCTCTGGAATTTCTCCCTCTTCTGTGATTATAGTAGCTGTTAAGGTAGACACCTGCTGGAGCATTCCAGAATTAGGTATTCATAGCAACCTTTGCTTACGCAAATACCCATGCCTCTGTGCCTATATAAACTGTGAATTTTTTCAATAAACAGGGTTTGATCAGAATGCAGACTTGCCCCCTTCTTCGTGTCTAGTGTTCTGTCCCTATACAGGAAAATTCTCCTCCCGAGCGTTAGTCGAACCCCGGTGGGCCAGGGCAAATAGCAAAATGAGAAGACAATATTTGAGGATATAATTGCTCAGACTTTTCTAATACTGCTGTTGTTTCAGAAAGCACAAAGAATAGCAGGACAAATAATAAAAAAGCTAGCTAAACTGCAGTGAAAATGCAAGACACCAGAAACAAAGAGACTTATAAAGCCTCCAGATGGAAATGACAGCTGTCTTCAAGAAGTCAATTACTTTCTCAGTAGCAACAATAGGATCCAGGAGATAGTAAAACTAAATGTATTTCAAAGCTAGCCAACTAAGCCCACTAGAGTTCTGAGGGTCTCCCTGGGATGGTGGTCCTGCCTGCAAGCCCAGCACGCTGTAGAGACCGAGGGAGAGAGAATCACTTGAGCTTGGGAGCACAAGAGCAGACTGGGCAATGTGACAAGCAGCCTTCTTAAAACATTCCCACAGCGCTGCAGGGCGGTAAGACCACTACTTGCTGCTCTTGCAGCAGACAGGCAACCCACAGCTGCCTCTAATTCCAGCACAAGGGATCCAACACCCTCTTCTGGTTTCTGTGAGCACCTACATACACATGTACCTACTGCACAGAATCCTATCCACCCACCCACTAAACTCTTCACGTTCTGTGCTGCAGATCAAACCAAGGATGTTATACATGCTAGGCCTTCCAGCTCTATAGTGAAGTCTTTGTTTTTGAAACAAGGTCTCACTATGTAGTCCAGGCTGGCATAGAACTCCCTTAAGTTAGACCAGGCTGGCCACAAAGTCATAAAGCTCACCTGCCCCTGCCTCCCAAGTACTACAATTGAAGTTGTGCACTTCTATGCCCAGCTTACTATAGTAAAGTATTTTTTTAAAGATTTATTTATTATTTATACAGTGTTCTGCTTGCATGTACCTCTGCAGGCCAGAAGAGGGCACCAGATGTCATTATAGATGGTTGTGAGCCACCATGTGGTCTGTGGGAATTGAACTCAGGACCTTTGGAAGAGCAGACAGTGTTCTTAACCTCTGAGCCATCTCTTCAGCCCGTAAAATCTTTTTTTTTTTTTTTTAAATAACTTTTTAAAAGAATTGCAAAGAACACTTTTTTTTTAAAGATTTGTTTGTTTGTTTATTATGTATAGTATTCTTCTGCAAATACACCTGTACACCAGAAGAGGGCACCAGATCTCATTATAGATGGCTGTGAGCCACCATGTGGTTGAGGGGAATTGAACTCAGGACCTCTGGAAGAGCAGCCAGTACTCTTAAACTCTGAGCCATCTCTCCAGCCCCTTAATAACTTACTTTTAATTTTATATGCATTGGTGTTTTGCCTGCATGTATATCTGTATGAGAGTGCTGGAACTGGAACTCTCTTGAACTGGAGTTACAGACAGTTGTGAACTGCCATGTAGATGCTGGGACTTGAACCCAGGTCCTCTGGAAGAGCAGCCATCTTAACCACTGAGCTATTTCTCCAGACCTACAGCAAAGTCTTAACTGGATATACTACATCTAAATCACCAGGGAGAAGAATTTTCATCTAGAATGTACCTGCTTGGTTCAATACATATTTATTCATTCATTTTAGGTGAGTTTAATACATTCTAATTAAGGAAGGAAGAAAAAAGGCTGAGAATGAATATAAAACAAAATACCAACAACTAGAGTCTGGGCTGTTCTTACAAGCTTTCTATACTCTTCAGTAGTCACTGAAGTTTGTTAACACACATGTATCAACCCATGTCCAGCACATTCATAACTCAGTACCTTCTACATTTTAGTGCTCTGAGTCACTTAGAGGCTCCCACTTCTCCTTCTACAGCTTCGTGTTTCTATGAATTACAGAACCTTAGCAAAACACCAAGAGACTCAGAATCCATAAGGCAGGTATGCTAGCTCAGTCTAGTAACCCAATACTCAGGAAGCTGAAGCAGGAGAATTGTCTGAGTCTGAAGCTAGCTTGTTTTACAAGGCTAGCTTGTAGGTTTTTTGTTTGTTTTGTTTTGTTAATTTATGTGTGGAGACAAGGTCTCACTATGTAGCTTTGGCTATCCTGAACTCACTATATAGATCAGGCTAGCCTCGAACTCACAGAGATCTACCTGACTCTGTCTCTCAAGCCTAGCTTCCACGTGAGCTCTAATGAAGCCTAGCCAATGCAGGACCTTATCTCAAAAAGAAAAAGGCAAATACTGACCCTTTATAAAAGGAATTTCATATCCACAAATCAAAGGGAGTATTTGTGGGGTGTGCTCTGTTTTTGTCCCCACATCCCACTGTGGACCCCGAACTTACTTTTAGCTTTACTTTACCTACTACCATATTTGGTGACAAGGAGAAACAAGTGGCAACTATTCGTTGGGTACTTGCATATAGAGGCTTTATAGAATCAGGGTAAGTTCCAGTTATAACTATGCAGCCACTGCTGTATCAGAGTCCCCACGGCACCTCTGGTTTCCTGACTCAGGCAGACTTGGTGAACTCAGACACACTGTGTCACACTGTGACTTATTAGCATCGCGTCTGACCAGGCAGGTGGAGGGCTAGAAAGCACAATGAACAGCGGTTCCAGGCATACTAACAGTCCACAAGAAAGCAGGCACTCTTCCAAAAGCAGCCCCACCACCGCTGAGGGCGCAGCTAGTGGAGAGGCAGTTGCTCAAATGCTGCCTCCAAGACAAGCTCTCTACATCTACTTGGAGGGGTAACATAAAAGCCTCTGCCTCCTCTCATTCAAAATTTCAGATTCTGAAAAAGAATGGAGCTGTCCAGTATCAACCACTTTGTACGGTTTAGCAGACTGAGTTACTCTTTTCAGACCTGAGAAAGGAGGGAAGCTTCCAAAGACCCAAGCTCCCAGAGAGCAAAGTGCCAACCTCCCAAGCAGCTCTTTCTAAAGCTGTATATCTCAAGTCTATTATGTGACCCTTTTTTTTTGTGTGTGTGTGTGTGTGTGTCTAACTGAGGTGTTCCCTCATTTTACCTCCATTTAAACTACAATTTCCTTTACTGAGATTTTCATAATTTATCTATTTATGCTCAATTTTAAAATTTACAAACTGCAAATGCACTAGATACACTATGAAATTATAATAATCTCCATCTATAATGAAGTAGGAAATCTTTAATAATTTAAGATGGTAAAAATTTAATCTTCACTCATTAGGAGACATCATTTGATTTAGTAAATATCATCTACATCAAAAAAGTAAAGATAACCTACTGTACTTCTTAAAGAGAAAAGGTGTGCTATATCTCCAGATTTCTACTTCTTGCTGGTTGACATGTACATTGGCAAATTATGGACTAACACTGTGGGAGTGCTATTCCTTCATAAATCACCACCTAAGAACTAGACAGGAAGCCCACGCTTCCTTCTTGAAAGAAATTAAATTCATGACATTTTCAAGGACTAGAAATTAAACTCATGACTTTCTTTTTTTGGGGGGGGGTTGTTTTGTTTTGGTTTTTTTGTTTTTCAAGATAGGGTTTCTCTGTGTAGCCTTGGCTGTCCTGGACTCACTTTGTAAATCAGGCTGGCCTTGAACTCACAGAGATCCGCTTGCCTCTGCCTCCCTGAGTGCTGGGATTAAAGGCGTGCGCCACCATGCCCAGCTTTTTGTTTGTTTGTTTGTTTTGTTTTGTTTTGTTTTTCAAGACAGGGTTTCTCTGTTACACAGAGCCCTGGGTGTCCTGGTCTCTCTTAGTAGACCAGGCTGGCCTCGAACTCAGAGAACTGCCTGCCTCTACCTCCCAAGTGCTGGGATTAAAGGTGTGCGCCACCACGCTTGGCAAACTCATAACATTTTAAGGAATAGAACATTACCTTGCAGTATTCCTCCACATGTTTTCAATAGTTAACAATGTCTTACTTAGACTATGTTCTGTTCAAAGGGTCACATAAGAAAACTAGTATCAGCCGGGTACAATGGCACACACCTGTAATCCCAGCACTCAGGGAGGCAGAGGCCGGTGGATCTCTGTGAGTTCAAGGCCAGCCTGGTGTACAGAGCAAGTCCAGGACAGCCAAGGCTCTGTGTAACAGAGAAACCCTATCTTGACCCCCCCAAAGAAAGAAAGAAAGAAAGAAAGAAAGAAAGAAAGAAAGAAAGAAAACTAACATCACATGGATACTTCATTTAAGTAAGATCAGACCATGGAAGATGTCTTAGAAGTTAAGAACATTTGAGGGCCTGAGTTCAGCTCCCAGCATTAGGCTGGACAGCTTACAATTGCTCGTAAGTCCCACTCCTGAGAACTGACACGTTCTCCTGGCCTCTAAGGGCACACATACACAAAATCTAAAAGAGGGGACAGAACTAAACTATCAGATCTGGGTATGAAGTTCATAATCCCAGCACTTGGGAAGTGACGTAGGAGGCTCTCCACAAGTTCCAGGCCAACCTGGGTAACAGCTCCAGGTCAGACATGGTGGCACCTACTTACAACGCCGGCACTTGGGAAATGGAGGCAGAACCATCAGGACTTCAGGGTCATCTTTGGTTATGCAGCAAGTTCAAGATCAAAGCCAGCCTGGGTCTCAATAGTAATAATAATAGTAATAATAACAACAACGGGGGACAACTAGACTAGGCTTTGGCTATTTTATCAGTCAGGCAACTCTGACCCCCATTCGTCAGTCACTGAAGCGCACCCTGGGAGTGGCTGCTGAAATGGTCACTACTTTGCTTCTGTCATCACTGCTGCTGCTGTGTTCTGTTCCTCAATAAACTGCTGAGCAGGACCTAATGACCTAAGAGGACAGAAATAAGCGTTTTTGCTGATGGTGGTTTTTGTTCATTTGTTTGTTTATTTGTTTGTTTGAGACAGAGTTTCTCTGTGTAACAACCCTGGCTGTCCTGGAACCCTCTTTGTAGACCAGGCTGGGCTCGAACTCACAGAGATCCACCTGCCTTTGCCTCTCAAGTGCTGGGATTAAAGACATGTGCTACCACCGCCCGGCAATAACAAGCATTTTTTAAATAAAAGTATTAGCATTAGTAGTGTGGGGAATATAAACTTGGGGTGGGCTCTATGAAGAGATCAAGCCTGTCACCCCAACAGTCTGAGCCTGAAACAGGAGAATAGGCTCAGATACAAGGCCTACAGTGCAATGCTCTGTCACAAAACAGGTCACAAATGTTTTTTCCCTCACTTCAGATCTCTAGCTTACCTGGGCATGGTGGTACATGCCTTAATCCCAGCACTTGGGAGGCAGAGGCAGGTGGATCTCTTTGAGTTCAAGGCCAGCCTGGCCTACAAAGTGAATCCAGGATAGCCAAGACTACACAAAAGAAACCCGGTCTCAAAAAACCAAGAAAAAGTAAAATACCTTTTGCAGGCTACAGATACAGCTCAGTAGTAGAGAGTTTACAACGACTGGTAAGAGCCCCAGCAAGGAGAGGTTCTCTTCCACTACCTGCTACTGGAAAAAAAAAAAAAAAATCTAGTAATATAGTCCAGAATTAAAAAGTATTACTTTCACTATTCCACTCTCATCACCCACTCAGGAACCTAAAAAATAATGATAGCATGGGCTTCATCTATAGCTGCCTGGACTAAAAGGGATCCCCTCTGAACCCAATTAGCACCCGAACAGCACTCAGATCTTCCAGAGTTTCAGATCGGAGCCTACTAGACAGAAGCATGTTTTCTCCCTAAGGGCAGGAGTTATTGTTATGTACAAGGGTGACCCAAGTATTTCCAAGTCAGCAGACCAAACAATGGCAGGCTTTTTAGCTTTGCACTAAGTATTTTCAGCTACCTACCCATGAACTGAACAAAACTGTACCTTCCCTATACCTTTGACGTTATTATTATTTTAGCGTCTACTAATTTAAAGATATTTCATTATGACACTTTCACATTTATACACACTGTACTTCAATCACGAGTACACACACACACACACACAAACACACACAGACACAAACATGCACATTTTGACATTGAAGCCAGATTATTTTGTTTTTGCAAATGAAATCGAAGAGGAAGTGATGTATTGTCCCTTATGGTTTCAGAGTTTCTAGTAATTTCTCACGCTGCCTCTATAATGGTGACACCCAGGTTTCTAGAATAAAGATTATCAGCTTGAATCTCTAGATGGCAGAGAAAAAAATAGGCATAATGGGCATAATTCACCTCCCACACAATGCCTGTTCACTGGCCCATGGCGGACAATCATGTGAGTCCTGAACTTCTGGCAGGTCAGTCTACCAGTGAGAGAGGAGAGGCAGATTATGAGCACTAACTCATGACCTATACTATTCTTCCTTTTTTTTTTTTAAAAGATTTATTTATTTATTATTATTCAGGGTTCTGCCTCCATGTATACCTGCACACTAGAAGAGGACATCAGATCACATTATAGAAGGTTATGAGCCACCATGTGGTTGCTGGGAATTGAACTCAGGACCTTTGGAAGAGCAGGCGACGCCCCTAACCACTGAGCCATCTCTCCAGTCCCCATTCTATTCTTATTGGAACATCTGCTTATAATGGTAACATATAAAAATAAGTAAGAACAGACAGTAATAGTCTCAAACCCAAGAGGAAGGAATACATGCTAGCTCTGCTGAAGAAGCAGGAACGTGTTAGCTTACACAGCACTAGCTGCAGTACGACTTGAGCGTTTTATATAAAGTAACTCATTTGAAGTGCAAGGCAACAGCACGGATTAGATGTCGTGGGCACCTAGCAGCACATCAGCGGCACTTACAAGGATGCGTAGCTAAGAAACGCTAGGGATGAAGAGTCGAGGGCAGGCAACTCAGCTCTCCTAGACCCTAACAGTCACGCTGTGCTGCACATTGCAGAAGTACAGTAACTAAAGCACTGTGATCCTGCTGCACAATTAAACAGGCAGATCAATGTAACAAGAACGGAAAGACTAGACTAGACTCAGAAGCACACAGAATGGTGTACAGGGTATGCATGCTTACTATGAAATACTCCACAAAAATGCTCCTAAATACAAAATGACCCAAATTGCCAAACAAGCAAACAAACAAACAAAGTTTCAGACTTTGGACCATTTCAGAATTCTAGATTATGGATCTTCAACCTGAAGAACCTATGCAAAGCCTAAAAACTCCCAAATCTGATACATCTATCTAGCAGCAAGCATCTCAGATAAGGATACTCACTGTATTCACAACATGATAATAAAAAGTATTCAGTTGTGATTGTACTGAAATACCTGTACCCTTTCTGTCAGGAAATCCTATTCCATAAAGCTAATTCAGAGCTGCAGTAGGTGTCTAAAGTGACATATTCCACATTTTCCATTGTAGCACTATACACAACCTAATTATAAAATTCACACATACAGTGAAATGACATATAGTATTAAAAAACTAAAAAGGCTTAGGAGATGGCTCAAGCCTTGTTCTGAGAATCTCCTGTCTTGATGTTGTATAAACCCTGCTCCCCAACTGTCCTCTTGTATGGCAATAAAGCAGCTTACAGCCAGTCGCTGAGCAGGGGAGGAAATAGGGCTGGACTTCCTGCCAGCCAGGTAAGGAGGAATCAGAAGAGGAAGTAGAGGATTGAGCTGGGGGATTCAGCCAGAGGCGGAGGTGCAGGAGAGACGAAGAAGATTCAGCTGGAGCAAAGAAAGAACTAAAAAGCAAGGGGATTTTGGCAAAGATGGAGTTGGAATAACAGAGGGCTAAGAATAGACTTAAACTGCTCAAGAATGTATTGTAAAGCTTTAAAAACAGATATAAAAGAGTCTCAATTATTTGTGTGATAGCCAAGTTAAGAACTAAACTAAGAAAAGCATAGTTTTATAAAAATACATTAAGAAAGCAGCCAAGTGCGGTGACCCACACAACTGAGCAGCTGAAGTAGGAGGATCAGCGTGAGCCTGAGGCATGGTAAGAGACCCTGTCTCCGGAAAGAAAAAGCCAGAGAGTGGCTCAGCAGCTCATGGCGCTTGCTGCCCCTACTCTGGCAACCTAAGTCACAGTTACCTTTAGTCTGAGGAAGTGAATCCATGGGACTGGCCTCTGGGCATGTCATGAGGCATCTTCTTAATTACTAATTTACCAAAGAGGCTCCAGCCCAGGATGGGTGGAACCATCCCTAAGCAGGTGGGTCTGTACTGTATAAAAAGGGAGCTGAATATGAGACTTCTTACAAGCAAACCAGAACAGCACTCCTCCATGGTCCCTGTTACACCTCCTACCTCAAGTTTTTGTCCTGGCTTCCCCTGACATGGACAATGACCTGTAAACCAAACATCCTTTCCCTCCCCCAAGTTGTTTTGGTTAGTGTTTCATCGTAACAGAAAGAAAACTAGAACATCGCATAAAGGTAGAAGACAACCAACTCCACACATGTATTGGACACACACATCATGCGTACAATATTAATAAATTGCTAAGTTCTATATTTACTGATGTGGAAGAATCAACCAACACCAGTTAAGGGTGGTGGGTAGGGAACAAGTCAAAAAACAGTATATATTATTCAACTGGTCTAAAGTGGGGGAAGAAGAGGGCACAACACAAGTGAGGTGATGCAAGAGAAAGGCACTCGCCACCAAGCTTGATGACCAGTGTTTGATCTCCAGAATCTACTTAGGAGAGAATCTGCTCCCTCAAATCATCCATACTCTAACCTGCACACATACCAGCCCGGCACACATGTGCCCACACATTTACATATATCTACTAACACAACAGGTATCTAAATACAAAGGTTTTACAAATTAATAAGGCAGAGGGGGCCAGTGGCTACATATATGCATATATAGATATGCATGTGTATAAATATAACGTACCTCCAGACACACAAGAAACTACTGATGCATGCTGCCACACTCACAGAGCTGGGAGAAGAGTCAGGGAGACTGCTACACCTGCTGAATTCAGATAACTGAAAGCACTGACCCTTCAACAGATAAATCACTACAGCTTACAAGAAAGACCAGCCATTCTGCAGCAGGGATAATTGCCAAAAGAATATCCTAAGAGTTATACTAAAAAAGAGCCAAGTAGTCATTATACACTACAGACAAGCCAAAACTGAGAAGGCCAGCTGGAGAGAAAGTACACCAGACAGATAGATGCACAGAGCAAAGGAGACACCAAAACCCTGCAGCCTACAATGGGAAAAGCAGGTACGCCTCGACTTCTCATAGCATGCCAGCTCCAGGGTTTCCACCAGTCCCCGCGGTAGTGACTCCTGCCCACCACGTGCCATCATTCTGAGCACACCACCTAAAACGTTTCTTCCCAGCACCTCCATACTTAGCTCCGCTAGCTCTCCATTTCTTTCTAGCCTAGCTACATGAGAAAAGTATTTTTAGGATCATTTTAAAATATGCTTTGTCCCTTTTGAGACAGGGTTGGGGAGGAGGCAGGGTCTCCTGTAACCAAGGATGGCCAGGAATTCACTATGTATCAAAGGATAACAAACCTTAAACTGCTCTACCTCCCAAGTGCTGTACCCAGGTTCTCTGTAAAAGAGGAATAACTGACTACCTAAGTGAAGTGCTGAACAAACACAGCCTATCAGAAAGTTAGTTTGTGGGGCTGGAGAGATGGCTCAGAGGTTAAGAGCACTGGCTGCTCTTCCAGAGGACCCAGGTTCAGTTCCCAGCACCCATGTGGCAGCTCACAACCATCTGTAACTCCAGTTCCAAGGGATTTGACAGCCTCACACCTACGCACATAAAATAAAATTAAATAATTTTTAAAAGAAAATTGGTTTGTAATAAGACTAAAGCTATATATATATATATATATTTATTTATTTATATGTATTTATTTATTATGGTTAGGCATACATCCAGAAACACTGGAATTTGAAGCCAAGGCACAGAATATACCTAAATATGATACCTTATGTTAATATCTCAAAATCATCTTAGCCTTAACATTTTCAGACTGTTTTTAGAAATGCATTTGGAGCTATCTGACAGTGCTTCAACAAAACCAAACAAAAACAACAGAGAGCCGATGGTAGTGGTGCAGGCCTTTAATCCCAGCACTAAGGGAGGCAGAGGCAGGCAGACCTCTGTGAGTTCAAAGTCAGCCTGGTCTACAAAAAGAGTTCCAGGACAGCCAAGGCAACACAGAGAAACCTTGCCATGAAACAAACAAACAAAACAAACAGAGGAGAAACTGGGAAACTAGGACTATATATAATTCAGGTAGAACACTTGCCTAGTATATGAAAGGTCCCATTTCTATACACACCCAAATAAAATAAATGTAATTTTTCAAAAGTTTTAAGTACTAACACCATCACCTTCTGAGTACTTACCATGCACCATGCATTCCGGGAATTTTACACATAACAGTAATTTAATTCTCACATCAACTCTGTCAGGTAGATACTTCCAACACTATTATTTTATTGATGAGGAAAAATAGACAAAGAAAAAATAACTTGCCTACAAACATATGACTTCTAAGGTCTCATAAGATTCTAAACTTGTTTATATTTAAGCAAAATCATTAATTTATTTGAGGACCTTAAACTCACAAAGTCTAACAGAAAGTCTGTGCTATTAATAACATGCATTACAAACAGTTTCAGCCAGCTGTGGTGGTGCATACCTTTAATACTAGCACTTGGGAGGCAGAGACAGGTGGATCTCTGTGAGTTCGAGACCAGCCCAGGACAACCAGGGCTACACAGTGAGACTCTAAGTCTAAAAATAAACAGTTTAAAGCTCTATGCTGTAATTGCAAGGATTCACAAAGAAAACACAAAAGCCTCAAGAATAAAGTATAAACACAGGCCTCTAATCCCAACACTTGGGAGGCAGGAGAATTAGGAATTCAGGCCAGCTGTGGGTATACAGATGATGCCCTGTTTCAAAGAAACAAAGGCGCCAGGGAGATCATTCAGCCAATCAAGTGCTTGCCAAGCATGAAGACCCGAGTTCTGACTCCAGCATCCACGTGACATGTCAGAGCATGTCATACACCTGTAATGGAGCACTGGGAGGCAGAAACAGAAGGACCCCTGGGATATGCTGTCCAGCAAGTCTAGTCAACTCTATGAGCTCCAGGGTTAGTGAGAGACGCCATCTCAAAAATAATGTGGAGGAATTGGGGGCTTAGCCCAGTGGTAGAACACTTACTTGGCTAGCGAGCATACATATGTATGCACACACACACATACCAAAAACTAGACAAATGCATGCAAAAGCAAACAACAATGAAAAGAATCTTAAGTTTAAAAAAAAAAAAATGTTCCTAAAGTTAGGAACGTTACTTTGCTCAGCGTGCCACCATCACCCCCTCCCTCACTGGGCACTGGATGTGAGGATTCACACGGACTAGGCAAGAGCTCTCTACCTTCAGCCCAGGCCAGTCTCAGCATCCATGCTGCTTGGAGACTCACCCTGTAGCCCAGACAGGATTTAAACTTTGGTTTCTTCTGCTTAAGCCTCCAGAACAGAGGGGATTACAGGTCTGTATCACCTATTTTTATTTCAAACTGTTTTTTAAAAATATATTTCCTGATAGTAATGATCTACACTTTTAGTAAGTCTAAAAACAAGAGAGGGTTACAGCACAATTTCTACACACTAGTATCAAATGAACTAACCCACTGTATTTGTTAACTGTTAATAAAAGATACACTACAGCTCCCCGCTTCTGTATTATGCTTTTGAAACATAAGGGAAAAGTGGGTACAACAGACTACTGAAAAATAAAAAAAAAATTAAGATCAGGTTGCTGGGGGCTGGGACTGCAGCTCAGCTGGTGGAGTAGCTGCAGACGCTAAGAGCCCGGTGTCTCCACCTACCACAGCCCATGCAGCTGCACAAACTGGTGAGGAGGACCAGAAGTTCAAGGTCACTCTCAGCTGCATGCTGAGTTCTAGGCTGGCCTGGGCTATAGGAAGAGTCTATCTAAAGGGTGGGGGTGTGGGAACACGCCAATGGCAGGAAGCAATCTAAGGAAGACATCCTTGTGTGTAGAACCAGAGGATGTACGGGTCTGTCTTTTGTTACACAGACTTCAGTCAAGAACACAGTGGAGTGAGGGTGCGTGCACTTCCTTCCTCCACACAGGCTCTGGGGCAGCGTCAACTTCTTCAACTCGCCAAGCGTCATCTGCCTGTTAGCAAACCAACTTCACTGAAATCACTATTTTTCAGGTGTCTTCCCATTCTAAATCTTTACACCTCTACCTAAGAACCAAAATCACAAATTTCTCCTTAAAAACTACCAATTACCTTCATATATATACTTGCTCTCAAGAAAAAGAAAAGCAAACCAGGGCTGGAGAGATGGCCCAGAGGTTAAAAGAACTAACTGTCTGTTCTTCCTAAGGTCCTGAGTTCAATTCCCAGCAACCACATGGTGGCTAGCAACCATCTATAATGACACCTGGTGCCCTCTTCTGGTCTGCAGGCATACATGCAGGCAGAATACTGTATAAATAATAAAAATGTTAAAAAGAAAGAAAAGAAGAGAAAACCAGAGGGAAATTTGGAGAAATCCAGAAATTCAAAGAAATGACGCAAGTGACAAGCTCTGTAACTCTAGTAAAAGTTTTTGTTGTTGTTGTTGTTTTTGGTTTTGTTTTGGTTTGGTTTGGTTTGGTTTTGGTTTTTTGAGACAGGGTCTCTCTGTGTAGCCTTGGCTGTCCTGGACTCACTTTGTAGACCAGGCTGGCCTCGAACTCACAGCAATCCGCCTGCCTCTGCCTCCCAAGTGCTAGGATTAAAGGCGTGCGCCACCACGCCCGGCTTGGTTTTTGTTTTGTTTTTTTTGGTTTTTGTTTTTGTTTTGTTTTGTTTTTTGTTTTTTGAGACAGGGTTTTTCTGTGTAGCCTTGGCTATCCTGGACTCGCTTTGTAGACCAGGCTGGCCTCAAACTCACAGTGATCCGCCTGCCTCTGCCTCCCAAGTGCTGGGATTACAGGTGTGCACCACTGCACTGCCCAGCCAAAGATTTTAAAAAATACTTATTATTTTATATATATAGTTGTCTACATGTATACCTGAAGGCCAGAAGAGGGCATCATATCACATTATAGATGGTTGTGAGCCACCACGTGGTTGCTGGGACCTTTGGAAGAGCTGTCGGTGCTCTTAACCTCTGAGTCATCTCTCCAGCCCCTAGTCAAAGATTTTAAGTAATAAAAAGGCATATTAGGGCTGGTGAGATGGCTTAGGAGGTAAAGGCACTTGCTGCCAAGTCTTACAACTGGGTTCAGTACCTGAAATAAAAGAACTATTGTCCTCTGGTCTCCACACATGCATCGTGGTACTTACGATGCCCTCAAATCAATGAATCAGTGTAGTAAAAGTAATAAGTGTGGGCTGACTACTGGTCTCCCAAACACTTTTAAAAGATATGGTGGCATGAGCCAGGCGTGGTGGCGCACGCCTGTAATCCCAGCACTCTCAGAGGCAGAGGCAGGCCGATCGCTGTGAGTTCAAGGCCAGCCTGGTCTACAAAGCAAGTCCAGGACAGCCAAGGCTACACAGGGAGACCCTGTCTCAAAACACCAAAAAAAAAAAAAACCAAAGAAAGAAAGATGTGGTGGCAGAACTTGGGAGGCAGAGGCAGGCTGATCACAGTGAGTTCCAGGGCAGCCTGGTCTACAAAGCATATCCAGGACAGCTATATCTACACAGAGAAACCCTGTGTCTGGGGGCAAGGTGGGGAGGGTAAATACCTTTAATCCTAGAACTTGGGAGGCAAAGGCAGACAAATCTCTGAGTTCATGGCCAACCTAGTCTACAGAGAGAAGTCCAAGCAGGGCCACACAGAGAAACTTGCCCTAAAAATAAACCAACAAACAAACAAACAAATAAATAACATAATAAATATATGAATAATGTTTAAAAAGTAATGCCTAGACACATTTTGGATGTCGCAATAGGAAGCAGAGCACTACTGGCAATAACTTAGTAGAGAAAAGGAGGCTACATCCTGTAATACAAATTTAGCCCCCAATACAATTTATCATTTAGCTCAAAATATTACAGAAGCTAAAAACCTTTAACAGCTTCTGTGATCATAGTGACAGTCCTGGAACAGCACTGTGACCAAGAAGTGAACATTCATTATATGGACTGCACAACTCATCAGAGCAGAAGGGTAAACAATAGCAAGAGTAACATGAACTCAACTAGAAAGGAGAATAAAATGAGCAAACAAAAGCCAAACAAGAAACAGAAAATAAATACTGGCTGAGTTTTTAGCAGCCGTCCACTTCCTGTTTCTGGACAGGCCTTGCTGCATTCCTGCCCTTGAGTCTCTACATGGCCAGTGAGCTATCTATGGACTGCATGAGCTGACCTCTGTTTCTTATACCTACAGCACCCTGCCAACGCACACCACCCAGAGAAACTGCTGAAGCAGAGAAGCACCAACTCTGCAGAGCAGGAAGGGCTGAGTGCAAGCAAAGCAACAAAGAATTTGATGAAATCTGCTAACTCAACAGCTATTTCTCAAGACGTCAATGTAAACTAATCTATAATATAAAGATATAAGAAAAGACAAAAACTATGGAAAATAGAGAAATAATCAAAATATTTCAAGCTTGAAAGACATCGAACTCCAAAAATGATACCTGTAAAGATTTCTCCTTAAAACAAACGTCCCTCTAGTGCAGTGGTGCACGTCTGTAATCCCGGCACTCAGGAGGCAGAGACATGTGGATCTCTGTTAGTCCAAGGCCAGCCTGGTATACAAAACAAATACAGGATAGCCAAGGCTATCTTGAAAACACAAAACAAAACCTATAATAGCATTAGAATTTTTGTAAATAACAGTGCTAATTATAAAGCATAATAAAAAAATTAATGAAACAAAATGATAGATTAAATTTCATAAAGTTTTACTTGAAGACTTAAAAAGCTAAACATGGCTGCTCACTCTGGAAGCCACAGTAAAAAGGCTGGCTAGAGTTCGAGGCCACCCTGGACTACATAAGAGCTCCAGGCCAGCTAGGGCTACTGTGTGAGGCTGTTTCAAATAAACAAATAAATACAGTAAAACACACCTGAGCTAAAAATCAGGCAATTAAGGCGGGGTAGCATATTAAGATAAAGGCAGATTTGAAGTACTTTTTTAAACCCACCAACAACTACAAAGAACACCCAGGTTGCCAGGCAGTGGTGGCACACAGCTTTCATCCCAGCACTCCGGAGGCAGAGGCAGGCAGATCACTGTGAGTTCGAGGCCAGCCTGGTCTACAAAGTGCGTTCAGGACAGCCAAGGCTACACAGAGAAAGCCTATCTTTAAAAAAACAAAAACAAAAACAAAAAACAAAAACAGAACACCCAGGTTTGTTCAAAGCACTGTCACTGACTATAAACTATGTACTATAATATGACAGATATCATGTATCACTATTGTTAAATACCAAACCCAGGACAAATGGCTGAGGTGCCTGTTTAACATATCAAAGTGGACCTGGCCTCCCGGTTCTCCCAGCATCCCTCAGTCCCTACCTGTTACAGGGTATGGCTGGCATACCCCCACACTCACCCAGAACTCTCCATCCTAGGGTCTGAGTTGCCCTTCCCCCAGAGGCTCTTCCCGATTAATCCAGACATTCTGGTTACCTGCCCTTTTTGTACCTCTGGCCTCCTGGCCACTGCACCTGGCTCCTTCTCTTCCCTCTTCCTCCTACCCTTCTCCCCACATAGCCCAGCTCAGGCTCATGGCTGGACTCTCTCACATGTCTCTGCCTCTGGCTATGCTCTCCTACATCTCTTAATAAACTTTCTCCTCTACTGTACCTAGAAGCAATCTTGTCCTTTCCTTTCTATTTCTTTTCTTCTATTAACTATTTGCATAATGAAGATGTATATGCAAAAAATGTCAGGGTAAAAACCATTTGCCGGGCGTGGTGGCACAATCCTTTAATCCCAGCACTCAGGAGACAGAGGCTAGCAGATCTCTGTGAGTTTGAAGCCAGCCTGGTCTACAAAGGGAGTTCAGGACAGCCAAGGCTACACAAAGAAACCCTGTCTCGAAAAAACAAAAAACAAAAAAAAACCACATTTGTTTATATGCTAAACAAAACATTAATTAAAGGGGGTTAGATAGTTGTCTACTGTGTGTCCACAGATCTGGGCTGGAGAGATAGTTCAGTAGTTAAAAGCACCAGTTGCTCTTCCAGAGGAATCAGTTCAATTACCAGCACCCAAATGGTGGCTCACGCCTGTCTGTCACTACAGTGCCCCCTTCTGGCCACTGCAGGCACTGCACACATGTAGTGCACAGACAGGCAGTCAAAATACCCATATACATAAAACTAATGTTTCTTAAAATAAACCTTAAACTTCTTTTTTTAAAGACAAGGTCTCTTGCTGGGCAGTGGTGGCACACACCCTTAATCCTAGCACTCGGGAGACAGAGGCAGGCAGATCGCTGTGAGTTCAAGGCCAGCTTGGTCTACATGGTGAGTCCAGGACGGTCAAGGCTACACAGAGAAACCCTGTCTCGAAAAACCAAAAAAACAAAACAAAACAAACAAACGAACAAGACAGGGTCTCTGTACATAGCCCTGGCACCTGGAGCTCACCATGACGCCCTACTTGGCCTGTCCCTTCCTAAGCGGGGACTAGGGCGTGTGCCACCATGCCCAGCTACTCACTGATCACTGCATCAACTCCTCCGTGGTGCATTTGTGTTCTACATTTAGTTATCTTTGTGCATTAATGCACTCTTCAAATCAATGGAAGAACTACTACAACACAAAGTCTCAGGCATCAACCTTTTTAAAATAAAGAACAGATGGGTATTCTAAACAATATTTGTTAGTTTTCAAAGAATATTTTCTCCATAATTATCTGGAACCACAAAATACTAAGTGGCAATTTTGGGTTTTATCTCAGTAGTGTTTTATATTTTTTATTAGTTTTTTTATAATTAGCATAGAGGGCATAGAGGAAAGAGTAGATTACAAAAATATAAGTATACACTATCTATTAAGCTACAGAGCATACCTTTGACCTTGACCACAGCCACTGAAAGACTTCTGGGCCTCTAGGACAGCAGACCAGGGAACACAAATGGTCTGAGCCTGCTGAGTACTGTTACACTGATCAACACTTAACACTGGCAGGAGAAGCCAGAGACTCACCTCACACTCACACAATGAACCGCGAGCCCAGTGTAGCTGTTTCCTTAAGGAATCCAGACTAAATCTGGGAGACTGCTATATTAAATGTGTATTCATCCATGCTTTTATTTGGTTGGAAATTTGACTGAAAGCAATACAGAAACAATGTTCCAATTTGTATGATAGCCTCAGAGTATACATGCAACCCAAAAAGGCAGTGATTAATAACAAAAAGATTGTTGCACAAAACATCTCACTTTCACAAGCAAAAGACTTTAACATTTGAAAATACGAGATGTGAAGACTGGTGGTACGGCTAGAGAAACAGCTAGGTGCTCAGGGGCAGACGCTGCTCCTGAAGAATACCTGAGTTTGGCTTCCACCAGATGACCCATAGTACCTGCAGCTCCAGCTCAGGGGAGCCAAAGCCTCTGGTCTCTACAGACACCTGCACTAACGTGCACACAACCACACACGGACGCACACATAATTTAAAATGATACGAATCAATCTTTTTGCTGGGTATGGTGGTGCTTTCCCTTAATTCCAGCACTCAGAGGGACAAGGGGATCTCTTAGCTGGAGGCAAAGGCCAGGGTAGTATCCCCTAACCTCTGAAATGAAGATGTTCATTAATAGCTATCTCAGCAGCAAGTTTTTGGAAAGCATTTGTCTAAATTATACCTAAAAATTCTCTTAAGAGTCATTAACATGTATAATTAGTAAATATAGTCTAGACATAACACAGAAAGAGAGAAAATGCTCTGGGCTAGCACTCTGCAGCTAAAAATCTCCTGCAGCACAGGCCTGGAAATAAAATGGTTCTTAGAACGTTCATGGTGTAGTAATAAACTAGAGAGAACACTTTAGGCAGTTAATACAAACTCTACAAGGTCGCTGCAGTACTACACCTATATATTCTGTTATGAGATGATGCCTCTCCTCCATGTATTTATGTTTATTTTCAAGACAAAAATCCTATCAGATGACCTTCCATATGCGGATATCTTGATGTCAAGGAAAAAAACAGCTACCTACAGTTCAGTTTGTTCTTGTCTTCTTTTTCAATGTGTCCGTGTGTCCGTGTGTGTGTGTGTGTGTGTGTTACAGGCATGTGTAGGAGGGTGAGTTCACTCACAAGGGGCCAGGTGGAGGCCAGACACTGACATGAGGATGTCTTTCTCAATCTTTCTCCACCTTATTTGAGAATTCAAAAGTCTAGAGCCGTTCCTAATATGCTCTCTCTGCCTGATGGCTGTGGATAGAAAAGTGAGCTCTCAGCTGTCCCTTCTGTTCAGGAGCTCTGAATCATCTACCCAGTGTCACCCATGACTAATAGAGGGCCTGGGTAGTACGGATTTTATATTCACGACTTTCAATCCTCCTGTCTCAGCCACCTGAGTGCTGGAATTACAGGCATATTCCACTGTGCCTAGATAGATAGATAGATAGATACATACATGCATACATACATACATACATACTTTTCTGGCCTACGTGGTAAATTTCTTGCCAGCTTGTGGTATTGAGTAAGGAACAACAAAAGTTTAATTATCATAACAATTAGTGACCATTGCCAGACATGATAGTTCTACAAGTCCAGCACTTTAGAGGTGGAGGTACACTAGAAAGTTCAAAACAGCCTACAAGCCCCACATGGGGGCGTACATCTGTAATCTCAACATTTGGGAAGTGGAGACAGGAGAACAGGTAATTCAAGGCCATCCTCGGTTATCAAGTTCCAGGCCAACCTGGGCTACAGATTCTGTCTGAAATAAACAATACCAGCCGAAGCTACACAGAGACCATTTCAATGAACAAAAATGTAGTAACTGGATGCTACAGCAGATCACAGTATCTTCCTGAAGTATCACTTCACTCTAGGGGTGTGCTCGCTGCAGCAAATCATACTATCTTCCTGGAATGTCACTTCAGTTTGGGGTGTCCACAACTTACCCTGTAAAGACTTAAAAATGCCCCACAGATACAAAAGTGAAAACTCCAATGATTTAAAATAGTGAGCTTAAGGAAAAATTATTATTCAAAACCTTATAATTTGTGGTTAAATTTTAATATGATTTTCAGAAAGTAGATAAGGAAGCAATGCTGACTCGAAATCTTTTAACTGTTAAAAGGTATGCCAGATACTAAACGCAGAGTAAGCAACTAGGCAAGCACTAGGGAGGCTAAGGCAGGAAGAGTTTATCTCAAAACAAACAACAAAAAGGACAAGTATGCACTCAACCCTAGGTGACTAGCCCAAAACATCAGCTCACCAACAAAGCTCAACTAAAAACTGACAAGCCATATAGCACCTCATTCTTTCATACCAAAAAACGGACTGCTAGTTCATTCATTCTAGTTACATTTCTAAAAACATTCTGGCAAAGTGAGTTATTGTACCTACTTACTGATATTATAAACAGTTTTTTAAAATGCCACTCTTGGCTAAAGGGAAAAAAACATGGGCTCATATAAACTTTTCTAAGATATATATAGGATCAAACTTACATTAAAACCTGTATGTAGAACTAGTCAGACAGTTCAGCAAGCAAAAGCAATTGCTGTGCAAGCCTTGATGACGTGAGTTCAACTCCAAGAACCCACGACAGAAAGGAGAGAACTGCCAAAAACTGCTCTCTGACTTCCATGCACTCCTGCATTCAAATGCACATGCATACACACTGCTCATACAAATATACAGACAATAATAATAATTTTTAAAATTTAAATCTACAAGTAAACAAGTACCTGGTACCTGTCACACTTTATTTTTAGTGTGCGTGTGCATGCATAAGTAAGTGTGTGTGTGTGTGTGTGTGTGTGTGTGTTCGTTCCAGTTCTTTGAGACAAGGCCTTGCCACACAGCCCTATACCCCAAGCTAACCTCAGCAGTCCATCTGTCGCAGCTTCCCAGGGCTCAGAGAGTGATATATGCTAGTTCCATAACCTAGAGTGACAAATTTGTTCTTGCTATGTAGACCAGGCTGGCCTCATACTCACAGAGCAGCTAAGCCTCAGGTGTGTGTTTGTCTGTTTTTAAAAACACTACAGGGGGTTAAAGGCAGGGCTTTTGATGTGCTAAGCAAGTGCCTGACCACTGAACAAGTTCCCTAACCCTTAGCAGCATCCACTTTTCTCTCCTTAAGCACAAGCAAATGTCTTCACATCACTAACCCCAGCCTCCCGAGGCAGGCCAGGCTACTCTTCATGGGTTACTATTGTTAGAAGCATGTAAGTTCTGAATTAAATAGGTACATTAATTAAATCAAAAAGTTCTTCCTTGTGCTAGCTACATCGGCTCAGTGGTAAGAACGTATCTAGCTTGTAGAAGGCCCTCAGTTTAACTCCCAGGACCACCCTCCACCAAAACTCAAAGGATACTTACTTTACCTTTATTTCTTCTAGTATGTATTAATTCTTTTCGTTCTAGTCTTTGGCTATCATTTTCACATCCTATCCATCAGCTTTTAGTTTTTAACCTTGCCAATAAAATAATTATTATCCCAGTTATCCAGGTTCAAAACCTTGAATGTTAACTTTGATACGCTGTTTTGTTTTGTTTTGTTTTTCAAGACAGGGATTCTCTGTGTAGCCTTAGGTATTCTGGGATTTGTAGACCAGGCTGGCCTCGAACTCAGTGATAAACCTGTCTCTGCCTCCCTCAGTGCTGTCATCCTCATTTTTAATAATAAGAATAACATTGATGAAAACAGGAAAGACCAAGCTATCCTTGAACTCAAAGAGATCCATCTGCCTCTGCCTCCCAGGTCCTGATATTAAAGTTGTGCACTATCATACTTAGCCCACCCTGAACTCATAAAATGTGCAAGGGTGCTCTTAACTACTGCTCTTTCTCAGGACCTGGGTTCAATTACCAGCACCCATATGGCAGCTCACAATTGTCTAGTTCCAGGAGGAGACTTGATGACTGCCTTCTTGCCTCGATGGCATCAGGTATATATACATACATACACGCAGCAAAACACCCATATGCACAAAAATTCATTTTAGTTGTTTTTAAAAAGAATTTTTTTTTAAATGGAAACAGCTCCACTTATTCAGAAGTCCAAATGCAAAGCTGGCCACACTTCACCCAATAGCTAACCCATCTCTGGGATCATCTCTGTACATGCTACCAGCCATCATCATTTCCTTTGAAACCCCTTTCTCCTGACGAGTTTACAGTCTCCTGCCCTTCCCCCAAGCTATGTGGGGTGGTACACTGTTTACCCTTTACTTTGCTTTTATATGTATTATCAGTGAAACTCTAGTTTGCCACCTCTCACGCAATTTCTACTAGCCAGTCCTTTCGATGAAAGCCACATCTATCTCACCAGCCCCTCAGGTCTTAGGCTATCTTATGGGTCTTCCACCTCTTGTCTCGATTCTGCCCTCCTCTAGAACAGCACTCTCAAAAATGGTGAACACCACTACAGAAGAACAAAAGAATCCACTTGGCTTCGGGGGAAGAAATTAATACTCATTCATCCATTCTTTCTTTCTTTCTTTAACTGCTGCTGGAGCTTGAACTCAGGCCTCAGTTATGCTATGTGCACTCTGTCGCTGATTCACCGCACTCTATACTTAATTTTTCCCACTGCACCCTTTCTTATACTCTTTTTCTGTTTGTTAATTACATTACTAGAACAGTAGCTCATGTGCATCATTAATAAAGGCACACAAATTAACAAAGCATATGCTCAAAATTTGCATTTATCAAGAGTTTAGGCACCTGCCTCCAAGTCTTCAGTATCTGGAACCCACATGGGTAAGGAAAGAAGTGATTTCCCCAAGTTGTCTTCCGACCTCTGCATATATGTGTGCACACATACAAAATAAGTGTAATTTTCAAGTTTAAAAATAGCTCTTCTGAAAAATATGTGACCGACTACGAGGAGCACCTATGCACACACACATGCGGCTCAAAGAAAAACTGATATCCATATCCACACGGAAGCCCTATCCATGCCCACCTATCTACAGCTCTGCCGGCCATCTCAGAATCCTGTGAATCCTACTCAGCTTCGCAGAACAGAGTGGTCCGTCAAAGCTCTTCATTTTTAGTTTGGAGAAAATTCACTGTTGAAAGTAAAGAGATACTAAAAGGGGTCCACAGTTCACCATTCTGACACTGCTCACTGCCTGATTAATAAAACACCGAATATTCCACGATCTCTTAAGATTCAGTACCTATTTCCCGGTTCCTCGGGGCACGACTCGTTCCCGTCGTTAATAACCGGTTTATCCTCCCACCTCCTGAACCTGACTGAGCTCCTACCTGCCTTCATCCTTCTGTCCCTAGGGATAACATCCTCTGTTCCACAGTCGCTCCGTCCTGTCCCAGGACAGCAGACGGTCCAGCCAGGGTCCCCAAGACC
Organism: Acomys russatus; assembly: GCF_903995435.1. NCBI lineage: Eukaryota > Metazoa > Chordata > Mammalia > Rodentia > Muridae > Acomys > Acomys russatus. The sequence goes on along the minus strand of NC_067142.1, from coordinate 52,994,189 downwards.
CCCGTTGCCCCCCTTCTCTCCGCCGCCGCCCCCAGACGCTGCCAGCCAGGCTGGAAGAGCTGAGCCGGGCGGGGGGAGGGGTGTGCCTCGCCTCCCGTGACTGGCCCAGATGGCAGCCGATTCCGCCCCCACTCGCGGGCACCCCTCCAGCCCTCGCCCCCCGGGGGACTGCCCGTCCGCCTCGCACCTCGCCCCGACCCCACCCCACCCCCGGCCTCCCTCACACCCACCCTCCGTCGGCTCCGGACACACTCACCGTGCTGGGTGAAGACATTGAAGCCGGTGTCTGCGGTACGCCCCGCCGGGTCCCGCCTGCGGCCCGAGGGCCTGGCTGCGCTGCTGCCCCGGATCCCGCGCGGCTGCGGCTGCTGGAGCCCCGGCGCCTCCCCGACGCGGCCCACCTGCTGCCCCATCCCGCCGCTCGCGTACTCCCGCGCCCCCGCCGACCCCTGCTCACATTCCTCCTCAGCTCCGGCCTCGGAGCTCCTGGAGCCGTTCCAGCCTCTCCGGCCCAAGCCCAGGCCCCCCCGGGCCGAGTCACCGGCGGCTCCGCACGCGGACTTCCTCACAGCAGCGGCCGCGCTGCTTCCCAGCGACTCACAGACTCTCCTTCTCCCTCCCTCTCCGGCGGCTCCGCGCCCCAGCCGCCGCCGCCATCTTTAAACCACCGAGCTCCGGGCGAGCGTGGGACAGAGCGTCTCCCGCCCCCCTCTCGCCCAAGCACCTCCGCTACTCGGAGGGCGGAGCTCCATATGGCCCCGCCCCCTGCCGCGCCCCGCTGGGTGGAGACCCGGGCCCACCGGTCCACGGAAGCTTTTGGGGGTGAAGGGGAGTCTCCCCGGGGGTGGGGTGTCCCTCGAGTGCTTCACCGCACCCGGCCTCCGGGTCTGAACCTGCCGGTGCCGACGTTCACCCCCGTTCGGCTCCTCACACTACCTCAGGTGGGGCAGTGTGGGCGCCCAGCCTTTCCTGTCCCACCTCCACCTGTCAAGTCAGAGGAGGCTGAGAACCCACCACGTGCACAGCTCTACTGCAAACAGCTGAGGCTCCTGAATCCCCGGGGTCGCTGCCATTCAGTTGAGGAGCCCTTTGCACACACTTAGCAGCAGGCCTAGAGTGAGGTTTGACATGGTACAAAATTAACGGGGACATGTGTGCGGGCTTAACTTCATTTTAATTTGGGCAAATATTTCCCAAGTTGCATTTGTTTAGATTGTGTGCGCTTTGCAGTCTTACTGGTGTAGCCCAACTCCGCAGGCTACCATGGATTTCTCTTGAACTCGTCTGTCATCTACCTAACCGCATGTGTTTCTGTTTGCTTTGAAAACGCCTGACAGTAAAGCTAATCTTCCCACAGACATGTTTTCCTCATCGTGCACGAGGTCAGGCCCTCCTTTGTTGACAAGGAAAAGAAATCACGTTGACTTTGTTTCTGAGTCAGAACTTACTCATCTTTAGCTTCTGATGTCTAAATAAAGACACGTGCGGAAGAGAAGTGATTTTTGTAGACGTACACCGTGTGTGCCATCGTCTCGACATCCTACCCCGCTACGTGCTCTTTCATCTTAATGTTCAGCCAGTTGGTTTTGTTTGTTTTGTTTTGGTGGGTTTGTTTTGTTTTGTTTTGTTTTTTCTCCTGAAAGACTTGGTGATGCTTATTTCCTGCTATTCCTTTGACTTCCTTGTTAGTTTTATTCTTAAAAGGATCAGTTCCTGGACATTGCTCTTGAAATTTTGCTTTCCAATGAGGACCGGAGCCATTGCCTGGAGTGAAGAAAACAACCACAGGGAAGAGAGGAGTTGGCAAAACCGATATACTTCTCCCCTGGTACGCATCTTTTGTAGAAGTATGCTAGATCACAAGTAAGTGTGGGTGAGACTCAAAATCAGTGCCTTGATTCCAGGCAAGTGGTCTACCCAACCTCCAGCTGGTTTTGATATCGACACTCGCTATTATAAGAGCCTTGGGGGCTGGCGAAAGATGGGTTAGTGTCAAAAGTACGTGTACTTCAAGCCTGACCTCCTGAACTTGGAGCCCTAGAACTCACACCAAAACCTACTAGTCAAAGTGAAAAGCCAGGTGTGCTAGCCCAAGCTCTGTGATCCCAGCTGATCCACCAGAAGGTGAGAGGCAGAGACGGGAGGGTCTCTAGAAGCTCACACGCCAGCAGGCCTGGCTCACATGTGCAGTGGCTAAGGGACCCTAAAAAAGGTGCAAAGGTGAGAACTAACAGTGAAAGTTGTCCTGTGACCAGCACAATTGCACACACACACACACACACACACACACACACACACATGTACGTGGCACATGGATGCATGCACACTAAGAAACTATTAAACTATTCCATTGTTAGATAGGCATGATGGCACATGCCTTTAATCTCAGCACATAGGCAGGTATATCTTTGTGAGTTCAAGGCCACCTTGTCTACAAAGGAAGTCCAGGACAGCCAGGGCTATGACAGAGAGAAACCCTATCTCAACAAAGAAACAAAAAATTCCATTGCCACCCAGGGTGCGGCCAGATACAACTGAATTTAGCTCCAATAGGAAAAGAAACACTACACTTTAGCACTGGATAGAATGTGAATTTTCACTTATATAGAAGTTTTCCTGTGTTTAAACACTTTTTCCCCCTGGGAGTCATGTTGTACCTCTGACATTCTAACAGTCCAGAGGCAGAAGGATCACAGGTTCAAGGCTACACTAACAACATCATAAGACCCTGTCTCAAACAAACAAAAATGACATCACACCTCCATGCAGTGGTGTGGTCTTGGATTCCCAGAATGTAGTTCCAACTACTAGGTGAGCTGACAGAGGAAGATCGCTTGAGTCCACGGATTTGAGTGAAACCAGCCTATGTGACACAGCAAGATGCCATCTCAAAATACTAATTTTTTTTAAGTCACAAAATGGTCACAGATACTGAAACAACTAATTCACAAAGCATAAAGGGATTGTAGAAGTAGAATTTGGTTTTATTGTTTGGTTTTTATTGACCAGGGAATTTCAATTTGGTAACAACAGTTTGGTTTCTCTGCTAATTCATGAATGAAGGGCAGTAATTGCTGTGTAGGGCAGTGCTGTGGTTAAGGGCAGGGACTCTGAAATTAGAAGGCTTACACTCAAAACTTGGCTCTGGCAGGACAGAGAAAGTTGTATGTCTGTAACCCCGGAAACTCTGGAGTCTGAGACTAGTAGTCAAGCCAGCTCAGGCTAGAGAGTGAAACTGCTGGTTTAAAAAAAAAAAAAAAAAACCAGCTGTAGTGGCACAGCACTCAGACAGATCTCTGTGAGTTCAAGGCCAGCCTGGTCTACACAGTGAGTTCCAAAATAGCCAGAGCTATATAGAAAGACCCGTCTTAAGAAAACAAACAAGCTGGGCAGTGGTGGTGCACGCCTGTAATCACAGCACTTGGGAGGCAGAGGCAGGAGTTTGAGGCTAACCTGGTCAACAAAGTTAAGTCCAGGACAGTCATGGCTTACTTACATAAAGAAACTCGGTCTAGAAAAACCAAAAAAAAAAGAAAAGAAAACAAACAAACAAAAGTCTTCATTTAAATATATACTATTAGCACAAAAAAAAGGGGGGCATTAAAAAGATTCAGAAGTTCAAGGCCAGCCTTGTCTCACACAAACAAAAAATAATAATGCAAGAACAATAATAATACAATGCTTGTAGAATCCATTTACATATAGATTCTCCAAACACTAATTCTGGGTTTGTTTGTTTGTTTCCTTTTTTGGTTGTTTTCTAATGTAATTAATTTCTTTGTTACTTAAGAATTTCATATGTATACACAATGTATTTTGCTCACTTCTTCCCATTTCTTCCCCCTTCATCTCACCCGTCACTGAGCACAGACAGCCAATCTACCAATGGGCATATCCCCAAAAACTATTCTCCTTCCCTAGCAGCCACCAACTCCTGGTAATATCCCAGCTAGGAGTGGGGCCTCATGGGCTCTACTCAGGCTGGAATTTTGACTGCCTTGATCTTCCTCAGGACTCATGGAGATAGTAAAGCTGCCCTGAGCTCATAAGTGCAATGACCATGTCCTGTCCAGACATGGCCAAGGTTAAGAGCAGCCCAAATCTGTGGTATAAATATAAATATGTAGAAGGTGATTTGACAATTTATAGCCATCTAACAAAGCCGTAGTAATTCCCATTAGGGCCTGTGAACTTCTCAGCCTTGGGATTTTGACAAGATTAACAGTACCAAGGATAAATTCCCTGCTGTGGAACAGGACTCAAATCCAATTTTTGTTGTTTTGTTCTGTTCTGTTTTGTTTTGGGCGGGGAGTTGTTTTGTCTGTTTGTTTTGTTTTTAGAGACAGGGTCTCTCTGTATAGCTGTCCTTGGCTGTCCTGGACTTGCTTTGTAGATCAGGCTGGCCTCACACTCACAGAGATCCTCCTGCCTCTGCCACCCTAGTATTTTGCGTGTGTCACCACCTGGCTTCAGATCCAATTTTTTACAAGATCACTTGGCCTGGGAGGAAAGGAGGAGGGAAACTGTTTCAGCATGTAATATATGATAGAAGAATGCATTTTTTTTAATCCCTTGACCCCATAGCAGTTATGCCACTATTGCACCAGGGGGCACATCTTGCCTGGCAAGTCAGTGTTGAGGATTAAAGGCATGCAAACCACACCCAGCTTTATTATATTTGTTGGTTAGCTTACAAAGCAGTTGGTTTCATAAGGATTTTTCATACATCTTTAGTTTTTTTTAACCCACCCTCTTCTACCTTTTCTTCCCAACTCAACTCCCTTGCCCCATCACCTCTTTAACTTTTTTTTTTTTTAAGACAGGATTTCTCTGTGTAACCTTGGCTTTCCTGGGCTCACTTTGTAGACCAGGCTAGGCTTGTACTCATGGAGATCCACCTGCCTCTGCCTCCTCTAGTGCTGGAATTAAAGGTGTGCGCCCCCAAACCTGGCTCATCCCTTTAAGTTTTAATTTCCCATGTTCCCCTCCCCATTTCTTCTATATCTTGTGTTCTACTACGCCCTCCTCCCATTAAGGCCTCTTCCTCTTCCCCTCTCTCATGGGCTCTTTCTGGCCTTCCTGCCTCCTTTTTTGGGTTTTGAAACATGGTCTCTCTCTCTGTAGCCCACGCTGACCTCAAGGCTATGATTACAGTTATAGGCTGCCACTGCTGTTTTTTGTTTGTTTGTTTGTTTGCTTGTTTGTTTTGGTGGGGTCGAGACAGTGTTTCTCTGTGTAGCAGTGGCTATCCTGGACTTGATTTGTAGAACAAGCTGGCCTCGAACTCAAAGAGATCTACCTGCCTCTGTCTCCCAAGTACTGGGATTAAAGGTGTGCATTACCATGCCCATCCATTTTTGTTTTCTGGGCTTTTTTGTTTTGTTTGCTTTTGGTTTTGGATTTTTGAGACAAGGTTTCTCTGTGTAGCCCTGGCTGTCCTGGGATCGCTTTGTACACCAGGCTGACCTCGAACTCACAGCAATCCACTTTCCTCTGCCTCCCGAGTGCTGGGATCAAAGGCTCACGCCACTATGCCTGGCTTGTTTTTGTTTTTGTTTTTGTTTTTGTTTTTGTTTTAAGGCAGGGCCTTGTATGAAGCTTTGGTTGGCCTGGGACTCTCCATCCTTCTGCTTGCCTCACTTTCCCAGGGGCTGGGATTTACAGATGTGCACGCTGTTATGCCTATATACACTGATCCCTACGATCCTATTTGGACCAGCATAAATAAGTACAGACTTAGGACACATCCACAATCTTGCAGCGTTTTCTACTCCCCTGTTTTCAGAGCAAGAAGAGAGCTGAGAATTCAGAATGGAAGGCAGAGGATTGACTACGGAGGGGCTGGTTAACCAAGTATAAAAATACATCACCCTGGGCTGGAGAGATGACTCAGAGGTTAAAAGCACTGACTGCGCTTCCAGAGGTCCTGAGTTCAATTCCCAACAACCACATGGTGGCTCACAACCATCTATAATGAGATCTGATGCCCTCTTCTGGTGTGCAGGTGTACATGCAGGCAAAAAGGACTGTATTCATAATAATAAATAAATCTTTTTTAAAAAATACACCATCCCATTCCCTATGCTAGTCAGCAGATACATCAGAGTTCCATGCTCAAAATGATTCCTCATACTATCTTTACCTGAACTGAAGTTAGCTGGGAGCTGTAGGCAGTAACTGGATGAAGAAAGCAATAGGAGTTAGAGGAATGTGTAGTCCCATAGTCCAGTAGAGTGCCCGCCTATTATGAGCAAGACTCTGCATATGATCATTGCAGAGGTGCAGGGGACAGGAGGAAGAGATGGAAGTGAATGAGAAAGGAGGGCATACTGCACAAAGGCCCCTAGCTGAGAGGCTCACTGCTCAGCATCTTTACTGCCCTCACCACGGAGCCTTACCACATTGGCAAAAGCAAGGAATTGCTGAGCAATGCCTCCCTGACCCTGCACCTCAGGGGCCTAATTTCCAAGTGCTTGTCATATTTAAGAGTTTTCTTTTTCCTTCCTTCCTTTCTTTTTTATTTATTTTTTATTTTATTTATTTATTTATTGACACAGGGTTTCTTTGTGTTGCCCTGGCTGTTCTAGACTCACTTTGTAGACCAGGCTGGCCTCAAACTCGATCCGCCTGCCTCTGCCTCTCAAGTGCTGGGATTAAAGGCATGCGCCACCACGCCTGGCCCATATTTCAGAGTTTTTATAGGAGCTCCCATGTCCTCGTCTTCTCTACATCTAGATGGACAGACAGGATTGTCAATACAACCCACAGCTCTCACTTCAAAAGGAAACCAGGATGAGTGACTGTGGACCAGCAACACAGATCCAGGGTGCCCCAAATAACATGTTTAATGTGGAAGTGGTTTCATGAAGTTTTCCTAGTTGCAGAACACAGAAAATCATAGTTGGAGGCATTTTAAATGTATATTGACAGAGCACTGTGTAGGCAGGTTATAGCCACATGGGAAAATGTATGCTATAGATTTCAGATGCTACCTGATGATATTCCTAGCTGGAGGGGGGGTGCAAATTATACACACTGGCGAAGAGGGGCAAGACTAGTAGTCAGCTAAGTTGAATCATTCCAGAGGTTTTGCCTGACAGTGACAAGGAGGGAGGTCAGAGGACAGGAGAGATGGCTCAGCAGTTAAGAGCACTGACTGATCTTCCAGAGGACTTAATTCCCAGCACCCAGTGGCTCACATACATGTAGGGGAGATAAACCTGTTTTTGTTTTGATCCCAAGTGTAGAATAGGAAGAGAGGAGTATATTTACCACGTAGATGTGAGAGGGCAGGATGTTTACCACTTAGATGTAAGAAAGCAGGATGTTTTTCCACTTAAAAGTCGAACCACTTCTTGGAGGACTTGGTTGTTGCCGGCTGAAAAACATCCTTGAACAGACTGAGAGGATACACACGTATCCTCTCACCCACACACACACACATATATATATGCCCCAAATAGGAGGAGAGTCTTTTCTTGGGACTTGGCTTTTAAGGCTGTTCGCCCCTGTACATCTGAAGCTCCTAGAAAGAACTGCTCCAGGGAAAACTTCAAGGCTTTGGACTCCAGCTGAGGCTTCAGGTTCCAGTTGTTCCAGATGACAGCAGCAACTTTGGTAGAGTTGCTGGTCTGCTGAAATCCTGCTGACTACTACAGGAGAATCGTTCCTGGGAACTGACACCCAGAAGGCTTTCATTCTTGTTTTCCTTCATCTCCTTTCCCTCTAATTTAGGGTAGTTGGGTTATAAGGGAGGTAGGCTCGTTTAATAAGTTCATAATAAGGTAAAATTGTTAAGATAATTGAGCCTACATATGCACACAAAATAAAATACCCATACACATGAAAAACACTGTAAAGATGTAAGGTCAGACACAGAGAAGGGCAATGGATGGCTATTAAGGCTGTAAAGATAGCACAGGATAACATGGCTCACTATCTGTCACATTCCAGCTTGCTATAATCTCGACATTTTCATCAGCCACTGACTGGCCTTGTAAAATCTTTAACATAGGTGTAACTTCTGGGAACTTCAATTGATCTTGTCAAATTGAAACACTGTGAGGATCAGGATTTCTCTGCTGGATTTTGCTACTACTTAGCCTCTTCCTGCTGTCCCCAGTTCCTTGCCTTTAGCACCAACCAGTTCCCTAAACAGAAACTATTTATGGACCAGCAAGATGGCTCAGTGTTGTAAAGGTGCTTGCTGCCAAGCCTTAAGACCTGAGTTTGATAACCATGAGTCACATGGTAGAATAAGAGAACCAACTCCCAAAAGTTGTCCTTTGACCTTCACACATGGCTTGATTGCTCACATTCTTACACACACACACACACACACACACACACACAAATACACTTTTTAAAAGATTAATTAATTAATCAACTATATATATAAGTACTCTGCTTGCATGTACACCTACAGGCCAGAAGAGGACATCAGATCACATTATAGATGGCTGTGAGCCACCATGTGGTTGCTGGGAATCAAACTCAGGTCCTCTGGAAGATTAGCCAGTGCTCTTAACCTCAGAGCCATCTCTCCAGCCTAAATTAAAAAGAAAAACTTTAAATAAACTTCATTTCTCTTTTGTTAGCCTATACTCTTCCTCTCCTTTGTTATATAAAAAGTCTAAAATTTCATACACTGTTTCAAAGTTATTTTCCAGAATACCTTGGTTTATAATCACCTAAGAAGGTGTTAGAGAGAGCGTCTTCAGGCCCTGCTGCCTCCCCCCCCCACCCCCCCCCCCGGCCTCTAGCTCGCCTGCAGTAGGCACACATGCTTTATCCAGTCAACCTAATCCTGGCATGTCTTCCCTGTGCTATGGCTTCATATGACCCTGACTGCTTCTCCCCCTTACAGTACTCAGGAGCCTGGTCAGGTCCTTCCTCCACCATAAGAGGGCCTCAGACTTCAACAGAGAGGGACCTAAGAGTCTCCTGTGAAACAGAACTGTTAACGATTCTTTGCCTATAAAATTAACTTGCTTTCATCTACATCTTCCAAATGTGATTAGTTTCTTATTATTATTTGAAAACTTCATATGTGTATACTGTGTGTCTTGGTCAAATCCATCTCCCAATAGTTTAATCTTTGGTGCATAGCTCGGTGTCGTAGGCTTAGAGAGAGTGATAGAGATAATCCAGGTTAGTCTTGAATCTCCCCTATAGTTAGTCATTGCAGTGAGGGAATCCATCTATGTTGAATGTCCGTCATTGTCAGATGTTCTCCCTACAGAGAAGACAGAGCACACTCACTGGAGGTCTGGACTTGTAATTCATCTGGACGCACGCATGGAGGGGAGGAGAGGGGCGGGGAGGAGAGGGGCGGGGAAGAGAGGGGAGGGGAGGAGAGGAGAGGCGAGGAGAGGAGAGGAGAACCCACTTGCAGCTTCTATCTGTTCACTCCTGGTCCTGGTTCCACCCTCCAGCCGCACAGAGCAAATCTTGGTCTTTCTTCTACATGACAGTCCTTGAAATACTGGGAAGCCATCTTGAATCTCCCAGTATCTTTTTCATTGCATACTTGCATCTGCTAGAATGTTTAGCTGTTGATTATGTTTTCTGTGTGTTTCTTCCTAAAAAGGTTTTTTTTTTTTTACTTTTGTTTATGCATACGTGTGTATCTGTTGGGGTACATATGCATGAATATAGTACTGACAGAAGCTGGCAGAAAGCTCCAGGTCCCCAGAAGCTGGAATTACAGGCAGTGTAAGCCACCTGATGTGGGTGCTGGGAAGTGAACTCCCGTCCCCTGGAAGAGCAGTTTGTACTCTTAATTGCTGAGCCAGGTCTCTGGCCTCTGCCTGTATTTATCTACCTGTTCTGAAAACATTTGTGTAGACAAATGGAAATGGAAAAAGAATGCTGTCATTGTAACCACAGCATTTCTCTGAAATGGTCTGGCCATGTAGTACTTTGGGTTTTAGCGGCTTTTTTTCTCTGCGCTGTTGTATTAAATCTTTAAAGGCCTCTAGACTGCCAAATGTAGTCATGCTTATAGAAGATCAATATTTTAAAAGTTGTTTTGACAATAATGAGGGGGAGGCGGGGAAGGAAGAAGATGAAGAATTTTGTCTGGCTGAGATGGAATAAGGCATTCTCTTTGAAGGTGAAGAGACAGAGTAAGGGGCCTCCTGTTGCTCCTTTTAGCCCCCAAGAGTCTAACATTCAATATTTCTTTGATTAAAAAACCTTATAAATTATTAACAGACTGTTTCAAACAATTGGCAAAGTGCTACACAAATGTTACCAGTAGCACCGTCTATTCATTTTAAATTAATAAATTAGTACTCACTTCCTTTTCAATGGTAATAATGAAAGAGCTGACTAACCAATCCATTTTACACATAACCTATCATCAAGCACAGTATAATGGGCTCAGGCCTGGACTGGAGACTGTGGGAAGCGGAGTTGTTTTAGTAACCCATTGTCACATAGCAAACCGTTTGTTAGGAATGGTTCCCACAACCAAAATCCCCCCAAAGCACTTGGCAGGTAGAGATAGGAGGATCAGCAGTTCAAGGTCATCCTCAACGCTCTAGTGAGTTCAAAGCCAGCCTGAACTACATGAAACTCTGCTTTCATCTTTTTTTTTTAATGTAGTAAGTAAGTATGTATACAGTGCTCTGCCAGCCAGCACAGCTGCAGGCCAGAAGAAGGCACCAGACCTCATTACAGATGGTTGTGAGCCACCATGTGGTTTCTGGGAATTGAACTCAGGACCTCTGGAAGAGGAGTCAGTGCTCTTAACCTCTGAGCCATCTCTCCAGCCCCATTTTTTCTGGGAGGGGCAAGGTTTCTCTGTGTAGCCTTGGCTATCCTAGACTCCCTTTGTAGATCAGGCTGGCCTCAAACTCATAGCAATCCACCCACCTCTGCCTCCCGAGTGCTGGGGTTAAAGGCGTGCGCCACCATGCCCGGTAGTCTAAGCTTCGTTATTTCTGAATAATTTTGCTGGAGTGGTCAGCTGAGCAAGAATGCACATGATAGCCTCATTCACGTGTGTGGCAACCAATGCTGCTGCCAGTTGGAGATTCTTTTCTTCTTTTTTCTTTTGGCTTTTTGTGACAACGTTTTTCTGTGTGGCCTTGTCTGTCCTGGAACTCACCCTGTAGATCAGGCTGACCTCGAACTCAGAGATCCGCCTGGCTCTGCCTTCTGAGTGTGCTACCACTACGTGGCTCAGTTGGAGACTCTTGGCTCTCCTCTGTAAGGCTTCTTGCTATGAACCATACCCCTCCCTCTATCCGTATAGCATAGTCCCGACATCCCAGTACTCCATACTGGTTTAGAAGTCACTATATAGTCCAGACTAGCCGAGAATTGACTCCTATTCTCTTGCCTCAGTCTTCCTGGTGCTAGGTGCTTTGTCCTGCACAGCTTGATCCAGGAAATCTGACTGCAGTGACACAGGAGCAAAGAAATGACTGACATTGAGGAAATGAGAGATGCCCATACAGAAAAGCTGAGTTTGCTAGGATGGATGGCTCCTGGGAACCAGGGCATTTATTACCGACAGCACAAGAGGAGAATTTGCTAGTCTCAGTAGGAGATGTCTGGAAGGGAGTGGTCTTAGGTTGTGGATATCCAGGAGAGAAAAGCTGTGGTTGATAATTTTTTTTCATATACTGGTCAATTGTACTTGGGCAAGAAGAAAGCTTTGCTAGCCTCACCCCCGACCCCAATCCTTGCGGCCTCCTCCAGCCTCACTTAAGGGAGCCTTTGCCATTTCCAAGGGTTCTGAGGAATTGACATTCTTGACACGGCTGTGCCGTGCCAACAAAACACATTCACTCATGGTTTTATTCATGCCCCATAGCTGGGATTGTAGGCATGTGCCCATAGGACCGGTTTATTATGTCTTTGCAAATCCATTAAGTCTGAATGAATGTCTCTTGTCATTACCAGCACCATTTGTAAACTCAAGGTACTAGACTCTCACATTGGTGCCCAAGGTGCAGAATTATAGACATCTCAAACACACACACGTACGCGCACGCACGCGCGCGCGCACACACACACACACACACAATATTTGAATATTTGTCTGGATAGATGGCCCAGTGGTTAAGAGCGCTGGCTGCTCATCCATAGGACCCAAGTTTGGTTCCCAGCACTAACCTGGTGGCTCCCCAGTATCCCTAATTCCAGTTTAAGGGATCTAGCATTCTTATGGCCTCTGGGGATGATGCACATATACATACAAAGCAAAGCAGTCATAAAAATAAACAATCTATTTTAAAAAGGCTGAAGGCAACACTATTTTTAGTGTCAATTGGTCCCAACATAAATGATCTACCTTCTGTCGTGGATGCTTGCTACCCTCCCTCCATTGTCTCAGGCTGACGTCTCCACCTCAGTTAGCACTCTCTCATTGTCGCATTACTGTGAGTCCTGTAATTTTAGGATAGCTTGTAAAGATCTGTCTTTGACTTTGCCTGTGGGTTAACCATTGTGCTTGTAGGAGTATGCTGCTAGTTTACTTTTGAAGATTGTGGCCATCTGTGCTATGCTAATGATAGGAGAACCCACATAGGTTAAAAAGGTGAGTAACCAAAATAGAGTGCACTATACAACTTGTGGGAAAGAATTTGGCGTTAGAGGGCAAGAACAGTGACTTCAAGAATGACTCTCCCCTTGGGGACGGTGGTTGAAGCAGGAGAACCCCCGCAATTAGATGCAGCATACCTTGAGCTATAGATGGAGACTCTTGTAAGGAAAAATAAAATCCTGTATACTTGGCCAAAAGCCCAGGGTTCAGGAGGTCATAGGCCCTAGGGAAGAAACTACTATTGTTTCGCCAAATGGAATGTTGAAAAAACTGTCTTCTAAATACTTGCCTTTTTAACCTATAGACTAGTGCTGTTCTCAAACCTTAGCCAGAGGAGTTTCTGCAGTGGACAGCAGTTAGAGCAGAGACTTCTAAGTAGTCAGAGTACTGAGAATAAGTGACCAAGAGTATTCAACTTTAAGTGGGACGTCTATATCAATTCTCCTTAGCCTCGAGGCACAAGGAATGTGACAAAAGAGAAGGTAGAAAGAATCCAAGAGCCAGATGAAGGGCAGGAGTGCCATTAAAAACCCAGGGCTGTCTCCTCCACATGGTGTGGCCACTGTACTCACCAGCTCAGTGCTTTTAGAGTTACCAGCACAAGACCAAGACAGGAAGGCCAGTCAGTGTTCCAGCCAGTGGGCAGCACTAACTGGACTCAGTAGGTCACAAAACAAAAGGAGATGAGATGAGGATGAGAAGGGGAGGGGTTGGGGGGTGTCAGAGGAGAATGGGAGAGGGGAGTTGGAGGTAGGTATGATCAAGATGCACTGGGTATATGTGTGACATTGTCAAAGAATAAAGAAAAGATTAAAAAATAGATGGAATCTCAAAAGTACAGGATGAGAAAGGCAAACACTGCTATGAGGTGCGAACATTGCTGGACGTCAGTCAACCCAGGAATGACTGACTCCTTCTGGTGAGAAAAAGAAAAAAGAAAAAGAGAGAGAGGGAGAGGCAAATACTTTGTTCAGTACTTTTTTGTTTGTTTGCTTGTTTGTTTTTCAAGACAAGGTTTCTCTGTGTAGCAGCCCTAGCTGTCCTGGACTCACTTTGTAGACCAGGCTGGCCTCGAACTCACAGTGGTCTGCCTGCCTCTGCCTCCGGAGTGCTGGGATTAAAGGTGTGTGCCACCACACACGGCGACCTTCAGTTGTCAGGAGGACCTCATAAGGCTGGTTCATGCTTTGTGAGATGAGGCTTGGAGCTGGCCTAGGTGGCTAGAGTAAAAATCCATCTGAAAACTTAATGCCAGCGCTGGTGCGATCCCTAAAGTGCCTTTCTGAGCATTAGAAAGGAGACATGTGGTCTCTCGTTCTCCACATGCAGGCTCATCCAGGCTGACGCTGATAAAGCCCCTTGCTCACATGAAATAGGATCATCTCTGTGGATTCCAAAGGCAATTGGGTGTCGGTGTGAAAGCCATTGTCCTAGATAAGATAATAAAATAGGGGGGGGGGGGCATAATTGTTGGAGAAACACTTCCACAACTGCTGATGCGACTGACTGCCTTGCAGGAGCAATAAGGAGCTGCAGATAGAATTGTAGACGGCTGAGCAGGTGATGTGTTTGCCACCAAGCCTGATAACCTGTCTGATTCTCAGAGTCCACATAGTAGGAGAGAACCAGTTTCCACAAGTTATCTTCCACTCGGCACATACACTGTGGCACACACCCCCTTCACCCAAAATAATAACAACTAGGGCTGGAGAGATGGCCCAGAGGCTACCCAGCAACCACATGGTGGCTCACAACCATCTATAATGAGATCTGGTGCCCTCTTCTGTCGGGCAGGCACACATACAAGCAGAACATTGTATACATATTAGATAAATAAATCTTTAAAAAATAATAATAACAGCTAAAATTATGGGTTTTAAAAAATTGTTTTAATTTTGGGGTCTCGAGACAGGGTCTCTCTGTGTTAGCCTTGGCTGTCCTGGACTCGCTTTGTAGACCAGGCTGGCCTCGAACTCACTGCAATCCACCTGCCTCTGCCTGAGTGCTGGGATTAAAGGCATGCGCCACCGTGCCCGGCTTAAGGGTTTAAAAGTAGTTCAATGAGTAAAGAGCACTTTAAAAAAAAAAAAAAAACAAGGGGCATTTTATTAGAGTCCAGGGATATCAGCTTTGGGCAGCCCCTCAGGGCAACTTCACAAAACTCTTCATGGTGGGCAGTGGCTGAATTTTTCAGCCGGCCCAGCTTCCTTTATGTTGCCACAGCCCACTGTTAGGCCTCTTGCCCAGCCAGCGGTTCCATCCTGCCTTGCTGATAACCTGCTGGTTAAGATTAACACTGGAGGGGGCTGGAGAGATGGCTCAGAGGTTAAGAGCAGTGACTGCTCTTCTAGAGGTCCTGAGTTCAGTTCCTAGCAACCACATGGTAGCTCACAACCATCTATAATATGATCTGATGCCCTCTTCTGGCTTGCAGGCACACATGCAGGTAGAGCACTGTATACATGCTAAGTAAATATTCTTAAAAAAAAAAAAAAAAAAAAGAAGAAGAAAAGAAAAGATTAACGTTGGAAACTCAGCCTACAGTGGCAGTACACAGCTCCAGCACCTAGAAGGCACCTGGATAATGGCTGTTCCATTCACTTTCTGAAGCAGCATGCCATATGTCCCTGCAGCTCAGATATACTGGGCTCCTCGGCCAGGCTCACTTTCTAGATTGTTGATGAGGGTCCCCACAGGCAACAACCCAAGAGGATGCGCATCCCCTTCATGAGCAGCCACTGCCATCCTGCCTACACAGAGTTGAGAATCGTATCTCCTACCTTCGTGTGTTCTGTGGCAATGATCCAACGTTTCTGGCTGCCCCCAGCAATCAGAGCTGTCTACAGACCTACAAGGATCATAGGGGGCCATGACAATCTTCTCTTCAAAGGGTCCTGGCTTGGTTTCCTTTCCATAGAAAGTTGATCATTCGATAATTCTGCTTGTGGACCCCACCAATACCATGTCCTCGGATGCAGCCTGTATGGTCTCGACTCTCAGATTTCCTCATCTTCACTGGTTTAACTGTGTTCTTAGTACAGCTCTTCCAGGACACAGACTTGGCACTAAGGTTCACAGACATATGCACCGGTTGGTGAGAAGGCAACACCAAGGTGGAGGGCAGTTGAAAGAGGACGTTGTATCTGGGCAGCAGGGAGTAGAGTCAGAACCCAGGTGGGGAATGACAGACTCAGAGAGGCAGAATGCTAGTCAACGCACACAGGGCCATGGGGTGACCTGAATCTTCTGGACTCTGCTTGTTTTTCCAGTAAAGAGCACTTTTGAAGAGAACTTAATTTTATAAAATGTAATTTCTAAGAATTTGCATCATAATCCTAATTAAAATCCATTTGGTATTAGGCACCCATTTTCATATGTATGCTAAATTATGACATGCATATATATATTTAGAGTCTCCTAGGACAGCTTGCTGCATTCCATCTTGATGCTCCAAAAAGTTGCTCGGGGAGCTCAAAAGATTGCTCAGAGGTTAGAGCACTGCTTGCTCTTCCAAAGGTCCTGAGTTCAATTCCCAGCCACCACATGGTGGCTCACAACCATCTATAATGAGATCTTGTACCCTCTTCTGGTGTACATGCAGGCAAAACACTGTATACTTAATAAATAAGTAAATAAATAAATCTAAAAAAAAAAAAAAAAAGGAAAAAGTCGGTAGGTCTGGTGTTGGCTGTTCCCACACCACATGGTCTCAGGCTCTTTGCACAGGCGCTGTGCCAGGGACTCAAGTTGCAGCTGTAAAGAGGCAGAGTTCTCATCTCTTCCAGGAAACCGTAGACTTGGAGAGATATCAGTCAAGAAGCTGATAATTAGAGTAGACTGGGCTAAGTGCTGAGGCAAGGGAAGTGACCTAGCCGGAGAGAAGTAGGGAGCAAGGCTTCCACCAGCACAGGAATCCAGAGGACCAGCCAGAGTCAACCTGGGAAGCTGGGGTTGGGGAAGGGAGGAGGGCAGCATCCATCCATCCATCTAGCCCATGTCAGACCTGAGAGAATGCAGGAGTGCTGGGAAGTGATCCGAAGCACAGCAGATAAGGCTGTGAGTGGTCACAGCATTGCGAGACTGCAAGGCATGAAACATTACATTTCCACACAAGCAAGCCAGCATAAGGCTTGTCACATTTGAGGTGCAAATTCGATTTTCAGTGTTGTTGTCATTTTGATACGAGGTCCCACATAAGGTAAGAGGTCTTCAAGGTAAGACCCCTCTGCCTCAGCCTCCTCACTTGGGGTTACAGGCAAATACCACGATTCAGCTCAAGTTTTTGTTTTTTGGTTTTTTCTGTTTTTTGAGACAGGGTTTCTTTGTGTAGTCTTGGCTGTCCTAGACTGCCTTTGTAGACTAGGCTGGCCTTGAACTCACAGAGATCTGCCTGCCTCTGCCTCCTGAGTGCTGTAATTAAAGGCCACCAACCCCGACCCACTTTTTTTTTTTCCTAAACAAAAAAACCAAAAAAAAAAAAAAACAAAAAACAAAAAAACCAGGGTCTTACTATGCATCTCTGGCTGGTCTGGAACTCTCTGTGTAGACCAGGCTAGCCTTGAACTCATGGTGATCTACCTGGCCCTGGCTCCCAAGTGCTGTGATTAGAGGATGGCACCACATGCTCAGTATAGTTTTGATTTTGAATAAAGTTTCCTTTGCATTTTGAAAAAAAAATATATAGTAGTTATTCATTTATTCACATTCTACACACAAATGATTTTACAATTATTGACATTTTGCTCTCTGTGGATCCCTGCATACATGCCCTTGCCCAAAATAGCTTACAGGTGTCTGCATCCTTATCCTGGAAGACCTGGACCTGCATCTCCAAGAACAGAAGCATTCTCCTACCCTGAGCAATGCCCTACCCACACCTACGAAGAACAACTTTAGGCCAGATGTGGTAGTGAGCGCCCATAGTCCCAGTCACCTGGGAGCCTGGGGCCAGAAGGTTGTGTGAGTCTGCAGGTTGCTAGCTGGGCAGCAAAGCAAGACCCCACCACAAAAAGAAGAGAAGAAGGTGCAAGAGGGAAATTAAAGAAAATAGACATCAACCCAGTCGGCATCAGTCGGAATTTGGTCAACACTCAGATTTCCTCAGGTGTCCCCAGGTGTCCTTTAAACTGTCCTCTGCTCCCATTGTCTCTCAATGCTTGCTCTCTGGACTGCTCCTCTGCTGTGCCCAGGAAATGACAGAACCTCCTCAGGCTTGCCTCTTCTCCTTCAAATCAGCCAAAGTTTCATAGCATTCTAGTTGGGTTTTATCCACTGGGATCAGTGATTGGATCGGTGAGGAAACCAGCTGGAGAAGCCGCTCACGACAGACAGCACAGAACCGACCAGCAGCTTCTAGATGTCTCCCTCAGACAGAGAAATCCAAGGGAGTAGCTACCAAGATCTTTCCAGGGCAAGTTGAGTTAAAAGATACTTTTTGTCCCCCTCCCAATGTTAACCTGCCCCTTTCAACATTTGTTTCCTCCTAAAAACTAAAATACCACATGATTTACCTTCGTTGCAAATTTCTGAAACCCAGAAAAATCTACCTACCTCTCTTAATTCTTAACATCCTAAGTAAACAGCCTGACTGCACCCCGTCGAGCTACTGTATTCCACCGCAGACTCAAGGCTGCATCTTTTTTCTTTTCCTGAAGATTGACTTGCTGTTATTTAGGTGTATGTTTGCGAGCCTGCATTAGCTTCTGTGAGCCATTTACAGTGCAGAGACCAGCAGAGGGCAGAAGACAGCTTCCAATCCCACGGAACTGGAGTTACCCAACTGTTAGATGCAGGCAAGTTGGGAACTGAACTCTGGCCCTCTGCAAGAAGACTTAGCGGCCGTAACCACTGAACCCTGTCTCTTAGTGTAAGACTCAGGCCTAGCCAGGCGGTAGTGGTGCACACCTTTAATTGCAGCGCTTAGGAGGTAGGCTGACAGATCTCTGAATTCCAGGCCCAACTGGTCAACAGAGCCAGTTCTAGGACAGGCAGGGCTACACAGAGAAACCCTGTCTCAGCAAAACAAAACAAAAACAACAAAGACTCAGGCCTAAAGCGTGTCTGTCACGCATGCTCAGAAGCATTCCGTTTGAGACACGTGCCAACACTGCAGGTCTGTTGAGGGCACACCTCCTGCTTTAAGAGCAGCACTTCTCAGTTCTCTTCATTCAAGCCAGGGCTCTACTAGAGCGTATCTCGCCCCTGCCTGCCTTTCTCTTTGTTCGGATAATAATGTCTAGACTCACTTCCATTGGGAGGGAACCTCTGGTGTCCCACCAGACCCTTGTGCTTCTGTCCTGGGCCTAGGGTGTGACCTGGTGGAGGGGAAGGGACCTAGGTACTGCAGTTGAAGGTCAAGTTGTAAAGGTCCTTTACTAACATTTCTGACTGTGAGCCTGCTGAGTTTGCAGAGGCGTTTTCTTCACAGAACATCTGAAAGACCTTCGGGGTCACAGCTGGGGTAAAGTATTTGTATGGTTCCACTGAGCATCTGCTGAAGCCTCAAAACAAGCCCCAAATTAGCCAAGAAAAAACTTGCTTAGTAATAGCCTGGCATGGCAGCACACGCCTTTAATCCCAACACTGGGGAGGCAGAGGAAGATGGATCTCTGTGTTTGGGACCTGCCTGGTCTATATGGTAAGTTCCAGGCCAGCCAGGGTACACGCTAAGACCCTGTCTCAAAGAATAAAAAGCTTAGCCTTGGAAGAGACTAAAGACGCACACTCTTCTTCTTCTTCTTTTCTTCTTTTTAAGATTGATTTATTTATTATTATGTATACAGTGCTCTGCTTGCATGTACACCTGCAGGTCAGAAGAGGGCGTCAGATCACATTATAGATGCTTGTGAGCCACCATGTGGTTGCTGGGAATTGAACTCAGGACCTCTGGAAGAACAGTCAGTGTTTTTATCCTCTGAGCCATCTCTCCAGCCCCCTAACTCTTCTTCTTCGCCCTCTTCCTCCTCCTCCTCTTCCTCCACTTTTTCCTCCTCTTCTTCTTCTTTTGTTTGGTTTTTCAAGACAGGGTCTCTCTATGTAGCCTTGGCTGTCCTGGACTCATTTTGCAGACCAGGCTGGCCTCGAACTCACAGAGATCTGCCTCCCTTTGCCTCCCGAGTGCTGGGATTATAGGCATGTGCCACCACACCCAGCTCCCCCAAACTCTTCTTAATACCAGGCATGATGGTGCATGTCTTGAAGCCCAGCTCACAGCCAGTCTGAAATAAGTAAATCTTTTTTTTTTTTTTTTTTTTTTTTTTTTTTGGTTTTTCGAGACAGGGTTTCTCTGTGTAGCCTTGGCTGTCCTGGACTCACTTTGTAGACCAGGCTGGCCTCGAACTCACAGCGATCCGCCTGCCTCTGCCTCCCGAGTGCTGGGATTAAAGGCGTGCGCCACCACGCCCGGCTGTAAATCTTTTTTATTGTTTGACATTTTCCCTTTTTTGTATTTAGATAAGCAGAGAGTAGAGAAGTAACATGGGATAAGTCTAAATAGGAATCCACCAGAAATGGGAGTGGGGAGGGTAAGGATAATGGGGGAAAGAAACTGACCAAAATACCTTACATTAATATGTGATATTTATCAAGAGTAATAAATAAATACTTTTTTGAAAAAAGAATTCATGGAGAGGTACGTGGCGGTCTGAAGGAAAATGGCCTGATAGACTCATAGGGACTGGCATTATTAAGAGGTGTGGCCGAAAAGAGGGTACTGGGAGTGTTAGGAGAGAGTTAGGCAGTGTAAACAGGAGTGTGGATAATGGTGTGAGAGGGTGAATCCAGAGAACAAGGCAGCCCTGGAGGCGTGGGTAAGGGAGACTGGCATCTGCCTGGTGCAGGTCAAACGGCAAAGGAAGTATGGCAGGCCGCCCCCAGGCTGGGTGGGCAGCCCGCTACCTTCAGGCTCCGAGGTGTTTATTGGAAGGCTACCGCAGGATGTGTACAAACAGCAGCTGATCCCACTCTTTCAGCGTGTAGGGTGCCTCTGAGTTCCGCCTGATGATGACCTCCAGTGGCCTCAGCTGCGGCTTTGTCTACGCGCGCTACAGCTCATGGCCTGGTGCCCAAGCAGTTATTGCTACACTGCACAACCACCAGCTGCGTCCTTCTTGCCGGCTCCTGGTGTGCCGAAGCACCAAGAAGCGCGAGCAGACAGGCTGCCTGCGAGCTTGAACAGCGGGGAACAGCGTGCGCGGGTGCTCTCCCGCGACCCGCTGGGCCCTGCCTGCAGGAGGCGCTGCTGCTACCCCGCCAAGTTCAGCACGCCCCAAGCTGCAGCCATGGCTAAAAGGGGCTCGGGATGCTCTACAGCTCCTGTGTCAGCGAATGAAGCTGGGCAGCCCAGTGTTCCTTCCTGTTTAGCAACAGGGCCCGCTTGCTGGCATCGCTTTTGGTACCAGGTTGTGATCCCCGGGCATTCAATGCCTTTCAGTGGCCTCATTTAGGTTTGTGCTGCCTTCTGATTGGCAGGATGGACATGAGACGGTCAAGGATGTTGTGTCTGCCCAGCTGCTAGAGACACTGAATGAGTCTAGGAGCAGCTTGTGGTCTCCTGGGACAGAAGCAAGTCCTAGGGTTAAGTGACCCCTCCCCCTTCTCGCTAAAGGCACTCTAAAAGAGTAGGATTGTGGGAAGCAGTGCTAAATTCTGCCACGTCAGAAATCCCGTGCTTAGGATGCACGCTGTGACCTTCCAGCTGCTGAGCTCTGCCAGAGGAGGTCTTTGTGTTCCAGGCCATCCTTGGACTATTTTACCTTTGAAAGAAGTAGGGAAGAGCCTACTGAGAAACACCTGGAGGGTTAAGGAAATCCTTTCAGAGAGATACTCAGTACTAGGAAGTTCTTACAGAGAGCTATTCAGGCTATTGTGTTCTTCTTGCCTTGGGAGCTTGGGGGGGGGGGGGGAGGATCAGAATAGATCCTATTGACCTTACTATGTATAAGACTTTATGTCTTACTTGTCCGCATTAAAGGAACCTTGATTAGAGATTTCCTGACCTGATTCGTTATTTCTCGCGTCTCTGTATCCTACTTTCAATCTCCACTCTCTCTTTCAGGTGAACCCTGATTCGATATGTTCCAGATGGCTGGGACACGACATAGGATGAGCCTGTGCCAATCCCCAGCCCAGCAAGCCTGGGTAGCCACAATTTGATCCCAGAGGGACAGAGACCTGGTGACAGGTTTCCCTGCTGGAACAGGACCCTGTCACACCTAAGTGCTACTTTAGCTGGGAGGAACCTTGTTCTCCCCCTCAATGAGCCCAGGGTCTGATTTGACCTCTGAGCTAGTACCCTTGCTCAATTCCCAGCTTGACAAATCAAATATTCACCATACCCGTACAAGAGCTTGCAATAAATCTTTGTTATTATTTGGAAAGCTAGTTGAACCAAAGGGCCCTTCCTCCCACCACTTGTCACTGGTTTGGGTTTATATGGTTTGTTTGTTTGTTTTGTTTTGTGTTTTAAATATACTAGTTTTATTTATATTAAAAATCCTGGTTGGTATTTTTAAAAAGAGGTGTGGCCATGTTGAAGGAAGTGTGTCACTAGGGGGTGGGCTTTGAGGTCTCAGAAGCTCAAGCAAGGTCTAATGTTTGAGTCTCTCTTCCTGCTGCCTGCAGATCCAGATGTAGAACTCTCAGCTCCTTCTCCAGCACCATGGCTGCCTGTGTGCCACCATGCTCCCCACCATGACAATAAAGGACTACACATCTGAAACTGTAAGCCAGCCCCAATTAAATGTTCTCCTTTTTAAGAGTTGCCACGGTCAGTGTCTCTTCACAGCAATAGAAACTTTAACCAAGACAAGGTGCTCATAAGTGCTCCAGGAGAGAAAAAGCCATCCAGAAGGGTTGGAGGTTGCTAAGAGAAACTTTGATGAATGGGACTTTGGGAATCGGTTTATAGGGGAGGGGGTCTCATCTTCCCTCACATTTGTACCAGTTAAAATAATAATAGTTATTTCCTGGGTGCTGGTCACTGTGCTTCAAATAATATGCTAAGCACTTTGTACACATTTTCTGGTTTTGATTTTCGAGACAAGGTTTCTCTGTGTAACAGCCACAGCTGTCCTAGAACTTGCTCGTACACCAGGCTGGCCTCAAACTCACAGAGATCCGCCTGTCTCTGCCTTCTTGAGTGCTCGGATTAGAGGTGTGATGGTACCTGGCTTCTTGTGTACACCTTTTAAAAGCCTAATAATGAACCCATATGCCATAACTGTCCCAATTCTCAGACAGGAAACTCAAGGCAACCAAAATACTCCGACCCTGGGCCTGGCTGCCTGAAGCCTATGATTGTTTTTTGTTTGGTTTGTTGGTTTTGGTTTTGGTTTTTCGAGACGGGGCCTCTCTGTGTAGCCCTGGCTGTCTTGGAACTCATTCTGTATGTCGATCAGGCTGGCCTCGAACTCACAGAGGCCACCTACCTCTGCTTCCTGAGTTATGGGATTCCAGGTGTGCACCGCTGCTGCCCATAGAAGTCTTGTTTTTATGAGTCCTACTGTAGCACAAGTGTTTGTCACTCTGTCCTGTGCGATCTTGCAAGTGTCGGCAAACTCTTAAAACTGTAGCTTTTGGGGCTTTTGTTGTTGTTGTCTTTGTTTTGTTTTTTGATTTCCAAGGGAGGCGAGGGTTCTACTGTTGAGTCATATGCCAGCTCTCATGTTGCCACTTTATTTTCTGTTTGTTTATTTTAGTGTGTAGACACAGGTGCTGTGGAGGTCAAAGAACAGCTCCCAGAAATTGGCTCAAGCCGGATCATCAGGCCTGGCTGCAGGTACCTTGAGCCGCCGAGTCACCTTGCCTGCTCTGCTGTAGAGGTTTACATAGTCACCCTTTCCTCTTCCCCACGCCTCTCCTCAGCGCCAGCATTACCTACTTCTTCCTTTTTGCTGTTCTTTTCTTTTTAGATTTTTTAAAAGTGTGTTTCAAATACTCTTTGACAATTGCATACATATGTACCGCGTATGCTGATCCATTTGGGTGTTTTGCTTGGCAGGCTGGATGTGAGATTTGTCAGCGGCCGCTACTGTTAGGGCATGGTATCTTAGCACAAAGGAAGCCCTCACAAGTACAGGGCCTGCCACTTGTCCAGGGGACCACACTTGGGGATATGTCTGACCCAGCAGCCTTCATGGATAAGGCGCTTCTCAGCTACCATGTCTTCAAATCCGTCCGCAGTAACAGTTTGTGATGCCCCACTGGTGTGAGCTGTAGATCTTCTGACAGTCAGGGACCTTGAACTTGGTCCTACGCGGCCCTCAGCCACATGTTCCTCATTCTACAACTTGGTGTGGGTGGAATGGTGCTGGGACAACAGGATGCTGGCCACCGTGCTCAGGAGTTTCCCATAGACATCCAACATTCCTGTCTGGAGCCTGTGGTCCCCAGCACACGTCAGTGTCCTGATGTGGACACGGGAAGGGGCAGAGCCTTGCCCGAATAAGAAAGCCATCTTGCCACAACCGTACCATGTACTTGTTGGTACAGACATGTGGTCTCCAGGGCTCCAGAGGAGAGACGCTCTACCTCATCTGACACCTCAGGCCACAGAGAGGGAAGCCATCCACGTCTGCCTTCTTCCACACCAGGTCAAAGATGCGGGAGCTTTGTGTATGGCTTGTTTGATCCCTCCTTTTTCCTTTCTTTCTTTCTTTCATTTTTTTCCCCTTTTGGTTTTTTGAGACAGGAGTTCTCTGCATAGCCCTGGTAGTCCTGGAACTCACTCTGTAGATCAGGTCAGGCTGGCCTCGAACTCACAGAGATCCCTCTGCCTCCCAAGTGCTGGGATTAGAGGTATGTGCCACCACTTCCTAGCTTCTACTTAGGGCAGAGTTCCAGCACAGCCAAGGCTACCCAAAGAAACCTTGTCTCAAAAAAACAAAACAAAAACAATCTATGGCAGGCCGGGCATGGTGGCACACGCCTTTAATCCCAGCACTCGGGAGGCAGAGGCAGGCGGATCGCTGTGAGTTCGAGGCTAGCCTGGTCTACAAAGTGAGTCCAGGACAGCCACGGCTAACACAGAGAGACCCTGTCTCAAAAAACAAAAAACAAACAAATAAAAATCTATGCCTTTGTAGAAGCTATATATTATTTCATAAATGCTAATGATGTTTCTGAGTACCTGTCATTCAAGCAGGCACTTTCTGGTTCTTTAAGTATAAGAAGAGGGCTAGCCAAATGGCTAAGTTTGATTCCCCAGGACCACATGGTGGAAAGAGAGAAGTGATTCCCATAAGTTGTTCTCTGACCTCCAGATACACACCATGGTAAACACAGACACAGACACACACACACACACACACACACACACACACACACACACAGAGGATGTAATGCAAGTTTAGTATGAAAATGGAAAAACATGTTGTCTGTAAAAGCCTCTCTGTAGAGTACATGTTTAGTGAAATGCTGCTGAGTTGTACTTGGTTTTATTTTAATCAATGGACTTCATCAGCTGCATCCAACCTGGACCTGATGAAGTGCCCACTGAAAATGATTTACATCCTACACAGGGCTGCCGGATTTAGCAAATAAAGACATAGGTGTCAGCTTGGACCTCAGATAGACCTCAGTGAGACTCGTTTAGTATAGCTGTGCCTTCCATATGTCACGTAGGCTACATACTTAGCATTTCTTGCACGCCTGCCTCCGGGTCTTGCAGCTTCTTGACACATTTTTGTTGTTGTAACTGGGGTAGGGTGTTAGTAGCATCTAGTAGGTAAACAGTGGAAATGCCCAAGTATTGTATATACACAGGGCAGATCTCACAACGAAGAGTTATCAGACATGGGAAGTGCTAGGGTTGAGAACCCTTATCCTATCCCATGGCCGACAAAATAAAAAGGTGACTCAAGGGGCTAGAGAGATGGCTCAGCGGTTAAGAGCACCGACTGCTCTTCCGGAGGTCCTGAGTTCAATTCCCAGCAACCACATGGTGGCTCACAACCACCTATAATATGATCTGATGTGCACTGTATAAAATAATAATAATAATAATAATAATAATAATAATAATAAGTGACTCATTGTCAGAGCTGGAGAGATGGCTCAGCAGCTCGGAGCACTTGCAGAGGACCTAAGCTTGATGTCCAGAACCCACATTGGGTGGCTCACAACTACCTGTAACTCCAGCCTCAAGGAGATTCAACACCCAACCCTCTTCCTACTTCTTCAGACATCTGCATGCACATAGCACGCGGGTGCATACACACACACACACACACACACACACACACACACAAACACACATAAGTAAAAATAAATGTTTCACTGGCTGGAGATGGCTCAGTAGTTAAGAACATTAATGACATGTTCATATCTGTTATGTCTCTCACACAGTTCATCTCGGTTTGAACTAGCCACATTTAAGTGTCTCTATTAGGCCCATTGTTTTTTTTTTTTTTTTTTTTTTTTTTTTTTTTTTTTTGGTTTTTTGAGACAGGGTTTCTCTGTGTAGTCTTGGCTGTCCTGGACTCGCTTTGTAGACCAGGCTGGCCTCGAACTCACAGCGATCCGCCTGCCTCTGCCTCCCGAGTGCTGGGATTAGGCCCATTGTTTATGAAGCTGGTGCCTATGGATCAGACAGTTAGCAAAACAGCTGTTTAAAATTGATGGCATTTACCTTCTGGTCTAGCATATAGTCAACTTTATACGAACTAGAAAAGAATTATATTTTTTTTCCAAAACTTGTATCCATTTACACCAAGAATCTAAAATACTTATGTCAACTTTTTTGTTGTTTTGTTTTGTTTTTTTGTTTTCTTCAAGACAGTGTTTCTCTGTGTATCCTTGGCTCTCCTGGACTCACTTTGTAGACCAGGCTGGCCTCAAATTCACAGAGATCTGCCTGCCTCTGCCTTACAGAGTGTTGGGATCACAGGTGTGTGCCACTGTGCCTGGCACTTATGTCAACTTTTAAAGGTTATATTTAAAAATTTTAAACTTTATTACAAAAGTGTAGCTAGTAAAAAGAAAATTAATGACCCTCACCACCCCCCACCCCCATATCTATGCAACTCAATGAACTTCTTCCGTACAGTTAGGTAGCCATTTGGAAGAGATTGTATACTAAAACTGTTAAATATATTTTTGTGCACTTATCCATCACCAAAAATGTCTCTCTCTGCTGCCTGTGGGTCTGGATGTAGTACGCTCAGCTATTTCTCCAGTACCATGTCTGCCTGTGTACTGCCATGCTTCCCACCATGATGATAATGGACCATGTGTCTGAAACTGTAAGCCAGCCCCAGTAAAATGCTTTCTTTTATAAGAGTTGTTGTGGTCATGGTGTCTCTTCACAGCAATAGAACACTGACTAAGAAAACTCCTTTCACTATTTTTCTCTGTGGCCCTGAGATTCACAGGACCACATGTTCTGAGATACTTTTGGAGAGGGAGGTCCTATCCTTCATGGGCACATCTGCGCTAAAAGTGAAGAACATACTATCTTGGGAGGCTTTCTATCAATAGTTAGCTCTAAGCGTCAACTTGACACTCAGTCACCTGAGAAGCTCAATTGAGATGTTGCCCAGATTGGATTGGCCTCTGGACATATCTGTGGGAGGACTATCTTGACTGCTAACTAGTGTAGGAGGAACTGCCTATGGTAGGGGGCACCATTCCCTGAGCAGGTAGTCCTGGGCCGTATAAGAAAACTAGCTAGCCGGGCGTGGTGGTGCACAGCTGTAATCCCAGCACTTGGGAGGCAGAGGCAGGCTGATCTCTATGAGTTCAAGGCCAGCCTGGTCTACAAAGTGAGTCCAGGACAGCCAAGGCTACACAAAGAAACCCTGTCTCGAAAAACCAAAAAGAAAAAAGAAAACTAGCTAAACATGAGACAGCAAGTGAGCCAGGAAGCAGTATCTCTCTGTGTTCTCTCCAAGGGGGGAATATTGTTTATATATGTGTGTATCTGTGTGAATGAATGCCCGGAGTGAGTGAACATGCCTGTGGAGACCAGAAGACAGCAACAGGATCTTGTGGAGATATAGTTACAGGTGGTTGTGAACTGCCTGAGATGGCACTGGGTGGGACAGGAATGCAGATCCTTCGGCAGGAAGTGCTCTTAGCAGCGCCATCTCTCCAGTCTCTTCTTTCATGGTTTCTGCTGCCAGGTTCCTGCTTGAACTCCTGTTCTGGCTTCTCTCAATAGTGGGTGGTAACCCGGAAGATGACACAAACCCTTTCCTCACTGTGCTGCCTTTAGTCAGAATGTTTTATCACGGCAACGGAGAGAAAACACAGACACTTTCTTGGAGAACTTTGTACTTGTACACATGTGGAGGCCTGATGTGTTTAAGTGGCCTGGCCAAAGCCTTCCCAGTCAGTCCATGGCTTCCCATCAAGTCCCCCTTCTCCTGCTCCCTTCCTTTTAGCTGGAGAGCAAATCTATGGTTCAAGCATGCTGAACTCAACTTCTACCCATGGACTACATCCCAGCCCAGACTGATGATTCCATTAGACAGTCCTCTCAAAAATTTGGTGTTTTTACAATTTATTTCATTTCAGGTACCAGTAACTATTCTCAAAGTTATTTTCTAAACCTAAGGTTGCCAGATCAAATATTGAATGTCTTGTATTCTTGCTAAATTTGGCAACTATGTCTATATGTCACTCTCAAGATCACCTCCTGTTTTTAAAAATAAAAATTTTTTTTGAGACAGGGTTTCTCTGTGTAATCCTGGCCCTCCTGGAACTTGCTCAGTAGACCAGGCTGGGCTCAAACTCAAGAGTTCCACCTGCCTCTGCTTCCCAAGTGCTGGGATTAAAGGCATGGGCCACCACCGCCTAGGGACCGCCTCCATTTTTTTCTTCTTCACCTCCTTCTCTTCTTCATCTTTTTAGAAATTAATTAATTAATTAATTCATATTACATCTCAATTGTTATCCCATCCCTTCTATCCTCCCATTCCTCCCTCCCTCCCACTTTCACCCTATTCCCCTCTCCTATGACTGTGACTGAGGGGGACCTCCTCCCCCTGCATATGATCATAGGGTATCAAGTTTCTTCTTGGTACCTACTATCCTTCCTCTGAGAGACACCAGGCCTCCCCATTAAGGGGACGTGGTCAAATATGGGGCACCAGAGTTCATGTGAAAGTCAGTCCCCACTCTCCACTCATCTGTGGAGAATGTCCTGTCCATTGGCTAGATCTGGGTCGGCGTTTGATGTTTACTACATATATTGTTCTTAGTTGTGCCATAGTTTGAGCAGAACCCCTGGGCCCAGATCTGCCTATCATAATGTTCTACTTGTAGGTTTCTAGGATCCTCTGGATCCTTCTATTTCCCCATTCTCCCATAGTTCTTCTTCATCTTAACGCTTTATAATGGACCCAGTTTCTTCAGTCTAATAGCTATATAGATGTGTCATTTGGATTACTTGAATATTTTATTGATTCTGCCACTGAAGTTCTTTTCTGCCTTACCCTGCAATGTTTGGGGTGCAGAAGTAATGACATTTTCTTACCCTGTTCTTCTGTGACATCTTTTTCCCAAGATTGTAACTTTCCATTCTGCAGAGAATCTCTTTAAGCAGGAAGGCAAATAATTCAAAGTAGCTTCAGGAAGTCCCAGAAACTGACCAGATTCACTAGGCACCTCCCCCCAGCCATGCGCCACCCTACCCCACCCCATCACCAGCACCCAGCCAGCCCCGCCCCTCACTAGGATAAATAATAAAAGCCCAGAGTCCCTCTCAGAAGGAGCTGAGCTTCTGAGAAGACTCTCAGACAAGCCAAGCTGCCATTAAGAATCCAAGTCCAGAGAAGCTTCCTGGAAGAAGCAGGGACTAGCAGTGCTGCCTGGAAGAGGTATAGACCAACTGGGTCACTTGGAAAGGACCCTCCAGCCTGTTGAGCAGCCTGCAGGCTGTGCAGTGTGCTCCGGGTTTCTAGTTTTTGTGAGCTGTCACCAGTGCTGGGATGGGCTTTGGTGATGCGGCCATCTTTGAGTCATTTCTGCTTCTGTAAGTAGCCCTTGACTCATATTTCTGTAAGTAACCCCACTAAAACTCATGGAGTCACCAAGTTAGACTTTGGTGGTTGTCATGACCCCTCCAGTGGAGTCTGTGTGACAAATGGTACTGCACATTTGTGTGATGACCCCTGCCCAGGGACAGCCTCCTGGAATGGGTCTGATGTTCCTGCCAGGGGTAACTAACTGATTGCAGCCCCCCTTTTTTTCTTACTTATTTGTGTTGGAACATTCTACCTTTATTTTTTCTTCTAACCTACTCTCATATCAGAACTTTCCAAACGTGACTCTTTTGCTATGAAACTCCCTAACTTGAGACTGTAGCCAAGGGCCATTCAGGCTTGGAGTTTACCACCAAGTTCCGCTCCACTTGTTAAAGAAAACATGGCTAAGAATTAAGCATCAGTTACTAGTTTATATTATGACTTACAAATAAAGCGTCTAAGAAAGCTCCAGATAGTGACGCTCAGATAAAAAGAAGAACTAAGAAAAAACTGTCTTGACACACAGATGTTTGGCATTATGAGAGAACATTGACCTTTGATAAAGAGGGCACATGCATACTGATACCAAGCTAATGACTTAAGAATGGTGACTCAAGAAATAATGACAACATTATTACTTTGCATCCTGTATTTTGAATTGTGTATGCCTGACTGACTTCTTTGTTTTTTTTTAACACATTTTTATTGAAAAATAAAATAATTCATATTACATCTCATTTTCTATTGCATCCCATGCATCCTCCCATTCCTCTTTCCCTCCCACTTTCACCCCAATTCCCCTTCCCTATGACTGTGACTGAGGGGGACCTCCTCCACATGAATATGGTGCTAGGGTATCAAGTCTCTTCTTGGTAGTCTGCTATCCTTCCTTCGAGTGCCATTGGGCCTCCCCAACAAAGGGACATGGCCAAATATGGGGCACCAGAGATCGTGTGAAAGTCACTGACTGACTTCTTTGAATGAAAAAAAAAATGTAACCACAAAAACACTCCCCGTTTCAAAAAATGTGCATAAAAATCTGGCTTGCTTGCCTGCAAAATACACTCAGATCAAGCTCCCCTGTGTTTGACTCTGTTTGTCACCTCACCTATCTTTGTCCACTGACACTTCAAGAACTCCTGTTCCCAAGGACCTATAGTCGACCGAGACAGTCTGTGGCAGGTGGTGTCCATACTTTAGCTTGTGGTGAGCATACATGTATGTGGCATCTCCCCAGGAAAAGTTCTGTCGTACAGCACTGGTAAAATCCATGACATATGTGTTTTCTTCATCCTCTTTAATCTGCTTGAATTAAGCTGAGCTTGATCTAGATGAGGCTCACCTCTCTCACGATAAGTTGCTGAGAGCAGACATGTAGATCCCAAACATAATCACTCAAAACTTTTTCAACCACTAGCCTTCATGTGATGGCACTGGTGCTGCCTCAGAATACAGAGTAAAATCAGGGAGCTGGTTGTATAGCTCAGTTGGTGGAACGCTTCCCCAGCATTCTTGAGGTTCTTGGTTTGATGCCAAAGCACATAAACCAGACAGGGTAGCGCACACCTGTGAGGAGAGGGAGGAAGAGGGAGCAGGGGCTCAAGGCCATCCTCAGCTACAGTAGGAAATTTATGATCAACTCAGGCTACGAGAGATCCTGTCTCAAAAGGAAAACGAGAACCTGAGAAGTGGCTTCATGGTTAAGAGCACATATTCCTCTTGCAGAGGACTCAGGTTTACAAATGCCTGGAACTCCAGCTTCAGGAAGCCAATATTTCTCTGACCTCCTTGAGCAGAGACACAGACACACATATATACATACACATAAATAGATGATAAAACTTTTAAAAACCACAAAACCCTCAAACAATAGTAGTAAAAAAGAAACAAACAAATGAAGAAAACCCGCAAGATTAGTCACTTTAAAGTTACCATTTTGCTGGACAGGATAGCTGTGGTGGCTTGAATGAAAATGGACCCCCATAAGCTGGGTGTAGTGGTGCACACCTTTAATACCAACACTCAGAAAGGCAGAGCAGAGGCAGGTGGATCTCAGTGAGTCTGAAGCCAACCTGGTCTACAAAGCGAGTCCAGAACATCCAGGGCTACACAGAGAAATCCTGTCTTGAAGAAGAGGAAGAAGAAGAAGAAGAAGGAGGAGGAGGAGGAGGAGAAGGAGAAAAGAGGAGGAGGAGGAGAAGAAAGAAAGAGAAAGAGAATTGTCCCCATAGACTCATAGAGAGTGACGTTACAGGAGGTGTAGTCTTGTGGGAAGAAGTGTGTCACTGGGGGCGGGCTTTGAGGTTTCAGATGGTCAAACCAAACCAGTGTCTCCCTCTCTTCCTGTGACTCCAGATGTAGAACTCCCAGCACCATGTCTGCCAGTATGTCACCATGCTTCCCACCATGACAATAATAAGCCTCTGAACTGTAAACCAGCCCCACTTAAATGTTTCCTTATAAGAGTTGCTGTGGGAAAGAATAGGCCTTGTCACAGGTGGGAGCAGTCTTGGTGGGCTTTGCCCTTGGGGCACCCCATGAATACCTTGGTGACAGACTGAGTGGAGCCATCCTGGGTCTGGAATTCAGGAAGCAGACCTGGGAACCCCACCTGGACTATTGTCTTTCTAATGGACCCTCACCGGGAGAAGGAGCCGGTCCTTCCCATGTGACTCAGGCAGTTGGGGAAGAGAGAATAACAAAGTCGGCTGCAAGGAGAGCGTGCGAGGGCAGCGGACCAGCTGGAGCAGCACGCAGGCCAGAGAGACACCTAAGGACCCGTCCCGTGGAACGGCTACCGGAAGGTTCACTCTTTTGTCCCTTTAACCTTTTTCCTTCTTGTATAAGCTAGTTGGGTTGTATAATAAAGTTTAATTGCTAAGAAACAGAGTCAACAAGTTGCCCTCATCATGGTGTCTCTTCACAGCAAGAGAGACCTTAACTAACAAAGTAATGCACTCTATAATCTAGTAATTGTGTGGCGGAGGATCAGGAGGTCAGGCCAGCTTAGGCTACACTGTGAGATCATTTCTCAGGAAATAGTAAAGTAACAAACCAAGTTATTATTTTGGTAAGGTAGATATGGAAGAGAAACAATGGAAAAATAATGACCTAATGCCAGGGGTTTTATGTGTGAGAATCAAGCCAGTTGATTTTGTTCATTTTGGCTTTGATGTTGGGGATGGAACCCAGGGCCTCTTCTTGGGAAGCAGGCACTTTAGCTCTGAGTTCATCTGCAGCTGCCGGCCCTGCCATTAACCCAGCCTGTTCTGGGAATTAGGCTGTCAATACTCCCTTTATTGATTTCTTGGAGTGTCAGATAGCTTGGTTTCATTTTAATGACCTAGAACTGTGGCATGGTCTTCAAAGAGAGTCTAAGACAGCCAAGGCTACACAGAGAAACCCTGTCTTGAAAAACCAAAAAAAAAAAAAAGTCTTTCATCTGGTACATAGTTGATGTGACAAAAGAACCAGTCACTGCTTGTGTTTCTTCCCCATTTTCCATCTTACATAAAGGAACAAATGGAATTTTACATCTTAAAAAATGAAATGAAGGTATCTATCGTATTTCTGGTAAGGGATGTGTTTTCACTAATGCATCACTGAAACTAGTCAGGACACTTTTATGTTGCTGAAGCAACTCCCCCATGCTATGCTGCCTGTGAACATCACTGGGTCTTGGTTTAACAATCCTGGAATTGAGGCACTACGTAGAGCTACTTTATCTTTAAAGCGAGCAAGAAGATTTGTGGTTTCTCTCATTTTAGGAATTTCAGCACTGATAGCCACTATCTCCAGCTTTGCTGTTTCCACCACATCACTTATTAAAGAAGTCCAGCCTGGCGTGATGGCGCACGCCTTTAATCCCAGCACTCAGGAGGCAGAGGCAGGTGGATCAATGTGAGTTCAAGGCCAGCCTGGTCTACAAAGCGAGTCCAGGACAGTCAAGGCTAACACAGAGAAACCCTGCCTCGAAAGAACAAACAAAGAAGAAGAAAAAGAAGAAGAAGAAGAGAGGAGGAAAGAAGAAGAGGAAGAAGAGGAGGAGGAAGAAGAAGAGGAGGAGGAGGAAGAGGAAGAGGAGGAGGAAGAAGTCCATACAGCTGATTATGTGCATCAGCTGTCTCTCTGACATTATTTTATCAGGAAAACATTGATAGAGGACTTCAGGATAGAGTTAATGCTCTTGAGGAACAGTTTTATATATGGGAAATCCGATTCAGAACATCAAAGTTAGATTAGCAGTTCCATGCCGTTCAATGTTTAAATGGATTTGCATAACTCCATTACAATATAACGAACCAGAACATGAATGGGTACGTATACGGAGCAATAATAGTAAAGGACTCTGGAATCATTCTGATTTGGGAATTAATCTTGATCTACTTCATGGAAAGATAATTGACATTGGTAGCTCACATTTAGGCTCTGCCTCTCTTGAAGAAGTGGCTACTGCATTTTCTCTGCGTTGGGTAACCTTCTTTAAACATCCTCATAAACTTTGGTGTTAGTCAATGGTGTTATTGCACTTAGGCTATTCTTCCTCTTGGTCATCTGTCTCCCAGTCATCATTAGCCAGTTCCAAAAAGCCATAGACGCCTTGACAGTGGACCCGAAGACCATTGAATTATTACAGAAAGGGGGGGAGATGTCGCAGACATGAGGATAAGTCGTAGAGGCTTTGCTTGACAAAGTTCCAGGGACCTCTGACTGTGTAGCATGATCACTAGACATCCAGAGTAGCTGCTGAGGCTTTGCTTGACAAAGTTCCAAACATCTCCAGCTGATCACCACTGCCCCCAAATATTTTTTTTTAAAGATTTATTTATTTATTTTGTATACAGTCCTCTGCCTGCATGTACATCTTCAGGCCAGAAGAGGGCATCATATCACATTATAGATGGTTGTGAGCCACCATGTGGTTGCTGGGAATTGAACACAGGACCTCTGGAAGAAGAGACAGTGCTCTTAACCTCTGAGCCATCTCTCCAGCCCATCCCCCAAATATTAAGAATCTGAATATACATGCTCCATTCCTTAGATTCATTTTGACCCATGATTACCCGCTCCTGATCTGATGACTCCCTTGTCAGAGGAATCTGCTGTAGCACTCTACGAGTGGAAGCCTAGCTCAAAACGCCAAAAAGTAATTATAAACAAACGATGATTAATTACACTACCGTCTGCCCCACAAATATGCGCCAAAGAATGCCACTCCCCAAGACCAGCTCCAGGAATGGCGAAGAAGAGAAAAGAGACATGGATCCACAGTAGGGAGAATTGAGCAGGGGGTGAACGGCTGGTTAAGGGAGCACCGGCGTGTTGTAGTTGAGTGCTGGTGGAAGTGCTGCAGGAGCAGACTGGAGGAAGAGCAGGAATAGCCAAGAGCCTGGTTCTCAGCCTAGTCTTCTGGAAGAGAAGCCAGTGCTTTTAACTGCTGATCCGTCATTCTAACCCAAGGATTATTTATTTGCAGGGTCTATATTTGCCAGGCTGTCCTAGAACTTTCTATGTAGACCAG
Organism: Acomys russatus; assembly: GCF_903995435.1. Lineage (NCBI taxonomy): Eukaryota > Metazoa > Chordata > Mammalia > Rodentia > Muridae > Acomys > Acomys russatus. The sequence goes on along the minus strand of NC_067142.1, from coordinate 52,959,148 downwards.
GCTGGCCTCAAACTCACAGACATCATCCCTCTGCCTCTGCCTCTGCCTCTGCCTCTGAGTGCTGGGATGAAAGGTGTGACCACTACGCCTGGCATGGGTAATATTCTTAAAGATTATAGTTTACAAGGTTTAAAAGATCAAGCAAAGCAGCCGGGTGGTGGTGGCGCACGCCTTTAATCCCAGCACTTGGGAGGCAGAGGCAGGTGGATCTCTGTGAGTTCGAGGCCAGCCTGGTCTACAAAGCAAGTCCAGGACAACCAAGGCTACACAGAGAAACTCTGTCTCAAAAAACAAAAACAAAAACAAAAACAAACAAAGAAAACTCTGGCCCTCTAGCCTCTGGACCAACAGGTAATTAAAGTGGCCCCCAAATAAAGTAAGTATGTAAAAAATCAAAGCCTACACCCTCCTCTTGTATGCAGGTGCACATGCAGATAGAGTACTCATATATAAAGTAAATAAGTAAATCTTTTTTTAAAAAGCCAGACGTGGTGGTGCATGCCTATAATCCCAGCACTTACAGAGGCAGATGATCTTTGTGGTTTTGAGGCCAGCCTGGTATACAAAGTGAATCCAGGTTAGCCAAGACTACACAGGGAAACTCTGTCTTGAAAAAAGCAAAAACAAAAACAAATTTTCCTTTTGTAAAAATGGGGACAGACCAATGAGATATCTTAGTAGATAAAGGCATTTGCATCCAAGCCTAATGACCTGAGTTCACCACTCAGAACCCACATAGTGGAAGGAAAGAACTGCCTCTGTTAACTTGTCCTCTGATCTCCACATGTGTTCCATGGCACAAGTACATGTACACATGCACACTACTGTAGTGGAAGTTTTGGTGTCTTTAACAACTCAATTATGTTATGCAAATATGTTTTTGTTTTAATCCCAAGTGTGGGATATGGGACTGCCTTAGGTCATCCACAGCTGATAATTGCCTCCAGAGACTCTGAGAGGGGTGTAGTCTTTGCTAGCTGGAGATAGTTTAATCCTGAGGACTCGGAGACGGCATAAATCTGAGAGCCCAGGGAGAGAAGGCAGGAGGACTTCCAAGAGATAGCTGGAGGAGGAAAAAGGCTTCCGGTTCTGAATAGATCGCTCAGCAGCTCAGCAGTTAAGAGTACTTGCTGCTCTGGGAGAGGATCTACATTTGATTCCCAGCACACACCTGGCAGCTCACAACCTTATGTAACACTAACTCTAGCCCATGGGGATCTGATGACCTCTTCTGACCTCCTTGGGCACCAGGCACACACATAGTACACAGACATGCATTTCAACAAAATAATCATGCATATAAAATGAAATAAATACATCTAAAAATAAAAATGAAACAAAAACAAGACCTCACTATATACCCATTAGCATCCAACACAGCAAGATTTACCAGGGATTTAAAGAAACAGGTACACAATTATTTCTTGTTCCTTGTTAGCACAAACTTTTAGAAATTGATGTAGCAATGCCTAATACATTTAAAACATGCTTTCTTTCTGGGCAGTGGAGGCTCATGCCCTAATTCCAGCACTCTGGAAGCAGAGGCAGGTGGATTTCTGAGTTCAGGGCCAGCCCGGTCTACAGAGTGAGTTCCAGGACAGCTGAGGCTCAAAGAAACCCTGTCTCTGAAAAAAAGCAAAATAAAATAAAATAAAATAAAACATGCTTTCTCTTTAAGTAGCTAGGAATTCAAATTCTAGTTGTCACAGTCTTACATTCATAGAAATATGTTGCAACTTCAGAAAATGAAAATGTGAAGACAGTATATTTTGTTTTGGGGATTGACAAATGGCATTCTGTAACTGAAAAGTTTGTTCTTGTAAGTGAAACTGTAAGGTCCCAGCTCTCAGAAGACAGAGGCATTCGTATCACTATGAGTTCAAGGCGAGCCTGGTTTATAAAGAGAATTCTAGTATACTCAGAGAGACCTTGTTTCCCCGCCTCCAAAAAAAGGAGGGGTGGTGTCGATGCATGCGTTTAATCTCAGCACTCAAGAAGCAGAGGCAGGTAGATCACTGTGAGTTCAAGGCCAGCCTGGTCTACAAAGTGATAAAGTGATTCTAGGACAACCAAGGCTACACAGAGAAACTCTGCCTCAAAAAAAATGAGAGAGAGAGAGAGAGAGAGAGAGAGAGAGAGAGGCTGTAAGGTGTCATGTGAGCCATATTGTTTGGACTTAGGAATGAGAAAGCAAGCAATGCTAATATGGTAAAGCTCAAGATTACAAACATGGTGGTCCTAATTAAACACTGCTTGCTGTTCTTAATGTCCTTATTTGAAATGTCAGGGCTGGCTAGATGGCTCAAGGTTAAGGTGCTTGCTGCCAAGCCTGACAACCTGAGTTTAATTTTTGGAACTCTCATGGTAGAACAAAACTGACTCTGATCTCACACACATGTCACTATACTCCCACACATCATATACACAAATATGTATTATAATTTTTCTAAGACCCACCCACGCCTTATCTCTGTAGGCAATTTTGGTTTTATCAATTGTGCTAAAGTTTCTTGTCCCTAGAGTAGAGGACATCTTTCATATCCCCGTAGTTATTTTCCCTGTCTTTTTATCCTGCTTCAGATACATACATGCATGCATGCATACATACATACGTTAGAGGAGGGTCCAACTGTGTCTTCAAATGCTGGTTTCAGTGCCCTGAGATCTGGTTACTGCCCTGCCATGGCATTGTTATGAATGCTGCACTATCTCCTGTAACCAGGTGCTGAAAAAGAGTGTTCCCCAATTATCCCTAATTAGCTAAATAAAGATGCTGAAGCCTATGTCTGGGATGTGAAGATTGACGCGCCCAGGCTTGCATTCAACAGAGCTAAGGGAGAAGATGGAGGAACAGGAGAGGTTGTATCAGGAGGCGAGGAAGCCGGAGAGAGAGGAGTGGCCATGAGGCAAGATGGTGATGAACGCATGGCTCAGGGGGCGAGGAAGCCGGAGAGAGAGGAGTGGCCATGAGGCAAGATGGTGATGAACGCATGGCTGTTAAGAACAGACTGATGGAGCAGAAGCCATCGGAAATCATCAGACAGGCAAGTGACTGGCTTTTATGTGGGTTTTAAAAAATACTAGGATTAGAGTAGTTCAGAATCTGCCCAGCAGATTCTGCCCAGCAGATCTGCTTACAGCTTAAAAATAAATCATAGCCTTTCTGTGTCAATCATTGGGGGAACTAGCTGGTTAAAGAAAATTGCTACCATAATAATTTCATGTATTAATTAACATAGAATTATTCATATTTCTGCATACATATATATCTCTCTATACACACATATATCTATAAATAAATAGGTAGATGTAGATCCATGAACTAAAAAGAAGTGTTCAAATAATGCCTGTCTAAGCTTGTTTGTAGTAGAACCATCACAATAGCAAAAGGTGCAAATGCCCAAAAGTCCATCCTCAAATGACAGCTATGGTGTAATCAGACAGTGAAAGTATATACACTGATGAAAAGGAACGGAGCTCTGATGCACATTTCATCAAGGATGGATCTGGAAAACATTATGCCAACACGGTGTGTCACTGTATTCATACGACCTATCCAGAAGCATTCATGCAAGCAGACAGCAGATGAGTGGCAGCCAGAAGGGAAGCCAGCAGGGATCGGGCAGTTACTGCTTAATGGTATAGGATTTCCTTTAGGAGTGATATACAATATGCTGGAATTAGAAAGTGACAATGGTTATCCAGCAGAGTGAATGTAATATGCACCACAAAATCGAACACTTTAGCTTTAAAACTGGAAGGGGGCTGGGCGGTGGTGGCACACACCTTTAATCCCAGCACTTGGGAGGCAGAGGCAGGTGGATTGCTGTGAGTTCGAGGCCAGCCTGGTCCACAAAGGGAGTCCAGGACAGCCAAGGCTACACAGAGAAACCCTGTCTCGAAAAAACAAAACAAAATAAACAAACAAACAACCACCCCCCCAAAAAAAAACTGGAAGGGGGAAGAAGTTGTGTGTGATGGTGCATGGCCTTTAATCCCAGCACTTGAGAGGCTGAGGCAAGTGAATGCCTTTGAGTCTGAGGTCAGCCTGGTCTACATAGTAAGTTCTAGGCCAGCCAGGACTACATAATGAGACCCTCTCTAGAAAAAGTGGGGCCAAAAAAAAAAAAGTGGGGCCAAGGAACAGCACAAAAGGTCAATTGTATGTTACATGTATTTTGGGGGGAACATGTTTGTGTGGGTACAGTCCCATGTCTATGTGTGTGTAGGTCATATCAGGCTCAAACGTCATCATTTAGGACTCATACACTTAATTTGTTGAGACAAGGCCTCTCATTGACCTAGAGCTAGCCAAGTAGATTAGGGTATCCAGGGAGCCAAATAAATCTGCTTATTTCTCTCTCTCTCTCTCTCTCTCTCTCTCTCTCTCTCTCTCTCTCTCTCTCTCTCTCTCTCTCCTCCCCCCACCCTACCCCCCGCCGTGTGTGTGTGTGTGTGTGTGTGTGTGTGTGTGTGTGTGTGTGTGATGAATTAGTATATTTCTCTGTGTGCTTGTTTGTTGCTGTGGGTGGCCATGCATGCCTGTGGAGGGTGCAGGACAACCTTGGTCAGGTGTCTTGTCCGCCCTCACCTCTTGAGGTACTCTGAGATTGGGTCTCCTCACTGATGTGTGAAAATGTTTGCTGTTCAAGTCTGGTGACTAGACTTCAGATCGCAGACCCCGCATACAAGTGTCTGTAATCCCAGTGATCCCTGCTGAAAGATAGGAGGTGAAAATGGCAGCCTCTCCAGATGCTCCTGGGGCCAGCAACCTTGCCTAAAGAGACAGATCTCTGGAGCTCACTGGCCTGCCTAACCTACTTGGCTAGCTCCAGGCCAATGAAAGACCCTGTCTCAGAAAACAAGGTGGATAACTCCTGAGGAATGACACTTGAGCCTAATCCACACCCCCAAGCATTTGTGGATATGACTACATAACACACATACATATACATATAAAGAAACACAGTAGAAGCTCTAGACACCATGCACACACATGATTTAAACACTAATTAGAAAATAAGGCAACAGTTTGTATCTGATTGTGTAATGATGTATACTCAGGGATTTCAGGTGATGATGTAACGTTGTTGATTGTCACCCTTTGTTTGTTTTATGCTATAAGGTTCAGTCTCATTAACACACTGTGATTCTCTCCCAGGATCCAGGGAAGGACACCCCTCTCTGTTGATATTTATATCTTACAATGATGCATTTATTTCATGTTTAGCAAATTTATATTCTATATCATTGTATTTCTATTGAGGATGATCACAGTTCATAACAGGACTTGTTCCTTGCTGTGTATGCTGATTGGTTTTGTTGTTGTTGTAGCCTGTCTTTGCTACTTTGTAGGTTCTTTTTACCCCACTCTTTATCCCCCACCCAGGAATAAAGGGGGGAGAGAGAGATCTGAATCTAATTTCTTTCTTCTTTGAGCAAAATTAACAAACCTCAACCAATCCCCCTGAACTACCAGCAACCACCAACCCCACCTCCTGGGGCCCTTGCATTTATATACCCTCTGAAAAACTTCCAAGAATTCCAAATGTCACACAATTTCAGAGACTATCTGCATCTGACAATGTCTACACCTCTGCTAGGGCATGAGGCAAATCATAGTCACCTACTCCAGGCAGTCCCAAGGAGCCCCATCTCCTCACACGTGGGATAAAAAGCAAAAAACATAGTCTTATAATATTTCTGTGTTTTGGGAAAGAACCCCAAATTCCAGAATTCTCACTACATTTCGTTGGTTTTGTTTTGTCTTTAGTCAGCTTGACACAAGCTAGAGTCAGCTCTGCAGAGGAACCCTACTTGAGAACATGCCTCCACCAGAATGCCTGTTGGCAACTCAGTAGGATATTTTCTTGAATGATGATTGGTGTAGAAGGGCTCCGCCCACTGTGGGCAGGGACTCCTTAAGTATAGAAGAAGACAAGCTGAGCAAGCCTGGAGAAGCAAAGCAAGTCAGTAAGCAGCACTCCTCCCTCAGCTCTGCTTCAGTTTCCTGCCTCCAGGTTCCTGCTCTGATTTCCCTCACTGATGGCGTGTGATCTGAGAGCTGTAAAAACGAAATAAGCTCTTCCTTTCCCAAGCTACTTTTGGTCACGGTGTTCATCACAGCAACAGAAACCAAACTGAGACAACAGGGACAGTTGCACTTGTATAAAAACCTCTGTGGTAGCCACAGGTGGAGCCTGGGCCCTCTGAACAGAGACTCTGGTGTGGGTTTTCACAAGATGATCAGCGAATTCCTGATAAGGAGACTTGGTAATCACAGTCTCTTTCCAGAGGTTGGGTATCAGGTAGCTGTAGGTCTTAGAGATGGCATCAAAGGTGGCCTTGGCAAATTTGCCCAGGGTGGCAGTACAGGCCCTGGCTGATGTGTAGTAGTCATCAATACCAGCCATCATCAGTAGCGTCTTGGGCACAGGGACAGAGATGATACTGTGTAACCCCATTTCTGAGAAGGAAATTCCATTTTTTAGGGTATGTGGAGTCTGACTAACTCCATTCTGTTAAAGGGCCACAAGACTCCATTTTATCACAAAAGACCTCCAACTCTAGCCCAGAAAGAACTCGCTGGATGGGTTCAAGCTGACTAAGGGCAAATGTTTATGTTCTAAGGAAAAAAATTGTTAATACCCCCAGGTCTGGGTAAAAGTTCCTGCACTAGGTTACTTCAACCACAAATGAACCCAACCTTACAGTCAGTCCTTAGGTGCTCGCCTAGCAACAACCAATCAGCTTGCTTTGGGAAAGTACCCGGAGTCCAAATATACTTCCTGCTGGTCAAACTGACTACAAATGATCTGGCACATAAGAACAGCCAATCAGGGACAGACATGTCTGTCTGTTCAAATGTCATCCAATCATATACTGTAAAACCCATTTCTTTGTCTTTTGTTTTTGTTTTGTTTTGTTTGTTTGGTTGGTTGGTTTTTTGAGACAGGGTTTCTCTGTGTAGCCGTGGCTGTCCTGGACTCACTTTGTAGACCAGGCTGGCCTCGAACTCACAGTGATCCACCTGCCTCTGCCTCCCAAATGCTGGGATCAAAGGCATGTGCCACCATGTCTGGCTTCCATTTCTTGTTTTAAACCTATAAAAACCACACATTTTCTAAACTCTGGGCACCCACTCCAGATCCAAGGAGTTGGTGAGGGAGGGAGTCCTTGCCCTGGCTTGAATAAAAAAAACCCTTGTGCTCTTGCACCAAAAGTGGCTCCTTGTGGTGGCGCACTCCTTTAATCCCAGCACTCAAGAGGCAGAGGCAGGCGGATCGCTGTGAGTTCGAGGCTGGCCTAAACTACATACAAAGTGAGCCCAGGACAACCAAGGCTACATAGAGAGACCCTGTCTCATAAAACAAGAGAAAGAAAGAAAGAAAGAAAGAAAGAAAGAAAGAAAGAAAGAAAGAAAGAAAGAGGCTCCTGAGTGATCTTTGGGGAACTTGAGATCTGGGCATAACAACTGGGGACAGGGATGAGACTCACCAAAACAGAGCCACAGAGGCCTGTCACCTTGCATGGAATAGTACGTGGCTTGCCAATCTTATTCCCCCAAGTAGCCGCTCCACACAGGGACGATGGAAAGCTTGGCTAAGATGATGGCCCCTTGGATAGCAGTGGCTACCTCCTTGAAGCACTTAACACCAAGACCAAGGTGATCACTGTAGTCCCCAATAGCGACAAAAGCCTTGAACCTGGTCCACTGGCCAGCCGTGTCTGCTTCTGCACTGGCATGATCTTGAGAACCTCATCCTTTAGCGATGTGCCCAGGAAAAAGTCAGTAATCTCAGATTCCTTAATGGACAGGGAGAACGGATAAATCTCATCCAAGGACTTGATCTTCATGTCCTTAACCAGGCGACCCATCTTGGTGACAGGGATCCACTGCTTGTCTTCTGCTTTACATCCATGAGCCCCGTGGCCTTGACCACGACCATGGCCTCGGCGGCCCCTAAGATCCCTAACGGTGACCATGGAAACCAGTGCGGCCTCCTAATCCTGGGCCCCTGGGTCCTCTGGGCCCTTCCACTGCACTGGCATCATCTGCCATTTGGTGTTTTCCCGAGGAAGAAGAAGCCATTTTGACTTTTTTTACACAGTGGCTTTGTTCCCAAAGACTGATGGCAGAAGCTGCTGAAAGCCTAAAGGCCTAGGCTCTGGAACTGGCAGGGTATCACTTCTGCTGCCTTCTATTGGTTACCTGAACTCGTACCCTAATGCTCACACAGCAGGCACTTTACCTAGTCTCTTATGTCCTCAAAAATAAGCATTTTATCAACTAAAGGCAGTATTCAGAAATTAGACTTTTTAAATTTTTATTTATTTTCAGATTTATTTTGTCTTATGTATATGAGTGTTTTGCTTGCATGTATGTACGTTGAACCATGTGCGTGCCTGGTGCCCAAGGAGATCAGAAGGCATCACATTGCCTGGAGCTGGAGTTACAAGTGGTTTGTAAGCTGTTCGATGTGGGTGTTGGGAATTGAATTCAGGTCCTTGGCGAGAGTAGCAGGCGTCATTAACCATGGAACAATCTCTTTAGCTCCAAGAAAATGTTTTTAATAAACATAATAAATTGTTAATTAGAAGAAAAAAAAAGGATATCCCTAGGGGTTGGAGAGCTAGCTTAGTCTGTAAAGTACTTGCAGTGCCAGAATGAGGCCTGGAGTGAGCCCCAGAAAACATGTATAAAGTTGGGTGTGATGGTGCAAACTTTGAATTCTGGAGCTGTGGAGGGAGAGACAGAAATCCCTGGGGCTTACCTGGCCAGCCTGGCCTAATTAGTGAGCACCAGGTCCCAGAGATAAACCCTGTTTCAAAATCAAGGCAGATAGCTGCCTTGTCCTTTACACAGGGATAGTCTCTCCCTCCCTCCCTCCCTCCCTCTCTCTCTCTCTCTCTCTCTCTCTCTCTCTCTCTCTCTCAACTGTTTTCACTGTGTGTGGAAAGAAAGGCCTCTGGAAATTTGCCCAGAGACAGACAGAAAAAGAGTTTTGTGGCTGGAGTGCGGGAAAGCTTGGTATTAAACTCTCAGTGTATCATCACTATGTTAAGGTTAATTAAAGGGAGCATTTAAAAGGAGAGAAATGGAGCAAATTTTAATCTTTACGAGGTAAAAAACAGTATGAATCTTAAGCTCAGAGAGTTTTCCTCACATCTGTTCTTTTGTACTTTTTATTGACTGTGTTGGCTCATCCTATACTTTAAGGTTTCATAGGAAACAATCAGGGCATCTGTTTAGGGTTTCAGTGTGACTAATATTTATAGCTTCACTTCAGTAGGCTGTAGCACCTGCAGGTGCCCTGTTATTATTTTCTGTATTTATATGCCCCTGAAGGCACCACGGGACAGGGATAGCTGCCGTGAAGCGAATTCAGTAGTAAGGGTTCTTGAGTCAGACGAAGTGAAGTTTAAGAAAAGGATAGAAACATAAGAGCAAAAGGAATAAAAAGGCTGGTGCGATGGCTCTGTGGTCAAGGGGCTCGCTGACAAGCTAGATCCCCTGGGTATATACGGTGGAAGGAGGAACTGATTTCCACTCAATGTCATCTGACTGCCACGTGTATCATAGGCCGCACGTGCAGAGAATATATAAATGTGATTCAAAATAGAAACTGTCTTTATATCTGTGGTGTTTAAATGCTTGACCCATAGGGAGTCGCACTATTAGGAGGTGTGGCCTTGTTGGAGGAGGCATGGTCTTGTTGCAGGAAGTGTGTTACCGAGGGTGGGCTTTGCGGTTTCAGAAACCCAAGCAAGGCCCGGTGTCACCTCTTCTTCCTGTTGCCCGCCCATCTGGATGTAGAACTCTCTGTTGATTCTCCAGCTCCATGTCTACCTGGATGCCGCCACGCTTCCCACCATGGTGATCGTGAGCTAAACCTCTGAAACTGTAAGCCAGCTCCAATGAACTGTTTTGTTTTATAAGCATTGCCTTGATAATAGAATCTCTTCACAGTAATAGAAACTAAGACAACATCCATGGTTAATGATGTCTTCTGGGAACTGGCTGCTCTTGGCAGAGGACTCAAGTTTGATTCCCATCACCCAGACGGAGACTCACAACCATCTCTAGCTCCAGTTCCCAGGTGATCTGAAGCCCTCTTCTGGCCTCCAAGGGTACTGCACCCTATGATGCACAGACTTACTTGCAAGCAACACACACACACACAATTAAAAAGAGGGAATTTTCTTTTTCTTTTTTGTTTGTTTTGTTTTGTTTTTCAAGACAGGGTTTCTTTGTATAGCCTTGGCCATCCTGGACTCACTTTGTAGACCAGGCTAGCCTTGAACTCACAGCGATCTGCCTGCCTCTGCCTCCCGAGTGCTGGGATTAAAGGCATGTGCCACCACGCCTGGCTTTTTTTTTTTTTTTTTTTTTGAGACAAGGGTTTCTCTGTGTAGCCTTGGCTGTCCTGGACTCAATTTGTAGACAAGGCTGGCCTTGAACTCACAGAGATCCACCTGCCTCTCTCTCCCTGAGTTCTGGAATTACAGGTGTGCACCATAATGTCAGGCTGGAAATTATATTTTTCATTAATCTGGTAACTGAAGAGATGCAAAGGGTCTGCTGTGGGGATTTGTCCTCCTGGAAGTCAGGGTCTGGATTGCAGTGGTTCTGGCCTCTTCCTTCAGGGCTTCCAAACAGACGTTGCTTTTTCTTTCCTCCTGTTAATGTTTGATGTTAGATACCCACGGCATAAGGAATGTTTGATTATCCAACAAGGTATGGGCTTTCATTAAGTCATCTCTTTACTCTAGTACTCATTTGCACCATCAGGGGGACATCTGTGACTCATCCAGACGACTTTGACTCTAATATTGACACCAAAGGCTAGTTTTTGTTTCTTTGTTTTTACAAGACAAGGTTTCTCTGTGTAGCCTTGGCTGTCCTACACTCACTTTGTAGACCAGGCTGGCCTTGAACTCACAGCCATCCGCCTGCCTCTGCCTCCTGAGTGCTGGGATTAAAGGCATGCGCCAGCATGCCCAGCCACCGAAGGATGTTTTATGAACAGTTTTCTTTCCTAACTTCAAATGTAAGAAGGTTATGAGACCTTTATTATGAGATTCTAATCTTTGAACTAGGAAGTGTTGTTTCTCAGGGGTAAAGTGCATGCTTAGCATGAGAGTAACACCAGAAAGGCAGACAGGGAGGGAGTGAGGTGGGGGGGGCAAAGAGTTAATCTTGAGATTTTTCTATTAAAGATGTGTTCTTGCTGGGTGTGGTAGTGCATGCTTTTAATCCCAGCACTCAAGAGGCAGAGGCAGGCAGATGTCTGTGAGTTCGAGGCCAGCCTGGTCTATAAAGTGAGTCCAGGACAGCCAAGGCTACACAGAGAAACCCTGTCTCAAACTGCCCGCCCCCCCCCCCAAAAAAAAGATGTGTTCTTACTTTGTAGCTTGGAGTGGCCTGGAACTAGTTCCTTATGTAGGCCAAGCTAGCCTTGAACTTGCTGCAGTTTTCCATCTTTGGCACCCTGAGCAGGGATTATATAGGTGTGTGCCACCACCATACCTTGGAGAAGGAGGTGGGGAGAGCAAGTGAGCAATTCTTTTAAGAACTCCTTAAAGACGTTACCTACAAAGCTCAGTGTGGTGGGATGTGTCCCTAACCTCAACACTTAGAAGACAGAAGCAGAAGGACCCATAGTTCCAGGCCAGCCTGGGCTACATAACCAGATGCTATAGAAAAAGTTCTCGAAAAAAAGACAATCATACTGATCTTGATGGTGAAGAGATGGCTCAGTAGTTAAGAGCACTGGCTGTTCTTCCAGAGGACCCTGGTTCAATTCCCCGGCACTCATATGGCAGCTCACAACAGTTCCAGGGAATCTGATGCCCTCTTCTGATCTCCTCTAGCACTAGGCGTGGACATAGTGTAGAGACACATATGCAGGAAAGCACCCACACACATGAAGTAGGAATAAATCTCTTAAAAAGATGGGGCTGGGTGTGGTGGCTCATGTCTTTCACCCCAGCACTCAGGAGGCAGAGGCAGGAGGATCTCCTTGACTTTGAGGCCATCTTGCTCTACCCAGCAAGCTTCTGGACAGCCAGGACTATTCAGAGAAGCTCTGTCTCAACGAATAAACAAACAGAAACAACATCCAAAAACCAAAGACCAAAGATTGGGTTGGAGACATGGCTCATCAGTTAAGAGCACTGGCTACTCATGCACAGGACCTGTTCAATTCCCAGCACCCACTTGGCAAGCTCACAACTGTTTGTAATTCCAGTCCCAGATTCTGTAACTCCAATCCTAGGGAGATCTGACACCCTCTTCTGGTCTCAAAGGGCACTGCACACACATAGTGCACAGACAACAGTCAAGCACTCATACACATAAAAATAAACTCTCACAATTAAAACACACATACACACAAATAATTATGATGGGTAGAAATGGTCTTATTGGCCTCTGCTATTAAACACTGAGACCACTGTATAATCAAAGTATGAAGCCAGCAAGGTCTAAAGAGCTGTGAGGCTGGGGAGCCATTAAAGTGTTTGCCTTGCAAGCGTGAGGACCTATGTTTGATGCCCACCCTCCCACCCACCTCCACCAGAACCCACGTAAAATATCCTGCTGTGCATCTGTAGTTCCAGTTCTGGCAAAGACGTGAGAAGTAGATACCCTGGGACTTGTTGGCCAGCCAGCCAAGCCAATAAGAAACACTGTCTCAACAACTCCAAGAAAATGCCTTTTGAGATCAACACACACACACACACACACTCGGGCGCGCGCACACACACACACACACACACACACATACACACACACACACACACACACCCCTCTTCCACATATTCGAATGATTGTAGCATCACCAAAAGCACCCAATTAAGAGTCTTGATATTTGAGTCCCGTCTGTTTTACTAACTACTTAAATATCATTGGGTAATGCAATTAAACCTGCTTGTTTTCAGTTTTCCCATCCCTAGAACCAGCTGGTCCCACAGTGGCTGACTCTTGCAAGTACCATCACCTCCCGGGGCCGCCAGCAGCCTTTCCTTTAGCTCTGACTCCTGTCTTAGAATCTTTAATCTTTATTAAAAGGCAATATTTGCCAAATCAACTGGGCTTGCGCATTTAGCAAAATGATCTCTTCCATTGCACAATTGCACAGTCAAACTGAGAGAAGACAATTAATGCTGCTGACATATCCCTGTGTCAGACTTGTCTATAAAACATCAGGAATAGGCTTGCTTTTAATTAGGATTGCTGGGTTTCCTCCGATTGTCTGAAGGCGAGGCTTCCAGAACTGTTGCGATTATGTGTGTAGCCTCTCACTCCCTCCTCTCCTCCTTCTCCTCCTCTGTGTTGCTTTTGCCCTAACTGTAAGTGGCTGTACTTTCCCAATACTTTACGATGCCCCAACACCTAGTTCTTCCTAATGCCTTTCTGTCTACCTCCCTGACCCCGCTGTTAGTCAGTGCCTGAGGAGGGTGTGGTGGTGTGTGCCTATAGTTCCAGCAGGCAGTGGGGACCAGAGAATCAGGAGTCCAAGGCCATCAGCTGGCTACATATGGAATTTGAGTCTCAGAACAGAGAGTGTTGTTGACATGAGAAAACCAGCTTTCTCCTCAAAGGGACTAAGAGTTTATTCTGGAGCCAAATATACTTAATCATGCCTGGGAACACAAATTTAGGTCACCTCAAATCCCATCTCCCAAGGCAGTCATAGTTTAATTAAATCTTTATAACAGAACAAAGAAAGTTATGAATCAAGATGCTTAGAATATATACAGGTTGCATTTATTTATTATTTATTGATGGGCACATGCCAAGGCACTCCTGTGCAGAAGGTCACATGGAACTGGTTCTCCTCCCAACATGTGGACTCTAGGAATTGACTGAACTTAGGTCACCAGGCTTGGAGACAAGCACCTTTATCAGCTGAGCCGTCTTGCTGGCCCCGAGACACTCAAAAAATAAATACATGGGTGATAAAAGAAAAGAAGAGGAAGACGGGGAGGAAGAGGGTGAGGAAGAGGAGGAGACACTGGTAGAAGCTACAGGGTGGGTGGGTTACAGCAGAGCTTGGAAACCTTCGCTGTAGGCATCAGATACTAAATGATGACACTTAGCTCCTGGGTTGGAGGATGACAGGGATCTGTTGCTGCATTCTGAAGGACATGTGCAAAAATGTACTGAGATGGACTGGGCGTGGTGGTGCATGCCTTTAGTCCCAGCACTTGGGAGGCAGAGGCAGCAGATCTCAGTGAGTTCCAGGCCAACCTGATCTACAAAGCAAGAGAAACCCTGTGTCAAAACCAAAACAAAACAAACGTACTGATATTAGGATGACATGGACCTACCAGGCTGGGTGTCCTGTAGACCCAGCTAGGCCAGGATCTGAGGTTCCTGCTGAACAGTTCCTGTACCTTGTGTCTACCCTCTCCCCAAACTGCTGGAGGTAGGAGGCTGCAGCTTTCTCTGTTTTCATTTTTGTTTTTGTTTTGAGGCAGAGTGTCCTGTTGCGTGGGTTGTGTTTAAACTCCTGGTAACTGTGAGCTGGCCCTGTGTGCTGGGAATTGAACTGCGGTCCACTAGAAGAGCGGCCAGTGTGCTCTGAGGTGATGAGCCTCGGTATTGGTTACTTGAGAGCTATACAGTGTGTTTTTACTTTATTTATTTATTTATTTATTTTGGTTTTTCGAGACAGGGTTTCTCTGTGTAGCCTTGGCCATCCTGGACTCACTTTGTATACCAGGCTGGCCTCGAACTCACAGCGATCCGCCTGCCTCTGCCTCCCGAGTGCTGGGATTAAAGGCGTGTGCCACCATGCCTGCCCTGTGTTATTTTTCTTACAGAGGCCTCCAAACTTCAAACTCGACAAAATCTAGACCTGTTTCTGGCCCAGGTATTGGCCACAGCTGGATACCAACAGCCAATCCTGGCCTTCAGTACTCCACCTGGTCCCTAGCCCCTCCTTCTCAAGGCCCCTCCCCACTCTAGCCCTCATCTCGCGGCCCTGGAAACCATCATCATCTAAAGGAAAGTTTGTTCTTGGGTACATGGGCCGGTGAGACATCCAATAGCTTGGTGGACCCCTGGGTGTTTTCCCTCCAAAAAGCTCTGTGTGGCAGCGTGGGTGCCATTGTATTAGCACTGCTTGCTAATGGGCTGGGATTAAAGGTGTGCACATCACATTCATTCCCTCTTCCCCTACTCTTAACAGATCCACCCCTACTCCCTACACACCCAACTTTGTGTCCTCCTCCTTCCCCCATGAAGATCATAATCCCAGCACTCAGGAGGCAGAGGCAGCGGGATCTCTGAGTTTGAGGCTAGCCTTGTCTACAGAGCAAGTTCCAGGACAGCCAGGGCTACACAGAGAAAGCCTATCTCAAAAAAAACAAACAAACAAAAACCGGGGGTGGTGGTGGAGGGAACCTAATTTGTGCTGCCCAAATATATGTAGAGGTATTGTCTTCCGCTGGTGCCTGGCCATCTTCTCAGGGGTATGCTCTTAGGAAAAAAAAACCTCTCTCTCCATCTCCCAACAGCTAACAGTTGCCATTACCTCTTTAACTATGGTGGGATTGTGTGCCCAACACCCCTGTTCGTGCTGGGGTTTGGGCAGGCCTGGATTTGCCCGTGCTGTGGGCTTACACGAGCTTTGTGCCTGCTGCTAAGACCCCTGGGAGTCCACCTGTGCAGCTGCCCTTCTGTGTCCAGAAAACATTTTCTTACAGTCATCCACCAACTCTGGCTCTTAATCTCTTTCTGCTCCCTCTTCTGAAATGATCCCTGAGCCTTGGGGGTGAGGCATGTGCAGAATATACGTTCCATTTAGGGCTGAGAGTTCTGCAGTTTCTTATTGTTTGCACATTGGCCAACTTGTGGTTCTCTGTCTTAATCAACATCTACCACAAATAGAAGCTTGTCAGAGGAGGGTAGAGAGATGCATTCACCTATGGCTACAATACATTGCTAGTGTTAGTGTTAAGGAGTGGGGGACCTGATTGTCTCGTGTTTGTGTTCAAGATAGGCAATCGAATCCAGCTCATTCCACAGGATCCCTTTCAGCTCCCGTCTCCTCGCCTGAACAGAGCTTTTCTCTGACGCTTCCTACATCCCTCCCTGCCTGTGGTAATTCACCTATCCTCCTGGTTTGCCCCAGACTATTCCAGACTTATCAGTGATGGTCCCATACCCCCAACCGCCCCCTGCAAACTCCAGATGTTAGGATATAGATGTGATTTGCCCCAAGAAAGGCTCATGTATTGAGAAGCAACTGGATCATGAGGGCATTAAATTCATCAGCGGGCTTTCCATTAATAGATTTATAGAGGAATGGGCTTTCAGAAGATGGGGACTGATGCTTGAAGTCAGCCACTGGGAGTGCACCTTTAGAAACTGTATTGTCCTGGGATCTTTCCCATCTCTCTACATCCTGCCACTATCAGGAGAGCAGATCTGCTCCACTAGACCCCTGGCTAGGACAGACTGCGCCCCCGTGGGAACTATGATGCCCCCACAGGCCTAGAAATAATGGCGTCAACTGTGGACTGGCATCTCTGAAACTCCCAAGTGACAATAGATCCCTCATCCTTTAAGCTGTTTCCTTGGGTATTTTGTCACAGCTACAAAGTGGCCATCAAGCCAGTTAAGTGTAAGTCAGGACTGATGACCGCCCAAGCTGCCCTCCAACCTGGGAGGGCTGCTTTTAATTTTCTTGGCTCTCTGAACTCTCACCGTTGACCTGGTACCTATCATGTTTTATGTTACATGGCAGCCACTGGCATATAAAAAAAATGTTTCAAGATTAGCTTATACACATGGCTTAAGGGCAGAATGGTGTCTTTCATCATAACATTAAACCAGTGTTGGGTGCATAAAAGTCACCCAAGAGGTGGAGTGAAAGAACTCATTTGAGGAGAAAAATAACTCTCATAGGTTGCAGTTTGCCGTCCAAGGAACTAACAGTGAGATGGTGCACATCTGTCTCCATTTCTCCTCCTGCTCTCAAAGCTGCTCTCATGCCTTCTGTTTACCTTTTAAAACCTCATCTCTCACTCCTCCGCCATGTTTCCTAAACCCCAACTGATGCAAGAATGTCCAGGAGGTAAGAGAAAGAGTGTAACGCATTTTCCCAGAGATAAGTGCTTACCCAGAGATTACTGTTAGTAGGGGTGAGTGGGATGTGAGATCTTTGGCACAATTAATATACTTCGTCAGATTTCTTCACTTGAAATAATGTGGCAGACCACTTGAAAGTTCTAGAACATATATGCACATATGTATGTTTATGTATACATCTATGTATATATATGCCTGTATGTGAAGCAAGGCTCTCAAAGGATAAACTCTGGCATGCTCAATTTTTTTCTTCTTTCTTTCCTTCCTTTCTCTTTTTCTTTCTTTCTTTGGTTTTTAGAGACAGGATTTCTCTGTGTAACAGCCCTGGGCCTGGAGAGATGGTTAAGAGCATTTATGTGAATAGGTGTTTGGCCTGCATGTACGCCTATGCACAACTTTCAAGCCTGATGCCCACGGAGGCCAGGAAAGGGTGACTGATCTCCTAGCACCTGAGTTATAGAAAGTTGTGAGCTGTCATGTTGGTACTGGGTGTTGGGTCAGTGTTCATTGGAATAGGAACAGCTCTTTTAACCACCAAGTCATCTCAGCAGCCCCACACTTGTTGCTCTTTGAGAGGACCTGGGTTAATCAACTCCAGTTGCCTAGTAGAAGATCTTCGTCAAAAAAACTTTGGGGGATGGTTTGAAGACAGAGTTTTGCTGTCTATCCCAGGCTTGCCTTGTACTCACTATGTAGTCTGTGGTAGCCTTGAACTTTGGGAAATCCTTTTGCCTCAGCCTCCTAAGTGATGGGATAACATGTATGGACCACCATGCCAACCAAGCTTTATTCAAATTATTCTTTTTTAAATTTTTTTGTGTGTATGTGTGGAAGCTCTGGCTTCCCCAGTATCAGTGCTGGGGGTTGGTTAAGCTCTGGTTCTCTTGTTTGTGTAGCAATTCCTTTACCCACTGACCCTTTGTCTCTCCAGCCCTCGGGTTTCTAATAGATGGCTCTTGATTGTAGTGTTAATAAGAATTGTCCCAGCACTCGGGAGGCAGAGGCAGGCGGATCGCTGTGAGTTCGAGGCCAGCCTGGTCTACAAAGTGAGTCCAGGATGGCCAAGGCTACACAGAGAGACCCTGTCTCGAAAAACCAAAAAAAAAAAAAAAAAAAAAAAAAAAAAAAAAAAAGACTTGTCACTTGGATTTTTATTGGTAATTGCCTTTTAAGAAATGGTTATGTCTGGGTGTGGTGGCACACACCTGTAATCCCAACACTTGGGAGGCAGAGGCAGGTGGATCTCTGAGTTTGAGGTCAGCCAGGTCTACAAAGTGAATCCAGGACAGCCAAGGCTACACAGAGAAACCCTGTCTGAAAAAAGAAAAAAGAAATAGTTATCATTTCATGGTATGGTTTTTATGCCTGCTTGTATGTCTATGCGTGTGTGCAGTGCCCAAAGAGGCTAGAAGATGGCATCCTCTGAAACTAGAGTTAGAGATGGTTGTGAGCCACTCCGTGGGTGCTGGAAATTTAACCCAGGCCCCCTGAAAGAACAGACAGTGCTCTTAACCTCTTAGCTATCTCTCCTGCCCCTTTATCAGTAGACTCTTGTAAAACCAAAAAGTAGTCTATAGGTTCCAGTGACCAGATGGTCTATTAGAATATTGCAAACGGGGTTGTATATAGATTTGGAGATGGGCTTTTGACTTTGGTATGAAGTTTAATGTATCCTCACTTTCTACTCTAAAAGTCATCCCAAGAGACACGTGTCATCATCACACAAGTCTCATTCTGAGTAGGTGGATCTCTCACCTATATTAGTCCTTCATTGTGCCAAAGAGCACAGTGAGTTTGGTATTCTAGGTTGAGTAATTGTTCTCTATTGCATATGCCTTGTGTGTCCTGAGGAAAAGAAACTTGAGTTTCAACAGCTAGCCCTCTTACCTGCTGTGTTTCTGAAACACATCACATCTAGAAAAGTTCACTATTTGTTTTTTTGAGACAGGGTCCCAGGTAGGCAGACTGAGTTTGAACTCCTGGTTTTCCTGCCTCTACCTCCCAATCCCGGATTACAGACATGTGTCACTACACCAAGCCTAGAGGACTTTCTGCGGTGTACTTCCCACTTCTTTTTTTTTTTTTTTTTTTTTTCTTCCCACTTCTTATATGTGTGATTTAGAGATATTCAAAACCTATTTATTGAGCACCTACCTACCATTACAGTGACAGATACCATACAGGGAGGGCAGTATGGGTGATACCATGCATGTCTGAGATACAGGAGAGAGATAGAGACAGAGAGACAGAGACATGCAGAGATAGACAGAGACACACATACAGAGAGAGACAGAGTTGTGTAGTACAGGTGCATGTGTGCCATAGTGCATAGGTCATAGCACAACTTATCTGGCCTGGTTCTCTCCTTCCACCTTCTGGAGACAGGGCTTCCCTTGTTTATGTCATGTTATAGACGCCAGGCTAGCTGGCCCTTGGCCTTCCAGGTGATTCTACTGTCCCCAGCTCCCAGCTTGAGGTACAGATGCATGCTGCCATATTAGGATTTTTGTTGTTATTGTTTTGTTTTTTGTTTGTTTGTTTGTGACAAGGTTTCACTCTGTAGCTCTGGCTGTCCTGGAATTCACTCTCTACACCAGGCTGGCCTCAAACGCACATCGATCCGCCCACCTGTGCCTCCTGACTGCTGAGATGAAAGCTTTCACACACTGCGTAATTTCATTGCATTTCTCTCCAGCGTGAGCTGTTTCTTGACTTCATCAGTACAGAAATATTACAAAGGCTTTATCATGGTGTGTGTGTGTGTGTGTGTGTGTGTGTGTGTGTGTGGTGTGTGTTGTGTAATAGGAAGTATGTGTTTCTCCATTCTGAAGACAGGGAAGTCCAAAATCAAGGCACTGGCACATTCACTGTCTGGTGAAGGCTGTCCCTACTTACTGGATGCTGTCCCCTCACTGTCCTTGGGTAGCACAGAGAGTGAGGGAGCTTCCTGGGTCCCTAAGTAAGGCACTGACTGATCCCATTAACCAGAGCTTCTCCAGACCGACCAAACCACTTTCCAAAGGTCTGACCTCCTGATACTATCTCTTCAGAGTTTAATACTTTAATGTTTGAGTTTGAGGACACAAGCGTTTAGTGCATCCCAAGCCAATAGGGAATTAAGGTATGCTGGGCCAAATGCCTGTAATCACAGTTACTCTGGCGGAGGAAGAAACGTAAGGATCAGGATCCTGTCAAGGTCATACACTTCTTAGCAAGCTCCTGGGCTACGAGATGTCAGATAAGGAAAGCACGGACTATGGGTTCACTATAGGCAGGCACTGAGATGTATTTCAGGTAGGCAATCAGGTCCTTTTTTTGTTTTGCTTGCGAGACAGGGTTTCTCAGTGTAATCAAGTCCTGGCTGTCTGGGACTCATTTTGTAGACTAGGCTTGCCTCAAACTCACAGAGATCTGCCGGCCTCTGCCTGCGATTAGAGGCATGCACCACTGCCCCTGGCCCGTAATTAGGTCCTTTGATAATATACTACTTAGAGCTAGAGGGATGGTTCAGTGGTGCTTTTTCTATAGGACCAGTTCACAACAAACTGTAACTTTAGTTTCAGTGTCCCCAATGGCCTCTTCTGGCCTCTGCAAGTACCAGCCATTCATGTGGTGCACAGACAAGGGCAGGTGAGCACCTACGGGTTTTTCCTATCATGGTTAAAAGCAATTTGGGAGGCAAGACGGGCAGATTTCTGAGTTCTAGGAGTAGGAATTTGGGCCTCTTCTCTCTTAGAAAGAGGCCAGCTCCCAAATAGCCCACATCCCTTCCCCCTGTGTTTGGTGTTTACTTTTGAAACAGGGCCTGGATATGTAGCCCGGGCTAGTCTGGAAGTCACAAAAGTCCCCCTGCCTGTGTGTCCTCACTGCCAAGATTACAGGTATGGACCATCACACTAAGCCCGCGCGTGTGCTCGCTCACGTATGTGAATGTGTTATTTGTTACAATTGTTTTGCCTGTACGTATGTATGTGCCATGAGTGTGCCTGTTGCCTGCGTAGACCAGAAGAAGGCATGAGAGGCCCTGGAGTTTTAGATGCATGTGATGAGCTGCCATGCCACTGCTGACAACTTAACCAAGTCCTCTGCAAGTGCAGCCACTGCTCTTAACCAGGGAGCGATAGCCCTAGTCCTTCCATTTTTTTTTTTTTTAAGACAGGGTCTCCCTGTGTAGCTCTGGCTGTCCTGGACTCACTTTGTAGACCAGGGTGGCCTCATAGAGATCCTCCTATGTACTGGGATCACAGTTGTGCTACACTGTACCCGCTAGCTACCAATCTTTTTAGAGCTCCCACTAGGTTGCTGCTTTCAGGATTTTGTCTTACAAGGCTTCTTTTTTTTTTTTTTTTTTTAGATACAGTGTCTCTGTGTAACAGAGTCCTGGCTGTCCTGGAACTCTCTTTGTAGCCTAGGCTGGTCTTGAACTCAGAGATCCGCTTGCCTCTCTCTCCTGAGTGCTGGGATTAAAGATGTGTACCACCATGCCTGGCTTCAAAGGCTAATGCTTTTGCCTTTGTTAAGTTTTTCTTATTTCCTTGTTTTCTTTTTCATTTCTCTTCTTCTGGAACATATGTATGTTTGGGCAGCTTAGTGGAAGGGGCTTGCTTCCTTCTTTTAGCCCAAAGGGGATTTTTCAATTCCATGAAGAAAAGAGACTCAGTATTAGATAAATAACAGAAGCTTGTTGGAAAAAACAAAACCCCAAACAATGTATTAAATTATAAGAACAGAAAAAAATTTGTCAGAAACAATACCAACTTTTTTTTTTTTTTTTTTAGGTGTTTTGAGACAGAGTTTCTCTGTACTCACTTTTGTAGACCAGGCTGGCCTCGAACTCACAGTGATTCGCCCACCACCACACCCAGCAACAATACCACCTTTAACACTGTAATCCTCATCTTTGTTTACAATACTTTATGCATCTTAGATATGTACAAATGTGTTGATTTTTGTTCATTGATTTTTTTCTTTTTCCATTCTCGTGTGTGTGATACTGTGGGTGCAGTGCACATGTGTGGTTGTGATTAATACAGTACGTATGCATGTGAGTGTGTGCATGTGAGGTCAGAGGTTAATGTCAGGAACCATTCTCCAAACCTTGCTCAATAAGGCAGGGTCTCTCAATCAAACCCAGAGTTTCTGAATGCGGCTAGTCTGGCTTCCTCTGGGGACCACTTATCTTCGTATTCTGAGGGTAGATTTATAGGGGAACTGGTGTTAGGTCCAAGCAGCTTTATGTGGTACTGAGACTCTGACCCTCATACATACCTGGTAAGTGCTCAGTCAGTGACATTTCCTCGGTCCCAAGAACGTTTCTTGTCTTTGTTTGTTGAACAGAGTTTCTCTATGAATCCCTGGCTGTCGTGGAACTGTCTCTGAAGGCCATGCTGACCTCCAACTCAGAGGTCCACCTGCCTCTGCCTCATGAGTTCTGGGATTAAAGGCATGGGCCACTATGCTTGGCTTTCTTGAACATTTTTGAAATATTTCATTTTAATTTTTATGTTTGTTTGAAACAGGGATTCTCTGTGTAGCTCTGGCTGTCCTATAACTCACTCTGTAGATCAGGCTGCCTCTGCCTCCCTAGTGCTGGGATTAAAGGTCCGCCCCACCAATGCTCTGTTTATTTTAACTTTTAGTTCTGTGAATGCAGGAATTCCGAGAGGCTGCTGGTGGAGCTCCATGGCTTTCACACCCTTGGCCTGCGGGTGCCACTATTTCACATAGTGAGGTCCCCAATGTACTGGAACAGTATTCAAATTGGGTTTGGGCCAATTTGGTAGTTAAGGTAATTCTTTAAGATAAACCCAAAATATGTGTATAAGTTGGGGCTCAACATACAAATTTGTTATTTAGGAGAAAGTTTATGTTAGTAACAAGCGAAATAATAATTTAATGATTTACCTTTTATTTTTATTTATTTGCTTTCTGTTGATAGGTTCTCTATGCACCCCAGGCTAAATTGAAATGACCTCTGTTGTCTGCTCAGCCTCCAGAGTATTGGCACTACAGGTGTGAACCACCACTCCCAGCTCATTACTTCATTCAGTATTTAGCATGGGATACATAGATATTGTGTTAGGTGCTTCCAAAAAATATAAAGAAGACTGAAGTGCCACCCTCCAGGGCTTTTCAGGGTCACTTGAGTATATGCCCTCATACCTGGCCCTTGCCTCATTGTTTTCTCTATGCTTTAGTACCAATGCTTGGGATGGCATAATAGTGTGCTTTCCACTTGGCGTCATTAAGGCAGATGTGTTCCCCTTAATGCATGAAGACAGTCAGGGTCTTTTGTTGCTTTGTTTACTTTTTCCTTCTTTTCCTCCATTTCCTGGAATTCACTATGCAGACTAGGGCAGTCTTGCGCCACCTGCCTCTGCCTCCTGAGCCAGGATTGGAGGCGTCCATCAACGGGCCCTGCTGCTCATGGTCACACACACACACACACACACACATATTTTTTTTAAGTTTTCGAGACAGGGTTTCTCTGTGCAACCTTGGCTGTCCTGGACTCACTTTGTAGACCAGGCTGGCCTTGAACTCACAGAGATCCACCTGCCTCTGCCTCCCGAGTGCTGGGATTAAAGGCGTGCGCCACCACTCCCGGCTATGGTCACATATTTTTAAAGTCCCACTTCTGTTTTTGGCTTCTTTGTAAAACTTAGGACGTTCCGGTGAAGGAGCTTAGAGGCTAAGCTCAGGCTGTTGCTCTCTTCCTTCACATCAAGATTTTGTTGTACCTCTAGTTAAAATGTTAACTGACGTTTATATTTGTATGTTTTTCTTTCTTTTCTTTTTTTTTTTTTTTTTTTTTTCTGGTGCTGGAGACTGAACATAGGGCCTTGAGTTTACTGGGCAAGCCCTCTCTTGAGTCAAATCCCCAACCCCTGTGCTTTTCTGTATTTGATTTTGCTGCATGAAGGCTAGTTTGACTGTCTCTAGTGCAGTTCCTTCAGGTCTCAGGAGGAGTGGAGTAACGTGGCTTAAAACATTAAGCCGGGTAAAGCTTTCTCTTGCTCTGTCTCCAGGATGTCTTACCTCTGCCCCCATTAATTCCTGCTGCCCTGCTTTCTAAGTCAAATTCTGAATACATCATTAGCTCTCACAACCCAAAATACTATTTCATTCTGTCCTTTAACCATTTTTCAAATATCAACTTCCCTTTTCTTAGAGGCAGGGCCTCACGGAGGCCAGGCAAGTCTCGGCATCCCTGTGCGGCCGGGCTAACTTTAGTTTCTGGTCCTACCTCCATCTCAATGCTGGGCTGATGTGGGACTGGGGATCGAACCCAGAGCTTTCCCAGAGCTGGGCAATCATGCTACCAACTGAGCTATACCCCCAGTCCTCTCCCCTTTCATTTCTCTCCTCATTCTTTATATCCCACTTGGCTATTGCCTAAGATGGCTCCTCATCATCTCACCCATATTGCACATTACCCTTCTAATTAATCTACCCACCTCCAGCTGCATCTCTGTCCAGTCAGGTCTTCTAAATCCGGAGTCCCCCCTCCTTAGCATCCATTGCTGGCTCCCCACTGTCTGTGAGAGTCTGAATCAGACATGCTGGCTTACAAATTCAGCTTTATCCCTTGTTGTGTCTCAGGGAGTACCCTATATAGTTAAGGAGACTCAGCTACCTCTGTGACTCTGTGTGTGTGTGTGTGTGTGTGTGTGTGTGTGTGTGTGTGTGTCTTATAGTATGGACCCTGTTTTCCCTTTATTTTGAAAACTCCTCCTTCCTTTCTCTGACAAGTATCTGATAAGCTTTGTTCTCTTTCCCCTTTCCCCAAGTCTATCTGATCTTACTATATCCAGAAGAACAAGGACAAACAGACAGACAGACGGATGGACAGACAGACAGACAGACAAACGGTGGTTGCCAAGATTTGCTGTGGAAAGCTTTGAAAACAGGGACTTATCAAATACAATGACCCTATTAGGTAGGCATTGCCTTAACTTCTTTTTTCTTGTAACATTTGTAACAAAAGGCTCAGTTAGCTCTCTTCCCAATGGACAGTCTCATTGTACCTCATGTCCCTAGAAACTGGCTACAAGTACTGCAAATGTTGTGCTTTTTTCCCTCCTTCTTTTTGAATATGATGAAATTAGTGGCATTTAACTAAGTCTTGATCTCAGGATTAGGTGATGTGAGATTTTTACAGGCTGGTGTAGAAGACACTTGGGTTCCAGCCAGAGGCTTTGTAGTTTCTCTGTCACCTCTGCACTAGATGATATTGCCACCCTCCTAGTTGCTCAAAGCAATGACCTGTGGTTACCTTGTGTCTACCTTTCTTCACATCTGACCTCAGGGAAGTACCCTGAACTCTTTCATCTTCTATTTCCACAGCAACTATTCTGATCCAGGTAACTGCTACTATCTACCTCATATCCTTACCCAATAACACCTTTGCTACCTTGCTTCTCTTTGTTCCATTTCTCCTCTTCTCCAAAGATTGTTCTATACAACAGGTAAAAAAGTCAACATCTGAAATGAAAACAAACAAAGCAACAACAAACCCCCATTGGGTGTGGTGGCACAGGCCTTCAATACCAGCTGGGGCAAGTGGATCTCTGAGTTAGAGGGCATCCAGGGCTACATAGAGAGGCCAAGTTTTAACTCCCACCCCCATCCCCACCCCCCACAGTCTGTATTTTCTTTCCTTTGCACTTATGAATATGAATCCAAACAACAGCATTGGGCTCCTGTTCAAGGCTCCAACCTTAGTGTGCTCCCCTTTCTCTGCAAGTGTGCTCCAGCCTCCTGCTCCCCAAACCAGCTAAAGTTGTTCAATATCAGTCCCTTCCCACTCATTGTCCCCGGTCTAGAATGTTCTTCCTGTCTGTGGCTGGCATGACTAAATCTTTATTTAAGTCTTAGTTCAGATCACCTCAGAAAAGTCAACCTTGCCTTTGTCTTTACAAAATTTAAGTGGCTAATTGTTGTATGTAATTTATGTCCTCAAATTCACTGTATTATTTTATGAAAACCTTTAAAATTAATTATGGCATTTTTTCACATTTTCCACGACCACTCTATATTTTCTCCTCACAATTATCACTACCTGTAATTGTCTTATTTTTCTTCCCCATTAGAAACATACACTTGCGATTGCAGCGCCTGCTTCTATTTTTATTCACAGTTGTGCTTTGAAGTAACGGGACATTCAAGTAATTTAAAAAGCAGCCTTGAGAATAGTCCAAAACCGGTACAGATAGATTTAGGACATAGATAAGGCCGTCTAGGCCTTGGACTTCTCACAAAGATAGATGTGGGTGAATTTAGGGTAAAGGTGGGTGAAAGAGCTAAAAACTCCCTGTCGGCCTGCAGAAATTGAACTTTAGATCCCAAATCTCTCTCTCTCTCTCTCTCTCTCTCTCTCTCTCTCTCTGCACGGAGTCTCTCTCTCTTGTTGCAGGGATGCTTTGTTGTTGCTGTTGTTGATTTGTTTTGTTTTGTTTTCTTGAGACAGGGTTTCTCTGTGTAGCAGCCTTGGCTGTCCTGGACTCGCTTTGTAGACCAGGCTGGCCTCGAACACACAGAGATCCGTCTGCCTCTGCCTCCCAAGTGCTGGGATTAAAGGCGTGCATGTGTATGCGCCGCCGCGCAGCTCCGAGGATGCCCCATTATGTCAACGGACTCATTTCGGTTTTATCTAGTTTGTGTGTTGTTGAAGGACAGACTCAGTTAAGTAGAATTTAGACCACAGAGCTATTTATGACAGGTTTTCGGCCACCGCTTCTGTCTTGTTCCTCTACTGGTCAGTGTCAGCGTTAGCGCCAGACACATCTCGTCCTAAACTACCACATGGGCTGCATTTTCGGGCGCTCAGGAAGTTGACTCCATCCGCTCGCTCGAGGCTACACCGGAGTAGGCTTAGGGTGGAGCCAGAAAGCCAGGTAGCTGGAGAAGCCCCGCGGGTACCCTGCGCTGGGGAGGGGGCGTGGCAGTAGGCGTTGCGAGGCGCCGCAGGACCACCAATGGCATCCCGGAGCTCGGGGCGATGCGCGTGACGCAGCCGCGGGCTGGAAGGTTGGGGCGGAGAACGGGGTAGGGACCGGAGCTTTATCTTCCTCCGCAGCCGGGCTGGCGGCGTTGCGGGCTTCTTAGAGACATCCAAACGCAGCGACCCTCCTCCCTAGACCACCGCAGCTGCCCTCTGGCCGCAGGTAATCCCAAGCTTCCGCTCCCTTCCTCCTTTCCTGTCCAGATCTACCAAGCGGACTGCGGTGGTGGCGCCGCTCCGGCTCTGCGGGCCTGGCCTGGGCCGGACTGTCCCGCCGAGACGCTGCTAGCTGCCGGCAGCCAGGGGAGGATCCTGCGGAGTTTGGAGGGGAGAGCGGGAAAGTTACCTGCAGCCATTTGGAATACTGGCAGCCTTTTCAGTATCAGGGATGGTTTGATGTCCCCTTGAATCACGTGGCGTCTCTCAAGCCAGTCGGTAAAGAAAGTTGAGTGTTAGAAGTCATTGCATTCTCTGGAAAGCGACCTCGGAAAAAAAAAAAAAAACGCTCAGGAAGTCAGTCCCCCCCCCCCCCCGCCCCCGATGTGAGCGGGAGAGATATATGTAAGGGAAGAGATGGCACTACCAGACACCAGACTCTATAGGGGCAGGAGCACCAAAATCTTTAGTCAAGCTCATGTTCTGTTTTTAAGTAGCAGTGGGGAGTTAAGCTTCTGCCTTGGATCTTAAGTGTTAATAGGCATGTAACTTAAAAAAAAAGGCATGTAACTTAAGATGTGTGTGTGTGTGTGTGTGTGTGTGTGTGTGTGTGTGTGTGTGTGTGTATAGCTGTTATTTGTGAGAAACTAAGCTCCATTCTCTGCATTTTATATAAAACTAGTTGTAATACTTTAAGTAGTTGACTCCCCCCGCCCCAAACTACTCGCCTTCTTCGTTAATGCAGACTCCCAACTTGAATATATATATTTTTTCATTGTTTGCTTTCAACTGGGAAATATAAAGGACTTGTTTAAAAAGCCAGCGCAGGCAGCATGGGAGTGGGGCTTGCAAAAAGCTCTGAAGCAGCGCGGAGTAAGCAGAGTAAAAACGTGAAGCACACCGTGTAGCGAGTCACGTGCTTGGAATTGGTGGGGGGGGGTGGTGGTGTTTCATGCTCTCTTATAACTCATACCAACCTCCTGAGTGCCTACTGTCTTCGGCCTGGGCCGGTTCTCCAGGCTCCAGATTCCTCCCTTGTCCCTGGAAGGCTTCCTTTTATCTTCTGGAGGCTTCCCCAGGCCTTACGTTCTTTGCCCCTTTCTCCTCACATTCCTCAAACCAAAGGTCACTTCCCTGTGGGAGCCACTCATCAGTATCAGCCTTTACCAGCAGTTAATCTTGTGTTCGAAGTAGCCGCTGTCCTTGTTTTCTAGTGGACTTTGCAAGGCTAGTCTTATCTTTTTTCTGCCTTCTCAGGGTCTGGCTCAGTACCTGTCATGAACAGAACTAAAGAGTTGGGAGGACCAAAGAAGGAGCTTTGAGGAAAAAGTTACCTAGAGAGTGCCTGTTTCCCCTGGAAGTTCCGTTTGTCAGACAGGACTCTCAGGATTTTTTCTTTTCTTTTTTTTTTTTTTTTTTTTTTTTTTTTGCCAAGTTGGATAACTTAGTTATATTTAATCATTTGTAAGTAAAATAAACTCAGATGTAAATAAAATTCTCATGTTCTTCATTCTTGTCAACTGA
Organism: Acomys russatus; assembly: GCF_903995435.1. Taxonomy (NCBI): domain Eukaryota; kingdom Metazoa; phylum Chordata; class Mammalia; order Rodentia; family Muridae; genus Acomys; species Acomys russatus. The sequence continues at coordinate 52,930,364 of NC_067142.1, read as the reverse complement.
CCCAGTCCTGTTAGGTACATGAAGAGGTTGTAGGGTAGGACAAACCATTTTTGGAGGGAAGAAAATGAAGACTTTGTACATTGGATTATTAATTTCTTCTCTTCTTTCCCTTCCTCCCATCTTTTTTGTTTGTTTGTTTGTTTGTTTTTTGAGATAGGGTTTCTCTGTGTAACATTCCTGGATGTCCTGGATTCACTTTGTAGACCAGGCTGGCCTCGACAAAGACAGAGATCCACATGTCTTTGCCTCCTGAGTGCTTGGATTAAAGGTGTGCGCCACCACGCCCAGCCCTAACCTTCTTTCTTTTGGCAGGATCTCATGTAGCCCAGGCTGCCCTGACAAACTGTAGCTGAGAGTGATCTTAAGCTCCTGGTTCTCCTGCTTCAACCTCCCAAGTGCTAGGATTACAGGTGTGTACTTGGCTCTGGGTTGGATTGTAAATTCTACCCACAGTGGATTCTCTTTCACTGAGCCTCAGGGAGTTATTCGCCTGCACTAGGTTCCCAGTATTTATTTGTCTATAGATTTATAGGTTCTTTTGAAATCTTTGCTAATGGAAACACTGTGGGCAGGCTAAAGTTGACATTTCTTTGGGACGTGATTCACTTGTTTCTCTAATCCCTTCTATTTGCTTTCTGGAGACAAGTTAGGAGCTCACCACAGAACATTACGTAACTTCCCTGCAAGATTGGTTTCTTACATTCCTGTCTAATCAGTATGTTACATTCTAATACTGCGAGTGTGTGTGTGTGTGTCTGTCTGTGTGTCTGTCTGCCTGTCTGTGTGTGTGTGTGTCTGTCTGTGTCTGTCCGTGTGTGTGTCTGCCTGTCTGTGTGTCTGCCTGTCTGTGTGTGTGTGTCTGTCTGTCTGTGTGTGTGTCTGTCTGTCTGTCTGTGTGTCTGTCTGCCTGTCTGTGTGTGTGTCTATGTGTCTGTCTGTCAGTGTGTCTGTCTGTGTCTGTCCTTGTGTATGTGTGTGTCTGCCTGTGTGTGTGTCTGTGTATCTGTCCATGTGTGTCTGTGTGTGTGTGTGTGTGTGTGTGTGTGTCTGTGTGTGTGTATGCATGTGTTTAGCTTGCAGGGTGAAGGTGCCACACATGCCACTACTGTGAATATGGAGGTCAGAGGAAGAGGATAACTTGATGCAGTAGGTTTTCTCCCTGACCTTTACGTGGCTTTCAGGGATTCAGCTTGGGTTGTCAGGCTTATGTGGCAAGCATTTTTACGCACTCAGCCAGCTGACCAGCCTCACTGGTCCACTTTGTCACCTAAAAGGAGGATAGTTCCACCACACAAATCTACGTCTTTGCAAAGGAAGTGGAAATGTGTGTGGTTGCTCAGGCTTCTAATCCCAGTACTTGGAGGCAGAAGTGTGCAGATCTGAGTTCCAGGGCAGCCAGGGCTACGTAGTGAGACCTTGTCTCAAAAACCAAGCAAGAAACAAAACCCCAAAATAAAAAGGCAAAAACCAAAACAAAACAAAAAAACCCACCAATAAGTAAAAAGTGCAAATGTTAAGTGAGCTAGTGGCACACCGCCCTTGGCGCTCAGCAATACGGATGGTCCTTATTTTCCCTCCCTGCTGGGCCTCTTATGAGAACAGTCCTATGATCTGCTTTCAGTTCCTCAACAGATTTTGCAGCCTACTCCAACATTTGCCCTTCCTGAAAGCAGTTGTACACGTAGTTAATAAAACGCCCACTTTAGCAGTCTCCACATTGTTAAACAGCTGTCCCAAGTTCTACCTTCTTGTTCTTTGTTTCGTTTTTTCGCTTTTTCCAGACAGGGTTTTTCTGTGTAACAGCCCAGGCTGTCTTGGACCCAGCTTTGTAGACCTGATTGGCCTGGAACTCAAAGAGATCAGCCTGCCTCTGCCTCCCAAGCGCTGGGATTAAAGGTGGTCACCAAGGGGTGTGATGGTGCTCGCCTTTAATCCCAGCAGTGGGAGGTAGAGACAAGCAGATCTCTGTGAATTTGAGGCCAGCCAGGTCTACAAAGTGGAGGCCCGGACAGCCAGGACAATAAGAGAAACCCTGGCTCTAAAACCAAAACAGAAAAAAGGCATGCAGCATCCTGCCTGGCTCTCACCCTTTTTTTTTTTTTAAAGTAACTCTTATTATTAAAAAAAAAAAAAAAAACCCACTGGGCATGGTGGTGCATGATGCTTTTAATCCCCGCACTTAGGAGGCAGAGGCAGGTGGATCTCTGTGAGTTGCATAATTAGTCCAGGACAGACAGGCTACACACAGAGAAACCCTGTCTCAAAAACCACCAAAAAAAAAAAAAAAAAAAAATCTCCCCAAAGCCTTGCAAATAACATCACACAACTTTTTTTGTGTGTGTGTGTTTGTAATCTTGAATTCTCCCTGCTGCTGACCCCAAAGAACCCCTCTGCACCCTCTCACTTCCCCTCCCCCCCCCAGCAATTTTTTTGCTCCCTTTTCTTCTTTAATCTCTTTGCTTATTGTCTTTTTGCTGTTAACTTTTTAAATGCCCCATAATACTGGGGAAATTACTTAACCAGCTAGAAGCCGATGCTACTATCTCCTGCTTACCATGTTAAATAAGGGCTCTGTAAATAGTAGCCTGGTTATTTCCTGGGTAACGTACCTGGGAAACTTCCTAAACTTGTGCCTTAGCCTTAGCTGTCAGTGCACTGATGCAACCCAGATCCCTGGCTTCAGCCTACCCTTGTGTGTTCAGGGGGCCTTTTATACCTTGGGTGGCCTATGGGCACACAATTCTTTCTCCTCCCTTTAGTTAGCTCTATGGTATTCCTAGCCTTTGTGAATTAGCATACTCACTTGGGATCTGGGAACAACTGCCTTCTGTGTAGCCAGCTACAACACCTCAAAGACTTCTCGGAATTAATCATTTGTGTAAAATTATCTGATCTCCCTCTTATCTCTTCCCTCTTCGTTTCTTTTTCCAGTAAACACATGTCCTGGGAGTCTTCAGGCTTTATTGCTTTGTGAGCTCATTGCTGGCACTGCCGACCTTGCTTTTTTTTTCCTTTCCTTTTTGTTTTCCCTAGACAGGGCTTCTCTGTGTAGACTTGGCTGTCCTGGACTCCTTGTAGATCAGCCTGGCCTTGAACTCACAGTGATATGTCTGCCTCTGCCTTCTCAGTGCTGGGATTAAAGGCGTGTGCCACCACACCTGGCAGCCTTGCTTTTCTTTGACACAGCCTTCCTTTTGGTTGTGAGTTAATCTTCCTCAAGATAAATATTACATCCTTCGGGGACTGAACCGAGGTCCTCGCATGTGCTAGACAGATGAAACCCCTACCTTCCCTTTTGAACAAGTGTAATTCTAATGTTGTGTTATAGAGGGAGAAGAAAAGGAAAAACAAAAACAGTAGTAGGGGGTGGGGTAATAGGGCTAGAAGAGTACCACAGGGGTTTTTCCAGACAGGATTTCTCTTGTAGTCCTGGCTGTCCTGCACTCGCTTTGTAGACCAGGCTGGCCTTGAACTCACAGAGATTCATCTGCCTCTGCCTCCTGAGTGTTGGGATTAAAGGCGTGCTGCACTACTCTGCCCTGCGTGCATATTTTAAAGCCCACGTTCTCCCTTGGAGAACTCTCTCTTTTGCTGTGCCAGTGCTGTTTTTATTTCTGACTTCTACTTCTGTCCTTGCTAGGGTTTTGTTGCTGTGAAGAGACACCATGGCCATGACAGCTTTTATAAAGGACAGCATTTCACTGGGGCTGGCTTACACTTAAGGAGGTTTAGTCCGTTATCGTGATGGCAGGAAGCATGGCGGCATCCAGGCAGACATGATGCTGGAGAAGGAGCCGAGAGTTCTACATCTTGATTGCAGGTAGCAGAAGGAGACTGTGTGCCACACTGGCATAGCTTGAGCACAGGAGACCTCAAAGCCCACCCTCACAGTGACACACTTCCTCTAACAAGGCCACATCTTCTAATAGAGCCAAGCATTCAAACGCAGGAGCCTATGGAGGCCATGCATTTTCAAACCACCATAGCTTCCTTCGAAGGAATCATGAACATTCACTCCTACTGACCACTGCTCTGATTATTTTGGCTGAATAATTAGATGTTTTGGCTTCTTCTCAGACTGTTACATAGATGACGTTCAAATCTCTTATCAGTAGTCCAGACAAAACATGCGTTTGTGTGAGTGTTATGCCTGTAAGCATGTGCGTGCATCACATGAACGCATCCTGCCCATGGGGTCAGAAGAGGGCATTGGATCCCCTGGAACTGCCCTTAGGGATGATGTAGGACACTGTGTAGGTGCTGGGATTGCACCCATGGCCTCTGTAAGAGCAGCCCGTCTCTTAACCTTTGAGCCATCTCTGCAGCCCCCGTATCCAGCTTCTGACATGAGTGCCGCGGATCGAACTCACGTTCTTGTACTTGCACAGGAAGCACTCTACCTACAGACTCCCAACCCCCAGTTTTAGGTCTTTGGTATATTTTGGGTTAAGTTTTGCCTAGCATGTGAGATAAGGGCCTGTCTTAGCCTTTGTTGACTTTTTTTTTTTTTTGGACACAGTATTTATTTGTGTCACTGCTTGTCCTTGGACTCACTCTGTAGACCAGACTGGCCTCGAATTCATAGAGATCCACCTGCCTCTGCTTCCCTGAGTGCTGGGATTACAGAAGTGCACTACCAGGCCTGGCTGCTTTGTTGGATATCTAAAGGCCGCAAGAAAGTTGTTTTTCTTTTTATTCTATCACTGAAAAGTGTCAGTGGGTTTCACTTCATCCTCTCAGTCATCACTGAGAAAAGAAATGCGCATGACTTTGTTGCCACAGACACAAGTGCCTGTGACTCTGACTCAGCCTGGCTTCACAGCGCTTAGTTCAGTTACCAGAGAAAACACAAGCAGTCTGGCACTCTGCTGTCATCAAGTGTCAGTAGAGGAGGGCTTGTGCTTTTTGTTTCTTTTATTGTGTGTGTGAATATATGCTATGTGTGTGTGGGTGCCGGTATAGGGTGTCTGGTCCCCTGGAGCTGTAGTTTCAGGCCATTGTGAGCTACCTGAGGTGGACTCTGGGAAACAACACGTGTCATCTGAAAGAGCGACAACCTCTGAGCCCAGAGAATTCTTGTTTTTAGCCCTTTCTCACACATGGCGTGTTCATCCTTCAAGGCTCAATCAACGAATAATTTCTCTCTTGAAACCATCACCTTGATTACTGACCTAGCCTCTCTTTGAGTGCTAAGCGTTTGCACTTATTACCACTGCCTTGGTAATCATACCCCAGCTTGTGGTTTCATGCGTGACTCTTCCTAAGAGACGTAAAATTAACATCTGCCTCCAAACTGGAATAGTGCCAGCGGCCCAAGGAAGGCCTCCCTCAAGTTCATCTAGATGGTCCAAAAGACAAAGACAGATGGATAACCTGCACCTCACCCGGCCCCTCCCTGTCCCCCCCTCTGCCCCCCCCCCCCTGACCCAGTGACTTGTAAAGTCTGTAACAGTTGATGGGAACCTGGCTTGGAAGCAGTGCCCAGGGTTAGGGCAGTAGAGGTACGTGCAGGTTCACAGTGCAGATCTCAGGCAGTCATCATGTACGGTGGCACTAGGGGTGACTACAGACTCAGCCCTTGTAAAGCGGAAGACAAGTGTCCTGAGGGGAAGTTGCTTGTGTGCGAGCTTCATCATTGCCGTTCCCAGGCTCTGCTGTCTTGGAAGACACTTCAGCCCAGGGCAGGATGGCTTGTTTTACCACAGTCCGGCGTGCAGAACAGCTAAATGGTGGCTGTGGAAGATGGCGATCCTCTGGCTAGGACTCTCATCACACATCTTTGCCACCTTCTGCTCTTCTTTTGTTTCATGTTTTTAAAAAATACTTATTTATTATTATGCATACAGTGCTGAAGAGGGCATCAGATCACATTATAAATGGTTGTGAGCCACCATGTGGTTGCTGGGAATTGGACTCAGGACCTCTGGAAGAGCAATCAATGCTCTTAACTGCTGAGCCATCTCTCCAGCCCCTGTTTTATGTTTTTGTGTTGTTGTTGTTTTGAAGCAGGATCTCTCTTTGTGGCTATCCTGGAACTCAAGATAGATCAAGCTAGTCTCAAATTCACAAGAACTTCCCCCCTACCCTCACCCCCCGCTGGGATAAAGGGCATGTGCCACCATGCCCAGCTCCTCTGCTTTTCTTAAGTTTTCATATGTTTAGTGCTAAACCGTTCTTTAAGAATGAGGGCTATATCTAAAAGAAAGAAAAAAGGGGGGGGGGGGAAGCCCTTGAAACTAGCCAATTATTTGATAGGGGTTAATTTCTTCAAATTTGTTGCAATATCTTATACTCAAAAAGTCTTAACACTGATTGAAATAAAATCAGAGAAAGACAGTATGTCATTATTAGTTTTTACTTCTCTTAAACACTGTAGTGATATGAAACTCAACTAGCCAGATACTTAGTTCAGAACTTTTAATTTTTAAATTAAATTGATCTTTTTGATACTATGTTCCAATCCAGGGCGTCAGCCATGTATACTAGGCAAATGCCGTGCTTCTGAGCTTCATTCTCCGCCTTCTTCACATTTCAATGGGCACATAATTATTATGCACACTTATGATGTGCTGTGCTGTTTGCCTGTGCACTGATCAGCCAGGACAAATAGCTCTTTCATGTTGGGACTCTCCAGCATCTTTATTCCTGTTCCTCTTTCCTAGTAGGCAGCTCAATGGTGGGAGCAGAGATGTTACTAAGAAACCGGCTGGCAAAACTTGGCGAAAATTTTGAGCAAGATGAAGCCCAGAGAAATGTCTCTGACGCACAGAGAAATGGTAAGGGTTAAGTTTCCGAGGTAAATGAATGAGCTAGAAAGGAAGTTCACTGTTCTAAGGGCAGGCTTGTAATTGTTTATTGCAAATTCATATTGGTGAATGAGTTCATATAAGTTAATTTAGTGATGGGCTGGGGACATGGTTCAGTGGTTAGCGTTTGTTCTTGGTAAGGACCCAAGTTTGAATCCCAGCACCCATATGATGTTTAACTGTGTCTAACTCCAGTTCCAGGGAATCTGCTGCCCTCATCTGGTCTCTGAGAGCACTGTGTGCCATGGCACACAGGCATACATGCAGACAAAACTTCTGTACACGTAAAAGTAAACAAATTCACTCAATCAGCCTAGTCTCCCAGTAATTATTGAAATGTCCTGGTGGATCCTTGGCTACAGAAGTGGTAAATGGATGTGTGTTTGCATTTATGGAGCTTCAAGTTCCATCAGTGGCAGAGCCCTCAAAGTCATGCTGAGGAGGGGGGTGTAATTCACCGATCGCCTGGCTTTGTTCCCCAGCATAGCCAAACCAACCAGCCATACATACAAACAACAACAAAAAACCCGTAATTGAATTACTATAAATAAGTATACTCTAATAAAGTCACTAATCTTATAATAGATATAATGAGCGAAGCTGAGTAGGGAGCAGGGTGTGGACTGATGCAGTCTTAGCAGCAAGGGAGAAACTGGGGCATCTGTTATTTGCTTCATGCATGAAGAGTATGACGTAGCGCTCGCCGAGGCTGAGGACAGCAGGCTTGGAGCTCCAACCCTCTTGATGCCGTCTACTGCATCAGGAGACTTATCTTCTGCAATGACGTTTGTATCGTTTTGCTTTCAGTGGGGGTTGGGAACTCGAGACCTGTTTGGTTAACAAATAGGGAAGGACTTTTAGAGGCAGGTTGCCTTTGGCATCCTCAGACTTCCTGTCATGAAGAGGCTCTGTTGAACTATGCCTACTTAAAGCAGCAGCAGCCAGGGTGCAGCAGGGCTGTGAGTGAGGCTGTCTGTCGAAAGTTGGCATAACGAGGCTTATCGACAGACTCCTAACTCCGTGGGACATGCTGCGTGGGGTGGGTCGGGCTCTAACGTGATATAAAGTGACATTTATGCAAAGGCGGATGAGCCAGCATCGGAAAGAAGCATTTCCTTTCCTCCATTATACACGGGTCTTGGTGATAGTCTGGGTTGTCTCATTTGCCTAGATTTTCACGAATTAGTTTTTCTTTTCTTTCTTTCTTTCTTTCTTTCTTTCTTTCTTTCTTTCTTTCTTTCTTTCTTTTTCTAAGGTTGGTACATCTTAGAGACTGGAGAACTATTACTGAAATCTGCTGTCACACACTGTTGTTCTCTTTATATTTTACCTTTTAAAAAGCTGTTTTGTTTTGTCAGGAGGATTGTTCTGTGTAGTCTTGCTTCAGTCTCCCAAGTGTGGGGCTCAGAGGCCTTCGGCACCACGCCCAGTATTCGTGCAGGGCTTCCTGCTTGCTAGGCAAACATTCTGTTGAGTGAGATCTCCAGCCGCGGGTTGTAATCATTCTAGGTTTTAGTGCAGCTGTTAAAAAAGTAATGTTGTTTAGCTTAAATTCAGAAGTGTGACGCCCTCCTTGTCTTAATACAGGTAATGCTGATTGGAAAATAAAGTTGGCACTTACTGTATTTTAAACCACTTTAGTGCTTGTGGAATCCGGATGAGTGACATGTGACCTTTGAGCGGCAAGGGCTTGAAGGCCCTTCAGTATGACTGAGCAAGCAGGCCAGCCTTGGAGCTTGTTGCATCACCTCACATGTGTTGAATAAAAATTTTATTTCAATAGGGTTCTTGGTGGCTCATTTACAGGTTAAAATTTGAGATACAGCTTTTATTTGTTTAGTTGTCTGTCTTCCTACCCCCCTTCCTATCCCCCCCCCCGCAGGGTCTCATGTAGCCCAGGCTGGAACTTGTTATATAGTTGAAATTGGCCTTCATCCTCCTGCCTCTCCCTCCCTGATTCTGGGACCGTGGGTGTGTGCCACCATGTCCAGCTTGAGGCACAGCTTTTAGTATGTAGAAATTATCCAATACAGCATCGTGAGATTGGAGTCAGAGACCCCGGGTGTGAAGTGTGCAAGACCCTGCTGGTGGTGCTCGTTGCTGTCTGTGCCCTGATGCCACCGCTGTGAAGAGCCTTGACACTCAGCTTCATTATGCTTCAGCGATCCAATTTCACAGGCGTGGTGGCACATGAAGCAAAGAGGTCTCTGTGAATCCAAAGTGAGCTCAGATCTCCAAAAAACAAAAATGGTGGTAATTTTTGGTGCGGGGGGGGGGGGGTGTTGGAGGGTGTGGCTGTAGAGATGGCTTTAGTGCTGAGGAATGCTCACCATCTCACCATTCTTCCCCCGCTCCCACCCCCCCCCCGACTCACCACTCTTGCACAGAGTTCAGTTGCCAACACCTAGGTGATGGCCTGCAACCATCCCAACTCCAGTTCTAGAGTATCTGACTCCTCTGACTTCCTCAGCCAACAAGCAGAGACACACATGCAGGCCAAGCATTCAGACACATAAAATAAATAAATCTTAAAACACACACACACACACACACACAAAACCAAAAAACTTGTGTGTGTTTGAGGCAGAAGCAGAAAGGCAAGGCCGGCGGTGCTGCGCAGAGGCCGGCGGTACATGGCCAGTGGGGCGTGGACTCCCGAGCGTCTTACCCTGATGTGTGATCTCAGTGGCTGACATCCTTCTGGCTTTGAGGCACTTTCTCCCTCCTCTTTTCCAGGAAATGAGATCATGGTGTTTCCATAGGTGCCTTGGGTCTGATTACAGTCTGATAGGTAAAACCAGGGGTCATAAAGGTTGCTTAGGGAGCTATGACCAGTTTTTACTGTGAATAAATTTCACATAAATTTTGAGATTGCAAGAACATTTTAATTTACATCAAAGAAAGGAGCTTATGTTCTTAGGCATGATCCAGAGCTGTCTAGACAGCCTTTCTTGTTTTTTGTTGGTTTGCTTTTTTTTTTTTTTTAGACAAGGTTTCTCTGTTTAGCCTTGGCTGACCTGGAACTCGTCCTGTAGACCAGGCTGGCCTCAAACTCAGAGATCTGCCTGCCTCTTCCTCCCAAGTGCTGGCTGTCCTGGAATTCTGTGTGGAGCTGTGTAGATCCACCTGCCTCTGCCTCCCTAGTACTGAGACTAAAGTCTGTGAAATCATGCCCGCCGTTTGAGCATTCTTTGTTGTTTGTTTTTGTTTTTTTGTTTTTTGAGACAGGGTTTCTCTGTGTAGCCTTGGCTGTCCTGGACTTGCTTTATAGACCAGGCTGGCCTCGAACTCACAGAGATCCACCTGCCTCTGCCTGCCGAGTGCTGGGATTATAGGAGTGGGCCACCACACCCAGTTTATTTGAACATTCTTATTGGAAATGTCTTTTCAAGAGCTATATTCTTTGTCAGCAGCCTTTACTGACCATTTTAATTTTGTTGGGAGCATTTCTTTAAGATGTATTTTTATTTATTTGTTTTTGTGTATAGGGCTATTTGCACATGTGAGTGCAATTGCCAATGGAGACAGAGGCAGGAGAATCAAAGAGTTCTAGGCTAGTTTTATGCACATAGCAAGTTTAATAAGGCTAGCTTCTGATAACTAAGACCTTGTCTACAAAACAAAACAAAAAGACAACCTCTTACTCTCTGAAAATTCCTAAGCTTAGCTGTTCTGTGGATGCAGACATGGGTTTCTTTTGGTCATTTTTATTTTATGTGCATAGATGTGTTGCCTGTTTGTGTGTGTGTCAGGGTGCCACAACCCCTGGAACTAGAGTTACAGACAGTGGTGAACTCTGTGTGGGTCCTGGGAATTGAACCTCTGGAAGAACGGCCAGTGCTCTAACCCCTGAGCCCTCTCTTCAGTCCCCACCCCCGCAGATAGCTTTCAAATGACTTATTTTTATCTCTTCATGGTGAGCATGGTAAAGCTAGGATGAAAGTAGTCTAAGAAAATCGTCAGTGAGGGGTTTATGTATTTGAGTATTTTGCCTACAAATGTATGTGTGTACTGCATGTGTGTCCAGTCCGTATAGAGGTCAGAAGAGGTGTTGGATCTATAGATGGTTATGAGTCACCTAGCATGTAGATGTTAGGATGGAGCCTGGATCCTTCTCTCAAGCAATAATCAGAATTTTCAAATCAATCTGACATTTAGTAAGCAACAAAAACTCGCTGGTTAATGTCTATGAATTAGCTAATTCTGTACTTGCTGCAAACAGACAAATATGCTTTTTATTTTTGTTGTTGTTGTTGTTGTTTTGAGACAGGGTTTCTCTGTATAGCCTTGGTTGTCCTGGACTCAATTTGTAAACCAGACTGGCCTTGAACCTGTAAAATGACTTGTCAGCATGTAGCACTCCGTGGTCACCAGGAGGAACACACTTGCTCTGAGCTTAAGTTTCTGTGTGTTCTAATGCTGGCTGACTGGGACCTCAGAAGGCTCAGTTATTCACTGGCCACGTGACAGTGAGCAAGACGTCCATTTCTTTGAATCAGCTTATTCATTTTGAAAATAAAAATGGTACAAGCTCCTGCTTTTCTCACTGGGTTTTAAAGCTTAAATTACTGATGTTTGATACAGTCTTTATAGTTATCAGTGGAGTAATTGGTTGTGTATGGAGCAGATCTTGACAGTGTTTGCACTGATTAGGTCAGGGTAGTTGGCTTATCTGTCACCTCATGATTCTGCCTTACATATCGTCCAAGTTCCAAGGTAAAGACTTAGCAGTCCAGAGGCCACAGTGGCGCCACAGGCAGGGAGGGGTAGTGAGAAAGTAAAGGCAAACCATCTTTGCTAGGCCCGGGCGTGCTATATAAAGAGGAAAAATGTCCACGATGCTTGGGTCATAAGGATTAAATGGATCGTTGGAAAGAGCTGCTGTTTATTTCTAAGGTATTGTATCTCAAAGTCAGGATTTTATTTTTGTAATATGCTAGTATATCCAAACCAAATATACTGTCTTATGACTTCCATTTTTAATTTTTTTTTTTAAATTTAAATTTGAGTTTACACACGAAGAAATGGGCTTCATTTGCCTTTTGTTGTATGTTTCCTAATTATTGATTTTGTGTATGTGTGTATGATGTACATGTGTGAGTGTGTGTGTGAGTGTGTGGCACCTGTGCCAGGGCGTATGTGGAAGTCAGAGGGCAGCTTTGCGAGTTGGGGCTCTCCTTTCACTCCGGGTTCCAAGTACCAAATACAGGTGGTTGAGCTATCTCACAGCAGCTGTTGCTTTGAGACAGCATCTTACTCTGTAGCCCAGGTTAGCCTTGAACATGAGATGACCTTCCTTCATGCTCTCCACCCCCACCCATCACAGTGCTGTGGTGTGGCTTCAGAAGACAACTTCCGGGAGTTGGTGCTCTCACTCCTCCTGCCGTGGGAAATCAAAGTCAGGGCGGCAGCCCTAGCTGCAAGCACCCTCCCCAGCTGAGCCATTGCTGCCCACAGCTCAGCTTTTTTGTTTTGTTTTGTTTGCTTTTTGCTTTGTTTTTATTTTTCAAGACAGGGTTTCTCTATGAAGACTTGGCTGGCTGGCCTGGACTTGTAGCCCAGGCTGGCCTCGAACTCACAGAGATCTGCCTGCCTCTGCCTCCTGAGTTCTGGGATGAAAGGTGTGTAGCACCATGCTTGGCCTGCTCAGTTGGTTGTTTTGTGTGTGTGTGTGGTTGGTTTTTGTTTTTGTTTTTGTTTTGTTTTGTTTTGTTTTTTTGGGTTCTGTTCTTTTTGAGACAGTGTCTCTCTGTGTAGCCCTGGAACTCACTCTGTAGACCAGGCTAGCCTTGAACTCAGAGATTTGCCTATCTCTGCCTCCTGACTTCTGGAATTAAAGGGGTACACCGCTTCTGAGGCCTCCCAGCTCAGTTTTAACAATAGGTTTCCTCTTAAGATGGCACCTGCCCCAGCTCTCCGAGCTTGGAGTTGCACTTGTCAGCTGCCACCTGTCCTGCAGAGAAGTCAGTTTCTAAGCCAGACCAGACAGTTTGAGGCTGGTGAAAGCTGGCCCTGCCTGTGGAGAGGCTGCTGGTTTCTTCTCACGAGGCTTCCTGGTTTACCTTCTGTGAGGTAGGTGCAGCAAACCAGGAACCACACATCCTGTCCCTCTGCGTTTGCCAGCTGACTACCATACCTGAAGCATTTCTGAAACCTTCCTTTCTCAAATAGAGTCTTTTTTTTTTTTTAAGCTGGAGTTACAGACAGTTGTGAGCTGCCACGTGGGTGCTGGGAATTGAACCCAGGCCCTCTGGAAGAACAGCCAGTGTTCTTAACCTCTGAGCCATCTCTCCAGCCTCAAGTCTTTTTCCTTATATGGACACTTTTCATACGTAGAGGCAGATTCCATGGGCCAACTTACTTAGAAGTCTTATTTTGTAACTTTAAAAAAGCCTATTAAAGCCAGGTGTGGTGGCGCCCTTAATCTCAGCAACACTTGGGAGTCAGAGGCAGGCGAATCTTCCAGGTGAGTTCCAGGACAGCCTGGTCTACAAAGTAAGTCCAGGACAGCCAGGGCTACACAGAGAAACCTTGTTTCAAAACAAACAAACAAACAAACAAAAAAGCCATATTAAACAGGGTGTTGTTGTTACCATCTGTAATCCTAGAATTTGTGAGCTATAGGCAAGCAGATCAAGAGTTCAAGGCCAGACTGGGCTATGTTAGATATTGTTTGAAAACAAAACAAAGCTTTACTTAGCTGGACACTATGACATGTTGGTAATCCAGACTGAGGCAGGAGGATTACTGTGAGTTTAAGGCCAACCTGGGCTATATAGTTAGTGAGTACCACCTTGGAAAACACTGATTTACTATGCAACTGGTAACCTAGGAAATAGGTATATATCTGCCTTTTGGCAAAAAGCATATTAAATACAATATTGTAAAGTAATGTGTGAGCTTGACATTTGACCCAGTTAAAGTCCCAGGACTCTTAACAAGTCTTTGTGCTGTTTTCTTTTTTTCTGGAAAAATCATTTTGGCATATGCTTACCATCAATTTTCTTGTCATTTGAGACTATGTATACACGTATATATATGCATAATATATACATATAATAAAATATGCAAAGTATATACACATAATATATATTTTTATATAATTTATTTTCTTTTATTTGCATTGCTAGGGGTCTAACTCAGCCTTAGCTCAAGCATTCTACCACTGAACTATACTCTCAGCTCCTTAGCTCAGATATTGACTGTCACCGTTTCTTACACGGACACACACACACACACACACCTACACACACCTGTGTTCCCATAGGCCTTCTGAGAATTATAATCATCTGTTTGTGTACCTGTCCTCAGAGTCCAAAGGCAGAGTTTTGTGTATACAAAGTGGGTTTGTAATTGAATAAACAGATGTCACCTGTGGTTGTCATCTGAGCTCTGACATAGTAATAGAAGTCCAGGATTGTTATAGGGAATAGGGCTGGTAAAAACCAGCAAAGAAAGAAAGCCCGTAAATTATTTCTCTCTGTCTGTTTTCTCCTCCTCCTCCTTCTTCTTCTTCTTTTCTCTCTCTCTCTCTCTCTCTCTCTGTGTGTGTGCGTGTGCGTGTGTGCGTGTGTGTGTGTGTGTGTGTGTGTGTGTGTGTGTGTGTGTGTGTGTACAACTTTCAGTAATCTGCTCTTTCCTTCTAGCACGTGGATCCTGGGACTGGACTTTGGTCCTCCGGCTTGCTGGCAGGCAGGCGCCTTTACCTGCTGAGGTGTCTTACTGACCAAAAGAATTTTCACTAGATAGGTGCATCAACCAACTGAGCACAGCCTAGGAATACTCTTCAGATGTGTCTGCTAAAGTCGTGGGTTTATCAGTATTAGCTAACTTCGTCCTAATCATCTTCTCTTTTCCTCCTCTTTCTTCTTCCTTGTCTTCTTCCTCTTCCTTTTTCTTTTTTTGAGACAGTCTCTCTGAATTCATGACTGCCCTGGTGCTCACACATTTAATCCCAGCACTCAGGAGGCAAAGGCAGGCAGGCAGAGTTTGAGATCAGCTTGGTCTACATAGCATATTCCAGGCTAGTCAGGGATATACAGTGAGACCCTGCTTAAATAAATAGATTATTTATATGGCAATGCTAATGTCTTTAGTTTTTCTAACCTGAGTCCTTCCACTTTGCCCCTGGTCTGTAAGCAGGAGGAGTTTCTCCATTGTTCTTAGAACTCTTATTTGTTAGAACTGTTGGAGGCCTTGGCTCCTTCTGGGACCTTCCTGGAGGAACTGTACTTATCTGTCAACAGTCTGGGAACACAGCTTGAGTTTCCTTTTAAACAAACACACTCTGAGGTTTTTGAGATAGCAAAAGTTAAGGTTGCAAAATCCACTGAAGTGTTGCAAGATTTGGGGTGGGGGGAGGGACAAGGACAGGGACTGTCCCATCTTGCAGGAGAGACAGGCACATTTCCTTTCGGTTCCCTTCTGTTTCTGTCCAGGACACCGAGGACACAGCCATATAGGTCCTTAGCTGTAAGGAGGTATTCTGTTAGTTAGACTTCCTATTCTGAAGTGCAAACAGGCTCTAGAGTTCTGCAGTCTATAAAGAACCCTGTGCTTTGGGTCCTGTTCCATGAGAGGACCGCATACTGTGTGGCAGCTGGTGAGCAAAAGCTGTAGCATTGGCCAGCATCCGGGTGCTTGTCACAAGCCCCCTAAGGTTCTAGCTCCATTTCCCTTTCGCTCTGTGCATTTGGACCAGCTTTTCAATTAATTATGTATTAATGTGTGTGTATGTGTGCACATGTGAGTGCAGGTGCCCTGGGAGGCTAGGAGAGGTGTTGCATGCCCTGGAGAAAGGGGCGGGGAGGGGGCGGGGGGAGGGTTTGTACAGCCTGACTGGAGTGCTGGGAACAGCCTCGGGTCCTTTGCAAGAGCAGCGGGCACTCTTAACCACTCCAGCCCCAGCAATGAACCGTAAAAGAAAGAAAGGGTTTTTCAATCTTAATATCTTACTCAGTTTCCCCATGGTCTCAAGTGAAGATCTGTTCTGGGGCCCACTCTCTCACATTGCCAGCACTGGACCCATCACTGTATGTGCAATCTCCCTGGATTGCTCCTGCTTCTTTTTGAAGGACCCAGCTGTGTTTTGTATCATGATGCATGCATCCATCTTTATATTTGCTTGCTTTCGACTTCATGTTTTTTACTGCTGCTCGGTACTCAACTTATAAAGCTCGGTTTTAAACACTCAGTTGTTTTTCTCTTCCTTAGGTCACATCACCATGAAACAACTGATAGCCAAGAAGAGGCTTTTGGCAGCAGAGGCGGAGGTACGTGTCGTCCCCCCCCCCCCCCCCTCCCCGAAGCAGGAACATGGACGGGGCTTTAAGTAAAGAGACATTTTAAATAGTCTTCATTTATTTAGCTAGGCTTCGTTTTATTTTTTTAAAAACAGGTTCTCCTGTAGCCCGGTACTGACCCGATCCTCACATCTGCTCTTTATTTTGTTACTGTTAGTGTGTGTATGTGTTGGCCACATATATGGAGGTCAGACAGCAACCTGACGGGTCAATTGTTTCTTTTCCGATGTGGGTCCCAGAGACTGAACTCAGGTTGCCAGGCTTGGTCGCAAGCACCTTTACCAGCTGAGCCAGCTCTCTGGCCTCGCCCCATTTGTGTCTTTAGTTTTTTTTTTTTGTTTGTTTTTTGTTTTTTGTTTTTTGAGACTCCCTGTCTAATCCAGGCTGGCTTGGAACTGTGGCGCCTCCTGCCTCCATCTCTCCAGTGCTGGCATTAATAGTGCCCGCCGCCTCGTCCTGCTTGATAAAGAAGTATTTGCCTTTCTTGTAAGTTGACACCATGCTATGAACGGGAATGATAAGATCTGTCACCTTGTCATCCGCCCATCTGGGTCATCATCTAGCTTTTTACGAGCAAATCCGTGAGCAGCTGGTGTGTGTGTGTGTGCGCGTGCGCGCGCTTGTGAAAATACCTGCCGTGCTTCTTGCTCTATCTGCATCTTTTAACTGTTCTGAATCTAGAATCTAGTTACCTGTCAGGGAAACAGAAATGATTTTAAATACTAGTGTGGAGCCATTTTAAACAGGGGCAGGCTGTCCCCATGAACCATAGAGGCTCAGCAGTGCCTTTAAATTTTTTAAAAAGATATGATTGTAATTTGACTGTGGTAAACTTTTCCCTTTTCCAATGAGATCAGCGTCAAAGCTCACTGAGAAAGTTGAAGATCACTTGGTGTCTAGTGACCTGTTCTAGTTTCCCAGTTACCTTTCAAGGCCACAAAGTGATATTTCCCTCCCTTTTCATTTGTTTGCAACACAGCCCTCTTGAGCCTCGGATGATACTATCACTGGCAATGTTAGTACCAGAGCCTATTTGCTTAACGTTGATAGGTTATTCTACACACAGCCTTCTCCTAGTCAGTGGTTCTCAGCCTTCCCGACGCGACCCTTCCGCATAGTCCCTCACGTTGTGGGGACCGCAACCATAACATTATCTATTTGCTACTTCATAACTGGAATTTTGCCGATGTTACGAATTATAACATAAATATCTGACATGTGATTACCGGGCAACTCCTGTTTCCCTCAGTATTTACAAACGTATGATAAAAGATTTCTATAAGCGGAGGAAAAGCTCAAGTGGAAGGAACTTTTTTATACAGATCTACAAATCCACTGGAGAAAGAATGAGGAAAGGGAAGTAGATTTGAGGGAGAGGGGGGTTGCAGGAGGGGCACAGAATTGGGGAAAGTTACACAGATCCAAGTTAACTTTTTGGGCTTGATTTTGTTATTTTGGGACAAGCTCTTGCTATGTATGTAGCCCAGGCTGGCCTTGAACTCGAAACAGTTCCCCCTGCCTCAGCCTCAGAGTGCTGAAATTACTAGTCTGAACTACCATGCCCATCTAAAACTTGTAATCCCAGCACTCACTAGGCCCAAGCATTTCAAGTTCAAGGTTAGCCTGGGCTACATAGTAAAACCTTGTCTTTAATAATACTAAACACACTAACAAAAAACATTTGCAAGATAAAGATGAATTGGCTGTTTAAGTGGAAAATTAAGGTGGATAAGTATGTTTTGGCCTAGTGTGGGCTGATTAAAATGAGAATATTGTAGACTAAATTGGGTGATTTTTGACATAAGGTCTCCATCTCAGGTGAGCCTTAAGTTCTGTAGCCAAGGATGACTTTATGAATGCAGAAATGTCAGGCTGACAAAATCCTGTGTGGTTTGTGCTGTGCTGAGAGCAGACCCCAGGCCTCCTGAATGTTAGGCGAGCATTCCATCAGCAGATCTGCATCCACAGATGCTCTCTGCCCACTCTTACTTTTTGAAACAGAAGCTCAAACTGTTAGCCTAGGCTGGTCTCAACCAGGAAGCAGTGTCCTGTACCACTGTGCCAGCTCACAGCACCCTGTCTGCTTTCAGACAAAATGCTGTGGTTGACTTAACCTGAACAAGGCCTTCCTTCTTATTAGATTACCTGTCATGTTCAGGCTACATGTGTACATTGACTTTTTAATTTTTTTAGATAGAGTCCTTCGATGTAGCTCTGGTTCTGGAACTTTCTTTGTAAACCAGGTTAGTCTCAGATTCACAGAGATCTACCTACTTACCTACGCCTGCCTCCCATACACATTGATATTTCATTGTTTTTGTTTGTTTGTTTGTTTTTCTCCCAGAAATCCCGTTTGGTACTGATCGTGTATCTAGAAAATATTTCAGATAATGTTTGGTGGAGGGCGATATAGTGTAAGGAAGTCTGAGGTTGTGTGACCCAGGTTTTCCCAAGTCTACAGCTGACAAGTTTTGGGATTTTGCACACACCACTTCTTTTTGTTTGTTTGTTTGTTTTGTTTTGTTTTGTTTTTTCGAGACAGGGTTTCTCTGTGTAGCCTTGGCTGTCAGCAGCTGTCCGCCCAGAGCCCAGCCCTTCCTGTCTGCCCAGAGCCCCGCCCTTCCTGCTCCTTGTGCTGTTCGTTTTGCCTGGAAGGGTCGGGTTTCTGTTCTGAGCCACTGAGAGGGTGAAGGGCTGTCTGCGCTGAGCCAGGCACTGAGTCAGGAGCTGAACAATCCGCAGACTATTAGCGGCCTTGTGGAGTCAGCATAAACTTTCTTAAAGCCGTCTTTGAAGAATTTGTGATTAAAGCCTGTGGATTTTTGAGGTGCTAAAACGCTGGGCTCTGATTGGCTTGCTCTGTGCTTCTTCTCCCAGCCTACTTGAACGTTTCCCAGCCTTTGAAAGAGTTGTTTTATTCATCCACAACTCTGCTCTTGTCTCATTTCCGTACTCAGTCCATTGTAGCTTCTTTCTGGAGGAGCTGCTCTCTGAGTTGTGGATCTGAGCAAGTTTGTAAGTCTGTGCCTAAGACGTCAGTGCATCCTGCTCATCCCTGAGCTTTTACCGTGTAGGTTCCTAACCACAGACCTTAGTTGTTCCCCCTTGGTGGACTCTTTCCGGTGATTTGAGTCAGCTGCGTGTTTAAAATAGACGGTTCACTTGAGCTTCAGAATACAGTACATTTGTTTGCTGGGTTTCTGTTCGTTTGCTGTTTATCTAAACACCTACCTTCCTTTTCTAGTCAGCTTCTTTCTTCTCCTTCCGCATCTGCCCATCCCTCCGGGTCCATTGGCTGAGTGAAATTAACAGAGTAGATGCAGGTTCGAGAGACTGTCAGTGGTAAAGCCCCTTCCAACGCTGTGTCACTTGAGGTCACTTCACTCGGGCGTTACCCGGATTTACTGTGCTCACTTTTTGAATTCTAAATAAGCAGTTTTATGTGCTTGGAGAACTTGGAAGGTAGAAGGCCCCCTCTGTTAGCTGTTTTTCTCTTCCCTCTCACACAGGGAGTAACAGTGTAAGTAGTCGCTTGTGGCCTCTCTGTGAGGATTTTTGAAAGGAGTTTAAAGAAACTGTGGTCGCCACAAAGGCAGTTTTCCTGAGTCCCACTGGCAGCAGCTTCTGTTGTCTTTAATTCCTCAGAGAAAGAAAGACATCAAGACACGAGCATTAGGCTCTAATTATAAAGCTGTGTGTAAGCTACATTTAAGTGGTTACCTTGGATTCCTGAAGTACCCACTTCCAAATTTGAGCTCAGGGAAACTAAAAGGGAGTTAATCCTTGTTGGAGTGCTTTGTGTGCCTTTTGGGGTATCAGGGAAAACTGGAATCCTTCTGCGTTACACTGGCCGTCACCATTACTGCCTGTAAGTTCCCGTCTCATAGTGTCCCTGTTGTCCTGTTACTCAGGGTTGGCCTTTCTGTGCCACACTGTGTTTTTCCTCATTGTCGGACGAATACAAAAGTTCTACATCTGTTGGCAGGTAGTGGATTGTGTATGTGTGTGTATGTGGTATGAATGTGCAATGTGTATGTGGGACATTGATATGCTACAGTGCACACCTGGAGGTCAGAGGAGTCCATGTTCTCTCTCTCCCCAGGGTTCAGGGGAGTGAGACTTGGGTTGTCAGGCTTGCACTGGGAGCTCTTTCACCTGCTGAGCCCTCTTGGTGACTGCCTGTCCCACCTTTTAACTTAAGAAGGCAATTAGCGCAAAGACCTGGCATTGTCAGTTTTTACCGACATTTATATAGCACGCTTTACCAAGCCCCCATGCTTTTATTGCCTTGACTTGATACTGGGGTGTGTTACGCATGAGGAATGCTGGCAAAGAACAGTGGCTTGGAAACCTTTACCAGGTCTCAAGAGCTCAGCCCCACCCCTGCCTCTGCCTCCCCCACCCCACAGTGCCCCCCCCCACCGCGCCCCACCAGATAGGGTGTCTGTGTAGCCTTGGTTGTCCTGGACCCACTCTGTAGACCAGGCTGGCCTCGAACTCACAGCGATCCTCCTGCCTCAGGCTTTTCTTTTAGTGCTGGGTAAATAAATGATCAAGGCTTGATTCCAAGTACAAGGAGTGCTGAGGCCTTACATGGCCTGTCCCCTTCTCCCGTTTCTGACTGCAGCTCTTACCACTTTCCTGTTTCAACACTGAAGAACTCCATCCCTGTTATTTGTAGACTTAACAAGGCCGTTGTCATGCTGTAAATTCCACAAGGACAGGGTCCTGGGCTTGTGCGTTATTTATTGCCTCTAGTACCCCAGACTGCCCAGAATTTGTCCTAGCCCTGGGCGGGATCGAAGCATTCTGCCGCCCCTTCTTGGTCAGTATTCTTCCACAAGTCAAAGCATTTTACTCTTTGAAACATTTTCTTTTAAGGCCTTATGTGGGGTGGTGCCTGACTTTAATCCCTGCGCTTGGGAGGCAGAGGCAGGTCTTGTATCATCTGTGAGAATATGTTAACATATTGTCACTGTCCTTCATGTAATTACATGAATAGAAATTTTTAGGCTTTATTTTTTATGTTATTTATTTATTTCCATTTATTCTTTTTTTTTTTTTTTTTTTTCTCTCTAGGCAGGGTCTCACTAGAATAGCTTAAGTTATTTTAAAGCTCACTGTCTAGCTCAGGCTGGTCTCAAACTCATTGCATTTTATAACCTGAAAAATACATATATTATAATATAAAAATATATTCAAAGGCTAGAAGTTTTTGTCTTAAAATGTTAAGAACAGCTGGGGGCCCAAAACAATAACAATTGTATATACTTTTTTTCTTTTTAAAATATATTTTATTAATTTATTCATATTAAACCTCAATGGTCATCCCATCCCTTGTATCCTCCCATTCTTCCCTCCCTCCCATTTTCCCCTTACTCCCCTCCCCTATGACTGTGACTGAGGGGGACCTCCTCCCCCTGTATGTGCTCATAGGGTATCAAGTCTCTTCTTGTTTGTTTGTTGTTGTTGTTGTTGGGGGTTTTTTTGTTTTTGTTTTTTGTTTTTTTTTTAAGACAGAGAATCTTCCTGCTTTTGTTTCCTAAGAGTTGGGATTACATGTATGCACCACTTCACATGGTTCTACATATCTATTTATGTTTTATGATTAGCTAAGTACGGTTACGGAGGTAAGAATGGATACATATGAACATAGATATAATACAGAATGACATGCTTTAACATGCAAGTTGTGGGGGCTGGAAAGATGGCTCAGTGGTTAAGAGCACTTGCTCTTTGGTTCCCAGCCACCCACATGGTAGTTCACAACCGTCCAAAGCTTAGTTCCAGGAGATCCGATGCCCTCTTTTGACCTCCTCAGAGACTAGGCACGCGCATAGTGTACGTATATACACACATTGAGAACACAAAATAAGATGACTCTTTTTAAAAAGCTGTTCAGAATATACATTGTGGGAACTTGAGAGCAATGGGATGTCTTTAGGGGGAAAAACTCATGGTAATTACATAATATAGATGTAATGCATTGATATTTATTTTCTAAATAAAAGTATTACAAGAATTGTTTCATTTGCATGGTGTGTGTGTGTGTGTGTGTGTGTGTGTGTGTGTGTCTCGCCTCACACTTGGCTCTGCCTGCCTCCACCTCTCATTTAGACCCTCGGGTACCTTTGATGTTAGTGTCCTTTGTTAACTTACTGGGTAGTTTCCTTTGGGATCCTTTTAGGGGATTTAGGGCATATTGTGAGGCATGGTGCTGTGTGACTCATCCCAGCACTTTGGACATGGAAGCTGGAAGACCAAGGTCAGCTTTTTGTGTACATAGCAACTTTGAGGCCAGCTGGGCTACATGAGATCCTGTCTGGGGGTGGGAGGGAGCAGAAAAAGAGGGCCTACACTGCTAATGGGGTATACATTCTTACTGTGTTTTCAGTGCCATGTCTGAAACCACGAGTCACCTATAGAGACTATTTCTTCTGCTTTTACTCCCTGAGCTTCCTTGTTTGGTGTGGCTCTCTAGTGAACCAGCTCTGCTTAAGGAGCCTTTTTAGAGAAACGTTAATGACCCACGAGCATGTGCTGACATTCTCCTTTGTTTGTTTTAAAACTTCAGGAACTGAAGCCGCTGTTTCTGAAGGAAGTTGGCTATCACTTTGATGACTTTGTGACGAATCTCATTGAGAAGTCTGCGTCTCTGGACAATGGTGGCTGTGCACTCACAACCTTCTCCATTATTGAAGAAATGAAAAAGAACCACCGAGCCAAGTGAGTATGTGACCTCTATAAACACATGCGTGTGCCGCCCTCCCCAAAATAAGTAATTAAATAAAATGTAGAAAGTAAACAAACATCAGGGCAGTGTGGAGGACAGGTCAGTAGCAGTATGCAGTGTGATGGGGACTGTGCATCGCCACGGGCCCCCCGGGACGGGCGGTACTGGGACTAGCTTCCCATGGGGGCTGGAAACGGAAGGTCTGCTGTTTCAGTTAAACGTCTGACATAGCTCCTCCCTAAATAAGTATTCCCGCACCCACATCAGATCACTGTCAGGAGTGGTGAGACAGCATGCATGGTGATATGCATAGTGGCCAGTGAACGTTAGCTAACCAGTACAGTTAATGGTAAGCGATGCACTGTCTTGCTCACAGGATTAAGCTCCTCATCGTGCTTGTCCTACTTAGGTTTTGTTGTATTCTTTTCTTTTCAGAGACCTGAGAGCACCTCCAGAGCAAGGGAAGATTTTTATTGCAAGGCGGTCTCTCTTAGAGTGAGTGATAAAGTGCTTTTGTTAATTATCAAATTGATGGATGAAAAAAAAGCTGTCCTGATTTATAGAATCTCTGCCCTGTTTATGTCTGTCTATCATCTGTCTGTCTGCCTGCCTGTCTGTCTGTCTGTATGTCTGTCTATCTATCTATCATCTGTCCCAAGTCCATAGAAATCATGAACTTTGGTGATGCTTTTGCCTTCCTTCTGGCCTGTCTTCTGGTTCTCTGTCTGGCTTCTCTGGGATAGGAAGACATAAAAACAGCTATCTGTCTTCTGAAAAATTCTTTGACGCTGTGCTACAGAGAATTGGTTATCCAGAGGGTTAGGGCAGAAGCAGTCCGTGGGAGGGGATTTCGGGATTGCTGCCTTCTTAATATGCATGTCTTTCCCACCTCGTTTTCTTTCTTTGTTTTAAGATTTTATTCATTTATATGAGTGTTCTATCTGCATGTACACCTGCACACCAGAGGAGGGCCTTAGAGGGTATAGGTGGTTTTGAGCCACCATGTGGTTGCTGGGAATTGAGCTTAGGACCTCTGGAAGAGCAGGCAGTGCTCTTAACCACTGAGCCATCTCTCCAGCCCAGATTAAGCATCTTGTAAACTGCTTTAATAAGTGTATTTGCTGTGTGATACTTAAAATTAAACATAGGTTATTAATTTATGATTTTCTTGACGTGTATTTCCAGTGAGCTGTTTGAAGTGGACCACATCAGAACAATTTATCACATGTTCATCGCGCTCCTCATCCTCTTTATCCTCAGCACACTCGTGGTGGATTACATTGATGAAGGAAGGTAAGACAAGTGGCCTGGAGGCTGGTGTGAAAAACTGACATTTTTTTTTTTTTTAAAAGATTTATTTATTTATTTTATGTATATGATGGCTCTACTTGTATGTACACCTACATGCCAGAAGAGAGCATCAGATCACATTATAGACGGTTGTGAGCCCCAATATGGTTGCTGGGAATTGAACTCAGGACCTTTGGAAGAGCAGACAGTGCTCTTAATCTCTGAGCCATCTCTCCAGCCCCAAACTGACCGTTCTTATTTGCTGAAAAAAAATAACAAGGCAGTTGACTTGATGATGCCTTTTTTTCTCTCCTAAAAGTAAACAAGTTTCTTTACTCCTCATTATGACTATCATTATTCACTTCTTTTTTAGAAAGTAGTCCAGCTAGGTTCCGACTCACTGTGTCACTGAGGATAATCTTGAATTCCTGATTTTCTCTCCTCCCCCTCCTTAGTGCTGGGCTGACAAGTCTGCACCACCTCCGCAGTCAGAACTGAAGCACTCTATCAACTGAGCTCTACCCCACACTCTTAGAGCGCTTTCTCTACTATACGTGGTTGTGCACGGCCATTTTTGTGCAAGTGGATAACGGTCACTGAGCTTACTTTCCCCATACGGCACTTGCCCCGCCCCCACTCCCTCCTCTTAGTTCCCTTTGTTTCCCAGTTTGCCTCCACTTTCGTGTCACCTATACATACAAGACCCTGTATGTCTATAAAGTCCAGGACCCACAAATGATAGAAAACATGTACTATTTATTTCCCTGAGGCTGGCTTAATTCCCTTAATAAGATTATTTCCAGTTGTACCCGTTTTCCTGTAAGTGATACAACTTCATTCTTTAGTCTGAAAAAGTTCCATTGTGTATATAAACCACGTTTTTCTTATGTATCCTCCATTGATGGGCATTTAGGTTGGTTCAATAATCTAGCTGTTGTGAACAGTGCTATAAGAAGAAACACATGTGGGGGCTGGAGAGATGGCTCAGCAGTTAAGAGCACTGACTGTTCTTCCAGAGGTCTTGAGTTCAATTCCCAGCAACCACATGGTGGCTCACAATCATCTATAATGTGATCATCAGATTCCTTCCTCTGGCCTGCAGATGTACATGTATATATAATAATAAATGAATCTTTAAAAAAAAAAAAAAAGAAACACATGTGACATTTGATGTGTTAATGTTGTAGTATTTTGAAAGCTCTGCTGTGTGTGTGTGTGCGTGTGTGTGTGTGTGTGTGTGTGTGTGTGTGTGTGTGTGTGTGTGTATGAGAGAGAGAGAGAGAGAAGGAAAGAAAGAGAGAGAGAGAATATTTTGAGTTCTTTAAATTCACTGCATCTCAGAGGTTCACTTCTTTTCTTTTCCAGGCTGGTGCTTGAGTTCAATCTCCTGGCCTATGCTTTTGGCAAACTTCCTACTGTTATTTGGACATGGTGGGCCATGTTCCTGTCTACACTTTCGATCCCTTATTTCCTGTTCCAACGCTGGGCCCACGGCTACAGCAAGAGTTCTCATCCGCTCATCTATTCCTTTATCCACGGGTTTTTCTTCTTAGTCTTTCAGCTTGGAATTCTAGGTTTTATGCCGACCTATGTTGTCTTAGCGTATACACTGCCACCGGCCTCCAGGTTCATCGTTATACTTGAACAGGTAAGGGCTTCCTTGAGTGTTATGTTATGGGTAGTTATGGGTAGTAATGACCTAACAGTGATGGTGTCACTAACTGATGCTAGTGCTGGGATCGTGTGCATAGGTGGCTCAGTAGCACACGTGCATCAACTTTAAGTCCTGATTTTCTTGCCACCTGCTCCCAAATCCTGGGCTTGCAGGCGTGCGGCACCA
This sequence comes from Acomys russatus, assembly GCF_903995435.1. Lineage (NCBI taxonomy): Eukaryota > Metazoa > Chordata > Mammalia > Rodentia > Muridae > Acomys > Acomys russatus. The sequence goes on along the minus strand of NC_067142.1, from coordinate 52,904,393 downwards.
CGCCTAGCTTTAGATCTGAAGTGTTTAACGAGGTAATGTTTAAAAAAAATATTCATTCTACTTCATTTATCTGGACCTGAAATAAGTCATATTGAACTTTTTATTTGTTTTGTTTGTTTGTTTGCTTCTTTGTTTGTTTGTGAGACAGGGTCTCTCTACATGTCCTGGAACTCTTTCTTCTCTGTAGACCAGAACTCACAGAGATTCACCTGTCTCTGCTGGGATTAAAGGCATGCGCCACCATGCCTGGCTATATTAACCTATTTTGAAATACTTTTTTGTAAAAGCCATTTAGACTATATGTTTGTAGTTGAAAAACTCCGCTTTTGAAGTGCTGAATTCACCAGTGGTCATCTAACTACTCTTGTTAAAAAAAGAGATACTATTTTAAGTTGTTTACACTCCACTGGGAGTTTTCTGGCTTGTTTTGACCAGTGGAAAGGACCATTGGAGACTTGGTGTGAACACTTCCTTTGCGGTCCTGGAGTTGTGTGAGGCAGGAGCTATACCACTGGGCTACTGCATTCAGCTCTTAACAGTGCCCCCCCTGCCCCCCCCCCCCCACAGCATTTCTCTGTGTAGCCTTGGCTGTCCTAGACCAGGCTGGCCTCAAACTCACAGAGATCCTCCTTCCTCTGCCTCCCAAGTACTGGAATTAAAGTCTGTGCTATCACTCCCAGGCCCCTTGGACAAATTTTTAATGACTCATTTTTGTTTTTTTACAAACCTGTAATACTTCTGTTAGGTGCAAAATAATTGGAGTGGTTTGATGTCCTTGTTTGGAAGCTTCCCCACTGCCCCTTTTAAGGCTAACTTGAGTTGGTATATTGCAAATTTAAGCTCTTTTGTGTGATTACTAGTCAGTGGAGATCTGAAGTTACTTACAGGAGACAAGGCAGAGACAGGACGTTCACTTCCTCTCTCTTTTGGCAGATTCGTATGATAATGAAGGCTCACTCTTTTGCCAGAGAGAATGTGCCTCGAGTGCTCAATGCAGCCAAGGAGAAGTCAAGTATGTATCTCTATTGCAGGAAAGACTGTTGATGGGCTGTCCATCCTTTGACGTCCTAGGGTGACACTGCATTCTGTAGAGAGTACAGTTCTCTCTGAGTGCCTGGGATGCATATTGATTTGGAGGACTCATTATTTCCTGACTGCTCTGTTTTGTCCTTTTATCTGCAATGCAGTGAATTTATCTTTAGACTCAGCTTAGCGTTCGTGGAATGTTAATAGCCTCACTCTAACCTGTGTCTGCTTACTCTGCAAATCATTGCTTCCTGCTCTAGAATTTCTATCGTAGTCACAGTAATGGCTTAGAGAGATTGATAGTCCTGGATTTGCATGCATAACAAATCATTTTAGTAGACCAGAAAGAAAAACAGGAGCCAAGAGGTCATGTTCTGGGGTCTTCTCTTTCTTTCTGTCTGCCTTCCTTCCTTCCTCCCTCTCACTTTCCCTCCCTCCCTCCCTTTTCCTTCCTTCCTTCCTTCCTTCCTTCCTTCCTTCCTTCCTTCCTCTCTTTCTTTCTGGTTTGTGTGTGTTTTTATTTTTTGAGACAGGGTTTCTGTATATAGCCATGAGTGTCCTGGAACTCATTCTGTAGATCAGGCTGGCCCAAATTCACAGAGATCCTGCCTCCTCCTCCTCCTGAGTACTCTGTCCACCTCCCCCTGAGTGCTGGGATTAAAGGCCTGCACCACCACCCCAAACCCTATTCTTGTTACATGTGTTGGCTCTTCCAGTTTGCTGGGAGAAGTCAAAGATCTTGTAATCCAGTAGTTTTCCTTTTTTAGGCACAGTTCCAGTACCCACAGTCAACCAGTACCTGTACTTCTTGTTTGCTCCTACGCTTATTTACCGTGACAGCTATCCAAGGTAACCTTGAAATGGGGAGGAAATATGCGGAGCACCAGAGGTGTCCCAGTGAGGGGACAGCTTTGGAGGAGGGCAAGCCATATAGGACTATAGAGAAAATTGAATGCCTTAAGTGGTCATTCTTGTAGGCCAGTTCTACTGAATAAGTCTTGATAGAATTATATAATTTTGTTATGGTTTTGATGTTGAAATGGGGGGGGGAGGGGTTGGAGATGAAATTCGAGGCTTTCAGGCACGCAAAGCACACACTGTCCTGTTACGCTGTTCCTCAAGCCCATAAATGATATTCTGTGTAGAAAAACATTGTTAGATAATTTACATTGTAGATAAGAGGATAAAACCGAAGTAGTGCATTGCTTACTTTAGAAAACCTTTCTTCTCTCTCTTTTTAGGACTCCTGTTGTACGATGGGGTTATGTTGCTATGCAGTTTTTACAGGTAACTTATAAAAAGTGCCTAACCTGTTATTGATTGGTAAATATATATATATTTTATTGTACAAATGGGCTTTTTGCTGGGCAATGATGATGCCGCTATTAATCCCAGCACTCAGAAGGCAGAGAGGCAGGCGGACCTATTAGTTTTAGGCCATCCTGGTCTACAGCGTGAGTTCCAGGACAATCAGAGCTATACAGAGAAACCCTGTCTCAACAATAACAGCAAAAACCAAACCAAAGCAAACAAACAAACAAACAAAATGAAATGGGCTTCTTTTTTTTATTTTAATATATAATTTATTTTATTTTATGTTCATTGCATGTGTGTCTGGGTGAGGGTGTCAGAGTCCCAGAACTGGAGTTACAGACAGTTGTGAGGTGGCATGTAGGAACCTGGGTCCTCTGGAGGAGCAGCCAGTGCTCTCTTCAGCCCTAAAAATCTTTTTGATACAGGGTTTCTCTATTAGGTAGCCCTGGGTATCCTGGACTCACTCTGTAGGTCAAGCTGACCTCAAATTCACAGAGATCCACCTGCCTCTGCCTTTCAGGTGCTTGATTAAAGCTGTGCACCATGATGTCTGCTGTTCTTTCTCTCTCTCCCTCCCCACCACCACCCCCCTCTTAGTGTTGGTTGAGTCAGGGTGGTGGCATCTGCCTTTGATCTTAGCACTTGGGAGGCAGGGGCAGAAGAATCTCTGAGTTCTAATGTCAACTAGGACTGTATAGTGAGGCCCTGTCTCTTAAAAAAAAAAAAAAAGTTGGTAATGTGTGTCAGCAAGCAGTTCAAAAGCTTCCTGTAAAGCTACCCTGATGCAGGGGATGGTATATGCATTGCCAGCATCAAAGGTCATTTTTTTTTTCCATTAAAGGAGAGTATTTAAATTAAAGTAAGTCTCTCTTTCCTTATTTCAGTAAGAACCTAGATAGATTTCCCTTTGCCTTTTCTGCAAGCTTTGAACCCCCCATTTCTTCCTCACTCATTTTGAGAATCATGAATCCCCCAAGTTCCCATCTTAAATTCTGTTTAAGTCAAGCCCTCGGTTGTGGAATGGGCTATCTTGCTCTAGGCTTCATAACCTTGTTCTTAACAGTTGTCTAAAAATGCTATTTGGGTGAGGTGTGCTGGCATGCATCTATAAACCCAGTACTCAGGATGCTGAGGCAGGAGGATTATTGAATTTGAAGTCAGCCTGCGCTACAGCAAGATATGGTCTTCAGTCAATGATTAGGAAAAACCACGGTAGAAATGAAGCTTGAATAATCTCTCTGAAGGAGTGTGGCCATCTTATATACCGGGGCTAAATGAAATATATATGTTGTAAACATTAGTCGAATATGTTTTGTTTTGCGGGAGAAATGCCCGCCCTCTCTCTCTCTTTACCAAGATCTTGTGGTTTTCTTTGCTGTGCTCAGGTTTTCGGTTGCCTGTTTTATGTCTATTACATCTTTGAGAGGCTCTGCGGCCCGCTGTTCCGGAACATCAAACAGGAGCCCTTCAGCGCCCGAGTCTTGGTCCTGTGTGTATTTAACTCCATCTTGCCAGGTAACCCGGGTGCTCATTAACGTGCCCATCCACATACAGCTGGGAAGGACGCAGGGAGCTGCCGTCTGTAGGAACTGCTGGCTCCCTGTGAACTTAGCTGTACGTGTGCCCGTCTACCACCTCTCCATCTGCTCCTGAACGGAAATGGTCTGGTTTCCCTTGTCGCTTAAGTTTGCTTCCTCCACCAGTGGGCAGCCCACATTTCTGTGTGTCTTCCCTTTCCTATTCAGGTCTCTGTAGTCTCTCAGTCTCACCAGGCCATCAAACACCCATTGCTCAGCTCATTACTAACTCTCTGGTGATAAGCCCTGTGGAAGGTTTAGCCATTTCCAGAATGACCTATAGGAGACTCAGGATGCTCCAGCCACATTTTGAAGTCTCAGTTTGCCGCTATTTCTTACCTTTCTGCGTTTCACCACACCTGGTCTCAATGTGCTTTTTTATGGTAACACACAAGTTCCTACTGTGTGACCATGCTGAGGGCTCAGGTGTGAATGATGCAAGCACAATGTTTGTGCACTTCGGGAATCGCACACTTTAGAGCTTCCTTAGCCTTCTTGTCTCTACTTAATAAAGTTTAGTAATGTCACTGTCTCTCGTCTGTTCCTATTACAGGAATAGCTCCCCCTGGGGAACAACTCTGTCACAAACTCCTTGAGAATAAGGATCATATTTTAAGATTTTAAATTTATTTTTGTATTATGGGTATTAGTGTTTGCCTGAGTGTATGTGTTTGCAGTGGCCTCAGAGGCCAGAAGAGGGTGTCCCATCTCCTGGGACTGGAGTCACAGACAGTTGTGAGCTATCATGTGGGATCTGGGAATCGAACCTTGGACCTCCAAAAGAGCAGTCCATGTTCTTAACTACTGAACCATCTTTCTAGCCCCAAGGATCGTATTTTAAAGCCGCTTTTAGTTTATCCTGTACTGTCCAGCAAATACTTTATGAATCCTTTTTCAACAAGTGAACAAAATAAGTGGGCATACAAAAGGTATTTTACAATATAGTGCAATAAGAACAATATAAATATAACATGAGCACACTAGCTCTGTGGGCTTTGTTTCCCATATTAGAGTTGACATCTAACATTGGGCATTGAAAAATATACTCAGCTGGGTGCAGTGGCATAGGCCTTTAATCCCAGGACATAGGAGGCAGAGGTAGAAGGATCTCTGTGAGTTCAAAGCCAGTCTGGTCTACAAAGTGAATCCTGGACAGCCAAGGCTGCACAGAGAAACCCTGTCTCGAAAAACAAAACAAAACAAACAAGCAAGCAAATAAACGAAACAAAAAAAAGAGCCCAACTGTTTTGTTTTGTTTTGTTTTTCTGTTTGTCTCCCCGGTGCTGGGATCAAAGGTGTACACCACCATGCCTGGCCAATCAAGACTTTTTTTTTTAAAGATCTATTTATTATGGATACAGTATTCTGCCTGCATGTACACCTGCATGCCAGAAGTGGGCATCAGATCACATTATAGATGTTTGTGAGGCACCATGTGGTTGTTGGAAATTGAACTCTGAACCTCTGGAAGAGCAGTCTGTGCTCTTAACCTCTGAGGCCATCTCTCTAGCCCTCAACTAAAAAAATTAATTAAAAAATATTCCCTGGACAAAAGTGGTAGGAAGGTTTTCAGATAGAAGGATAGATAGAAAGGCCTGTGGTATCTTGGCATCCCATTGTAGATGGTGGTTATAACACCCAGGGGAGAGTTAAAAGGACTTGGGCACCAAAGTTCAGCTGTATGTCCATGCATTTCTTTAAACCAAGCTGGAGTCATCCACTTTCTGTTAAAATTACATAGAAATAATTTTTAAAGATTTATATATTTGTGTATTTATTTATTTATTATTTATTTATTATGTATACAGTGTTCTGCCTGTATGTAATGCCTGCATGCTAGAGGAGGGTACCAAATCTCATTATAGATGGTTGGGAGACACTTTGTGGTTGCTGGGAATTGAATTCAGGACCTTTGGAAGAACAGCTAGTGCTCTTAACCTCCAAACCATCTCTCCAGCCCTTTTTTTTTTTTTTTTTTTTTTTTTTTTTAAGTTAAAAAGAAATAATTATGCTGGGCGTGGTGGCTCACTCGTTTAATTCTAGCACTTGGGAGGTAGAGGCAGGTGGATCTTTGTGAGTGTGAGGCCAACCTGGTCTATGAAAAAAGTTCCAGGACAGCCAGGGCTACACAGAGAAACCCTGTCTCAAAAAAAACAGATGCAAAAGAAAGAAGGAGGGAAAGAAAAGAACTGCCTACCTTTCCAAAGCATGCTGCATCAGAATGGGTGAGCTGGAGTGCCCGGATGCTTCATGGCGACATCCCAGCTAAACACACGCTCAAGTGCTCACAATGGCTGTCTGTGTGCGCTGCTTGGAGAGGCCCTTCAGACTGTCACTCTTGTTTTCAGGTGTGCTGATGCTGTTCCTTACGTTTTTTGCCTTTTTGCACTGCTGGCTCAATGGCTTTGCTGAGATGATGCGCTTCGGTGACAGGATGTTTTACAAGGTATTGTATACTCGCTCGCGTCTTTTCACATCACGTTTTCTTTCTAATTGTGTGTTTCTCTGTGTAGTTGTGACTGCCCTGGAAAACTATATAGACCGGGCTGGCCTCACAGAGATCCACCTGCCTCTGCCTCCTGAGTGCTGGGATTAAGGGCCCGTGCCACCACGCTTGGTATGTCTAATAAATTTTTAAAAATTACTGGGTGGAGAAATTGGGGCACACATATACCACAGAATTCATGTGTGTTCAAGAGATGGAATTCAGGGTGTCAGCCCTTTGACCTGCTGAGCCATCCTGCCTGCCCTCAAATTTCGTTTTATTTCCATATTGTTAAGTATCAAGTTTTGTTGACTAGTATTACCCTCTTTTTGACACAAGTCCTGTGAGATAATTTTTTTCTTCCGGTCTTTAACAGTGTTAAATCTGGAACTCGGATACATGTGTAGTTGACATAACACTCACACCTGCTCCCTTTAGATAGCAGATGGGAGGCTGAGGCAGGGTGATTACCGGGAATTCCAGGCCAGCCTGAGCTACAGTAGAGTAAAACTTGTCTAGGGCTGTCAGTACTGGCGCACTTGGGAGGTAGAGGCAGGTGGATCTCTGTGAGTTCAAGGCCAGCTTGGTCTACAAAGCAAGTCCAGGACATCCAGGGCTCTATTACACATAAAAACCCTTCAAAGAGCGTATAGTTTTCTGTTGGTGACTATGATGGGGAAATGTTTGTCAGAGGGCACTGTGCCAGTGGCAGCACCAGCGTTTCAGATTGACTGTTGGATTTTATTAAGTGGCCTCCTCAGGTCAGTCTGCTTCAGACTGGTGAGCAGTTCACAAGGGAAATGAATTCCTTCGCTTCTGAGGGTGTTGTTTCTGCTTCCAGCGGTCTTCTTAGGCGTCTGACCATGGCCTTGTCAAGGGCTGTAGTTCTGACTTCTAGTCCACCATTCTTTTCTCAAAGACAGGAAATGCAGATGGCAAACTTTAGATGCCTGATTCTGTTAGTCTTACCTTCAAATTGGGAGCAAGAAATACAAACAGGACCAGGACGTTGGGAGCACCATCTCGCCCCCTTTATACTTCGATGTTGCTGTGGTGCTCTCCTCTCCGTCAGTCGGTTTTCATGTGTGCTAAATTCTCATGTTTACCGACTGCTGTGGTGGCAAACGCTAGATTTAAATTGTAGGTGTTTTCTGTATCTTGCATCTTAGCATGCTTGATAATGAGACAAAAGGCACGCTGAGACTTAGCCTGTGTAGAGCGTCTACATCCGTGAGCACTGCATACTGACTGCCCAGTGCCGTCTCAGATTCTTAGCATTTGTGTGTGGACTAACAATTTTATCATAAAGTGCTCCAGCCTTTATGTCAGGCATGTGTGCACTTCGGAAGTGGCCAGGGAGTTTGCTCTGTGTGTGTGTGTGTGTGTGTGTGTGTGTGTGTGTGTGATTTCATACTTTTTCCTTTTTTCCTCAGGACTGGTGGAACTCTACGTCATACTCCAATTACTACAGGACCTGGAACGTGGTGGTCCATGACTGGCTCTACTACTACGCTTACAAGGACCTCCTCTGGGTAAACAGCAAGACCTAGTTGATGTTATGTAAGAAAGGAGGATGCTGAGGGACCTAAGAGATGGCTCAGTGGTTAAGAGTGCGTGCTGTTCTCCCAGGAAACCTGGCTTCTGGGTTCGGTTCTCAGGCCCCACATTAGGCAGCTTACAGCCACATCTAACTACTATCCCGGGGGATCAGATTCTGGCCCCTGAGCCTGGTCTACAAAGTGAGTCCAGGATGGCCAAGGCTACACAGAGAGACCCTGTCTCGAAAAACCAAAAAAAAAAAAAAAAAAAACAGATTCTGGCCCCTGCACGTACCTGCATGCATGTGGTACATATGAGTATACACATAAAGCCACAAGAAGTGAATCTTTACAAGAAAGTCCAGCACAGTGGCACACACCTCCCAGTACTCGAGAGGCAGAGGCAGGTGGATCTCTCTCTGAGTTCAAGGCCAAGCTGGTCTACATCATAAGTTCCAGGGCAGCCAGAGCTACACAGTAAGGACCTGTCTCAAAACAAACAAACAAACAAACAAACAAACAAACAAAAAAAAAAGCCAGCCATACAGACATGAAAGGATTCTGTGACAGCCAGTGCTGCACAAGCTGGGAAAGGTTGTTTAATAGTCAGTGAAGAAGGGGTTATAGTTTCTTGTCCATTTCCCTAGATCTTTTCATGTAGGCACCTATATGCTGTGAATGGTAGTAGCTGTGAAAACCGTGATATACATTACTAGAACGATAGCATGCCTTCTTTGGACTTCACTGCCTGGCCACAAAATTACAGTTCTTAGAGGCGTAGGAGCTGAAGTGACCTACCTTCCAAGGACCTTTGGGAATCTCATTGCCCACAATTGATCTCCCTTTACTCCTACCTCCACACACTCCATCCTTCACCATCCCCCACTATCTCCCTCTCACTCTCTTTCCCCTCCTCCTCGCGCCCCCCCCCCCCCTTGCCATCCTCCCTTTGTAGACCGGGCAGGCGTGAAATTTCCAGCGATTCCTTCCTCTGCCTACCACACCCACTTTCCTTTGGATTTGTCTCTTTGTTAAGAGTAGATTTGGATTTACATCTCTCTCCATTCAGAGACAGGTTTATGAGAGCCATGCTCTGGAGCATAATATGTTTAGAGTAACTAAGTATTGTCTGTACTTCCGGCTAACGCTAGTGTCTCTGAAAGCAATTTTCATTGTTAAGCAGGAGGGTCATCCACCTCGGTGACTGACCACATCCTAAGGAAAATGGCAGGCAGTGACTCACAGTGAAGTCCCAGGTCTGGCTCAAGCAAATCTCTGGTTTTTAAATCATAGTTTTGGAAAGGGTGCCGGCCCTGGGTTCTGACGATTGAGATTTGAGCCTGGTATGGTTCTGTTAGCATTTGGAAGGTGGAGGCAAAAAGATCCAGAGTTCAAGACTAGCCTGTGGGACATGAAGCCTGGCTAAATAACATTTCTGGAACTTCTCAAAATAGTGCCCCAACTTGGAAACCAAGCGCTGGTTTAGGCAGGACACTTCCTATCCAAACAACATTGAGACGCTCTTGTAATTTTTCTAATGGATTTGGATTAACCTAAAAGGAGTAGGTTGATCTAAGGTTCGGAAAGGCGGATACAACTAAGCAGGGGCCGTTGGCGCATGACAATCCTGTCTCATATTGTCGTTCATACTTCCTGGCGTTTTAAAGCTACTAACTCTTTGATATTTTCTTTTTCTTTGTGCCTTAGTTTTTCTCCAAGAGGTTCAAAACTGCTGCCATGCTGGGTGTCTTCGCCCTGTCCGCTGTTGTGCATGAGTACGCTCTCGCCGTCTGCTTGAGCTATTTCTACCCGGTGCTCTTTGTTCTCTTCATGTTCTTTGGAAGTGAGTGACGCGGCCTGTCGTGGGTACTGGCTCGTACTCCAGAGGCAAAAGCAGGACAGGAAGGAGACTACGAAGTCACTGTAGCAATGCTGGGTGGCAATGCCAGTTCAAGGCAGTTTGCTTAAGCCGATCAGAACGTTGACTTTGAATGATCGTGTGCAGTCGTGTCCATGGGTGTTTTACACACTGGAGGGAGATGGGGGGCCTCTTGGGTACCAATGAGAAACACTGTCACTGTACAGCTCCTGAAAAAACAGGTCCATGCTTGAGTATGTGGAGAGGAGCCCATAAGAATAACTCCATGAAATATGTTTTCCCACTGTTGGCATCCTCCTAAGTAGGGACTGATAAGTGTCAGTAGTTCAGTGTCATTCACTTGTAGGGTAAGTAAGCAGGATAAAGGATGTGGAGGAGTGGCCGGTGCTCACTGCTGGGACTCAGCCACTGCCTGGATTTGGGCCCTCATTCCCCCACGATAACTGCACTCTTGTTCTCTTTCTAACTTCAGTGGCTTTTAACTTCATTGTCAACGACAGTCGGAAAAGGCCAATCTGGAACATTATGATGTGGGTTTCTCTTTTCCTGGGCCATGGAGTCATTCTGTGCTTTTATTCTCAAGAATGGTATGCCCGTCAGCACTGTCCTCTGAAGAACGTGAGTTGCCAGCCCGAGTAGGGTGCCTGTCACCCCTAATGTGAGGGGGTGGGTGGCCTTACAGAGGGTGGTGCAGTAATGGAGAGCAAGGGGAAACAGTGTCAGGCAGCCCTAAGCCTGGGATTGTGTCTTACTTTGTTTTGCTACTCTTTTCTTTTTTCCCTTGTGGTTATGCTCAAGTTTGTTTGTTCCATCTCTCCTGTTTTGGAACTCGCAAAGTCCTTCATCTTGAAGTGGCTCGTGAACTTTAACCTTAGCTAGGGTCATGTGCCTATTCCTTATCCTAGTCCTACACAATTTAAAGTCTAGACTAAAACCTTAAATAAGCTGTCCCAATGCTAAGAGACACAACACCTGTTGACCATTTAATCCATGGCCCATGGAACTGATTGCAGTTTATTGAACTTCAGAAACTATTGCAAAGCTTCGCAGTTGAATTCATTGGTGCTATTGGTAGAAAACATCTCAACATCTTTTGAATCAGGGTGTTTCTTAAGCCTTAAAGGCCAGTGAAATGCTGGGAGTTAGCTTAGAATACAGTATAAGGGCTGGAGAGATGGTTGAGCCCATTAAAAGCACTGGCTGGTCTTTCAGAAGACCAGAGTTCAAGTCCCAGTACCTCCATGGCAGCTCACAACTTTCTGTAACTATAGCCACAGGGGAGCCAATACCCTCACACAGATATTCACGCAGGCAAAACACCGATGCACATAAAAATAAAATAAATGAATTATATATTTATCAGGCATGATGGCGCAGGCCTTTAATCCCAGCACATGGAGGCAGAGGAAGGTGGGTCTCTATGAGTTCAAGGCCAGCCTTGTCTACAGAAGTGAGTCCAGGACAGCCAAGGCTACACAGAGAAACTCTGTCTCAAGAAACTGAGAGAGAGAGGGAGGGAAGGAGAGAGGGAGAGGAAGAACAGTATATAATGTTCAGCCCATAGCTAATCCACACCTGCTGTTGACATAACTAAACAGATCTTCTCTGTTTCTGCCATCCTAGCCTACATTTCTGGATTACGTCCGGCCGCGGTCCTGGACTTGTCGGTACGTGTTCTAGATGCCCTGGCTCTGCCTCCGTCCTTGCCACTGAAGATTGGACATTCTTCTGACTCCGAGCCAGCTGTCAGCAACAGATGCTGAGCGTATCTCTGCCACGTCGTTGACTGCTCTGGCCTTTCCGGATGGCTCACCTGAAGCTGGGTTGTGGGAAGTTCACTTAGTGCTTTTCTTGTTTTGTTTCCTTTTAGAGAGAAAGAAGACCAGTATCTGAGCTAATGGCAGATTTTTGTGGGAAAATCTCAGCTCAAGCCTTGGTAGCTTTATCTGTTTATTTCATTGATTCTATCCAACCAGAGATGAAACATATCTTGGCCATGAATTAGCCAAAACACTAAGCCTCTCTCTGGCTTAGAAGTTTTTCAGGCACACTATTAGGAAGTCTGCAAGTTGACTGTGCAATTAGGGAGAAATAGATTCTGTTATTTCTGGTAGAGGGAGAAAAAATATCTGTTTTCCAAAGATAATCTTGTTATGTATTCTGCTCACATCTTTTGTTGCTGTTCTGGTTTGTTCTGCTTCATGCCTGGGACTAGAACCCAGGGCCTTGCTCAGTGGCAGCGCATGGAACTGCACCCAGTGCCTAAGTTGTATATTCCTGAAAGGTCTGGTCTATTCTTTTTTTTTTTCATTTTCTGTATAAGTTGTGATTTTTTTTGGAAACAATTAGGATTCTCTTACCTTGAACTCAATGCTAGTACAAAATCAAGGGTTAGAAGTAGAAAGGGAAAAACACATTTCCTTTTGAAACTTCAATAGTCATTTTTAAACAGATTCACTGAGCTGTTCATATATCTTAATTATTCTATCATAGAAGTCCTGTGAAAGATTTTAGTACTGTTGGTTTGGTTTCGGTTTATAAAAGGCAGGATCTCGCTATGTAGCCCAGGCTCGTCTTCTTGAACTTGTTATGTAGCCTGGCTGGCCTTGAACCCATGACCTCTTGCCCCTGCATCCCAAGTGCTAGGATCACAGATGACATCACCAAGATTTTTGTTCTTAAAACTTCTTTGAAGTTAACTAGCATACCTTCTTTGGTACAGTTGCTTCAGTGTTTAACAAGCAGTGACTTTCCTCGTGAATTCATACTGGAAGTATTAATCTCACTACTAATAATACTGAAATGGCTACTAAGGGTCCAGAAGCTGGCTTCTGGAGCATCTGCTCAGCCATTATTATACTTTAGCAGTATATTTTTAGATGAAATAAATTACTGTGTGATCATTTTTAAGGACATGTACTCATTATGTGACATTTCCAAGTTCTGAGGTGCCTATTCCTCACCTGGTGTGGCGGGAGGACCTGCTGTGCTTGTGTGCCTGGGTAAGACTGTGTGAGGCTGGTGCATTGGAAGAGTAGCCCAGACCATGTAGCTCAACCTCCTACCCCAAGAAATGAGCCTTACAAGTTGCTTGCACACCTACTGTTCCACAGCACAGCCATTTGAGAAACGTTTTGGTATCCCGGCAGCTGTCCGTACAGTTTTGGGAAGTCTTTTCAGAGTGGTTTTAGACATCTTGTTGAGTCTCACAGGAAGATACATAGAGCCCGTTACAACCACTCTTCATTCGGCCATCCCGTCTCCAGCTTCAGCCCCTGCCTTACTCACCACATCTCTAGGTGAGCTGGGTCTGTCTGAACATCGGCACCACCTTAGCAGACACAGTGTTTGTTTATTTGTTTGTTTCTGTCCCCAAACAATAGTACTCTGTATTGTCACAGAACCATAACCCCTCAACAAGCCTGCTGCAAACAGAGCCTACTGAATTCTGTCATGCGTCTTAAAGATTAAAATGAGCCAGTCACTTGTATGTGTAATGGCATTTTAAATATAAGGAGGGGACAGATTGGCTTGGGACTTGGTCATAAGCCAGTCTTCTGCAGCAAGGGGATGGGACTTCAGGGTGACCCTCTCTGAGGCATCGTATGTGTGCATTTTCAGGAAAGGGCGTTACTCTGTAGCAGTTCTCAAGTTTGCATTTGGTGGACAGATTGAAGCTGCTCCTCTCCCACTCTTTAGACAAGGTCTTTCTCTGCAGCCCAGGCTGGCGTGGGCCTAACATCCTGCTGCCTCAGCCTCCTCAGGTGCCAGAGTTTACAAGCATGTGCTGCCGCACCCGACAAGGCCTTTCATTAGGGATTTGTTTTCTCCCAAGATTTTAGGTGATGATAATGTGTGTAGGACTACAAACTACTTAGAATCCTCAGAGCATCTTAAGAGAACTTCAAAAATCCAGAACCCTTAAAGAGGTGGCCACTTCGGTGAAAGAAGACTGGCTTGGTTGGCAACCATGACCATGTTGGAAAAAGGTGCCTTTTTTCAAACTATCATCTGAACTCTTTAAAAAGAAAATAAAACCAAAACTTCTTGCTCCAAGTAGTCCGTTTATTGTTCCCTGTTGTGCCATGGGTAAAAGTTGTTTTCTGTCGTGAAACTTCTTATCATTTACCAAGTAAGGGATTTATGCTTTCCATAAGAAGTATTAGTGACAATAACTGATTTTAAGTGACCATACAAGAAAACCACTTTATGTACAATATTTCACCTGCATTTATATGTCTCTGTTGGTCATTTATTACCTCAGTACTGGATGTTTTTATTCTCAGTCTCAGAGGGAGAGGGCCAAGTTTAGTTTTTTTGATAGTTGACTAATGTACTAAAATTGTCTGGATAATATTGCTTGCTTCATGTTAAGAGTTTCATTAGAACACCAAGGTTGGGGTTGTTGTTTGTTTTTGAAATAGGGTCTCTCTACATAGCCCTTTCTTGTCCTGGAACTCATGTAGACCATGCTGGCAGAATTTTGTCTGTGGGAGAAAAAAGGACATTTTTGCCCAGTGGCTGTTTTGCCACACTCAAAGCCATCTCCACAAGATTCTTCAATGCTCATCATCTTTGTGGAGGCTGGGTGCTGCCAGGAGTTAACCTGTCTTATTGTCAAAGAATCCTTAAATTAATAAAAACTTTTTTTTTTTTTTCCGAGACAGGGTTTCTCTGTGTAGCCTTGGCCATCCTGGACTCACTTTGTAGACCAGGCTGGCCTTGAACTCACAGCGATCCGCCTGCCTCTGCCTCCCGAGTGCTGGGATTAAAGGCGTGCAGCTCAATAAAAACATTTTTAAATGCCATGTTCTGTAGGTCTCTGAGGTTTCTGTCTGCAGAATCATATCTGCTAAACCTAGCATGTATATTTCTATATTTGACATGACCGTGAATTGATCAACAATGGACTTGCATTACTTAATTATCCTAAACAGCCTGCAATAACACTATCGGAGTATTGGAAGTAAACCATGTATTGAGTTGTATGTGCACAACACCTCAGAGTAGAAATATAATGTGTGAAGAATATTAAATTTGAATTCTATTTTAATGTATAAAAATTAAACTTATTTTGTATCGATGTACAAAATTCTTTATCAATGAATTAAAATTAACTTTGTGAGTAACAAGGCCTTAAGTTGAGGGGTAGAGTCAATAATCTATATTTGGTCCTATCATCCCTACATATCTCTATACTCCCCTTTCTTTCTTCTTTACAACCCCTATCTCCATACCTTTTAGTGACAATATATATCTATAGCCCAAGAAAACAACCCAAAACCTACCCAACCCCCCTTAAGGGAAATGGGGTATCTTTCTCTTAAAGTTTCTTCAGGCTGATCTGGGGCGGAGAATACTTATTTAGGGACCCAAATAAAACTGAGGGGAAAAAAATGGTTAAACAAGCTAGGAATAGTATTTATGGTTCAGTCTCTAAATGTTGAGAAATTTCAGGCTTAATATTAAGTCCTGTGTGGGACAGTCTGAAATGCTGGACCAATTTGGATCAGGAGCCCTCTTTGAAGCTGTCGTTTGCTAATGAGGAACAGCAACCAAAGCACTTGGGGCTGGAACATGAAGGATGCAGGATATCAGCGTCTCAGCATGTTGGAAGAATGAATCCTGTCAGGTCTGATCCAGCGTCAGTGTCCGGTTCTTTAATTCTGAAAGCATAATTTTTCACAAGCATTATACAGTTTTGAAACTAAATGTATGAGGTGTGCTTGGTCTGCAGCTTTTTAATTCATGTAAACCTACTTAAGTTGGCAGTCTCTCTTATCCAGGTCTGTTTTATTTTGACCTCTTTCAAAGATGAAATATAACATCACCATTAACAATGAGCATACAATTTATCATATTGAAATCAAAACAACATTGTATAGTTCTAAATGTCTAGGCTCTGTGGCGCCTGATGTATAGGCCAGGCTGCTACTTGTTTCCTGAGAAAATGCTTCCCGTTTTAGAGACAAGCCAGTTGCCCTGAGCAAAAGAAAAAGGAATTAAGCTTTAAATAAACTTTATATAAAAACTCTTCTTATTTTAGGGTTTATGTATATCATAGGTATCTTATACCTGGCTTTTCACATTTGTTATGAGTGGTTTTGTCTCACCCCTTCTCGACGGGAGGCATGCAGCATGCATGCCTGTCTACCCTTTTAACCTTGGTCGTCACTTTGACCAACAAAATATATTTCTTATACAGTAGGTGTCTTGTACCTGGCTTTTTACCTTTGTTGCGGGTGCTTCTGTCTCTTCCCTTCTCTACGAGGGAGCCATACAGCTTCATGTCTGTCTTCCCATGCAACCTTGGTCTTTACTTTGTCCAACAAAATACATTCCTTAGGCCAATTTACCCTTTGGCACCATATCTCCCATGGACATTCCTGCCTCCGGGGGAAAAAAAGAAAAAAAGTTCTAGGTTATTCCTGGCTACACAACCAGTTGAAGTTGGAAACCAGCCTAGGGTACAAGTGACCTGTCTCTCAAGCCGCATCTCATAAAAGAGACACAAAGTATCTATGCAGGGTAGCTCCTCTTAGTAGGCACAGTGGTATGCCCCACCCCATCCCACACCCCGCGCCGCCAATACCCGGATTGAGAGCCAGTAGGGAGGTGACTACTCCACTGCATGGGCGGTGGATCCCGAGCGCTAGGGATTTATATCAGAGTGACCCGGGGGCAGAGCTGCCTGCGTTACAGAGCCAGCTTTCCTCATCTGTAAGATGGGGACGCTAACTACCTCATAGGACTGTTGCAGAGCCCTGGCAGAAAACAGTTTTATTGTATCCTTGTCCTCCCTACAGCCAAACCTAAGTCTGAGCTGTTACCTCTTAAGTCCCAAGAGGCACTTAATGTACTTTTATAAAGAGCGCCCCAGGGACTGTTGAGTCTGGCCTGTCCCAAGATGCAGCTCCCCTGCCTTGCCTCCTGAGAGAAACGGGCGGGAGCCACCACACCTCCTCGGTCGTCTAAAACGAGATGGTCTTTGGCAGTCACTCGGGTTTTGTCCTCCCAAACCTCCTTTACCGTGAGAGGAGAAGGCAAGCTTCTGGAGATCATCGCTGCTGCTGTTACCTAGGTATTTGCAGCAAGTGTATTTATAAACTGGTGTGCATATTTCATAGCCAAGTCCTAGAATTACAGAGGTAAGAGCCTCTGACAGGGTAAAGGATGCTCCACCACTGAGCTAGAGCCCCAGCCTTAGAGGAAACCTCTTAGCAGAAGATAGTTCATTACTTTGATTAATAAAGTGTAAGTGCCTTGCTTGCTAATCTTACACGGTAATTTCACCTAAGCCTTTCTAACGCTATGCATAATGACCTGCGGTGGCAAAGAAATCTCAGACTCCAGGCATTGGTGGCTGCGACACTGGAGGAACCAGGACAAAGGTTTGATGAGTGCAACACACGTCAGCGGCACCTGTGGAAGAGTTTGATTTGTTTTTACCATCAATGCAGCTTCTAGTAGGCAATGCAGCGTTACATCCTTTGTTGGAATAAACCATTACGTATAAGCCCAGTTTACAGAGACGATAAACACAGCTGGTTGTTGAACACAGATCGGAGCCGTCTCTGCTCTCGGTTCAATAGACCGCTGAAGAACAAGCAGAAAGAAGCTGTCGGCTGTCAGTCGGTAGGAAAGTTCTGGAGTCTTAGAGATCCTTAGTGATATTTTTTTTTTCTTCTGTAAATGCTTTTACGTCCATTTAGACTTGAGAAAAAGAGTGCACTGTCTTCAGAACTGACTCAAATTGCTTTGTGTTTAAACTGGAAAATGCATGTATCCGCCCCTTTCCTCTATGCTCGATCTCGTCTTTACGCCACCACGTGTCCCATTTCTACTTCAACGCGCCCCGAAGGTGGAGCGCTTCCCTTCAGGTGAGTAGAGGGCGCGCGCCTGTGTTGTGTGTCTTACTGAAGGGTAGCCGTACTGCTCTTCACTGTTGCTGAAACAGGCAGCCCGCACACCTAGTCGTTAGAGATGCAGTCTGAATAGCCACGTGTCAGTGTGCTGCCTCTTGGGTGTGAAGAGAGCTGAAGGCCTGGCCTAGGCCCTGCCATTTAGACTGTGCAGCAGCTGCCTTCAGTCTCAGAAGCAAAAGCTGTCTTTGAAGTGTGTGTGTGTGTGTGTGATTAAAGATAGCTTCTGGTTGTCTTACTTGCTTCCCCCGCCGACACCCCCCCCCTGAAATTTTGATTACCTCTTCCTGCAGATCTTTAACCATGAACTTGTTTAATAATATGTTGCTCACATTCCTCTGAAAACTTCATACACAAAATGGCAGAGTACTGCATATGTAAAGAACGTGGTAGATAAACATATTCAGAAAAAACCCTTCAGTGTGTGTAGTGTGTACATGTGTGCAGTTGTTTGCACCTGTGGGTGCATGTGGAGGTCAGAGGACATTGGGTGCCTTGCTCTATCCCTTTCCGCCTTAGTCCCTTGAGCCTCCCTAACCTGGCTTCACCCTTGTGACTAGAAGGCTGAGTCAGCAAAGCACATGTGTCCACCCACACCCAGGGGTTTTTGTCTTGTTTGTTTTTGTTGTTGAGACAGTCCTACCCTGAAGCCTTGGCTGGTCTGGAGCTCCCTACGTACACCAGGCTGGCCTAGAGATTTGCCGGTCTCTGCCTCCCCAGTGCTGGGATTAAAGGTGTCCGCTAACAGGCTCGGCTCACATCCATGGGTGCTGAAACTGGGTTGCACAGGGGGTGCTTGTACCCAGTGAGCTATTCTCCCAGTCCCTAATTCAGTGTCTTTCTTTTTTTTTTTTTTTTTAATTCAGTGTCTTGATCAGCTAACAGCATGGGCATAAAAAAAATCCAAACTGTAGTCCCCTCCCCCCAGTACAAAAAAAGAAAAAAAAGAAAGAACCCGTTACATACCTAGACACGTCCTTGACGGGCTGTCCCCTCCGTACTCACAGCTGTTGTCTAGGGCACCTCTGTGCTAGACTGAGCTCCCAAGTCAAGTCTGTTGTAACCTGTACCTTCACCAGCTCTTCCTCCCTGTTAAACTTTGTTTCCTGGAAGTAATTAGAGCCTTCCATCACTACCGCACCACCATAGCCTCCTTAGTTACATGTTTCGGCAAAGCACTGGCCTCTGTATTCAGCATCACAGGGCGAGAGCTGCTGCCTCAGAATTTTCTACCTCTGCACGAGCCTGGCATTTGAAGACTTGAGGAAAATCGCCGTTGTAAAAGTCACTGCAGCTCCCACAACCGCTGCCAGGTGCTGCCTCCTCCACTGCTCCCGTGGTACAGCGGCCACGCACACGTAGCTGCTGCCCTGCTTCCCTGCTTCCCATAACCCTGTCCAGCCATGTCCACAGAGTCCTCCAGAATAGCCAAGGCCACGCCCTCCACAACCACTATCACTAGCAAGTCCATGATAGCCATCTCTATTGCCACCACCACAGCTGCCGCCAGAGCCAGAATTGTCATCACCGTCACACTACCTCAGTGAAACCACCTTAGGTTCCATAAGCACTTGGTCCTCTGGCTAGAGGAGGCACTGGCCATCCCTTGCTTTGACAGAGCTGTCTGCATGTCACAGTCATTCAGAGTCTGTTTCTGAATGACAGTCTTAACCAGGGCACAGTGCTCATCAGAGGTTATGAAAGTAAAGCCCCTCTTCACACTGTGCTGGCCAATCACGGTGCCAATCGTTCTGTGGTCATGCTGTGCGAATAGGAAGAAGCTGTGCTCTTTGGAGCCCTCAGTGCCACCCACAAAATTTTTTATTTCAGTTACGAATGCACCTGGTCTTTGAAATTTTTCTCTGGACAGTTTGATTTGGTTTCACAGCTCTTCCTGTGTGGCCTTGCATTCATGGGTGCATCAACTTTCTCAAGGCGCTGGAGCAGTTGGTGTAGAACCCCATGCTCCCCACCCCCAACTCCGTGCTCCTCCCCAGTGAGTGACCGCTCCCTGCTTTGCAGAGTGGCTCCCTATCAGTCTTTTGAAAGCTCAGCTCTTCTGTGAAGAGCTTCCACAGCTGTTGCACTCTTTGCTTAAACTTTCGCTGTTCACAGTTCCTTTTCTCTGAAGATATCTATATCTATAAATAGAAATGTAAAATTTTAAGACAGTCTCTTTGTGTGGCTGGAAACTCAGAAAGATCCACCTCTACCTCTACCTCTGCCTCCCGAGAGCTGGGACTTAAGTGTGCTACCACTGGGTGTGGTGGCACACACCTTTAATCCCAGCACTCGGGAGACAGAAGCAGGTGGATTGCTGTGAGTTCGAGGGCAGCCTGGTCTACAAAGTGAGTCTAGGACAACCAAGGCTACACAGAGAAACCCTGTCTTGAAAAACTAAAAAAAAAAAAAAAAAAAAAAAAAAAAAAAAGTGTGCTACCATGCTTAACATAGGTCTCTTGACTGAACGTTTAATTCTGTAGGATGCATCTTGAAAGGTTTTTTTGTTTTGTTTTGTTTTGTTTGTTTAGATTGATAACACCAATGCTGAGAGCATAGCTTTGCACAAATAGGCTGATCTCAAGTTAAAATTCAAGTTTTTTGTTTGTTTGTTTGTTTGTTTGTTTTAAAAGATCTTACAGGGCAGTGGTGGCACAAGCCTTTAATCCCAGCACTTGGGAGGCAGAGGCAGGCAGATTACTGTGAGTTCGAGGCCAGCCTGGTCTACAAAGCCAGTCCAGGATAGTCAAGGCTACCCAGGGAAACCCTGTCTCGAAAAACAAACAAACAAACAAATAAATAATAAAATAAAATAAAAAATAAAACAAGATCTCTTGTAGTCCAAGCTGGGCTAGAATTCAATATGTAGCAGTATTTACAATCAACGTTTCTGGGCTGGAGAGGTGTTTTAGCAGTTAAGAGGGCTGACTGCTCATGCAGCGAGGACCTGAGTTTGGTTCCCAGAGCTTGTGTCAGGGTGTCAGGTGGCTCATGACCACCTGTAACTCCAGCTCCAGAGGATCTGACTTCCTCTTCTTCTCTGGGGGGACCTTCCTGCATACCCCCCCCACCCTAAAAGAAATAAATCTATGAAAGTGAGCAGCCACACCAACCTTGAGTATGGTATCCCATAAGAGCTTTCTCTTGTTAAATTTACAAATTGTTATATCAACCTCATAAGTCAGATGCACAATCTTGGTTAATTTGAGCCCAAAAGAACCCTAAACCTCCATAAATTATTTTTTCTCATGCTGCCACTTATTCCTGCATGACAATAAATAGCCATTTGGTTCAATAAATCGGCACGCCTAACTTCTGAAGAGACTTCTCCCATCCCATGCCTTGCACTGGAGATACAGGTGGGAGTAATTAGGTTATAGAGGGTAGGCAGAGAGTTACTTTGTGTCTATTGTTTCCATAGGCGCTTCAATGGGAAGTGTTGTATTGTCAACTACTGACCACGATGTGTTCCTACAGTCGGTAGATTCTTTGGAGAGAAGGTGTCGTTAGTACACTTGTGCTGCCACAGTAGAATACAAGATGAAAAGACGTTTACTTCACAGCAGTGGCGACTGGGAAAAGCCAAGTGCTGGCAGGTCTAGTTTGGTGGCTCATAGCAATAACCATAGCACCTGAGAGGGCTGCAGAAATACTTCTCAACCCCCACTCGCCCTCCACCTTCCCAAAAGCGAATGGCCACAGTAGAGAGAAAGCTAAAGAATCAATGCCACTGCAAATGCAAATCGGGGCCGTTTATTTACTAGTAACTTGTAACATAATTCCTCCCTTAGCTTACTCAGTTATTTGTCTTCTCCTTCAGCTACTGGTGGTATATGAAGCTGCCTGAAACTAAATGAACAGCACTTATGAACATGAAATAATTACCGAATGCATAAAAACTTGTACAACAGAACTGGGGTGTGTGTTCCTTAGCTTACTCCTCCTCCCCTCCTTTTGAGACTAGGTTCTGGGTAAGTTTCCCTGCTGACTCAGAACTCACATTACACTATGCTAACTTTGAACAGAGTAGAGAACGGAAACGACTCACAACTGCATCACCTTCTCGTAAGGGCGGGGCGGGGGCGGGGGCGGGGTCCCGGGGGGGTGTCTCTAAAGGAGCTTGGTCTGCGCTTGCGCAATCCGCAGCCGGAAGCGCGACTACAAGGGACTGTCCCATTCCAAGACAACAACCCGACTAAGTATTTGTCTTCCTTATTGCTACTACCCATGACAAAAACCACACGGGAACATCTAGAGAGTGTAGAGACTGCTTTTCTTTTTTTTCTTCTTCTTCTTCTTCTTTTTTTTTTTTTTGACGGCGCCGCCGGAGGCAGCTCGGACCACAGGTTGCTAGGACACGGGGTCCTGCGTTGTCATGACGACGCAGGGCGTTCTAGGAAAGGGCCGCTGATCCACTCCTGGCGGGAAACACAATTTGTGGGTAGAGCTGCGGGTGTCCGTGTCTGCAGGTTTTTCCTGAAGGGACCGTGGGGGGGGGGGGGACCCTCCTCACTCGAGCCTGTGGAGCTGGACCTCTCTAACCTTCCCGCGATCTGTAGGGCGGTGGAACCTGACTCTCCCCGGCTGGGCTCTGACTCTGAGCCACCCATACAACCTCTGTCTTGTAAGGTTATCCTAGAGAACACTGAGGGTTCCCCAAAGAAAGGACACCATGCTAGATGAATTCTGAATTCTAATCTGAACAAAAACACTCAAATGGTCTCCTCGTCCATTTGCTTTGTTTTGCCTACAGAATTACGGAGCTGCTTGAAAGTCCCAACAACGATTTTGATTTGTTTCTGAATTAATTTTCTGCAGGAGTATTTCTGAGGGTGCTAGCAGGCACTGTTTATTATGTCTCTACACAAAGTGTCGAGCACTTCGCTGAACTCCCCATCAGCACCTGAGGCCAAACAGTCAAAACTGAATGTTGTCAAGGAGGAGGCAAAAGGTAAACTTTAAAGATGCCGTGGACAGAACCTTCATGGCCACTGACAATTCACAACTCATTCTCCCCTTCTCAGGCCAGCTTGGACAGTCACCAAGTCAGAATCCTATTTCCTCTTTGTTTAAATAGTGACAGCTGAATGCAACAATACCGCTTTGGCTTCTTGCTATCTGACTTTAAGGGAGCTTTTAAAATGTAGTAGTGTAGATAAGATAAACACAGCTTAGTACACTATGCCTATTTGTAGAAGATTAAATAATTTTTCTGAGACTCCTCAAGATTTCCATCCTTCGGGTTGGGGCTTTGTGGCGCATGCCTTTAAAGGCGGATCTCTGTGAATGTTGAGGCCAACCTGGTCTACACAGCGAGCTACAGAACAGTCAGAGCTACATAGTGAGACTCTGTTTCAAGGAAAAAAAAAAACCCCCAAAACCAATTTATGGTAAATGGAGACCTGTGCTAGAATAGGAATCAAGTACAGTCACCCTTTTATTCTTACTTGTTAGATGTACACTTTCTCCAGCCTTACTGCCACTAAAGAGATTTTTGATTTGTTATATTTTGCTACATTTCCACCAAATCTTTTATTATTTAGAGGTATGGATGATTCGACTCAGGGACTTACACACTCTAAGCAAATGCTCTACCCTGACTAGCTACATATTCGCTTTTTATGTTGAAACAGGGTAGCCTCTCCGAACTGTCCAGACTGGCTGTACACTCACTCTGTGGCTCTTGCCATGTTCTCATACCATCCTCTCTCCCCTCTTCTCTGTGGACGGGATGCTGTGCTGTGTGTGTTTTGTTTTTAAAGATTTATTTATTATGTATACAGTGTTCTGCCTGCATGTACACGTCCCGCCAGAAGAGGGCACCAGATCTCATTATAGATGGTTGTGAGCCACCATGTGGTTGCTGGGAATTGAACTAAGGACCTCTGGAAGAGCAAATAGTGCTCTTAACCTTTGAGCCATCTCTCCAGCCCCGCTGTGCTGTGTTTTAAGTAGTATTTGTTGCTAGGCTTGTCCACTAGAAGCGCCCTTCCTGTTACAAACACACCAGATTGATGGGGCAGTGTGGGAAACTTTTAAGTCCCCAGGACACTCCACTAAGAGCTTTTCTTTCCTGTTACTTGTTTAGGGTTTCCTGAGCTGAGGGAGAAGAAACCCATGGTGGACCATCTCAAACCCCTTCCTGCTGCCTTTAAGAATGAGTTCATTCCTGAGGAAGTGCTCCTGTCTCTGAACTCTGCAGCCAACGCTGGGCCCTGTCCTGAAAACTTATTGCCTACTAAGAAACTTAAAGCTCCAAAGGTTTGTGTACATATACTTAGAACATTTAGGGTCATTTTTCTTTTTCCTTCTTTCTTTCTTTTTTTGTATTCACTTCATTAAGCATTTGGTGAGCAGAAGTTGTATATTCAGGCACTCTTTTAAAACACAGATTCAAATTTTAAAATAAATTTACTGTTAGTTCACGTGTGGCTTGGGCTCAGGATCAGAGGACAGCTTTCAGGAGCACGTTCTCTCTTTCCAGCACGGGTTCTGGGGAGAAGCACACGTGATCAGGTTGCAAGCTCTTTCAGCTGCTAAGCGCTCTTGCCAGCTAGAGAACAGATTTTTGCTGAGTATGTGGCTGGTACTGATAATTCCAGAACTTCAGAGGCTGAAGCAGGAGGACTGCCACGAGTTTCAGGCCAGACTGGGCTACACTACGAGAGAACCTGTCTCAAAAAAAGCAAAAACTCCTCACGTCTTTTTCGCAAATGTTTCCATTGCTTGAGTATTTCCATTAACATTTTTATGTAAATTTACCAGATATATTATTGATTCTCTCTTAATAGTCTATTTGCATTTATGTTTTTGAATAAGCATTCTGTTAAAGCATCCAAATACCCTTGATTTAAATATTCACGTTAGTAACATTTTCTTTGACTAGAGTGCCCTCTGCTGGACATTTATGGTTTTTGCTTTGTTTTCCCTTAGGGTGCCCTTCCACGTCTTGCAGACCATGTCTGGCACCACCCTGTTCGAAGGCATAAATTCAAATACCTGATTGATCATCCTGTCTCCCTAACAGGAGCTGGAAGGTAAAGAAGGAACAGAGTGGGAAGCATAAGGATAGAATGATTTTCTCATTTTGTGTGATGGTCTCGGGAGAGGGTAGAAGGGCAATCCTGTAGCATAACGGATTGTGGGACTTGCAGTATCACTGATGAGTGATAATTCTGAAAGCATATATGTGTGGTTATTAGTAGCAGCTACGAATGCTGACTGGACATACTTTTGGTTGTTGAATTTTTAAAGATGTATTTACTTGTTTGTTTATTTGTGTGTGTGTGTGTGTGTGTGTGTGTGAGAGAGAGAGAGAGAGAGATATCCTGTGCACATGACATGTCCTGTGTGTCAGATTAGAGGACAACTTGGATGATTCTGTTTTCCCCTTCACCATGTGGGTCCTGCAGACTGAGCTCAGGCTGTCAGGCTTGGTGCCAAGAGCTGTGATCCACTGACTTCTCCCACGCCTGGTTTGTTGGGTTTTTTTTTGTTTGTTTGTTTTTCTGTTTTGCTTTTTGTTTGTCTGTTTTGGTTTTTTTGTGCATGCACTTGAATACTTCTTCCTGTCTTTTCCTATTTGCTTGGGTTTTTTTCACTGTATTAAAAGGGACAAGATCCAACAGACATAAGTACAGTTTGCATCTATAGGTGTCCCTTTTTTTTTTTTTTTTAAATATCTTACAGGAAACATGATGTGGAAAACGTTGATGAGTAGGTTAATTTTTCAGGTCTTTTCAAAGGGAACTCTTGACCTTTCATACTGTTTCAGATTAAATCATCAAACACTATTTATTATTTTGTATCATTCACAAAAATACTCTGTCAAATTGTGTTCCACGGAGATTGCAGTATTTTCCACTCATCAGAATCTCCCCACATGCCTGGCTTGCACACCGTGTTCCTCTTGCCACACTTAAGTAGGATATTTTTAATCTTACTGAAGTTATTTTTCTCATCTGTGAAAAGAGACACATAGAGTTGCTCAGTTTTATGTGCGTGCAGGGATATAGGAAAGCAGAGAGGAGAGGGTGGAGGCAGGAGCATGTCCAACCACAACACACTAAGTGTAGGATATTATTGCTCAGTTGTGCCCCAGTGTTTAAAGGAGTAGCGGAAACTTGGCTGGGTGGCTTTTGTGTCGTGGGGCTTTTCATGTCCTAAAGATTCTGTATTTTATGCCTTCAGCTCACAGTTTATGATCATTAGTGTAGTAATTAGCAGTTGTGAGCTGTTTGAAGTACGTTGAAAAGTTACCTAGTTATATCTGAATGTGGCAGTAAACTGACACTAAAGGTTTTAATGTTAAGTGATTTCTTTTTTTAATTTAATTTATTTTATTTTATTAATTTATTCTTGTTACATCTCAATGGTTAGCCCATCCCTTGTATCCTCCCATTCCTCCCTCCCTCCCATTTTCTCCTTACTCCCCTCCCCTATGACTGTGACTGAGGGGGACTTCCTCCCCTTTTATATGCTCATAGGGTATCGAGTCTCTTCTTGGATATTAAGTGATTTCTGAGTGGAAGTTCTTAAAATGTGGACATCAAGTAGCAGCAACCCCCAATCCTAGTAGTAACCCTGGGACTTGTGAATATGGATCTCAGCATACACCCCAGTCCCCAATCCTCACTATAACCCCAGGACCTGTGAGTGCAGATCTCAGCCTTTGCAGCTGCTCTTCTGGGGTTAAAGACAGAGAAATTATGGCTCTTGTTAGTGAGGTCAGCAAAAGTACCAGACTCTGAAAATAGAAAAGGAAGGTGATTCAGAGGGTCGGGAGATGAGACAAAACAAGGATGGCAGAAGGGAAGAGCACAAGTCAAGAAAGTTAACTGGAAGCTGGGCCTTCCAGGGACAGCTCAGCTGATATCCACCAAAGAAGCAGTCCCAGTCCCAAGACCTCCAGGAATGAAGTCTGACAACCTCGGGATAAGTACTCTCTTTCACAGCACTCTTGTTGTGAAAAAAACACTGTGATTAAAGCAACGTAGGAAGGAAAGCATTCAGTTCATCTTACAACTCTCAGGTCACACGCCATCACTGAGGGATGACAGGGCAGGAACCTGGAGGCCGGAGCTGAAGTAGAAGCCATGGATCCCTGGTTGAACTCTGATTACTGCCTTGCTCCCTATGATCGTTCAGTTGCTTTCTTTTTCTTCCTTTTCTTTTCTTTTTCTTTTTCTTGTTTTTTGGTTTTTCGAGACAGGGTTTCTCTGTGTAACAGCTCTGGCTGTCCTGAAACTCCCTGTGTAGTCCAGGCTGGCCTCGAACTCATGGAGAACCACCTGCCTCTGCCTCCCAAGTGCTGGGATTAAAGGTGTGAGCCACCACCGCCCAGCCTCAGTTTGCTTTCTTATACGCTCAGGGGTGGCACTGCTCACTTAATCATTACCTGAGAAAATGTCCTACAGGCAATCTGATGCAGGCATTGTCCCAACTGAGGCTTTTCTTCCCAGCTAACTCTAGCTTGTGTGAAGTTAACAAAACAAAAGAGAACAGAAAACCAGCCCACACAGGCGCAGCCATGCTTCTTCCAGGCGCCCACACTACATCTCCACCAACATCTTGATTTTGCACATTGGACCCTCACACATAGAAAATGACATACTCAACTGGTAGGGGCAAGGAGTATATTCAGAGCACAGCAATAAAATACAAATGAGAAAGCATTTACCCTCTAAGAATCTTTATTTGATGGCTCCATCAGCGTTTAATGCAAAACATAAGTCTTGGGATTTTAAGCAGGAAATCATTGAATGCAGAAAATTGACTGCTACCAAAAT
Organism: Acomys russatus; assembly: GCF_903995435.1. NCBI lineage: Eukaryota > Metazoa > Chordata > Mammalia > Rodentia > Muridae > Acomys > Acomys russatus. Next base: position 52,876,864 of record NC_067142.1, on the reverse strand, counting down.
TGTTGAGGCTCAGCAAGTAAAAGCACTTGCTTTGCAAGCCTGGTAACCTGAACCTGTTCCCATGCATTAATTAGGCAAGAGAATTGACACCCCAAGATTGTTCTCCAACTGCCGGGTGAGTGCTATAGTAATTATCTGCGTCTACATTTATACACACACACACCCCAATAATGAGGTAATATATTTTGAGATATGGCCTTACTGTATAGCCCTGGCTAACCTGGAACTTACTATGTAACCAGGATAGCCTTGAACTCACAGAGATTTTTATCTGCTTCTGCCTCCCAAGTGCTGAGGTTAAGGTGTCCATACCACACCGAGGGAAGAATGTAGTAGATGTAAAATTGTGCATAATTGTATATTTCTATGAAAAGGGAGGGAGGATATAAAACCTGGTGCTTATCTGAGTGTAGCGCCTGCGGCTCCTCACATGGGTATGATATGATGGGCGGCTTCACAGACTTCCTGTGCGCGCCGGAAATCCTTTCCTTTTTTACTAAATTAAGTTTCAATATGACATTCTTTTTTCTTTTTTCCTCTTCTGTGTGTGTGTGTGTGTGTGTGTGTGTGAGAGAGAGAGAGAGAGAGAGAGAGAGAGAGAGAGAGAGAGAGTGTGTGTTTCACTATGTAATGTTGGCTGGCCTAGAACTATGTACTCAAGCAAAGAGCCATCTGTCTGTGGCTCTTGGGTGTTGAGACTAAAGTCTCATTAGGATGTTTTCATACACATGTGTCAGCAGACTTTATTCTAATTAGTCCCCCTTCTGCAGTGCCCCCCCCCATGCTCTGGGTGTTTTTGTCCAATAACATTTTTTTAAATGTGTGCAGTAATGCTTGCTATTTTTCTGTTATGGCCTCTGCATATGACATATTTTAGTGCAAATGACCCAGGTCACTACTGTCACTTCATTTACTTATATTTTTTATTACTACACTTATTTATTGCATGTGTGTCCTCATACCATAGTATGCATATGGGGAACAGAGAACAACGTTCCTAGTCAGTTGTCTCCTTGCACTGTGAATTCTGGTGACCAGACTCAGTTTATTCAGTAATTGCTTTTATCACTGAGGATCTTACCTGCCCTAGGTGACATTATATATGTTGCTCCTTATAGTTCATTAGCACTGTGTGTGTGTGTGTGTGTGTGTGTGTGTGTGTGTGTGTCACAGCTTGCTTGTGGTGGTTAGAGGAAAATTGTGTTCTGTGGATTCTCCTCTTCTACCTTTATTTGGGTCCCACCTGTCATGTCTTCAGCCTTATACGGCAAGTGTCTTTACCCACAGAACTGCCTTGCAGGCCCCTAGAATCTTTTTTGAGAGACCCAGCATTGGAGTAAGGCAATTATTTAAAGGAAAATGAGAGGACTAGCGCTTTGATGAAAAAGGAATGGACACCTGGCCAGCAAAATCAACCACTGTCCTCTGTAGCAGCAGCAACATGGAGGAGAGGATGGATAGGAGCACGAAGCAGGCCAGAGTCGGCTTTAAAGCTGGATGGAGGGATGCATGTTGTTTTATATTTATTTATTTATTTATTTATTATTTTTATTTTTTTTTTATTTTTGAGACAGGGTCTCTCTGTGTTAGCCCTGGCTGTCCTGGACTCGCTTTGTAGACCAGGTTGGCCTTGAACTCACAATGATCCACCTGCCTCTGTTGCCCGAGTGCTGGGATTAAAGGCATGTGCCACCCTCCCCACCCCCAACCCCGGCGCGTGTTGTTTTAATTGAAAATCACTGATCATTCTATTTTACTAATAAAGACTTAGGAGCCAGATGCTGGGGTGAAAAACCTGCTAGCTCAGACAGGCAGAGAAAGATCCCAGCTGACCTTCCTATTCAGCTCACGTCCCAAATGAGAAGGCCCAAAAAGCTCACTAGCTCAGCTGACAGCCCAGGAGGAAAAGGTCAAAAACTCCAAGGCCAAAGGCTTGCTAGCTCAAAGCCCCAAAAAGCCAAAGGCCAAGGAGCTGAGGAGCTTAAGAGCTATAGAGCAAAGCTAAAATCCCAAGCTAAAGAGCTAACGTGCCAAAGACCCCTTCTACTTCTACATGCTGTTGTTGGACCCTAGAGTCTACTCGGGTAGTAGGGGGTCGTCGCGAGAGACCACTCGAGGACCACAGTGTTGATGTAAAAGCACAAGGTTTATTGCTGATGTGTATCAGGGGGCCTCAGCACTCACTCGGGAGCGAGGGAGGCGCACCCCGAGTCACTGTTACAGACTTTTTAAAGGCTAAAACTGCAAAGGTTAGGAGGGGCTACGTGCCCTATGTTAGGATTGGCCCTGGTGGTCGCTAGGGGTGCTTGTCTAAATGTTATTGGCTATTGCCGGGGTCGTTGGTCTTGGGGGCTATTTTTGGCAGGGAGGGGTGTTGGGGAGTTTCCAGAATTTCCAGATGGTACTTTTCTGAAAATTGTTTATCTTAGTTGAAATTGTTTATTTCGGTTGGCCACTTTTATCTCAGAAACTGAAGCTGAGCTGGCCTTTAATTCTTTTTGGGTCATTTTCCCAAGCTTGCCTGGGTCATGTTCCCAGGCTGGCTGAGAGACAGGGCCTTACACTGTCGTAAACGCCCCTCAACTCAAAGTCCTTCGTGCTCCTTAATCCCTGCCAGCTGGTTTCTTGATCCATCTCTTGACCTGGGATCAACTGTATTAAATCCTGTGTGCCGAGAGCTCTTGGATTAAAGGTGTGTTTAAAGCTGACTGAACCACACCTTAATCACCTGTTTACAATAATCAGAAAGTTCTTGGATTAAAGGTGTGTTCTGGCTCAACCACAAGGAACAGGGATTTACAGTTCATTCTCAGGGATCACTGGCAGATTTTTACAATTCAGAATCTCAGGGATCACAATGGGATCAAAGATAGGTTTTCACAGTTCACAATCTCATGGATCACATTGAGATCAAATATTACACATTAAATACATGATGCCTTAGGAGGATAAGTCTGACAGAAGTATATAAGACATACATACCCTAGACATGTTAGCTGTAGCTTGGGTATCCAGGGCAAAGGACGGGAAGGGGTTGAGTATTGATGCTGAGATTTTGGTGACAGCCTTAGTGAGCAGTGGAGGGTGGAACAGTCTACAGATTTGATGGCTTCGACAATGAAGAAAGTGTGGACTGTGGTTCTTAACCTTCCAACCCTTTAATTCAGTTCCTGGTGTTGTGGTGACCCCAACCATGTTAATTGCTTTATTGCTACTTCACAGCTGTTGTGCTATGCAAGGATGTCCGGCCGATATGCCGTAGAGACCAAATCAATGCCATTTTGTGTTCAAGGCCTGAGAACGTCACACACACACACACACACACACACACCGTAACCTGGAGTTCCTCATGAGTTTCACATACAGCTAGCAACTGTTCCTAGGAGCTTGCATTTGGGGCCAACCAATCAGAGCCACAGGTCATGACAACCAGAACATACAAAAAATTCCCTCTTGTGATCTGGCCATGGTCCCCTTGCTTAGCCCTGGTCCCCCAGCCAATCAGCCTAAAGGGCTGTACCCCTCTAACCTATCATGTAACAGCAAGGCTTGGAAAACCCCAGCCCCTACGGTTTTTTTTCCTTTAAAAACCCTGCTCCCCTAGTACTAGGGGCCGCCATCCTCCTTCCTCACGAGGGGGCTGAACGTCCAGGCTCTGAGCTTGAAATAAACAAGACCCCGTATGACTTGTATCTGACTGATCCCTGGTGGTCTTTGGCAGTCTTATGACTTAGGCATTACAGTGCAATCCCTGTAACAGCCTCATTTAATCCCCAAAGGGCTCACAGTGCAAAAGGTGAGAGCTACCGGCATCGAGGAATGTGCAGGACACAACTCTGTGGACCGTCTCTAGAGGACACAGAAAGTCCCAAGGAGCGGCCTCTGGGATTGACAGGAGAACCAGGACTGTTGCAAACACGGGGAATCCAGGAGGTTGGGTTCAGACAGGAGTGGTCAAGGTGGGAAAGTATTCTAGATTGCAGTGTCAGAAGGGAGGTGACGCCTCTTCTGCAAGGTACTATCAGGAAGTTTAACAGAAAGACAAAGATGATAGACAGAAGCCAGCTAGCTACCTCATGATAACACAACAGCAATGCATGGTCACCGAGAGATTTTTTAGAAGGGACAGACTTGTAACGAATGTTCTGGTGTTTGTCAGCTAAGCACAAACTAGAGCTACCTGGGAGGAGTGGCCTGTGGGGGTGTCTGTTGGGCATTTCCTTGATTAGCAATCTTCTCACTAGAAGCAGCACCCTCCCTGGGCAGGTGTTCTGGGTTGTATAGGAAGGCAGGTTGAGCAATCCATGGAGAGCAAGCCAGTAAGCGCAGTTCCTCTCTAGGCTCTGCCTCAGCTTCCCCTGATGGCCACCTGGGACCTGAAAGCCAAATAAGCCTTTTCCTTCCCCAGGTTGGTTTTGGTCAGTATTTTATCTATTTTATCATAGTGGCAAAAAGCAAACCAGGACAGGGTGTGTCTTATAGGGCAGTGGACGTTTTCTACAGAAGTTTCCAACGGAATGAGATTCTGGGGCTGTGGACCAAGACGAGCTTCAGCAACCCACAACTGCCTGGAATAACTGTGGGGAAAAGAGCTGATTCATTGGAGGTTGAACAGGGGGATGCACGGGGGGGTGGGGGGGGTAGAGTTGGTGACCTGACGGTCAGGAGGGAGAATGTGGGCAGACTCCTGCCTGGTGCCCTAGTCTTGTATGAGCTGGGAAGTGCTGGGCCAGGTGTCGGAAGGTTTACCTTGCAAACTCGGAGGGGCCTCCACTCAGTAAGCTGGTGCTAGATGCTAAATCCAAGGTCACCAACCAGGAGAGTGACCACAGACTCCAAAAGCTGTGGACCCTGCCAGAGTGAGCCTCGCCCAGTTCTTCTGTGCCCACCCTTCTGCCTGCCTTGCTTGCTTCCTCCCCCTCCCCCTGTGATTTAAGCTGCTCCACCCAGAGAGTTCAGATCCAATACTGTTGTACCTTGATTAGGCAAGCTTTGTTGGAAGCTTATGCATTTTCTGTGAGTTCTGTCAGCTGTGGTCCCTTAAGTGTCCTTATATGGTACTAAAAGTGACAGATGCTAAAAGTGAAGAAGAGCCAGTCCATTGGAATGAGAATGCTGCAGTCCCAGAGTCTCTCTAGACAGTTCAGGAGCATTGTTGCTGTAATCGAAGATTATTCGGTTGGCAAATTGCTATCGTCATTCTAAAATAATGGACTCACCTTCTGGCCCAGAGCTGTGTGAAAATCAAAAAACATTTATTCAATGAAAATCACACTTCCTTTTCCCCATGTTTTTAAGAAAAAGATCAGATAAGCAGGAGAAAAAAAAAAAAAAAAAAAAGGTAACGAGAGCAGTTTTGCTGACCAAAAGTCACCATTTTACCAACTAGTAGGAAGTGTGTGGCTGTATACACTCTTAGAAAATTCGACTTCTAAAACATGTTTTTCTTAATTTTTCAGGGATATTTCTTTTCTGTATGATGTTAAATATGTTAGAGGAGAGGCCAGGGAGAAGAGACTCTGCCCGCCCGGTGCGAACAAGTCCTCTCAGCCACAGGGTAGTGCCATGGTGCCTCATAACGTAAGTGCTGGAGGGGCTCTCTCACTCTTGGCTTTTTAGAGTATTCCCCTAAGCTGTCAATTGGCATCAGACCACAACAGCCTGCAGGGCTCCACAGTCCTCACATGCATCCTGGTTAATTCTTTACAGACGCAATTACTGGGAAAATAGAAGGCTCTTCTAAGCCATGAATATGTACTCACTGATCTTAAAAGCAACAGTTAACTGGTTGGGAAATGGCTGGAGATTTCAAGACAGCCTAACTGACTGTCCTGTGCTTAGAGGTAATCATTCTTAAGCAGGTATATGATGGAAAAGAGCAAGTCAGGCAGAAGAGATGCCAAATGTACAGTTTGAAGAGAAAAAGAGCACCAGGAAACTTAATGATATTGCCAAGGCTTGTTCTGAAGGCCTGACCCATACTCTAACGGGAGGGATGACCCCAGAATCTGGGAGTTCAAGGCCAGCCTAAATTTACTTAGCAAGTTCCAGCATATTTGGGGCTACATAGAGAGACCCTATCAAAAAAAAAAAAAAAAAAAAAAAAAAAAGAAAAGAAAAGAAAGAAAGAAAAAGAAAAGAAAGAAAAAAAGGAGGAGGAGAAAGAAAGGAGGGGAAAAGGAGAATGAGAGGAGGAAAAGCCATCATTTGCAGCTCTGAACTTTCCCTGGGGAGGGAAAACCTAGTCTTTCTGACTTGGTACCTTTATTTTTCAGAGTCCATTTTTAAAAAGTTCTTTTATTATAATTTATTCATATTACATCCTGATTGTCATCCCCTCGTTCTTATCTTCCTGTTCCCTTCCTCCCTTCCTCTTCCACCCTAGTCCCCTCCCCTAGACCTCTGACAGGGGCGGGGGTGGGGTGGGGTGGGGTCTCTCCTCCCCCACCGGCTCATCACAGTTTATCAGGTCTCATGAGGGTAGCCTGCATCTCCTTTCTCTGTGTGGCCACAAGGCTGCCCTGTCAAGGGGCACTGATCAAATCGCAGGCACCAGAGCTTCCCCTCCCCCTCCCCCCCCCCCTGCCCCGGCTCTCCACACACACACACACACACACACACACACACACACACACACACACACACACACACGGAGCATGAGCTGTCCATCAGCTCCATCTGAACAGAGGGGCTAGGTACTCTGCGTGCATTGTCCTTGTTTGGTGCATCAGTGTGTGCAGGCTTCCTGGGTCTAGATGCATTGGCCTTCGTGGTTTCCTTTTGGGGCTCCTGACTGTTTTGGGTCCCTCCACCGCTACCCGCCCCAACTCTTCCATACAACTCTCAGCTCTCTGCCCAGAGTCTGGCAGTCCCAAGCCCCCACTGGGTGGAGTTTCTAGGTTGGGCTAATATCCACTTATAAGTAGTGCGTACCATGCCTGTCTTTCTGGGTCTGGGTTACCTTACTTAGGATGATCTTTTAGTTCCATCCATTTGCCTGCAAATTTCAACATTTCCTTGTTTTTGATAGCTGAATAGTATTCCATTGTATAAATGTACCACCGTTTCTTCATCCATTCTTTGCTTGAGGGACATCTAGGTTGTTTCCAGGTTCTGGCTATATAAAGATGCTATGAACATGGTTAAGCAACTGTCCTTGTTGTCTGGTGGGGAATCTTTCAGGTAGATGTACAGGAGTGGTATAGCTGGATCCTGAGGTGGCACTGTTCCCAGTTTTCTGAGAAAGTGCCAGATTGATTTCCAAAGTGGTTGTACAAGCTTGCACTCCTACCAGCAATGGAGGAGTGTTCCCCTTGCTCCACATCCTCGCCCCAGTGATATACCTCCTTCAATAAAAGCCACACTTTACCTCCTTTTCTTCTTTCTTTCTTTCTTTTTTCTTTTGGGTTTTCAAGACAGGGTTTCTTTGTGTAGCACTGGCTGTCCCAGAACTTGCTGTGAAGACTAGTCTGCCTTGAATGCATAGAGATCCTCCTGCCTCTGCCTCCTGAGTGCTGGGATTAAAGGCATTTACCATCACCACCACCCAGTTGATATTACAGCTCCTAACAGTAGCAACATTACATTTGTAAAGTAGCAGCAGAGTATTTTATGGCTGGGAGGGGGTGGTGGTGGTGGGGGGAGCAAAGCACGAGGAACTGCATTAAAGGGTCATAGCACTAGGAAAGTTGAGAACCATTGATCTAGATTTTGGTATCTTTGAAGGATCTTAAAATTAGTCCTTAAATACCAGGAAATGCTTATACCAGAAGAAAATCTGTCTTCACATTCACGCTTATTTTTCCAATGTATGTCCAACTTAAAACAGTTTTTGGCCTATGCTATGACCCACATTACTAATATTATTATTTATCTTATAAAAGTCTCTCAACTTAAAATGAGGCATGGTAGTGCACACCTTCAATTCCAGCACTTGGGAGGCAGAGGCAGGCAGATCTCTGTGAAATTGAGGCCAGGCTGGTCTACAGAGTGAGTTTCAGGACAGCCAAATCTACACAGCACAGGAAAATGCTGACTCAAAAACAACAACAAAAAACCAAGTCTCTTAATTTAAAGTTGGGCATGGTGGTGCACCCCTGCGAACCCAGCGGTTCTGGGAAGCAGAGCCGGGAGCCCCAGCCAGGCAGGGTTACTGTAGTGAGCGAGAGCCTGCCTCAAGAAGGCAGCCAACAGATCCTCAGTCACCAGTGCTGCTCCAGTGTCTCAGCTAAGTAATGGCAGCCTGTCGGGATAGGGACAGAAATGTGCGCAACTCAAGGTGTTTTCTCATGTACTAATATGTTCATCCTTCTCTTTATAAGCAGAAGACATTAGCAGACACGTTGGTTCCCGAAGAATTTCATATTGTGTCGAATACAGGCGTTGTGGGACTGGAGTGTTATGACGAGTGAGTGCTGTGGTGCTCTGTTGGATATCTGGCAAGCGCTGGCTTCTCCTCTTCACGCCCGTTCCTCTAGGGAATGTTTGGGCGAGCTGTCCCAGTACCATCAGGAAAGATTAAGGCAGAAGCAAAGGCAAGGTCACCTGAGGAGATGGGCCTAAAGGTTCCCGCTCTCTCCCTCCTTCCTCCCTTCCTCTCTCCCTCCCTCCCTCCCTTTCTTTTATTCTGATTTTCTTCCTTTCTTTTTCTATCTCCTCTTCTTTCTCCTTCTCCTGTTTGTTTTTAGGGCAGAGTGAAGCAAGAAAGAATTCCTGATAGTTGACTCTAAGGGAGGAATACAAGAATTTTGGGTTTTCATGATTAAATAGTTCTGTAGCTTTTCCCTTCATCTAAATTTTAATATTTTAAAAAGTGGAACTTTAGGAGAGAAGACTCAACACTTAGGACCACTTGCTGCTCTTGACGAAAACCCAGGTTTGAGTCTCAGCATCACAGGGCGATTTACAGCTTCCTGCAACTCCAGTTCTAGGGGATTTGGTGCCCTCTTCTGGCCTCGGACATCATCTGCAGGCCCGTGGTACACATACATACACTCAGCCATACTCACATACACATGAAAAATAAATCTTTAAAGCAATGGACTTTCGAGTTGTGTGTGGTGGTACATCCCTGTCATCCCAACACAGGGAAGCTGAGGCAGGAGGATTGTGAAGTCAAAGTTGTTTTTCTTTTTCTTTTTGATACTGGGGCTTGAACTTAGGACTTTGTACATGCCAGCAACAGCCACATTCCAACATTGAGCTACATTCCAAGCCCACCCTGCCATTTTTGAAAATGCCAAAAAGAACTTTTGTTGTTGTTGTTAATTACACTTATTTATTTGTGTGTGCTGTGGGGGGGGTTACACATTAGAAAACAGCTTTTGGGAGTCACATCTCCCTCCACCATGTGCCTTCCAGGCATCAAACTCAGGTGGTTGGACTTGGTGGTGAGTACCTTTATGTGTTGAGTATTTCATTTTTTGGGGGGTGGGGTGGGATAGGGTTTCTCTGTGTAGCCTTGGCTGTCCTGCACTTGCTTTGTAGACCAGGCTGGCCTCGAACTCACAGAGCTGCCTACCTCTGCCTCTGCTGGATCACAGGCGCCACTGTGCCTGCTTCTGTTGACCATCTTAAAAGTCTTAAAAAAAAAAAAAAAAGTCTCATGTAATTCAGATAGGTCTTGAAAGGAGGTGAGCTTAAACCAATCCTCCTGCCTCTACCGCCCATGCATTGGGATTGCGGGCCAGTGTCTTTTTTTGTTTGTTTGTTTGATTTAATGAATCAAGGAGAATTTTGTATTCTGATATGTCAAAAAATGGAATTAAAGATCTTTTAGCAAAATTGTCTCACATATGATCAGTGTCATGTATTTCTGTGTTGACCTTTAAGGATGATGTTGTATACACATAGAGGACCTTTAAAGAATTGTGTGTGGGGCAGGGGCTGGAGAGATGATGGCTCAGAGGTTAGGAGCACTCTCTGCTCTTGCAGAGGTCCTGAGTTCAATTCCCAGCAACCACATGGTGGCTCACAACCACCTATACTGGAATCTGATGCCCCCTTCTGCCTTGCAGGCATATATGCAGATAGAGCATTCATATATATAAAATAAAAATAAGTAAATCTTTAAAAAAAAAATCGTGCCCAAGATTCTGAATCCTATGAGGCCTTAGCTTGTCATGTTGTGATTGCTCCCATCTCTGTTCCTCGAATGAGTCAGCAGCAATTTCTCTAGAGAACACGTGCTTCTTAGTGGAGGATGGCTCTCAGGAACCAAGATGCTGGGGAGTTGGTGAGCGAACTGATGAACAGGTCAGGCAGTATCCGCCCTCCTTTCCTCTTCCCCTCTCTCTGCCCAGGGCCTCGGTTCCTACCACTGTCCTACACTCTTCTTAACATTTCCCTTCTCTGTGTGTTGCAGCAAATACACCACTCTTCTCACAGACAGTGAGAACAGGCTGCTGCTCTTCCCATCCATGTAAGTACAGGTGATTTTCTAAAGTGTTTCTGAGAAAGAATAAACTACATACACATATGTTCCTTTTCTTGGTGTTTTATTACCCAAAACTGTTCTAGTCATAGCAGAGACCCAGGAAGGTAACGGTTGCCTGCCTGTAAGACCATCATTTAATTAGCTGTGTTCCTGTCACCAATTGCATATTCAGACAGCATACATAGCATGGTACTAAAACTGTAGTGTGCTTTTATGTTCTGTACATCAAGAGTTAGACTCTCTCTGCGTTGCTGTCTTTCTTTTCTTTTCTTTTGTTGTTGTTGGTTTTTTTTTTTTTTCTTTTTTTCGAGACAGGCTTTCTCTGTGTAGCCTTGGGTGTCCTGGACTCACTTTGTAGACCAGGCTGGCCTCGAACGTACAGAGATCCACCTGCCTCAGCCTCCCGAGTGCTGGGATTAAAGGCGTGTACCACCACTGCCCAGCTCTTTTGTCTCTTCTTAGCCTTGGAATAACTCAGTGTTGAAGCTTGGTATTTATGGTTCCCTCCTTTCCCCTTTGTTCGTGCCACCCCATATGTGCTGAGAGAGCATCTTTAGGGTTTATTAATAATAACAATAAAAGATAATAACTACTATTATTATTATTGATTTTTGAGAAAAAGTTTCTCTGTAGTCCTGGCTATCCTAAAACTCCCTCTGTAGACCAGGCTAGCCTTGAACTTAGAGATTCACCTGCCTCTGTCTTCTGAGAAAAATTTTTTTCTTTTATGAAAAAAATTACACAATTTTAATTTTCATTGTTTTAAACTATGTTACTGGTATACCACTAAATAAATATATCTGGGCCTAATCCTTTAAATTGTCCTTAGTATTCCATAGTCTGTATATTTCCTGAAACACTATATTTTTATTTTCATCTGAAGATGACCTGATGAGATGTCATTTTCCTAAGTCTGTCCCTTTGATCTTTAGGAAACCTAATAAAAGAGTAGAAGTGATCCAGCTGGGTGAGGTGATGGAAACTATGCTGGAGAGGGCTGGAGTAGAAAATGAGGAGTACGTAGGACCAACCAAGGTAATGGTTAGCCAGAGCAACCTGTGGGTAACAGTGTGTTCTTGGAAGGCAGAGTGCTTGCCTAGAAATCCAACTCTGCTATTTATTAGTGGGTAGCACGGGTAAAATCTCATGTATTTGTTCCTCAATTTCCTAATCTATTGGTTAGAAGTAATAATAGTACCAGTCACATGTGGTTGTTGTGAGTGAGACCGAATGGCATTATTAAAGAGCTTACAAAGAGCCTGACGTGGCAAACACCACACCATCCCCTGTTAGGATAGATGTGTATTGTTTGGTCATGAGGATGTGTTCTGAGAGAGGCACTGACATCACTGCGCAAACATGATAGCATGGATTTGCATAAACCTAGACACAGAAGCCTAGGGGGGAATGGACTGCCAAACCCACAGCAGTCTATAGCCAAACAGAGGAGGACAGAAAAGATAGCAGGTGAGGGGCATTTTCAATTGCATTCTAACCTTCCAGAACCATGGTTAAGTCCTGGCCTGTTGTTGACTGAAGCATTGTTATTCAGCATGAGACTAATTGTTACTCTGTTCCCCAAGGCTCCATAGTTTTATTTTTAATGGACATGTAATGCTTATACATATTTATAGAGCGCAATGCAATCTTTCCTTATACAATGTGTAGTGATCAGATGGGGGTAATTTGCATATCTTCCAACATCTGTCCTTGTACTGGTACATTTAAAATTGTCTTTACTGGATGTTTTGTTTTGGAGTAGGATCTGTGTAACCCAGGCTTGCCTTGAACTCACTATGTATCAGGAGGTGGCTTTGAACTTTTGTAGATCTTGAACTTCTGACCCTCCTGTCTCCATCTTTCATCTTCCAAGGGTTCCAAATAGACCCCAACATTTATGTGGTGTTTGGGATTGAACCCCAGGGCTAATACGCACTTTACCAACTGCCTTAATGTCCCTGACCGTTCTCTTGGTTGTTCTGAAATATGTAGCTGGTCATGATGGTGTAGGTCTATAGTCTTCTTAGCACTGGAAGGTTGAGGTAGAAGAATTTCAAGTCCCAATCTAGCCTGAGCTATATAGCAAGTACTTATTTGAAAACAAACAATAAGAAAAGGCTGGCAAGATAGCTCAGTGGGTAAAGGCCCTTGCCCCCAAATCTGATGACCATGCATCTGATCAATATGTGATGGATAAGATAGGATTACCTCATATTCAAATTTTATAATTCCCCAGTTGTCCCTCTAATGGTTTTTTTTTGTTTTTGTTTTTTTTGTTTTTTGTTTTTGTTTTTTTTGTTTTTTGTTTTGGTTTTTCGAGACAGAGTTTCTCTGTGTAGCCATGGCCATTCTGGACTCACTTTGTAGACCAGGCTGGCCTCGAACTCACAGTGATCACCTGCCTCTGCCTCCCGAATGCTGGGATTAAAGGCGTGCGCCACCACGCCCGGCATTCCTCTAATGGGTTTTATAAGTTATCTCCACTCAGTCCAGGATCCCAGGGTGCTTTTAGTTGTCATTACTTTACATAGCTTCAGTCCCAAACAGATCACTAGCATTTCTTTGCCTTTCTTGCCCTCAATACCCTGTCATCCATACGCTAGTTTGCTTATAGAATCTGCCTCAGTTTGTTTCTGTGATATAGACTCATGATTAGAATCAGGATTCGTTCTGGTAGGTACAATACAGGAGTGGCATTGATATTTTCAGTGCATCACATAAAAGCATCCAAAAATTAGCTAGATTTTATTTCTGGGTATGTAAATATGTGAATGAAATCACAGTAAGTCAACAAGGTTCTGCTAAACAATGCTCACTGCCAGTGTACTTACTTCTTAAAGAGATTCAGCTGGTCCTCGGTGATAAGCGCTGCTTGTGTGGCTTGCCTCTGCAGATGCACCAACTGTTGCATGTGCTGAAGAAGGAGCAGACCATTTACAACACAGTATTTCATGAACTGATTCGACAGGTCAGTGTGGACTGTGCAGACAGAGGAGAGCTACTGTCAAAAATCAGGTTAGAACTGCTAATCGAATGCTCCAGGTTCCCTACTTCAAAAATTGTAATTGTAATTATTAGAACATATTAGTTACTCAAGGTAATGGAATTCACTGGACTATTGCCATACGCACATTTTAAAAAATGTGTTGAGTTTTGTATCTATTTGAGAAAGCTACAAAAATATCTCTATGGTATTAACTTGTATTTAGTTTTAATTTCTGTAGTAAAATCTTCATCTTGGTTTAAGCTCTTGGCAAAAGTCGGGGCCTTTGTTTTCTCTTCTGAGTGAAGGTTTCCATGTTCCTATCCACTCATAAACCAGTGCCTACTCGGTGCCCAGTATTGAGAGGTTTGATAGGAGTGTAGAAGATCTAACTGAACAACTGTTGACCATTGAGCCATCTCTCCAGCGTTTGACGATTATTGAAACAGAATCTCACGTAGCTCAGGTTGGCTTCATACTTCTTATGTAGCCAAGGCTGGCCTGGAACTCCTGGAACAATAGGTGTGCACCACCATGAATGGCTGTGGTGAGATTTAAATGAGAATACAGAGCTGGTGAATGAAGAAAGGCCCTGCAGGCAAAGTGCTTGCCATGCATGCCTGATGACGTGAAATTCACAATGAAGGAGAGAACCAACTTCAGAAATTTGCCCTCTGACCTCCACATGTGCCGTGTCACCTACACACCTGTGAGTACATACAGCCCTATCTCAGAATAATAATGACTATATTAAACTTAAAAACAGTAATAGGTGCTCAGCATATGTAGTTATTAATGGTGAAGATGATAAATGCTATTGTTACTATAATAATCTTTTTTATGATTTTGGTTTTATCCAGAGAGTTGAAAGACTACACTGGCCAAAAAGTCTATCTGTATTTCACTTTCTATGGAACCAGGGGGAGTAGTAAGAGCTTTCTGAACATCTCTTTCTTTTTTAAATACAGGATCTCACTATGTAGACCTGGCTGGCCTTGAACCTGTTGTTAAATATCTGTTATATCATCATCATCATCATCATCATCATCATCATCACCACCATCATCATCATCATCTTGAGTCAGGTTCCCACTATGTAGAGCAGGCTGTTCTTGAACTCACAAAGATCTGCCTTCTGGTACATAGGAGGGACTGGGATTAAAGGCATACACCATCATACCCAGCCTATCAGTTTCTTTTTAAAAATATTTTTATTGTATACAAGTGTATCACGTATGTATGAAGGCACAAGGAAGTCAGAGGTCAGAGGACAGCTTTGCAGTCAAGTGTCTTCTTTAGCTGAACCTGAGTCACTGGGCTTGTGTGGCAAGTGCCCTCATTCGCTGAGCCACATCTGCAGTCCAACACGCTTCCCTCTAGTGTGAGTTGTTATTCTGAATTTCCTCCACCCGCTTCTGTCTGGTCTGAGAAAGTAGAGCCCAAGCCATTAGAGACTGGTTGGGGAGAGGAGCACATAGAATACCATGAGGAATGCCAAACTGGAATAACACAGGACAACAGCCTACAAGGTCTTTTTACATTTAGTCAGCTTGAGGAAAGTGTCATCTATGAATTCAACTATATAAAGGTCTCTATTCAAGGCACCCTTGCTATTAATATATACATATAGGAATGGTGTGGTTCCTCTCTCAAAAGAGTTGATAATTTAGAAGAACTAGAACATGTCCGTGTTTGGGTTTTGTTGTTGTTTTTGGCCTCAGACATTGCTTATACTGCTAACAGCCATGTCATATCTCTGCTTCCAACTCTCAAGCTTCGGGAGAGGAGCCTGGGCTCCGGCGTGCCTGTTGGCCATTCCTTTGCCTAGCATTACTTTCTTGCTTGCATGCTTCCCATGTGTCTTTTCTCTCTCCTTCCATTTGTTTCTCCTGCAGACAGAAATATACACAAATGCTCGACCAAATCGCCCGGCAGATGATTGAGTTTTACAAAGATTTGGTGACTCAGAGGGTGATGGACCAGCGCATCCTAGAAGAGCTGTATAACTTCAAGAATGTGATTGAGGAACTGACCAGGTGAAAGCCTTGGAAGCCAGGGCCTGTCTTTTCTTTAGTGAATGATGACCGTGAAGAGGCTGGTTAAAGGGGAAGGTGCTTTGCTTTCAGTGCTCAGCAAGCAAACCAGGAGACCGGGCTGCAGTTGGCAGAGAGGCAGAGGATGGTTACTCATTTTAACTGAAGCCAAAATTCTGTCTACATTTGATAGAGAAGAACCTGTCCCACATTACAGACACTTGTCTCTATGTCCAGAGCACTTCCATGATTGTAGATGCTAAAGTTCAAATTCCAAAGAAAATAAATACAATAGAGTAAACATGGTTAGTGGGCTGTTATGGTTAGTGTTGTGTTCTAGAAGATGCCACATCATTCTGCCTCTTCCTGTCAGCCCAAGTACATTGTCAAACCTGAAAAGATTCTGTCCATCCTGTGCGCTGGGGGTTTTGGTTTGGCTAAGGGAGGAGACACACGGTAATCGAGATTATGTGTAAATCTGATTTGTAGGGGAGAAACTTTTTGGGAGTTTCTAACTGTGAGTTTGAAATTTCTTTGCTTTTCGCCCCCACCCTCCAAGGGAACTTTGTCTGGTTCGGGCTCATGACAAGAAATTAACATCAGAAGCAGAGAAAGCTCAGAAGGATCTGGCAGAAGCGCTTCTGGAAGCGGAAAAGAATGCCAAGTGAGTTGGTCACGTTTATATTGCTTGATAATGGAAAGAGGAGACAATCAGTTTGCTTTCCCAGGCCTCAGTTGTCCTGTATGTAAAATCCAGGAGGCGGTGTGAAGGTTAAAAGGGACCTTCAGAGCCTGGCGGTGGTGACACAGGCCTTTAATCCCAGCACTCAGGAGGCAGAGGCAGGTGGATTTCTGTAAGTTTGAGGCCAGTCTGGTCTACAAAGAGAGTCCTGGACAAAGGGAGTTCGAGGACAGACAAGACTACACAGAGAAGCGCTTCAGGTGTCATCTCTGGGTCAGAGTCAGTTAATGAAGCCATATGGGGACACACCATGTTTATGTCCTGCCCCTGACCTGGCACTCTAACGGCACATGTCACAAAGGCAGACCATTAAAGAACTAATGTGACAGCGCAAAGAAATGAAAGTACTTCTTGTATTCCAAGAGATTGGAGCTTTGCCAGTGCTAAAAGCATAGCTTGAGGCCACTTAAGGCTGATATCCTACTGTGTTCAACCTGCCTTTAAGAGAACATGTAACAATGAGCCTCACTTGCCTTGGAATTTTCATGTAGTAAACTCTTACAACTTAAGCTAATGCACAGCTGTAATTTTACTTTATGTGCTCTTCGATGCCCTGATCCAGAACAGTGCATGTGTGTCATGACATCGTTTGCTGGAAACAGCAAGTCCAGAGATCGAAAGCAATCTTCTAAAATGAATATCCATTGTGGACATTGGTAAACAATGATGTTTGTAGTCTGGCTCACTTGGCGTCCGTTGGAGCCAGCAACTTCATTCATTGTAGACCTTTAAGTGCGCTCAGACTTTAATTCTTATAGCAAAGTTAACATCAATGAGGAGAGTGTTATTTGTTACTGTTTGAGTTAATGTCCTGTTGCTGTGAAGAGGCACCATGACCACAGCAGCTCGTATTCAGGGGCTGGCTTACAGTTCAGAGACTTAGTCCATTATCGTCATGGCAGGAAGCATGGTGGAGTGCAGGCAGACATGGTGCTGGGGAAGGAGCTGAGAGGCCAATAGGCAGCAGAGAAGAGAGAGAGAGAGAGAGAGAGAGAGAGAGAGAGAGAGAGAGAGAGAGAGAGAGAGAGAGAGAGAGAGAGAGACTGGGCCTGGCTTGAGCATCTGAAGTCCCAAAGCCCACCCTCAGTGACACACTTCCTCCCACAGGGTCACTCACAGTGCCACTCCCTGCTGATCAAACATTCAAATCTATATGAGTGAGTCTCTGGGGGCCATCAAATCACCACAGTCACTTTGTAACTTCTTTTTTCTTTTTTCTTTTTTTTTTTAGACAGGGTTTGTCTGTGTAGCCCTGGCTGTCCTGGACTCATTTTGTAGACTAGGCTGGCCTCAAACTCACAGAGATCTACCTGCCTCTGTCTCCTGAGTGCTGGGATTACAGGCATAGGCCACCATGCCTGGCTTACTTTATAACTTTTATGTTTATTATTTTTTATCACATTTACGTGTGTGTGTGTGTGTGTGTATGTGACACACACGTGAAGGTGAGAGGACAGTTTAGAGGGTTAGGAGTATTGAGATTAGATGCATGCTGCATCACCAGACTCTTTAATGTTGTTCCTGGAAATGTGAACATCAGGCTTGCAAGGCAAGTGCTCTTACTCATCCAGCCATCTTTTGGAGCTTATTCTGAATTTTTTATTGGATACAGTAATCTTTAGAAGGTTACACTGGACTTATTATTTTTATCATGAGTATCATAATATTTGTAAATATAAACTTTTAAAACTTCACTCTAAAAAGTGTTACCAATATATTCAGCAAGTATGCCATAGTTACCTTATGAAGGAACACGTTTCTTATTTTCATAACAAAAATATATTTAAAGTATCTAAATAGTTCTAGGATAGTCAGAGCTGTTACACAGAGAAACCCTGTCTCGAAAAAACAAAAACAAAAAAAAACCAAATCAAACTAACCAACCAAACAAACAAACAAAAAACACAAAACAAAACAAATAAAGTATCTAAATAGATATTTCTTAATTTTTCTCAGAATAGTGGAAGACTACCATGACTTATATACATTACAGAGAGGAAGGATGGAGAACGATATTAAACTGCTAATGACAGAGAGAGACATTTGGAGCTCGGCTACATATGAACTGGCCCTAAAGGTTTGTTCCTCTTGCTTTCTACTCAGATTCCTATTTCGACTAAAGTTTCATTTGACATTTTTTGTTGGTTTTTTTTCAAGACAGGTTTCCTCTATATTACAGCCCTGGCTGTCCTGGAACTCAATCTGTAGACCAGGCTGGCCTCAAATTCATAGAGATCTGCCTGCCTCTGTCTCCCAAATGCTGGGATTACAGACATGCGCCATCACCACTCAACCTGTTTGATAATTTTTAATAAAACACACAAAAGGTCCAAGAAAAAAGAAAGTGTATATTTATTTATTGATGAATATCATAGGCTTTGTGGGCACTGAAAGATGGAAAAATCTCTTTCCTATGCTGGCTAACTATCTATTGTGAAATTCAGGGCATTTTCCTCTTTAACCAGAACCTGGTACCTATGCCTCTAAATTCTTTGTTCTCTTCTGGTTTGGGCATATATTAAAACCTATAGCTTTATTTTATTTTATTTTTGGGTTTTTTTTTTTTTTTTTTTTTTGTTTTTTTTTGTTTGGTTTTTCAAGACAAGGTTTCTCTGTGTAGCCTTGGCTGCCCTGGACTCCCTTTTGTAGACTAGGCTGGCCTTGAACTCATAGAGATCCGCCTGCCTCTGCCTCCTGAGTGCTGGGATTAAAGACCACCCGGCTTGGTTTTTCTTTTTCTGAAAAATATTTTATTTACTTTTAATTTATGTGCATTGGTGTGAGGATGTCAGATCTTAGAGTTAAAGACAGTTGTGAGCTGCCATGTGGGTGCTAGGAATTGAACCCGGGCCCTTTGGAAGAGCAGGCAGTGCTCTTAACCACTGAGCCATCACTCCAGCCCCCTTACTTTTGTTTTTTCAAGACAAGGTTTCTCTGTGTAGCCCTGGCTGTCCTAGAACTCGCTCTGTAGACCAGGCTGGCCTCTAACTCACAGTGATCCACTTGCCTCTGCCTCCTGAGTGTTGGGATTAAAGGCATGTGCCTCCAGGCCTGGCGTTTAACCAATTTTTTGAAAGCATAGATGCACTAAAGTAATAAAATGCTTGCAAAATATGTTCAAGAATATGCTAAGATTATGAATCAAGTTGTGAGGTTTTATCCCAGCAGTTCAACATACACAAATCAATAAATATATACAACATATAAACAGACAAAAATCACAGAGGTATCTCAACAGACACAGAAAAGGCATTAGAAAGAGTTCAATATCTCTTCTTGATAAAAGTCTTCTGGCTGGGAGGTAGTCATGCACACCTTTAATTTCAGCACTGAGGAAGCAGAGGCAGGTGGATCTCCGAGTTTGAGGCCACCCTGTTTACAGAGCAAGTTTCAGGACAATCCAGAGCCAATCACACACACACACACACACACACACACACACACACACACACACACACACCCAACAAACAACAAAATAAAAACAAAATCCCATAACAAAGTCCTCAAGAGACAAGGAATAAAAGGAAAATATCTCAATACAATAATAATGACTATCCAAACTTTAAGTGGGGAAAAATTGAGATGGTTTCCTTTAAAATCAGAAAAGAGGATCTGAGAATATGGCTCAGTCAGCATAATGCCTGCCGTACAAGCACAAGGATGAGTTCAGTTCCCAGCACCTATGTTAAAAATCCAGGTGTGGTCACATGTCTTTAAGCCCAGCACAGGCTGGGGGCTGAGCCAGCCAGTGACTGTCAGGTCCAGAGAGAGACCTGTGTCAGAAGATGAGGTGGAGGGGCAGGAGAGATGGCGAAGTGGAGAAAAGCGCTTGGCACGGAAGCCTCATGATCTGAGTTCAGGCGGCAGAGGAGAACGAACTCAAGTCATTCCCTGACCTGCCCACGTGCACCCCACTGAGCACCCTACCATCTTACACACACACTAATTATAACATAAATGCAAATGTTATGAAATGGTAAGCTGGAGGGTGACGGAGGAAGACATCCCAGGGCAGCCTATTTTCAAGCAATGGGTTTTAAGAAGGCACCCAGTCCCTGTTTCCCACGTCACAGAGCGACAGAATGGGGTTCTGGTCCTCTGCGGACGTGTCTGCCAGAGGAATCACCAACTCACCCAAACTTGCAGCCGTTTTTGAGGTTTGTGAGCACTGTAGGCATGTCCTGTGTGGGCCTGTTGCTGTTCCCCAGCCAGCTGGCCTTACCTTTTGGGTGAGTCTTCTGTTTGGGTAGGGCTGCAGTGGGAACTGTGTTCAGCTTGGCTTCTTTTTCTTTTTTCCCTTTCTTCATTGTGTGTGTGTGAGAGAGAGAGAGAGAGAGAGAGAGAGAGAGAGAGAGAGAGAGAGAGAGAGAGAGAGAGAGTATGTGTGTGTGTGTGTGTGTATGAGAGAGAGAGAGAGAGAGGGAGAAAGAGAGAGAGAGCGCTTAAGTGGAGGTCAGAGGACAGCTGTGGGTTTTGTCCTTGCCTCTTCCCCTACCCCCATCTCTCTCTCCCCACTGTAACCATGAGGCTACCAGGCCTGTGAGCTGCCAGAGTCTTTCCTGCATTCACCATCTTGTAGGATGCTGTGGGTAAAGAAGTACACTGCTATCCTGGCTTTACCTGGTTTCTGGGTTTTTGAAGCCAGGTCTTCACATTTTATCTACTGGGCCATCTCTCTAGCCCCAGCTTGGGGGCTTTCCCATGTATTGTCTTCTTAACAGTTTTCCGGTAACCTGTCATTATCTTTGTGACATTCTGAAACTTGCCCTCTGTTTGGATTACTCTGTATTTTCTTTATTTGGATGACAGTTTATGATCTTCCATCTTACCCGGAAGCCTTGAAGTGTAATTCAAGTACAACTTGAATTATGCTTCCAGTTCAATAGTTTATACATTTTGTGATTCAAATTAATTATTTAAGAAATTTGGATTGAATTAATGACAATAAAAACCGATATATAAAAACATTATAATACATAATAGTGTTTAAAACTGTTTTAGGTTCCTGATTATAGTACTTTTTTTTAAAATAGGTAATTGAAAGAAATAGAGTCATACTGGCTAAAAAACTCTACCTCAGTGAAAAAGGCTGGAATAAATATGCTAAGCATTTCATTATTATGCTGTCAACTAAGGTAACTCCTACTTTACCTAAGTCATGGGTAAAATGCTAAATCTATAGATTCTTAAGTACAGTTCTATATTTAATGCTTTATTGTGAGCAGAATGAAAAATATAAGAGAAGGAATAAAGGCTTTTAGTTATATTGTCTTCCATTGTAACCGAAGCAGCACATCTAGTAATACTGCAGAGTTCCAGAGAGTTAGTCACTTATTAGTGCTTAAGCTAAAATATAAGTAAGAGGTGGTGGTTGGGCATGTGAGGGTCATGCTTGTAACCTCAGAACTCAGGAGGGTAAATCAGGAGGGTCATAAGTTTGAGGCTAGCCTGGGCTACAGAGAAAGAGAAGAGGAAGAAGAGGAAAAGGAAGAGATGGAGGAAAAAGGAGACATTAGTGATACATTCATAAACAATTTTATGATAAAATTTATTGAACTCTGACACTTAGTGCATGTTCACCAAGTCACATCATTTACAGGGTCATTAAAGCCCCTCCCTTTTGAGCACAGCAAATGTAGATTTGTTTATTTGTTTGCTTGGTTTTTCGAGACAGGGTTTCTCTGTGTAATAGCCCTGGCTGTCCAGGACTCACTCTGTAGACCAAGCTGGCCTCAAACTCACAGAGATCTGCCTCTGCCTTCCAGGTGTTGGGATTAAGGGCGTGTGCCGCCATGCCTGGCCAAATGTAGATTTACTAAGGAAAAGTGAGAAAAAACTCAGGAGCAGAGAGGGCTTGGAGGGAGGAAACCTTCCAGTCATTTGACCTTTTTTATATTTATTTTTAAATTTATGTGCATATTTGTGTGCCTGTGTGAGTCCATGTGTACCATGTGTGTGCAAGTGCCCTCAGGACAGGGAAGGGCATCAGATCCTCTGGAGCTGGAGTTACAGGCAGTTGTGAGTCACCAGATAAGGGTGCTGGGAACAGAACTCCAGATTGACCCTCTGCAGGATTAGAAATTGTTCTTCATCACTCAGTCATTATTCCAGTGTCATGTAAGTGTTAAACTAACCCTGAGAGGTACATAGTAGGGTCTTTATTTTATGGATAATAAAAATGAACTTTAGGTTAAATGGCACTGTCTAGAATTTACATTTGGGTCTGCTTGGCTTTCCAGTTCCTGTCCTTGAACTGGTTCATATTGCAAAGGAAAAATTCTTGTCCCTAATAACACATACCACAGAAAACCCATTACCATACTGTCAGTGGTGGTATTTTGGAAGTAAAATACCTTTTCAGCTTCTTGACCCACTTCCTGTAAATTCTTCTAGTAATTCAATATTAACAAAGGCCTGGTACATGTCAACCAATGTTTATTATATGAATAAATAAGTACCTTGACTCTGCATTTCAGGACACTGGAGACCTTGGAACGCTTCACAAATTGACAGAAAAGTGGAAAACATTGATGAACAGATTAAAGGAGGATGTGGAGCGCACAGAGGAGTCTACAAAGGACAGATCCCAGACCGTGAAGGATGGCATTCTCAAATGGCAGCAGTTCTTCAGGGCTAACGTGTGAGTCTGCGAGAACCTTGCTTTTCTGATTTTCCTTACACTATGTCTGGTAACTCAGTCAACACCATCATTAATTACTCTAACGCTGAGGTTGGGGTAGACAAGAACATCTATTATTGGCCCAGAGTGATGTTCTTCATAAGGACCTTAGACACAGGTGCTTCCCAGTGCTAGACACCGATGTAGTCTTCCTGACAACCCTGTCACACTGCTGCTGCCTCATTCAACTCCAACTCTTTGACTTCCCGTCCTTCCTTCCCCACCTCTTCTTTCTTTTCTTTTCTTTTTGAGACAGGATTTATTTGTGTAGCCCTGACTGTCCTGGAACTTACTTTATAGTCTAGGCTGGCCTCAAATTCAGAGATCCATTTGCCTCTGCTTCCTGAGTACTGGGATTAAAGGCATGTGCCACTGCCATCACTCCCCCCCCCCCCCCCCCCCCCCCCCGTGTCTCTCTCTGTCTCTGCCTCTCTGTCTTTGTGATGTGCATGTATGTTTGTGCCTAAAGAGGTCAGAAGAAGGCATTGGATCCCCTAGAGATGGAGTTGTAGGCTGTTGTGATTTGCTTCACTTGGGTCCTGGGAACTTTGGTCATCTGGAAGATTATCAAGTGTATATGGTCTGTGTGTGTGTGTGTGTGTGTGTGTGTGTGTGTGTGTGTACACAGGCCTGCAGAACTCAGAGGACAACATCCCTGTCTTTCTGCCTCATTTGAGATAGGATTTGCCATGTAAGCTCAAGAGCTTCTAGATAATCTGTCGCCATGCCGGCATTACAGACAGTGTTTGCTAATGCTTCCAGCTTTTCTGTGGGTTCTGACAACCCATCATTGGTCATCAAGCTCACTTTCCCTCACGGAGTATTTCCTAGCCTAGAGTCGTCAGAAAGGGGAAGGAGCTAGCCATAAAGTAGCTCAGATGAGGCTGCGTGACTGAGTCATATGTGCACAGTGAAGGGTAGTGGGAACCTGTACTTTGGATGCATTTGGAGTAGGTGACCTCAGTTCCTGTTACACATGTGACTCAACAGGTGCCTGTTGTCCTGGCGCTCACATTCTAGACAGAAGACAGAGGAGAAAGCTGATAGTTGACCTTGGTGTGACTGCGTATGGGTCACTCTGGACACCCCTGGAGCATCTGGGAGCGGGTTTCTAGAGAGGCTCACCTCAGGACAGAAGACTCGTGTATCCATAAGTGCTCTGTTATAGAGACACATTTTAAGCACCATTTCTATTTTAAATTTGATAGAGTAGTTCCAGTTTTTCAAAACCTTAGAAGACTTCCCAATTACTAGAGCTGAAAATTCTGAAAGCCAGAGTTGGAACATCCCTGAGTGGCTTCATGCAGCCCTCTTAGCCGTGAGGAAGCGCAGGCGCCCTCTCCCTTGTTCTTCGAGAACTTTTTAAGAGTAACTTTCTCAGGCTAGCTATGATAGCGGTCACCTGTAAGGCCTGTTGAGGTAGAGGTGAAAGATCAAGAGTTCAAGGCCGCCTGGGCTACTTAGTGATACCTTGTTTTTATAAATATTCTTTATGCAGTCACTTGCAGGACTCTGTTGCTAAGCATGCCTGCTTTTCTGAGTTCTAATTTTAAAACTGTAACTTTGATTCTCCCTCAATTCTGTCTCTTTTGTCATTAGTAGACAAAAGCTTAAGCATGCTTTTCCTACACTGGACTTTGTCACTGTCTTTGTTTTGTTTCCAAGACAGGGTTTCTCTGTGTAGCCTTGGCTGTCCTGGATTCACTTTGTAGCCCAATCTGGCCTCGAACTCACAGTGATCTCCTGCCTCAGCCTCTCAAGTGCTGGGATTGCAGGCGTGCGCCACCATGTTCAGCTTGTCATGTCCAGCTTGTCACTGTTTTTTCTGAAGACACTGTCTTCTCCTCCCCCATTCCAGCACTGCTCCATGGTCTCCATACCCAGCTCCTAAAATCTTTTCCTCTCATCTCTGTCTTCCTTTTGCCATCAGCTTTTGGGGTTTTCAGCTTGCTTGCTCAGTTGTTTTTCTTTCACATTGTAATAAAATTACCTTCAAGCTTCAAAAAAATATTATTTTGTTGTTTAAAAAACAAACAAACAAAACAAATAGCCAGGCAGTGGTGGCACACATCTTTAACCCCAGAGTTTGGGAGGAGGGGCAGGTGGATCTCTGAGATGGAGGCCAGCCTGGACTACAGAGCAAGTGGCAGGGCAGCCAAATTTACACAGAGGAACACTGTCTTGGAAAACAAAGCAAGCAAACAAACAAAAACTCCCCAAATTAAGAAAATAATAAATAAAAATATAAAAGAATAAAAACAAAAACAACTTTCTCCTTGTGAACGTCAGAGAGACAAAAGGGGAGTTTCCATAAGAAGTTGAGACTCCTGTTCCTACTGTTGTCATAGCTTTCCGTTAGATTTCCTGTCCATTCATATATTGGTTGTCAGTCGTATGTTATTCAGCAGAAATTATAGAATAAAAAAATTATTCTTGCCGGGCGTGGTGGTGCACGCCTTTAATCCCAGCACTCGGGAGGCAGAGGCAGGCGGATCGCTGTGAGTTCAAGGCCAGCCTGGTGTACAAAGTGAGTCCAGGATGGCCAAGGCTACACAGAGAAACCCTGTCTCGAAAAAACAAAAAAAAAAAATTATTCTTTCTAACTTAATTAACTCAGTAAATTATTACTCAGTTTTCTTTAACCAGCTAGTTCCCCAGTGACTGATGCAGAGAGACTATGATTTATTATTAAGCTGTAGGCACTATGACGGGCAGATTCTGAGCTATTATAATCCTAGTACCTTTAAAAATCCACATAAAGCCAACGACTTGCCAATCTGATGACTCCCGGGGCGGCTTCTGCTCCATAGTCTGTTCTCCATCTTGCCTCATGGTGACTCCTCTCTTCCCAGCATCCTCTCCTCCTGTTACATCTTCTCCTGCTCCTCCAGCTTTTCCTTCCCCAAGCCCAGGCACCTAAAGCTCACTTCCCTCGCATCTACCCAGTCATAGGCTTCAGCATCTTTATTTAGCCAATCAGGGATAACTGGGAAACATTCCTTATCATCACGTGGTTACAGGAAATAGCCCAACATTCATAACAAAGCCATGGCAGGGCAGTAACCAGATCTCAAGGCACTGAAACCAGCATTTGAAAACACAGTTGTAGTCAGGCATGGCACATGCCTTTAATCCCAGCACGCGGGAGGCAGAGGCAGAAGCAGAGGCAGGCAGATCTCTGTGAGTTCGAGGCCAGCCTGGTCTACAAAGAGAGTTCCAGGACAGCCAAGGCTACACAGAGAAACCCTGTCTTAAAAAACAAAAACAAACAAAAACCCAAAAGAAAAAAAAAACCCAACACAGTTGGGTCTTCCTCCAACAATAGTTTCTGCTTCACAAATGTCTGTCAGATGTACGTGGTCAAAAGGCTAATGATGCTCCAACATTATAGAGTTTGAGTGGCTGCCCAGGCAGTGGACTGTCTCCATTACTTTTTATTTTTGGAAGCTACTAGCTTGTACTTCCTGTTTACTTAGGTAGTTACTTTTATTTCTTCTCAAGTCTCTGATGGAATTTAAGACCAGATAGTTGTAAACTTAGTTGCTTAGGAGTTAGGATGTTTTAAGGTCTAGAGAGATGTTTTTAAGTTGATAGGTACAAAATAAGACAGAGAATAACTTAGGTACAAAACTTTAGACCCACCAAGATAGTATTTTCTTCAAGGTTGCCAAATACCTTTAGACTAGACATGAATATAAGCCTTAAACCTATTGGTTTTGATAACTTATTTCATAATTGTTATTACTGTACATAGTTTTTTTTAAAAGCCTTTTTAATTAGACAAAAAGGGGGGGGGGTTGTAACAGTGTGGTCTGGTGCCTTGTATTTGATTGTTATTATTTTGCTCCCTGAGGTCTGCTTGCTGTCTTTTACTAGCAGACACTCATGTACCCTATAATGACATTTGTAACCTTGCCTAAGAAATTAATTCCTGATCTGCTGAATAAAAGGCCTCCACCTGGGCAGGGCAGAAGTGAGGGGTGGAGCTAAGCTTTGAGGGCTCTGTGGGGACAGAAGGATCACAGGGGAGAAAGACGTGTACAGGAGAATCACTATTGTAAAGAGCTGCGTGGTCAGGAGGAGGAACTCTGGAGTTCTGCGTGGGAAGCAGCAGCCCAGATAAGCAGCATAAACAAGGATTCTGGGATTGTGGATGGGAAGTAGCCCAGATAGAAATGATTACAGCAGATGGCATGAGGTAGGGCCTGGGAGATGGTGGGAGGTAGTTCAGGGAGTTAATATCTGCCCAGGCCTAGGAAAATAAGGCTTATTCTAAAATATAACAGGTGTCTGTGTCTTTAGTGATTATGATACCAGGTTAGAAAATATGCCATAATAATTAAGGCTATTTAATTATAATATTTATTAATAATACGTATTGACTGCAACAAGAAATTCTTATGAACACCCCAGTCTTGAGTTCTCAAAACGAGAGCTCACTCTTTAAAGAGATACTCTGAAGGTGGTAAGCCCTGCAACTTGGTTAGTTAGAATTGGAATTTGTTATTTCTAATTGTGAATTTTAAGAGGAATGCTCATGAGGAGAGAGGCTGGGCCTGGAGACTGTACCGAAAGATAGCAGAGGTAAAAGGTGATGCTGTTGTTCATGTGCGGACTTGAGATTTTCTTTGCGCATCCCTTGTTCTGAGACCTTTACTGCTCTTTTTCCTCTTCCAGTGGAAAGGAGATTGTAATCCCTAATAAGGGAAACCCGTTCACTGCAGCCCTTATAGACTTCAAGGAGTACCAAAAGGTAAGGCTTTCTCAACACAGTCTGCTAATCCAATGGCTGGTGGCCAGTGTGCTGGCTCTCACCCACAGCTGAACCACAGTTCATCCTTTCAAATGCTGTACTAGGGGCTGCAGAGATGGCTCAGCAGTTAAGAACACTGACTGCTCTTCCAGAGGACCCGGGTTCAATTCCCAGCACCCACAGGGCAGCTCACAACTGTCTGTAATTCCAAGATCTGACACCTTCACAAAGACATACAAGCAGGCAAAATATCAATGCACATAAATTATAAAATGGTATATCAAGGTTTGTGAGTGGCAGAAAATAAAAAAATAGCAATACCACTGGAGCCTTTAAAATATGTTTAAATATTTTTCAGTTCTGTTTCAGATTTGTGGGTTGAATGAAGGTAGGCTCTGTGACAAGAGTGGCTCTGATTCTTGCTCGAATTTCCATTATAAGTATTGTTTCTGCTCCCCTGTATGTAGCTTTTGTATAAAGGACAAATTGGGAAAATATATGTAACATAAAACTTACCGTTTTAACCATTTAAGTGTATAGGTTAATGGCATGGAGTACATTCATACTGCTACAAGGTCCACCGTTCAAACTGAAATGCTACTCATTAAATAGTAACTCCCAGTGTTTGCTTGTTCTCAGCCCCTGGCAAGCATTATTGTATTCATGGTGAATTTCATTCTAGGGTTTGGTCATCTAGGAATGGCTTATTTCCCTCAGCATATTGCCTTCAAGGTGCATTCATGTTTCGGGATTTACTCCCTTTTTAAGGCTAAGCTGTATTTTATTGTGTATGTAATATATCCTTTTTCATACATTATTAGGATGTCTTTCGAAAGCTTCAATCTTTGAAAAGAAATTTGATTAATTAAGTCACTATTATGAGGGCCAGAGATATGTTATAATACCACTAAGTATAACACATGCAAGGCCCTAGTTCAAGCCTCATCCATACCATACACACACACACACACACACACACACACACACACACACACACACACACACAATTATGTTATAGTAGTGGAACATAGGAAAATGTATAATGGCATTCAATTAATTTAAGAAGGAATATAAAATTCATGACCTAATGAAATCTCATACAGAGCTCAAGAAGTGATTTTTCGTGTGTATATGCTTTTGAGACTAGGTCTGGAGTGGTCCATTTCTGATCTTAAATTTACAATGTAGCCGAGAACACACTGGAGTTCCTCCCAACCTCTTGCCTCCCAGTCCTGGGCTACGGGTGTACACCACCGCGCATGCCCACTTCCTCTTCTCTTGGAACGGCTTGTAATAATTGTAGGACTGAGGATCTTTACTTTTCTATAGACAGTATATTTTAGTGATTTCTTTTATGTGGTAGTTTTGACATGTATAGATAAAATTGAAAAGTGCTTTATTAGAAATTATAATAATAGGCCAGGAGGTGGTGGTGCACTTGGGAGGCAGAGGCAGGTGGATTGCTATGAGTTCAAGGCCAGCTTGGTTTACAAAGCAAGTCCAGGTTAGTCAAGGCTACACAGAGAAACCCTCTCTCAAACAAAAAACAAACAAACAAAAAGAAATAATTCTTATTTAGTTTATTAAATACTTTGTGATGCTGAAAATGCAATTCACCCATTATCTTCTTTCGACAGCTCATGATGGAGGTTTTATGATTGCATCTCATACATTCTAAAACGGAAGCTTAGGAAGGTACTTAACAGTTAGCTGTCGATGGCAAATGGCAGAAGGAGACTTTTAGCCTGTGTGTGTCTATCTCACAAACACTAACAATAACCCGTGAACCTCCAGGGTGACTGAGGACCGTGGGGGATGGAGGCTAGGCAGGGGTGGTTAATAACGCCCGTTTCTCTCTACCTTACTTTCTAGTTGCTGAATGAGGAGAAAGAAAAGTTTACAGGGGATTTTCTGTTGTCCAAATATGACTCTCTCAAGATTATTAAACACACACAGGAAAACTGGACAGACATTGGGTTTGGGATATTTGGTCGCCATAAGAATATGGATGGGGAGTTGCCGCCTGAGCACCAGTACATGGAAGAAATTACAAAAACCATAAGCAGTCTCTACAGAGAGTATGAAATAAGAATGAATGGTGACAACGGTGAGCAAAACAGGGAAAATGGATTGCCTGGAAGTGTAAAGAATTCTGACTGTAATTACAATTAGAATTAGAAGAGTTAAAATTTAATATATAAACCAGGTGTGGTGCTATATGCCTGTAATCCCAGCACTTGGGGAGTCAGAGGTAGGAGGGTCTCTGTGAGCTCAAGGCCAGACTGGTCTACAAAGTGAGTCCAGGACTGCCAGGGATACACAGAGAAGCTCTGTCTCAAAAAATAAAAACAAAACAAGACACAAGTCTAAGGTGTAAGTACAAACTATTACAGTTTTAAACAATCAAGTAAAATAAAGCACTCAATATCATTTTGCTGAGATATAGTTTAATATATAATATGAGCCACATGTTGAAAGTATAAATGCAACATACATAGGCGTGTGCATGCACCCCACAGTCAAATCCTCAGTATTTATTACACGTCACCATGACTCCTGAGTTCTGTGTCTTTCAGTTCTTACCCCTTTGTCCCCTCACCCATACCCTAGTCCGAACTCCACTTTCTATCCCATACAGTTCCACTTGGCTTTTCATACAAAAAAGAAGTGTGCCTTGTGCCCTTCCATGTTTCTTTACATAGCATCATGATATATTTAAGGGTCATTTATGTTCACAGCATGTATCAATCTTTTATCCTCTGTCTCCCCTTATTTTGAGTCAGGGTCTCTCTATGTAGTCCTGTCTGTCTTAGGATCACTATATAGACCAGATTGACCTTGAACCCTTTCTTCTTCTTCTTCTTTCTTCTTCTTCTTCTTCTTCTTCTTCTTCTTCTTCTTCTTCTTCTTCTTCTTCTTCTTTTCTTCTTTCTTCTTCTTCTTTTCTTCTTTCTTTCTTTTTCTTTTTTGTCTTCTTTCTTTCTTAAAAGCATGGCTTAGCCTCAAACTTGAAATCTTCATATCTTAGCCTCCCAAGTGCTGGGCACGGTTATTTGCCACCGAGGTTGCCCTTCCATCCTTTTTGTGACCAGATAAACTGTCGGATAAATTATATGTATACACCTGATTTTGTATGTAGCTTCAACTGTTGATAGGCAATTGGGTTTGCCCCTCTTTTCTGTTTCTGTTTCTCTTGGACGGAGCGCCACGGCAGCTCTATGTTTAGCTTTCTGAAGACAGGTGGACACAGTTTTATATTCTCAGAAGCAGTTAAGCGGTTCTGATGTTTCTGATTCTACTGTGGCCATCTCACCATCACAGTGGATGTGAAATACTGTTTCATCATGGTCTTGATTTGTAGTAAAGGATACCAAATGTTCTTGTGAGACTTCTTTAGCCATTTGTCTATCTTCTTTGGGAAAGTACCTGGTGTGTGTGTGTGTGTGTGTGTGTGTGTGTGTGTGTGTGTGTTCCTTTTATTATTACATTCTAAGAGTTCTTTTATTCTAGGTACAAATCACTTTTTAAGCATGTGAACTGCAAACATTTTCTTCCATTCTATTGTTTGCCTTTTCAAGTTCCCATTGGTTTTGCTTGGATGTACAGCTGTGCATCACATGTATGCAGGGCCTGCAGAGGCAGAAGAGGGCCCCTGATCCTCTGGAGCAGGCAGGTGTTATAGATGATTGTCAGTCGCCATTGGGAATTGAACTTGGGTCCTCTCTCACCAAAAGTTGAGTGAGACATTTTGTAAAGTTGAGACATTTTGTAAAACAGAAAATTGGAGTCATCAGTTATTGCTTTGGAAGGGTCTTCTAGTTTGGCTTTGTATGTTAGGGTGCCCTGTTTGAGGGTCAATGTGTTTATCATGGCTACAGCTTTTCCACGAGTTGGCCTTTTTAATAGGATAAGATCTCTGTGTCCCACTTTTTAAGAGACATCTCTAATTTTTCCATCTGTGGATTTGTGGTTAGATTCCTTCAGTCCATGCTATTCCCACTCACTGTTATGTGCCATATATCTGTCTCTCTCGGGCTTTTCAGGGAGATTTGACTACTTGCTAACCATAGTAAGAAAAACAGTAATTATTTTAAAATTGTCATTTCATAGCCAGTTTATTGAATATGTTATATAAGTTATCTTTCACACTCTAGCCTAGACACTATCTCCCAAACTCATGCAATAATCTCATACAGGGAATAGCTAAGACAGCTCTCTGAAAACTACTTTACTAATAGAACGAAGAACCTTCCAAAACTGTTCTGAGCAGGAGCCAGTGTTATCATCACTAAGTGCAGTAGTAATATTATTATTAGGGGGTCTATTCCTCTATGCAAGATACCTACATGATTATTACTCATCTTTTAAAATCTTTACACCCACTATTTACCTCTGTAGAGTTTTTCTGATATCTCTCTGACAGCTGTTCCCTCTGTTTACTTTGTAACTATTGGTATACTTTTGTTTTTGTTTTTCAAGACAGGGTTCTGGGATTAAAGGTGCACCCACCATGCCCAGCTGCTGTTGGTATACTTTAGTTATTATTCATGTTACTCCTTTGTATCTGTACATACATTGTGCTTCCTGTAACTAGTGCTTGTTAGATGACATGCTCACAAGAAATATCTTTAACTTTTAGCCCTTAAGTATAGGGCTAATAGTAGGAGATGAAAGGGACCGAAAAGTAGGGTATGTCCACATTCATCAGATTAGCTATTTTATGGAAGATGGTGATGAATCTTTTTCCATTAAGGAAGCATAGAGGCAGACTCAGTGCTTGTTGTATTGCATGAATATCTAAGCCCACACCCGCAGCTACAATGTTAATAAGGTAGGTGTGGTGAGGTGTGCTTTCAATCCCAGTGTCGGAAGGTGGAGGCCGAAGGATCCCTGGGGCTTGCTGGCCAGTCTGTCTAGCCAACTGGTGAGCTCCAGACTCAGTAAAAGGCCCCATCTAAAATACATAAGGGGAGAACAATTGAGCAAGGTGCCCAATGTCAACCTCTGGCTTTCATGTACACAAACAAACACGGCCGACAGCGCACCATACATACACATATATTCATATCTGCAGATGGAGACTGGATACATCCTAGAGCCAGATGACTTACTGCAGATGTCTACCAAATATTTACTATTATTTTTCTATGAAATTATTTTGGAATGTTAAAGAGGATATAATTCTTTCAAACTCATTCTGTGAGGCCATCTTTATCCTCATATGCAAAGCAGGAAGCAAACGATTAAAAAATAAAGCTATACCCTTGGTGAACATAGATGTAAAAATCCTCACATGAATGCTGTCAATAGAAACAACAGCACATTAAAATATTTTTTGTTTGTTTATTTATTTATTTATTTATTTATTTAACATCCAGCCTGAAGTTTTCCCTCCTCCTCTCCCCCTGGTCCCTTCCCTTCCCCCATCTACTCCTCCTCCAGAGAAGAGCAGGCCTTCCATGAATATCAATCCACCAGAGCATATCAAGTAGCAGTAAGACTAGGCACTTCCTTTCCTATGAAGGCTGGACAAGACACCACCATTCCTTCTATGGTGTGGTAGTTTTGGGGTTCAGTGGAAGTCTAGTATGCTTACAGATGATCTGCTTCTTAGTAGATTCTGTATGTAGACCAGGCTGGCCCTAAACTCACAGAGATCTACCTGCCTCTGCCTCCTGAGTGTTGGACGTTCAGGCATGCACCACCACACCACCACACCTAGCCCTCAGTAGATTCTGAAGTCTAATTTATTCTCACTTCTTAGAAGATGGACATGGGAGATAATGAAGATCCATTCTCCCAAACCCATGGAGATGCTAAAAGTGCATCAATGTATTTTCACTACATCATATATTCTTTTCAGTAAAGGGTTGTGGCTACCCTAGTCCACTGATAGAGTTGGTCAATGCAAAGCTACAGGAGCAGACATGGCCCTAATTTTCTATAGTAACAATAGTACAATTTTAAATAAAATGAAAAAAAAAAAAGAGGTAGTAGGTTTAAAACAAAAAAATCAAAATGATAGGACAGTTCTTAAGGTAGTTTGTACATTCCTGATTACTTATTGATTCACTGGTGAGTGCAGTGGGACCGTTTTCCTCAAGCATGAGACAAACAGCTGGCTTACAGTCATTTCTCTGTGTGCCTCTAAGAAGGCAGCATTTTCACTTCATCTTTCAAAAATGAAATGAGACACAGAGAAGGTATTTTCTTCTGTGACATAGTCCACTGGGTTAACAGTTGGATCCAGGCTCTGTTCTTCAGGGGCCTTTGGGTGTAGACGTTGCCATGAAGACCCAGTCAGTGACCCAGGAAGTGGCTTCAGAACCATGTCTCCTCTCACCTGCCATTTACTATCCTGGGGAGAAGCTGCTCATCATCACTGCTCCCTTCAGACAGAAAACTATAGTTAGTGATTTCTGAGTTTAATGCATTTGATTCTTCATGGGGAAAACAAGAAAACTAGAATACAATCTCATCAAATAAGCATCCCATGGTCACACAAGAATTTGCTGCAGAGTTTTTTCTTGTTTTTAATTTACTAATTGAAGGCTCTTGTAGACCTGAGCATGGCCAGCATGGCTCTGGTAGGCCTTGCCCTTCCCCCATTCCTCTGCCTTGCTAAACTATTAGATTACATTCCTAAAGCTAGCCCCAAGTTCTGTTCCCTTATTTGTCCAGCTCCTCCTCCTGAGCCTGACTACCAAGGCCCAGCTATCAAACTATTGAAGTCTAACAATCAAAAGCCCCCTTTGGATCACCTAATTAACATTAAATACCTCATCCTAACATGAGGTTTCCCTTTATAAACTGACATTTGCCTATCTCATGGTCACATCTGTCTTTTCTCTATCCAGAGGCAGTCCTTTGTCCCGTGTGCAAATATCCATACCCCTTCTCCCCCCCCCCCCCCCCCCGTTCCTTTTCTCTTCTCCCTCACTTTCTTTCTTTCTTCTTTTTAAAAATATTTGTTTATTTTTATGTATACAGTGTTCTGGCTGCATATATACCTGTAGGCTGGAAGAGGGCATCAGATCACATTACAGATGGTTGTGAACCACCATGTAGTTGCTGGGAATTGAACTCAGGACCTTTGGAAGAGCAGGCTGTGCTCTTAACCACTGAGCCATCTCTCCAGCCCTCTCCCTCACTTTCTTTTTTTTTTTTTTTTTTTTTGGTTTTTCAAGACAGGGTTTCTCTGTGTAGCCTTGGCCATCCTGGACTCACTTTGTAGACCAGGCTGGCCTCGAACTCACAGCGATCCGCCTGCCTCTGCCTCCCGAGTGCTGGGATTAAAGGCGTGCGCCACCACGCCCGGCCTCCCTCACTTTCTATCTCTTGTCTTTGTCTCTTATTCCCTGCCCTTTGTCCCTCTGGGAAAAATAAATCATCTTTACACTGAGAACTTGGTTTGGGGGTATTTTATGTCAATTCTGTCCTTTCAGAAATGAATCTAGGTTCTCTGGCACAAGATAGACAAAAAGAAGTCTGTCTTTGCCTAGATTTTATAATCTAGTATTGAAACAGTGATATTGCAAGTAGTTTGTTAATGTTCCCTCCCCCACCCCATTTTTGTAGGTATCTCTAAAATTCTTCCAAACTTGATTATTTCTCTGGACATATGTTCTTTGAAGTTAGAGAACCTCGTAGAGCATTCTAGTATGCCCCCCCTGAAGAGTGGCTTGAAATTGATGAAAAAATCAATGACATGAAGTTTCAGCTGGACATGTTGTTGAACATTATTGGCACTGTTCCACAGTACATGGACATGGACACGGGCACGTAAGTCCCTGGCTCTTCCCCTGGGGTGGATGCTTCTGAAGCCCACTGTAACAACCTAGCTGTTCCACACCGCTCCCAGGTGTGGGCGGCTGCAGTCAGTGGTAAAGCATCTTGTTCTCCTCAAAACAAAGCTTTGTACGTCATAGTGAAGCAAGCTTTCTGTTACTGTCACAAAATACCAGTGGCTGGACTCTATTCAGAAAAGAGGCTTATTTTTGTTCACAGTTTTGGAAGCTGAAAGTCTGAACAGCATGGTACCAATTCTGTTGAGGGATATAACTAAGAGCATCATGGTGGGAATGAGCACAGGAGGGAGGGAGTCACATGGCAAGCCAGAGGTATCCAGCTCATTCTTTTCCAGCAACTCCTCTTTGTAGGAACTACCCAGAATCCCCTGAGAGTACCCCAGTGACCTAAGTATCTCCTAGTAAGCCGTACCCCTAAAGATTGCATGACCATGCAAAAAGCTAAGATCCCAAAACATGAACGCTGGCGTGGAGAGATGGCTCAGTGGTTACGAGCACCGCCTGCTCTTCCCGGGGTCCTGAGTTCAATTCCCAGCAACCATTTGGTGGCTCACAACCATCTATAATGTGATCTGATGCCCTCTTCTGCAGACAAAACACTCATATACAATAAATAAATAAAAATTTAAAACTAAAAAAAAAAACCCACAAGCCCTTGGGAAGAAAAAAAAAAAAGCATAGCCAAGCCGACGCACCCTATCTAGCCTATATCCCTTCCCCCACCTATAGGCTTAGTCAATACTAATATGCTTCATCGCTCTGCATTTCTCCATTATAAGCACTTCATATGAAAGAAATATTGCTGCAGAAGTAATCACTATCAAATGTAGACCCACTATCCAAAATACAGCAGTATTAAAAAAATCACCTTGTAAGTGCCTCACGTTGGGGGAGGGTACTGAGTATTATACTCACTGATTAATGTCAGTTACTGTATTTGGGAGCGGGAAGGGAAAGTAAAGAAAAGAACCCCTCAGGGTAAAACTAGTGGTTAGTATTGGAAAGACAGAGAAAAGATAGAGGAGGGGGACAGAGGAGAGAGCTGTAGGAGCAGAGGAGGAAGAGGAGGAGGCCACTGTGGCTGAGGGGTGGGTGACAGGAGAGCGAGCAGGACATAATCAGGTAAGGCTATTCCCAGCCCTCAGAAGGCTGAGGCACAGAGATGCCACGGACTGCGCAGTTGTGTTCCTCGGGAGAGGAAATGAAAAGTGCCAAGAGCATCTTAATCACCCACGGTTCTACTGCTGTGAGGAGACACCGTGATCGAGGCAGCTCTTATAAAAGGGGGCATTTAATTGAGGGTGGCTTACAGTTTCAGAGGCTTGGTCCATTATCAAGGTGGGAAGCGTGGCAGCTGGAATAGGTGAAAGCCACATCCTGATCTGCAGGCAGAGAGGGAGGCATAGCCCAGGAGCCCTCAGTGAAGAACTGCTGACAATGAGGCCACACCTCTTAATCCTTTCACTGCCTAGTGTGAAGCATTCAAATAAATGAGCCTATAGGGGCCATTCTTTTTGTTGTTTTGTTTCATTTTGTAGATCAGGCTGGCCTTGAACTCACAGAGATCTCCCTGCCTCTGCCTCCCAGAGTGCTGGGACTAAAGGTGTGTGCCACCTTGTCTGGTTTATAGGGGGCATTTTTATTCAAACCACAATAGGGGAATATGGACCAAGAACAGAGAAGGGCAGAATTGGCTTCCTTAAAGTGACAGAGACTATTAATTAAAGAAGGAGACCAGGGACCGGAGAGAGTACACTGTGTGAAAATAGCCCCGCCCGCTGGAGGGCTGCTAGGTTCAGTTTCCTGTGTGAGCCTTGGCCGTCCTTCCCAGGTCCTGAGAAGCCTGTTGTGCCTCTGAATGGCCCTTCTTACCTGGGTACTTTCCTTTGGGAGATAAGACTATAGATGTAGACAGGCGGTGGTGTCGCACGCCTTTAATCCCAGCACTCTGGAGACAGAGGCAGGTGGATTGCTGTGAGTTCGAGCCAGCCTGGTCTACAAAGCGAGTCCAGGATAGTCAAGGCTACACAGAGAGACCCTGTTTTGAAAAACCAAAACCAACCAACCAAACAAACAAAAAAACCCAAAACACACACACACACACACACACACACACACACACACACACACACACACACACAAACCAAACCAAACCAAACCAAACCCCAAAAGTCTTGTTGCAGGTGCCCTGCCTTGTGCCCTTTTGTCCTGGACATCCTGATTCTAACCTGTGTTTAAGTTTCCCCGCAGGCTCCGGCTCTGCTAGAGTTTCCACCTTGTCAATTTCCATTCCAAAGAAAGACCTTTCTCCACCTAGCGGTGTCTTGGTGGCCCGGATCCGTCGTGTAGTCCCAGGGGGCAGGATACCAGCCCAGCATTCCATAGCTATACCAGCCCTACACAGTCCTTCTGTAGGTGCCCTTACACATCCGCTGACGGGCTTCTCTCTTCTGTTCTCTCAAACGTCCGTTGCAGGAAGCACTGTCCAGATTTTCTGGCTTTATATTGAGCAATGTTCACATGTGGGTTAGCACTCCCCACTGAGAGCCAGGCCCTCCAGGTCAGATTCTGTTCATGTTTTACAAAGTTCTAAATTTTACTTTGCTGTCAAATCAAGAAATGCCAGGCACCAGCCACCTCTTCTAATAGCTATTGTTTTTTTTTCTCCAGTATATTATTCCCTGAGGGGTCTGGCAGACCCTAACTGCATATCTGAATCTCAAAGGTTATATTACTTCTTTTTAAAAAAAAGTTTTTTAAGGGAGTCTGGAGAGATGGCTCAGAGGCTGCTCTTCCAAATGTCCTGAGTTCAATTCCCAGCAACCACATGGTGGCTCATAACCATTGATAATGTGATCTGGTGCGCTCTTCTGGTGTTAGGCATACATGCAAGCAGAATACTGTATACATAGTAAACAAACAAATCATTACAAAACGTATTTTTAAAATTGTATTTTATTTTACTTTTTTTTTTTCAGACAGGATTACTCTGTGTAGCCTTGGCTGTTCTGGACTCACTTTGTAAACCAGACTGGCCTCGAACTCACAGAGATCCTCCTTCCTCTGCCTCCTCGAGTGCTGGGATTACAGGTTAAAAAATGTTTTTTAAATTTAATTTTATGTGTATGGGTCTTTTGCCCAAATGTATGTCCATGGACCTGGTGCCTATGGAGGTCAGAAGAGGGCATCAGGTCCCCTAGAACTATAGTTACAGACGGTTGTAAGCCCTCGTGTGGGCACTGGGAACTGAGCCTGGGTCCTCTGGGAGAGCAACGAACAACAGCAGAGCCATTTCTACAGCCTCAGTCTCTGCTACCTTTTAATGTTACTGCGTGGAGAACAAGCTTCTAACACAGGGGCCATGGAGGGACACACTCCAGCCACATCTGAGCGTCAGTTGCATCCCCATCCTTTGTTTCCAAAAGTCAGCGCCTCTGCCCCTTCTTTCATTTCTGAATGGAGTCACTGGACCTTGCCCCTGCTTCTCTCGGCACATTGAGCTAAGTGTTTATTAATTGTGTTGACTACTTTTACATAAAAAGGTGGTTCTTTGAAAAAAGGATGTGTTAGTTAGGGGTCCTCCTGCTGTAATAAACATCATGACTACAGTCAACTTGACGAGAGTTTACTTCAGCTTACAGTTGCAGTTCAACTCCACACAAACTCTAGTCATTTGGGAAGAGTGAGTCACAACTGAGAAAAGGACCCCATAAGACTGGACTATAGCAAATTTCTTAATTAATGATTTATGAGAGTGACCCAGGGAGGAAGCAAGTGGTCAGTTTTCCTTCACGGCTTCTGCTTCAGGTCCTGCCTCAAGAGCTCTGCCTTAAATTCCTGTCTGACTCCCCTGGATGATGGACTACAGCCGTGTGTTTGGAGACTTGCCTAACCTTCTGTGTTAATTGTTTTTTTCCATAAAATTGGGTCATATTCAGCCATTGTTTTGTTTTTTTTTTTTAAGTTTTCCTCCCTTTTCTTTCTCATCATTTCTGGAAGCTTGCTTTCTTTTTCTTTTTTTCAGTGCTCTTTAATTTATTATATTTTATTTAGATCACATCCCAATTGTTGTCCCCTCCCTTGTATCTTCCTGTTCCCACCCTCCCTCCCTCTTATACCCTATTCTCCTCCCCTAGACCTCTGACAGAAAGGGACCTCCCCCCGCCCCCCACCTTATGACCACAGCCTACCAGTCTCATTTGGATAGCCTGCCTTCCCACCAAGGAGGAAGTGATCAAATCGGGGACACCAGAATTCATGTCAGAGGCAGTCTCCGCTCTCCCCACAACCTTGGAGAATGAGCTGCCCATTGGCTAGATCTGAACAGGGGGTCTAGGTTTACTGCATGCATTGTCCTTGGTTGGTGCAACAGTTTATGCAGGCCCCCCTGGGTCCAGATCCTTCAGTGTTGGTGGTCTCCTTGTAGGGCTCCTGAATGCTCTGTGTGCTTCCATCCCCCATTCTTCCACACCCCTCTCACCCAGAGTCCCAGCATTTGTCCCAATCCCCTGCTGGGTGGAGTCTCTCAGAGGACATCTATGTTGGACTAATATCCACTTATAAGTGAGTATATACCATGTGTGTTACCTCACTCCGGATGTTGATCTCCAGTCCATCCATTTGCCTGCAAATTTCAAGACTTCTTTGTTTTTAGTAGCTGAATATTCCATTGTATAAATGTACCACAATCTTTATGCATTCTTCAGTTGAGGGACATCTAGGTTGTTTCCAGATTCTGGCTATTATGAATAAGGCTGCTATGAACATAATTGTGCACATGTCCTTGTTGTATGGTGGAGCATCTTTCAGGTAGATGCCCAGTAGTGGTATAGCTGGGTCTTGAGATAGCACTATTCCCAATTTTCTGAGAAAATACCAGATTGATTTCCAAAGTGGTTATACAAGTTTGTACTCCCACCAGAAGTGGAGGAATGTTCCCCTTTCTCCACATCCTCGCCAGTATGTGCTGCCACTTGAGTTTTTTATCTTAGCCATTCTAATGGGTGTAAGATGCAATCTCAGAGTTGTTTTGATTTGCATTTCCTTATGACTAAGGACATTGAGCATTTCTTTCTTTCTTTCTTTCTTTCTTTCTTTCTTTCTTTTCTTTTTCTTTCTTTCTTTCTTTCTTTCTTTCTTTCTTTCTTTCTTTCTTTCTTTCTTTCCGAGACAGGGTTTCTCTGTGTAGTCTTGGCTGTCCTGGACTCACTTTTTAGACCAGGCTTGCCTCGCCTGCCTCTGCCTCCCAAGTGCTAGGATTAAAGGCGTGCATCACCATTGCCCGACAAGCATTTCTTTAAGTGTTTCTTAGCCATTCAATATTCCTTTATTGAGAATTCTATGTTTATCTCTGTACCCCATTTTTAATTGGTTTATTTGGTTTGATGGTGTTTAATTTTTTGAGTTCCTAATATATTTTGGATATTAGCCCTTTGTCTAATGTAGGGTTGGTGAAGATCTTTTCCCAGTCTATAGGCTGTCATTTTGTTCTTTTGACATTGTCCTTTGCCTTACAGAAGCTTTTCAGTTTCATGAGGTCCCATTTATTAGTTGATCTTAGGATCTGAGCTGTTGGTATTCTTAACAGGAAGTTGTCTCCTGTGCCAATGAGTTCAAGGCTCTTCCCACTTTTTCTTCTAAAAAATTTAGTGTGTCTGGCTTTATGTTGAGGTCTTTAATTCACTTGGACTTTAGTTTTGTGCAGGGTGATAAATAAGGGTCTGTTTGCATTTTTCTGTATGTAGACATCCAGTTAGACCAGCACTATCTGTTGAAGATGCTATCTCTTTTCCATTGTATGGTTTTGTCAAAAATCAAGTGTCCAAAAAAAAAAAAAATCAAGTGTTCATAAGTGTGTGGGTATATTTCTGGATCTTTAATTCAATTCCATTGATCAACCAGCCTATGTCTATGCCAGTATCATGCTATTTTTTATTGCTGTGGCTTTATAGTACAGCTTCAGATCTGGGATGGAGATTCCTCTGGAAGATCTTTTATTGTACAGGATTGTTTTAGCTATTCTAGGTCTTTTGTTTTTCCGTATGAAGTTGAGAATTGATCTTTCAAGGTCTGTAAAGAATTGTGTAGGTATTTTGATAGGGATTGCATTTTGAATCTGTAGATTGCTTTCAGTAAAATGGTCATTTTTACTATGTTGATTCTCCTAATCCACAAACATGGGAGATCTTTCCATCTTCTGATATCTTCTTCAAGTTCTTTCTACAGAGACTTGAAGTTTTTTTTCATGTAAGTCTTTCACTTGCTTGGTTAGAGTTACACCAAGATACTTTATATTATTTGTGGCTATTGTGAAGGATGTGGTTTCCCTAATTTCTTTCTCAGCCCATTTGTTATTTATATACAGAAGGACTACTGATTTAAAAAAAAAAAAATTAATCTTGTACCCAGCCACTTTGCTGGAGGTGTTATCAGCTATAGGAATTTTCTGGTGGAATTTTGAGGGCCTAAGGCCAGGCCCACCCATGCTCCACACAGTGTGAACCCCTCTCAGTCAGGACACTCCAGTTCCAGTGCTCTGTTAGCTCCCAGCCCAGTCCATCAGCTCAGTCACAGACACCGTGCGTGGCACAATAGGAGCCGCCTTCTTGGGTCGCCCCGGAAGTTTTCAGTAGTTTAGTTTTTCAAAATTAACTCTCATCGTTTTCAGTGGGGAGTGGACCATACTGATTCTGCACATTGTCATGAAGCCAGCCAATCACTGAGATGATTTAAAAATTATTTAGCATTACACAAGAAGGTCCTCCTAGCCTAGGAGGGAACACTCAGGTGCACAGATGTTCACAGTCGAGAGAGAATATTGCAGGTACACTGTCCCAAGTGCATCATGCCAGTTGACATCTGTCTAGGAGTTAGGAAGACTGTTCCAACCTAACCAACATATCTAGCAGGTCAAGGCTTTGAATCACGTTTACCTAAATTCTCAAAAACTTCTCAACCCCACCCCCAACCCCCGCCATATCCTGCTAAGTCAATCCCCTTTCCCCTCACAGATGGTGACTTGTATACCCTAGTCAAGTTTCTTACACTTAATTTGCCTGCTTTGTTCCTGCAGGTCACTCCAAGGACATATATTTGGCATGATTCAGCAGCTGCTTTTGAAGATAGGTAATGAAGTCAGCAATGGTAACATTGAACTTCTTCGTCACGTATGTATTTGTATGGATTTTTCAGGATCCAATTTTGCTTTGGTTGGGGATTTTCTTCAAGGAAAACCAAGGCCCAATTGAAGTAGGCAGTGGGAAGAGCAAAATGGAAGCTTATATAGTAATTATTCAAATGATTTTCAATGGAAAAATAAAGTTTAGCAGAGTAGGTATCACATGATGGGACTCAAGATCTGTCTTATGACGTGGGGAAGACATTCTAGCACTGTTAGGACCTCAAGGCATTGCTACAGCAAGCCTTTCCACAAATGCTCGCTTTACCACCATTGAGACCCACAGAGTCATATACTTGTTCTCTTTTATAGAATTCATTCATTGCCACAGGATCATTTGAGAACATCCTTATATACTTCTTTATTAACACTGGGTTTTTTTAGTGTAGTTAGTCCATGTAAGCAATGTCAGACACTGGAAGTACCCCCTGGTGACTACAAGCATGGGTGTTTGAAAGTGGAAGAGTGTGTCTTTTTCTCCAACAACCAGGCATTTCACTTTCTAATCCATTTTCAACCACCAGTTTTTTGCCATTTTTTCTTTGGCTTTGTTCTGTTTTCTCTGTGCTATTTGCCTGTCTAAAGCATTGGTCTGTAGCATTTTATTTAAATTTTTTTTGCCCATGCATGTAGTGTGTTTGCCTGTGTGCATGTGTGTTTGCAAGTATATGTATGAGCATGCTTGTGGAGGCCACAGGTTGGTGTTGTCTTCTTTACTTTCTCTTTATTTGTTGAGGAGGGTTCTCTCACAGAACCAGGAACTCATGGATTCAGTCACCAACTCAGCTAGTCTAGCTAGCCAGCTTGCTCTGGGGTCCCATTTCTACCTTCTGAGCACTGAGGTACAGCAGGCCACCATGCCTACCCAGTTTTTACCTGGATTTTGAACTCTGGTCTTTAAGCTTATATAACAAGTGCTTTATTCTGTAATTCTCTTAGCAAAAATAATTTGAAGAAGACGTTATTTCT
This sequence comes from Acomys russatus, assembly GCF_903995435.1. NCBI lineage: Eukaryota > Metazoa > Chordata > Mammalia > Rodentia > Muridae > Acomys > Acomys russatus. The sequence goes on along the minus strand of NC_067142.1, from coordinate 52,833,285 downwards.
AACTTGCATATTAGAATTGTGAATATGCTTTCTGTTATAAAATATATACAAAAGTCAAAAGACTTAAAATATTTTAAAACAATTTTGAAATGGTTCAAAACACTTATATGATCAAACAGTTCCACCAGTGCTGCTTCTTAACTGTTTCTACCTGCAGGCTGGGGTCCACTGGTTAAAGCCCCTTGTAGGTCTCCTCAAAGCTCAGCTTACTTTGATGTTTTTTTGCTGAAACTATAGCTCAGAAAGAGACTCAGATCCAAAGTGAAGTTCATCACTAGGCGCATCTGTTACATGACGGCACTCATTTTTGAGCCTGTGAATTATGCAATGAATTCTTTTTAACTGACTAGTAAAATTTTCCGCTGGCCACGATATCCATTGGGTGTTCTTGCCAACAGTAGCTAGAGTAGTATTTCTGTATTTTAAGATAGTTTCTCAGTTCATTTTGTAACAGATTTGAAATTTACTTTCAGGCTTTTATGTAAAGAAGTAATTCAGTGGGGTATGGTGGTGTGTACTTGGGAAGCTCAGGCAGGAAGATGGTCCTCATCAGTTTGCATCCAATCTGTGCTACATAGTAGGATCTGGAAAAGCCTGGGCTACAAAGAAGACCTTGTCTCAAACACACGCATGCACGCACACACAAGTGTGTAAGTAAACAAACAAACAAACAAACAAAGCTAGTCTGCTGGTCTGTGATCAATTTTCAGCAGCCAGTTCACACCAAGATGGAGCTACAAACAGCAGTGGATTTACAAAACGGCCTCTCCTTAGTACATTACATTTACTAATTCTCTCTCTCCCCCTCTCTCTCTGTCTCTCTGTCTCTGTCTCTGTCTCTCTCTCTCTCGTGAGCAAGCATGTGCAAGGTTTGTGCCCAGGTATGTGGGTGCTAGAAGAGGCCAGAAGCATCAGATCCCCTCAACTGGAGCTGTAAGAGATTGTCAACCACCTGAATTTGGGTCCTCTGCAACTGCGACATGTGCTTTTAACTTTTGAGCCATCTCCCCAGCTTCCTTTAGTTTTTACCTGATTGAAAGGATTCACTAACAGGATGTATGTGCTTGCTGAGCACTGCACTTCACTGACTTGACCCAGAGGGGGCATCACTGCTGGAGCCTCTGTGACCACCACAGCCAATAGAAAATAATGACCTATGGAAGGCAAGAAGGCAGTTGGGTTCAACACGATGCTGGTTCAAACTTCAGAAGTCTGACACTGAGTGGTTTATTTTAGGCATATGTAAACACAGCACAACTGGGTGAAAACTTTTCTGGTGATAATTAATTCAATCCTATGTGCACAGCAAAGTGGATATAAAACTTTTTTTTTCCATTATTTAATTTTATTAATTTATTCATATTACATCTCGATTGTTAGCCCTTCCCCTGTTTCCTCCCATTCTTCCCTCCCTCCCATTTCTCTCCTTCTCCCCTCCCCTATGTCTGTGACTGAGGGAGACCTCCTCCCTTATATGCTCTTAGAATATCAAGTCTCTTCTTGGTAATTTGCTATCCTTCCTCTGAATGCCACCAGGTCTCCCCATCCAGGGGACATTGTCAGAAAAGGGGCACCAGAGTTCGTGTGAGAGTCAGATCTCACTCTCCACTCAATGGTGGAGAATATCCTGTTCGTCGGCTAGGTCTTGGTAGGGGTTTGAAGCTTACTGCCTATATTTTCCTTGTCTGGTGCCTTAGTTTGAGGAGGACCCCAGGATCCGGATCTGCCTGTCATAAAGTTCTTCTTGTAGGTTTCCAGGACCCTGTGGGTCCTACTATTTCCCCTTTCTTCCATGCTACTCTTGCCTAAAGTCTCAATTGGATGTCCTCTCCTCTGACCCACTTTCTTGGTAAGTAAAGATTTTCATAGTACGTATCCCTTGGACTAGTGTTTTGATATAAGTGAGTATATACATTGTCTCTTTTTGCTTCTGGGTGAACTCACTCATTATGATAATTTCTAGATCAATCCATTTGTCCACAAATTTCGGGAATTCCTCGTTTTTAATAGCTGAGTAGTATTCCATCATGTAAATATACCACAGTTTCTTAGTCCATTCTTCTACTGAGGGACACTTAGGCTGTTTCCATGTTCTGGCTATTATGTATAAAAGCAGCTATGAACATGGTTGAGCATATGTCCCTGTTGTGTGGTAGGGCATTTTCTGGGTATATTCCAAGGAGTGGGATAGCTGGGTCTTGAGGAAGCCCTATTCCATTTTTCTGAGAAAGCGTCAGATAGCTTTCCAAAGTGGTTTGTACTAGTTTGCATTCCCACCAACAATGAAGGAGTGTTCCTCTCTCTCCACATCCTCGCCAACATGTGGTGTCATTTGAGTTTTTTGATCTTAGCCATTCTGATGGGTGTAAGATGGAATCTCAGTGTCGTTTTGATTTGCATTTCTCTGATGACTAACGAGGACGAACATTTTTTTAAGTGTTTCTCGGCCATTTGATATTCCTCTGTTGAGAATTCTCTGTTAAGTTCCAAGTCCCATTTCGCAATTGGGTTGTTTGGTTTTGTGGTGTTTAATTTCTTGAGTTCTTTATATATTTTGGATATTAAACCTTTGTCAGATGAAGGGTTGGTGAAGATCTTTTCCCATTCTGTAGGCTGTCGCTTTGTTCTCTTGACAGTGTCTCCTGCCTTACAGAAGCTTCTCAGCCTCATGAGGTCCCATTTATTAATTGTTGACATTAAGGCCTGGGCTGTTGGTGTACTGTTCAGGAAGTTGTTTCTGTGCCTATGTGTCCCAGGCTCTTCCCTACTTTTTCCTCTACTGAATTAATGTCTCTGGTTTTAAGTTGAGGTCTTTAATCCACTTGGACTTGAGTTTTGTGCATGGTGACAAATAAGGGTCTAATTGCATTTTACTACATGTAGACATCCAGTTAGACCAGCACCATTTGTTGAAGATGCTATCCTTTTTCCATTGAATAGGTTTGGCTTCTTTGTCAAAAATCAAGTGAGCAAATGTGTGTGGATTCACCTCTGGGTCTTCGATTCGATTCTATTGATCCACCAGTCTATTGCTTTGCAAGTACCATGCTGTTTTAATTACTGTTGCTCTGTAGTACAGCTTGAGATCAGGTATGGAGATTCCTCTGGAGGATCTTTTGTTGTATAGGATTGTTTTTGCTATTCTGGGTTTTTTATTTCTCCATATGAATTTGAGAATTGATCTTTCAATATCTTCAAAATATTTTGTAGGTATTTTGATAGGGATTGCGTTGAATCTGTAAATTGCTTTTGGTAGGATGGCCATTTTTACTATGTTGATTCTCCCGATCCATGAACAAGGTAAATCCCTCCATCTTCTCATGTCATCTTCAATCTCTTTCTTCAGAGGTTTGAAGTTTTTTTCGGATAAGTCCTTCACTTGCTGGGTTAGAGTTACTCCTAGATATTTTATATTGTTTGTGGCTATCGTGAAGGGAGTAGTTTTCCTAATTTCTTCCTCTGCCTGTTTGTCATTTGTATACAGGAAAGCTACTGACTTTTTTGAATTTCTTTTGTATCCTGCCAATTTGCTGAAGGTGTTTATCAGCTGTAGGAGTTCTCTGGTGGAATTTTTGGGTCACTTATATACACTATCATATCATCTGCAAATAAGGATAATTTGACTTCTTCCTTTCCCATTTGGATCCCCTTGATCTCCTTTTGCTGTTTTATTGCTCTGGCTAGAACTTCAAGAACTATATTGAAGAGATATGGGGTCAGAGGGCAGCCTTGTCTGGTTCCCGATTTTAGAGGAATTTCCTTGAGTATCTCTCCATTTAATTTAATGTTGGCTGTTGGTTTGCTGTATATAGCCTTTATTATGTTTAGATAAGTGCCTTGTATTCCCGATCTCTCCAGAACTTTGAACATAAATGGGTGTTGGATTTTGTCAAATGCTTTTTCTGCATCTAAAGAGATGATCATGTGGTTTTTCTCTTTCAGTTTGTTTATATGGTGGATTACATTGACGGATTTCCATATGTTAAACCGTCCCTGCATGCCTGGAATTAATCCTGCCTGGTCATGGTGAATGATGTCTTTGATATGTTGTTGTATTCGCTTTGTGAGATTTTTGTTGAGTATTTTTGCATCAATGTTCATAAGAGAAATTGGTCTGAAATTCTCTTTTTTTGTTGGATCTTTGTGAGGTTTAGGTATCAATGTGACTGTGGCCTCATAGAAGGAATTTGGTAATATTCCGTCCATTTCTATCTTTCGGAATAGCTTGAATAGTATCGGTATTAGCTCCTCTTTGAAGGTCTGATAGAATTCTGCACTGAAACCATCTGGCCATAGGCTTTTTTTGGTTGGGAGACTATCAATGGTTGCTTCTATTTCTATACGTGAAATAGGGCTATTTAATTTGTTTATCTGGTCTTGGTTCAATTTCGGCAAATGGAATCGGTCGAGAAATTTGTCCATTTCCCTTGAATTTTCGAATTTTGTGGCATAAATGCCTTTAAAGTAGGTTCTTACGATTCTTTGTATTTCTTCAGTGTCTGTTGTTATGTCTCCCTTTTCATTTCTGATTTTGTTAATTTGGATAGTGTTTCTCTGTCTTTTAGTTAGATTGGCTAACGGTTTGTCTATCTTGTTAATTTTCTCAAAGAACCAGCTCTTGGTTTTGTTGATTCTTTGGATTGTTCTCTTTGTTTCTAATTTATTGATTTTTAGCCCTGAGTTTGATTATTTCTAGGCATCTACTCCTCTTGGGTGTTTCTGCTTCTTTTTTTTTTCTAGAGCTTCCAGATGTATTGTTAGGTTGTTTATGTGGGATGATTCCTTTTTCTTTTTGAAGGCGCTTAGTGCTATGAATTTTCCTCTTAGCACTGCTTTCAATGTGTCCCACAAATTTGGGTATGTTGTTCCATCATTTTCATTGAATTTCAGGAAGTCTTTTATTTCTTCCTTTATTTCTTCCATGACCCATGTGTCATTAAGTAGAAAGTTGTTTAGTTTCCACGTGTTACAATGCTTTTTGTTATTTCTGTTGCTGTTGAAGTCCAGCCTTAGACCATGGTGATCTGATAAGATACAAGGTACTATTTCAATCTTCTTGTATTTGTTGAGGTTTGCTTCATGACCAACTATATGATCAATTTTAGAGAATGTTCCATGGGGTGCTGAGAAAAAGGTATACTCCTTAGCGTTTGGGTGGAAAGTTCTGTAGATATGTTAGATCCATTTGCTTCATGACATTGGTTAATGAGGTTATTTCCTGGCTTAGTTTTTGAATCAAAGACCTATCCTTGAGTGAAAGTGGGGTGTTGAAATCTCCCACTATTAATGTGTGGGTATCGATGAGTGGGGCAAGCTTTGTTAATAGGTCTTTTACAAATGTGGGAGCCCTTGTATTCGGAACATATATGTTCAAAATCGTGATGTCTTCTTGGTTGACTTTACCTTTGACAAGTATGAAGTGTCCATCCTCATCTCTTTTGATTAATTTTGGTTGAAAGTCTATTTTATTAGATATTAGAATGGCTACCCCAGCTTGTTTCTTGTGACCATTTGCTTGGAATATTTTTCCCCAACCTTTTACTCTGAGGCTTTTTACTCCTTGTGGTTGAGGTGTGTTTCTTGAATGCAGAAGAATGTTGGGTCATGTTTATGCATCCACTCCGTTAGTCTGTGTCTTTTTATTGGAGAATTGAGACCATTGACGTTGAGAGATATTAATGACCAGTGATTGGTAAGTCCCTTCATTTTTGGTATTTGTAACAGTCAAGATTTTGTGAGGTTGTGATTTTGCAATGGAGTTTTCCTTCTAGTAACTTCTGTAAAGCCGGATTTGTGGCTAGGTACTGTTTGAATTTGTTTTTGTCATGGAATATCTTGTCTTCTCCGTCAATGGTTATTGATAATTTTGCTGGATATAGTAGTCTTGCCTGGTATCTGTGTTCTCTTAGGGTTTGCAGCACCTCTGTCCAGGCCCTTCTGGCTTTCATGGTTTCTGCTGAGAAGTCAGGAGTAATTCTGATAGGTTTGCCTTCATATGATACTCGGCCTTTTTCTCTTGCCGCTTTCAATATTTTTTCCTTGTTCTGTATATTTTGTGTTGTTATTATTATATGGCGGGAAGATTTTCTTTTCAGGTCTATTCTATTTGGTGTTCTGTAGGCCTCTTGTATGCTCGTATGCATCTCTTTCTTCAAATTGGGAAATTTTTCCTCCATTATTTGATTAAAGATGTGTTCTGGGCTGTGGAGTTGGCTATCTGCTTTTTCCTGTATCCCTATTATTCTCAAGTTTCGTCTTTTCATGTTGTCTTTTAGTTCTTGAATGGTCTGTGTTAGGAACTTTTCAGATTTAGCATTTCCCTGAATGGTTGTTTCCACTTCTGCGATTGTATCTTCTAGTCCCGATATTCGTTCTTCCATTTCTTGCAATCTGTGAGATAAGGCCACCTCTGAGATGTTTGCTTTCTTCTTTGATGCCTCTTGATCACGTTTTTCTTCTGTGTGTTCCTGCATCATAGCTTCCATTTTTATCTTCATGTCTCGGACTGTTTTAATGATTTCCATCATCTGGTTATTTATATTTTTCTGAAATTCTTCAAGTGCCTCTTTATATGACTCTTTTAACTCTTCAGCCCTCTTGTTTGCCTCCTCCTGCATTTGTTTACAGATTTTATTTGTTTCTTCCATTATCATCTTCTTTACTAAGGACTTGAGGTCATTTTCTTGCCTATCCATTGCTGTTAGGTTCTCTAGGTTGTTTTCATTGGGAATGTTGGAATCCGGAGATGTCAAACTGTTTTGGTTTTTGATAGCATTCTTTCGCTGTCCTCTTGTCATTTTGATGGCTCTGATGTTGGATGGTATTTTGTAGTGACCTTCGCTGGTTGAGAGTGGTTAATTGATGACTGATTATAGGTCAGGTGCTCTTGCCTGTGGGGATCACGGGGTATTTTTGTGGAACAGGTAGGTGATCCGGTTTCACTCCTGGTGATTTTCCTCTGCCCCCTGGGCTCCAGGCTGAGCCAGCCAAAGTAGATATCTGTTTGGACTTTACTGCTGTAATTCAGATCAGCAGTCTTGGGACCTAGAATAAGGCCCGCAGACAAATGTTCTGGCTGAGTAGGATGATCCCAGCTGCCTGTCCTTCCTGTGGCTTTGTAGTCAAGACCCCAGGTAGATCAGATCTTCTGGGGTTGTAGCTGTCTTTTAGCTCTGCCTCTATATCCTGTAGCAGTGCCCAACCTCTCCCAGTACTATATGCCTGGAGGGACCAAGGTCGCTCTTGGTCAGCAATTAGGCACTGCAAGCAAGACCCTCTTTTTGTCTCCCGATAAAGTGAGAGTGCCTGCCTTGCTCGGGCCAGGATCTCCAGCTGGACTCTCTCGTTCGGGGAGTAGGGAGCGCAGGGCCAGGGCCTTGCGGCTGGGCGGTTAGTAAGACTGCCTCTGCAGAGCTCTGGCGGCCGCCCGCAGGACCATATCTTCCCGCCAGGCTATGATGGTCCCTTCACACTCTAGGACAGCAATTAGACACTGCAAACACGACCCATCCACGCCTCGTCTCCCGATAATGTGAGAGTGCCTGCCTTGCTCGGGCCAGGATCTCCAGCTGGGCTCTCTCGCTCGGGGAGCAGGGAGCAGGGAGCAGGGAGCGCAGGGCCAGGGCCTTGCGGCTGGGTGGTTAGTAAGACTAGCTTTGCAGAGCTCTGGCGGTCTCCCGCGGGACCAGATCTTCCCGCCAGGCTGTGATGCAAACACGACCCATCCACGTCTCTCTCCCGATAATGTGAGAGTGCCTGCCTTGCTCAGGCCAGGATCTCTAGCTGGGCTCTCTCGTTTGGGGAGCAGAGAGCGGGGAGCAGGGAGCGGGGAGCGTAGGACCAGTGCCTTGCGGCTGGGTAGTAACAATAGGGTTGCAGAGCTCTGGCGGAAGCCCACGGAACCAGGTCTTCCCGCAGGGCTAATAAGTTCAGCTATAGCTCTAGGCAAGACCCACGTCTCCCGATGGGTCTGTGGAAGCAGTTCAAGCTGATTTCTCACTGCCGCTGTTTGCAGGCTCAGTCCGATGTGATTGGTGTTAGGTTTGGCCCCGGATGGCCCGCGAGCTGCAGTCCCACTTTAGCTGTCTCTGTTGGGTCCCGCCGCCTTTGTTTCCACTCGGCCTAGGCGGGTGACCTCCGCAGTTTGGGGTGGTGTGGAAGGAGGAATCCTAGGGCAGATTCACCCTCTTCACTGAGATTCCTCTGGCTGGGGATTCTGGAAAATCCTCTCCCCAAACCGTGAGTCTGTGCTTTATATACAGGCTGCAGTTTGCATGTGGATTCCATTCCAGAGTTTGGGGAATGCGTTTAGCACCTCCGGGATGTTGCTTGTCCCAGGGGAGTAAGCCCCCTGTTTGGTCTGCGGCCTTTGGGGCCCCACTCACCTACAATTCTCAAAGTCCAGTAATCTGTTGCTCCACTTATGTCTCTGGTCTCCTCGGGGTAGATCAGGTACGTGGCTTAATGGTCGGCGCCATCTTGGAATCCCCGGACATAAAACTCTTTAAGGAACAAAGTAAGCTAAATAAAAGTCAGATGTGACTGTATAACCATCCTTTGTAAAGCACACGTGATGCCTTCTGCAGGATAGATTCTGTAGAGTGACTGAGAGAAACAAGCTTATGATGCAATGAGGATCCAGTGTGGCCTCTGGTCACACAGATAGCACAGAGGTCACCAGGCTAGAACACATGTCTGCCTTCTGGGTGAATACCAGGCCTTGCATTCCTCCCCTTGAAGGAACAACCCTGTATGCTAACATTCCAGGTTCCCTTGGTGCTTATTTATGTGTGAGCCCGAGGACCTCTGCACCTCCTACACCTCACTCCCGTGTTTGTATTTGATGTTGACTTTCTGCACAACCACCAACCAACAAACTTTGAAAAGATACTACATTATCAAAAGTGATATGATAAGGAAGCTGCTGGCTTCAGACTGCTTATAACATGTGTCCCAACGAGTTACTCATAGAGCGAGAAAACCTTGGGGCACAATTTGGCAACTTGAACCTTAGTGACTTAACACCCTTGGTCAAGATGAAGAAGCAAAAACCAGTTTAACACACAATAGTGAGAAAAAAAAAAAAAAAAAGGATTACAGTAGCTACGTAAGTATATGATTTCTTTAAGAATTGTGGGTTGCTGAAAGTTGGAAATGAGTATGATCATTCCTATTTTTGTCTTATTTTCATGTGTATGTGACTGGTGTGTGTGTGTGTGTGTGTGTGTGTGTGTGTGTGTATGTGTGTGTGTGCGCGCGCGCGTGCAGGTGCATGTGAGCATGTGTGTGAAGGCCTGAGACTGATGCCAAGTAGCTTCCTCAGTGGCTCATCTACCCTGGTCATTGAGGCAAGATCCCTCTACCAAACTCAGAGCTGACCTATATAACTAGTCCTGCTAGCCAGCTTGCTTTGGGGATGCGATGCCTGCCTCTGCTCCCCAGAACTGGCATTATAGGGATACAGGCATGCCCACCCAGCATTTGGTTGAAGTCTCTTGCTTACAAGTGCTGCAAAGGGCAAGTCATCTTCCCCAGCCTCCTTCCTGTTCTTATTATTTAAACATAATATAGCCTTTGTTGTTTTAAAATGGTTGTTTGGATTGCAATCATTTCAACAGGTGGATGAACTGCACATAGCTATGGTTCAGTGGATGGTAAACTTTCTGACTATAATGCTTCCTGACTTTACTGACCACGACACTCTCCCAAAGCTGGATGACAACGAAGTAGAGACCGCTGAGGAACGCGATGTAGGGGCTGCAGAATTAGAGTTAAATGGGATTTTACTGGCCAAGCGGTTGGTACAGTTCTCCACATACTTGTACAGGTGACACCTTCTGGTTCCTGCACTGCTGTCCATTTGAAGGTTAATGCATGTGAGGTAGAACAGGTATCAAAATAATAGCATTAGGGATTATTTTAAGACCTTGAGAGAAATATTAGCTCGAGGCAGGAGGGTCATGAGTTCAAGGCCAGGGTGGCTATGTAACAAAATCCTGTCTTGGAAGAAGAAAGACGTGGTGGCACACGCCTTTAATCCCAGCACTCAGGAGGCAGAGGCAGGTGGATTGCTGTGAGTTCGAGGCCTACAAAGTTAGTCTAGGGCAGCCAAGGCTAAACAGAGGGGGAAAAAAAAAAAAAAAAGAGGAAAAAGAAGAAAGCAGTCCTAGTTCAGGTTTTTCAACTTGCTTCAACACTGTGCCCAGTGGCAATATAGTATCCTTTTGGAAACAGTATTGGCAGAAGGAAGATAGAAAATGTGCTATGTAGGCCCGAGTGTTAGTTTTTAACAAAAGGACTGGCTTACTTGCATAAATAAGATATATCTTGTGCTTTTATATGTGCTGGGAAACACTTAAATGCTTGTAGTCCTGGGGCTTAGATGATGACTCAGTGGGTAAAATGCTTATCATGCAAGCGTGAGTGCCTGGCTTTTGTGCCCAGCACCCACAGAAAAGACAAACATTATGTTTGCTCCCCGTGCAAAGGGTTGGGAGAGCCAGAGATAGGCAGATCCTGGAGCTGGCTAGCCAGTCAGTCTAGCCAAACAGTATGTGCCATGCTCAGAAAGAGACTCTGTCTCCAAAAGTAAAGTAGGGCACAATAGTGGAAGATACCTGACACAAGCCATGAGCCCCTGGCTTACACGCCCCGCCCCCCCGAGAGAGAGAGAGAGAGAAAGAGAGAGAGAGAGAAATAAAATAAGATGCTTCTAATTCCATGAAAATTTGAATTTATACCTTTCATCTATTTAACTAAGTACTAACCATCATCTTTTATAAAACGGAAACAACAAAAACAAAAAAGCAAAAACCTGAGCCGGGTATGGTGGCTCACACCTTTAATCTCAGTACTCAGAAGGCAGATTGAGACAGCTCTCTGGTCTAATAGTGAGTTCTAGGACAGCTAAAGCTACACGGAGAGAGCTTGTCTCAGAAAACTGAATACCAATCCAACAAACCACCAACAACAAAAATTCCAAAATGTGTTTATGGTGGCACATGCCTCTAGTCCCTGCATTTAGGAGATGGCCACAGGAGGACCAGGCAACAGGGCCAGCCTTGGCTACATAGTAAGTCTGAAATCCGTCTGGGCTACATGAAGTACTGTTTCAAAAAGAAAAACAATCTAAAAAGTTAGGAGAATAGTGAAGCTAGAAGATTCACGCCAAGTAAAGATGAGGGCTGAAAACTGTGACCTGTGGACTAAGTTGAGCGTTGCTTGTGGTTACATTTAGTTTTGGAAGTAGCTCATAAAACCAAGCTGAGTTTGCCTTTATTTCAACTCAAGTTTACAAATGTTCAGAGAAAGGAATGTGGCAGGAAGGCCAGCAGGGCAAGATACTTAGAACAACAAATTATTGTCCTGGTAAAGCAGTACTGTGATTATTATGGTAAATAAGCATGGCTAATGGTGATTGGATTTTAAGCACTTACAGGATCAGTTATGAGTGGATCATGCTAGGAATATTAGTCAGGTTCTCATTACTATAATGAAATACCTGAGATAATTAATTTATAAAGATAAAAGTTTTGTTTTTAGCTTATAGTTTGAAATGTTCCAGCCCATGACCTCTTGGCCCCAGTGCTTTGGGCCTGAGTCCTGGTGGCACAGACTTTGGGAGTCTGTGAGAGAACAACTTCCTCATTTCATAGCAAGGAAGCAAAAGGGGAAAAGAATGGAATAAAACAGGCCCCTCCATTGGCACACCTCCAGAGTCCTAATGGCCTCTGGTAGGCTCTCCTCCTGCCGCTTTCACTAGCTCCCAATAGTGCCATCTTGAGAGGAGAGGACCACCTATGTAGCATGTGACCCTTGGGGGCGACACTCATCCAAATCATAGCACTGAGGGTATGTGGACTCACTGTGGCTTCCTGTCTCTCTCCAGTTCCTGCATAAGCATGGTGAGAGCAATGGTTCTGATCAGAGCTGCTCACCTGAAGAAGAACCCTGCTAAGGACCTCCAGGAGCTGGAGAAGATGAGGGTAGGAATTGTTTGTCTTAGTTTTGCTTTGTTTTGTTTTTAGCAGATTTTTTTTCAAGCCTAATTAACTCAAAACAACTGTGCATACTTGAATTACATAATTTCACAATTCTAAAATATTCATGTGGCCATTAAAACATTCATTATAATAGAAGTGGTGGCTGGGCATGGTGGCACACACTTTTAATCCCAGCACTCAGGAGGCAGAGGCAGGGGATCACTGTGAGTTTGAGGCCAGCTTGGTCTACAAAGTGAGCCCAGGACAGCCAGGATTACACAGAGAAACCCTGTCTCGAAAAACAAAAAACCAAACCAAACCAAAAAAATAATAGAAGTGGTGAATATATCCAATGCTCTAAAAGTGTATTACCCTTGGCAGTCTCTCCTCTCAGACTTGTTTTATCCCCAGGGAATATTTGATCCATTTTCTGATACAAAAACCTATCTTCAATTTTTTTTGAACTTATAAAAATGGAACTTTATAGAATATATAGAGATATTTAGGGTTAGGAAGATTTATTATCAGGTTAAGAGTATTTATATATCTCTGTATCTATGTTTACATACATGTGGGTGTCCTCTAAGGTCAGAAGGTGTCAGATCCCCTGTATCTGGGGTTACAGACAGCTGTGAGCTGCATGTCATGCATACAGGGAACGGAGCTCAGGGCCTCTATAAGAACAGCAAATTCCCTTAGCCAGTGAGCCTGTGCCCCAGCCCCTTAGCCAGTCAGCCTGTGCCCTGGCCCCTGGCCTAACTTTTTTGACTAAGTAGTCACTCTGAGACTCAAATTGTTGATTTTATCAAAAGCTCGTGCTTTTTAGTGAAGAGCAGCTATCTTGCTCATGTGTCATCAGTGGGGTTTGAAAGGAGGAAGTAGTTTTGGCTCATGGTTTCAGTCTGGGCTCAGCGGGCTCCATTGCTTTGGACCTGCACTGTGGTCAGGCACCATGGCAGAGGGGATATATAATGGGATAGAAATGCTCACCTCATGGCAACTGGGCAGCAGAAAGAGACAGACAAGAAGGGGCTAAGGACAGGACTTGCTCTTCAAGACAGAACCCCCATGAATCCAACCGAGCCCTACCCTCTATTAGCATATTCCTCACAACCTTTTCAATGGATTAACCCATCCGTGAAGTTGGTAACCCTCATGATAGACTCTCAATAGCTGTAGACCGAACAGCCAACTCAGGAGCCATCCAAGGGAACACTTCCTACTCAAAGAGCAACAAAAGTATTTTACTGTATGGACACACATACACACACACACACACACACACACACACACACACACAGAGGCACAATCTTCATTATTTTTATCACAAGTTTTATAACCTAGTGGTAAAAGTCCTTAACATTTGTCTTTTTAAGGATGTACCAGGTCTTTTGTTTTTCTATGTGAGCTTTAGCTTTATTGATCTCTTCAGAAGGTCTGATGAGTGTTTCAGTCGAATTACATTTTAACTATTGATCAGTGGGTGGAGAATTGACCCCCCCACACACAACCATCTTGTGTCTTTGGATCTGTTAATACAGTATATATCTTCATTCAAGTTTTATTTCATTGAAATTTTGTGATTTTCAACATATAGTTCTTTTTCATCAAATTTATCCTTATTTTATTTTGGTGTTACTATAAATATCCAGTATTTAATACTGAAAATCAAATGAATATTTTATTGGTACTGGTATATATATAATGTTTAGAAAAGAGTTTAGTATAGAACTAAAAACCATAAATAGGTTTGCTATTTCTATTTGTTGTGTGACAGACTTTTCCTGAAGAGACACAATACAAACATGCCTATTTACTCCAGAAAGGGAGCCCACAACAGACCAAGTAATAACTATACTGAAGTCCAGTTTAGTGTATCCGTGGGTTTTATTGGGGTTAATTGTAGGACTATGAATGAGCGGTTACTTACAGGAACAGAAATCACTCTAAGATGGCTACATCACCAAAGCCCACTCCAGCATGGGAGACAGCTCACAAAAGCTGGAAACCTAGGGCACGCTGCACAGCCTGCAGGCAGGTCAACAGGTTGGAGAGTCCTTTCCAGACGGCTCAGTTGGTCTGAGCCTTTTTCAGGCAGTTCAATTGATCTCTGCTGCTGGGCTTGTCTGAATGTAACTCTGGGCAGGAAGGGAAGGAGTCAAGTGAATCTGGTCAGTTTCAGGGACTTCCTAAAGGTGTTTTGAGTTGTTTATTTTCTGTGTTAAGGAGCTTCCCTGCGGCAGAATGAGATGTTTCAATCTTAGGGGGAAAAAAAAAAAAACCTCTTACACAACCCTACTGTTATTAGCAAACAGTCATGTTGACATGGTCAGTTACAAAATTGACTGGGACAGATCATTTAAGTGTTAGTAAACCCATGAATCCTTCTGTATCTGGCTTTATGGTACATCACCACACTTTATCCTATTACAACCCAAATCATAAACCCTGCTAAGAGATCATGTTATTTAGGTCTACATTTGTAGTAAGGTACTTCTGTGCAAGCCTATGACCTAACCGGACAGGAGGAGTTGTAGTTAGAGGAACTGTGCTTAGCAGGTCCGTGGAAGTCAATGAGTGAGTTGGTACAGTAGTAATTACGCTGTGTCTCTTCCCAGAGAGAGTGTTATGACTGGATCAGCACATGTTCGTACCTCCTTTCTGATATCAAAGGCAGGAAAATACTGTTACTGACATATGAGGAGGCAGAGCAGCTCGTTGGAGAAGAGGTATTTACCACACATGGTATCATTTGCTTTGTAAGGAATGAGTGGAATAGTCGTCAGTAAGGTCAGATGGTCATAACGGGCTCTACCTGCATCTCAAGGTACGTAAGTTGCAGCATCTTTTGAAGTTGCTGCTCTGCATCCTCACCATAGACGCTGGGAGAAGGGAATGTGTTTCTGATGCAGAACGTCAGCAGCTCCTCTTCCTCCCAAGAAAGAGATTCTTCCACACGGACAGTTTTAAAATACTTTAGCATTCTTTGTTTGTGTGTGTGTGGGGCATATGTGTCTGTGCCTGTGGAGGCTGGAGTTACATACAGGCATGTACTGCCTGATAGGGATGCTGGGAACTGAACCTGGCTTCTCTGCAAGAGCAGCAAGCCCTCTTAGCTGTTGAACCATCTTTCCAGCCCATGCAACAGGTGACACGTACCAGGTGATCTTGAATCTACCTTTTCTTTCTCTCTTTTTTTCTTTCTCCTCTCCTCCCCTCTCCTCCCCCTTCTCCTCTTCTTTTCCCTCCCTCCCTCTCCCTCCTTCCCTCCCTCCATTATGAAACAGAGTCACACTTTGTATCTCCGGTTGGCCTGGAACTCACAGAGATCCCTTTGTCTCTGTCTCCTGAATGCTGGGATTAAAGGTATGAGCCACCATTTCCAGCTTGAATCTTAAGGAAAATGGCTTTCAGATAAGTTCTCAAGGAACTTCCTCAGACCCATCTGCTTCTGTATACACCCTTCCTCCCTGTGCTCACCAGGGTTTCATCCTTTTTTGATCATTTAATCTGTGGAATATTTTTTCTTGTGTATCTCTGATATCTTCCCAGTGGTTCCATCTAGCCTATCTGGAAATATATAACTTTACAAACATGGTAATTTCTCCCATTCTAAAAAATATGTTAATTTCTTTTTGCCTCATTTCTCTCTCTTCTTCCATCATAATCACTTTTTTAAATGGTTGTGATCTTACCTGGGTGTCCTAATGAATGCTGAACAAGCTCTGAGTCAAAGCCCCTGGCCCACAATGGGTCCTGTTAAAATTCTAAAGCTACTGTGAGTCATGAGAAACTGTGTTGCCTGCTCTAGAATGTTCAGTGTCCTATTTAACCTGGCTCCTCTTTAGCACTTGGCTCTGTTAACTGCTGATTCCTTTGGCAAACTCTCCTTACAGGATAAAATCCCCTGGATTGTATCCTCTTTGTGCCTACTTATCCTTGTTTTAGTCACTCACAGCTGTCTGTGTATGACATGTTGAGACTCTGTCATTACCCTTTCTACATGTCTACATAGTATTGCATTCGTTGTTTCTTGTGTGTTGACATGGGGTCTCTTGTAGCCCAGATTGGCTTGAACTGTTTGGGATAGGTTGCCTTTGGCCTTTTGTTTTGGTTTTTGGTTTTTCGAGACAGGGTTTCTCTGTGTAGCCCTGGCTGTCCTGGACTCGCTTTGTAGACCAGGCTGGCCTCGAACTTACAGAGATCCATCTGCCTCTGCCTCCCGAGTGCTGGGATTGCAGGAGTGAGCCATCATACCTGGCTCATCCTGTGGTTCTACCTACCACCTACTTACCGGTGATCCCAGACCAGTGCACACTGATTGTTCAATAAGTCACATAGTTCTTCAGTCTCTGGTAAATTCTGAAGATGTTTCTGTTGCTATGACAGCCATACCCCACAAATATGATCTGATGGCATGTCCCCTGGGTCTGAGGGGAAGATGTTTCTATATAAATATTCATAGGACTTTAAACATCACCTTTAAAGAAGTTATGCATCTTTAACAAAACTTTTTCTATGTTGACCAGATCTTAGTCAGAATTATTTCTCAATTAGCTACTGAAAGATCTTACTGACACCATAACTCTTAAACTACAGTATAACTCTAGAAACCTGGTAAAGTAGCATAGTTATGACTGTGGTCAAACTGAATCTAGGGCACACAAGCACACAGAATCAACTGGGTTTGGTGGCAAACATCTGTAATCCTTGGGAGGAAAAAGTAGGATGATTAGGAGTTCAAAGTCATCTTTGGTTACACAGCGAGTTCTAGGCCACCCTGTACTACAAAAGGCCTTCCTGTACCACAAAATGCCTTATACAAAATAAACAACAAACATAAAGTTTTTTAAATTTGCATAATCATAGAGACATGAGCGCAGATGGGACCTTAGAGGTGATTTTTTTTTTTTTTTTTTTTTTTTTTTTTTTTGGTTTTTTCGAGACAGGGTTTCTCTGTGTAGCCTTGGCCATCCTGGACTCACTTTGTAGACCAGGCTGGCCTCGAACTCACAGCGATCCGCCTGCCTCTGCCTCCCGAGTGCTGGGATTAAAGGCGTGCGCCACCACGCCCGGCTTTAGAGGTGATTTAACAACCTTGCATGTATCTGATTCACAGAACCTTAAGAGAATATCCAGACTTGATCATGTGCCCAGGTTTGAATATCTTATGCCAGAGATGCTTTCAGAAATATCTAGATATTTAATGATGTGCTCTTGATAAGAAGTTGAGCACTGAACATTAGTATTTCTACTAAGATAAGTGCCCTGTGTCTCCTTGTATCTTTCCCTACCAACTACTGATGATTCCTTTTGCTTTAATCTCCCTAATTCAATGCTTGAGTTAATATCTTTGACATACTATCCCAGTACTTGGCCATATTCAATCAAAGTCTATTTCTGGATTTTTTATTATTTTTCTTTGACCTATTATTCATAAATCATTACCACAATATTCTATTTTCTTTTTAAGATTTATCTCTATTTCTAAAATTATGCACATGTGTAAGTGCAGTGCCTGTGGAGTCCAGAAGAGGGAGCTGCATGCCCCGGAGTTGGAGTCACAGGCCGTTGCAAGCTGCCCAGCACAGTGCTGCAACCTGACCCTCGGTTCTCTGAGAGAGCAGTGATGGTGGCTCTTGAGCCTCACACTGCAATCGTTTATACTGATATCTTAGCATCCAAAAGAACCAGCCTTCCTCATGGATTCTTAAATTTTTTCAACATTTCTTGGCTTTTCTCATTTATTCTTTATGTAACTTTATAATCTAGCTCTAGAAAAAATGATTTCTTAAAAACTAGGATAATTTTGGGGGGAGGGGACTGGAGAGATGGCTCAGTGGTTAAGAGTGCCACCTACTCTTCCAAAGGTCCTGAGTTCAATTCCCAGCAACCACATGGTGGTTAACAACCATCTGTAATGTGATCTGATGTCCTCTTCTGGCCTGCAGGTGTGCATGCAGGCAGAGCACTGTATACATAATAATAAATAAATTTTTTTTTAAAAAGGACTAGGATAATGTTAAATTTATATATTAGCTCAGAATAGACAACTTTCTAATGCTAAACTGTCCTGACCAAGAACATGGGGTATAACATGTACTTTTAAATTTATAAATGTTGCTAAATAATTTGATCACCTTTGTTAAGTTTATGTCTAAATATTTTATTTGATATTTTATAACTTTTGCATTTTAGTTTTACATGCTGTATGAATTTGCTCTATCATTTAAATTTTTCAATTGGTTTTCTTTTGAGTTATCTAGATTTTTAATAATGTCATCTACAAAAAATAGTTTTATGTTTTTTTATCAATTTTGATAATCTCTTTTTTTCCTCTTTGTTTTCTTGAGACAGGGTTTCTCTGTGTAGGTAGCTCTGGCGGTCCTGGAACTGTTTCTGTAGACCAGGTTGGTCTTGAACTCAGAGATCTGCCTGCCTCTGCCTCCTGAATGCTGGGATTAAAGGCGCGGGCCACTACTATCCAGCTCAATTTTGATAATTTCTAATGGCTTTTTAATTGTTAAATTACCTTGAATTCTTCATATTCAATGTTAAATAACAAAGATAGAAAACAGACTTTTTGCTATTTTAAAAAATTTATTTATTTATTATTATGTATACAGTGCTGTCTGCATGTGCACCTGCAGGCCAGAAGAGAGCATCAGGTCACATTATAGATGGTTGTGAGCCACCATGTGGTTGCTGGGAATTGAACTCAGGACCTCTGGAAGAGCAGTCCGTGCTCCTAACCTCTGAGCCATCTCTCCAGCCCGACTTTTTGCTTTTTAAAAGATGTGGTACACACGTGTGTATGTGTGGGCATGCATGAGGCGGGTGAGGGGTACACACGTGTGTATGTGTGGGTATGCGTGAGGCGGGTGAGGGGGTACACGTGTGTAGTGTGGGTATGCATGAGGCGGGTGAGGGGTGCACACGTGTGTATGTGTGGGTAGGTGCGAGGTGAGGGGTGCACAGTGTGTATGTGTGGGTATGCGTGAGGTGAGGGGGTGCACACGTGTGTATGTGTGGGCATGCATGAGGCGGGGTGGAGGGGTGCACACGTGTGTATGTGTGGGCATGCGTGAGGTGAGGGGTGCACACGTGTGTATGTGTGGGCATGCATGAGGCAGGTGAGGGGTGCACACGTGTGTATGTGTGGGCATGCATGAGGCGGGTGAGGGGGTACACACGTGTGTATGTGTGGGTATGCGTGAGGTGAGGGGTACACACGTGTGTATGTGTGGGTATGCGTGAGGCGGGTGAGGGGTGCACACGTGTGTATGTGTGGGCATGCATGAGGCGGGTGAGGGGGTACACACGTGTGTATGTGTGGGTATGCGTGAGGCGGGTGAGGGGGTGCACACGTGTGTATGTGTGGGTATGCGTGAGGCGGGTGAGGGGTGCACACGTTGTATGTGGGGTATGCGTGAGGTGAGGGTGCACACGTGTGTATGTGTGGGTATCGGTTGAGGCGGGGTGAGGGGTGCACACGTGTTGTGTGTGGGTATGCATGAGGCGGGTGAGGGTGCACACGTGTGTATGTGTGGGTATGCGTGAGGCGGTGAGGGTGCACACGTGTGTATGTGTGGGTATGCGTGAGGGTGAGGGGTACACAGTGTGTATGTGTGGGTATGCGTGAGGTGAGGGGTACACACGTGTGTATGTGTGGGTATGCATGAGGCGGGTGAGGGGTGCACACGTGTGTATTGTGTGGTATGCGTGAGGTGAGGGGTGCACACGTGTGTATGTGTGGGCATGCATGAGGCGGGTGAGGGGGTGCACACGTGTGTATGTGTGGGTATGCGTGAGGCGGGTGAGGGGTGCACACGTGTGTATGTGTGGGTATGCGTGAGGCGGGTGAGGGGGTGCACACGTGTGTATGTGTGGGTATGCATGAGGCGGGTGAGGGGTGCACACGTGTGTATGTGTGGGTATGCGTGAGGTGAGGGGTGCACACGTGTGTATGTGTGGGTATGCATGAGGCGGGTGAGGGGTGCACACGTGTGTATGTGTGGGCAGCGTGAGGTGAGGGGTGCACACGTGTTGTATTGTGGGCATGCATGAGGCAGGTTGAGGGGTGGGTACACACGTGTGTATGTGGGCATGCATGAGGGGGTGAGGGGGTACACAGTGTGTATGTGTGGGTATGCGTGAGGCGGGTGTGGGTGAGGGTGCACACGTGTGTATGTGTGGGTATGCGTGAGGCGGGTGGGGGTGCACACGTGTGTATGTGTGGGTATGCATAGGCGGGTGAGGGTGCACACGTGTGTAGTGTGGATATGCGTGAGGCGGGTGAGGGGTGCACACGTGTGTATGTGTGGGTATGTGTGAGGCGGGTGAGGGGGTTGCACACGTGTGTATGTGTGGGTATGCATGAGGCGGGTGAGGGGTGCACACGTGTGTATGTGTGGGTATGCGTGAGGTGAGGGGTGCACACGTGTGTATGTGTGGGTATGCGTGAGGTGAGGGGTGCACACGTGTGTATGTGTGGGTATGCATGAGGCGGGTGAGGGGGTGCACACGTGTGTATGTGTGGGCATGCGTGAGGTGAGGGGTGCACACGTGTGTATGTGTGGGTATGCGTGAGGCGGGTGAGGGGTGCACACGTGTGTATGTGTGGGTATGCGTGAGGTGAGGGGTGCACACGTGTTATGTGTGGGCTGCATGAGGGTGGGTGAGGGGTGCACACGTGTGGTATGTGTGGGTATGCGTGATTGAGGGGTGCACGTGTGTATTGTGGGCTGCATGAGGCAGGTGAGGGGTGCACACGTGTGTATGTGTGGGCATGCATGAGGCGGGTGAGGGGGGTAAACGGGGATGTGGGGCGTGTGTATGGTGGTATGCGGTGAGGGGGTGCAGGGGTGCACACGTGTGTATGTGTGGGTTATGCATGAGGCGGGGATGAGGGGGTACACACGTGGTGTGTATGTGTGGGTAATGCGTGAGGCGGGTGAGGGGGTGCACACGTGTGTATGTGTGGGTATGCATGAGGCGGGTGAGGGGTGCACACGTGT
Organism: Acomys russatus; assembly: GCF_903995435.1. NCBI lineage: Eukaryota > Metazoa > Chordata > Mammalia > Rodentia > Muridae > Acomys > Acomys russatus. The sequence goes on along the minus strand of NC_067142.1, from coordinate 52,812,287 downwards.
GTATGTGTGGGTGTGCATGAGGCGGGTGAGGGGTGCACACGTGTGTATGTGTGGGTATGCGTGAGGCGGGTGAGGGGTGCACACGTGTGTATGTGTGGGTATGCATGAGGCGGGTGAGGGGTGCACACGTGTGTATGTGTGGGTATGCGTGAGGTGAGGGGTGCACATGTATATACATGTGGATATGTGTGAGGCAGGGCGTGAGGCGGTGTGCACATGTATATGTATGGGTATGCGTGACGAGGGTAAGGGAGGTGCACACGTGATACATGTGGGTATTCGTGAGGAGGGAGAGGTGGGGGTGCATTCATGCAGGTAGCTTCTGAAGGCCAGAAAGGGGTACTGGAATCTGGAGCTGGGGTACAGGCAGTTGTGAGCTGCCTGAACTGGCTGCTGAGACCAGAATGACAAGTGTTGCCAGGTGGTGGCGCATGCCTCTAATCCCAGCACTTGGGCAGCAGAGGCAGGTAGATCACTGTGAGTTCTGTGAGTTCGAGGCCAGCCTGGTCTACAAAGCAAGTCTAGGACAGCCAGGGCTACACAGAGAAACCCTGTCTTGAAAAACCTTTTAAGATCTCCTTTCTGTCTTTGGCATTTCTGCGCCCTCTGATATGTAGGGATTTTTTTTTTTTTTTTGGTCAGTATTTAAATGGGCCGCTTTCAGGCAATTGGACATTGTTAACTCCTTTTTTCTCTGTGCTCTCAGTGGCTCTCAGACTTCTGGGGCTACTTTTCGGATCCTTTTTCTTCTCTACAGTTTTATCTAACTAGTTTCTGCCTTAAGTTCTTGTGCTACTCCACAAGTTTATGTGGAAATGTGATTTATTTTCTTAGCTTTAACTAAATGCATATATGTGTTAAATATTTAGCTCTGATGGACTCTCTAGACTCCAGGTGCATATTTTTACACTTAGCCATCCCCGTAGAGCCTAGAACACACACAGCCTAACAACAACTCATATCACTCCCAAACCTGCTTCCTCAATCTTGTCCATTCTCTCTGAATAGCATTGCCTTCCGCTAGCGGCATAAACCATCAACTATATGTCACCCAAGACGTACCTTTTCCCTAACCATTTTGTCTTCATCTATAGGTCAGTAAGAATCACTTCTTCAGTATCTCCTGGATCACCCTTCTCTTTACTACTGTAAACCCTGTATTCACTCTCTCCTTGGACCCCTCCCTCCCTTCCTTCCTTCCTTCCTTCCTTTTTTTTTTTTTTTTCCTGACTCGTTTTCCTATTGTGAAAACAATTGCTTTAGAATTTATATCAGATCAACAAAACCCAAAATCTTTTGCTGCCTTTTGGATGTTTTTGTCACCTTTTAGACACAGTCTGGTCCCTTAACGTGACAGTCGAATCCTGTGTTAAGGCTGTGTCTCGTGGGTCCATTTGCCTCAAAGGTTCTGTCTTAAGGAACCGCTTTCTTCTCAGAACCCCTCTGTACCCTCTTTTCCCTTTTCATACTACAAGAAAAAGTGCTCCACAGGTAGTGCCTCCTTGACCAGTCTTCTGCCACCCCTGTCTACTACATACTGCAGGCTGGATGTTTCCGACTCATGCTGCATCCTGAGACTGTGCTGTCTGCAAAATGGTGAGCTTTATAAGGACAGGAACCACTCTCACCATTATTTGCGTTCCTTTTTTGGTTGTGAGACTAGCCCTTTTTTTTTTTTTTAATAGCTGAGTCATCTTTCCAGCCCTTGTGTTCTTTTTTGAAACAGCCCATTGTTATTTTAATTATTCATATGTGTATAGGTTTGTGCACATGAGTGCAGGTATCTGAAGAGGCTGTCAGATCTCACTAGAGCTGTTGTTCTAGGTGATTCTGAGCTGCCTGATGTAGGTGTTGGGAGAAGTATGTGCTCTTAACCACTGAGCCATCTCCTTACCCCTCCACCCCTGTTCATGTTCTTATTGATAGCAAAATACTTGGTTGTAGGATTAGTGCTTGTTTACTATGAAATTGTTAATATGTATATATATATATAATATGTATTATATATATTACATTTATAATGCTGTTACATTGCACAGGAAGCTACAAAAATTTATTTTGACTCAGAAAAACCTTTTATTGGTGATGATGATGAGGAAATTGTGGTTAAGAAATCTGAGAGTCAAGAAGAGGAGAATGAGGCAGCAGCAGAAGCAGCAGAAAACATAGTAACAGAGCAGGTAAGGTTACATGCTGGGCATGGTGACAAGCGCCTAATCTCAGCTACCTGGGAGGCTGACACAGGGCTCATTTGAGCCTAGGAGCTTAAGACTGGGCAACACAGTAAGAATAAAACAAACAACAACAACAAACCAAGAAGACAAATAAAATGATGTGTAATTATTTAGGATTAGTTTCCCTCTTTTCAAAGACTAAAGTGATAACACATAGAAGGGGGAAGTCGGTCTCTTGGAGTGAAACGCTTCAGCCTCCCGCTTTCCCCATCCAGATGCAGCCACAGCTGCAGGGTTAGTCACCCAAGTGTATCCCATTCGCCTCATGCTTCATTCTTTCACCTCTCACTAATCGCAGCCCAGCCCGCCTCGCACCCCGCTGCTGTTTCTTTTTACCTTCATTGCTAGGATTTCCAAAAGGAAGTTTAACTTCCCTGTGCCTCTGCTTCAGCTCCCTGCTGTATTGCTCTCTCCTTCTCCCAACCTCTAGCTTTTCTCATCTTACTCTGAGTCTCTCTATTCCTGCTGAGGAATTTGTAGCAGTGAAAACTCACCCTGGACATTTAGAGTAGTGATAACAATACAATAACAGCTCCCAGTGACTGAGTTAGAGTATGAGCTTTGTGCCATGTGTGCTGCCTAGTATGACAGTTTAGGGCACATATCACCTCATTTACAGATAGGAGGTTTAAGCTCCTAAAGGTTGACAGCCCTACCTAAAGCCATATGGTTTCAAGTGGCAGAATTAGCACTCAAGGCCAGACAGTTATGGCAGAAGAGCCCTCCTAGACTGGCTGCCACTGTCTCTGGCTTAGAGCCCATGCTTGCCCAGTGCTCTCCATATTTCTTGATTTATGTCCCTGCACATGGAGTAAGTGTTTCCATAGGGGCTGGCAAGATGGCTGTCAACTTGAGTTCTATCCCCAGAATTATGCACAACACCCAGACCTCTGTTTTCAAGCATTTTCTGTTTTATTTTTAGCAAAGTTTTTGTGTATGGAAGATCAAATACTTTCCCATTTATTTACAGAGTACATTAAAGCCATCACCATCTTTGAGCTTACTTCAAGGCCATCCCTTTCTATTTCACAAGTACCTATTCAATCTTCAATTTTTTTTCTGTGATCAGGACCCCCATGTGTGTGTGCACACAGCCCTTAGAGCACACCTTTATGCTAACAGCCATTGCATGGCATGATTTTCATCTTATCTGCTTTTCCTGCTGTTTTGAGTTCCTGTATCAGGGTTCTCTAGAGGAACAAAATTTATAGGATGAACATATATTCATTTGACTGTATATTTATAAATACATGTTCATAACCATATATATTCTCCCTATATATGTATACATATATGTATATATGTACATATATACAAAGTATTAGGGAGTCATATATATGACTCTTATTTTTCCATCTTGACTTTATTTAAAAACTCATTCTCTTTCTTCCCTGTGTCTCTGTGGAAAGCTCATTTTATGGCCATGGTAGACATAAGCAGTTCTTGACTGGCTTCTAGCTCTCTGCAGAACACCATTACTTTAGGAGTCTATGGGTAGGCTACATTCTACCAATCTCCTGAAATGTTGTGCTACATTTTATGTGTATGTTCGTGTGTGTGTGTGTGTGTGTGTGTGTGTGTGTGTGTGTGTGTGTGTGTGTCCGGTAGTTGTTCAGTCATGTTTCACCTGATCTTCAGTATATGCTGGACTCCTAAGAGTGGACTTGCCAGCAAGAGTGACTGCAAGCAAGCAAAGAGAGAAGCTTCCTTCTTCTATGGCTGGCTGCCTATATAAAGGGCATGCCAGTCTATATGAAGGACCTATTTAGGTGTGACCCAGATTACACGTGGATCTTTCCACCTCAATAGATATGGATTAAAACTGGCTCTTCCCAGTTCAAATGATTTAATTAAGAAAAATCCATCACAGGTGTATCCAGCTGTTTCAGTATTAGTCAATTCCAGATGCAGTCAAGTTGACAGCCAAGAATAGCCATCACACTTTTAGGGTCTGGAATGAACCGCTTTGTTTTACTCATAATTGTCTCCTCCTGTCCCCGCTCCTCCATCCCCATCTTTGTCAGTGTCTGGAGTAAACACTGTCTGCTGGGTGGTGACAAATGGGAGGCTGGAGTTTCGGACAGGGCTCTGGCGACTTGCTGTGCTGTGGGTTACACACTGGCTGGCTAACGGGTCCTTGGTTTTTCTGTGCTCTAGAAACCTTCGACATCTACAGACAATGAAAAATCCATTAGATACATTTGGAAAGATGAAAATATTCATTGCAAACCTCTGTTTGAAGAAGAGATATTTTCATCCTGGGTATGTAACTAAAACCCAACTAGGAAATTTAAAACTACTTAGCATTATTTGAAAAACAATATGGGTCTGATGTAGCTTTCAGTTTCTTTCAGGGGACTCCTGGTTAATGTATTTTGCAGATTTTTTTCTCTTCCAGAACTATCTTTAAAAGACTTATTTTTCCACTTTGACTTTACAAAACAAAACGTTGTCATTCTCTCTCTTCTCTGTGTCTCCATAGAAAGTTCATTTTAGGACCATGGTAGACATAAGCAGCTCTTGATTGGCTTTAAAATATTATTTATTTTTATCTCATGTACATTGGTGTTTTGCTTGCATGTATGTCTGTGTAAGGAAATGAGATACAGTTTTGAGTTGCCATGTGAGCACTGGGATTTGAACCCAGGTCCTCATGTGCCATTCCATGCCTGCTTCCCTCCTTATAGCCAGGCTTGTTGCACACAGAGCTGGATCAGAGGAATGAAACTTAGCTGCGGGGGTGGGGGGGGGGTGGGGGGGGGCGATGCAGAACCTGGGCCAACAGTGAGTGCACAAGAAACAGCCTTCTCAGGAGACAGTGTCAGCGAGACGGCTCATTTAATTGGGGGGACAAAGACTATTTAAACCTTTTGGGAGTGGGTAGAGGCTTTTGGGGTGAGTGTACATCATTGGCCAGCCCCCAAGGTGCTGGAAATGCCTTATTTGCATGAAGAGGAATTCCAGGTGCTTGCTGGCTATAATCTTAAAAGAGGACGTTTAACCTGTAACCTGGTCACCAGACTATGTGACCACCTCAAGGGTGGCAGAGGTGGAGGCCATAAGGCTACATGTGCTGAGACATACAAGCCTCGGACAGGGATGGAGCAGTCCTACTCTTGCCTGTATAATGATGAGGTTTTCAGAGTTTGGACATGCCTTGACCTCGCTCTTGCTCCCCAGCCCCACGCTCCTCACTGGCTTCTAGCTCTCTACAGAACATCACCACTTTAGGAGTCTATGGTGGACTACATTCCATCAATGTCGTGAAATTTGGTGCTGCACCCAATTTGTATGTTTCATAATGTGTAATTTTCTGGGTTAAGGGAAGGAATCAATATATATCACCAAATTGCTCAATCAAAACATTGGGAGACTTTCAATTGTTAGGCAGTGTGATTCTTTAGACTGGGTGGTTGCCCATGACAACGAGGTACTATGTCAGTATAGTGGTAGATGGCAGCTCAAGCACTTAGGTAGAGGTCAGGCCTGGAGTACAGATGTTTGCAGTGAATTTATCTAAGGACATTATAGACAATAAAACTCACCAGTGGTAGAAAGAACACAGGTAAGTCATGTTGGGCCAGTTTGGGTGAAGAGAGTACATGGGGGATCATAAGCACATGTTCTCAAAGTGGAGCCCTGTGAGGAATTTAAATTAATGCACTGTCTCCTTCATTACAACCCTGAGGCAGGGCAGGGCATGGTGGTGCACGCCCTTAATCCCAGCACTCAGGAGGCAGAGGCAGGTGGATCGCTCTGAGTTTGAGGCCAGCCTGGTCTACAAAGCGAGTCTAGGATAGCCAAGGCTACACAGAGAAACCCTGTCTCAAAAAACAAAAAGAAAAACAAAACAAAACAAACAAATCTCCCCTCCCTCGAAAAAAGATCTGTTCATCAGTCCCAGGCAAAGCTGTTCTTCCTTGAACTTGTTTTCCTCAAGTAAAAACCCTGCTGTTTCTTCCAGAGGAGGCATTGGGATCGGGCTGTGGAGACAGGCAGGAAGCAAAGGGAGCTAGAAGCCTGTAGCCTGGGGGTGGGAGGCAAAACTGAAGAGCATTGCTATGGGGCCCACTGCTCTGGGTGCCAGCTGTGTTAGTGAGCTTTCTATCCCGTGGAACAGTGTCTGAGAAGGCCAGCCAAGAGGAAGAAGGATTTAGTTTGCTCCTGGTTTCAGCCCACCATCCCCTGCCTCCAATGTGTCAGTGTTGTAGTGAGCAAAACAGTTTGGCAGGAGCATGCGGTAGGGCAGGGCTGCCCTCTTCATTGGCAAGAGATGGGAGAGGGGGAGGGGAGGATAGGAAGAGGGAGAGGAGACGTGGGAGAGAGAGGAAAGAAAAGGAGGGAAGAAGGGAGGGAAGAGGAGGGGAGGAAAAAAGGCCCAAAAATACCTTTCAAGGACATCACAAGTAACCCAGCTCCTAAAATCTCCACCAAGTCCCATACTGCTACCAGCTGGGGACCAGGCCTTTAGCATATGGCCTTTGGGGACATTTCAGAGCCACTAAGCTGTACTGACTTGCCTCTCCTCTGTGAGGAAGGTTACTCTTGCCTCCAGGAATGGCTTGGTTTTATTAACTCTGAAAGCTTTCAGCATAGCAGCATGTTGGGTCCCTCTCTGGATCATAACAATTCCAACATATCATTAGATAGCTAACAGCCCAACTCTGAGATTTCAGACCAACTGGTGAAGCTATGGACTGTTTATAAGTTCAGCAGGCACCACGAGAGAGCTGCTGTGTCTTAATGCGGGTGCTCTGATGTATGACAGGGTTGCCTGGAGCTCAGCTCCCCTAGCCAGCAAGCAACACATTAGAAACAGGTTATATAAGGGTCATCTTAAGTTCTTGGGTCCTGACTGTCCATAAAGAATCCTAGGCATGAGGGCTGAAGAGATGGCTCAGAGGTTAAGAACACTGACTGCTCTTCGAAAGGTCCTGAGTTCAGTTTCCAGCAATCATATGGTGGCTCACAACAATCTATAATGTGATCTGATGCCCTCTTCTGGCCTGCAGGTGTACATGCACACAGCACTGTATACATAATAATAAATAAATAAATCTTAAAAAAAAAAAAAAAAAAAAAAAAGAATCCTAGGCATAGCACAGGGTTTTCTGGATCATTTGGGAATACCCTTGAGAAGGCAACCAGGAGACAGATTTGGGCTCTGTGGTATTTTTCAACTCAAGATAGACATTCTGTACTTGTTAATCATTTGTCTGCATTTTTATACCATAATACTATATACTCCAGGTATAGAGATTAAAAGCAGTGATTAATTTATCCATCTTATAACAACAATAGGAAAAGGCTCTTAAAATATAAAAGTGTGTCCAAAGCAGATAGGGCACAAAATCAGGCAGTTTGGTGCTAAGAACTGTGTCTATAGGCACAGGGCCTAGATCCAAACCTTTTCAGGGCACTTCCAGGCCAGAGATGTTAGTCCAGGCTAACGTCCCTAGGAAATCTGGGAAGACTGAGTCCCACATGCCAAAGGTAGACGGTCTCAGGAAGAGACTGGCTTAAAGCTACAGTGTGTGAGCCTAGGCCAGGAGACTCCAAACACACATCTACGAGCTGTGCCACCATGTTTGTCTCTGCCACACCCTCAGGGAAAAGAGTGAATGCCAGAAGGAGGTCTTGAGTACAAACAAGGCATTCCGGCAGTAGCTGTGAACTGCTTTGTGGCACCTAAATCAGTGTACAGACCCTACCCCAACATTTTCTCTGCCTGACAAGATTTACACTTTTAAGCAATTATGACACTCCCTAAAGAATGTAAAAATCTTACTGGATTTTGCAATGCTATGTAGGAAGTGAAATTATTAGCAGTGGATTATTAGGAATTAACTGTGAATTGTTTCCTTTCTTTAACCTAATTCATCAGAGAAACATGTTTATCCTTCTTACTTTTACAGCGTTTACATTTTCCTTTTGTTATTGTTTCTCCTACCTTCCCCTACACCAATGTCTTTCATGTCTTCCTGTAGTATCTACTTGGAATCTGCTGTGCTATTTGACCCCAGGCAGTGTCTGTGGACTTTTTGGTATCAGGGTTGTGAGTAATCATCTACTAGATAAATATGGGCACTAGAAAAGAATATTCTAGACAGTTGCTGAAGATATAGACTATTATCTGTTGGGACTCTCAGCTCAGTCACCTCATGTTTTCTTTGTCAGAGAGAACTAGCTGTAAAAGGTGAATTGGACCCAAAGTATGTGGAAGCAATGGCTGTGATCGGACACATGCAGGAGAAGCTGGTGTAAGTACAGGAACAGCGATGGCAAGAGGATAGAGACCGCTGGCCTCGAGCTTGCCTGTGCAATCCACACTTCTTAGCTGACCCGGTCCTGCTTGTTTTGATGTCACTAGTGGGATGAATACCCAAAAGTCTTTGACTAGAGGCAATGAACTGCACTGTTGTGTGTGGTAAGGATACCTTCCTTAGCCCACAGTGGAGATGGCCACTGGTGTGGAGAGTTGCAGTGTGCACACATGTCAGGATGGGTATGAGGAACCATCCAAGGCAGTGTATGTGGGAGACGACTTGAGGAAAAGAATGCAGCTGGAGAAAGTATTGTACTTCAGAAAGAATGTTATATCACCCAGAGTTGAGAGGGCAAGACAGTCAAGATGGCTGACAAATCTGAGAGGAATCTGCCATACAGATATGACATATACCCTACATTTAATGTTTTATGTACATGTATGTGTGTATCTGTGTGTATGCCTGTGTGTATTTGTGTCTATGTATGTGTGTGTATGTTTATGTCTGTGTATGTGTGTCTATGTAGTGTGTATGTGTCTATGCATGTGTGTCTGTGTGTCTATGTATGTCTGTATGTGCTTACATGTGTATGTGTCTATGGGTATTTGTGTGTGCATGTGTATATGTCTGTGTATGTTTGTGTGTTGCATGTGGAGGTCAAGGGACAGCTTCCCGAAGTCAGTTCTCTTTTTCTGCCATGTGGGTCCAGGGGATGGACTCAGGTCATCGGGCTTGGCAGCCAGTGCTTTTACTTACAGAGCCCTGTCACCAGCCCTAAATGAGCTCTCGTAAGTACAAAGCGTGGCTCAAACTGGTTTTCTTGATTGTAAATTCTGGCTTAGAGGTGTTAGGGAAGAAATGGTGTTACAGGGGTTAGTTGTTGCGTTCTACCAATTTTGTGAAGCTACCATGAACAGGCATTTCAAATATACCAAAGTCTGACCTCACTAAGAAATGAGAACTAAGTTGTTCTCTAAATGACAGTGTCACTTAGCTGTCACCTGGAGCAGCCCCTAGGCCTCCCATTATCCATCACTGCTGATCCCCCTGCTTCCCATGCTGGTGCCCTTCAGATGGGTTCATCTTCTCTCATGGCAGTTTTCACGTGAGTTGCTGTATGAAGGAAGTGTACATTTCACCCCTGTCTGTTCTGTTCCCCTGGGCTTTGTCAACACCAGAGAGATTGACAACAGAGCCAGAAAGGCAGAGGAGAAGTTTGATGAGGCAAATGAGAAGCTGCATTATACCCTCATAAGAAACAGAGACCTGGAGAAGGAACTAGAAGAAATGGCCAAGAAAGTCAAAAGTGACTCACGTGTAAGGGTACGAAGTGCCAAGGAGGATGAGGATGAGGATGAGGAAGACGAAGACTATGACAAAGAGGGGGGCCAAGACAAGGAAGGAAGTAGACAAGAGAAAAAGTCCTCGAAACATGCAAAGAAAGGTGAGATTTGCTTTTCCTTTTATGAAGAAAACTTGGCTGCACTAGAGATATTTTAAAAGAGCATGAGTATTTTACATTCATTCATTTATTGTGGGGAAGCTCCAAATGCACATAATACATGTGTGTGCATTCCATGTGTGCATGTATGCACACGCATGTGCACACACACACTAATAAAGTTTTAAAAGATAAAAGGAGATTGATAGAGACGACAACACCTGATATCAGACCCTGGCCTTCACACATGCACAAGTGACTGCCTTCCACTATGCATGCACCACACACACACGCACACACCTCTCACACATGCATGTGTCACACAACACATATACTGCACATATGTGTGTATCCTGCCCACAGACACACACATATAGGAGTAGCAATAGAGTCATATAAATATACTTGTGGGAAAAACATATTTAAATTTGCTAGTACGTATAGCCATTCCTTTGAAGCTTGCATTTACTTTTATCTAGTGATTTCATTCTGAAGAAACTATGTATCATTGTGGAGTATACCTATAGTCCTAGATACTCAGGAGGCAGAGGCTGGAGCATTGCTTTGATCTCATAAATTTGATACCAGTCTGGGCAAAAACAAGACACCATATTAAAACAAAAACACTATGGCTGGCAAGATGGCTTAGTGTCTAAAAACATGTAGGCACAGGACTGATGACCTAATTTCAACTCCTAGATCCCTTGCTAAGGGGAGAGAGAGAGAGAGAGAGAGAGAGAGAGAGAGAGAGAGAGAGAGAGAGAGAGAGAGAGAGAGAGAGAGAGAGACAGAGAGAGAGAGACAGAGAGAGAGAGAGAGAGAGAGAACTCAGTTCCACATATACACCATAGCACATATACCCCCATGTATGTGCATGCATGCACACGCACACACACAAGCAATACAGCATGCAAACCAAGGTGATTACTTGTGAGGTGGAGATGACACACACCCTCCCCCTGCTGAATCCTTCAGACAGCCTCTGTCACCTTCCCCTCACACGTAGTCACCTTTTAATGTCTGTGCTAGGAGAGCAGGCTTGATGACCAGAGGCGGCCTGGCCCCACCTCAGGGCTGCATCTCATATAGTGTGTGTGTGTCCGGGAGGCTAGAGGGAAGGGCAGGAGACAGCAGAAGTGTGCAGGAATAAACACACACCAATGCTCAAGACGAACTCCGCTCGAATGATATCTTCTTTCTTCCTTGATGCATAATCCTTTTATGCCAGGACCTAGAAATCAAGTAATTAACTGGCCACACATAAATGTTAGGAAACCTGAACTCAATAACCAATTTGGAGTCATTAGTTGGATTAGAATTATTCAGGCCAAATGTAATTTAAAGACTGTTTTGTGTGTTGTTGTTGTTTACTTAAAAGCGTTTAATGCATATAGAACATCAGTCACTAACAATACTGGAATTGTTTTTGCCTTTTTAGATGGAACCAGGACTAAAACTAAGACCAAGCCCAAACAGACTCCCTAGGGAATGGGGTTCACAGCGGCCATGCCCCAGAACATGCACACGTGCGTGGACTCCCTTAGCAACAGCCATTAGCAAAGCCATGCCATCCAAACCAAGAATGTCCTCTTTAGAAGCATGGCGGCAGCCGTAGGGAGTCAGTGCATGAGTTCATTTGCCAGATTAAAATCAGCTTATGAGAAAGTATGCTGGCTCTTCAGTTGATTTCCGAGAGCGCTGTCAAAAGTGGTCATTTCTATGAAGAAAATGCTGCCCTAGACTCAGGAAGGAGGAAGAAACAGCTTTGTGCTTTGACTCAGCAGAGGAGATCTTGCTCCTTTGCCCAGATTTCAGCCACAGATCTGAGTTTCCGATTTCAGGCAGTCTTATGATTGCTCTGATCTCCATTATAACCCTTTAACTGGGTGGGGGAGATACTGTTGATTCCATTTCTCAGAAAGTGAGACTGAGGCCCAGAACAGCTCTCAGTCCTCCTGAGTCAGCAGCCCCAGCTGCCTGGATTTGTCCAGACTGCCCAGCTGTGGCTCCCATGGCTTCCTTAGCACAGCTCTGTCTTGCTGGAGACTCACCAGAATCTGGTGTTTTCTTTCTTTGAGGACCTCAGCCATCTGTTCTTTGCATGTCCCTGACCCTACAGGCATGGAAGATAGTTTGTCCTGTAAAAGTGAGCTGTGAATGACAAATGGATGTTGTGTCTGTCGCTTTGTAGGGCTCCTTCCTACTCCTGTGTCTGGCCCACTTGGTTTGTGTGTCTCTGGCTCCAGCTGTCACTGGAAAATTGCTGCATTTATCTTAGTTCCACATAGCTGCTGTTCCTTTGGCTTTTTCACCTAGAATTTTAGACCTTTGCCTGATCTTTCATCCTCAGAAATCCACTGACTCCAGAGTCCCTCCCCTATTTACACTGAACCCCAGGTAGGTTTGAGGGATGGGTTCAATATTGCTTGTGAGTTACCTATGTCTACTGGACAGAGTCCATTGCACTCTGTGCTTATCAGACAGTTGCGTGTGCTCATGGCCCAGCTGACAGCCACAGCTAAGGCTCTTGCTTCTGCCTGCTTCCAAAAGACATCCCTCAATAACACTGGAAAATCTGGGGGCTTTTTATTTTTTGATAATTAAAGAATAATTTTTATTAATTTTCTGCTGCACAGGAATGAATGGACATTCCCATACAAATTCATAGGTTCCATCTGTGAACACAAGAGCATTGTTCCTCAGAGTGTATCAAATCCTGTCAACTCCATCAGGGAGAAGGTGCTATCTCTAAGTGCTATGTCTACTGCTACCCCGATTACAATGGCATGTTTGGTATCCACGACTTGATTAGTTGGTTGTAGACCACAGAAACCCACTTTTGCAGAATAATTTATTGGGAGGTTCTGGGGGACCTCATGGAATTGAAATGTTTAAAAGCTAGGCTGGGAATAAGCTGAGCAAGCACCTTTGGGGGAACTGTGGTGTAATGATTGCTCTACCATCTCACCCCAGTGTTACTACGAACACAACTCTCTGTTCCCAGGTTCCCAAGAGATAGAAAGTCTGTGTCATGGTCAAATGCCGCACTATGAATATACCAAGCATTCTGTTCTAGTTTCCTTTCTGTGTGATAAAACACCGACCAAAGGCAACTTGGGTAGGGATGGTGGAGTAGGGGCTAATTCCAGCTTACAGTCCAGTTTCAGAGTTCATCATCCAGAGAAATTAGGACAGGAAGCCAAGCAAGCACTTGAGGCAGAAACCATGGAGGAATGCTGCATTCTGACTCACTCATTGCTTATGCTTAGCTAGCTGTCTTATATAGTGAAGGACCACCTGCCCAGGGAATAGTGCTGCCCACCATAGACTAGGGAGTCAAGTCACTCCCCCCCCCCACCCCCGAGACAGACACATAAGGGCCAACCCTCAGTTCAGTTCAGACTCCCTTCTTGGCTAACTCCAGGATGTAAAGTTGACAGCTAAAGTTAACGAGGCATGTTTGTGGGACGTTTTACAGCCTTTCAGACCTTGCTGTACTTTCTTGGGTCTCTCAAACAATGCTGATAGAGGAACTCTTTGTCCATCTCTGGCATCGAGCTGTTGAGGCCCCTTGTGTAAAGGCAGACAGTCAGATGGGCAGACACAGCTGTGTGACCTCATCGCCAGTAGAGAAGAAACTGATTGGCTGTCTTGTGGCTTTGACAAATAATTGAGAAAACCAACTTAACAGGGAGGTAGATTTTCTGGCTCAGGGTTTCGGCTCAGGGCTGGCTGGTCTGTTTGGGCTTGAGGTGATGCAGACCATCATGGTGCTGGGAGGGTATGGTGGAGCAGCTGGAAGGGACCAGGGACAAAATATACCCTTCAAAGGCACGGCCTCATCTACCCACTTCCCCCAGCTAGGCTTGGCCTTGCATAAGTCACCACTTCCCAGTGGACATGGACGTTGCTTCATGTTGCCTGTCACGGTAGTCAGTGCAGAAAAGAGCTGAATCATAAAACTGTACTTTATTCAGAGACCAAGTAATCAGAGATGACAGCAGATTAATATCTCAGGCCCATCTTCAATCTGATCTCCAACGGATTAACAGGAGAGAAGTGGAGATGGTGGGGGACAAGGGCAGTCAGCCCATCATGCTAGACTCAGTCTAGCTCCTCTGGTCAGGAGGTCAGCCACATTTTTGAGACCTGTGATGGACATCTGTGCTTCTCTTGCTATTATCCCTTGTATTTCTCTCTCATTCTGAAGATGTCTGGGCCTATACACTCCTTGAAACTCTAAGTCAAGTTAGTTTCTGATGGTATCAAGTGTTCTCCAGGAGCACCTAGGCTGTGGAGGGTGGCTAACGCAGAAGAAGCCGTTAGCAGTGTACTTAGCTAAGACATCAGTTCTCTGCGTGCAAAGATTGCTTCCTACCATATTGGGTGCAAGTGTGTCTTTACAATACCGGGTATGAAAGTGCCCTCACCTGTCCTTTCTGTGCCCTGCCACTCCCTATGTATGTCACTAGTAACTCTTACAGCCATACGATCTGTATCACATGAAGGATAGCATCGTGGCACATGCTCCTGGTTGGTTATCAGCACAACTTCTATTTTTTTTTTTTTTCTTAAGACAGAGTTTCTCTGTGTAGCCCTGGCTGTCCTGGAACTCACTCTGTAGACCAGGCTGTCTTTGAACTCACAGAGATCCACCTGCCTCTGCCTCCCAAGTGCTGGGATTAAAGGCCTGCACTGCCATCACCTGGCTTCAGTTTACAGTCCCAAGTTACAGGAAGAGCATTCTCCAGCACACGGGTGTAGGCACTGGCGTGTACTGTACATGACAGCAAGCAGTTAGGACCTGATATGAAAGTCTCTGAGGTATGCCTGTGCTGAAACAAAAGCCACAAATAGGAACCAAAGTTAGAAAGCATTAGATTGGGTAATCGTATATAAGAACCGTTAGGCCAGCAGTTGTCAACCCCTTTCACAGGGGTCACCCAAGACCATCAGAAAACACAGGTATTTATGTTGTGGTTCATAACAGTAGTACAATTACAGTTATGAAGTAGCAATAAAATAATTTTATGGCTGGGGGTCATCACAATATGAGGAACTGTATTAAAGGGCTGCAACATTAGGAAGGTTGAGAGCTGCTGGTTTAGGCTTTAGTTACTTTTTGAAATGCTGGCACAGGTAACTCTATTTTCACTGTTGGTTTTGAGACAGGGTATTGCTATGTAGATGTGAGAGTTTTGTTTGCCAACTTGATGTAACCTAGAATAGCCCCAGAAGAGAATGATGAGGGATTATCTACATTAGATTGTCCTGTGGACGAGTCTGTAAGGGGCTGTTTAAGTTAATCAATGTGGCAAGATCTGGCCCTTGGTGGGTAGCACCATACCCTAGGCAGGGAGCCCTGAACTGGAAGACTGGATAAACTGAGCTGAACTCAAGCTTTCACTAAGCATCATGTATTCGTTGCTTCCTGCACTGTGGTGTGACCAGTTGCTCAGGTTCTTTCCTGCATTTCCACATATGATATGACTAAGAAACTCACTAGAGTCACAGACTGTAACCTGGGAATGTGCGCTAAATAAATACTTTCTCTTTTAAGTTTCTTGTTGCTGGAATTTTCTTTTTCTTTCTCCCCCGCACCCAGACAGGGTTTCTCTGTGTAGCCTTGGCCTCTGCCTCCTGAGTGCTAGGATTAAAGGTGTGCGCCACCACGCCCGGCCCTTGCTGGAATATTTATCAGAAAACAGAAATGAAACTAGAACAGAATAAGAAGTGGGGTTGTTGCCATGACAAGCCTGACTATGAGGCTTTGACTTTGGACTATTTTGTGAAAGAATTTGGAGGTTTAGGCTGGGGAAGTTGTTAAAAGGCAGCAGTAGAGTTCAATGGGCTCTTTTGGTGGGAGACTGGAAAAATGCTGTCTCTTAAGCATAGGCCTACCACTCGGTGTGATAAACACATCGATAGGTGCTCACAGCAGCGCTGGCGGGTCTGCAAAGACCATGCTGAAGAAGCTGGGTAACACACTTATGAATCAAGATTCTAAATCTCCTGCCTGTAATTACTATGATGAGATAATCCACCTGTGTTTAGACGCCTTCTCTGCCACTGTCATTTCCACTGTGTTCATGCATGTGGCCTTCTTGTGACATCACATATTCAAAAGGCATCCTATTTGGCAGCCAAACAAGGGCAGGGAGGACTGGATGTCTCATTCAGGGATATGACTTTATATGGCAAATTAACATTGCTTTCCTGCCCATTCGCCCCTACAACATAGGAGAGTCCTTCTTTTTGGGATTTAGTGGTTCGACGGGTTTGGAAGAATTTGGGTAGCTGATGCTTCCTTGTGCTCTGCTGCTGGGAGGAGACAGAAGGTTTAGCATGTCAAACGGTAAAGGCAGAACCACAGTGGATGGCTTCTCTGTGGACAGTGACTGCAGAGTGTGCAGGTATCGAAGCTGAACGGCGGCCGGAGTGCCTGACAGGATCTCCGCTGCCATGCGCAGGGACTCAGAGGCAGCCTTCTCCCCTTCTGCAGCGATCATCTACGGATCACATGCAAAGAAAAGAACGGGGTCATGCTTCTTCACCTCAGGAGGGGTTTACGTGCTCACCGTTCAGTGTGACCTGGAAAGCAAGCTCCACACACCTCCTCAGGGGCAGGCATGGTGAAATGTGGGGCACTAGACTCAGCCTCTCTCAGGCGGATTGTGAGGGGAGGAGAGGGGAGCAGATTAAACTAGCAATCAAAAGTAAGGTGGAAGCCTAGTGTGGTGAGCATACCTGCGATCCCAGCACTCTTGGAGGCAGAGGCAGGTGGATCTCTGTGAGTTTGAGGCCAGCCTGGTCTACATAGTGAGTCCAGGACAGCCAAGGCTACACAGAGAAACCTTGTCAAAAAACAAACAAACAAACAAACAAAAAACCAAGAAACTTGTTATAGGTCATAACAAGTATAGATGGAGTTTAGGGGGTACTGTTAATGTATGGCGGGCTTAAAACTTAGGAGGATTTTGCTTGTCAAATGGAGGACAGGTTGGTCAGAGTTCCAGGGACAGACATGGAATTTTAACTTGGTCAAAAAGAATGGGTAAGCATTTCAGAAGAGAAGGCTCTTAGTCCCCCTCTCACAGATGCCACCCAATGCTGGGCACAGATAACTGCCCCGGATGCAACTGTGCCTCAATGGCCATTTTCCTCCCTCCCTCCCTCCCTTCTTCCCTCCCTCCCTCCTTCTCGTGGGGTTTTTTGTTATTGATCATTCTGTGTAATTAAGAGTCTTTTTCTTCATCCACACAGTTATTTAAGAGGAATCTGCCTCTTCATCCCTTCATTACTCTAGGGATGCTGGGACCTCCATTATCCAGGGAAAATGCAGCACAGGACAGGAGGGATGGCTCAGGGAAGGTTACAAGGAGAGAAGGTAAAAGCAGAAGAGCAGGCAGCCTGTTAGCAGAACTTTGGAAAGAGACTGAGACGCCACACGGTCAGTCCTGTGAACACACTGTCACCAGCGCTGAGGGCATAGCAGCATTCCGCTCAGTTCCTGCACCAATGTGGACCACTCAGATGTGTGCGTGGGAGGATGGGGTGCTCAGGAGTGGCTCACCCGCACTTTGGCCTGTCTTTGTGCCTCAGCTTCCACAGCCAGAGAGTGCTGAAGCCCAGCTGGCAGCCTCACATCCTTACTGAAAAAGAGGAGAGTTATATAGGTGTGTGCCCTGACTTTAGCAGCCAGGTCACTCCCACAGACTTGTCCCTGTCTACTGTTGGTTCACAAATGAATTCTTTTTTTAATTTAAAGATTTATATTCTATGTGTATAAGCATTTTGCCCACATGTCTGTCTGTGTATGGGTATTTTGTGTATAGGTCTGTCTGTGCACCACATAATGCCTATTATCCATGGTGGTCAGAAGAGGGCAAGTGGAAGTATAGAGGGTTGTGAGCTGGTGGGTGCTGAGAATTGAACCCAGGCAAGAGCAGACAGTTCTCTAAACTACCACGTCGTCTCTCTAGCCCTGAATAGCAAATTCTAAATGAACAGATAGTGCTGTTCCTAGAGGTGATGTGTAAAATAAACAGTGAACAACACATCTGGGTCCATACCCTAAGTGTGGGCATGGCCATATGGAAGCCTCATGGAGCTATGGTATTCTAATTACATGGGCCATATTTCATGTTCACAATTTGTGGTCATTTTTCTCACTTAAGATTTCATATAAATTCAAGCTATTAAATTTGAATAATAAAAACTACTCTGAAGAGCCATACAACTAAAAACAAAGATCAGAAGAATTCGTCTAAGTTTAAAAAAGAAAATTGACTTTGAGGAGAAGGAATGAACAAATAAGAACAATTCTAGTATTCTGCATAAAAACCACAGAAGGTGTCATTAAGGTACCTTCCATAACAGTCCCAAAGTTGTTTTTACATTGAGCAGTGTAAAGACAAAATTCTGGATGGTCATACAATGAGATATTATTTGAATGGAGTGAAATACAATGCATGCCCCACCATGGGTAAAAACTTGAAAAAATATGCTAAGTGAAAGAAAGCCAGACACAAACGCCTTCTGCTGTGTGACATGCCCAGATAACAGGCACACCCATTGAGAAAGAACTCAGGGCTGAGGTCAAGGGGTTGGAGGGGTCTTGCTTATGGGTTTTGGAGGGATGGAAACATGAAGTTAGACAACCAGAACTAAAAGCACTAAGCTAATAACAAATTATGATGAAAATGCTGTTTTATGTAGAAAGTCCTCTCATTGTATTACAGTTGGAAACCACGAAGACAGCTGCTTAGATGCTGTGGCAGTTGCAGCTTGGCTCTGAGACGTTAGGTCACTTTCCTCTAGTATCAGGGTAGCTGCAATATTTGAAATAAGTTTTCAGGTATTGTTCCTTTTGTTTGTTTGTTTTTCGAGACAGGGCCTCTCTGTGTTAGCCTTGGTTATCCTGGACTCACTTTGTAGACCAGCCTGGCCTTGAACTCACAGCAATCCACCTGTCTCTGCCTCCCAAGTGCTGGGATTAAAGGTGTGCGCCACCACACCTGGCTCAAGTATTGTTCTTGCTGGTTACTTTCCTACTTACATTTCAGTTCTCTCCACTTTGATGCCCCAGATACAGGTCACTGAATCCAAGGCAACCTGTGGAGGAAAGAGTTGAGATGCCTGTGAGACCTGGCTCCTCTTGGTGGGAGGACCCTCCTGTGCACCAAGGTCCATGGTTCCGTCCTCAGAACTTGTCCTTTCATAGGGCACCGCTTTTCAATGTCACAACAGTGTCTGGGACAGAGACAGTCAGTTTGCACAGTGCTGCTAAATAGTCACTGTGGATCTAAAGATGATGTAGGGACCTGAAAAATGGCTCCCAAAGGTGTTCGTGCGCCTAGGAATTTTTAGGATATGATTAAGTCACAGGTTCTTGAAGGACATAATCACAAGCGTGTTCATCTGAGAGAAGATTTGACTCCAGAAGAGACGATGTGATGACAGAAACGGGGACCGGGCTGGCGCACTGTGCAGGTCAGGGCTGGCAGGCAGAGGGAGGATGCAGGTGGCTCTGGATGCTGAGAAAGACCAAGTTATGGGTTCCATCTCAACCTCCACAAGGACTCTGCCATGCTGGATTTGAGCCCAGTGAGGCTGAGCTGCACTCTGGCCTTTGGGGCTATGGGAGTCCAGCAAGCTCGTGCTGTTTCGAGCCACCAGATTTGGGGAAATCTGTTACATGAACAACAGGGAATTGGTCCAGATGGTGTATTTCTTCAGTTTGTTTTCAAATGCACCCCCTTAAATAACCAGCGCCTCTGGGCTCAGACCTGCCGATGGCTATCGGTTTTTGTTTTTAGGGTTGCTTTCACTTCCTCAGTGCTGATGGTGCCGGGTTCCTTGAGCTTCTTAGTCCTCTAGGCCTTCTATGATTGAAGTTGGAGGGAACCAGAGAAAACATGAATGGGAACTCATAGTCTGGGGAGAGAGATGTATAATGCCCAAGTCCTAACTCACTGCAGCAAAACTGAGCTTGGGCATCAGTGGCCTGGCCCTCATCGTCAGAAGGAAGAGGCGGAGGGAACAGTGGGGACCATGCCGAGTGGTTCAGATGTCAGTGTAGGAGCGAGCGCCCGCATGCCACCCATCATCTCCTTCCAGCGTCTCTGTGTTTCCCAGTCATGCACCCGTCCTCAGGCTGTGAATGCTAGCTATTCCTTACACTCCAGACAAGTCACACATATTTGCACACTGCATTTATTTTCTTGCGTTAGTGACTGCCCAGGTTCTCTAAAGCAGCTGTGGCCAGTGCGTTTGGTTCCTGTGGTCCCTCCATTTTACACGCTTCTTCCTAACCACCTCCTAAGCCAAGTTTGGCGTCCCCATGACTTTGGTACTGGGCTGGGTCCCTGGGGGTAACTGCCACCTGACTGGTGAGCTGCCCGCAGCCCTGCTTTGCTCTGTCTTAATATCTCTTGCCACTGTCTTGGTAACCGAGGCATCTACCCAGGCTGTAGACAAGACGGCAGAGCTGACTGCCTGAGGACTCATAGGACTGCTTAGAAGAGATCTGTTTCCCTTTTCATTGTGTGTGTGTGTGTGTGCGTGCGCGCGCGCCCATGTTTGCGAATATGAAAACCCAAGGTCGACACTGAGTATCTTTCTCTATTGTGCTCCACCTTATTCCCTGAGCTAGGTCTCCCACTGGACTGGAAACCCATCAATTAGCTGGACTAGTTGTCCAGAGAGCCCCAGCTCCTGCTCTGCCTTCCCAGGTTGGGTCGTGTTGCCACACCCAGCTTTTTACACAGCCCTGGGGATCCAGACTCAGAACGAACCTCATGCTTGCATAGCAAGCACGTTACCCACTGAGCTATTTCTCCAGGGGCAGTTTTTGCTTTTAGTCCCTCATTCCAAACCAGTTAAGTATGAACAATTGGGCAGTTAATCATGAAAGGGTGTGTGATATCTGGTCTCTGTAAGCCTTACTTGAGTTTACCATAATTTACCTTTGGGCACACTGTGCTGTCTCCCCAGCTAGATTCAGCATCTGGGAACCATGTCTCCTCACATTACTACATCTCCACCAACCATCCTGCTCACCCCCACCAGTCCTACCCTTCCCACCTATGGCTGCTTCCAACACTATGTTGATACTTCAGTGTGCTGAAGGTCACTGGGGGAGTGACCTTAGGCAAGAGAGGGAAACAAATCTGTACCCCAAGCCAATGATGCCATTGACAGTCTGCTCCCCAAGGGATGGCATCTTTAACAAATGACCAAGTCACCATTAAATTCATCTTGGTACCTTTACATCTTGGGCAATGGTCTTCCTTTCCAGGAGAATTTCAGTAAGGGATCGATGTGCCAAGAGGCGCTTCATGGTGTTTTGCACCAGGAACTGGATGGCTTTAGACACATGAGCAAGACTGCTCAGAAGAAGAGAGGCGTTTTCCATGCGGTAGTAGCAGACAGCATCTATCTCCATTATAAACATATCTTTGGTTACCACCTAAGTGGAAGAAAAGGATTTTTTTGTTTGTTTGTTTGGTTGGTTTTTTGTTTGTTTTGTTTTGTTGTAAAGATTTATTTATACAGTATTTTGCCTGCATGTGAGCCAGCAGGCCCGAGGAGGGCACCAGATTTCACTATAGATGGTTGTGAGCCACCACATGGTTGCTGGGAATTGAACTCAGGACCTCTGGAAGAGCAGCCAGTGCTCTTAACCTCTGAGCTTTCTCTCCAGCCCTGAAAGAAAAGTTTGAATGCAGGCTGGATCTCTGGACTCCTTCCTATGTGGGCGAAGGGAACTAAATGCATTTGAAGTTCTTTTTTAAAAAATATTTTCTTTATGTATTGAATGCTCTACCTCTATGTACACTTGCATGCCAGAAGAGGACATTAGGGGGTATAGATGGTTGTGAGCCACCATGTGCTTGTCGGGAATTGAACTCAGGACCTCTGGTAGAGCAGACAGTGTTCTTAATCACTGTGCCATCTCTCTATCCCCCTAAAGTTCATTTTTCTACTACTAAAGTTACAGTGGAGAAAAACAAGAGAGTAATGGGAGACTGATTATTCAAAATAAACATATATTTAATGCATGAAGGTTTTATCAAGCGTACTGAAGAGTCAGGCATAGCAATGCTTGTCTCTTGGGGGAAGAGAAAGAAGGAAGAAAAGTAAGCATCTTTGAAGAGAAACCATTTATTTTTACCAAAAGAAAGAATGGGAAAGAATTTTGTACAAGGTGGGAGACAATTTGGGAAAGGCTTATATCTCTGATGGGGAAATATGGATGTTGCCTTTGCTTTGCATTTTGTAAATTGTGGTAAAAACATATGACATAAAATATCCAGTCTACAATTTAGTCATGCTAAGTACCACCCTTAGTATAGTTTGTGGTTCAACCAGCCTCCTCTGGGATGCCTTTCATCTTACAAAAAGGAAATCAAATCACTATTGCCCAGCCAGTTCCCCAGAGCCCCAGAATCCAGCATCCTTCCTGTCTGGGTGAATGGGCTACTCTTGATACCTACTGGACATAGATCATATGCTACTTGGATTTTGTGGTTGACATTCTCACTTAGCACAATGTCCTCAAGGTTCATCCTCGTTATATATAGAACATGTCAGAGTTTATTTCCTCTTAAAGGATGAGTAGCGTCTAATTATAGGATGCACATTGCATTTTGGTTATCTACTCAGCCATCAGTGGACATCTGGGCTGGCTGCTTCTGGTTAATTTTCTTTTAGTCTTTAAAAATTATTATTGGATATGCATACCCACGCATGTCCTGCATGTATGCATGCATATTACTTGTGTGTAGTGCCTTTGAAGGTCAGAGGTGGATGTTAGATCTCCTAGAAGTAGAGTCATAGAGCCACCATGTAGGTGCTGGGAATTAAACCTGGGTTCTCTGGAAGAGCAGTCATTGCTCTTAACTGTGCTCCCTCCCTCCCCCCTCTCTCTCCCTCTAACCCCTGCTTTTACTTTTAAAAGATCTATTTTTATTTTTATGTGTGTGTGTCTGTCTGTATGATTGTGTGTGTGAGTGTGTGTATCTGTGTGAGTGTGTATCTATCTATGTTTATGTGTGTATCTGTGTGAGGGGATGTCATGTATGTGGGTATCCACAGAAGCCAGAAAAGTGCACTGGATCACTGGGACCTGGAGTTATGGGCAGCTCAGGTGCTAGGAACTGAACTCTCGTCTTCTGTAAGAGTAGCAGGTGTTCTAAACTATTAACCCATCTCTCCTGTCTCTGTTTCTACTTTTTCTTACTATGAACATTGAGGAAAAATATTTCTCCAAGATCCTCCTTTAACTCTTAGAAACTTCTAGCCTATAGAAATCCTATTTTTGCTGGGCAGTGGTGGTGCATGTCTTTAATCCCAGCACTTGGGAGGCAGAGGCAGACGAATTGCTCTGTGAGTTCAAGGCTAGCGTGGTCTACAAAGCAAGTCCAGGACAGCCAAGGCTACACAGAGAGACCTGCCTCGAAACCCCCCTTCCCACAAAAAAAAAAAAAAAAAAAATCCTATTTTTAAGTTTTGGAGAAGTCACCCTGTTGGGTAGCTGCATCTTACATCCACCAGCAGTGGTTAGTTACACCTGCATCTTACATCCCACCAGCAGTTGTTACACTTGCATCTTATATCCCACCAGCAATGGTTACACCACCTTACATCCTACCAGCAGTGGTTGCAACTGCATCTTACATCCCACCAGCAGTGGTTGTACCTGCATCTTACATTCTGCCAGCAGTGGATGAATTTCAGTTTATCCACATTCTCTTCAGACTTGTCACTTTTTTTCCCCCTACTGTCATATTTTTCTGTACTTTGGTTGTGAGCCTAGCCATCTCTCTAGCCTCTGTTATATCTTCTTAATGGCAGCCTCCCTAATAGGTGTAAAATGATTTGCATATCCTTAACGATTAGTGATGTTGAGAATATTTTCATGTTTGCTGGCAATGTGCATATCACGTTCTTCATATACAGTCTTCAGAGAGATGTCTCATCTAGGCTGTGTTAGTCTGTGTTCTCCAGAACAATAGAACCGAGGGGGCGGGGAATGGGGGGGGGGGGGGGGGAGGGAGAAGAGTTAGATTATTTTTAAAGGATCAGCTCATGTGATTATGGGTGCTTGTAAGGCCAAAATCATGAGTCTGGAGACCCAGAAAAGCATTATTACCTCTGGGAGAAAACATCCTCCTTTTCAAGCCAAAGTTGGTTCTTTAAAACCTTAAACTTACTGAATGAAGGTCACCCATATTACCAAGGGTAAACTATTTTATTAAAAGTTTGCTGACTTAAATATTAATCTAATCCCCCAAATACCTGCACAATAGCATTCAGATTTGTTTAACTAAGTATAGGCCAAAGAACTAAAGTCTAACCTAGCCTAGTTGATATACAAATTAACTATTATAAATTCCTTTGTCCATTTTAAAAGTTAGGTTGTGGCTTTTGTTGACCTAAATGAACTTTTTAAATATCCTATATATTAAACTCTTATAAATGACTTGAAAATATGTTTTCCCATTACACAAGCTATCTTTCACTCTGTTGACTGTCTACCTTGATTATTATTATGCTTTTAATTCTGATACAGTCCAACTCTCTACTTTTATTTCCTACTTTTGAGCATAGTTACTTTGATTTGGGATGGAGTTGGATGGTAACTCATGCAAATGTCAAGAGAAAGCAAATGTTCTGTTTAGCTTACCTCATGGAAAGGTATCTCTAAGGTCTGGAGACGGAGGTCAACCTTGTGGTAGGTGTCCAGGCAGGGCAAAAAAAAGAACAGGCCTATATGAGGGTGTGAAAGAAAAAACAGGTGAACAGCAAGTGTGAAGGCTGCTAGAGACGTTTTAGATGTAGGCTGCATTGCTCTTCCTAGCCTTCATTACCCAGAAACTACTGGGTAGTTTCACTGTAACTGCAGTATGTCATTTAAGTCATGTAATTCATTATTCAAATGGAGACACTTTTGAAGGCAAAGAGGGATTACATTATTAAAACTAAACTCAGCATATCAGTTATAAACAGAGATTATTCTAGAAAACTAGACCACTTGGTTACTTTAGGCCTCATAGTGGTCATTCCTGATCTCTTACAGATTGGTCTCTCCACTGGACTCAAACTCTGTAAGTTCATGTGCATGAATGTTAACCTTAATGTGTCATAGGGCCTTTTAGGTATTGTGTAAAATTATAAAATATGTGAATGACTGGTGCATCAATTTAGAGCTGACAACCTCTAAGTGTTATTTCTGAAACAGTGAGTAACAGTATCATGACAGCAGCTTTGGGTCGGCCAGTTAGTCCTCACTTACCCCAAGTGGTATACATACTTAATGTGCAGTATCTGTAGATTGGCCAGTTGAAAGTTTCCTAAAACCCCTTAAATGATTTAGACTATGGTGGTTTGTATAAGAATAGCCCCCATAGGCTTATATATTTGAATCTTAGTCATTAGGGAGTGGCGCTATTTGAAAGGATTAGAAGGATTAAGAGGTGTGGCCTTGTTGGGGGAAATGTCTGTCTGTCTGTCTGTCTGTCTCCCTCTACTTCAGGATGTAGCTCTGAGCTATTGCTCCAATGTCTGCCTGCATGCTGCCATGCTTCCCACCATAATGACAATGGACTAAACCTCTAAAATTGTAATCAAGCCCCCAACTAAATGCTTTCTTTTATTGGCGTTGCCTTGGTAATAGTGTCTCTTCACAGCAATAGGACAGTGACTAAGACAGAGACCCTTCAGGAGCCACAACTTTGTGAAAACTAGTACCAACCCACAGTGACAAGGATGTACGGGGTGGGGGCAGCCAGTTAGAACCTTTTCTCAGCCCCAGTAGAGAAGGTTTCTGAAAACCAGGCCATAGCAAGATGCAACACATCATGGAATGCTATGGAGTCTGGTTCTATTTTTTGTGGACCTGTATATTGGGTTCTGAATCTTGAATCTCTGATATGTGTATCTCCTAGATTGGTTTCCATTTTTAACTTGTTCTTGCATGCATGGCTGAGAATTAAAACCCTCTCAGTATATGTACAGTGGGATTTCACTTTCTTATGCCTTCTTGGCTGTCTTGTATTTCCAAATCTAAACTATTAGCCTTCTTGGACTAACCATACTTCTACCTATATGCCCTGGAGTCAGGTTGGACCTCCTCTGCATCTTCAGGTCCTAGCGATCAGAGAGCATGCCTTATTCCTCTAGTCTCTGGTAGGCAGCACACTGTTCAAAACGCTAGATGGATTCAGCCTTTTCTACCAACTAAAAACATATTTGTTGCTAGATGCTGAATTTTGTGTGACCTCCATGATTTAATCTGATCAACTAACTCAGATTTTCTCTGAGAAGTCACAGGCTTCTGACTATACACACACAATACTCAGACCAATCCTGAGCTATAGGTCTGCAGATGACTTGCTATTCCAATTAGACTAGCCCGGGTTTGGGTGGGGCTCACTCCACTTGTCCTTTCTCTTGGCCACCTGTGTGACCTGTCAGTAATGCTTTCTGAAGAATTCATGACATCCTGCCGTAAACTAACAGAGTGAAATACAGGTATGTTGAATCAAATAATTTCATATAATCTATCATAAAGATTATCAGTATGTATGGATTAAAGAAAACAGCAACTCATGAGATGGGATAAGATTTTTAAAGCACGGAGGATAATTCTTACCAGGACCTTTGGCTCTTCCGGGAAGCAAATGTCCCAGTCGGAATATGATTACTCTTTCATACTCTTGTACGACCTAAAGGGAAAGCAATACTTTCAAATGATTTCAAAGGAAAACATGGCTTCAAAAGACCTTTGCACAAGAGTGATTCTAGGCTACAGGAATCTTTTGTCAGCTAGCCAGGGTGGTGCATGCCTTCAATCCCAGCACTTGGGGGGCAGAGGCAGAGGAAGATGGATCAGTGAGTTGGAGGCCATCCTGGTCTACATAATAAGTTCCAGGATAGCCAGTGCTATACAGCAGGTCCCTGTCACAAAACAAAACAAAACAAAACAAAACAACAATCTTCTCAGTCCTAAGAACAAGCCCAGGCATGGCAGTTCATACCTGGTATCACAGCACTTGGGGGGAAGCAGAGGCAGGAGGATCACCTGTGTGGTCTACATAGCAAGTTCCAGGACAGCCAGTGTTATAAAGTTCTTATCTCAAAAAGGGGGTAGGAGCTAGAGGAACTGCCCAATGGGTAAAGCACTTTCTGCACAGTTTAGTAAGGACCTGAGCTTGAATCTGTAGAACCCATGTCAAGCTGGACATGGTAATGCCTGTCTATAAGTCAAGTGCTCCTACAATGGGACTGGAGGCAGGGACATATGAATCCCAAGAAGCCTGTGGGCCAGGTAGCCTGATGTGCATGGCCAAGCAACAAGAGAGCAGCCTCAGGTGGAAGGTGAGGGCACCTAAGGTTGGCCTCTCACCTCCACCTGTACATTGAGGCAAGTGGTCCCCCATCTCACTCCTCAAACACACAGAGAACAGATTTCTATTAACATTTAATGTTCTAAAATCTATGCACGGTAAGTGTAGACACCAGGGGAACAAGACATTAACTGTGTTAAGGAAACTATGATAGGAGACAACTGTATGCCAACAAATTAGCTTAGAGAGACATAAAACTACCTACACTGAATCAAGAAGATGAAAAACTGAAAATATTCAAATCCCAAGTTATTTTAAATTTCCTACAATGTAGGAATTCTTGTACACTGCTGCCAGGGATGTAAATTGGTCCCCTCGTTATGGAAAACAATATGAGTATTCCTCAAAAAAAAAAAAAAAAAAAAAAAAAAAAAAGCCTGTCACTAGCGATTCTACGTCAGAAAATACAAAGTAAATAAAATCAGTTTTTGTGTTAAAGACAGGGTCTCACTATGTAGTCCTGGCTGGTCTGTAACTTGCTATATAAGACAAGAGTGGGGCACACACTGGAAATGCTATTTAGCCTTAGAGAGAAAGGAGAGACTATCTTGTTAAGTGAAATGAGCCAGACAGAGAAAGACCACTATTGCACGTTCTTACTTTATGTGGAATCTGAAAAGGTTGAGTTCACAGAACACAAAGAGCATAATGTTGGTTATCAGAAGCCAGGAATGAGGGAGCATGGGAGACATGGAATCCTCAAAGGAGAAAGGTTCCTCTGTGCAGATACACGCATCCTGGGATCTAGTTACGACGGTGACTGGATTGTATTTGTACACTATAATACTATACTTGAGGTTTACTAAGAGAATCAATTGGTCTCAAGTTTTTGTTTGTTTGTTTGTTTGTTTGTTTGTTTTCGAGACAGGGTTTCTCTGTTATCTTGGCCATCCTGGACTCGGCTTTGTAGACCAGGCTGGCCTCAAACTCACAGTGATCCACCTGCCTCTGCCTCCCGAGTGCTGGGATGAAAGGCATGCGCCACCACCACCTGGCTGCTCTCAAGTTTTTTTTGCCACACACAAAAAAATCCTAAACAAAACCAGTAGCCTAAATCCAGTAACATATAAAAAGACTTTACATTATGACCAAGTGGTGTGTGTGTGTGTGTGTGTGTGTAAGGACTGGATTTAGGCTACCGGTTTGTGTGTAAGGACACACACACACACATACACACACACACACACACACACACACACACACACACACACGATTTGCTAACATATTATCCTAGCCATGACAGAAGACCTATACCAACAATTCGCATATAGGAAGTGTAAAAGTGACAGCAGAGTACCGGAGGGGCACAGGGCAGGAGATGGCAGGCTAGGAGAATGAAGGAAACTTTGTGGTTATACTGAGCCAGGTCTTGAAGGAAGCAGAGCTTTCCTGGAAGGGTAAGTAGGTATCAAACACAGACTGACAGTGGCCTGGTTTGGTCTATGAGCAACAAGAGAAAATCACCTCTTAGGTTTATGTGGGAACTCACCTTTATGCAGAACCAGATGGACAAAGGGAAAGTTATGATGACGATCAGCATGGAGGCAAGGACGAGAAGCCACTCACAGGCCCCCAACCCAGAGGACTTGATACCTAGGGAAACAGTCATGTTGAAGCATCACTGTATTTTCTGGGAGGTATTTGTCAGGCTAGTGCTTAGTGTTAGAGTCAGAACAGCTTGGAGACACGTCTGGAAAAACAGGGATGAGCCGGGCATCAGAATGATCAGCGTTCCCAAGTCTCCGGTACTGTCTGTGTGAAGGGTTGTGTGGGCCAACAGGAGGTGGAATAAACTGGACAGGCAAGGAGAATTGGGGGACTGGGAGGCCAGGAGGACCAGCTGATTCTAGTTCTGGTCCCATCATTTCATGTCCACAGATGACTTTTAAGCAGGGTACAACCTCTTTAAACCCAGTTTCCTCACCTATATAACTAGATGTTGACTGATTGCTGTCTTATAATCGATAGCCCATAAGCTATAGTACCAGGGTGAAACGGCATTCGCATATGAAGATGCCAGCTCGAGCTTGACAAGGGTTCTACTGTTTCAAGTGTCTACAAGCGCCTGGTATTCCAGTCTGACTTTCTTCCACTGGAGGAACGAAGGTGTTCTGCAGTCTTTGGAAATCACCTATTCGGCACAGTATTAGGTTGTCTCTGGTAAAAGGGTGCTATGGCGCAGGGTGTGTGAGGAGGGGAGTGCTCCTTGTCCATGCTGCTTCAGTGCCAAAGACTCTTCAGAGAACAGTTAAGGTGTCCCACTGTTTGGACTGGGAATCTGTTTTTCTGTCTTTCTAGAATCACCCAGACCATTGTGTAACCCAACCCCCTGCCCCAAAGCCCCTATTAATTCTGTCCCTCTAGAAACTTCTACCCAGTGCAAGCAAGCTATTTAATTTCTCAAAGCAGTTTCTCTCATCTGTGAGATGTCACTAAACAACTCAAAAACAAAACACGCAGTGTGTGCTTGCCATATAGAAGGGGGTGCTCCACAAATGGGGCTCCCTCCCTTGCCTACTTCCCTCCTGTGATCTGGACAAGTTAATGTGTGTCTCTGTAGCATTGAACCCAACAACCTCTCCTAAGGACCAGGGTTATCAGTTAGGTGAACCGTCAGAGCAGCGTAGTCTGTTTACACTATAGCCAACTGTAGGAGGCTTCCACGAAGAGCTGTCTATGACGGAGCAGATACTGCATAGCTGATAACTAGGAAATGCTAACTCTCCATGTAGCCAGCAGACAGCAATGTAATATGCTGTCCCCTACTTTTCTCAAACATCTGCTAGCCTCTAATTTGGACATACTGTTTTTTTTTTCCCCTTGCATTTGTTATGAAAGGACTGGAAGTAAATACACTTCTCCCTAAGAGCTGTGATACCCACAGAGGTACGAGGGCTACCTTTGCATCTTCTCCTGTGATATGGTGTTTTCCTTCAGCCTGCAAGGATTTAGCTGAGATTGTGCAAAGTGCCTTAGAAGGCTTATTTTATTCTCACGTCTACCCTGTGAAGTATAATTTGTAGTCAATGGTCAATAGTAAAGACACTTTCTGTGGTCAAACTGCTGGCAAGTGTTTGAGGCTGAAATGTAAACTCTGGCTCTTTGACCCTGCCTTTGCATGTTAGGAGATGGGTCGGAGGAGACCATTCCGAAGACTGGTTAAAATATTCTTAGACTTAAGACTGATGGGCGAGGATGAGGGAAGGTGCGGCACACAGCTGTTGCTCAGAGCCACCATATTAAGTGTCCATAGGTCCACGACCACCAAAGCCAACACTGGGTTCCTTTGCACTTTGACTGGACCCAGCCTTCTCCCAATTCGATTGGCAGCTAGGACAAACTATTTAGCTGATGTTCCTATTTGTATTTCATTTGATGTACTTTGGTCTCTACCACTCCCAGAAACTGGGATCTCTGATGCAGTCAGTCTCAGTCTGTCTGGGGTTGTCACAGTGGGGCAACTTACTGCGCTTGTCTGACATCTCTCACCTGCCCTCCAAACCTTCCTCTGGTGGGATCTGCCCTCCATACCTTCCTCAGGTCGCTCGCTCTCCAGCAGCGCCACCACTTCTGTGCCTTCCTCACCAGAGCCCCGAACCTCATCCACGTCCACAACTGTGGCAGTGGCGGCGGGAGCTCGGGGCTCTGCTCGGGTCCCAGTCCGCCCTGCGCTCCGCTGCTCTGACCCAGCATCCGGGCGCACACGGTCTCCGCTGCCCCTTCCAGTCTTCGCCTTCTTGTCCTCCCTAGAAGAGGACCGGCCACCTCGCCCGTGGGCCTCTCTGGAAGAGCTCCGAGCCCTGCTGTCCATTTTCAACGCAGCGGGTGCAGCTGCTGGCAGAGTTGCTGCTCCAGTTTTCTGAGCGGCTGAGAACTGACACTAGGATCCTAAGGACCTGGAAGGAGGTGCGAAGGGCGGGGACTGAGGTGGCCAAACCCACCCATAACCCAATTGTTATTCCTGAATCTGAAGAGATCTCGCTCTTGGACCTCACAAGACAGGATGCTAGGCTCTCAGAGGACCTGGGTGGGATAGTCCCCGTGCCAGTGCACCTGGTGGCTTCGAAAAAGACTACACCAGATCCGCGAACTAGGGAAGGTAGCTCTGCTTCCGTGGTTAACAGACATGTGGTCCTGGAGGATCTGCTTTAATTTCCGTGTTTGGAAAGGCTTGATTCTCTCTCCTAGGTCTGTTCCCATGCTTTCTTGAAGGCTGGCGTCCAGCGTTTTCCAGGTTCACCTGCCAAGCTGCTTCCAGTTGCAAACCCAGGCTCTGCCTCGCCCTTTTGGGAAGGAACTTGACACTATGGATTCCTCTTGTATTCCATTGTTTCTGTCTGAAACCGAAGTGTGTCTAGGGAACTTTTAAAGCACAGATCAGTTTTACTCCAATAGAGCACACGCTTAAATGTTCATTTATTCTTTATTGTCAATATTGATTTCACACTTTTCTTTCAAAAACTTTAGTGATGAGAACCTGAAATAAATTGATCTAGAAAACTATTGTTTTCTCTTATGTGTCCCAGGTAGCCACAGGAATACAATATTTAGTAACCACATAACTTGAAATTAAGTACAATTCTAACCCTGAACCTTAAATTTTTAAAAGGGCATTAGATCCCCCTGGAACAGAAGTTACTGCTCTAAGTCGCCATTTGGATGCTGGGAATCGAACCTAGGTCCTCTGAACAGCAGCCATGCTCCTGAAAGCCGAGGCACATCCAGCGCTTGACACTGACTCCTATATAATGAGAGGGCAAGTATTTCAAAAGCTTGGCTCAATGAGCACTTCCCGTCTAGAACAGCTGCCTTTGGGTCACACAAGAGAAGGACTACAATTTTCGTCTCCATATCTAAAGTGACATAAGCACCTGCTTACAAGTTGGTTGGGGTTATGAGTGATGAAAGAGTCTGAAAAAAATTCATGAAGGTCCATGAAAAAAACAGCCGATTCAGCGGTCCGGGAGGTGGGGGAGTTGGGGAAGGCACTGCAGAGTCAGCAGTGAGTCCTGCCGGGTCGGCTACGGTTATGGTGCTAATGTTTTCCTTCAGATTCCTTTTTAATTAAAAATGTTAGTCACACCTTTGCTGAAACTATTCTATATATTCATAAGCATTTAATACTTTACTCCTTGTTTGGATTTGTTGAGACTGACGTCTATAAGAATAGGGTAACTAGGAGGAGGAGAAACTCCTTGTTGCCTGCGTGCAAGGTGAGAGAGCCTGATTGTACGATGTTATACTTATTCCCAGTTAGTGCCTTCAAATTTGATACCTATATAAAAGAAGGGATGGACATATAGCTATACAGATAATTCCATGGAATATAAACAATTTATTGGCACTAGACAAAACTTCAAATGTTACCATTTGGGACCTGGCAGCTCCAAAGATGTGCTAAGTTTGACTTTCTCCATCTTCAGGTGACAGGGTGGCCAGCTGTAGGAGAACAGCAGGGTCCAGGGAAGTGAGACTGATGAGGCAGATGCAAGGCTTTGGGGTGGGGATGGTGTGACTCTAGAAAATATGTCAAAGATGATGAGATTTTCTGAATCTATTCGTGAGCACCTGCTTACGACTTGGTTCCATTATGAAGGGCAATGGCAGTACCCGGCCATCTCTTGATATGAGGGGACTTGATAAAGGTCTTGAGAGATTTAGGAAGCTGTGCACTTGGTCTCAATTGCAGCTTCTCTGGCAGATCTACCTTCTAGAAGAGGGTTTGTTAAATCACTACTAGAGCCGGTTCTTCTTGATTCAGTGCATCTGGGTGGAGCCTGAGACTCTGCATTTTTTTTTTCAAGGCAGGGTTTCTCTGTGTAGCCCTAGCTGTCCTGGAACTCGCTCTGTAGACTAGGCTGGCCTTGAACTCAGAGATCTCCTCGCCTTTGCCTCCTGAGTGCTGGGGTTGAAGGCATGCACCACCACTGCCTGGCTGAGACTTTGCATTTTTAACTTGTTCCCGGATGAACAAAAGCAGAATGCTTTATACTAAGTGGTGAATGGTGGAGGAAAAGGTTTTAACAACAAGTCTAGCCAGGTGTGGTGGCCCATGCCTTTAATCCCAGCACTCGGGAGGCAGAGGCAGGTGGATCGCTGTGAGTTCGAGGCCAGCCTGGTCTACAAAGTGAGTCCAGGATAGCCAAGGCTACACAGAGAGATGCTGTCTCAAAAAACAAACAAACAAACAAACAGTCTAATGTGGACTGCTTATTTAAGGATTTGGCTGTAAAGGAGAGGCAAGAAAGGGACATAGGTCAAGGGAAGCCCCGCCCCCTCCTGGCTTTCTCTCCTTTTCTGTGCGAGATATAAAGAACCAGAGCATAATTTTATGTTATAGGAGTCTATAAAGAGATGGAAACAGAGAATTGTATGGCCAAAGAGAAACATCGTGGTTCTACAGGTGCTGTGGGACTGTGAGGAATGGGAAAAAGAGCCCCACTCCAACACACATATACACAGAGAGCTGAAGGAAAGACGCAGGAGGCTAATGCAGATCCTGGGCTGGAGCTGAGGTTTATATATAAAATTTACATTTTTAATGGGGCTAGAGCAAAGTTGTCTTCTAGTGAGGGTAATACTTGGTTAAGATGTCTAAGATGGATGTCAAAGTCCTGGAATAACTGTCAACAGACATGAACCTCAGTATTAAGTGGCCCAAACTGGGCATTAATGTTCAAAAGCTTGGGAGACAGGAATAATGTGTCGAGTCTATCATGGGCTTTTAAGTAACCATTCCTTTACTATGCTCTTCAAAATGTTCTTTAAGGCTGAGATGTAGCTTAGAGTATTGTGCCTGCCAGCATGCACAAAGGCCGTGGGTTCAATTCCCCAACACTGTCAAAAAGCTCCAGAAATGTTTATTGACGTTCCTAAGGCAAGAATGCTTGTAGGAGCAGCTGCAGTTGAAATTCACTCCCAGACTGCATGAAGTGCTGGGGAGGAGACCAGCTGGAGGCAGTTAATTTCCAGACAACAAATAGGCTACTGGTCATCCTAACAGAGAGGAAGGAAATCCAGTGGTGGCCTGACCCACAGAGTTCTCCAGTCAAATTGTAGGACTCAAGGAATAAACTCTAGAGTCCACTAAGACTGTGTGTGTGTGTGTGTGTGTGTGTGTGTGTGTGTGTGTAGCAATAAAACAAACTAGCAGAACACAGGCTTTAATTTTTTACAATAGAGACTTGTCAGGTCTTACAAAGACATGACTTTTTACCCTCTTCTAAGCACTAACTCCAGATTGCAGATCCTCAGCCTTTAAGTGAATTTCTCCAAGACTGAAACATTCCATCCTACAGGGAAGCTTCCCACCTGCCAGAGTAAGCAGTAAAGGCTGAGAGTCCCTCTTAGACCTCACTAAACCAAGGTGCAAAGATGACTCTGGGACCAGACCAGCTGCCTGCAAGAGTGACCGACTGAGTGACTGACTGAGTGACTGGGAAAGTGCACTCTAGTCTACTGAGCTGTCTGCAGGGTGTGCCCTATACTCCAGGTTCCCAGCTTTTCTGAGTTGTCACCCACAATGGGAGGGGCTTTGGTGATGGAGCTGTCTTTGAGTGATTTCTGTTTCTGTAACACCTCACCCATATTTCTGTAAGTAACCCCCCAAAAACTCATTGGTTTATGAATTTGGGCTTTGGTGGTATCTGTCTGTGGTCTGTGGTGGGCTCCCTATCGGGTGAGTAGATGTGTGTTGCATCTCCTCAGGAAAACTTTTATCACACAATGGCAAACATTCATCAAAGACCTTGATAGCTCCTACGGATAGCTCTTCTAGAGAAAAGAAAACACTCAAACTTTGCAGTGGCCACCATTTGCCAATTCCAAAATTAATAATTGCATTGCCTGCATGCTATCACTATTTTAAGCTTATACGGCTTAGGAGATACATGGCACTTTGCCCAGGTTCACCTCTGCATACGGATGGTGAATTGTTGGAATAGGTAATTTTAGCAGTGGGTGGACTTCCTACATGGCATATTTAACCATGGGTAAGATAGTCTTGTGATAGGAGACACTGAGTGCTGTGAAAACACGTACATTAAGAGCAGTGT
Organism: Acomys russatus; assembly: GCF_903995435.1. Lineage (NCBI taxonomy): Eukaryota > Metazoa > Chordata > Mammalia > Rodentia > Muridae > Acomys > Acomys russatus. The sequence goes on along the minus strand of NC_067142.1, from coordinate 52,776,881 downwards.
CCTTGGACATCTGCAGGGGTCACAAAGACACCAATGTTCTCATGTTCTTCCCAAACAGAGGATGCATCTCCTGAACGCAGCAACTTCATACTGTGCATGCTCTCCTCTCTCTGGTAACCTTTTAAAGATTCAACTTTTGTTTTTACTACCTGTTACGATCAGTTCATCAACTCCACGCAACCTACAATCACAATGAAAGAGAATCTCAGTGAAAGACTGTCTAGGTCAAGTCAGCCTGTGGGACATTTTCTTCATCTGGTTACTTCATCTGGGATGAACCATCCTGAACGTGAATGCCACCATCCCCTGGGTTTGAGCCCTGGACCACGTAGCTGGTGACTAAACATGCGCGCATTTATTCTCTGCTCTTCACTCCAGATGTTACATGTTGCATTAAGGTTCCCTCCTTGACTTCCCCCGTGACGGATTATAACTCGGAACTGTAAGCTAAAATAAAGCCCTTTCACCCTGGCTGCCTTTTGCCAGGGTTTTTCATCACCACCACAGAAACGAAACTAGAATATTATCCACCATTCTGTTACACCCTGCATCAAAGTCAGACATGGTGGTCCATGCCTGTAATCTCAATCCTTGGTGGAGGCAGGAAATTCTAAGTTTGAGGCCAGCTTGAGTTACACAATAAGACCCTTTCTCATTAGTAGGAATAACATTAATCTCTATAGAATACCTGGTTCTCAATAGGTTACCTTTTGTTACCTTGGATTATTATAGGATATGAGAATCTGGGATGATGACTTTGTGTGTGTGTGTGTGTGTGTGTGTGTATGTGTGTGTGTGTGTGAGAGAGATTCAGTGAGCTATTTTCTGAATCTTTTATGAAAACATTTTAACTTCACTCTCTTAATGCTGGCTTGCCAAGGTACAAGGGTACCAGATTCAGCTGGGTGATTTTGCTTGGATGGTAGTCTAATTTCCAATGTTTTACAGATAGCTGTTTATACCTAACCTTGGCTGTCCTGGACTCACTTTGTAGACCAGGCTGGCCTCGAACTCACAGCGATCCACCTGCCTCTGCCTTCCAAGAGCTGGGATTAAAGGCATGCATCAACCACACCTGGCTAAACCTAACATATTGATTCCATTTCTCCCAGGATTTGTCTAAGAAGGGATTTTTGTTTAAGTTATTCTGAGGACTCACTGGGCCCTTAAAATATCAAGATGTGTTCCTCCTAAAACTTGTCGTTGAAATGTGCAATATTTGGGCTCATGTTTCATCTTATGATTGTCCTTCGTGTTAATTTACTTATCAGCCACTCCTGATTTACTATAAACCAAATATATCAATCTTTTCTAGTTTCTGTTTGTAAGAGATTCTTTAATATTCCTTGTTCATTGATATGACAGTTTGTTCTCTTGGAATTTTCATTTATGGATTTCAGGCTGAAGAATGGTATTAAGTGTGCATAGGGATTCAACCCCCTTTATGCAACCCAGTGGTCTCCAACTGGAGCTTTTCCTCTCTCTACATCCCAAGCGCCAGGTTCAGCAGGTGTGATTGCCTCATCCAGCTTCCCGGCTCTTAATGTGAATTCTTTGACTATCTTTTAGTCTGTCCATTTACAATTGCATATTGTTAAGGGGAAAGTTTTCATACCCTGCATTTCTATTTGCTAGTTTTTGAGGACTCTTGTCAATGTAGTTTATTCTACAAATTCAACAAATACATCCAAATGAAATTATCCTCAAGTTTTCACTCATCCCAAAAGCCCACCTATCTCTCCCTCCCTCCCTTCTAGAAGTCAACGTCTCCTCTAGCTCAGCAGTACTTCTCAAGCTCTTAATTCTGTCCGTCGTCCCCCCCCCCCCCAATAATCGCAGACCCACGGACCAAACACGTCTTAGGGTCCGAAGAGGCGGGGTGGAGAGGGCGGGTCCCTCTGCCAGCGGCTGGGGTTTCCCACAGGTGCCTGAGGGCGCAGGTGTGAGGAGGTCCCGCGGCCGCACTCGCGTCTTCCAGCCGCTTCAGCAGGAGGTAGGCTCGGCAGCGCGCTACGCCGCCGCCCCGGATGGGAGACCAACCTCGTCCGCAGCCGCAGGACGGGTCTCCCTCCGCTAACCGTCACATCGGCCGCGCCCCCTCCGCGTGGAACGTAGTGCGCGGGACTCGACGGCCCGCGGTGCGCAGGCGCGCGACACCCTTGCGGGCTCGGCTTCGCGGCGGCCCACCTACAGCGCCCGGGACTTGGGCGGCGCGCAACGGCAGCGCAGGTGCGGGGGAGCGAGGCGGGCGAGCCGCAGCCAGGTAGCGGCGGGAGGCCGAGGGATTCGCTACCGCCGCCCTTGGCGTGCCTTCCCGTCTCAGGTCACGGGAAGGGCACGGGGCAGACGGGAGGACCGGCGGGGTTGGTGAGGGCAGCTCGCCCGAGGGAGGGGAACACCCCTCACTCCCACCCTACCCCCCACCCCCCGCCAGGCCGCCGGAGCGGGGCGAGGAGATGGAAGGCCTGCGGTCGGTTCGCGCTTCTCGCGGTCGCTCCTGCACCGCGGCCCAATAACCTTGGTTCCCAAATCGTGGCTGAGAGAGTCCAGCTGAAACTGAGCTGCAATGGGGAATGACACCCCCTAAGGAGCTTGAGAGCGTTCTCCTGCCAGCACACCAATGGGCCCGGCCCGGCTGGGACTTAATAGCAGCCTAAGGCAAAGATTGGGTAGTGCTCATCCCTACAAGCTGAGTTTTGGGGTTTGTGGTGAGTTGTGGCAAGAAGGGCTTGTGATGCAGGAGCCTTGACCGCTCTTCACGGTATTGCTTCAGCCTTATTGCCTATAAAACTCACATCTGAGTTTTTTAAGATTCCACGGCTGGTCGTTAAAGGGTTTGTTTTCGTTGGTTTTGTTTTTATAGCACAATGTCTGAACAAGAGCGTATACAGGACTGCCTGAGGAAAGAGATAAGGTCACTTCTTATTTCCACTAAAGATGGTTTGACCCCGCACCAGTTGGAAAAGGAGTACCTTTTGATGGTTGGCAACCACCTACCTCTCCGAGTCCTGGGCTATCGGTCCACTATGGAACTGGTGTTGGACATGCCTGATGTGGTTAGTGTCTGTCCCTGTGGGGATGGCACCGTAATACTGAAAGGTAGGCCTAAGATTTTGGAAGGTCTAATACTCTTTATAATTAATACCACTCAGTACAGAACTGTTCTAGCTCTGCCGTTATCCTGTGTCCCAGGGCAGTGGATCTTAACGGGGGGGGGGGGGGGGGGAGTTGAGGGTGGTCATAGGCGCCTTTGAGGTTGTGGGCAAAAGTGAGAGCAAAGGAAAAACATAACGACCCCTAAAACCCCTAATCTCTAGACAAATGGATATTCACAAAAACTACATTTGCACAATTTTAGATGACTGATTTTTTTTTTTTAAATTCCTAAAACTCATTTTACATTTCACGAAGCACAAAAATGTGATTGAAGGCAAATTTGTTCGTCAGCAAGAGTCTCAACCCTTGCAGACACCATTAGCGCTAGCTTTCGTCTGATGATGGTGGAGTTAGGAAGCTATTGGTCAGAATGTAAGAAACAGTGGAACCCAGAGAGCTCCGTGTTACACTACCTACGCAACAGCTCCTTGGGACGTTAAAAGTTGCCTGTGTAATTGCAGATACGAAGGGTAAATGGAGTATGTTTTTCACCTGAAAGTGATGCCCCTGCCCCCATGTCTCTTTAGCCATTCCAGATGAATCCACCAAAGGAATAGCAAGTTTAGTTGCAAAGCAGAGGAGGAACCATAAAGTCCGGAACTCCATCCAAAAGGGAAGACCCAGTGTTTGCTCTGGCCGGGTGCCTTACCGGGGAAGGGTGCCCCCTATACTTCCAGCGGTTGTGAAGAGTGAGTTGAAAGACCTTTTGGCATTGTCTCCTGTTCTCCTTTCTGACTTTGAAAAGGCGTTTGCCAAGCGCTTTGGACGATCATTTCAGTATATGCAGTATGGGTTCCTCTCTATGTTTGAAGTGCTTAATGCGGCGTCAGATGTCATTTCTGTAGAGCAGACCAGAGCAGGTTCTCTGTTGACACTGAAGAAGAGTGTATCAGAGGAAAAGCAGAGAGGATGGCCAGCAGGTAAGCCTGTCTGCATTTACAGCTGTGTCATGCCCACAAACTCAAAAATATGATCACCTAAACAAGACCTGCACGAAGACTACAGCAGTTGATAGATCAGCATTCTGGGGGACTGCTCGGAAGGCTCCATTCACCCCAAGGTGAAGAGCTTCAGGCCACTGATGGCTGCTGAGAAGGAATCTGTCTTCTCTAGGTACGAGCCCTATGACGGGTTTTATAATCCCAAGCAGTCAGCCCTAAATATATCTACATGTGAGCAACACTAAATGAACACAGCCGGCTGTATTTGTGTGTGTATGTAACAATGATGTAAAAGGTCACAAATTTGAGAGGAGGTGGGGGACATGGAAAGAGTTGAGGGGAGAGGAAGAAGTGGAAATGATATGCATACAGCACTCATGGATGAAATTGTCAAACTTAAGTCAGAAAAGATAATTGTGGGGCTGGAGGGACGGCTCAGCAGCTTAAGATGGCTGCTCTCCCAGAGAACCAGCAGCCCCCAGCTGTCTGTGACTCCAGTTCCAGAGGATAGTATCCCCTCTTCTGGCCTGTGTGGGCACCAGGCATGCATGCGTCACACAGACAGATGCGTGACATAACACGACACACATAAAAGAAAACATGAAAAGGAAATGGCTGTGCTGTGGATGAACAAATGTTAGAGCAGTCCTAGAAAGGGGGATTGAAGGGTTAAACCCCATGAATTTGTTAAAGCTTAAACCTGGCCACCAGTGGGAGTTGAATAATCTTAGGCAAATTAGTTCATCTGAATAAGCCTCGGCCTCCAGATCTCTGCAGTCATAACAGTTGTGTTTGGAGTTGTACGGAAGACCTTCCATGAGACAAGGTCTGTAGAGAACCTGGCCTTTTCTTTTTTTTTTTTTTGGTTTTTTTTCGAGACAGGGTTTCTCTGTGTAGCCTTGGCCATCCTGGACTCACTTTGTAGACCAGGCTGGCCTCGAACTCACAGCAATCCGCCTGCCTCTGCCTCCCGAGTGCTGGGATTAAAGGCGTGCACCACCACGCCCGGCTTTAACCTGGCCTTTTCTAAGTTCCCACTGTGTGGCAGATGAGGCTCCTTAGTAATGTAATCGTCACCCTAGACTCTAGACAGACTGTGTGCACTGATCAGGGAAGGGGAGCCCATTTCAGAGAATTTCGTGCCTGTTTTACTGACCTTTTCCTCCAAAGTCTGCATTTAGATTAAAGTAAATGAGCCAAGAGAATGTGCCATGAATTTGCAGAGCAGTGTTTAAGCCGGCGGATGGTGCAGGTCTCTATAAAGACATGAGGATTTGAGTCAGAGAGGTCTCTGCATGCCAGTGAGTTTTGGGGGATACCCTTTCAACCTTATCAGCATTCTTTGGGCTCAGGCTTAGGAAGACCCATGTGCTTTTGAGCTTACGAAAGGGCTGGGTGTGCAACTCAGTGGTAGAACACTTGCCTAGCTTGTGCAAGGCCCAGGGTTTGCTTTTTGCCACTGGAGGAAAAAGACAACTCTTATTATGTAAAGCAGTTTGCCGACTTTGACTGAATAATGGGAATGTGCATTCTCTCCCAGCGGTTGGCTTCATCACATTCCCACCCATGGCTCATTCCGCGTAGCTCCAGAGAGCTCAGATGTAATTCATATATTTGGTAAACTTGATCTTGGGGGTAAAGCAAGCACTAGACTGTGATGGTTTTCAGGGATATGTATTGTACTACAGAATACAGACCCCAGTAGAGAACTCACACTTTAGGATCATATGCTTTGTAGCATTTCCTCTTTGCTTTTCCTCACAGCCACCATGAAAAGCATAGCTTTACACAAACTTCTTAGTTGGGCACTCTTTGGTCTTTGAAGTGAAATACAGTTTTTAAGATTTTTTTTGCCTGTAAAATGCTACTTCCCAGTTATATTCAGGTGGCCTTATATGGCATTTCAGAAAACTGTAATATTTTTAGTAACATGGTTTCTTAGCATTTTAAAAACAAATGACTAATCACATCATATGTAAGTTTTGTTGAATATATACTTTTTTTTTTTCTTAACTTTTCTTCTAAGTTGAGGGCTGTTAGATCACAGAAGTCTTTTTCTACAAAACCCTTGGGAAATTGCTAGTCACTGTTTCTTCTTCTTTCTTCCAAAAGGTAAAATTTTTACTCAGCCTTTTAGAATGAAACAACAGGGGTCATACTCTACAAGATTTCCAGTAATAAAGACGCGCTTTTCACAACCCTCTTCAAATATGGAGCCACCAAAGCAAGTGCTGACCATGGAGAAGATGCCCACAGCTAATGCAGTGCAGACCTCAAGGCTGAGCCACAGTGAAAAATTAAACCAGGTGCGTACAATGCCTGAGCTCAGGGTAGAAACGGGCTGAAAAATAGACTTGAGTTCAGTGGTGTTACCACTTAGACCTGATGGGAAAGCATATTCTCCCCAATGCAACACATTTCCTGTCCTCCGTTCTGGAATTAGGACTTTTATATGCTTTTTTTTTAATTCATCAGTCCTTTTTAAAATCCAGTATATCCTAGCATGTATGCTACTTGTCTCATTAAAAACTTTTGAAACCAATAAATCATTATTTAATCTGTTTTGGAGAGATATTAAGTCCCCTTCTGTTTTATGAATACCTTTAAAAATTATTGTTAGATCTTTTCCTTTTTTATTTGTTTGTTTGGTTGGGTTTTGGTTTTTTTGAGACAATTTCTCTGTATAGCCTTGGCTGTCCTGGACTTGCTTTGTAGACCCAGGCTGACCTCGAACTCATATCAATCCGCCTGCCTCTGCCTCCCAAGTGCTGGGATTAAAGGCATGTGCCACCACGCCCGGCTTGTTAGATATTTTCATAATTGTTTTGCCTATAGGATTATAAATTATATCTCTAACAGGTTTCACATTATAATGTCTAAAAAACTGTTGTATTTCTATGGATATATGTGCTGAAGCACCATCATCCCCAGTCTGCAAAGGCATCTCCAAGAGAGTCACCATTGCTAACAAATGTGTAACCTTAGAATTGTGCTCTTCAGAACTGAAGGCAAAAGCCTATTGGAATTCTGAATATGAATCTATAGCATGGTACAAATATTTCAGTTCTCCAAACTGCAAAATGGAGCACACAAGCCATTGTGTGACCTTGGTCCAAGGCATCACCAAACAGGATCTGCATTTATATTTTAGCATATAGACAGACCTTCATCTGGTAATTGGACCGTGAACAGTACATACAGAATATCCAGTCTGACCATGCTGGCCTATAGCTAAGGCTTTCCTATCCAGCATCTCAACAGGCTGCCATTCTGAAATGTCCTCAAGCCTTCGTGGACTTTCCTCACCTGGAACTACCTCTTTTGGTGGTGTTCTAAGTTCCAGATTTGATTTCTCTGAAGGTTTCCTGTTTTGATTCAAAGATTCCTCTAACCTCTGTTGTATAGCCTTTAATTTAGCATCTAATTTCTCAGTCTTCTTGTTCTGATCTCTCCCAAAGAGGATATACAAACTGCAGTTGTCATTGAAAAAAATTATTTGTATGCTAAGAGAGACAAACACAAATGGAATCCATTAGCACAGTGCCATTGTGTCTTCTTCCATTTTAAACATAGACAATGGTCTGCTTTAATCTCAAAACCTTTTCCTAAGGGCTTTGCTTTCTTAGACCCAGCTTCCTTTCTAGATCTTACCAGTTCGGATGCTTGAGGCTTCTCACTGTCTCAGGCTCCTGTTTCCGGGAAGAGGAGGTGTTTTCTGAATTCCCTCAAGCGATCCTGGCCCCTCTCTCCAGGAAGTTATTGGGTTCATAAGTGTTTGTTCCTCTGTCCTGCGTGAGTTGAGCCAGGGAGAGCGCCTCCTCAAAGGGAATTAGTTTCCTGTGGTGGCTAGGAAAGTCTGGATTTGAGAATCTCCTTAGCAAGGGTTTCCTGAAGAACTGCCTCGCTGGGGGTTTTATGTATCAGTTTTTGTTTCTCTGCAGCTGTCTGGAGGCCTTGCTGCTCTGTGGGGGTTCTAATCAGAAGCTGTGAGCTCTTGCCCTAGAAATTGGTTGCTCTCTTAACGAACAGAACTAAAACCTCTCTGTAGTTTTATTTTCTGTGTCATTCTGGACCCACTTGGTATGCCAAAATGTTAAGACGATTTGTATATAACTGTGTGTGTTTCTCAGTTTCTTTCTTAACCTGGGTATCACACAAATAACGGAGTCTCTTCTACAGTTGCTTAGTAATAAGCTTCACAGCACAATAACTGAGCAGTTTTACTCTATTCTAAACCCTCTAAGCTTATTTGGCTTCCTCCCAGAGTACATCCCAGAGCTGCTTGTGTTTTGCAGCTTTCCCTGTTCCAGCTCTCCTGGCCCTCTCCTAGGGTTAAATCCCCTACTTCCTCCTCTAACTCCCTCTCTCCTGGCTGGCAGGAAGGTCAGCCCTATTCACTCCCCTGCTCAGTGATTGGCTGTAAGCTGATTTATTGGCATATCAGGGGACAATTGGGGAACAGTGTTTATACAACATTGAGACAGGAGATCCTTAATTCATCTCGGCCACCTGCTGCGGGTTGAGCATTCTTCAGGCTCATCTCTTAGTTCTGCACTGTGACTAAACATCACTACATTTCTCTTTGATGTACCCCCAAGTTTCTAGTTGCTTAGAGCAGAAGGGTATGAGCCATATAGAAATTTTAACTGAAGGTAATTATTTATCTATATGTGGTGGTTTGGATGAAAATGGTCCCCATAGGCTCATAGGGAGTGACACTATTAGAGGGAGTGTGTCACTGTGGTGGGCTTTGAGGTTTCAGAAGCTCAAGCCAGGTCTGGTGGCTCACTCCCTCTTCCTGTCTGCTGACCCAGATGTAGAACTCTGGGCTACCTCTCCAGCGCCATGTCTGCCTGGGTGCTGTGATGCTACCTATCCCCACCGTGATGATAATGGACTAAACCTCTGACCCGTAAGCCAGCTCCAGATAAATGCTTTCATTGACAAGAGCTCCCATGGTCATGGTGTCTCTCCACAGCAGTAGAAACCGTAAGATCCTATAGAAACCCAAACTAGAGTAATTACTCATAGCAAAGTGTTAGCTTCTTTTCCTTTCATAATGATTTCCTTAGTTTTAGATTCCTCCTGTGTAGATTTTTTTCACAGCAATTTAGTTTTTTTGTTTTGTTTTGTTTTGTTTGTTTTGCAATTTAGTTTTTTTTTTTTTTTTTTTGGTAGAAATGTCCTTATTTTTAGATTTTAAATTTATTAAATTTATGTGTATATGCATATATCCACATGGAGATCAGAGGACAGCTTGAGGGAGTCAGTTCTTCCTTTGCTTATGTTACAGGAGCGTTCCCCTACAGCTCTTTAAGAAGGCCATGCCTTCCACTGTACCCTGACTCACACTCTCCTCCCTTCAGGAACCTTCCAACAGCCTGTGACTCAGGCATTAGGCAGTCACTAAGTATTTAATAAGTACTTAGTAACTTTAGAAATGAATGGCAGGCATTCCTTCTGGACAAATCCCTTCTGATTAACTGAAGACTGGAGCGCCTGCTACAGATAATGTTGTTTATCGTCAAATATCCCTTAGTGTCTAGTTTCATACAAATTTTTATTTACATATTTACTGTAGTATAAAATATCTAATGGTACCTAATTCTTTCCTATTACTTAGCTATGCATATGCACATATGTCTGTGTGAGTTATATTCCTGTGAACGCAGATGCCCACAGAGGTGAAAGGCTGGGAACTGAACTTGGGTCCTCTGCACAAGCAGTAAGCGCTTTTAGCTGCTGAGCCATCGCTTCAGCCTTCAGTGCCACACATTAAGAGCAGGGTTTGGCCTGCTTGATTGAACTACGTTTCCTTTTATAGACTGTTCACATTTATCTATGACTTTTTATTGATTTGACTTTTTCTTTTATCCACAGTTGGAAAACACATTCAAGTCAGTCATTGCACAAATTGGACCTGGTGGCACTATTGATCCAGACCTAAAACACAAGATAAAATTTGTAAGTGCTTTCCATTTCTTGAAAACAAAAATAATTGGTACTCATGTGTGGTTTAATTTAATTGCCTGAAGTGATGATTAGTTTGTATTAATATATCATTGTTTCTAAAATTTTAATATGACATACTAATTATTAATATAAAATCAATCAGTAAATGTTCACTGAAATTTTAAACATGAAATTGTTTAGAAAATGGCTCTTCCATAAATGTTCCCTTCCCTTCTTTTCCTCCCTTGCCCAACAAATCATTGCTGACAAGTAGTTCAAATCTTTCCAGTTTGATTTTCTGTCCTGCACATGTAATGTTGTTACAAATAGTTTGTATTGCCCAGTGTGGTTTTGTTCCATGTTTCACTTAAGAGGGTCTATGAGGGATTAAAGTTTGAGTTGCTCTGGACCTTGGCTATTTTAAAAAATCCTGCAGTCAAAGTTCCTTGACGGTTTATGTAGCATAGCTTGCTATCAAAGGCACTGAACGGTAGATTTATTGAAGATAAAAATTATTCCATTATGCTCTGAAGGAGTTGTTCTGAACAAATGGACACTCTGCAGACAGCTGCACTTCCAGTCGCATTTTAAATGATAACAGTTTTACTTTAGCTGCTCTTTGATCTCCTTAGTACTAATTTACACTTTGCTGTGATTGGCCTGCTTCACTGTTTTGCATTACTGTATATGGAAACCTTTTGGTTGTAGTGTTTTGGCCACTGTAGTCTGCCCTGAAGATTTTTGGTCCTGGTGTGAGTATGAAAGTACGTTACAACACCTACTGCCCTAAAGCGTGCCACTTCAGTTACTGCGACTTTGATGGGAGAGAGATAGGCAAAGCTGATACGGTCAGGCAGCCTTCTCTTTTTGTTTTAGAAACTTGAACAAGTGTGTAACAATTGTTTGTTCAAGGCTGTTGACCATTAACACAGCACCAAAAAATAGAGGGAAAGTATTCATTGATAAAAGATTCATTAAGCTAAGATTATCATGTGGCTCTTAAGAAAGTTCAGGCATATCTTCATTGTTTTCCAAGGCAGTGTACTCTTCACAGGTTGCTGAGATAAGAGTTTAAAGACGACCTTCGTTGGCATTGTCCATTCATGTAAAAGGATAAGCAATGGAATCTGTATGTGCATCCTTCTGAAAGGATGGTTTCTGAAGTGCAGCGGCCACTGTCTCTTGGTCACAAGATTTTAGAGGAATATTTCTATTTTCCCCTGATGCATGAATTAGAATTTTATATATATATATAAATGTATCTAGAAGATTTAGGAAAACACAGAAAAATTTTATACTGTATTGCAATTAAAACAACCCTGCTTTTAGGGACTTGTTGCAAAAATTATGCAAATGTGTAAATGAAATCTTTATGGTGATAATGCTTTTAAAAATAACCAATCTTAATATTTTATCTTTTAATATTCTAATTTTACCTGTGTTTCATTTTCTGTTGATTAGGTTGTATCTAAGTTTCCACAAGGTTTGTTTATTTCTAAACTGCTTGGAGAATTTGAGGTAAGATACCAGCCTACTCTTTGCATTGCTTAGTTTTCCTATGATAGTCAGATTTTGCCATTACTACTGGATCCTCTAAGTCTGCTTTTAACATTTAAACCACCTTGTGCATTTTAGTGGCTTTTTCTTTCTTGTGATAGTTAAGGATATGGCTGGGAACAAATAGTTCACTATGGAGAGGAAGAATATATTTACTACTTATTGTTAGAACATCATTGAAATAATGACTAAATTTTTATAAGTATGGCAGTACCAAGAAGAGATGTGGAAAAATAGAACCCTCATGTACATTCTTGATTTCATATCCAGTAATGATATCAGGAATGAAGATGCTATAAAGACATTTCAGATAATCAAAAGATAGAGAAGTGTAAATAGGCCTGAATTTTTTCATATAGGAGCATAGTTTATTATAAAATACTGTAGATAAAATTTAGGCAGTAAGCTATTTAACAGTTAAGAAAGCATTCTGCTTCAAAAAGAAAAAAGCATAATATAGCTATCTGATCACTAATGACATAATATTTCAAAAATAACAAAGGTAAAATATATATGGAATAGTTATTGATTTGGTAGAAATATAATCCTTAATTTTTAGGAATAATTTGCACTGCTCTCACCATTTACTGTGCTGCCACAAATCTGTAATTATCAATATATATAAACCACACTTGTGTGCTTTACTTTAATATCCTAAGCAGTACAGTTATATACCAGAGAAATGTCCGTCAAACCCTCCCTTAAATCAAGGAGACACACAAAGTGCATGTGTTGCATTTCAGCTAAAATACAGACCTGCTTATTACCCATTTACAGATTAAAACATGGCCTACTTTCTTTTCTAATTATTGTACATTTTTATGTTGCTAACACCATGTGATGGATTAATATGCCTGTTCACAAATTAACTGTGTCCATGCTTACACATGTAAAAGATTTTCCTTTCACCGGAGCAGTGTAAGTTCAGTTTCATTAAAGCCAAAGGACTAGTGTGGCACTCCCTCATAATTTTACCCATGGAGTATCATGTGCTTACTTTGACCCACTGTTTTGCTCCAAAAATCTGCAAAATTTTGTCACATTGCTATTCGGACATATTAGGATAAAACTGAAAAACATTTTCAAGCTAAGGTATTGAGAAGCGAGAACCATAATTTTTCAATAAACCCTTTGTTTTGAGAGGGAGATTGTATGTGCCTGCGTATGTGTGAGCACATGTTTAAAGCAAATCAGTGAAGGAGAAGAAAAAAATCTTTTGGTTCAATTATGCATTTATGAATGGAAAAATTATAATGTAAATTTCACTCATTAAAAACTTAGATAAAAATGACATTACAGATAATTTTTCATTTCACATGGAGAACTTAGAGACTCAAATATGAGTACTCCAGATGAGTTTTATACAAATTGGAGGCATCTTGAATTGTTAAGTATATTTATATACATAAAAGTTTATGCATGCTTTAAACACAGTATTTTTAAAAAATGAGAATTGAAACCAAAAGTATGACCAGCACTGGCATTGAAATGTTCTGGTTTTTCTACGAGTCTGACGTAGTGTTAGTGACTGTGCTGCACTGAAACATGTAATGGTGCGTTCTGAACCATGATTTGTTAAACATAATAACCCACATCCCAGAGTGTTTAGGCTGGTCATAAACCTACCAAGGTGCGAGTCATGTGCATAATCAATTACAGGCAGTCTCTGGTATAAACGCTGTTCAGCAATACTTGAACTGCCTCCAAAATTTTTGCTTACAGGTAGACATCCAAATAAACCAGTAAAACATGTCCTGAAAATATGGGCACATTTTAAACATTAAAACAATTCTGTTAACCATATAGTCTCATAGTATGATGGAGTAATAACCTACATGGAAAGAAAACAAAAAAGAAAAAACTAATCAGTATAGTGCATGATTGATTCAATATAGTTCCAGGGAAGAGTCCAGTCATGATTGCAAACTCCTTCAGACCAGCTGTCGTCATTGTTGCGCGCACGCTGCTTTAAGGACAGCAACAGCTTTTTCAATATAGTTCTTGGGAGCCCATGTAGGATCCTATACTGAGTCACTGCAGCTTCCTCATCTTCATAGTCCACCGGAGGAGGTGGCGGAGGAAATGGAGAGTCATCCGCACATGGAAATGTCATCCGATGGAGGAGGTGGTGATGGAGTTGGGCTATCAGCAACTGGGCCTGCAGTGGGAGGTGAAGGTGTAGGCACAGCCGTGGAAATGCCAGTCCTACTGCTGCCACTGTGTTCTCGACTTCCACTTCCTCCGCTACTTCTAGCATGCATCCTTGGTCTGTTGCCTGGACTGTGCTGGCTTAGAAGCCTTGCAGGACTAGTCGTGTGGTCATTAGGAACTGTTGGAGGCTTAAGCAGCTCTAGGGTTTTGTAAGGGGTATTCTGTCTCAGAGTTCCCTGGCCTGACAAGGGAGGAGGGAGGAGGCTTAGTGGGTTTCTGCATGGGTGGATTTGTTCTCAACAGTGCAGCAGTTTTTGTGGGCTGGTTATTTCCATGCTTAACCCCATGTCCCACATCATCCAGAACTTGTGTAGTTGATAGGCTTCTGAGTATTCCTGACAGGGTGCTCTATATTTATAGGTGCTATTATTTTGTGAGTTCTTGACATGGATTGTTATTTGTTGTCAAAGTACCAATCTCTCTTTAAGCCACTTTTTCTTTATGAAATGATTGATGGAAGACTCCATCCTCTGAAGCTGAAATGCTTGGATATCCATCAACTGGAGAAGCAGCACTTGCTAGAGATTGAGTTGTATGTGGTTTGGTCTCTTCTAGAGCTTTTCCCTTGCCTGTCACCTGTATGTAGTAGTTGACACAGTAGTCCATCACCGGGTCAGGTCTGGTAACTCTCTTGCCAGACACAATCTCCTCCTCTGGTAACAGCTGCAGCTCTGCCATTTTCCACCCCTCTGCATTGCTTCCTCTTGAGTTAAAGAGACAGAGGCAGCTGGGTCTGCCAGGGGCAGATGCCACCCACCCACCTGCCCTCTGCCTAGTATTGTGGAGCTGCCTAGACCTGTATTGTAAGAAAAAAATAAATAATATACTATAGGCTAAGTGAAATGATTCCAGATTAGAATTGGAGTCCTCAGGGAGAGACGAACAAAGGATAAAGCAGACATGTAGGTATCTAAAATTCAGACTGCTCTCTTTCACCAATTAAAACATATTACCATCTAAAGCAAAATGATGGCCTCTAGCTGGGTTTATAAGATGAAGATGATGTACTGCGTATGAAAACTACAGCATGGCAGATTGTGCAGATTGCAATTTCTTATGCTTTCTCTTACATGGAGAGTAAGACTAAGAAGTTAAGGGTATATATTATTCCCAGGACAACCGTTAAAGATTAAGGGATAGCCATAAAGTTATCAGATAAAACCAATTGTATAAATACATGCAGGAAGGTGGGCAAAGAGAACAGAGGAACAAGATATGGATGGGGCCACCGGAACTCGAAGGTGGTGGTGGGAGAGAAAACAGAGGAATAGGATACACATGGGGTCAGCATGTGGAGCATGGAAGCTCTAAATCTAGATATACTGCTGATTTCATAAATGTAAGTGGACTAACTGCTGTCTTAATGCACCCTGTGAGCCGGGCAGTGGTGGCACACCCTGTAATCCCAGCACTTGGGAGGCAGAGACAGGCAGATCTTTGTGAATTTGAGGCCAGCCTGCTCTACAGAATTAATTCCAGGACAGACAGACTACACAGAGAAACATTGCTTATGTAAATACAGTGCTCATGTGTGAAATTCTCAAAAAAAAAAAAAAAAAAAAGACTTTTAAGTTTGACAAAGGAAAAAGAATTGTAGAGGGTGAGGGAAGGAAGGAATAAGGCAGATTGTTTTTTTTCCAAATTACTTTATGTGATTAAAGTTAATATAATAAAAACCCAAAATAAGAAAGCAGATGGGTTCACTGAAAAAGATGGAAAAGATGCACCATGCAAGCACTGAGCATAGGAGAACTGCAGTGACCTCAGGAGAAAGGATCTCATCTAGGATAGGAGACATCCCATGATGGTTTAGGGTCAGTTCTTTAGAGAGACAGTCATAAGCGTGTATTCACCAAGCTGAGCATGGTGGCACATGCCTTTAATCCCAGTACTCAGAAGGTAGAGGCAGACTGATCTCTCTGAGTTTGAGGCCAACATGGCCTACATAGTAGGTTCGAAGATAGCCAGAACGACACAAACACACACACACACTCTCTCTTTCTCACACACACACACACAAACAAACAAAAACAAAACAAAACTGTATTTACCTAAGAATATTTTACATAAACTAAAATTTGACAGAACATTAAGAATTCTGTAAGTGTAGTCAGAAACTTCAATATTAAATAAATCATAGAATACTCTTTTAAAACTAGGTAATCATAGCAGTGTGGTACATGAAAATTAAAATAAATATATATATGTATGTATGTATGTATGTATGTATATATACATATATAAAACACACTTTATAACCAAGCAAAGAAAGTAAGAGCAGAGGATTTTGTTGGAAATTAACTTGCAACCTTAGGAATTACCAGGCAGGAATTCAGTGACCCGTAAGTCTTCCCCAGGAAATCTTCTAGGAGTAAATTTCAGGTAATTACCAGAGGCATTAGCACTGCAGAAGGAAGTACAGAGTGAAACCAAGTGACAGTGTGAAGGGAGAGGAGCAGGTCCACCCTGAGTACAGTTACACAAGGGTGTACACCCACAGGGTTTATTTTTATTATGTGGGTGGTGATGCTATTGTTACTTGGAAACTATTGTTATGTATTGCTATGTAATGTGCCATGGCACACAGGAATAACTGCATGATAATTATAATGCGTACAAGAATATTCTAATTGCATAGGTTGAACCTGGAACATGTCAGCAGATCAGTAAGGGAGGCTAAAGACTAGGTTCACATCAAAAGGACTTACACACCTGACTAGTTTCAGGCTGGAAGCCTGTCAGATACATTTAATTCTGTCAGTGCATATAGTTACAAAAGTTACTTAGACAACTTGGAAGATGGCAGAGAACGATTCATCTTGCAGGATGGCAAGAAAAGGTTCGTATTAGGGCAGGGATGAGCTGAGTGGCAGAACACTTACATAGCACGTGCCAGGCCCCTTTTAGTCCCAGCCCAGACTCCTGTTCGGTGTTTTGCCTTGATGCTCCATAGTGAACTGCATAGCTGGGTACCCAACAGTGAGGAAGGAAAGGCAAATGCCTACACAAGTGTCCCTGCTCAGTAAGGAACCACATGGCAGAATAACACTTAGCACTTTGAAAAGAACCCGCTACGGTGTGCCCCTTTTTAGAACACAGAGTCGTTAGAGCCTTGCCAGAGGGATCAAGCCCGAGCTTGATTCACTTGCCAATTTGCAGGAAGTAGTGTTTGTACTACAGGTTGCCATATGGAAAACGTAGGAGGCTGGCAAAAGTAGAAATGATGTAAAAGTGTATGTGCATATATTTGAAAGCATATGTCTAACTCTGACTAAAATCAGTAGAAAAATCAGTGGACTTGGCAGGAAGTAAGGGGCATGGGATAGAACTGTACCAACTTCCTTACTGCTCATGGCTGGGAGCCAGCAGAGCAGGAAGCACACCAGAAGAATTAGGACAAAATGATCTGACCTACCACTGCATTGGCTCAGTTAACCACCTAAGCTGTGTTCATATAATAATAATTGGAATTACTTTTATCGTAACTGAAAAAGCAGGATGTATAGCTTATGTAATCCTGTTGGTGACAAAGCACACTTAAGTTTGGA
The DNA here is from genome assembly GCF_903995435.1 of Acomys russatus. Lineage (NCBI taxonomy): Eukaryota > Metazoa > Chordata > Mammalia > Rodentia > Muridae > Acomys > Acomys russatus. Next base: position 52,759,516 of record NC_067142.1, on the reverse strand, counting down.
CAATTTCTGCAAAGTTACACAAAGTTGATAATAGTGACTTCTAGGGAGGTGATTGCTAGGTGACTGATGCTAGGTAATATTTAGGGTGACAGACACTTGATTTTTTTTAATGAGTGAAATTTTTATTTATAAGATTTTTCACCATTAGTTTTTTCCTTTAAAGTTGTTTTTCTCTCACAATTTTCATATGTATATGTGTTTATATGTGCATATACATATATACATATTTACATATAACTTTGAGCACCCCGTCATTGTTTTTATCCTCTTCACCCTCCTGAGGCTTGTTTTTGCTGAATACTAACTTGGACCGCTTGAATATACTATTAGCAATTACTAATTTGAGGTGGAGAGATATCTCAGAGACCTGGGTTTCCAGCCCCCATGTCAGATGGCTCACAGCTCCCTATACCTTCAGCTCCAGAGGATCCAACACCCAGCTTCTCAGGGCACTGGCACTTGTGCACATACCCACATGCAGACACAATTAAAAACAAAATCTAAAAAAGCAAAGCAATTATTTATATTTTAATCCTCCCCACCCTAGTTTTATATTCAGCTAAGTTATGTTTTCATAGTTAATACAACACAATTATTTGAGAGACTATTAGAGACTGATAAACATAAAAGGAAAAGAAGTTTTAGTATGTAACATGTGAAGAAGTAGAGAATCTGATTCTAATTTGCTACCACCCCTGCCCTGTCCTCTACTAGTGTGCTGATGGGTGGCTGTACATGTGGCCTTTGATCTGACTGAGATCCTGGCCCCGAGTCCTAAAGACTTGAGTGCAGTATCAGAGAATCAAGTGACAAGGTCACTGCCACAGCTGTACTACCCTGTGAAGGGCCAGTCCTTTATAGTGTTGTCATCTGAAGGTCTTTAGTTCAGAAGCCAGTCTTCACTTCCTTAAAGCCTAGGCAGAAGAGAGCAGCCATTGGTGTTAAGAACAGCACAGATGTGCGTTTGTGTGTAATATTTGTGTATGTGTGTACACTTGCATGTGTGTGTGTGGCACCTAGAGGTCTGCCTGGAGTGTCCTTCCTCAGGAGCTGGTCACCTTGTGTCTGGAGATAGTGTCTCTCTATGGGGCTGCCAGTTAGGCTAGATTGGCTGCCAGTGAACCAGGCTTTTACACTTGAGCTCCTTAAGTATTTAAGTTGACAAAGTTGTAATTAAAGCCTTGCCTAACATATATCTAGAGTTTTCATGCTTTTCTATTTTTTTATGACAGCTAATTTTTAAAGAGCAACTTTCACCAAAACAATTAGGGTTCTTAAATGTGACAGAGCTTGTTGGTGCTCTTAGTGACATTCTCCGAGTTGAGTTCAGTGAAGAAAAGCAAGACTTGCTAGTGTTTGATGCTGACCTGAAGCCTGCACCACCTGGTGAGTTAAACTGCTACAGTGCAACCTCGTTTTCATTGTCCTTTTTCAGGATAGGGAAGAAGAAAGCATTAAGAGTCAGCATTAGACGCACATGACCCAAACACCTCACATATTAGCTGTGAAGTGTTTGAATAATGCCCTCCTTTTTAGTGATAAATTTAGTAATGTTAACTTGTATTATTAGTTTAAACTTTTAACTTTTCACAACTTAACTTATATTTATTTATTTGTTTGGGTTTTGGTTGTTGTTGTTGTTGTTTTGAGACAGGTTTTTATTATGTAGCCCAGGCTGGCCTGGAACTCACTGTGTAATCCAACTGGTCTTAACCTTATGAAAACCCTCTTGCCTGAGCTTCCTGAGTGCAGAGCTTCTAGGCATGAGCCACCATTTTAGCCATTTCTTGTCATTCTTTAAAATTATTTTATGTGCACGGGTGTTTTATCTGTGTGCACCATGTATGTGCAGTGCCTGCAGATGCCCAGAGAGGGTCAGGACCCAGGGATGGAGTTACAGACAGTTAAGAGCTGCCACATCAGCGATGGGAGTCAAATCCGGGTCCTCTGGAAGAGTTGCCAGTGCTCTAACCACGGAGCTTCTTCAGCCTATTATTTTCTTTATTGTCCAGTTATTAGTAATTCTGAAGGGATAATTCTGAATGGGTTGTTTGATAAGTGATGCTTATCAGGCTATGCAGCGAAAGCTTCTTACAAACATGCAGAGCCAGACTGTATCAAATATATGTGAGGAACTTCCATGTATATTTTTACAATAAATAAACCCCAAATATTTATTTATACATTTTTGGTTTTCGAGACAGGGTTTCTCTTGTAACCTTGGCTGTCCTGGAACTCACGCTGTAGAGCAGGCTGGCATTTCCTCTGCTCCCCAAGTGCTGGCATTAAAGGCGTGAGCCACCATGGCCTGGTTGCTCTTTTTCTATTCCTGTATTTACTTTAGGAAACCACATTGCATTTACATCACTATATTTTTGTTTTTAGCTCAGTTTGGTTTCATTTTAGAATTTTTATTGAGATAACTTTATATTACCATGTAGATAGCTTCCCATGCATTCTTTACTTAGTTCCCTCAGTGGTAACACTTTGCAAAGGTGTGAACAATATGGTACATTTAATTTTAAAGAGGTGTGTGTGCATATTGTGTGTGTGTGTGTGTGTGTGTGTGTGTGTGTGTGTGTGTGTGTGTGTTCATCTATGTGGAAGCCAGAGTATAAGCTCAGGTGGTGGCCCTCAGGTGCGACCATCTTTTTATTTACTTGTTTATTTTGAAATAGGGTTACTAGTTGGCAGGGAAGCCCCAGGGATCGTGCTGGGCCGCTCCTGAGGCCCGGGAATCCAAGTGTGCGCACCTCATGCTGAAGGCCTTCACTCACCTGCTGAGCTCATGGATGCCACAGCTGGACTGGAGTGTTGTTTCTCTCCTTGGCAGCTTACACCCCAGTCCCAGGCACAGGAATCCTCTTGGAGTTGGTGGTCAGGGTTAGCCACAGAGATGGCCCAGAGCAGTACAGGATGCTGCCTTCAGGTGCCTCACAGAGCTTGAAGACAAGTCCCTGTTGCTGAAGACACCACATACTGTGAATATAGGACTTGGAAGATTTGAACTAGATACGATCTGAATTTGTAGAAATTTTTAACCACTAAAGCTCTTTAAACCATTCAAACAACACAGATAGTTAATGCTTATAGCTTTAGTGATTATATTTTTTGACCTCATAAATTATATACTTAATTATAATATAATTTTCTTTTTTAAAAAATTTTTTATTAATTTATTCTTGTTACATCTCAATGGTTATCCCATCCCTTGTACCCTCATATTCTTCCCTCCCTCCCATTTTCCCCTTATTCCCCTCCCCTATGGCTGTTCCTGAGGGGATTTCCTCCCCCTGTACATGCTCATAGGGTATCAAGTCTTTTCTTGGTTTCCTTTTTTTTTTTTTTTTTTTTAAGATTTATTTATTTATTATGTATACAGTGCTCTGCCTGCATGTACACCTGCAGGTCAGAAGAGGGCACCAGATCTCATTATAGATGGTGTGAGTCACCATGTGGTTGCTGGGAATTGAACTCAGGACCTCTGGAAGAGCAGTCAGTGCTCTTAACCTCTGAGCCATCTCTCTAGCCTGACATAATTTTCTTATGCAGAGCATTATTATATAAATATTGTGTCTTTGGTTTTATGCTTAATATATTGTTTTCCATATTAGTATATGTTTTTCATTTTTACCTTTATACAGTTCTTACATATTTATTTAACCAGTGACCTGTTGGTGGACATTTAGACTGTTCCCATTCTTACTGTTATTAAAGCATGGTGACTAGTATTTTTAACTTTTTACTATCTATTTTTGCTGTTTAGGGGATGAAACTCAGGCCCTTATTCATCCTAGGCAAATATGATTAATATTTTTGTGCCTACATTTCAATGTGCTTGTGAGTTTGTTTCTTCAGCAGCCACTGTAGTTGTAGATCTGAGGCTGTAATGTGCCAGCCTCAGGTACTCATCATTTATGCATAAATTTCAGTAAGATACGTGGTTGATCGGGCGTGGTGGCCCACGCCTTTAATTCCAGCACTCAGGAGGCAGAGGCAGGCCGATCGCTGTGAGTTTGAGGCCAACCTGGTCTACAAAGTGAGTCTAGGACAGCCAAGGCTGTACAGAGAAACCCTGTCTTGAAAAACTAAAAAAAAAAAAAAAAGATGTGGTTGATTGTGGAACTCTCTGAGTTAAGGCATCAATTACAGAATATTAAAAAGTTTGCACTGTTCATTGCTTAGTTAGAAGGAGAAATTGGAAATGAGGATGTTGAAAGTCTCCCTCTGGATTTGAAGTTATCCCGCTCCTGTTTCCCAGTGTGAGAATGTCTCCGTGTGTCTCTGAATCTGAAGATGTGCAAGGACAAATGCTCATTGCTCAGTGTCTCCCTGGTGCCTGGCACACGGGGCTGCTAGGGGCAGTGGTTCCAGTAGTGTAATGGATATGCGGGCACTCTCTGCCTGTTTCAGGTGGAACACTTTCATCAGTCAGAAATTCGTGTTTAGTTCAACCAGACAAGAAAACAGAAGCCAACGCTTGGGCCTCCAGTCCTTCTAGAAGTTCACTGTCTACTGTAGTGTTTAAGAAGTCCGTGTGGGACTGCCCTTTGAAGAGCCACAAGGAGCCAGAACAGAGGGTTTATAAGAAGCCTAATGTGGTGGTGAAACCCCTACAGCTGGTGAGTGAGCGGTACACGCCCTCGGCTAACGGGCTAACGGCAGGGACTGGATGAACACTTCTTTAACCAAAATGCTCCGTTAGAAAAAATATTTCTTAGAACATATTTCTTGGCAGAGAGCATATTCTTTGGCCCAGCAGCCCCGTGTGTGGCATTTCCTCTCGTTTTTCAGTTTTCTGTTTCCCAGAGCCTGATTTTAAAGCTTTTCAGATGGTTAAAAATTGGAGACTTCTCCTTATGGCACCATTGATTTCTCTATTGCTCAGCCTGGGGGTGTGCAGGAGCCCAAGCTCTCCTGGGAGTCCCGCCTCCAGGAGGCTGTGTGTGTTTGCATCTCCTGTTTCTGGCTGTATTGTTACTAGGGAATTGGTTTTTTTTTTTTTTTTTTTTTTTTTTGTTTTTAATTCCTCACTGTTGCTGGCTCTTCAGTGGGGCGAGCAGTTTGAGAGCCTGCTGTGGGAGGACAACCTACCTTAACCCCTGCCTTAATGTTTTGAAAGTCATGTTGCCCATTTTGTTAAGGACATTTACTTAACAGTCTCAGTGTTTTCTTTTCTTTCTTCTTTTTTTTTAAAATGAGATTACACATAGGAAGTCTATACAGCCATGTGGAAAAGAGATCCATACAGAAAATACAAAAAGTTTAAAATTGTGTGTAAACTGAGATTACATCCAACAAAAACAGTGACTACTAGGAAATGAATCATACTTCTAACATGATAGTTTAAAGTCTGATATAAAATCGGGTAGCTAAGAGCTTTGGATGTTTAATCTGGCATAATCCTCAAGCAATCTTATTAAATAAATAGTATTACGTAGGTAAGGAAAATGCAGTGAAGACAGGTTGGTGACATTTATTAAGATCACACAGCTTCAGAAAAACAGAGAAATCAAAGTCAGGTAACCAGGTAATATTTATATTATTACACATAGATTCAATATTTTCATAATGTAGTGCTTGAAGAATTTTTTAAGTGGTGGCTGTAAATGGTAGATCCTTTCTGAAGCGTTCTGAATTATAATTTTGGCTTGAGCCCAAAATCCGGGCTTTTGTAATTTCCCAGATGATCCTGATAATAAAGAGTACTCCTGAAATAAAGTTTGGGAGATAGAGTCAAAGGATTTGTTATGCCCCTTAAAAGCTTTGTATGATTTCTTTCTCTTCCTGCCTTCCCTTGTAGCAAGTAGAAATGAACAAACCCCAGCTCAGCTTGTCAGGGGCAAACCATGACATCCCACCAGACGCCGTGCGTGCGAAGAAGCTGTGCAGGCTCCCCCCGTTAGACACCAGCACCCTCGTGGGGGTCTTTGTGGAGTATGTCATCTCTCCCAGTCAGTTCTACATCCGGATGTACAGCAGAGACTCGTCAGAGCTGCTTGAGGACATGATGATGGAGATGCGGTAGGTGCCTCGCTCCCGCTGTGGTCCCATTTGTCTTTACTCAGAGTCGTCACACACTTTGGTCCCAGGACTCCAAAGGAACGGAAAGCTTTTGCTTACCAATGGTGTCATATAGAAACTTAAACTTCAAAATTTAAATATCTGTTTTTAAAAATCCACATGATGGCATGATAATTAACATTTTATGAACAGTAACTAAAATTTTCTAATCCACACATGTACAATAGCCCTTCCTATCCATATACAGAGTATACTCCAAATTCCTCTGTGAATGCTAAAACTATGGATTATACCAAGCTCTATACATCTGTATGTGTATGGTGTATTTTTAATATATATACTTATCTTTGCTAAAATTAATTTATAAATTAGATAAAGTAAGAGAGTCACAGAACAAACTGTAAGATGGAACAATTGTGCCCATGTGCTGTGGTAGCAGTTGGGCTGACATGATAGTACTCCACGCAGCTTGAGGGCACCCAGCAGTGGTTGAGACCTGGGCTGCAGAGGGTAAGGCGGTTAAGAACTCACCATTGCTGCTCAGTGTGCTATGCAGTTTTGAATATATCAATTACTCCTTGAACTTCCATTTAAAGTTGATCTTAGATAACTGAAACCATGGCAGGTGAACAAATGAGCAATGGAGGAACTTGAAGTTCTCTGCCTCATAAACACAAAAAGGCTATGGGAAAATTATTTTTTGATAATGTCAAAAATTGACAAATACCTTATAAAATTAGATGCAGTTTAGAATTTGATTTTTTGTATGCTCATATTTTAAAATTGATTGGTCTACATCAGCTGTTGGAAAAGAACCCGGACAAACTATATAATTGCAGGCCCCAGTACCAACTAAAACACAGGGTCCTCTGTTTAGAAATCATTAAGAATTTCAAGATAAGTAACTGCAGATCATTTAAGCAAGCATGAGGGTCCTATAAACATGAAAACAGTCCTGAGTGAATTGTACTTGTGTATAATCTAAATGTCATGTTTTGGTTGCTTGTAGAATGCTGCCTTAACTGAATTGTGCAGCTCGTCCAAATGTGTTTCATTCTGCAATATTGAAAAGGAAAAAAAAACCACACTTAATAAACAGTATTAAACTGAGGTCTACCTGTCAGTAAGGGATTTGTGGGTTTTGAATGAACTTAAGCTCCGTGAAACGACTGCGTTTATTATTACTGCTGATGCGATCAGAGCAACATTAACTTTCAGAGTTTGTTAGTTTTGGTGTTGAATGCCACGGCTATAGAAGTCTATAAAGTCTTGCTTGAAGGCATGAATTTTATCATTGGCAATATATATATAGTCTTAGTTTTGTAAAGATATGTTTCAAATGTTCAGCTCTGAACTGTATTATTAGTGTTATGGGCCTGGGGTCATGCAGAGATTCACCAGTCTGATCATGCATGCATTTTAGCAAAGAAGGGGCTTTATTCAGATACTAGCTCTGGATACTTATCATGCCAGGACCATGCCAGAGAGCGCTCTCAAGAGGCATCTCTGGAGTATATTAGTCAGAGATTAGAAAGGCAAACTCACAGGGCTCCATACTCCTGCCTTCATGCAGCCAAGGACAAGATCATACTCTGATGGACACATTCAGCCGAGGTGCACTCATACACACAGTCTTCCTGGGTGCACTCGGGCAAGTGAGCTTCTTTACAGAAGTGAAAACACTGGATTATTGTCTTTCAAGAGCAAGATCAGGCAATTACAAGAACAGCCGCCAGGATTCCAGGAAGTTACCCATCCTTGGTCAAGTAGAACTTACAGGCTATTTCATTCAAAGCTGTAATTCAAGAAATGACAGCACAATAACTTTGAATTCTGTATCTGTACTGTGTATGTTCAGTTGCTCACTGACTTCCGTGAGACTGCTCTGTGGAAACTGTAACCAATACAAACCCCTCCTGTTTCAGAAGAAGAAATGTAATAATGCTAGACTGCTTGGCTGCAAAATACACTGAGATGCAAAACTTAAAAAAAAAAAAAAAAAAAGAACTTACAGGCTAGAGGCATTTTTATTTTAAATTTTAAAACATAATCTTCACCATCACGTTAGTCAGTATTTAAGTGAAAATGGTGTTACATTAAAAATCAACTAGTTGCTGGATGGTGGTAGGTGCACACCTTTAATCCTAGCACTGAAGTAGAGGCAGGTGGACCTCTGTGAGTTAGAGGTCCAGCCTGGTCTACAAATTGGTTCCAAGACAGCCAAGGCTACACACAGAGAAACCCTATCTCAAAAAACAAAACAAAACAAAATCCAAAAAGCAAAAGCAACTAGTTATTTTTTGTTTTTAATTTTACTTTTTTGTTGTTATTAGCTTAGTTTTGTTTTTTTGAGACAGGCTCCCTCAAGCTCACAGAAGTCCTTCCTCTACCTCCCGAGTGTTTATGTGTCAGTGTGGGAGTGTGTGCATGTGAGCACAGGTGCCTATGGAAGATATCAGATACTGTGGAGCTGTAGATCCGGCTGGTTGTGAGCTGCCTGATGTGGATGCAGGGAACAGAACTTTTGTCCTCTGCAAGAGCACTAGATGCTCTTAACCGCTGAGCATTCATTCCAATGCCTACAGCTGAAAAGTGGGTCCCCACCAAAGGCTAGTTTAGGTCATAGTTCAAGTACAAAGGGCTTCTTGAGATATTTGGGGAATACTGTGTATGTACTTTAATTTCTTTGTCATAGATAATTTAATTGCACTGCCATATCAAGGATTTTATTTTTTCTCTTTTCTTTATTTTATTTCATTTTATTTTTATTTTTTGAGACAGGGTTTCTCTGTGTAGCCCTGGCTATCGTGGAACTCTCTCTGTAGACCAGACTGGCCTCAAACTAAGAGATCCGCCTGCCTCTGCCTCTGCTTCCTAAGTACTGGGACTAAAGGTGTGCATCTCCACGCCTGGCTTTGGCATCAGGGACATTCTTAAGTGAAACTGGTTGGCCTCTTCTATTTGTTTGTTGGCTTTTGTTGTTGTTGTTTTGTTCTCTTTAATGGAAATGTGACGGTGGCAGGTGACAGTAGTTTTGACACTGCCTTGATTCAGCTAAGGCACATGGTATTTACCTATGGTTACTTTCACAGCACCAATGCATATGTCAAAGGGTAAGGTCTTAGTTCTAGTATGAAAATAGCCGAATTATATGGAGTTAGGGAAGAATACCAGGGCCCCAAGGGCTTAAGGACTGTTACTTGTTTTGTCTACTGAAAAATTCTGTCCTTTGTTAATAAATACTAAGAATATCTGACTATATTTTGTCATATTAATAATTTTTTATATTTATAAAAGCATTGCATATTTTTATTTTACCATATTGTATATTTTTATACAAAACCTCAAATTACCTGACATAATGCAAGTCAAGTAATAATCCCTTAGAAAGAAATACTATCATGGCATGGTAGCAAACACTGGCAGTCCTAGCATTGGGGGAGCAGAGACAGGAGGCTCCCTGGGGTGGAGCCCACTGTCCAGCTAGTCTAGCATAATTGCTGAGCCCTTGGCCAGTCAGAGACCTTGTCTCAAAGGAGGTGGACAGCATTCTTGACTGATAGGTGAGGTTGTCATCCCTGACCTCCATGTGCGTTTATGCATGTGCATATAGCAGGCGCACATGCACCCCCCCCCACATACACATACACACATCACATGTGCATGCATGCCTACACACATTAGAAAAATCATCACATATTCTACTATGTCTGTGTGACTTAGTACATATTTTAAAGTGTTATTATCATCTCTGAGATCTGGGCATTATTCAACTCTTTTGGTCTAATCTTATCTCCAGATTGGGACAGTCTAGTGCCTACTGCAGAACTGTGGCAAGTAAAGCGTTTAGAATCTAGTTCAGTGTTGGCTGCTCTTTGTATATGTATGTGTACCATGTGTGTAAGTACACACGTGTGTGCATATGCAGACCAGAAGACAGTCTTGTGTGCCGTTTCTTACGTGTTGGCCATGAATGCATCTGAAATCAGAAGATGTAAGATGAGTTCTTTGGCACAGGCTCTCACGAGACTGCAGTTGTTAGTTAGGCCAGCAAGCCCCACAGACTCCCAGGTCTCCCATGTTTTTCAACAAAAGCACTTGTTGCTGTACCCAGCGTTGGTGTTTTAATATGGGTTCTGGTGATCAAACTCCGGCCTTCATGCTATACAAGCAAGCATCACCACCCAACCATCTCCCCAGCCTGGGTGCTGCTGTCACACTGTAGCTGCTCTGTGTCTGGTTGTTGAGGCCCTGGTACTACAAGGACGCATGTGTAAGGCATACTCTTTGCCTGCGTGAGCACACTAAAGCTGGGAAGATAGCCAGGGGGATAAGTGGGGTAGAGTGGGACGCGGTGATTCTGTCTGGGAAGGCTTTATAGCTGGAATTTGAACAAGGCCTCCTAAGCAAGGCTTTGCTAGTTGATGTGAGAGTATATATATTCTGGCACTAAGGTCAGCATTAATGAAGGATTGAATGATGTTATTTGGGAGCAGATAAGAAAGTAGAGTTAGCACTGGTGATGTTGGAAGGACCTGACCTGATACAGAATTGGGAGATGTAAGAGCCGAGTTGTTAGCACCACGGGAAAGCATTCTTTCAGACAGAAAGGGGAGGACCTTCTTATAGTTTGGATATGAAATGTCCTGAGAGGCTCATGTGTTAAAGGCTTGGTCCTTAGTGCACTGTTGAGTGTTTACCCAAGTGACTGGGTCATGGGGGCTCTGACTTGATGAGTGGATCAATTCACTGATGGCTCCATAATTTAGAGACATTATTGGGAAGTGGCTTGAAATAGGAGGTGATACTTAGCTAGAGGAAGTAGGTCACTGTGAAATTGTCCTTAGAGGATATAGCTTGTTCCTGTCCCCTTACTCTCTGTTCTTTTCCACCTGGCTGCCATGAGATAATAAAGGCTGTGGCTCACCTCCTGCTTCCTCTTACGTTCTGCTTCACCACAGTGAACACGTTGCTGAGCTGAGGTCCCTGAAACTGCCCTTGGTTGTTTCTTTCTGTGTGTTTAGACAACAGATTTAGAGGGCTAACTCCATTCATAGTATAGCAAGTGGGGTGAAGAAAAGGTCAATAAGATGGGCAAGTCTTTAAGAGGGAGGGAGAGAGAGCAGAAAGGAACAAACTAGGGAGAAATTAGGAAAGTAAAACTGTCAGTTGATAAGAAAGGGAGTAAAAAGTTTTGGGGAGAGAATATGAAATATTTCACCATGAAGACTGTTGGCTTAGAGATTGAATAGGTATGAGAAACTAGGTTTCTGGGGTGAAAGAAACTAGGCATTTCTACTCACTGCATCTGAGGTGAACATCAGATAGTTGGCAGTAAAGACTTGGCAGTCGTAGGATTTTGGGTAGCCAAAGGTTTGTCTCTTCCTGCAAACGTGGATGTTCCGTGGTGTTAAAGACATTGCTGTTCTCTGCCACTGTTCTGGATAATGCGTTGCCCACTTAGGATGTAGCCAACCATCGTCTACTAGGTCCCTTGGTAGCTGATGGGAAGGAGAAAACAAAGGTAGAGGGTGTGGGCCACATCATTGCTTTGAAAGACACAACTTGAAGTTTGCACATTTCACCTTTAAAAAAATTGTGATAAAGTATACAGTAATTTCAACTTTGTGTGATTTTTCTTAAATCCTGATAGCTAGAACTTTTTATTCAAAGAGCCATACCTAGATCCTGGAAAGTCTGTATGGCTAGTTAAAATATGGGTACCTTATTGCTAGGGGATAAGGGGGAACAGAATGGGTAAGGAGAGAGGACATTTAGCATGGCATCCAGACAGTTGAAAACACAAGCTTTGATGTTTAGGATGCAAGGGTCTTGCAAGGAGAGTCCATCACTCATAGTGAAATGACATGTGCAACTGAGTGAGATGTCATACAGAAGGGATGGCAGTGTTTGAGAGCTTCTGAAACCACCGTTTTCAAACCGTCTGCATAGGTTAACTAAGATTTTGCTATTCTCTCTATCCTCAGCAAGGAAACTGAAACACAGAAAAGTACAGCCGCCAATCTTTTTAAACAAGGGAGTCAGGATTTGAACCTCGGTTTCTGCTTGAAAGACTCCAAAGAACCCAGATTTTAAGGCAATGTGGAGCCTATTTAAAGTATATTAATAAAGAAGGAATAGGAGAGAATTGTGGAGATGGAGTAGCCAAGGGCATGAAAGGAGATAGGCTGAAGAGAGAGACTCTTAAACTTGGGGTTAGCAAGCCATTGGTGCTTTTTTTTTTTTTTTTTAAGGAATGTTTTTTTAACTGAATTAGAATTGCACCACTTTCCCTCCTCCCTTTCCTCCTTCCAGCTCCTCCCTGAAACCCCACCCATCTATCCACGTCACCCCCCTTTCAAGTTGATGGCCTTTTTTTTGTTGATTATTATTGCTACAGGCATATGTATATATATGCATCACAGATACATGTAAACACAGATCGGATGTGTGTCTATTGTTTCAGAGCTGACCACGCTGCATTGGATAACTGATGCTGGGGCTCATTCCTGCAAGGGGCCAGCTCTCCTTCCCTACTTGTTATTGGTTGCCTGTAGTTCTTTGTTTAGGGGTGAGACCCCAGGAAAATTTCCCCCCTTCCACATTAGTACACCCCTTGATACTGCCATTGTTCTGGTCTTGTTTGTGTGGCCATTTGTAGGTAAGACTGTTTCACAGCAGATTTCCTGGTGTTCTGGCTCTTAGAGTCTTTCTCTCCCCTCCTCTGAGGTCTTCCATGAGCCACAGATGCAGCAGAGCATCCTTTTAGGAAGTTCCGTGGAGTGAAGTTGGGTTATGGTCTATTCAGAGAATGTAGTATACAATGTCTTGTTAGGTGGCAAGACAAGAATGAAAGTGTTGTCCTTGGAAGGAGTTCATTGATGAAAAGAAAGGATTTGGATAAAGAAATCGACATTAGGGCTGGAGAGATGGCCCAGCGGTTAAGAGCACTGGTTGTTCTTCCAGAGGCTCTGAGTTCCAATTCCCAGCAACCACATGGTGCCTCATGACCATCTGTGATATGATCTGATGTTCTCTTCTGGCACGTAGATGACCATGCAGTTAGAGCACTCATATACATAAAAATAAATAAATAAATAAATAAATTTAAGAAAGAAAGAAAGAAATTGACATTAATAGGCATTAACAAATCAGAGAAAATTAGTTATTTACTTTTTACTAAGACTTTCTTGTTCTTGATACATCAGTAAAAATGACATTATTTTTGTCTTACTCTTTGGATTTTTCTATATTATGGAATTCTACAGGCGCTGTTACTCTAACCAGCTGGTTTCTGATCGGTACATCATGCCGGAATATTTTATTCAACCAGGACATCTTTGTTGTGTAAGGATTTCTGAGGACAAGTGGTGGTATCGGGTTATTATCCATCGAATCCTTGGGGAAAAGGAGGTTGAAGTATTCTACCCAGACTTTGGAAACATAGGAACGGTCCAGAAGTCCTCGCTGAGGTTCCTCAAGTGAGTTCAATTTAGCAAAATTGCTGGAACAATGAACTTCTGAATCATGGAACCTTGGGTCTGGGACCCTTTGTCTCTTGCTATGTTCCGTGCAGTGTTCTTTACATCCCTCATCATAGGGCATATTTGGCAAGGGATCATTTAATATCTTTTAAAAGCTTTATTTTTATTAACTGTGTGTGTGTGTGCATGTATGATCAGGTGCTGATAGGGGCCAAAGCTACAGGACTCCCTGGTAGTTAGAGGCTATGTAGTTGTGAGCTGTCTAACATGTGAGCTGGGAACTGAACTCTGTCCTCTGCAAAAGCAGCGTGCTGTTAGTTACTGAGTCATCTCTTCCAGCCCCTCATCACACTGATGGATGGTGGATGATAGCCGCTTTTGTCTTTTTTCTCTTGATTATTAATTTGAATGGACTATGAGAATAAATTTTCATCTTTTCTTAAGAAAATGACTCAGGGTCCTGCTAAGAGGAATACGTAAGCAGCAGGGTGTTGAACAGCTTCTATTGGTGCTTTTATAAACACGGTCCTCTTCAGAAACATCTTACGTTTTGTAATTTGTTTCTTAAATTACTTTCAAAGTACAAAGTATTAATTTAAAGTGTCAGAATTTAATTGAAATGTTCTGAATAACAAAACAAGAAATGGATCAGAGACTCAAGAAAAGCAGTGTCCATACGTGATTAAATAGTCATATATTTGGCTTTCTGCAGATGCTGCTACACAAAGCTTCCAGCTCAGGCTATACCTTGCTCTTTGGCATGGGTGAGGCCAGCAGAGGTATGTGTTTGCTTGTTTCTCTCTCATTAGTGAGCAAGATTTAGGTCCTTATTTTGTGCCAGTTCTCAGGACACAAAAATAACATGTGAAATGATTGTATGTTGTATGAGAGATAGACATGTGGGCAACATTTACGTCATGTCATGTAGTATTTACTGTCACCTGCTACAGTGTATGAGAACAGCAAAAGGAAGTGAGCTTTTTTGTTTGTTTTTGTTTTTGTTTTTTGAGTAGCATTGGCTGTCCTGGACTCGCTTTGTAGATCAGGCTGGCCTCGAACTCACAATGATCCGCCTGCCACTGCCTTCCCGAGTCCTGGGATCACCGGTGTGCACCACCTGGCCTGGCACATTGAGACATTTTAAGTAGATCTTGTTGGCACAGAATATAGGATAACCTGGAGTGAATAATCTACAAAGCAGTAGCAGTCATATTATTAAATACTGTGCATAATTGTACTTGGTGTACTTTCCAGTGACTGGCAGCACAAGTTTCTTTACACCATGACCACCACAAATTTGAGTAATGTGTTGGGCCATGGTGTCATTCAGTGTTGCTAAGCAGTAGGAATTTTCAGGGTCCATTATAATCTTACAGAGCACTGTAGTGTAAGTCTGTTACTGTCTAAAATAGAGCTATGCTGTTGACTGCTGGGAGTAGTTACATATGGTTATTTTTGGGTTGTCTATTTTCTTTGATAGGCTACATACTTGTTTTTGTAGCAGTGTTATGGCTATGTTACTACACCCTGTGATCTGCCTGAAATCTGGTATGGTGACCCTTTCAACATTACTCTCTGTGCTCAGGTTTCTTGGGCTAGCAGGCCATGTGTGCTTCCTTCCATATGAATTTTAGGATTTTTTTTCTGTTTCTGTGAAGAATATTATGGTGTACTTATTGGGATTGAATTAAATCTGTACATTGCTTTTGGCAGCATGGCCATATTCACAATATTAATTCTACCCTAGTAATACGAAGATCTTTCCATATTCTAGTGACTTCCTCAGTTTCTTTCTTCAGAGGTTTAAAAATGTTCACATTCCAGGTTCTGTTTTTTCCTACATATTTTACTTTTTGATGCTACCCTGAGTGGAAGTGGTTCCATGAGCTTTCTTAGCACATCTGTTGTTGTTATTATGTAAAATGGCTACTGGATTTTGTAAGTTGATATTGTATCATTCCACTTTGTTAATGGTGATCAGTTCTAGCCATTTTCTAGTGGAATTTTACTATCTTTTGTGTGTATAGTCATTTAATTTTTAAATTTGACTTATTGGACTATTTGTGTCCTTTAATCCTTCCCTTGTTTTATTTCTCTAGGTAGGGACATTGACACTGTTGAGAAGGAGTGCAGATGGTGGGCAGCCCTGTCTTGTTACTGATGCTAATGGTATTCCCTCCAGTGTTTCTCCACTTAGGATGATGTTGGCTGTAGATGGCTTTATCCTGCAGGTGAAGGGATAGCTCAGCATAAATACAATGCATCCTATAAGTAAGCTTAAAGACAAAATCATGTGATCATCTCAGTAGACACAGACAAGGCCTTTGACAAAATCCAGTGTTGTGGGCCCTTGTCTATAGGCAGAGAAGATGCTCCCTCCTGGTAAGCTATGGACATAGGTGAGCAGAACCCCCTGCTGGTAACAGCCCACCAGACCTAAATGTGTTAACCCACACAAAAGGTGTCAAAATGAAGAAAAACATATCAAAGGTGCCCTGGTGACAAGCCTGGGAATGTGTTCTGGGAGTGTCTCCTGCTATTCAAGTAAGCTTAGTTAAAAAACCCAGAGGCTGGAAGGTTGAGCAGTGCACCCATCACCCCTTCCCCACAGCCTCCTGCCCTTGCCCTTTTTTAAGCTTAGTGAATGAAAATCGAGTTGTTTGATTCTTTTGTCTTTATTTTTAATAAAGTGTAGTCTGGCCTTTTATAAGCCAGAGGCCCCCTTTCCCTTCTGGAAGGGATGCAGATTTCTCTTGTCCCGACCCACCTGAGTGTGGCTGCCCTGCGCTCCCTCCCTTCCCAGAAGGCCTTCTTTTTGACTGGTTCTCAGGACAGAGCCTTCTTCAGCTAGCCTCCACAAGGCTGAAGAAAAAACTCTGGGGCCAGATTCTCAGCCCAGCCTCCCGGAGAAAGGAATGCACACAACATGACCCCATGAGAAAAGTCCTGGAGTAGGAGCAGAGGGGCTGTCTCAACATAGTAAAGGCTCCATGACAAACCCTCCAATGTCTCTACAGCATGGGTACCTTCGTCGTGGTGGAACTGAACACCGTGGAAGTAAATGAGAGTTGAAGTTGCCTTCTTTTTCTTGTCTGGTTAGTTAGTAGTCACATGTTGGCACATGGTAGCGTGCTCCTCGGCCTTGTGTATGATGGAATAGTTTAGCTTCTTGTGCTGGATGGGTCTTAGAAGAAAGATGATGCATATGTGATAAAAATGACTCATCTAAAGGATGTTATTAAAAGAAATTCAAAGCGGAACTAAGAATATAAATAAGAATTTAAAGTTAATTTTCTAACGTACTATACGTTAGTTAAAACGAACTTTTAAAGTATAATTGTAAGGAGTGCTTCGTCTTGGACTTCACCTTCCTGACTGGCAGATCAGCCTTAGTGCTCTGTTACCATTGGGCATGTTAGTGTTTCATAGATGCTCTGATTTGTAGCCTTTCCTTTTTAATTTTATGCCTATGTATGTTTTGCCTTAATGTATGGATATGTAATAAATACGTGCAGTTCACACTGAGGCCAGAAGAGGATATTAGAACCCTGGAACTGAAGTTACTGTTGATTTTTATTGTATTTATTTATTTATTTTTTTTAACTTAAATTTTTTTTAATTTTTAAAAAATTTTTAAATTAATATTTTATTTATTCATATTACATCTCAATTGTTAGCTCATCCTTTGTATCTTCCCATTCCTCCCTCCCTCTTGCTTCCCCCCCCTACTCCCTTTCCCTATGTGTGTGACTGAGGGGGACCTCCTCCCGCTGTATATGCTCATAGGGTATCGAGTCTTTTCTTGGTGACATGTTATCCTTCCTCTGAGTGCCACCAGGCCTCCTTATCAAGGGGACGTGGTCAAAAATGGGGCACCAGAGTTTGTATGAAAGTCAGACTTCATTCTCCACTCAATGGTGGAGAATGTTCTGTCCATCGGCTAGGTCTGGGTAGGGGTTCGAAGTTTACTGCCTATATTTTCCTTGGCTGGTGCCATAGTTTGAGCAGGACCCCAGGACCCAGATCTGCCCATCCTAATGTTCTTCTTGTAGGTTTCCAGGACCCTCTGGATCCTTCTATTTCCCCATTCTTCCATGCTTCTCTCACCTAAAGTTCCATTAGGATGTCCTCCCCTCTGACCCACTTCTCTGGTAAATAAAGTCTTTCATGGGACATGCCCCTTGGGCTAGTGTCTCGATATGTGAGTATATACCATTTGTCTTTTTTTGCTTCTGGGTGAACTCACTCATTATGATAATTTCTAGTTCAATCCATTTGTCCACAAATTTTGAGAATTCCTTGTTTTTAGTAGTGGAATAGTATTCCATCATGTAAATGTACCACAGTTTCTTTATCCATTCTTCTACTGAGGGACACTTAGGCTGTTTCCATGTTCTGGCTATTATGAATAAGGCTGCTATGAACATGGTTGAGCAAATTTTCTTATTGTGTGCTGGAGCATCTTCTGGGTATATTCCAAGGAGTGGAATAGCTGGGTCTTGAGGAAGCCCTATTCCCATTTTTCTGAGAAAGCACCAGATAGATTTCCAAAGTGGTCGTACTAGTTTGCACTCCATACCCGATCTCAAGCTGTACTACAGAGCAACAGTAATTAAAACAGAATGGTACTGGCATAGCAATAGGCTGGTGAATCGATGGAATCGAATTGAAGACCCAGAGATGAATCCACACACATTTGCTCACTTGATTTTTGACAAAGAAGCCAAATCTATTCAATGGAAAAATGATAGCATCTTCAACAAATGGTGCTGGTCTAACTGGAGGTCTCCATGTAGAAAAATGCAATTAGACCCCTATTTGTCACCATGCACAAAACTCAAGTCCAAGTGGATGGATTAAAGACCTCAACATAAAACCAGAGACATTAAATCGGTTAGAGGGAAAAGTGGAAAAGAGCCTGGAACACATTGGCACAGGAGACAACTTACTGAACAGAATACCAACAGCCCAGGCCTTAAGGTCAATAATTAATAAATGGGACCTCATGAGGCTGAGAAGCTTCTGTAAGGCAGGAGACACTGTCAAGAGAACAAAGCGACAGCCTTCAGACTGGGAAAAGATCTTCACCAACCCTACATCTGACAAAGGTCTAATATCCAAAATATATAAAGAACTCAAGAAATTAAACATCACCAAACCAAATAACCCAATTGAGAAATGGGGCTCAGAACTAAACAGAGAATTCTCAACAGAGGAATATCAAATAGCTGAGAAACACTGAAATGCTCAGGCTCGTTAGTCATCAGAGAAATGCAAATCAAAATGACACTGAGATTCCATCTTACACCCATAAGAATGGCTAAGATCAAAAATTCAAGCAACACTACATGCTGGCGAGGATGTGAAGAGAGAGGAACACTCCTTCATTGCTGGTGGGAATGCAAACCAGTTACTGTTGATTTTAACCTCCTTGTGCGTGCTGGGAAATAAATCAATTCTAGATTTATATCTTAGCATGGATGTCTTGTGCTATTATGTTTTGATAATAGTTATGAGCTATGCAAAAATTACTGGGTAGAAAACTTATATGCACTGAGGTAAACTGTTAGAACTTTTTAAGACAAAGCCAGACATCAGTTCATCTTTTTCCTCATTGAGCTAGCTTAGGTTACCTCATAGTTCATGACTTAGGGGTTCGCTTATGTGTGTGCACGTCTGTGTGTGTGTGCACGTCTGTGTGTGTGTGTGTGTGTATCCTGGCAAAATACTGAGCACTAATGTGTTTATTGTGTTAAGTAAAATATATACTAACTCTTACATCTGATAATTATTATATTCTTAAAATAAAATTAAATAATAAAGAAGTAAATAAAAGTGAGCATCGTTAGGATGGGACCCCAATTATTCTGTGCTTTGAGCTCTTACCTACCTGATCCTGCTCCGTTTACTCGTTACACACCATTCACACGCTCTCACCCTCTCTCTCCTTCTCCCCCTCTCTCATTCCCTCTCCCTCCTATCCCTCTCTCCCCTTCCTTCCCTCTCCCTCCCTCCCTCTCCCTCCCTCCCTCTTCCCACACTCTCCCTCTCCCTCCTTCTCTTTCCTTTTGCTGTATGTGTGAGCCCATTACAAGGAGGAGGAGGAGGTCTACTAACCAGGAAATATCTCACTAAGAAATAAAACATTTCAGAACCTGAGTTTAGAATTTTAAGACTGTAGATTCATGAAAAACTAATGTTTATGTTTAAGCTGTGCAATTTCTGGCATTTTATTAGATCTGTCCAAGTTGATTAACATGTACATATTGAAGTATTAAATTTGAAAAGTACTAAAATACAGTATACATTTATCTTAAATTATCTTTTTAAAAATATTTATTTTTTATTTATACAGTATAATGGTTGCATGTGTGCCTGCAGGCCAGAAGAGGGCATCAGATCTCATTATAGATGGTTGTGAGTCACCATGTGGTTGCTGGGAATTGAACTCAGGACCTTTCAAAGAGCAGACAGTGCTCTTAACCTCTGAGCCATCTCTCCAGCCCATGATCTTCTTATTTAATGGAATATAGCATAAATAATGTGCTACTTCACCGTTGTAGTATTTGTAAGTCTTCTATTATTAACAGTCCCTTATGTATCAAGCTTTTATTAACAATTTTATAAATATAGTTATTTTACAATGTCTAACATTCAATAATATTTTTGTCAAATACTTTATATACTTATATAAATTGCCTTACATAATACTTTAAAAATAGGAAACTTGAAATTTTCAAGTAATTTAATGTGTGTAACATGATAAATCATATGTGCTGTTCCAACACAGTCTCTTACTCAAAAATGTATTTTGTGCTATGTAGTATAATGAAAATTAACACAATGATAAAAGAGAACATTGAAAGGCTACCTAGTGCCTCTCTGAATATGATCTAATATATAACAAGCAGTTACAATAACCAGTTTTCTTGAAGGGATGAAAGAAAATGAAACACTGAATCTTGAAGATATTTATTTTGTTTTGTAAAAAATTGGTTACAAAAATTGTAACAGTGGGGCTGGGCGTGGTAACTTGGGAGCAGAGGCAGGCAGATCTCTATGAGTTCCAGGCCAGCCTGGTCTACAAAGCAAGTTCAGGACAGCCAAGGCTACAGAGAAACCCTGACTCAAAATAACAAACAAACAGTGTGTGTGTGTGTGTGTGTGTGTGTGTGTGTGTGTGTGTGTGTAATTATGTATTTCTCAGGTCATAATCTACTCCCACTCTTTGCCTGAGAACACTTTTCTTCTACTTGAGCTGCATTATTTAGGATTTTGTCTGGTGAGGGTCATGTAGTGGCAAATTTGGTAATGTTTATCAGAACCCATCATTATTTTGTACCACTTTTTGTACATGCATTAGAGGTTGAATGCAGGGCCTCAGCTTGCTAAGAACAGGCTGTCCTGCTGGGTGACAGCCCCGCCTACATGCTCTCCTCACTCTGGTTGCAGGCTCTGGGTTGGCTCAATCTCCCTCCATTGTTACATTATCGCTAGCTTCTGGTCACTTGTCAGTCTGGTGGCTTTTCCTTTAAAAGTCCTTGGCCATGGCTTTGCCCTCTTTGTTTTTAGCGGTTTTAAAGATTTTCCATTTGTCCCTTACATTCAGTTTCAGTATATGTTTATGTATAATGTGATGCTTACTTGTGAGTGTGAATTTATTATTTAACCTACTTTGTTCATTGGACATTTAAATATCTATGGGTTATTAGTTTTGATTAAACCTTATGAATTTGAAGTTGTTATTCTTTGATTATTGCCTATGCCCCATAATCATATTTTATTCCCTCTGTTTCTATCTGTCTTTTTCTGGAACAAAAATTAAAAGTTTTAAAGGTAAGTTCTTCTTCCAAATCTTTTAAATGTCTTCTGTATTTTATGTCCATGTCATTACAAAGTAGGCAATTCTTGTTCTAAATTATCTTCCACTGTGCTAGTTTACTTTTTAATTTATTTAATCAGCTACTGAATGCTATGAAGGTTTTAGTTTTTGTTAATTGTGTTTTTACTTTCTGAAATTTAGTTCAGTTATATCAGGTTTGTTTTTTTTAAATCTGTGTGTTGGGGCCTGGAGAGATGGCTCAGTGGTTAAGAGCACTGACTGCTCTTCCAGAGGTCCTGAGTTCAATTCCCAGTAACCACATGGTGGCTATCAACCATCTATTACGTGATCTGATGCCCTCTTCTGGTATGTACATGTAATAAATGAATAAATCTGTTAAAAAAAAAAAAGCTCTGTGTGTGTGTGTGTGTGTGTGTGTGTGTGTGTGTGTGTGTGTGTGTGTGTAGAAGCAGTGGTGTGAGTAAGACATCTCTCCAGCCACCTTGTGAGATCGTGGGCTGAGCTGGGGTGGCAGGCAGATGCACAGTGCTTCTACCCACTGAGACATCTCACTGGCCGACCTGTACTGATTTTTTTTAGATTGCTGACCTCAACAAGAGTTTCAAACTAAGTTGGTAGTTTTGTTGTTAATACTGCCTTAAGCATAAAGTTAGTTTTATAATTGATTTAGAAATAAAAAAACGTTTCAAGGTTTTAGGGGTTTCTTCAATGTTGTTTCTACGTGTTGTCGTAGATGGTTCATTATTTCTTCAGGTATTATTTTAGATAACATTTTTACATTTTCATTGTGTGTGTGTTTGTGTACATGCATGCATACATACATGGATGTCAGAGGATAACTTGTGAGATTTGGACCTCTCCTTCCATCATTTAGTCTTGGCGATCTAACTCTGACTTGTCAGGCTTGAGGGCAGGTGTTTTGACCTGTGGAGTGGCCTCCGATGTCCTCGCCTGTCTTTGTATGTTTTCCTTTATGCTGCTGTTGTCTTGGTAATTTGTGTGTCAGAAAGGTTGCATGATGCCTGTCTCCAGAGAGGTTTTATATTTGCTTCGGCCAAGTGTCTCAAACTCCTGCTACTCTGTAGTGTGTGATGTAAGTTAACAACTTGAAGTTTGGTGCACAGTTCTGGTGGTGTGAAAATGTGCAGTTTAGTGTATTTGCTTCCCTTTTGCCTGGGAGTATGTCTCACAGACGTTAACGTAGACCCCCAACCGCTGTGGACCCAGGCTCTGATAACTGTCCCCTTTGACCATCAAAACTGAAGTTGAGATTTGCCCAGATCAACAGGTACTCTGAAGGCAGAAGATCTCACTCTCCCGCCCATTTTGGCTTGACAATTTCTTACTAGCTTATAAATCTTTGGCCTTTTGTATTAATAGTAAATATACATACATATTTTGCATTAAATATTTAAAATAATATTTTACCTTGAATTTAATTTTTTTCCTCTAAGGTTAGTCTTTAACTGACTTTTTTGTTGTTTGTTTGTTTGTTTGTTTGTTTTTTAAATAAGCCTTAGCTGTCCTGGAATTTACTCTGTAGACCAGGTTGACCTCAAACTCAGAGATACACTTGCTTCTGCCTCCCAAGTGCTGGGATTAAAGGCATGTGCCACCTGCATGGCTTTAATTGACTTTTTTTTTCTTTTTAATGAGAGTTGCTCAGTAGATAGTTATTTACATTTTTCTAAATCATTTTATTATTTTTCTTTTTAAATTATTATATATTATAAACTATTATATAGTATGTGCTTATTTCCCTCCCCATTTTACCTTCCATATCTCTGTTACCCCTTTTATTCTTATGCCCACTGGATTCAACTCCTTAGAATATTTGTTTATGTGAGATTGTTCTAATTCATCTAATATGATGATTTGCGTCATCAGAAGTTGGGTCATGCAGAATTATTATTTTTACATTTTGAGGAATCTCCACACTGGTTCCCACGGTAAATGGGCTAATGTACACCCTGGCAGCAGTTCTTTGTTCTGTGCCTTCTCCAGCACTTGCTGTGTTTTTTCTGGTGATAATTGTATTGACTAATGTGGGGTGGATTCTCCATGTAGTTTTGATTTGCATTTCTTTGATGAATTATCTTTTTATTTATTATAAATAAGTAATATAATATTTTTGAAAATGAGAGTTTTTCATTAGATAGATTTTTTACAGTCATGTTTATCTAACCATATTTTATGTGTTAGTCTAGATATTTAGGATTTTGGGTTTCTTTTTTTTTCACATTAAACTCTGGTTTATAACAATTCATTTTTGTATATGATTACTACAACTCATGTTTAAAATCTTATCACATATCTATGTTGTATTTTAGGAACAATGGACATCCAGAGCTATTTTGCACTTCCAGAAGCTGTGTGGTTTGAAGCCATTAGTGGGGGTGGTGGATGAGTATATGGACGGAATCCTTAATATTTTTCTTTGTGACACATCCTCAAATGAAGATGTCTATTTCCATCATGTCTTGAGGACAGAAGGTCATGCTATTGTATGCCGAGAAAATGCCCCATCCAAGGTAGAATGCATATTTTGTTCAACATATTTTGTTTAAATGTCGCACTTCAGCATATAAAACAATCTACTATGAGCAGTTACTGATTTTCTCTTCAATCTTAGAAATGTCTGTTAAGTTCCTGGCTTCTTAATGCAGAGCACCCTCTTCATTTTCAGGTGACTGTTGAAGCCAAGCCATTACCACCACCACCACCACCTCCTCCACCACCACCACCACCACCACCACCACCACCATCCCACCCTCCACCACCTCCATCCACACCACCTCAACCACTCACCACCACACCACCACCAACACCAACCTCCACCACCACCACCGCCACCACCACCACCTCCACCAACCACCAGCACCACCACACCACCACCACCTACCACCACACCACCTCCACCACCACCACCACCACCACCACCACCACCCACCACCACCACCCACCACCACCACACCACCACCATAACCCACCAACCTCCACCACCACCACCACCACCACACCCACCACAACTACACCACCACCTCCACCACCACCACCACCAACACCACCACCCCACCACACCACATCACCACCACCACCACACCACACCACCACCATCACCACCACACCACCACCTCCACCACCACCACCACCTCACCACCACCACCATCCACCACCACCACCAACACCACACATCAACGCAGACCACCACTCACCAACCCACCACCACCTCCACAACCGACCACACCTCACCACCACCAACTCCACCTCACCACATCACCACACCACCTCCACCACCCACCACCACCACCAACACCACCCCACCACCTCCACCACACCAGCCACCACCACCACCACCTACCACCAACCCCTCACACCACCACCACCACCACGCGACCACCACCAACATCCCACCACCACCACACACCGTACCACCACCCCCCCACCAACCTCCCACACACGCCTCCACCACCCTCCCCACCTCCACCAACCCACCTCCACCACACCTCCACCACCCACCATCCCACCACCACCACCATCACCACCACCACCACCACACATCCACCCCGCCACCACCACACCCACACCCTCCACACCCACCACCACCACACTCCACCACCCCCACCACCCCACTATCACCACACCACCCCGCCACCACCACCACCTCCACCACGCCCCACCCCACCACCCTCCACCACCACCACCAACTCCACAACCTCCACCACCACCTCCACCACCTCCACCACCCCAACCACATCACCACCACCAACCCTCCACACCCACCACCGCCACCACCCCACCACCACCACCACCACCGTCCACCACAGCCACCCACCACCAACCATCACACCACCACCACCTCCACACCACCACCACCACCCACCACCACCACCACCCCACCACCACCACCAACCACCACACCTCACCACCCACCACACCACCACCAACCACCACCACCCAACCATCCACCACCATCCACCACCGTCCACCATACCACCGACCACCTCACATCCCACATCCACCGACCACACCACCACCCCACCACCAACCACCATCACCACACACCTCCACCACCATCCACCACGCACCACCTCCACCACCACCACACCCAGCACCACCACCACATCCACTCACCTCCAACACTCACCACCACACATGCACCACCACCCACCACCTCCACACCACCACTCCACCACCCCAACACCACCAACCACACCTCCACCCCGCACCACCCACAACACACCCACCAACCTCAACCCACCACCACCACTCCACATCAAACCACCGCACTCCCACACCTCCACCCACCATCACCACCACCACCCCGACCACCACACCCACCTCCACCACCACCCCACCTCCACCAACCACCACACCACCCCACACACCTCCACCACACACCACCACACCACCTACCAACCACCACCTCCACCACAACACCACACTCACACCACCTCCACCACCACCACCATCACAACACCACCACCACCACCCCATCCACCACCACCCTCCACCGACCACCACCCCTCCACCACCACCTCCACCACCTCACCCACCACACCACCACCACCACCATCCCCAACACCCCCCACCACCACCATCCACCACCTCCACACACAACCACACCACCACTCCACCACCACCCCTCCACCACCACCTCCAACACCACCACCCCAACACATCCACCACCACCACACCACCACCTCCACCACCCTCCACACACCACCTCCACCACCACCACCACCACCACCTCCACCCACCACCACCACCACCACCACCACCACTCACCCCACCTCCACCACCACCACCTCCACCACCACCACCACTCCACCACACCTCCACCACCAACTCCACCACCCCACCACACCACCACCACCACCTCCACCACCACCGCAACCACACCACCTCCACCACCACCACCCCACACCACCCACCCCCACCACCGCCACCACCACCACCACCACCATCCACCAACCACAACCTCCACCACCACCACCACCTCCACCACCCTCCAACCACCAACCACCACACACCACCTCCACCACCACCAACACCACCACCACCACAACCCCTCCACCACCACCACCACCACCACCACCGTCCACCACCCCACCACCACCTACACCACCCCACCACCACCACCCACCATCCCCACCACAACCACCACCACACCCACCACCCCACCACCACCACCCTCCACCACCACACCCAAACCTCCACCACCACCACCACACCACCACCCACACCAGCCCCACCACCACCCACCCACCACCACCACCACCACCACCCCACCACCCCACCACCAACCCACAACCACACACCACCACCACCACCTCCACCCCACCCACACCACCACCACCCACCACCAACTCCCCCCACCACCATCCCCACCACCTCACCACCTCCACCACCACCAACCTCCACCACCACCAACCCACCCACCACCACCCCGACCCCTCACACACCACCTCCACCACCACCTCCACCAACCACCACCACCACCACCACACCACCACCACCCCACCACCACCACCACCACCACCACCCACCACCATCCACCACCACCTCTCCACCCACCGACCACCTCCACACCTCCACCACCACCAACCACCACACCAACACCACCACCACCACCTCCACCTCCACCACCTCCACACCACCAACCATCCACCACCACTCCACCACCACCTCCACCACCAGACCACCTCCACCACCACCCACCGCACCACCACCATCCACCTACCACCCTCCACCACCCCACCACCAACCTCCACCACCACCGCACCACAACCACCACCACCACCACCACCACCTCCACCACCACCACCACCGCACCTCCACCACCTCCACCACCACGCCCACCACCACCCACCACACCACTCCACCACCACCCACACACCACCACCACCACCACCACCCACCACTCCTACCACCACCCCAACCCTCCACCACACACCCACCACCACACTCCACCACCACCACCTCGCACCACCACCACCACCCACCCCACCACCACCACCCCCCCAACCCACAACACATCCCACAACCACCTCCACCACCACCACCACCCACCCAACCAACCCCCACCACCACCACCACCACCACCCCCACCACCACCACCCCCACCACCACCGCCACAACCACCACATCCACCACCACGTCCACCACCACCATCACACCCACCACCACCACCTCCACCACCACCACCACCAACCACCACCACCACCACCACCACCACCACCACCCATCCACCATCACCACCACCACCACCCCCACCACCACCCACCACCTCCACCACCAACCACCTCCACCACCACCACACCGCACCACCACCACCACACACGCCACCACCACCGCTCCACCATCAACACCACCAACACCAACACCACCACCAGACACCACCACCACCACCACCACCCGCCACCACCCCACCACCACCGACCACACCACCACCACACCACCACCACCTCGCACCACCACCTACCACCACGAAACCACCACCACCACCGCATCCACCACCACACCACCACTACACACCACCACCACCACCACCACCAACCACCACCCACCTCACCGCACCACCACCACCACCACACACCCGCCACCACCAACACCTCCACCACCACTCCCACCACCACCAACTCAACACCGCCCCCACAACCACGAACCAACCTACCACCAACCACCACCACACACACCTCCCACCCTCCACCACCGACCTCCACCACCCACCACCACCACCTCCAACGCCACCACCACCTCCACCACCACCACCACCACACACCTCCACCACCACCACACCACCACCAACCCCACCACCCCAACCACCAATCCAACCCACCACCACCCACCACCGAACCCACCACCCCACCACCCGCACCACCCCACCCACCACCCAACCACACCACCACCACCCACCACCGTCCACCACCCCCATCCACCCCACCACCACCACCCACCACCACCCACCACCACCACCACCACCACCCCCACCACCACCACCACCACCACCACCACCACCACCACACCACCCCCCCCACCACCACCACCACCACCACCACCACCACCTCCACACACCACTCCACCACACTCCACCCCACCACCACCTCCACCCACCACCCCACCACACACCTCCACCACCACCACCCCCCACCACCCCCCCACAAAAACCACCACCCACCTCCACCACCTCCACCAACCACCTTCCACCACCACCACCACCTCCACCACCACCAACCTCCACCACCACCACCACCCCTCCACCACCACCACCACCAACCCACCACCACCTCCACCACCACCTCCACCACCACCACCACCATCACCTCCACCCACACCACCACCACCCCACCACCTCCACCACACCACCACCAACCACCTACCACCACCTCCACACCTACACCACCCACCACCACCACCTCCACCACCACCCACCACCACCACACCACCACCACACCACCACCCACCCACCACCATCACCACCACCACACCACCACTCCACCACCTCCACCACCACCACCACCTCCACCACCACCACACACCACCACCTCCAACCACCACACACTTCCACCACCACCAACCACCACCACCACCACCACCACCACTACCACCTCCACCACCTTAACCCCCCCACCCCTCTCCACCACACCACACCACTCACCACCTCTACCACCTCTACCTCACCACCTCCACCACCCCTCCACCCCCCCCAACCCCCCCCCCCCCCCACCCCACCACCACCACCACCTCCACCACTACCACCATCTCCACCAAACAACTCCATATTTTCACTAATTGTTCTTTAATCCTTTGGTGGAAACTTCTGCTTAAAACAAATGATTTAATTACTCTAACCCTGAGGTATTTAGTTATCTAATATTTTCCTAGAAAAGAACAATATTCTCTTATTTTGAAATTAGTGATAGTACATCTACATTTCTCATCTGATGCTATTTTATTTTTATAACTAAAGAAGTATCAACATGGGAATTTTCACCTTAACAATGTTAGAAAATATGTTTAAGTTTTGCAAGTGCCAGCTTGTTCATCTTTTCTGGCTTATTAAATAATGAATGAAATGCTTCATCCTAGGGCTTCAGAGACCTAAATCCGTTAGCGCTCTACACTAACCCCAGCGGAGTGCTGGGTGATATGGTTCTGCCTGAGCTGGCGCACCCTTCTTATCAGCATTGTTTTAATGAAGGCAGGGAGCAACAGCAACAATCCAAGGTGAGTACACTGCACAGCCAAGGAAAAATCTCATTAACTGTAGTTCTGTCATCACTTTGTAGATCAATGAGGGCTTCCGGACAGAAAATCTGGGAATCCTGCACAGGGATAGAACAATGACCTTGTCTCTCTTTGCCAGTTTAGTCCTTTGCGTTGGTTCTGTTTGCTCCTCAACAGTTCCTCTTATGCGCCAAAATTTCCTGCTTCCTTTGTGTGGCTATGGTTCCCCTACACTGATGATGCCAATGGTATTCTTTTAAAACTACCTTATTGCATTTATTTGTTGAGTGAATGTGTGTAGGCACATGCATGCTGCAGTGCACATCTGGAGGTCAGAGGAAAACTGCAGGCATGGGTTTTCTCTTTCGACCACGTGGGTCCCAGGGATCAAGCGTGGGCTGCCAGGCTTGGTGACAAGTGCGTTTACACAGTGAGCATCTTGCAGCCCATGCCTGTGTTATTTCTCTTATACTACTCAGTTGTTGTTTGGTTTTGTTGTTGTTGTTGTTGTTGTTTTGTTTTGTTTGTTTTTTTTTTAGTGTCCATATTTCATACTCTATAATAAACAGTCATCTCCCTCACCACGGTGATGACAGTATTATAATATTTTTCCATTGACATGTATTACTCCAGCCCAAATAAGAGTAGAAACAGTCATTGCTAGTGATGTCCCACAGGCGCTGCTGTAAGTACCCATAGCAATTTAGTCTCCCGGGCAGCCTTACTGACATGAAGGGAAAGTGAAGCCCCAAGCAGGAACATAAATGCCTCTTGAACACAGTAGCAGGTGCATTGCTCCTCGGAGTCTGACATCCCACAACAACAGAGATGGGCCAAGACTATTTGATGTTTTAAATTCAAGGGTAAAAGTGTTTTGATTACTGACAGAAGGAAGGTCTTCTATTTTCTTTGCGTGAAGTGAAATATAAAAATATCCTTTTGTTTAATAGACACATTTATGTATTTTGGACATGCTAAAGCCGTTTTGTAAGTATCTATTGACTATTAAAAAGATTCAAAGGCAAGGCCATATTTTTAACTACTATGATTTTAACTTGTCATGAAAAATATGTAAGAAGTGGGTATGTTAGCTGAGTGGTGACAACATACACCACACTGCCAGCACTTAGGAACCTGAAACAAGAAGATTACAAGCTTGAGACCTGCCTAGGCTACATAACAAGACCTTGTCTTAAGCAAACATAAAAATATGAATGGCTCCTGCTGCATTTCAAAGGCAATAGAAAATTTTAGCTTTCTAGTTACTGCTAAGATTAGCTTGGAGGCCGGGCGTGGTGGTGCACACCTTTAATCCCAGCACTCGGGAGGCAGAGGCAGGCGGATCGCTGTGAGTTCGAGGCCAGCCTGGTCTACAAAGTGAGTCCAGGACAGCCAAGGCTACACAGAGAAACCCTGTCTCGGAAAAAAAAAAAAAAAAAAAAAAAGATTAGCTTGGAGCTGGAGACATGGCTCAGTGGTTAGCACCTTGCTGCTCTTGCAGAGTACCCACCCGAGTTTGGTTCCCAGCCACCACACCGTGGCTCAAAGCTGCCTGTAACTTTGGTTCTAGGGGATCTACTTCCCTCTTATGACGCCTTCGGCTAAAGGCACACAGTGTGATACACACACAGCCAACGCATTCATACACATAAAATAAAACTCAGTTTTTTTAACGATACATTTACTTACATATGAATGTTTTGCCTACATGTAAGTAATACACCACAGTGCATGCATGCCCACAAAAGTCAGAGAGGGCATTGGATCCCCTGGAACTGGAGGTGTGGATGGTTGTGAGCTACCATGTGGATGCTAGGAACCAAACCTGAGTCCTCTGCGAGAGCAGCCAGTGCCCTTAACCACTGGTCCATTTCTCCAACCCCCTAAAATTGTTTTTAATTAATTTGGTTTGTTTGGCCTATAACAGGCCTGAATCGCTCCTAATCATTCTTACTGCATTGGAATAATTGTATTTCATCATTCTTAAATAGTGGTGAATTCATTGTTTAACCTTTTTAGACTATCTTATTATCTGTTAGTATATTTAGGTAACCTCAGTTTGGTTCTAGAAATGAAATACCATCTTTCGTGCAAAAAGGGAAAACTGTAAACTCTCCTGGTTTAGTCTGTGCTTTGGCACAGCAAAGCTTCCGTGTGCTACCCACATGCACACCCAGCTGTGTTGGGCATTCCTGCCATTCTTAGGTGCCATTCTGAGCAGCGTCATCATCTTCCCTGCACCTCTCAGGTGTCCTCCTGCCTGGAGTATGCACGCCGCGTGTCCGTGACGCTGTGCTGGGGAAAACTGCACTGTGATTACCTGATTGTGTTTTCCCCAAGTTTTAGTCCTTTAGATCTGAAACCTTTGGATTCTTTGTAACTGCAGGCTATCTTGTAGACTTTGATACCCTGTGCTCGACAATTCTTGTTTCCTGATGTAGTTGAACAGAATGGGTAAAATTTAAATAAATAAATAAATAAATAAAGGAACACTTATGTGCATGTATGAACTATGGTGTAAAATTCTCACCAAAACTTATAGGAATGCAGGTTTGGAAACAGCATTAATATAGAATATGATTTCTCTTTTATATCCACTAGCAAGATACTCATGATGAGAAGCCTGTAAGTCACCTTATGTCTATGTCTGAGGAATTATTAAAGGATTCTAAATTCAGTTCACTGACAACACAAAAGAGCTGTGAAGAAGATCCACAGTGGTCCATCCTGCAGCCCAAGGGTCTGAAGGAAGAAAAGGAGGTAAGAGGTGGTTTTGAAATTGAGTTAATTAGTTCAGTCCGTCTTAAGCCCCACTGTTTTGATCTGCGAGGACCATTCTGACACTGACTTACAAATGATCTCCTTGACAGTCACCAAGACTGTAGCTGTGGAACAGTGCCCATCGCAGGAAAGAAAAGCACTGGTGGGGCGAGATGCATAGGGTAATATCCCAAGATGGAGTCAAGCATGGCAGTGTCAGAAGTCTTGAGAAGCAGTATTAGGAAAACTTAGCAGGAAATACATAACATTTTTGGGATGATATATTTTTATTTTTACTAAGTGTTTATATGCATATAACCTAGAGTCCCTCATGACACCTGAATTTTCTGTTTTCTTTTCTTTTTCTTTTTTTCTTATTTATTTATTTTATTTGTTTGGTTGGTTTTGTTTGTTTGTTTGTTTGTTTTTTGTTTTTTTGTGAGACAGGGTTTCTCCGTGTAGCCTTGGCTGTCCTGGACTAATTTTGTAGACCAGGCTGGCCTCAAACTCACAGAGATCCACCTGCCTCTGCCTCCCAAGTGCTGGGATTAAAGGCGTGCGCCACCGCGCCTGGCTTGCATTTTCTGTGTTCTAAAACAACCATTTTCATCTAATTTAGCTGTTTTGAAATTTATCTCTAATTATTTCATTAAATAGTATATTTATTATTTCCTGGTTTTTCAGTTTTAATGTCTTTGGATTTCTTGGCATGAAAGAAATGTTTTATCCCTTCACCACACATGAACTTAACCTTCGTTGGTCTTAGTACAGTATATCAAATTTCCTCTAGCCCATTCAGTATTTACGAGTGTAAATGCTAGGTTCTGCTGAGCCAAATGGTATGCGAGGATGCTTTTCATGTATACTTTTGAATACTCTTTTTTGTTTATTCTTTAAATTTTTTATGGCATATGTTTTTTTTATTATATTCCTTCTCTTCCCCTAAGAGCACTTGCTGTTCCTGCAGAGGACCCAGACCCTCTCCTCCTCCCTACCTAGGCAACTTCATGCTCTTTTTCTCTCCTAAAAGAAAATGGAGCTCTAATTGTGATGGCCAACTATTCCTGAGCATGGGCCTGCCCTGGAATGTGGCTTCATTTCATTGAAGGAAATGGATTTTTCCTCTCCTCAGCTATGGTTGAGAGTAGCTTCTGAGGTAGAGGGAGAAATTTGTGCCCGCTTTCCCTCTTTAGCATGGGCTATTTAATGGCTATACAGCAGGCTGGCTGTAGTCTGTCCAGGCATAGGTTCCTGTCCTCAGCAGGCTGGCTGTCGTCTGTCTAGACATAAGTTCCTTCAGGTTCAGGCTGCTTCCAGATTACTCATCTTATACATTTACCTTTCTTTGGAGTTTGGAAGTTTTTAGACATAGTTCCTTGTTTATTTGGAACCAGGGGCTTCATTTAATCCAGGTGAGTAGTCCACCACAGGCTTCAGCTTCTGCCTTTCGGGTTAATTTCCTACATTGTACTTTCTCTTAATCTTGACTATGCAAATGTTAAATTTTTGGAATTGTTTCACAGATTCCTGAACTATTTTATCTTTTTGGGTACTTTTCTCCAAAGTCTTTTCTATGTTATTCATACTTGAAAATGTCTATGGGTCTGTCTTCAAGTTCGTTTTCTGTTGTAAGAACCCAGGTAGCCCTTCATGGATAAAAATAGAGACACCATGACCTTTTAATATTTCAAAGCATATGCTTTAGCTGGGCAGACTTTCAAGTAGCTCATTTAAGCTAACCTGACTACCTAGTTCCATCCAGCCACATGGCTAGCTATACCTTCCAGGCCTGTAGTCAAGTCCGTTTCCTCTCCTGTCATTTGGTGAAAAGCTTTCCTCTTTCTTCTTCCCAGAGTCCTTTCTCCCTACCAGGAAGTCCTGCCTTCCACTTCCTGCCCAGCTATAGGCTGTCAGCAATTTTTATTATCCAGTCAGGGATAATTTCAGAGGCAACGTTTATATGATGCCATTTTGGATACATGAGAATTTACTTGTAGGACAATAAGGACCTTGGAGGGCAAGCAATTAACATTTGAATACATAATTGCTCCAGACTAACCCCAACAACCTACTCTTTCCTGCTACGTAAGCAGATGGTCAGTGATTTCAATAAACAGCATAAAAACTGGTTTGGTTCTGAGACATCCCTGAGGTTCCCATGTGGAGATACAGGCTCAGCTGGTGCTGCTGTGAGACAAGGGAAGCTTGAGGAGACAGACCAATTGGAGGAAGTCTGGTGTCAGTATTGGGGGTGTGGATGAAGAGTAACCTGGGACATTGAGCCCTAGCCCCTTACCCATTACTCCTTGCCTCTCCAGGCCAATACAAGGTGAGAGGCTGTGGTGGTTTGAATAAGAGTGGCCCCCATAGGCTCATAGATTTGACTGCTTGGTTACCACTATTTGAAAGGGTTAGGAGTTGTGGCCCATTCCAAGCCCAGAGGAGTCTTTCTCTTCCTGCTGCCTGCATATCTGAATGGCGAGCTCTTGTTATTTCTCCAGCACCATGTCTCCCTGCTCTTTGCCATGAGAATAGTAAACTAACCCCCTGAAGCTATAAGGAGGCCCTAATTAAATGTTTTCCCTTTCAAAGGGTTTCCAAGAAGATGATGTGTAGTTTCTTTTAAAACTCAATTATAGTCAGTCCCCACTCTCCACTCAACTGTGGAGACTGTCCTGTCCATTGGTTAGATCTGGGTAGGGGTTCGTTGGTGCCATAGTTTGAGCAGAACACCTGGGCTCAGATCCGCCCATCATAATGATCTTCTTGTAGGTTTCTAGGACCCTCTGGATCCTTCTTTTTGCCCATTCTCCCATACTTTGCTCACCTAGAGTCCCAGTAGGGTGTCCTCACCTCTATACCACTTTCCTGGTAAGTGAAGACTTTCATGGGACATGCCCCTTGGGCTAGTGTCCAGTCACAAGTGAGTATATACCATTTGAGTCTTTCTGCTTCTGGGTTAACTCACTCATGATCATTTTTAGTTCAATCCATTTGTCCACAAATTTCGGGAATTCCTTGTTTTTAATAGCTGAGTAGTATTCCATAGTGTAAATATACCACAATTTCTTTATCCATTCTTCTACTGAGGGACACTTAGGCTGTTTCCATGTTCTGGCTATTAGGAATAAGGCCACTATGAACATGGTTGAGCATATGTCCTTGTTGTGTGCTGGAGCATCTTCTGGGTATATTCCAAGGAGTGGAATAGCTGGGTTGTGAGGAAGCCCTATTGCCAGTGTTCTGAGATAGCACCAGATAGATTTCCAAATGGGGAGGTCCAGTGACATTCAGAGGAAGGATAGCAGGCTACCAAGAAGAGACTTGATATTTTATGATCATATACAGGGGGAGATGATCCCCCTCAGTCACAGTCATAGGGGAAGGGAGTAGGGTGAAAGCAGGAGAGAGGGAGGAATGGGAGGATACAAGGGATGGGACAGCAATTGAGATGTAATACGAATGAAGTGATTAAAAAATGAAAAAAATCCTCAGTTATGTTATGTAAATAGGTTTTTGTTTCAATCCCAAGTGTGACACATGGGACTGCCTTAGTTTGTCCACAGCTGGTAATTGCCTCTTGTGGCTTGAAGGAAAGGGGTGTGGTCTTTGCCAGCTGGAGTTAGTGGAATTCTGTGGACTCTGGGAAAATATAAATACCAGAGCCCAGAAAAAGGAAGGAGGAAGAAGGCTGCAATTCATCCTATTGCGTTTGCTGGACTGCTTGATATTTTGATGCTGAGATTGGTATTTACCCAAAGAACCCAGTGACCCTAACTAGCCCAAACTAAATCTAAAGAAGCCTATGTCCCCTTTCTTCCTACCTAGAGGTAGAGGCTTAAGGAACCCCCAAATAAAAGAGAATTAAAAAAATACTGCCTACAATGATGTCTCGTCACAGCAGTAGAATGCCGAGACAGCAATAGTTCATCACAAAGAATCATCAATTCAGGGCCAAGGACCTGTGGCGACAGGTCCTAAGGCCTAAGGGAGAACCAAATGCTATTTATTTTGTGTTAAATGGACATAATATTAAACAATTCCTAATGACTGACTTACGATTTTTCTCTGCCACACCCTTCTCCCATGATGTCTTTGCCTCACCATAGGCTTCAAAGTCATCGAACCATTGCCCCTTTAAGTTGTTCTGCCTCTGGTATTTTTTCAAAGTTACGAAAATAATACAGAAAACTGGTGCCAGCTATAATGTTGTTGCTGTGATTCCATGAAATTGTAGTTTGGAAGTCTTTGGAATCACTGCCTTGTAGGAGGAATTTGGAGGAGACTAGAGAAAGACTAGACCACTGTAAGCCAAGCTTAATGTTATATAAGCCAAGCTTAATGGTTAGTTATGAAGAAGCTTAGAAGATCAGAGTGCTGGTGAATTCACACAGTAAAGGTTGTGCTTATTAGGTGTGACAGCTATGCTGGGTTGTCAACTGGACTGCATCTGAGATTAACTAAAACAGGGTATACCTGTGCAGCATGTTTTCTTAATTATTTGACGTGAGAAGACCCAGTTCTTATCAGATGTTTGTGGGAAGACACACTTTTAATCCAGATCTTACCAGGTGGGAAGATTGACCTCTAGCCTGGGCCACACCTTCTGCTGGTGGGCTGTATGAGAGACACGGAGGAAGGGAGCTTCTGTCTCTTTTTCCGCTTGCTGTCTTGCTGGCAAGTCTGTTCTTCACTGGCATTAGAACTGGCTTCTTCAGGATTCTGGAGTATACTGAAGAGCAGCTGGGACATCCAGCTTCAGGGACTGAACAACTCCTGGATTCTTGGACCTTCCATTCCTAGTCAGCCATCATTGTACCCTGAGGACCACAGCCTGTAAGCTGTTCTAATAAATCCCCTTTATTAGAGGGAGTCACTTTCGTAAGTTCTGTCCTCTAGAGAACTCTTAATACATTAGATTTTACACAGAAGTGGGAGCTTAGATAGAGGTCATTCTGCACTGGTTCATGTTCTGGGATTATATGGATCTAAAGGTGATGGACTAGTTTATATGGTGAAGGAAGTTTCAAGGCAGCATAGAAGTCAAGCTTTGGCATAGTTATCACTGGTTGCTTTTAGCTAGATTTTTTTTATAGTGTGAATTGGGTACAAAAGGCATAACAAAAAATTACGAAAAACTTGGAGTAGACCAGAGAACAATCTATCTCCTTCATCCCCTCTCAAATAAGTAGGTTTAGTAAAGATCTTAGTGACATTAAAAAGTAGTTCAGAGAGAGCAAGCAGAGGAAAGGCACTGGCCATGCTCATCACTTTAAAGAGAAAAACACTTGTCACATGTGCTTGTGTTACCTGGGAGCTACTCCCAGGCACCTGAAATGTGGGTCGATGTGCTGCCTCTGATGCACTGACTACCAGGAGATGAATCCCCAGGAGGCTTTTACTGTACCCCCAACAGCTCTGTGGCTTCTGAGAAGAAAGACATCTCACCCACGCTCCAGCTGGGGTGTCTGGTTGCTAAGATAAAATATCTAGAGCCTCAGCTAATAAATAATGTAAAAATGAACCCAAATATGAAGAAATTTCAGGTGAACATGACCTTGGATGTGGACACAGTCAACATCCAGCTCCTCGTCTATCCTGAGGAGTTCTTACTGTGGGTCTGGGAAGCAAGGTAAACAGGAATGTGCTGAATGCCATGTCTCCCTGGTGCCTCCTCCCTGGTGCCATTGCTCAGAGCTAGTCATGGGAAGCAGCAAAGAATGGGATTTCCAAAGCGTCCTCTAATCAACAGGAGCCCACTGTGCTGTTGAAAGAACATGACTTTGGGTTTGAGAAATTGTGAGGTCTATGCCACCAGCTCCCCTTGAACCCTCAGGTACACAGAGTATGGATTTTCTTTGACCTAGTATTGAAAAACATCATCTTTGGGGGTATTGGTGATGGCTCTACTATCTTTACGTTCTTTAAACTTCTGACAAAGAGCTATTTTGTTCATTCTTTGCTCCAGCACACTAGCTTCAAGGTGATGGAGCCCTGGACATCTAGCTCTTGCTGGGATGAGTCAGGCATTTATAGGCATCCAGTTAGCCCTAGATAAGGAAATAACCCCTGAAGCACAAAACCTTAAAGGGAAATAGCTATGTGATCATAATCATGGCTAAGATTTTTTTGTGCTTGCTACACATATGGCACAAAAGCATCGCAGAAATACATGGAGGGCATCCTGAATACTGATCAGAGTAGTTTGGGGTGGAGGGATAGCTCAGTGGGTAAGAGCACTGGTTGCTTTTGCAGAGGACCTGAGTTTGGTTCCCAGCACCCACATAGTAACTCACCAGTTTGTGTCTGTTGCCCTCTTCTGGCCCCTGGATACCAGACATGCATGTGGTACATAACATTGCATGTGGTACATAACATGCATACATGTAGGCAAAACACTGATATGCATAAGCTTTTGAAGTAGTTAAGTACTTTGAATCAGGACAATAGATGCTTTGAGGGCATTAGAAAGGCTTAACTTTGGAGAAAAAAAAGCAAAACAAAACCTTGAGTTGTGGGGTTTCGTATTGTTCAGCCACCTTGGCATTCAGTGGCCCTGGCTGCGGCTCCACTGACAACAAAACTTGACACTAGAGTCTAGCATCATACAGAATGTAAGAGTTACAGGTCTCAAAGGAGAGCAGGCAGGTGGCAGAGTCCCTGTGAGAAGCTCTTAAAGGTGCAGGGCGTTAGCCTGAGTGAGGCCACAGTCATAGTGGAAACCCAGGAAGTTAGAGATGGCAGGAACATGGGGTATCTGCAGAGGAAAGCTATAGGCACCAACCAGAGCCCAAGCGAGCTGTCGCGTGGGCTGCAGCTAGACAGGGAGTGGGTCGTCAGAGCCCTTTGCCACCCCCTGCTCCCTGCGTACAGAAATTACTGTTTGCCATGCTGTGTTTTGCTCGTTTTGGTCCAGCCCGTTCATGGTATTCTCCTGTTCCTCATTTGGAATAGAGGCTTTACCTCTGTGCTATCATTAAGTGCATCGGTTTTTTTGTTTGTTTGTTTGGTTTTTGCTTTTGAGACAGGATCTCACTAAATACCTCTGGCTGGCCTGGAACTCAGATCTGCCCTCCTCTGGCTCCCAGGGTTCACCGCTAAGATTTTCCTTAGGTTTTTTGAGGAGACTTTTGGCTTGTAGTTTTGAGCAACACGAGAACCATTAAGGCTTTGGGACTCTTGAAGGCAGGCTAGGGGTGGTTTTGCACGATGTAGACATGAGACTTAGGAGATGTGGGTGTAAAATGTCCCCCAAAGGCCAAAGGTTTGTTTGCTCGAGTGTCGTATTGTTGTGATGTAGTAGAAATCTCAGGAAACAGGCTTTCTTGCTTTCCCTGCCTCTTTTCTTCGACCATGCGTGAAGAGTCTCTTCTGTTACATGCTCTCACTGCCCTGATAACCTGTCTCCACAGGTCCATTGACCGTGCACTGAGACTCTGAAGCCAGAAGTCAAAATAAACTTTTCTTCCCTTTGAAATGTTTCTTTTAGAAATTGAGTGATAGGAAACTGACTAATGCAAAAATCAAAAGACAAAAGCATTTCATTTCTCCTTTTTTATTCCATGTTGTTTTACTTCCAAAAATACCTCCAGAAGGTGCTCTGGTCTCCAGCAGATGGAAGAAAGTAGTTGCCTGAGTCCCTGGAGTACACCAGGGTACTGGAGATACAATTGCTCCTTACACCGACTTTCATTCCCCTTTACTGTCTGACCTCGGAGAACTTTGTTTTTGATGTTTTACTCTTTACTTTAAAAGCTCCTGAACTTTTATGTTACACACACACACACACACACACACACACACACACACACACCACATCACATCACATGTATGTATGTATGTATGTATGTATGTATCTGGTTGTTTCTCAGTTTTTCCCACTGTACACTCAGAAGTCTGTGATAAGTTATGACATCTGCTTTCCTACACCCAGAAGGTGGCATCTTCTCCTCTCCTAACCTCTTTGTCATGTACATGTCTCAAATGTCTTTGTTCCTGTGGCATTTCAGAGTTGGGAAAATAGTAATAAATTGTGTACTAAACTTGTATCTTGTCTTGGGGTTAGGAAAAAAATAATGCATTTCAATTTTAAAATGTGTTTATGTTGGGTAATAAAAATTAAAAGTACTTCTTTGTCTTGTGATATATTCCAGGATGAGATCCCTTCAGGAATGCCGTGCCTGGAGTCAGTGGCCATAGGCGGTGATGTTTGGGATGAGAACTGGCTGCCTCTGCAGGCTAAAGTGGGGAAGGGAAGGGGTCCTGCCTCCCGTCTGCTTACCTCAAGCCTTGTTGGGAAGAAACAGTATCAGACACATGGAGAAATGACACAAAAGGTTAGATCCTTGATATAACAAACAGCAAATCATAAAAATTGAAATCTAGTAGACTAGACTTCTAGAAAGTTGTACATACTGGAATTCAAAGGAATACATGATTTTTTAAAAAGTAGATAAATACAAAATCTAGCTAGGAGAGTGGTATAAATACCACAGTGCTGTATTTATTGACAGAAAACCAGCCCATCCCTTCTGTTGTTTAAAACTCATTGCTTCCTTACCACCAGCTTATCTTGCTTTGAGATCTTGTGTCACTGTATCTTGATTTACTGTTCCACTTTTTTCTTTATAGGACTGGTGTTTTTCTACATCTAAAGATATATGGGATGATTCATGGCAGACCTTAGGCCTTGGAAATGACATGAAAGGAGGAAGTCAAACACCAGAAGGGCCCATTGCTCAAGAAAAAAATGCTGCCATGACCGGAATTGGCAAGGTAAAAATCTAATTAGCATTATTATAATGAGGTGGATGATTAATTTTCATTCTCAGAAATTGTGCCTCATGTATGCTCTTCTGCGTCATCTGATCGAGACAGCCACCACAGACACACCCGTAGGCCCATCCAACCCAAGCAGCTCTCTCTCCAGTTAAGGCTGTCGTCCTCTTAGAAAATTCTAGGCTGTGCCAGTTGACAGAGCTGACTAGGACAGCTTAGCTCACACTTGTCCTTCTCCTTATTCCTCTTTGGCTTTTACTCCTTAAGGCCTTTGATGTAAATTGAAAGCCTGGTGAGTTTCTTTTCCCTTGGTGAGCCTCGGACTCAATCCTCTGCCAGCTGCAGTTCTCTGCGGGGTTTCATAGACTCTCACTCTATGAATTTGCAATAGGACCAGGCAGAAAACTAGAGAGAGCTGTAAGCTGGATGTTGGGCTGTTCTAGTCACTGTCTCTGAGTGTGTCTGTCAAGGCCTCGGTGTATTGTCAGACTCAGATCTGACCTCTGATTAGCCTGTAAGACTGCAACTTCTGTTTGGACCTCAGCCCCACTCCTGAATAGATAATGCCTTAGTTGAAATGTTGAGGTGACTATGGGACCTGCTTTGTTTTCTGAAAATGCACCTGACTGCCTGTTCCCCAGGAGTTTCCAATATTGTAAAATATAATTTGTCCAATATTTACAATGCAGTGAAATTGAGGGGCCCTGTGACTAGAATTAGAAGCTTCACTAACATTTTTATAGCTTATATCTTCACATCAAGGAATCGGGATTTGTTTAACCAGCTATATCTGATTCTCCTGGGGCTTTTAGTAACCATACTTTGTTTTATATTTAATAATTAAAGCAATGATAGGCACCAATGTTATGTTTAAAAAATAACACAGTAAGGTATAAGGTGATAAGATATAAGAAGGTACCAGGCAGCAGATATTATGTTATATGGAGTTTATTAAATGAGCATGGGGGGGGGAGGAAAAGAGGGGTGCGTTCCTCAGAGAGAGAGGGGGGGAGGACAGTGTAGAGAGAGGGGTAGAGAGTGTGAGCCACGTAGAGGTTTGTCCTTTTATATGGTCCTGGGCAGGGCCACACCCCTCCCGTGGTAGGTAGGCAGTGACATCACAGGTAGGCAGGCTGAAGCAGAATCCTAACACTCTGGGACTTTTCAACTAATGGCAGTTAATTTCCCCAGGGCTCGTCTGTAAGGAGTTGTGAACTTCATGGTTATAAGGAGCCCCATCTCTGGAGTAAAATAGCTGGCTTAGATTTTGGGATTTATTGTCTCCATAACCTCTTTACCAGCGGGATGAAAGATAACATTGTTGACAGTGAGTAAGCACTTACTGTTTTGGATTCAAGAATCCATAATGCCAGCTCGAACACCAGCCCCAGATTGATGGATGTTTATTTGAAACACTGAACAAAAACTGACTGGTCAGGGACATAATCTGGGCTCAAGAGCCAGATTATGACACCAATCTGTTCCTTTTTTCTTTTTTTGGTTTTTTGAAACCCTACACAGGGTCTGTCCTTGGCTGTCCTGGACTCAATTTGTAGACCAGGCTGGCCTCGAACTCACAGCAGTCCACCTGCCTCTGCCTCCCAAGTGCTGGGATTAAAGGCATGTGCCACCACCACCCGGCTAAGGCAAGCTTTTTATAAGAAAAACTGTAACCAGGTGAGAAGCAAGGAAGAGGGCAGCATTACATCATTTTGACCAGTTAAACACAAGAAGAGTAGATTTTGTTTGGAGCACAATGTATCCAGGTGGCTAGACAAAGCATGTGAAGCTGATTGGGTGGGATTTAGGGTAGGGGAGCTCTTGGGACCTTTCCAACTCTCTGGGAGTAAGGAACGTAGCAAGATGTTGTGGCCTTAACTCTAATAGAACACAATTTATCTTTGACCCAAGCAGAACATGCATTTATCATCTGTTGTTTTATTCTAAGCATCAAACATTGAATCTTCCTGGTTTCAGGCACATAGGGCCTGAGAGCTTGAACTTAATTTCACCTTGTAATCCAAATGGCTCCTGTTATGCTAAGAGTGTTAGCTGGGGTTAACAGAGGAGCCACAGTTACACTAGGAACTAAAGTAGGCCTCCCTGGAGGGGCTGTGGAGTTTAATTTAACCAGGTTACAACACACACTAGCTACTGCCACTGTTGTAAGCACTTCATGTACGTCCCTGTCAATTCATTTGACCTTTTTTGTTTGTTTTCAAGACAGGGTTTTTCTATGTATCCTTGACTGTCCTGGACTTTGTAGACCAGGCTAGCCTCAAATTCACAGAGATCCACCTGCCTCTGCCTCCCTGAGTGCTGGGATTAAAGGCATGCACCACCATGCCTGGCTTTTGTTTAATCTTTTTAAAAAAGAAGTACTATTATCACCATTTTAAATGAGGAGGTATAGACATAGATTACGTTGCCAAAGGTTATCCTAAGTATTTGTGTTAGTCGCTGTGACGAGACACCATGACCAAGACAGTTCTACAGTTGCAGAGGGTTAGTGCACACGGGCGCCACACAGGCAGCCCTGGTAGGGAGAAGTCACAGATTCGCCTGATTTGGAGGCAGAGAAAGACGAGCCTCTTCTAACAAGGCCGCACCTTCTAATTCTTCCCCAAGCGCTCCTCAGCTGGAGAGCAAGCAAGCAAATCTGTGACCCTCTGAAGCCTTCCACTTCCAGCCCCCACAGTAGTGAGGTTATTCCCTAAGGCTGTGTTTGACATATGGTGAGCACATATTAGTTTATAAAGTAGAGATAACGGCAGTAGCAGTAGCAATAAATAAACGCGCAGGCTGGGGACCACGTATACTGGGAAAGTCTTAATTTTAAATTTGTTTTTAAAGGACTGACAATTTGAAGATAGGCCTGAATATTGAAGAGAAGCATCTCTGAAGTGTTTCTGAAGTAGGGGCTGAGTAGGATTCTGTAAAGTCAGACCTGTAATTTAGACTTCCTATTGAGGTCACTTACAAAACTCCAAAGAAAGTCATGACTAATGTCTTACATTGGAGGGTAGACACTAAGAATAAATATCAGCGGGCTGCAGAGATGGCTCAGCAGTTAAGAGCACTGACTGCTCTTCCAGAGGACCTGGGTTCATATCCCAGCACCCACAGGGCAGCTCACAACTGTCTGTAACTCCAAGATCTGACACTCTCACACAGACATACATTTAGGCAAAACACCAGTACACATTTAAAAAAAATAAATATCAGCCCACTCTTGTGGACAAAGTGGATGAGAGAAAAATTAGATGCAGAAATTTGCCTCCTGGATCAACATCAACTTAAGGGCTGTCTGCAGCCAGAGGAACAGCACTCTGGGAATTGCATGTGGTGTTTTTCTCTCGAGCAGAAGGAGCAATGCTCTGTTGTTGGGAATTGCATATGGGTGTATTTTTCCCTCTTGAAGTATCATGTCTTGGGGGTATGGTCTCTGTCATGGCAGCATTCAAATGTTGGAAACTAGTATGATGTAATTGACCTAACTACATCCTAATTGGGGATATTACTCTCTCAGATTACATGTACGTGCAGCGTGACCAACTTTTTATTAATCTTACCGCTCTAGTAGACTGCCTTCCAGAGGTCTTATACTCGTGTCT
Organism: Acomys russatus; assembly: GCF_903995435.1. NCBI lineage: Eukaryota > Metazoa > Chordata > Mammalia > Rodentia > Muridae > Acomys > Acomys russatus. The sequence goes on along the minus strand of NC_067142.1, from coordinate 52,714,784 downwards.
ACTGAAAGAAAAATTTCCCTACTAGGAGGAGGAACCGCAGCATGTATGAAGTTGACCCCAGGTTTTAGAACACAGTAAGCTTAGGGTGGAGCCAAAAGCCTGTTGTTCTTTTCTCCTCTAAAATTGTCAGTGTAAGGCCTGTCCAGGGCTCCAGTGTCCTGTGCCGGCCAGGAACCCTGCCTCCCATTCTGGGATGTATGCATGGCAGATTCCGGCAAGGCTCAAACTGTTGACAAGAAAGCATGCGGGAAAGGGGCTCACCTTCCTTTCGTCTGCTGAGTGCTAACTTAGTGCTTGATTTCTTAGCTGGTTTCAGCTACACTTGATGTTTTGGCCTCTTGTTCCTTTTTGAAGCACCGTCTTTCTTGGGAATTTGTGATATTCTTCTTTTTCTTCCTGATATCTAGCACAATTTCCCAGCTGTCTGAGGGGCTCTGCGCTATCCTTTTACTCTGTGCCAAGGTTTTCATGTGTCTTAGGCAGATAATCTAACGAATATGTAATAATGCTATGTCTAACATTTTGAGAAACTGCCAGACTGTTTTCCATAGTGGCTACGTCTTCTTCCATTTCTACCAGCAACTTGAGTGCTTCAGTTTGTCCACATTCAGGGTAACCACGTTGGTGCTATTAACATCACAGAAGATAAAGATCCTGACCTGTCATATGCTGTGTGCACTTCAACATTGGGCACGAGGCAGAAGGAGGGTGTGACTCTGTTGTGGGATAGCGCTCACCCATATTTGTTCTTAGGAATAAAGAGTTCTTAAGATGAATTTTGAAATCTCATTAAAATACAGAAGAACTTGCCTTCTCCAGAGTTTTACTTTTTAGTTGTGATTGAAGTAAGTAAACACGAAGGGTTTGATTCTTGTGCTGGCAGTCGCCTTTCACGCCTTTGCGCTGTTTCTCCTGTCCTGCAGCAACCGGACTTACAGTATCCTTTGGACTCGTCCACACTGCCCAGACTGGAAGAGTTCTACATCTCTCTCATGAAGTCCCAGCAGTCGGTAGAAGGGGGCCTGGCTGAACCGGCCAGCACTCAGCCTCAGCACAGCCGAGCGTCCTCAACAGCGCCAGCTTCAACTCCTGCAGTGGTTGACTCTCCAGAAAACCACTCTGGCTCTGGTGGGTTTGTGTGTCCTTGTGCATGCTCAGTTGACAAGCAGGACCTTTGCCGTTTGGCTGAACCTGTTATCTCTTTGAAAGATGGCTAGTGCTGTCATTCGCTCCACGTTTTCATCTCAGCTTTGAGCTTGGGTCTCCTTACCTTTGCCACTTTCTTGCTTGCAGCTTTTGCAGGGTCTTTACATTTATATAAAGTTTCAAGTACATGGTTCCTTGAGTTTTGGCAAATGTATTCAGTCATGATATTTCCATCATCCTGAAGTTTCCTTGTGCTCCTTTGCAGTCCTTTACATCAGCTTGTTGGCCGCTAGCGTGTCACTGTGCCTTTTCTAGAATTATATAGCATGTAGTTTTCATACCTGGCTTCTTTCCTTTTTCATCATTTTGTAGTGTTTTTTTCAGTTGGCTTTTTATTTAGATGTGATTTTTTTTTTAGGGCTTATGTTCACTATATGCATAGCTTTTTAAACTCTCAAAATGTGTTCCAAAGTGGATGTATTATTCACATGCCCATAAACAAGGTATGGAATTTGTGAGTATCCCACATCCTGGCCCCCAGATGCTATTTTAAGTGGTTTTTTTTTTTTTAAACTTTGGCTATCTAGTGGCACATGAAAGGCTATGATAACTTTCATTTGAATCTTTTGTTTCCCATATTAGCCATCTTTTCTGTGCGTATTTGCCACTATATCCTCTTTAAATTGTTACACAAGTAAAAATCCTACAATAGTACGTTTTCATCCCAGCATAGTATATGCTTTACTTTTACGCTATATGCCCATAATCTATTCCTTTATAGTCAGTTTTTAAAGAAATTTAAAAATTAGAAAGCCTTTTGTGTGTGTTTGCTTACATATTTATTGTTTCCAGTGCCCTTTATTTCAAAGTTTAAGTGAGGGCTCCCAGACTAGAAAATAGGGCTAGAGAGTGGTTGGGTGGTAGTTTGTACAGCATTCATTAGGCCCTTGAGTTTGGTCCCTGGCATCCCCCAAATATATGTATTTCATTTTTGTGGGCATATGACCTATGCAAGACCTGTACAGAAACAGTTGTGAACAAAGGTTAAATGAAACCGTGAAGCACAGAGCTGAAAGCATTTAAATACTGAAGTTAGTTTCCTTTCGGTCGCACATGTACTAGGCCTCTGGGTGCCCTGAGCTCACTGATGGCTCTTCACTCAGCCTCGCCCTCTGGGCGCATCTGCCCTGTGTCCCAGTGTGACTTTGATCTCGGGTAATCTGTTCTTTATCTCCACATTTCTGTTTGTAGTCTTTGTTTTTCAGTTGTTTCCCATCATGATTACAGTTTTCTTTCTTCTTAACTATCTAGAGTCCCAGCACCCGCTTGGATGTGTTTTCTCTTGAGATTCTTTCTGAAACTTACCATCTGTGTGCTCTCTTGGTCTGTTTGTTATTTTCTCCTGATTCTAAGTCAGACTCTACATCCTTGGATCCCGGACATTGAACTGTATGTTGCCTGGAGTCCTTCCTTCCGTCTTTCTGAGGCGTGGGAGGTGGTAATTCTCAACATTGGCTTCACACACCTCTAGATTGTTCCCTCAGGAGCCACTGTCCTTCAGCACAGTTGCCAGCAGACTCCTGCTCTGTGCTGCGGCTGTCTGTGTAGCCACATGCCCCTCCTTTCATGTATTTGTGTCTTTTTCTCTCTAGTGGGCATGGCTTACAATTTTATGGTCAGAGTATTACTTTTTAGAACACACTGTCAAATCCTCTCTGGCAAAACTTATCACATGAACCAGAGATAACATATCATGTATGTTGTGCTTAACATACAAAGATAAAAGGGATTGTATGATTAGAGGGAAAAAAGTTACTGAAATTGATGTTTTGAAGATAGCAGTGCTCTTCTATCAAGCGTGTGCAGTGGTCAGACTGTTGGAAGCAGACCAGCTACACTGCTGAGCAGAGTCACGTTCACCTGAATTTTGTAAAGCAGGGTTCGTTGGTTCGTTTTTTTTTTTTTTTTTTTTTTTTAAGACAGAGTCAGCCTTGCTCTCTGGCCCATACTGGACTGAACCATGCTATATAGTTGAGACTTGTCTGGAAATTACTAACCTCATTACTCTTCCTAAGTGCTGAGATTACAGGTGTGTGCCTAGGGTGCTCCATGAAAGCAAGGCTTTGTGGAAGAAATCCAAGTTGTTTACTCTGCTCCAGAACATGGCTGTGCTTCCCTTACAGCAAGATGGCACCTTGCGTAGCACTGGCCTACGAATCAGCTTCTTAAATCTGTGAGGGTGTAAAAGTGTATGGTAGTAAAAGGCTTTAAACACACAACCATCAAAACGCAACTCAAACCTTTGTTAGATTTATTTATGTACTTCATGTATATGGGTGTTTTGTCTGCACACCAGAAGAGGGCATTAATCCCATTGGATGAGCTGCCCTGCGTGTGCTAGTAATTTAACTCAGGACCCCTGGAAGAGCAGCCATAGTGCTCTTAACCACTGAGCCATTTCTCCAGCCCCTCAATTCGAACTGTTAATGAATGCAGGGTGCTTGTGGTACACGAGCACACACTGCCTCACAGTGCTTTGCTTCAGCCTTTGTCCTGTACACTTAAGACGAGCATCTTGCGCTGTGCATGCCAACACACCATGCAACAAGTGCTCTCTGGAACACCCTGGCTCAGACTTGAGATGAAGTTGTTATGAATTTCAGTGTTTTTATTGTGCAAAGTTTTATGCTCTTATAGAAACATAATGGTTTACCAAAAAGGTAGGGGCTCAGTTAGTAGAATTCTCACCTAGTGTGCACAAAACCCTGGCTTCAACCTCAAGCACTTCTTTTTTTTAATATTATTTTTTCTTTTTTTACATATACGTTTGTATTATTACACATATATACAATAAACTACGTACAGCAAGAAGAACCATGAAACAATCAGGAATTACATGAATATTACATTCATAGTGTTTTGGCTATTTGTATTTAGCAAATGTGGAGAAAACATATTTCCTATCTTGATGAGTCTAAAATTCTGAATGTAAATCAATATCTATCGTATCTTGTCATTATCAACTTAAAACATCTATTTAGACCTAAAAAATCTTAATCCCTAAGCAACTAAGCTTAATTATAAAACTAATCTGGTTTTCAATCCCATAAGAGATTTGAGAAGGAATAAAAATTAATTACCTGAGTAAACAGGAAGTGTGCAGGTTAGCAGCTTCCAAAATGAAAAAATTAACAAAGACAGTTTGCTGCCTGAACAGTCACGCAAAACTCTGTAACATTGGAGCATTGTCTTCAGCCTTCTGTCCCAGTATATCTGACTGACATATTTGTGAAGCAGGAACTAACTTCAGCACTTGGAGATGGGGCAGGAGCATCAAGGGTTCTACAGAGTGAGTTCCAGAGGGTGGAATGTACCATGTGATAACCCTGTATTCAAACAAACAGAAAACAATACAACATAATAGTTTAATAGTTCAATTATAGAAAACAAAGACTTTACTTACTATTTGTCAATTGTCCTTCCTTAACATCTAAGTTTCAAAGGATTGCAATGCCTTCAAATGTTTGAATTATTGTGAGTTTCATTTTTTTTTTTAATTGAATGAATTTTGCCTTTAGGATTAGGGTAGAATTTCCAACAACTTTTGAAATGGTTCTAAAACATTTATGTCATTTTGTAATACATTTTGGCAAAAGTGTTCTCAGCATGGACAATAAAATTAAAATACTGATAACTGGAAACATTGAAGATGTCTGTCTTCATAGCATCAGATACTCAGCCAAGATTCAATCCTTTGTGAAAAAATAATGGCGTCCATCATACTAGTATGCGAATTTGATTGTCTTTAATAATTGTAAAATTACATGTGTGCCAAAGATGTTTTAAGAATAAATATGATTTATCAGTAAACATTTGGTTTATATACCTATTTTATATACTAGGCTCCTATAAAACTTTCTCAGGCAAAAAAGGGGTCTCCAGGGGGAGGAATTAGCGCTGGTCTAACACACCCATTTCAGACTGTCTCCTGTCGCATCCTTGGTCACTAGAAACTCTGGAGAGTTAGAGCTCCAGCATTTCATCCTGTTGACGCGGTTATCTTTGCATACATAAATCAGCACAGAAGGTACTTGAGAGCAGGCAGGCTTTTACAGCGGTGTCCTGGCTGCATTGGCATGGAGTTAGAGCCACTTGGCAGTAAAGGTGCCCTAGAGCCTCCTTTGCTCTGAGCTCATGCGCTCTTCTCTGGGATTTGAACTTCATCCAGTTTATCTTCTGACACTCCCTAAACTATCTTCCTTTCCTGACTCAGGTGTTTCCCCCTCTCTTGGTCCTCAGCCTGACAGTATTTATTTTATGCTAGTCAGGATTCAGGTTCATTTCTTCCCTATCCTTGGTTGTTTTCTGAGTAGAGCCCGCTGACTGGTGATTGTCCTGAGTCAAAAAAAGGCTGTAACACATGTTGGTAAGGAACTAGCCTGGGAGAACAGGCCGTGGGCTGGAGAATGACTTGAAAAGACTCTTTTGTTTTTTCTCTTTTGTAGTGGAAAGTGCTCCAGGGAGCCTAAAGAATGAAGATTCTAGTAGGCCTGCTGACACGGTGCTCAAGGACAAGCGCCGAGGAGCCCTAGACCAGCTCTCTTTCATGTTGTCCCCCCAGCAGCAGGTGTCCCAGAAGCTCTACATTCCCCGAAGCACAGCCACGGCTGTCTTGGGAGCTGCTGCGCGGCTAGCCACCTCCAGGAGCCTCCTGCACTGGTACCCCAGTGTGAAAGGGTGGAAGCTTGAGGGACAGAAGGCAGAGAAAAATGAAGTAAAGTAGCTTTGGGTAGTGATAGATTGGTCTTTCTCTATGACCATATGCTAGCTTTATTTTGCTAGCCACTTTGATTTGTAAGTATTGATATTTTGTGTTCATTTTTATTTTTGTTCATGATTTTGCTTCATTTTGAATGGTTTGGTTCACCTTTGTTTTAATGAAGTAGTTTAAAGGTATTTATGTATATGTTTCTGTGAGTTCCTCTTGTACATATGACTGATAAATGAAAGTTGAAAAACCAATGTTTTGTGATCGATATTTAGCAAGACAAAAAGATGTTCACATCCCTGCCACACAATGGCCTCTCCAGGCCTCTAGGCAGGGACTCTACTGCTGCAGGACTGGCTGCAGCGTCTGACTCAGCTGCCAGATCCGGCCAGGTTCCTCTGCTTGCCAGCCCCTCTTGTGAAGTACGGTTGCATACACTTTCCATTGTGTTTAAACCCAGGAACCTAGGGCCTTCTCATTTCACAGGTTCTAACGTTATGGAACAAGAACCTTGGCTGAGGAAATGTGGCGCCTGGGAAGGCGGGATTTTCTAGAGCCATAGAGCTTAAGTGACACCTGTGCCCTGTAGCTTCCAGCTCAGTGCCTTTCCAGAGCAAAAACTTGCAGGTCCCTTTTATGTGCTTTAAATTATTTGTGCCAGAAGACACAGTTACACTTACAGTAAATGAGTCCAAAAGAGTGATTTTTGACAGCCAAAGAAACCTTTTGAAATTGATAGGCAGTGGGAGGCAGCTCACAAAGATGTTACGCATAGATAACTTACGTGACAATGAGCCAGTTGCACAGCCAGCGTATCTGAAAAGGGGGTCATAAGAAATGGGAAACTGGGCTGGAGAGATGACTCAGAGGTTAAGAGTATTGGCCGCTCTTCCAAAGGTCCTGAGTTCAATTCCCAGCAACCACATGGTGGCTCACAGCCATCTATAATGGGATTTGGTGCCCCCTTCTGGCAAGAAAGTATACATGCAGGCAAAACATTGTTAATATAATAAATAAATAAATCTTAAAAAGAAAAAAGAAAAGAAAGAAAGAAATGGGAAACTAACACCCCCCAGAGAATTCTTTCTAGAGCTGTCTCTTAGCTTTTGTGTTTTCTAACATTTTATCTCTTTTTAGACTTAAGCTCCAATATAGAGTCATGAGTGGCATTGACTATATTATTCATAATTAGGTATCAACCCCAACTCACTGAAAATAATTCATTTCCACCTCTTACTTGGATCCTGACAACTTTTATTTATCAATCGAAATGCATAGCAGTGTCAATAAGTCTATCCAATACTGTGACTTCAGCATCGTTCCTAACAGGTGTCATTTGTCTCAGTGACTCACCAATCAGCCTGACAAGGCTCTGATACTGTTGGCTTACCTGAAGTTCTTCAAGCACTGACTGCTGTTTTAACCATGTACACAGAAAACACGAAGTGTTCAGTTAAGGAGCTCTGTGATATTTAGTAACAGAAGTAGTGTGTCCCTTTTTCCATGTGAAACTGAATTCTTGGTCTTACATCCTATTTGCCTTCGATCCTTTCCCAGTCTAGTGTGGTGGTGCCTGCCTATAATCCCAGCCCTTAGGAGGCCAAAGCAGGAAGTTCATTGAGAGTTCAAAACCAGCCTGGGCTACATAGTGAGCTCAAGGCAAGCCTGGACTACATAGTGAGACCTTGTCTTCCGACAACAACAAAATCTATTGGATATCATCTTGCTTTCTGTTAAAATAAATACTTTTAATCTATGGAAAATGGATATAAGTAAAACTGATTTCTTGGTTATATAATAGACAGTGGGATCAAAGAAGAAAGATTAGCTTAATCTTTGGAGCATGTAATATCATTTTCTTTAAATATTTATGGGGATCAGGCTTGCTTTGTCAAAAATGTCTAGATGCTTATGTTTTTATGTTGAGGGATGAACTATTGACTTGAATGTGTGACCCAGATACTTAGTGGAGTAAAATAAAGAGTTTATATAGTTAGAAAGTAGATTTGGCCTTGTTGGCTAAACTGTTCGTCCTCGTTTTTGGCAAGACCTTTGCAAGCCTTTGTTTGTTTGTTTGTTTGTTTAAGCCTTTGTTGTATTATCATCTTATTCCATGAACCTGGGAATTCATTTGCTGTTGGGACACTTAAGCTCCTGGCAGCTAGCTGCTCTTCAAAGACTAGTCTTTTATTTATGGCAATGTGTCAAGCCCCTGTGAAGCAGCAGCCAGCCTCAAGATTCGCCTTTGATGCTATCCCACAAGCAAGCAAGCTAGTCTTTGAGTTGCCATTCAGTATTCTTCCTTTGCTCCACACTCAGGTCCTGCAGTGCAGCTCTGCCTGGAATAGATTGTTTCCAGGTGGTTTGCAAATTCTAAAACTTTTCCTTCGTCTGTCATCCTAGTGAGCCATAAGTAGGAGCCAAAAACTGGTTTCTACTCATTTCTTGCTAGAACAGATTATTCCATAACAAGGTCTTGTCTTTTCTTCCTACAGTGTGGTCTCTGATGGAAGCTCTGGTATATGACACTGTGTGTATGAAATCAGCCGGCTAAGCTTGCGCATGCCATTTCAGACACTAACAGGCAAAGAGTAGCCAGTGGAGTATTAACTGCTCCCTACGATACCTTCTTCCTCGTGGCTGCCTGACAGATACAAATGGGCCAGAGTCAGGGGTAGAAAACTGGGCACAGGGTGTAGCTGAGTGTGGAACACTTGCCTGGTGTGACAGGGCCCTGTTCCCTGTCCCAGTTACTGCAGATGAGTACAGAGATTCGTGGTATTGTTGTTAGAGAGCAGGAAGGTTGAGAGTATGAAATCCTCTTCCAGGCCACTGTGGTCCAAGGATAGGCTGAACTGGGAAGCCTGTGCCCAGCTGCAAAAGCCAAACCAAAAAACAAACAAACAAACAAACAAACAGACAGACAAACAAAAAACACTGTTTTCAAACAAAGAAAAACAAAACCTCAAATAGACATGCTGGAAATAGAGTGCAAGTTTTACTGATAAGGCTAGATCAAGCAATCGAAGACAAGATTGAAATACTACATTCAGATAGCAGTAAGGGGGGAAAAGCATAATCAAAGATTTGAAAAACTCTATGAAATGACAGCTGATGAAAGGACAAACAGAATGTGGTATATGTTCTGACTGGATCATATGGGTGGCATGTTGGAGTGTGTTTGAGAGCTAAGAGCATTTTATATTGCATACTTTAGACAACAGGCTATCTAGTTCTGATCTGTACTTTGCAGAAACCTTTTCAGCAACTGATGTGGGTCTTCCTTCCAAATGCTTGAGGCTCAGAAGTGTCTCCAGCAAACCTGCTCATCACTGCCTAGCTGTTACTGTTACTTAGAACTGGACACTGGTCACCTCTCTGGTGCCTGAGAGGTGAGCTGATGCAGCTTCCTGACCATTTAGTAACTTCCCCCCCTCTTCAGACTGGGCTTGTGCCCTGCTGGGGGAGTTCTAGCCCCTCCTCTTTGGGGTTCTGCACTCACTCTGCTACTCTTTCCTCATCACTAATAAGGCTCTAGATTCTAGGCAACCTTGTTGCCAGCACTGGGTCAGAGGCTTTCTGTGTCCCTGTGAGGCTTGGATCCAAGTCCACCACCCTGACTTGCCTATTGCTTAGGATTCTAGGTTCACCTCAGCAGCTATATGAGGCATTCCATCTCACCTCAGGGTAGCGGATCAACAGAATCACACCTACTCCTATGACATTCTGGGGGATCTTGTACTTCTATTCCAAAGTGGCCAGGCCCCTCTCCAGTTCATCTGTTAATATATCCAGACCACTGTCCACATGACATCCAGACTCAGATGAATAGCATACTCTTGAGACACAGATACTAGCCCCTGGCTCAAGGTCACCACTGACTACCTTACATGGGATGAAGCCCTCAAAGAAAATAATTACAATAGTTATCAATCAAGCTTGTGAGATCCAGCAAAGCTATCTTTTAAAATTGACAGAGTGGGGCTGGAAATACGGATCAGTGTTTACATGCACTTTCTGCTCTTGCCCCAAGTGGAAGCACCCAACTGCCTATAAATCCAGTTCCAGGGATCGAGGACTCTCTTACTGCCTCCCCAAGCATCCTGAGCAAAAGTGTTGCATGTATACAAACACACAGTCTTTTTTAAAAGAGAGACATTTTTAATGTGTGTTTCTGTACATGGGTATGAGCATATGAGTTGAGGTCCCCAAGGAGGCAGATCTCCTGGATCTGGAATTGTAGGTAGTTTTGGGTCACCCGATGTAGATACTCGAGGATGAACTTGGGTCCTCTGGAAGGGCTGTATGAGCTTGTGACCACTGAGACATCTCTTCAGACAATAAATATATATTTAATTGATAGAGAAATAAGTACACTTGCAAACAAGGGAAAAAGGAGGCAATTCATGACCACATCTGTGCTGTAGAAGATGCTTAAAGGGTTACTGTACATAGAAGAGTGACAAGCACAACCACCGGAGAACAGCAAACAACAGTGTTCATGAGGGGACCAGGTGAACAAAGGAGAGTTGGGAAGCAGTCCATCATGCCTAGTGCAGTGAAGCAGAAAACCCTCGATACTAATGGGGGAGAAAGAAAAGAGCAGACAATAATCCCACAAAAAATAACAAACATCCCAACAACAACCTTAAACGTAAATGGACTCAACTTAGCAATAAAAATACGATGACTGGAGCTGGCTTAATTACAAAACAGTATTCAGTTGCCTTTGTTGCAAGAAACACTTGCTGGCAAGGACACTCACAGTCTGAGAATGTGCTAGGAGGCAACCTATCAAGTGGAAGGTCAAAACAAGCTGGCCGAGCTACTCTAAAGCCTGATAGGGCAAAATTAGAAACGATAAAAAGCGCCACTATATGTTAATAAAGGTAACGATTCATCAAAAATCATCAATTCAGGGCGAAGAAACTGGCGATAGGCCCTAGGGACTAGGGGAGAACCTAATGCTATTTTCTGTTCAATAGACAATGTTAAAACAATTCCTGATGACTGAGGGCCATACCCACAGAACAGTGCCTCTCAGCAGAGAACCTTCTTGCAGCAGATAGCTGTTAAAACAGAGACCTTCAACTAGTCAACGTGCAGAGTAAGACTACAGAGTGCTAGCCCTAAATTGGACGCACATATCACACCCCTCCCATAAAGCTCAGGGATCTTCCAGAAATAGGAGACAGACATATTCTAAGAGCCAGAGATGAATGAGAACTTCAAGGAAACAGCACTTTCCCAGTACAGCAGAGCAGTTGCACATATGAACCCACAGCAGTGACAGCAAACACAAGACTTGCACAAGTTCAAGCCAGACAAGAGTCCTGGCAGAGCCACTGGGGTCAGGGAGGGGACAGTGGACATGAAATCCCATCGGTACTTTTAAGAGCTTTGGGCATTTAATAGCTGCTGGGATCCTGGTTGGTTAACTACTCTCCAAGGCAGTTCCTGCTCCCCAAGAGCAGCTGGGTAACACAAGCTATATTCAATGGGAGATAGAATTGGAGGGTAGGAAAGTGAGATTGATATGGGAGGAGATTAAGGGAGGGGGGGGTGTGATAGCTAGTTTTGGCAGTCAACTTGACTACATCCGGACTTAACTAAAACCCCAAGCAGCTGAGCACACCTGTGAGGGTTTTTGTTTTTGTTTTCTCTCGACTGGATTGTTTTGAGGTGGGAAGGCCCATCCTAACTCTGGGCCACACCTTCCTGTGGCAGCCAATATAAAGGACTTGGAAGAAAGAAGCTCTCACTGGCAGGCACACAGGACCTGCTGCTGAGGCACTCCTTCACTGGCATTAGCGCCTACTTCTTTGGGATTCCATGTATACTGAAGACCAGCTGAGACACCCAGCCTCCTGGACTGAACAACTTCTGGATTCCTGGACTCTTGGGAGACAGCCATAGTTGGACTCATTGAAGGCCACAGCTATCAATTCTTGAAGCGAACACTGGGGCTGCTGTCATAGCTGCTGCGGTTGGCTTTCCCTCTGAATCTAAATCCAAATGATGGCAATCCACCAGGAGGATTTACATAAAATAAACAAAAACAGTGAGTAAAGTGCAAAAAAATTGCAAGCTGGAAGACATACTTTCCAAGAGAAATTCAACACACAGCAAAGTACATAAATTATGAAACAGCATTTCACTGTGATACTCCCACAAACTGACAGCTCCTCAGAACCAGAAAACAAAGATGATGATGAAATGAAAATACTAGAAAAAGACTCCAGAGTCCTACTTTTTAGAAGGTTCGGTGACCAAATAAAAATGTTATATAAACAAGGAAATTAATTCAAGACCCGGACAAGAAAGTTACTAAATAAACTTAAGACTATAACAGGACCCCAGACCCTACCACAACTGCCTCCAATATGCAAGTACCATTCCAGCTATAAAAACAGAGTGCATACACAGCACGGCATGCCCAAGCTAAAAACAAAAGCCTAATTCATCAAAGTCCATACTCTGGGAAGTCTTCTAAATGTACTAACCTTGCTTTCTGGCTTCTGTAGTTCCACTTATAGCTAACTGTTTTTGTTAACCAAAGTATGTCAGCCTGGAACATGGTTTTTGTGCTTAAAAGTTCACCCTGAGTAAGGCTAGGAGCTACACTGGATCCCAAACACCCAGTGTTGTCTCCTGCTGCCTAATAGAAACTTTCTATTGGCTTAAAGCCATGCCGGAGAGGTCGTCTTTGACAAATCCCCTACAATAAGGACCTGGACAAGAAAGTTACCAAAGCAAATTAAATAACAAGTTGGAGGGAAAAAAATTGAAACATGGAAGAAAAAAATCCATGCAAGAAAACTGGAAAAAAAAAATCAGGAAATCTGGAAATAAAAGAATCAAATAAAAGCCACATCAAAAAGCAAAAACAGCAGAGAAGACTAAGCAAAATACTAGGTTTCAAGGGTGAAGAATGAAGTCACAGCAACAATACATATATGGATGCCCATAAAAAAGAACATCAATGAGCAAATCTGCCAAGAAGTCTGAAATCCATTCAGGAGAGCAACCTTAAAAATCCACAGGGTAAGAAAATCAAGTAGAAATGAGAGCAGAAACCCTGAGACACTGCCAAGGCCACCATAAGAGAAATTATTACAGCTGTAAGTATATACATTAAAAACAAACAAAACACCTCAAATAAATAACCTAATGGTGCACCCAAATCTCTATAAAAACAAGAAGTCCCCAAACCCAAATGTAACAGATGACAGGAAATAAAGATCAAAGCAGAAATTAAAGTTTAAAGGAACAATATACAGAACCAAAGAGTTGGTTCTATGAAAGATTAGCAATCTAATTTCTAGCCCCTAGCTAAACCAACCATAATTTTTTTTTAATTGATAAAACTGGAGGTGAAAAGAGTTGTTATATTGGAATCTTCTATAACACACTCCAGTAATACTAGCTATGTGGAAAAGGAGGCAGAAAGACTGTAAGAGCGAGAGGGGATGAAGGAAACCAAGGAAACATGACATGACTGAAGCACACTTGAACTCGCAGAGACTGTGGCAGTATGCACAGACCTGCACAGGTTGAAGTCAGATGGGGTCTCAGTGGAGCCCCCATCTCTAACCAAGAAGCGCTCTCTAAATAACAGCCACTTGCAAAGGAAAGATAAGATTGTTTAAGATTGGTTTACTGCTGGTCTAATTGCTTAAGGATGTTTTACTGCCAGTCTGGAAATCTCTTGTTTTATGATTAACTCATGACCCTAACTAAGTTTGCCCACACTTTTTCAGTTTGAATGCTCCAATCATGTTAAAGATTGCCTAACCCCCTTGGGATTCCCTGAGATGTCTTAAAAAGAGCCTGTGAGCTCACCTCAGGGTGGCTATTCTGTCTAAGTGGTGACTCCAGCGTGCTGGATTTCTACAGAATAAATATTTTTTGTTGTTTGCATACTGTTTGAGTCTGGGGTCTTTTCTTCAGCACACTCAGGACCCCAACAAGAACAAAGATAATAAATGGAATTAAGGGAGTGGTGACCTCTGGACAAGGACCCACTCAGCTAGGCTTCCATTTTGTGAAAAGTACTTAAAGTTTAGGTCCAGGTGTGGTGGTAATACCTTTAATTCCAGCACTCAGGAGACAGAGGCAGGCAGACCTTTGAGTTCAAGGCCAGCCTGGTCTACAGAGCAGGTTCCAGGACAGCCAAGCTCAGGCAATGAGGGGAAACCATTAAGAACTAAAAGCTGAAAGGCTGTAGTAAAGAAAGTAAGGAGAAACCATGCTTCAGCCCCAGCAGCAGCAGAACGTGGCAGCCTCAGCCGTGTGGTTCTGGTTTCATAGAGTCAAGGGTAGAAAAAAGTATAACCAGACTGTCTCAACCCACAAGCTCCCAATAATGACACAGAGACCTTTTATTATGTATAAAAGCCTAGGCCTTATAGCATAGGCTTGTCCCCAACTAGCTCACGTGACTCAATTACGCAGTTTATCCTAGTCCGTGTCTGCCTCATGGCCCGTTACCTCTCCTCATTCGTGCTCCATCTGACTCCTCCTGTGTGGCTGGCAAGTAAATCCCTGAGTCTGACTCTTGCCCAGAGTCCCTCTCTCTGCCCGGCAGTCCCTCCTTTCCTGCCTATCTCTGGGTCATCATGCCTTTATTTAATCAATGCAAAGGTGAGGGAAGTGTGTTTACAAAATAACGAGACTGGTGATGCTTCATAAAACTGACCATACCAAAGTCGGGCAGTACTCATCTCTCTGCTGGTACAGAAATCAACATTTGAACAATACAGCATCAACCTTTTGCACAGTGCACAAAGAGATTATCCCAACAAGGAAGGTGTTATGAGATTATCCTCAGCGACGAAGGAAAGCCCCTGAGGCCACGCGTGTGGCTGGGGCGTCCCTGCACAGAGACCCAGAGAGGCCATCCTGTGAAGCTGTGAAGATGAAACCTGGATTGCCTGGGAGACCCCAGGGTGTTAGAGATGCCAGAGCTCTGGGGTACCCGGGGAGGAGAGCTGCCAACAGGGAGTGAGACCAGCCCAAGGGGAAGCGTGTGTTGCAGTCACCGGAGATGAAAGGACTTGGATATCTGAAGAACTTTGGCATCAGACGTGGAGATGCAGACTTTGGAGTTTGCCCGGCTGGCTTTCGATCTTGCTTTAGTCCAGTATTTCCTCACTATGCTCCCTGCCCTACGTTTTGGAACAGTAATGTATATCCTCTGCTATTGTGTTTTGGAAGTATGTGATTTTTTAAAATTTTGATATTATAGGAAATTAGAGTTAAGAGATTATATGAGTCTCAGAAGAGAGGTTGAACTTTGGACTGTGATAGACTACAGGTGCTTTTGAAGTTGGACTAAATGCACCTTGCATTATGTTTCGACTACAAGCCTATGGGGACCAGGGAGTGGAATGTGGTGGTTTGAATAGGTATGACCCATTCCCCATTTATTTTGAATGCTTGGCCCATAAGGAGTGGCACTATTAGGAGGCGTGGCTTTGTTGGACTGGTGTGGCCTTGTAAGAGGACGTGTGTCACGGGGGGGGGGGGGGGGGGCAGGCTTTGAGGTCTCATATATGCTCAGTCTATGCCCAGTGTAACACACAGTCTCCTGCTGCCTTTGGATCAAGACGTAGAACTCTCCACTCCTTCTCCAGCATCATGTCTGCCTGCATGCTGCCATGCTCCCTGCCATGATAATAATGGGCTAAACCTCTGAAACTGCAAGCCAGCCCCAGTGAAATGTTGTCCTTTATAAGAGTTGCCTTGCTCATGGTGTCTCTTGACAGCAATAAAACCCTAAGACATTGTACAAAAATTATTTTTAATTAAAAAATAAAAATACATATTGTATGAAAAACGTTTAATAAGAAATTAAAAGCACTTTCCCCTTCCAGAATAAAAATATAATAACAAGTAAGCTGTCTAGTTATCATCTTTTGTTCTAGTACCTGTGATTTCTAGTTTATGCTAGTTAATTTCCTAGGAAGATCATCTTAAGGGGGTATTAGTCAGAGCAGGCTGTCATGTGAGCATGTGTGTGAGCATTTGTGTGTGGTAGACTTTGATTGTTAATTGAGGTAAGAAGTTTCACCCTGAGTACAGGTGGAAACAATCCACTGACTGGGACTGGAGTACACAACAGTAGAGAAAGCCAGCTGAGTAGCAAGCAAGTATATCATGACTGTCATGTGACTTTTTAAAAAAATGTGTGTGGGTATTTTGCCCGTATATATGTTTATGCACCTTACGTGTCCCTGGTGCCTGTAGGAGCCAGAAGATGGCATTGGATCCACTGGAACTAGAGTTGTGAACTGCCATATGGATGCTGGGAATTGAACCCAGATCTTCTGGAAGAACAGCCAGTGCTTTTAACCACTGAGCTATCTTCAATCCTGTCATGTGATCTTTTTTTTTTTTTTAAGATTTGTGTATTTATGTGTGGCTATGTACACCTGTGAGCATCATGCCCGTGGAGACCAGAGACATTGGGTCCCTGGAACTCCCTGATGTGGTAGCTGGGACCCAAACTCGGGTTCTTTTGCCAGAGCAGCCTGCGCTCTTAACCACTGTGCCGTCTCTCCAGCCCTGCCCGTGTTTTAAATTCCTGCCACCTAGACTTCCTTATGATGGCCTATAACCTGAAACTGCAAGCTAAAACAAGCCTCTCTTGCCTTAGTATGCTCATTGCTGTGACTGATACCTTATCACTGCAAAATGAATGAAACAAGGATATGAGACTATTAAATGTGTCTCCTATTAAAAAAAAAAAAACCAACCATAAGTTAAATTACCTCAATAATCAGGCAAACCCCACTGGAGCACCAACTGGATTCTCTCTAAATGTCCCTCTCCCATTTTAATGACCCACCACAACCACTCCTGAAAATCGCAGCCTTTTCTGTGGGTCTGAGGGTTTGTGTTTGGGGTTTATATGACGCTAATGGGAGCAGCTCCTCACGCTTCTCCTGAGGTTGGTCCTTCCCACTGTGCCTTGGTCTTTCATGTTTACAGGAGTGTGAGGGGCTGCCACTGAGACATCAGCCTTTATATGTATCTTCTGGGCTAACTCACGGTCCCTTCCTGCCTAGGAAGAGCGCTTTGGGGTCTTTTGTATGAGGTCAGTGCACATCATTGGGTGTTCACCCTGACACCTCCATCCTGTAGTGCTGGAACGTGTACCTCTTGCCTTTTGTATCCCTGTGATGGTGCATGCAGAATTCCTAAACTACCTGGGCCAAGGCTGCCTTTAGGGACACACAGAACAGAACTCAGGCAGGCACTGGAGAAATGGCAAAGGGAAACAAACAAATGCTCAAAGAGCAAACAAACAAACATGCTATGGCCGAGTGCATAGAAACAGAAGAGGACCCAACAACTGGCTCAGAATAAGATGGCAGGCTGCTAACCACACCAAAGAGAGGTTCAGGGCCCAGAAGGAGCTGGCCAGAAATCGTCCCAAGGAAGCAGCATAGACAATAGGCACAAGGTACCCACACTGGTACATGGCGCCAACCCAGGGGATTGCTCTGGTTAAGACTGGTCATCTGTGGGGCACCAAAACTGTCGACATGAAACACACTCTCACTTCAAAGAGAATAATAGATTGTTCATCATGAGCCAAATATGTGTGCCAATGTCCCTGGACCACACATTCAGGTTGCTCCAAGCAACACGTTCCAATACGGAAGTGCTTTGTGAAGCGTGTACAGTTACAGAACAAAACAGTCATGAATCAAGGCATTTCCAAATGCACAGATGACGTAGAACACATATAGGTACATTATACACCAAGGTGTAGAAAACTCACCTGTGGGTCTCAAGTGAGTAGATGCAACTTACTGACCCACTAAGAATACATTCCAAAAACTGATAAAGGGATGTCAGGTGAGACACAGAGGCAGGCAATGAATCACTATGAAGCAGACCAAAGATAGCCCAAGATCTGCACCAGTCTAACTCCACAGTCAAAACATTCTAATCATTTACTCAGCCTGACAAAATCTTCAGCATAGATGTGGCCCTTTGAGGAACCTTAGTTTACACTCCTAGAACCCACATAAAAACAGAGAAATTGATAGACTCGGTTCAATCCTTATCAAAACACTAATGGTTTTCTTTATAGAACTAGAAAGAAAATTCTAAATTTTATATAGATGTGCACATGGGGGTGGGGTTGGGGAGCGGAGACAAACCTAAATAGCCAAACCTCTTCTAACAAAGGGCAAAGCCAGAGGCATCACAACCACTTCATCTGGGAGGGCAAAGCTTTGGTGATCAAGAGAGCATGGGCTGGACATAAAACACACAGACCAGCATCCAGAGGTAAAGCCGCACCAAAGGCAACAAATTTCAACAAGGTACAAAGAAGACACACTGGAGAAAGGAGACTCTTTTCAACAAATGGTATTGGGGGAATTACACACACACTCAAAAATGAAACTCTGCCCCCTACTGCTGATCAGTTATAAAAACCTCAAAGTAGATAAAAACGACTTGAGTATAAATGCTGGAGTCATGAAACTGCTAGAAGCAAGCACAGGGGAAGCCTTCCGGCTTCTGAAATGTACAAGGATGGGGGCAGGGCAAGGTCCTCAGGGCACGAAGAATAAAGGCAAATATACGTGGATGAGACTAGGAAATTGTCATGGAAAGTCAGCAGGTGCAGTGGTATCCTATAGGATGGGAGAAAGCATCTGCAGACTGTACATCTGATACCCAGAGTTCAAAGGAATTTTTAAAACTCAATAGCAAGAAAAGCCCATTTTCACCCAATATATAGCAGGAACCCAATTTCAAAATTGGGCAACAGATCTAAATAGACACTTCTCAAAAGAATGCACACTATTTTCTTTATGAATAAAACATCAGCAATCAGTCAGTCAGTAACCATTGGGGAAATGCAAATCGAACCCAGAGTTATCAGCTTACTAAAAAAAAACAAAAAACAAAACCAAAAAAAAAAACCAAACAAATCTAAAAGTGCCAATGAACATATGGCAAAGACTAGAACTGTTGCACTGTTGGGATATGAATTACTATAGTCATAAATATAGCATTGAGATTTCTCAAAAGCTAAGAACAGAACTGCCACTTAATTAGCAATTCGCTAGCACAAGGGTATTCAAAGGAAATAAATCAGTATGCGGAAGAGATGGCAGCACTTCATGTTCATTGAGGAGTTCTTCACAGTAACCAAGAAACGGGGGAAAAAGCATCAGTCAGCAAAGGAATGGGTTTTAAAACATGGTGGGTATACACAGTGGAATATATATTCAGTCATAAAAAATGAGATTGGCTGGGTGTGGTGGTGGGTGTGACTGTAGTCAAGGGCAGAAATGGCAGGATAGCTTGAACTCATCAGTTCAAGAGTGTGCTCGGCCACAATGGAAGGGCGGAAGAGAAGACGGGACTCTCTGTTTGGTAATGGATGGACCAGAACCTCATTGCGTTAAGTGTCAAAGGCAAACGCCACATGACCTCACTCCTCACAGGGGCTGGGAAGGGAGAAGACTGGTCATTGTGTGTGGAGCCAGTCAGGAGCAAGAAATTCCGTTTCACTGTTTCGTTGTGGTAGCAATAATTAACAAATAGAAAAAAAAAAAAAAAAAAAAAACGCGAGGTGCATCTCTAAAAGCCAGAACAAGGGCTAAAGGGCGAGGTGCATCTCTAAAAGCCAGAACAAGGGCTTTTAGGCAAGTGTTTGAGGAGATGTATTTGGTCTGAGATGAACATTATACAAGTATACTTGTATTGGACATATACAAGGTGTATGGCTTTTACTTTCTAATACATCAACTAATCAAAACGATGTGTGTGGTGGCGCACGCCTTTAATCCCGGCACTCGGGAGACAGAGGCAGGCGGATCACTCTGAGTTCGAGGCCAGCCTGGTCTACAAAGTGAGTCTAGAACAGCCAAGGCTACATAGAGAAACCCTGTCTTGAAAAAACAAAACAAAACAAACAAACAAAAAAAAAAATTGTACAGTAGCAGTTTGTAAGCCTCACTTTGCATTTGTATCACTCAGGGAGCTTTGAAAAACTTCCCACATTTAAGTGAGTAAATCGTAATCTAATACATTTTTTTTTTCTTGCACAAAGATTCTGATTTAATTGATTCTGTGTGGTTCTAATGAGCAGCAGGCTGATGGCTACCGCGCAGAAGGCTGACCCCAGCCCCAAAGAAGAAGAGAGCTACAGCTCCCAAGAGCACCGTGAAACCTTCAAACTTAAGAATGGCAAATCTCAGGCAGGCAGAGCAAGCACAGCACCTGAACCAGGGACGTCCCTAACTTCCAGTGCCACTTCCTGGCAGCATCCTCTCCCCTTCCTGCTCCTGGGGCTCCCTTTCCTCTCAAGCATCTTAGGCAAGAAGCCACCTTGACAGGTCAAGGCTTACCCTCAGGCCCACTATCCTGAGAATACATTGAGAACTGCAATGCTATGAAGGCAGGCTCGCTTTAAATAGCTGAAAAAGGGACTCCGGCCTGGGTTTGACCAATAAACATTGAAATTCTATATTCTTTTCTCTCTCCTGGCAGCATTTCCCCCAGTGCGTGCTGTACAGATTTCATGTGAGCCATGTACCTGAAACCGGACGGCTTTTGGCTCGCCTTTTAACCTAAGGTTTGGCCCTGGGCAATGTGGCAACAGTATTTCCAGCTGCTATCAATGTTCGCTCACAGGAAAGCAGCAGAACACGAAAGATGGGTATGTGAACCTTAGCACGCTGCACCTCTGGTTGTATTCAAAAGGCATCAGTAGAGCAGCCCGCCTGACCAAAGGCCCAGGGAGCCTTGGTGGCGCTGCCCAGCCCAGAGTGAGCTCTGCCCCTTTCCACCTTGCAGGGAACAAACCAGGATCCTTCTGCAGCCGCTCCTCAATGAGGGAGAGGCGGTGGAAGCGGCTTCTGAGTGCCTCCCGGGGCTTCCGTTGTGGGCATTGTACGGCCAGGACTCCATCACTGAATTACTCCTGAGCGCACTAACCAAATAATTAACGTCTTGTTTCCCTCTAAGGGTCAACAAATGGATCCTGCCGGAGGCTGAGTTTTGCCGTTCCTCGCGGCTAGGGGGCGCTGGAGGACAAGCGCTCTGTGGCCACCCGAGCAGTGCTGGACCGCCTCGCTTGAACTTTTGTTAATGTGTTATTGCACTGTAAAGATTTGAGTTAGGTGTGCAGTTTGGAGGTCATCTTATCCAGCCACTCGGTTGGGTTGTCCAAGGAGAATGGTGACAGCAGTGAAGGCAGAAAGGAGAAGATGAATGACCAATGGGAAAGCAAGGAGGGAAAAAAAAAAAATCCCCATCAGACCTTGCATCTGGGCTGCTGCTGACAGATGCCCCCTACCTTCAGGGCAGGCCCAAGTTACTATAGTGAAGAGAACCGCCTGCAGGCATGCCCACTGTTACTCTGAGGTAGCTAAGCCCTCGCAGACGAGCCCAGATCTGTGACTGGATCCTGCCATGCTGGCGCTGTAAATCCACTCATGTTACCATATCCCTGCTACATCGTCGCTCTTCACAGCACTGCTACTACAGTTCCATTTTCATGGGTGAGTTGAGGATCAGAAAGTTAAGCACTCTGACCCAGGAGACACGTTTGGAAAGTAGCGACAGGACCCAAACGGGTGGCGTTTCTGTAGTCTCTTGAGCCACCTTCTCTTTGCTTCTCCGTCCTCTTTAGAGCCTTTCACATACGACAGGACTAGAACTGTGCCTGCCACAGGCCCTGGAGACCACCATGTCACCAACCCACCAGGCAGCCCCAGCCCTGCCCATCGGCATGTGCCCTGCTGACCACACTTCCTCCTCATGCCCTTTCTGTCCAGGACCTCTCACCTCCAATTTCTGCTCTTGCTCAACCTTGACATCTTTCAGAGCCCTCTTTCCCTTTCCTTCTTAACCAGCCAAGCTCACTCTCCCAAACTGACTTTAATGCCTACGTCACCTCTTCACTAATACAGCCAAACATTTCGAACTTAGCATATCTAAAATGGGGCCCGTGATGCCCACCCTGTCTGCATCCCAAACTATGCCATGTGCAGTTTTCTGTAGCCCAGTGGACTGATCACTGGTTCTCAACCTTCCTAATGTTGGGACCCTTTAATACAGTTCCTCAGGTTGTGGTGACCCCAACCATAAAATTTATTTTTGTTGCTACTTCATAACTGTAATATTGCTAGTGATATGAATCATAAAATAAATATTTTTGGAGATAGAGGGTTGCCAAAGGGGTCTCAACCCACAGGTGAGAAACGCTGCAGTAGATAATAGCTCTCTTCTTCCCTGTACCAAATCCCTGGATCATTCCAGAGTCTTCCCTTCCATCCTAATGTGTAATCAGTCAGGAGTCCTACTTCTACCTTCAAAACAGATCTGGAACATCACCACTTCCCCCCACAGTAGTCAGGCAACCTTAACTACAAGCTCCTACACGAGATGCCTCCATACCATCCCTACAACCTCCCCTCACCCCTGCGTCCCCCCCACCCTCCCTCCCCCATACTCACTCTGCTCCCCTATAAGGTGGCCTTTTTGCTGCCTTGTGTATGTAGCTCTCACCTTCACCCTTCACCTTAGCTGTTCTTCCCTCAGCATGTGTTGGGGTAGGTATGGAGTTAGGGGACTCAGGAGCAGGTGGATTCCCAAGGGGGCAGCTTAAACCCTCCAGCTGCTGGCCTTTCAACATTCTCCCATCAGACACCACTAAGAAAATGCTCTACAGGCTGACCCATAACCCCAACATATTGGAGGCATTTTCCCAACTGGGGTTCTCTCTTCTCAGATGACTCAAGCCTGTGTCAAGTTGACATAAAATTAGCTAGCAAAATTGACCCCTTGTCAGTTTGACACACAACACTTTTGTTTTTATTTTTGTTTTTGTTTTGTTTTGTTTTTCAAGGCAGGGTTTCTCTGTGTAGCCTTGGCTCTCCTGGACTCACTTTGTAGACCAGGCTGGCCTTGAACTCATAGAGATCTGCCTACCTCTGCCTCCTAAGTGCTGGGATTACAGGCATGAGCTACCATGCCCGGCTGACACACAGTACTTTTTAAATCATAAACTTTCTTTTTTTGGTCCATCCCTAAGATCTCGGATTAATAAATATCACGGATATAAAACATATAAACCTTAAAAGTTGAGGCTGGAGAGAAGGCTTAGTGGTTAAGAGCACTGGCTGCTCTCCCAGAGGACCCAAGTCCAATTCCCAGCAACCACATGGCAGCTCACAACTGTCTGTAAGTTCAGTTCCAAAGGATCTGACACCCTCACACAGACACATAGGCAGAACACAAATGTACACAGAAATAAATAAAATTTTAAAACCCATAAAAGTCCCACAGTTCTTACAAATTCAAACATTTTAAAAGTTCAGTCTCAGCTGGGCATGGTGGTGCATGCCTTTAATCCCAGCACTCGGGAGACAGAGGCAGGATCGCTGTGAGTTCGAGGCCAGCCTGGTCTACAAAGCAAGTCTAGGACAGCCAAGGCTACACAGAGAAACCCTTGTCTCAAGAAAAAAAAATTCAGTTTCTGTAAAACTATATAGTGTCTTTTAAAGTCCAAAATCCCAAGGACTCCCTGAGAACCCACAGGCCACCCTGGCCAGGGAAGCAGGGAAGCTAACTGCAGCTCTTCACCTCTCCCTCACTGCCTCCAAATCCAATCCCCCAGCCTCATCTCCAGCTCTGTAGCAGACCACCTGCTGTGGTCACCCTCATCTCCCATGGATCCTCTAAACTTCCTTTGGCCCACTCATTGTTTTACCCCAGCCCTTAACTCCAACAGTCATCCCCTGGGAAATCACAGGCCACTTTAGCCAGCACAGCAGACTAACTGAGATACTCACCTCTCTCTCTCTCTCTTCTCTTCTCTCTTCTCTCTCTCTCTCTCTCTCTCTCTCTCTCTCTCTCTCTCTCTCTCTCTCTCTCCATACACACACACACACACACACACACACACACACACACACACACACACCCAAGTTCACGCTCCTCCCATCATCCCCAGCTTTGTTGCAGATCTTCTGCTGTGACCTCTTCTGACTTTCTAACCTCCAATCCCAGGGGACTAAGAAGATCCATCTGGACACACTGTTTTCCTCCATCCTGTGGCCCCTCAGCCCCTCCAAGCCCATCCCTGAGGAGCACACTGTTTTCCTCCCTCCTGTGGGCCCCTCAGCCCCCTCCAAGCCCATCTTCATTTCTAAGTCTCAGCTCCCAATACCTAGAAATGTATTTTGCCTGGAACCCCCACTCTCCCACTATCAATGTGTGAGCGTCAATATGTTGTGTCCTTCACTATCTCTGTAGATTAGTTTTGGTTTGAAGTCTATTTTGTTAGATATTAAAATGGCTACACTGGCTTGCTTCTTAGGTCGGCTTTCTTGAAATAATCTCAGTGTAAAAGGACCCTATATACCCAAAGGAAAAGTCTACCAAGAGGACATTGCATTTCTTAATATCTGTGCCCCAAATGCAGGGCACCAGAGTTTGTAAAAGACCTATGAGTGTGGGTTTTAATCACACATTGACTCTCACACACTGACAGTGGGAAGCTTCAATATCCGACTCTCACCCATTGGTGAGACAAAACTAAACAGACAAACACTAAACAGAAATGCTGGAGTTAACAGACATTGTAAACCAATTAGACCTAACAGATATTTACAGAACATTTCACCCAAACACAAAAGAATACCTTCTTCTCATCACCTCATGGGACTTTCCTCCAAAATTGTCCACATACTCAAACACAAAGCAAGTCTCAAAAGGCACAAGAAAACTGAAATACCACCCTGCATCCTAGCTCAGCACCGTGGATTAAAGTTGGATAGCATCAACAACAGAAACTCATGGAAACTGAACAACTTTCTTCTGAATAAAAAAAAAAAAAAAATAGGTCAAGAGGGAAATTAAGAAAGAAATGAAAGACCTTCTAGAATTGACTGATAATGAACACATGGCATACCCAATCTTATGGGACAGATGAAGGTGATTCTAAGAGGCAAGCTCATAGCACTAAGTGCCTATATTAAAAACAAAAACAAAAACAATAAAAACTGAAAATATCTCATACTATTAACAGCACACCAGAAAGTGCTAGAATAAAAAGAAAAAGTCACACCCAAAAGGGGTAGATGGTAAGAAATAGTCAAACTCAAGGCTAAAATCTACAAAACAAAAACAAACAAACAAACAAAAAACTAATACAATGGATCAATGAAACAAAGAGTTGGTTCTTTGATGAAGACTGAAAAACCTTTATTCAAATTAAGTAAAAGGTAGGGGAAGAATATATAAATTAACAAAATGAGAAATAAAAAGGGGGCATAACAGCAGATACCAAGGAAATCCAGAGAATTATCAGGACATACTTTAAAACCCTATACTCCACCAAATTGAAAAATCCAAAAGAAATGAATAATTTTTCATAGGTACCACTGTTATAGTCCAAGAATAGCTACACAAACCACTCATATACCAATCTGACTCAGATATTGATGGTTTATTGGATGCACAGCCCCAAGACTGATAGTGAACTGATCATGAACACAATGGACTTGGGAGCCAAACTGTGATGTCATTTTCAGGATAAGCTTTTAAAGGAAAACCAAAACAAAAACACAACCAAGAAGGAAGAATCAATTTTATTCAAGGTACATTGTGGCTAGGTAGCCAGACAAAGCATTCAGCTATCTTTAAGTTGATGATTGGGGAACTTGAGGACTTTTTAGTTCCCTCTCTTGGAGATTTGGAGATCTTTAAGCTTCCTACCAGTCCTGTGAGAAAGGAACACAGCAGGGTATTTTGGTTTAGCTCAAGCAGAACATACATTTATCATCTTTGTCATTATTCTTATTCTAAGCAACAAGTATTGAATTGCATACTAGGGAGGACAAAATGACTGTTCTTATGTTAGGCAGTAAGGCTTAGGCATGTCTCTATGTTGGTAGGCCTCAATGCCACCTATCAAAGTTAAATCAAAATCAGATGAGTGATTTAAGCAAGTCTACAAGCCCTAGTGAAATAGAAGAGGGAAGAAAAAAAGCCTAAGGCCAAATTGTTTTAGTGCAGAACTCTACTAGGCTTTCAAAGAAGAATTAAAGCCTATACTGCTCAGACTACTTCGCTTTATGAGGCCATGGTTACCCTGATATCCAAATCATATAAAGACCAATGAAGAAAGAAAATTACAGACCAGTTCCCCATATGAATATATAGATGCAAAAATACTCAATAAAATACTTACATACCAAATCCTAGAACACATCAAAAAGATCATCCACCATGACCAAATAGGCTTCATCCCAGAGGTGCAGGGGTGGTTCAACATATGTAAATCAATAAATTTAATCCACCATAAAAACAACTAAAAGACACAAAAAAAAACCTCATGTGTTTATCTCATTAGATTCAGAAAAGACCTTTGATAAAAATCCAACACCCCTTCATGATAAAAGTTTTGGAAAGATTAGGATACAAGGGACATATAATATGCAACCCCACTAAAATCAGAGACAAAACAAGGTGGTCCATTCTCCCATACCTATTCAACATAGTACTTGAAGTCTTAGCTAGAGCAATGAGACAACTGAAAGAGATCAAGGAGATACAAATTGGAAAGGAAGAAGTAAAAGTATCTTTATTTGTAGATGATATTATAGTGTACATAAGTGACCCTAAAAATCCCACTGGAAAACTCCTTTAGCTGATAAACACTTTGAGCAAATTATCTGGATTTTAAAAATTAACTTTGAAAAAACCAGTATTCTTCCTATATACAAATAACAAACTGGCTGAAAAAAACACAGAAAGCAATATCTTTCACAATAGCCTCAAATAATATAAAATATCTTGGGGTAACTCTAACCAAGCAAGTGAAAGACTTGTATGATAAAAACTGCAAGTCTTTGAAGAAAGAAATTGAAGAAGATATCAGAATAAGGAAGGATCTCTTGTGCTCAGGATCAGTGGGATTAACATAGTAAAAATGGCCATCCTACCAAAAACAATCTACAGATTCAGTGCAATCCCCATCAAGAATCCCAAAACAATTCTGGAATTGTGGAAACACACACACACACACCAAAAACAAAAAACCCAGCATAGCTAAAAACAATTTTGCATAACCTAAGATTTTATAAAGAAGCCAGAAATACACATTGGAAAAAAAGACAATATCTTCAACAAATGGTGCCAGTCAAACTGGACAGCAGCATGTAGAATAATCCTAGTAGATCCATACTTATCATCCTGCACAAAACTCAACTTCAAAGGCATCAAAGACCTCAACACAAAACCAGATATGCTGAGCCTGATAGAGGGAAAGTGGGGAATAACTTTGGACTCATTGGCACAGGAGACAACCTCCTAAACAGACCTCCATCAGCACAAGCACCAAGATCAACAGTTAACAAATGGGACCTCATGAAACTGAAAAGCTTCTCTAAGGCAAAGGACACTGTCAACAGAACAAAGAGGCAGCCTCCAGAATGGAAAAAGATTTACCAAATATACATCTGTTAGAGGGCTAATATAAAAAACAAAGCAAACAAACAAAAAAAATACCACACACAAAACAACAACAACAAAAACCAGATAACAAGAAAACAAATAACCCAATTAAAAAATGGGATATAGATCCAAACATAAAATTCTCAAAAAAGGAAACTCAAACGACTGAGGAATACGTAAAGAAATGTTCGACTTCCTTAGTCATGAGGGAGATGAAAATCAAAATGACTTTGACATTTCAGCTTACACCTGTCACAGAATGGCTGAGACCAATGACACAAAAGACAGCTCGTGCTGAGAGGGAGCAGAGTAAGAGGAACAGGCCTCTGTTGCTGATGAGAGTGCAAACTTGTACAGCGCTGTGGAAGTTCCTTGGGAAGTTGAAAATAGATCTGCCCCAAGATCCAGGCATATTCCCAAAGGACGACTCATCCCACCAAAGAGACACTTGCTCAACCATGTTCAATGATGCTCTCTATTCATAATAGCCAGACATTGGAAACAACCTAGATGTCCCTCAACAAATAAGTGGGAAAAGAAATGTGTTACATCTACACAATGGAGTATTACTCAGATATTAAAAGAAAAATGAAATCACAAACTTTGCAGGAAAATGGATGAAACTAGGAAAAAAAAAAATCATCTGAGTGAGGTAATCCAAACCCAGAATAATAAATACGGTTTGCATTTGCTTCTATATGGATTTTAGCTTTTAAATCAATGATAACCAAGCTGCAATCTTTAGAACCATAGAGATTAGGTACAGAGTAAGGGATTAGGGGGACATAGATAGGTCTCTTTAGGAAATGGAATTGTTATAGAAGAATGGGGGGCTGGACCAGGAGATCAAGGGTGAAGTGGGGAGAGAAAAGAGGGAATCCGAGGAAAGACAGGTAAAATTGAGGGCCATTTGAGGGGTGGTATGTAAACCAAATACAGTACAAGCTTCCTAAAACATATACATATATGACAGTGATCTAATGGCAACCACAAAATGAGTGAGATAGAGACCCAACTAGACATCTCTTGCCACCAAATGAAGCTTGCAGTCCCGGGCCTGGGTTTCACGCAATTGAGTTGTTGGCCAAAGGGGTCCCATGGGAATCCCCCAACAACCCAGTCTGTTGCCAACACTATAGGTTTCTCTCCACAAACTGACAGCAAGGCCCCGTTGCTGAAGACAACACCCACAGAACTCACTGACCATGGAGAGGTCCAGCTGGTGCCTACAAAGAGCCTCCACCTCTGTGTTCTAGAGTCTGTGGTGCAGGAAGAACGCTGCATGCTACCAAGACAGAAGCAGAAACACCAACCCCACCACAGACTCTGCAAGATGTGAAGATATGCCAGGGCAGTGCGGCACAAAGCTTGTGGGAGAAGCCAAGCAATATCTGATTTGACTCAAGGTACACTCCGAGAGACGGAACCCACACTGGACACTGGGAGTGGATCACCCGGGGACCTAGGGAAAAAACCAAGTACTATTGTTCTTTAAACAACAACAACAACAAAAAAGTTAGGCTGGGCGTGGTGGCACACGCCTTTAATCCCAGCACTGGGGAGGCAGAGGCAGGCGGATCGCTGTGAGTTTGAGCCCAGCCCAGTCCACAAAGCTAATCCAGGACAGCCAAGGCTACAAAGAGAAACTCTGTCTTGAAAACAAAACAAACAAACAAAAAACCACAAAAAACAAACACAAACGAAACAAAACAATACAAAAACAAAAAAAAATTGTAATAAAATGACTTCTAATGACATTCTGCTAAGCTCAGAATACAGTGCCTTGCTCAGCCATCATCAGAGAAGCCTCCTCTGCAGAAGATGGGCACAAACACAGAGAGCCACAGCCTGAAGCTCTGCAGAGACGGGATCCGTCCATCAAATCCCTCCCGCTGAGGGCGCTGAAAACCCTGCCAAAGAGGAGATAGGTTAAGAGCCAGAGGAGATGAAGGGCACCACGAAGACAGGGCCCCCTAAGTCAGCACGATCGAAGCTCATGTGAAGTCACGGAGATCGCGGCCCCCACAGAGGGCCCGCACGGGGCTGCGCCAGGTCTCTGCGTGTATGTTACAGCCCCAGGTTTAGTGTCTGGATGGAATTCTCGAGTGTGGGAGTGGGTGTGTCTCCGATGCTTATGCCTTTTCTTGGGCTCTTTTGCTTCCGTTTGTTTGTTTTGTCTAATTCTGATGTGTTAGTTTTAGTTTTATCATATTATGTTAATTATATTACTATCCCTTAGAAGCCTGTGTGTTTTCTAATGAGAGGCGGGGTGGGGTGGCGGTGGGGTGGCGGAATGGGAGGGGGACAGGAGGGAGAGGAACTGGGAGTACCAGAAGAAAGGAAAACAACGACCATACATGTATATGAGTAAATAAAGTGAAAAATATTTTCAATAAAAGGAAAAAAAATCCAAAAATCTCTTTTAAAAAATTCAAAGTTCCTCAATTGTGGGCCCCCATTAAAAAAAATAATAATAAGCTAAATACTTTCCTACTTCAAGAGGAAAGAACCAGGGCACAGTCACAATCTGAACAAAGCAAAACCAAACTTGGACAGTGTCAACAATTCAAAGTCCAGTACCTGGGGTTCACTCACGATTTTCTTGGGTCACGTCTCCTGCTCTGTCCTCTGCAGGACACACAGCTTGTCTTTCTACATTCGGCAGCCTCCGCTCCACCGCTGCTGCTATTCTTGGTGGTCATCCCACGGTATGGGCGTCTCCGGACTCCTGGGGTCCTCTGCTCTAACCCCCGCTAGCCTCTCCTGGGTTGTCTTCGTGGTGCGAAGCCTTCAGTTTTCTCCACGACCTGTTCGATCCTGCCGCTTCCACTGCTAATGCAGTTGCCCCTTCACCAGCGGCCTCTCCTCAGTGCCAAGCCTCAGGCTCTGCATGACACCTTCATGCCTTCAAAACCAGGACCACCGGGAGACTCTTACACTACCGAGTTTGGCTGCCTGCGCAAGGCCCAACGTTGGCCACCTCTGCACACAGCTTGCGTATGCTGACCCTGAGCAAACGCTTCTCAGTCTTCACCTCGATGATGCTGGCCTCTTCTTAATCACAGTTGATTCTCCAGCCCCAGCTGAGCAGCATTCGCTGGTAAAAGTTTTACTGGAGTCATCTGGTCTCCTGGTAAGCACAGCTGATTCTTCACCTACAGCTGACCAGAACCACAGACTCGTCCTACAAATGGCCGGGTAGTCTTTGCTTCCCTCTGAAAGGTAACGAGCCAGGCCTCCATCCCCTGCACTGCTCCCGACAGTCTTATCTTCCACACTCTACACAGCAATAGCCCACTCAGCTTACAACACTCAATGGCTTTTTTTTCTAGCCCAATGCACCACAGTCCTTCCACAGTCCTCCCAAAAGCAACATGGGCAGGTCTGTCTCAGCAATACCTCACTATCCTGGTACCAGTCTCCCTTAGGGTTACTATTGCTGTGATGAAACACCATGATCAAAGGAAAGTTGGGGAGGAAAGGGTTTATTCGGCTCACACTTCCACAGTGCTGTTCACTGAAGGAAGTCAGGATAGGACCTCAATCAGGGTTGGTACCTGGAGGCAGGAGCTGATTGATGCAGAGGCCATGGAGGGGTGCTGCTTACCGGCTTGCTCCCCATAGCTTGCTTAGCCTGCTGTCTTATAGAACCCAGGACCACCAGGTCAGGGATGGCCCCACCCACAATGGGCTGGGCCCTCCCCCATCAATCACTAATTAAGAAAATGCCTAACAGGCTTTGCTTACAGTCCAGTCTTATGGAGATACTTTCTCAGTTGGAATCTCCTCCTCTCTGATGACTCTAGCCTGGGTCAAGTTGCCATAAAATTAGCCAGCACAGAGAGAAAGGATGACAACAAGCCTCATTTATCTTCTTGGTCCCAGCCCCTGCACTGAACTTCAAGGCTAAGGGGCCAGAGATACTTTCTACACAGAAGGACCTTATGGTGAGGCCAGGCTCTTGCCTGTCTGATAAAATTCAGAATTCTCTGCACAAGCCACAATCCTCTATATCCTATAATCTGCCTCTCGGCTATTTCCTGCTTTGGTAACCCCCAAGAGAAAAGCAACCTGAATGCTAAGCAGGAGCAGCAAGAAGCACATCTGCTGTAACCTCAGTGTGACCCCGATGCGGTAGCTGGAGAGATGAATTAAAGGAAGCCATTCGCGCGCATCAGTCTCCTTTGACGCCAGCAGGAAGGCGGAGCCCAGAAGCAGATTTGCGGCTGACAGTCATTTCCCCTAAGCAAGTCCCAGAAGAGCCCGGAAGCCATTCCAGCTGGAACAATGTTTACTCAACAGCTTTGTATGAATTCTTAACCCACCTCATCTGCACTATTGCATGTTCCTGAAATATGACTAGAGAAATTCCCATCTTGATACATAATTGCAGTTTGCAGAAGTGCCGTAGTAACCCAGCTAAAATACAGATGGAAGAAAGCAAATCTTTGGAGTAGGGTACTACAGAGATCTTTTCTTTATTGTCCCCCATATTCCAGATAGGCTCCTGGCATGGACATAGTCAGTAACTTGAAGGTCATTTTCTAACTCAAAAAAAAAAAAAAAATGTATGAGCAACCTGTTTGGCACTGGCTCTGTAACTTCCTGTTTCCATGGTGCATGATGAACATTATAAAATGGAATATCTGAGACTTGAATTTCTAAGAACATTTTAAATAACATTTCAACAGCCGTTTTCAAATTTCTTCGTAAGCTTCTTTTAAAGTTATTGCTGGAGTGATGGTTCAGTGGCTAAAATGGCTTTGTGATCATATTTCGTTGTATCCATGTCTGCAATTTTTCATAATAAAACATTTAAATGAGAGAAATGCCAGTGAGAGTCTGAGAGGGCCAGAGGGTAAAGGTGCTTGCCACTAACCTAAGCCTAACAACCTGTATTCAACTAGCACAACCCACATAATGGAAGGAGAGAACTGATTCCTGCAGGCTGTCCTCCGACTTCCGCACATGCTCTGTAGCTGTGTGCACTCATAAGTAAATGGGAGAAAAATTATAAAATGAAATGGCAGTTAATATCTCATTTGTAGTTGAAAGAAATCTCCATTAATTGAAAAATCAAAAACCCACTAAGTACCTTCAAGTCTTCCCACCACAGACCTCTGAGGCAGGAAGGCGCTAAGGACAGGCTCTGTGCCCATGACACTGTCAAGGAACATCTGCAGCCACGGATCATGCAGAAGATGTAGAAACTTGGTCGTTGTTACCCAGGGCAGGAAAACACGGGCCGGGTAAACGGCTTAGGGACTGTGTTAAATCTACCACACCCTCCACATTGGCCAGGTGCTGCCGGGCAGACAGGGACAGAGCCTTCCCTTCCCACCAGAGACTGGCAGGACAAGATTACACCCAATACGATGAAGGTGGGGAATTTGAGAAATGCAATTTCTAGAGTTTTTGTCGCTGCAAATCCTCCATAGCCCCGTAAAGAGGTGGCGGTGAAGGCTGGTTGCCAAAACCACTCTGCCTCAGAAAGGAAAGACCCACAGATGAGCAATGTTTGTCTCATGGGAAAGAGAATCAGGCGATTTTCCCTTTGTTGCCTCTTGTGCATGAGAACTGTGTGGCTGCTTTCCAACATGGAGCAGCTTCTACAATGAATTAGAGTTCTGGCTTTTAAATTAATTAGTTAATTTTAGTTTTTGGAACAGTGTCACTCTGTTCTAGGGTGGCCTAGAACTCACTTTGTAGCCCAGGTTGACCTCAAGCCTCTCAAGCACTGGAAACTACAGGTGTACGCCGTAGCCTCCAGCTAAGATCTTCTAACTAAATCAGCCTCACTGATGACATTCCGAAACACTTAATCTGCACAATATGGTGTTCAGAGGAAATGTGACTGTTAACAAGACAGGTGGCCCCTTAGGTGTAAGTGCACAAAGGCAATTTGTGCTGACCAGTTTCTATTTCAACTTGACACAAGCTGGAGGGGAGAACCGCAGTGGGGGCGGGGGGTGGGGGGAGGAAATGCCTCCACGAGATCAGGCTATGCATGCCTGTAAGGCATTTTCTTTCATTAGTGACTGATGTGGGAGGGTCCAGCCCATTGTGGGTGGTCCCGTCCCTGAGCTGGTGGTCCTGGGTTCTATAAGAAAGCAGGATGAGCAAGCCAGTAAGCAGCACCTCCCCCCCCCCCAACCACCCACAGCCTCTGCATCAGCTCCTGCCACCAGCTTCCTGCTTTGTTTGAGTTCCTGTCCTGACAACCTTCAATGAACTGCAATGTGGAAGTTAATCCAAATAAACCCTTTCCTCCCCAAGATGTCTTTTGTTATGTTGTTTCAATCACAGCAATAGAAACCCTAACTAAGACACCATTCCTTCTCTCCAGTGCCAGTGCAAACTTCCCAGGGGATTCCTCTCCTGCTAGAAACTGGAGGTGGCAGACACTCTTTAGTGTTTAGGAAGTCCAATGACGGGCTTGGCGGTTATCTGGGCAATCATGAGGACAACGGTTCAGATCCCAGCCCCCACCCAGCAAGCTGGGTGTCCCATGCAATGCCTACTATCTGAGCTTTGAGCCGCGCAGAGACTTGAGGATGGTTAAGAATAGATGTCCACCAGCCTAGCCAAGAAAGTGTGCGCCCCAGGTTCAAGGAGAGACTCTGCCTCAAAGGGAAAAATGGAGACGGCTGGAGGATACATGATGTCCTCTTCTGGACTCCACATTCAAGAACAGGCTCAGATACCATCCCCACCCTCACCCTCCACACACAAATTCATCATCATCATCATCATCAAACCCAGGCCAGTGGATGTCACATTAAAATGACAAACTCTGAAGGACTGTCTCCCTTGCCAGTTCAGACAGCCATGGCCTGAGCTGTGGGTCTCAAGCACCAGAGGACACAGCCAAGGGGACTTACTTGTCTCCTTAGATGCTCCCTTCAATTTCTCACAAGTGTTTCCACAAACCAGTTATAATGAGAAATCTGTCCATACACCTGGGGGATAAACTTCACAGCTTTCCCAGGCTCTCCTGGGTTTTATCATTTTTATTCTTATCATTACTTTAAAAATAGTCTCTCTTTTTCTAAGTAGCAGCAAGTCTTATCCAGGGTCAGACAGAGTCTTCAGATGTCGTTTTATTGAACACTTCCCTCCTCCAGCAGCTCAGAGGTCTGTGGCAGGAGGGTCACAGCCAGCATCACTCTATACCTCACAAGCCCTCCCTACTTGCTAGCATGGGATTGTGCTAAGGAAGCAGAGCCCAGGCCTGTGCTAGGGAGCAGGACTCTGGGGCAGAGGCTGACCCTAGATGTTGCTCCTTCTCTTGTAGAGATTTCTCGTGGCACTCAAGACCACCTCCCGTCACTGTGACCTCTCCCCTGTGCTATGAAGGGTCCCGTCTCATGGGACACTAGGATTTCTGGCCAACTGCTCTGGTTTCCGGCAGTCCTCCTACGTCATCAGGGGCATGTATCCCCTCCGCGCTCTCTTTGGCTCATCTGGAGGGCCTCCAACTGGTTGAATGAGCCGCACCTAATATCAGAGCCACGCCGACACCAGGGAGGGTGATGTGTTGTACTCAGGCCATAGATTTAAGGCTGACACCATTCAGGATCAAGCCCTTCTCCCACTCTCAGGGTGAATGGCACCAGTATGGGGTTGCAGACTTGGGGTGGGGGTGGGGGTAGTGGCAACAGCTGCTGCTGCAGCCATGAATCTGAAGGTGGTGAGGGAAACCATGAACGTTCTGCCTAAGCTGTGAGTACTGGTTTTGCTATGAAGCTGATTTGTGGGCAGCTTTGCGAACAATGAGCTAACCAGGAAGGTTGGTTTATCGCTGGTTATTAAAGAGCTTTACAAAACTTCAGAAGCACTGAAGGCTGAAGAAGACACGACGGGTGGGTTTTCTGGAGTCCTGATGGGACAATGGCAAGCATTGTGGTCAAGAGAACCTTTTACTGGGAGCTGGGGAGAGGGCTCAATGGTTAGGGGCACTGCTTGCTCTTCGCAGGACCTGAGCTGGATTCCCAGCACCCACATGGCAGCTCACGACTATCTGTAATTCCATATCTGGTGATCCAACAGCCTCTTCAGGCCTCTGAGGGTACCAGGCATGCATATGATACACAGACATGCAAATCACCCACACACATAAAAGAAAAATAAATTAAAAAGGGAGGGGTCAGGGAAGTGTTTTCTGAACACAAAGGAATGGAAATCATTCCCTTTTCAAGAGAACTACCAAGCTACAGCTCATAAGGCAGTGGAAGGCGGCTTACAGGGAGATCGTCAGCTGTGTTCACCCGCCATCCTCCGGCTTTCCTGCCCGGATGCTTTGCCACTGCTGTGCTCGCACGCCTGCTCCTTTACAGCTCTGCCAGCTGTTGCCTGCTAAGCAGTCTGTCCTTCGGGCGCGCATGTCTGAGGTTAGTGGAAGCCAGCAGTGATGTGCAGTAGTTATGGCTCGTGGGCA
The DNA here is from genome assembly GCF_903995435.1 of Acomys russatus. Lineage (NCBI taxonomy): Eukaryota > Metazoa > Chordata > Mammalia > Rodentia > Muridae > Acomys > Acomys russatus. The sequence continues at coordinate 52,678,938 of NC_067142.1, read as the reverse complement.
TTTCCACTATAGGCTTTAGTTTTCAGTTGAATATTTAAAAAGAAAAAAAAAAAAAAAACCTAATGATACAAGTATAGTCTCATGCATCACTGAAAAAAATTATTTTGGTGGTCTTTAAAAAAAAAAGCCTGAAGCCATTCAAAAGCACCCTCACAGAATACCTAGTTAAATGTATCGGCACCTGTGGTGATTTAAATACGACATGGCCCCAGAGGTTCCCGCCGGTGACTGCATCATTTGGGGAGGTTCTGGAACCTTTAGGAGGTGTGGTCCTGCTGAAGGAAGTCACTGAGGGTTTTAAGGATCCGTAGCCTCGCCCCACTTCACTTCTTGCTCTCTCTCTGTTTCCTGTGTGTGGTTGAGGTGCGTTCTCTCAGATTTCCACTCCTTCCCACCTGCCTTTCCTGCTCTGGTGGACACCTAGCCCTCTGGAACCATAAGCTGAAATAAACTGTGAGTTGCTTTTGGCCATGCTATTTTTATCACAGCAACACAAAAGTAGCTAGTACAGCACCCAATGTCCCAGGTAAGTTTATGTATAGCATAACCATCCTATGACTGAAACTAAATTGGCACCAATCTGAACTATACTGGCTTAAATTGTCATTTTTAACTCTAATAGCAACTGCTAAGGCAAAACAAACAAACAAAACAATAAAAGGCTCAAAAACAATATAATTATCAATATAATTGATAGTTATAACAATATAATTATTAAAAATGTACTTGACAAAAATCTAGTGCCCTTTCATTACAAAAAAACAAAAACCACATTAACAAAGTAAGAAGAGAAGGAAAAACTTCATCAACTGATGAAGGTTACTGATGAAAAACTCACTAGTAATATTTTATTGTGAGTAGTGTTAAGGAGTGATACTTGCCCACTCAGGCCAGCAACAAGGCAAGGATGTTCATGTGTGTAACTTATATTCAGCATTATACTTATGGCTCCAAATAGGATAGTTAGGCTATAACTAAAGGATATAAAAGGCACTCAAGTGTGTAGACAACATGATCTTGTATAACAGAAAGCTGAGAAATGCATGCATGCACACACACACAGAGTCAAAGTTGAGGAACTCAAAATTCATATACAAATGTCAATTGCATTCCTATATACTAGGAAAAATTTATATGATAATAAATGTAGAAAAAATTCCATTTTCCTTAACATCAAGTAAAATGGAACTGGAGGAAATACAAGGAAAGATGGCTAAGGTGTGTAAATCAAAAACTACAAATCCCAAGTAATAAATACGACCCACATGGGGGCTGGGGAGATGCCCCCAGTAAACCACTTGCCACACTAGCACAAGGACCTGAATCTGAAAGGCCAGGAGCACTTGTCCTTGTTTGTAATCCCAGCCTTGGGGAGGGAGAGAAAGGCAGATCCCTGGAACTCACCAGCTAGGCAATCTAGTCAACATGGTGAGCTCCATGTTAAGTGAACTCCATTTCAAAATATAAAGTGGAAGGACCGAAGATGGCTCAGTGCTGGAGAGCACCCGCTGCTCTTGCAGAGGGCCGGGTGCTGCTTCCAGTACTTGACTGATGTTCACAACCATCTCTGGTTCTAGGGTACCTGATGCCCTCTTCTGGTCTCATGGGAACCACACAGGCACACATACATACATAACATACATACATACATACATACATACAGGCAAGCATAAAAACAGATGTTTTTTAAGTGAAAATAATAAAGAGGAACGTGAAAGATGAAGATGCTCCATGGTAAATGCTCACTTTCATATACACATGCACACAAATGCACACACATCAGCATGCACACATATATGTACCTGCATGCAAACCAGGCCCTCTGAAAGAGCAACAAGTATTCTTAACTGCTAAGCCAGCTCCACAGCTTATAAACCAGTTTTTCTTAAGTTGATTTAAAAAAAAGTTTTAAGTTTTTTATTGGCTTTTTGATGTAAGCGAAAGTTCACATCTGATCAAGCATTGTTGACTTCACAGACGGCCGAGGAGGAAGATGATACGGACAGCAGGCCTGCCTTAGATTTTTCTGGTTAAATGGGTCCGGGGTTGGACATATCTTATCTGTTTTATAGCCCCATGAATATTTCCAGACTATACCCCCATTCTACCAACACGTGGGTAAGACTGAATCTTGCCAGGCATGGTGGCCTATGCGGGTAATCCCAGCCTTTGTGAGCGTTCCCAAAGACATCAGTGGCTACAGAGTGAAGCTTCTGCCTCCAAAAACAAAAGAACATAAACAAAAAGAGACTGAACGTGGAATTTTTTTGTTAGATATTAATTGTACAAAATATTGGGTTTCACTGTGGCACGGATACATAGTACTTGGTCATATTCATTGTTCCATTACCCTTGCAGATAAACTTAGATTTTCAAGTATTCCTGGCTTTGCTCTTCATAGTCAGAAAACTGAAATGCAGCTCCAGATAAGTCACTTGACTTGATACCGAACTTCCATCTCCTAGACTCTCAAAACCGTGGCTTCCCAGCCCTTGTGCCTCCTGAAGAATATTTACAAATTGTATTGCTCACTGATACTTGTTTGTGGACTCACGTCAGCGCCTTGATGATGTCAGGCACACAGAAGTGATCGACGATGTTGTTCAGTTTCCTTCACTGTACTGATTTATGTCTGAGCCCCCAAACCTTCGAGAAGGAATTGCTTCCCCTGATTTGAAACACGCACGTTAGAGAAGAAAGGACTGACAGTCATCTCCAAATGACTGTAAAGCCCTTCACAGTCTCTCCTTCATCGCCGAAAGGCATTATGTAAGTCTGCTGCTCCCAGCCTACCACTTGGCAAGAGGTAGAACACGAATCTCCAGGGTTGTCCAAGAACAGTGGGTCCCAGAAAGAGGAGAATGACTCGTGACAGAAACTCCGAGGAGAGCGGCAATTTGCTCCCATGATTTATGGTCACCTTGCCTCGGTAATGACTTCCACCATTTGGTCCAGGCCCACAAAGCACTTCAGCAGAGGGATGGGCAAACTACCTTCCAGAACCTACCTTGGGCTCCCACAGCACACAGGGCTCACCCAGCACGCAGGGCTCACAAGTCACCTTTCTTCCCTGCAACGTTTTTCATCTGCCTAATTGTAGAAGATAGGCTTGAGTTTTTGCAGTAAAACCATTTTAAGATTCATGAATGGCAATTTCTTTTTTTTTTTTAATTTTTACTCATTAAGTTAAAAAAAAAAAGATTTATTTATTATGTATAGAGTGTTTTTACCTGCATGTATACCTGCAGGCCAGAAGAGAGTACCAGATCTCAATACAGATAATTATGAGCCACCATGTGGTTGCTGGGAATTGAACCCAGGACCTTCAGAAGAGCAGTCAGTGCTCTTAACCTCTGAGCCACCTCTCCAGCCCATGAATGACAATTTCTAATAAACCAGTTGTGGAGTTGCATCGACTTGACACAACTTAGCGTTACTTGGGAAAAGAGAACTTCGATTTAGAAAATTCCCTACAACACTGGCCTGTGGGCAAGCATGTAGTACATTTTCTTAATAAGTGCTTGATGTGGAAATGACCAGCCCACTGTGGGTGATGCCAGCCCTGAGCAGGATGTATGAAAGAAAACAGGCTGAGCAAGGTGGGGAGCAAGCCAGGAAGCAGCACCCCTCCATGACTTTGACTTCAGTCTCTGCCTCCATGTTCCTGGCCTGCCTTCCCTCAGTGATGGACTATGGCCTGAGAGTTATAAGAAGAAACACACCCTTTCCTCCCCAAGTGGACCTGGTGTTTGATCAATAGAAACGCCACCAAGATGAATGGCTATCCCGGGTCATTCTCTAGGCCGCAATCAACTTTATCAAATGCTTGACCTACAGCAATGGGAGGTGTGATCCCCTGCATAACTAAGACTGGGGACCTGGGGTGGAAGCTGGAGATAGGAACTTGAGTGTGGTGGTTGGAGGAAAGGAGAGGAAAAGGGGGGGGTCCTTGGGGAAGTAACTCTACAGCTTTTTCTATGAGTAGACAGGACACTGGGACAGTCCTGGGGTGCTGAGTGCAGCTCTGTCAAAATGGCAGAGAGAGCTCCCGAGCCCAGTGCCTGCCCCTCTCTGCCACAAGCATACAGAGGCATTCACACATCAGATGGTACCTTTGGCCAAGACAGACCACAGCTTCTCTTCCAGGAACTACAAGTGGAGAGGCCTAGTCAGATGTATCTGTGGCTGGCAAGAAGAGGTTGGATGCAGCTTTGGAGGATGCTGCCATGGACCAGGTTCCAGGCAGGGCCAGTCTCTCTCCTTCTCTCTGCTGCTTCTGGTCCATCTTCAGGCTCATCGTAGGGCTCAGGTGAGAGCGCACAGGGAATTCCTGGTCCAGACAGGTTTCCTTGCATTTCCACCCATCTTGTGACAACTTTAGAGTGCTATGCTTGTGTGGCTGTTTGCTTTAGCTCCTCTCTGAGATGTCACTACATACGAGCACTTAGGTGGGCAAATCTTAGCCACAAGGATAAGATGACAGACAGAGCTGCCAGAGTAACTTACAACTGAGGCCAAGCTGACCCAGGAGAAGGGGAAGAGGGTGAAATGGCTTTTGTTATTAAGTCACTGTCACTGCCAAGACCTGGATTTACATGCAGTAAGAAAGACCTGCTTGTGCCTGTAATCCCAGCACTCGTGAGAGGGTGAGCCAGGTTAGAGGCTTGCACTCACTTATCATAAACGCTTGTGCGAAGCTGGCCAGCTGTAGTTCCAGGAGAATGTTCCTCCTCATCTCCAGGGTACCAGGGCTGGGCTGAGGCTTCTGCTTCTCTTCCTGCCAGCATCCTGAGATCCTGAAGTTTCTCTTTTTTGAAATATATTTGTTCCACAAATCCCTCCTGCGTTCTTTACTAATGAAATGCCCTGAGGCGTGTGTCTGCGTGCATGGGGGCAGGTGCTCAGTACACACTCCTATCTGTCACTGCCTTGCGCCGCTGCACAGTTGTTTCAAATGTGTGTGGCTTATTCATCCGGCCACCCTTAAACTTCTCTGAGCTCCCTTCAGTTGGGTATGGACTGTAGACATTTTGATTTTGTTTTTAATGTATTGCTGTGTGGAGCACAAGAGTAAACCAGGTGAGAGTTCATTCAATATAAAGACGAAGTGGGGAGGAGAGGGGCTGAGGATGTCAAAGGAAAAAGGGTCACTAGGCTGGGCCAGTCTGAGAAGGCGTCTCCCTGCCTTTAACATATGTCACTTGCTATAGAGCATACACCAGTCACTTCTTCATGAGCTGGCCTGGTTTTACAAAAGGGTCTTCCTGCATCATAACACCACTGCCACTGTCGTTTCTTCCTTGCATAGTGATACCTCTGCCTCCAATGGGGGATTTGTTGCAGAGACAGGCTGAGTGCACAGCCCCTGAAAATGCCCAGCAAAGTTTACATCTGTCCTCTTTTCCTGTTCTCAGAGCACTTTTCATCACCATCCTTTTTTTTTTTTTTTCCTTCTAACCTCTGTTTCTATGAAAAGATTAATCTTTATGGTTCAGCTCTCTAAAAGAAAGCGCTGCTAGCAGGAGAGGCAGTGAGCGGGTGCTTTCCCATGCTGCAGCTTCGGGGTGCTGCACTTCTGCTCTTTAATCTTGCCGCTGTCAGGCTCCATTAGGAGGCCTGAGCATCAGCCTCCTACCTTTGGGGCCTGGCCTTCCATCAGCCCTGGCTGAAACAAGGACGGTGTCTGGGACTGGTATAAAAAGAAAGACAGGCTGTGTGTTCCAACGAGCAGGGCTCTAACTCAGTACTCTGCTGGCCTGGTCCCCTCACACATCACAGGAGGCTGTTTGTCCTCCCAGGGGTAACTGGTGGCAGCCTCTGGTGGGAGCTGTTGGAATGCCATGTGATGGGTCTAAGTGATGGGTTTCCTCTTCTGAGGGCACAGAATGGCCCTGGAGGAGACAAGTCCCCACCTAAGTGAGTAAGCAAAGACGTCAGCTCAGGCAGAAAGGTCAAGCTGCTCCCGTAGACTCGGCTTCTTGTCTAGTCCCCTGGGTGGCTCTGTGGAGTCAGAAGTAACATTTTGACTCTTGTCACAGGACTGGCAATAAGTTTCTCAGAAGGAAGCAGCCCCCCTGCATGACTTCCCTTCTGTGCAGTTGATATAAAGTAGAAGCCGGAGCCATAAAAGGAGCTGAAAGTAATGCTTCTTTGGCTCACATTAGGATCTTTGCTGTCACCAGTGGAAAATATCAAGAGCTCAGCTATGCCAATTATTGTACAGGATCTAAAATCAGAAGGGTATGAGTGTGTGTGTGTGTGTGTGTGTTATGCATGTGCACGTGTATATATCCATGTACATGTGTATACATGTGCATACATGTCCATGTGTGTATGGTGTGCATATGTAAGTACGAATGTGTGTACATGTGAATATGTATATGTACAGATATGTATACATCTATGTGCATATATGTGTATATATACATGCATATATGTTTGTCTGTTTATATATGTGCTGTGTACTCTTAAAGTTCTTGATATTTTTGTATTAAAAAAAAAGCCCTCGTTTGTATAAAAATTTTCTCAACCCTTTTTCATATGACAAGAAGTGAAAGCAATGATTTTCATTCTTGCTGGCCCGTGCAGATAGCGCTACTAGGAGAGGGCCAACACCTGTAAGGAAATCAAGGCGGGTCAGACCCTGGCGGGGTCTTGTTCCACAGCTAATGTTGAGCAAAGGCTTCATCTTTCAGGGAATATCAATCAAACCGCACATCTTTCTTTGCCAAGCTAGGTATTTATTGTGGATATTCCTTTGTTTTGTTTTCTTTTTAGTTTTTTTTTTTTTTTTTTTTTTTTTTTTTTGTTCGTTTGCTTGTTTGGTTGGTTTTTGTTTTTTGTTTTTTTTCCAAGACAGGGTTTCTCTGTGTGACTTTGACTATCCTGGACTCTGTTTGTAAACCCGGCTGGCCTCAAACTCACAGTGATCTGCCTGCCTCTGCCTCTCAAATGCTGGGATTAAAAGCATGTGCCACCATGCCCAGCTTTATGGATATTCATTTTGTTAATAATTTTGTTTAATTCAGAATTAAAATGAATTTGTGAATGAGAAAGTCTCCTGTGGTACCTGTTTGCTTTAGTGATACAAATGCTTAGCTGTGATTCTCTCATTAGGCCAAGGCAAAGATTTTTCTAGCTTAAAAAGAAAAATGTTCACAGCAACAGAAAACAAACTAAGAGTCCCTGTTTGCTGTAACAATGCGTTCAGTCGTGGAAAAGTGCAGCAGGAGCTAAGGAGGTGATTTGTTCAGTAAAGAGCTTGCCACATACACACAGGGACCCGAGTTCAAGTCCTGACATCAACATAAGAAAATCCCAGCATGGTAGCTGTAATCCCAGCACTGGGAGGTGGAGACAGGAGGATGCCTGGGACTCACTAGCCAGCCTGGGCCTACTTAGTGGGCCCCAGGGATCCAGTGGGAGATCCTGTTTCAAAAAATGAAGCAGATGGCTCCTGAGAAATGACACCTGAGTTTGGCTTTAGTGTGGTGTGTGCAAGGCATGCATTTTCACATGTAGGGCACATACGTGTGTTGTTTCATATGTACGTACGCATGTGGAGATCTGAGGTTCCCCCTAGAAATCGGGCATCTTCCTCAAATCATTCCCCATCTTGTATCTTGAGGCATGGTCTCACTCTGAACCTGGAGCATGCACAGACAGCTACTCTGGCTATCCAGTTTCACGGCGTGATTCCCCTCTCGGAGGAGGCTGGCTCGCCCACCAGCTTTATTTAAGTTCTGGGGATCCTAAGTCCAGACCTCACAGCTGCACGGCAAGCGTCTTGCCAGTCCAGCCGGCTCCTGAGCCCTCCAGTTCTGTACAGTCAGCAAGGCAAATATATTTTGTGTTGGAGGCTTGAAGTAAATTGAGACAGAATGACCTGAGCTGTGAGAAGGAACATGGATTTATGAGGAATATGCCATAAAAACCACAGGGGCTGGGATTACAAAGTTGTTACTTGAGGGCTGGAGAAACATCCTGTGTGACAGTGAGCTCATCATCCCCGATGTGAAAGCCTTAGAAAGCAACACTGAGCTAATTACAAGGATCCAGGGTTCTGCCAGTACCGAGACCAGCTGGAAAGATTTTTAGCGGAAATCGGACAATTGGCTCGACAAGACATGGACTGTAAAGCAAAAGTATGTGTATGTGATACATTGTGCTATTATCGTTTGAGATAGTCTCACTCTGTAACCCAGGCTGTGACTCTATTTAGCTCAGGCTAGCCTTGAACCCAAAGTGATCCTCTTGCCTCAGCCACTCAAGTGCTGAGGTCACAGGAGTGAACCACCATTCCTGACGTGTGGGGCACTTTCAGCTGTAATTGCCTTGCAGTGAGTTAAGCATGCGCTGGACCCAGGCCTCCCAGCAGACTCAGGGTTGCTCAGACTGCAGTGCTGAGAGCAGGGATATCACGATTCTCTCTCTCTCTCTCATATGCAGTTTGCCTAGTAGTGGAAAATGGTCTTTCTCCTTGGGCCTGTTTTCCTACTTGCTAACACAGTGTGTTAGGTGGCTTTAGCCAAGGGCAAATAGCGCATCTTTGCATAGGACCGATATGATGCTGCCCTTTCCGTTCCACTCCTGTGTGTAACACAGACCGCACATCCCAGTTGTTGTGGAAACACAGAAGAGCTCAGACTAAAAAGAAGATTTTGTTGTTGTTGTTGCTGCTGCTGCTAAAAGGGGATTGTACTAAGAAATATAAATATGTTAATGACTTGTCTATTTCGGGTAGCTAAAAATAGTCCTAAGGTTAACTAATTTCATTTCTTTAAATAATTCTCCTTTAATTTACAGTGTTATACCTGTCACAGGACCCAGTTAGACAGCTTGTAAATCTGAATTTGAGAGGGCTCCCTAGTCGTTTACTGACTGACCTGTAGCTCTCTTAGGATTTTCTGCTCAAGAGCAGACCCATCCTTAAACATCTTCTGGTGCCCCAGGCCAAGTGGAAATTGAAGGTCAGCTGCTCCAGATGGAAGCGGACACTTCTGAACTCCTTGGTGCTGGCTGTGTCACTTTATTAAATCTGGACCCTGATGCTACATATCCACATAGCGTCACTCACATTTTACCCTGTAGGGAAGTATTTGAACTTCTCAAAAAACCAAAAAAAACAAAAAAACAAAAACAAACAAACAAAAAAAAGAACTTTGGGACGGAAAAGCTGCTGAGTGCTTAGAGAGTGGGCTGTTGTGGGAGTTTGGAAGATAACAACGCCGAAAGCGAGCGGCAAGCAGCCTTCCTCCATGGTCCCTGCTTCAGTTCCCGCAAGCAGGTTACTGCCTTGTGCTCCAGTCTTGGCCTCCCCTGAAGACGGAGAGTGGCCTGTGAGCTGAGGAAACCCTTTCCTTCTTAAACAAATGCTCTTCCTTTTGGTCACAGTGTTTTATCACAGCAATAGAAAGCAAACCAAGACATCCTGTTTGCTATAAGTTAGCTCAATCACACACACACACACACACACACACACACACACACACACACACACACACAAATGAAGCAGGAGCTAAGGAGGTGGCTTGTTCGGTAAAGTGCTTGTCACATACACACAGGGACCCGAGTTCAAGTCCTGACATCAGCATAAGAAAATCCCAGCATGGTAGCTGTAATCCCAGCACTGGGAGGTGGAGACAGGAGGATGCCTGGGACTCACTAGCCAGCCTGGCCTACTTAGTGGGCCCCAGGGATCCAGTGGGAGATCCTGTTTCAAAAAATGAAGCAGATGGCTCCTGAGAAATGAAACCTGAGTTTGGCTTCTGGTCACCACATATAACACACAGACACACAAACACACACACACACACACACACACACACACAATTTCAAACATTAAGGTAGAATAAAAAGACAAAGAAAATTAAGGGCACATGAGAAAGAAAAGACGCCATTCACTCTGGAATCTAGTTTACCTTTCTTGCTAACTGAGGTGACAAACTGAAATTACCTACAGAGACAATGTGTGTTTCCCCAGAGACACCTCAAATGGGGCGTTAAAATCAAGAAACAGCCTGTGCTCACTTGTTTTGTTACCTTGACAGGTAACCTGTTATCATCCCTCCCTCATCCCAACCCTAACGATGCATCTCATAAACCCACCTTACAATTGCGCTTACAAGGGGGAATCTTTAGGATAAGAAAAATAAACCAGTTCATATATTTTTGCTTAAACTTTAAACTTTACTTAAATTTCCAGTTTTGCTTAATTGTCGAACCTCTTAACAATGTGGCTTAGAAAGCCACAAGACTAGCCTTGTGCTGGTGGCACATGCCTTTAATCCCAGCACCCAGGAGGCAGAGGCAGGTGGAACTCTCTGTCTGTTGGAGGCCAGCCAGGTCTACAGAGTGAGTTCAAGGACAGCCAGGGCTACACAGAGAAACCAAAACAAAAAGATATATGAAGGCACCGAAGAAGCTCCCAAGTGCTTTTTGGGGGGCAAGAGTACCTTCTCTTTTCCCCACCTAGGCCATTCAGCTGAGCTCAAAGTTAAGTATATGAACTTCAGACCTGCAAAGGTCTGAACTATTACCTTCCTGGTTTTTAGTCACATCTTGCATCTTACAAGTAGACCCCCAACTCCAAGGCTGGTGAGAGAAGGCTACGAGGCAGGAAACCAAGGTGGAGAATGAGGTCCTTTCAAAGAGCCCCAAGAGCTCTTAGGAAAAAAACTTGGCAAAAAGGAAGGTCAAAACAGCTTCCTACCTTCCCCTCACCCTACTCCCATCTACCAACTAAATCCAGCCTCCACATAGATAGAGGCGCCCCAGGGTGTTTCAAAGGTGGCCTGCAGTCCGTTATGATGCTCCACTCCGGATGAAGAGCTAAGACACTAATGCTATAGGTGGTCCGTGCAGCTGTGCGTGGAGCTACACAGAACAGATTGAGGGCCACTCTATGCAAATAAGCCCTGATTCCCAGCACTGGTGGCAGGAATGGCCAGATCATTGGAGTCACCCTGAGCTACCTGCTTCCCCTTTGCTCCAGCCTGCTTCCTCCCTTGGAAGTGTATCATTCCTAAGAAACTGTCAAAAACAGAAGAGCCTGGGACTCTCCTGGAGGTGCCCAGGGAATCTCAATACTGCTGAGTCAGCAATGTGACTCGGTCTTTCCCACAGGTTCTGCCTCTTTTTCTTTTTACATGTGTGCTATGCGTGTTTGCATGTGTGTGCATGCACATGTGGGTGGGTGCATGTGTGTGTGCATGCACGTGTAGACCTGAGGCTGATGATAGGAATCACCTGCAGTCAAACCCAAAGTCTGCCCCGTAGGTCGAGGCTTGCTGTCACCAGGCCTTGGAATCAGGATTCTTGTGAGATGTTCCTAGTGATTTAAGGAGCAGGAGCTTGCTACTGCTATGAGGGTCTGAGGTTTATATTGTAGTCAAATTTACTTGTCTTTGAGCCTGGTGTGGTGGCTCAAGTCTGAAATCCCGGTACTTGGTTTACTGAGGCGATGTCCTGCTATTGTCTCCTGAGACTGGAATTACAGGCAAGGAGCCACACGCCCACCGGACATTTCCACGAGATTCTGGGAGCATCAGTCCTTGCCCAGCCTCTAAGCCACCTCCCCAGCCTGGTCTGAGCTGCCTTTTCTGACCCACGTGGAAATAGGTCCAAAGGCAGCTCTCTCCGCCTGATCCCACAGCCCACCAATCCACTCACAGGAAAGCCTTTAAGTTTGGAAAGTTTGCTGAAGATCTGGGAAAAGGTTTCCAAAGGGACTGCATGCCACGTCATCTTCTGTGTGCTAGTGCCCACTGTATCATCTCTTCGTCTTTGTTTCTCATATCCTGGTAGCAACAAAATCTTCTTGTTGTTTTGAAGAGAACAATTTATTGGGCCGGAGAGATGGCTCAGTGGTTTTAAGGGCACTTGCTGCTCTTTCTGAGAATCTGGGCTCAGTTCCCAGCCGCGTAAAACTACTTCTAACTCAGGTCCCGGAGATCCAGCGCCCTCTACTGGTCTTCAAGAGCACTTCCATTACACCATTCTGCCTCTCAGATGTAGATGTCTTGGGGGTTGTGGAGTACATAGGAGCTGGAAGGCTAAAGTAAGGTGGGAAAAATACAGTTTTCTGAGGTTGTCACCCACACTGGTGACACAGCTGCAGGGTATGTCACCTACACTCCTGTAACTGTGGGAAAGGCTGTGCCTTGCCCTGGGTGCCTCCACTTTGCAGGCACCATTTGCTTCCATTCTGAGTGCAATGCCGAGGCAGGTGATTACATGTCACCCTGCAGACACCACTCGCTAGGCACAGACTGGCAAAAAGCCGTTCCTAAGGAAAATGCTTCCATCTCCGAACTAGGTGAGGAACAAACAAGCTCACAGGCATCTTAAACCCTATTAGGAAAGCCACACCCAAGAGCTTACAGGGCACTCCAGACACCCTCACCAGGACTCCCAGAAAAAGAAAAATACTTAACACATCAATGGTGACTGACCAACTGACCTGTCATCTGACAGTCAGTGTGCATGTCATAGGACTGACATCAGAGAACTCCTAAATTTCTCCAGGGCTTTGGCTCAGGTCAGCACTATGGACACAATTTACTCAGATCGTATCTGTTTCTTGTCTCTACGGCATCCAGAGGCCTCTGTACCCTACCTCATCAGCTCAGCTCAACCCTATCATGATGTGACCTGTAAGCTTCTACAGACTCCCCCATGGGGTTGGTGAAAAGTTCATCTACCTCTCTGGATCAGTGGCAGGCCTGGGCTAAACTCTCAGCTCTGCTGTGGCTACTTTAACCCTTTTGTTACCACTCTGTAAGTGTGTGTGTGTGTGTGTGTGTGTGTGTGTGTGTGTGTACATGTGTGTGTCACTGGATTTATAGATACTGTGTGATATGTAATGTGTAATCCAAGAGTTGTCATTAGCAGTTAAGGTTAGAATAAAAGAAGCTGTTTGCCAGTGGCCCTAACAAAGGAAACAGGCTACCTGGCAAATGTCAGCCCGCAGAGCTGGTATAGCTTTGTGGCTTATTGTTATTTGGTAAAATGACATTGTAGAGAGACAAAGATGTGTCTCTATGGTTCTGACATAGCATGCTCAGGGCAGTTACCCCTTGCCCATGCTACTTATTGGCTCACGAGACTACCCCTGGGTAGGAGTGTTCCTCTGGTCTGTCACTGCTACCCTATCTGGGGATGAAGAGATGTTTGTTCAGGTCTTTCCAAGAAAAGCAATTCAATGTCCTCATTTCAAAGAGCAAGTCCGTGTTCTTCCTGTTTATTAGCATAACACACGCTGCTAGAGCCTGCAGTCAAGTATATTGACATTTTTTTTCCCAGCAAAATGATTAACACCAACTAAGATAAAGGCATATGAGGCCTCACTGTAGTTTAATTTTGCTTCCCAGTCAGTTCACCTCAGGGATTGTACTTGAATAGTGTCTCTCTTTAAAACGTTGACTTTCAGAGATGTTTGAAAGTTAAATTGTGGATAAAAGGCTGTGAGCCTGCAAAGGAGAAGCCAGGGAGTTGGGCTTTTTAACCTGGCTCCCCGCTAGAGAAGGAGTTGGTCTTAATCACCAGTCAAACAGTCCTTGACATCTTTGGAAAGCAACAATTGAATCCCAGCTCTGATGTCATGTGGCTTGACAGCCAGATGGCGGAGTTGGCTAAATGCAAGAAATTAAATTAACACACACCCCCTTCTTTTTTTAATATCTTCCCAAGTCTGTCCAGGCTGCTGTAACAATATCTCAGACTGGGAGGGGCTTATAAACAGCCACTGTTCTGTAGGCTAGGAACTCCTCAGTGGAGACCCTGGAAGATTATGTCCAAGGGAGACCACTTCCTGGATCATACATGATGTCTTCTTGCTGTGTCTTCACTGGGAAGAACGGTGAGTGAGTTAATACACTAAGCTCACTAAGTGTATATAATGAGTGTATATAATACACTAAGTGTATATATTAGGAGAATCTAAAATTAGTAATTTAAGCATCTATATCCAGAACTCAGAAAAGATGGAACAAAATGAAACCAAAGGAAGAAAGGCCAGGGCCTAGAGATGCAGGCCAGTTGGCAGAGAGCACCTCTAGCGAGCACAAACCCTGGATCCCTCCCAAGCAGTGCACAAAACTCAGGCATGGAAGCAGAAGGTTGTCCTTTGCCACACAGCAAGTTGTAGCCTGTGCTACATGTGACACTGTTCTGTGGAGGGAGAGGCGGGGGATAAGAGTATACTGAAGGGAAAAACCAGAAGTCAGTAAACTGACAATTTTTTGAGCTAATAAAGGAAGAGCTGACATTTTAAAAGACTAACAAACTTCAAACAAGAATGACAAGAAAAGCAGTAGAGGCAACACAAATTGCCAGTGTTTCCACTATGAAGCGAGGCTTCGCCATAAGCACTGCCATCGCGAAAAGGAACAGAAGGGGACAGAATGCAGACTCTGTACACACAGCATGACAACGTGGAGCAAATGGATCAATCCTTCAAAAAGTGCAAACTGCATAGCACCCAGTATGAAAAGGGCTATTGAACAGCCACACAGCTACAAAGGATATTGAATTTACAATTTTAAGACATCCTGAAGTGAAGTCTCCAAGCTCAAATAGCTCTACAGAAAAATTCTACCAACCATTTAAAGAATTAACATCATACCTTCCAGAAAATAAGAGAGGAAATAGTAAACCCAATTCATTCTAAGGAAGCAAGCTTTAGCCACATATCAAAATGAAAGGCAGTAAAAGACATACATACACAATTACAGACTTAATTTGATTTAAAAAAAAAAAAAAAAAGCCCAACAGATTATCATCAAATAAAATGTGGTGAGACTCTAGCTAGGGCATAGCTAAGACCTCTAGCTTTCCCGAAGCCTTGGGTCTCATCCTCAGGGATGCATAAACCAGTCAAGGCAGCAGATGCCTGTAATCCCAGCACTCAGGAGATGGAGGCAGGAGGATCATAAAGTCAAAGGAACCCTCAGCTGGGTATCAAGTTTGAGGCCAGCTTGGGCTACATGAAACTACATCTCAAAAATTAAAAAATAAAGTAAGTGACTATAGAAAGGCTCTAAATAGGCTACAAATAAACCTTATTATTAATAACTTCAGAATACCTTCAGTATATATAATAACCATAAAAGTTGATAAGATGGCACTCACCTAACCTGTAATCCCACTTAAGAGGTGGAAACAGGGCTGGAGAGATGGCTCAGTGGTTAAGAGTGCTGCCTGTTCTTCCAAAGGTCCTGAGTTCAATTCCCAGCAACCACATGGTGGCTCATAACCATCTGTAATGTGATATGGCGCTCTCTTCTGGCTTGCAGGAGTACATGCAAGCAGAGCACTGTATACGTAATAATAAATAAATAAATCTTAAAAAAAAAAAAAAAAGAGGTGGAAACAGAGGCTCAGGTGTTCAAGTGCAGTTTGATCCTGCTTCAAAACAACAATGAAAAAATATTGGTTTTTATTTATATATTATAAATTATATTATATATACATTTATACATACACACATACACACACTGAACTATCTAAACCAGGCATGGTGGTGCAGGCTTTTAATCCTAGTACCCAGTCTGAAGCTGAAGGATTTCTATAAGTTCGAGCCCAGCCTGGGCTACTTAAATAGTACCAGGCTAACCAGACCTCCATAATAAGACCCTGGATTTAAAACACCAAAATTAAAGCTGTGTAGTGGTGGCACATGTCTTCAATCCCAGCACTTACAAGGCAAAGACAGTCAGATCTCTGTGAGTTTGAGGCCAGCCTGGTTTATTGAGCAAGTTCCAGGACAGCCAAGGCTACAGAGAAACCCTGGCTCCAAAACAAAACAAAACAAAACACAAATAAACAAGCAAGCAAAACTAAGACTAAGGCGAAACACCCAAACAAAAGCAACTCACTATCTGAAAAAGAAGCTAGGAAAACAGCTCCACTTACAACAGCACCAAACCCACAAATATTTAGCCACTAAGAAAGGAGATAAATGACATGTACACTCTACGTGATAAGTAGTAATGAAATAAACTAAAGAAAATGCAAGGAAACCACAGTGGTAGGGCTCTTCCCTTGCATGCAGGAGGATCAAGGTTTAAACTGGAAGACTTAATAGTGTTAAAACACCCATATTCTCCAATGTGATCTGTGGGCTCCATGCCATTGCATCAAAATATCAATGTCATCTTTTATAGAAATAAAAAATAGTGATCATGAAATGTTATGCAAAGGAATTAAGAAATGCATCTCCAAAGCCATGCAGATGGCCATCACTAAATGCAGGCAATGCAAATCCAAGTTACACTGAGATGTTGCCTCACACTGGTTAGGATGGTGATTATTAAAAGGTAACGAGTTCTGGTGGGAAAACTAACATCTACAAGTTATGGCGACCTAAGTGAGAATGGCCCCCACTGGCTCATATGTGAATACTTAGTTTCCAGTCAGAGAACTGTTGGGGAAGGATTAAGGGGTGTGGCCTTGCTGGAGGAGGTGTGTCACTGGGGGTGGGCTTTGAAGTTCTGGTACCATGCTCTAAGCCTTAACGACCATGATATTTTATCCCTGCAATGGAATAACTAAGACATAAATATAGTATACATATAATATGTTATATATACACAAATAAATACATATGGAGACAGAGACAGAGATAGAGAGACAAAGAGAGAGAGAGGAAGAAGAGAAAGGGAGAGGGGAAGGACTGAATTCAGTTTCTTAAAGAGATATCCACACACCCATCTTCATTTCAGCATTATCTTCCTTAGCCTAGAGGTGGAAATAATCCAAATGCCCATCAACGGATGAATAGACAAAGCAATATGATGTCAGCAATATAACTCCAGCACCTGGGATGAGAAGACAGACAGATTCCAAGTTCAGTGCTGATCTGGCTACATAGAAAGACCCTATTTCAAGAAAGTGAGGGGGGGGGGGAGAAGAGAAGAGGAAGAGGAGAGAAAAGAGGCACAAACACCACTGAATCCAGCCAGTGCTGGTGCTAACACAGCCACGCACCAAGCAGTGACTAGAACAATTCCCAGTACCCAGAAAGAATAGAAAATGGAGTGCTAGTGACTAATGGGTACAGAGGTTTTAGTTGAATTTAAAAAAAAAAATGTTTGTGTATGTGTTTTCCTGTATGAGTTTATGTGCGCCATATAAGCAGATGCCAGAAGAACTTGTCAAATACACAGATTCTCACACAAGATGAAGAGACACAAGGAAACAGTCTGGGGCAGTGTGTGAGCATCACCGAGATTCGGGAGATAGTCCCATCAGCATCCATCAGGTGATGGCGAGGATGTGAAGCTGGGTCAACCTCACGGCTAGTGGGGAGAACGTCGTGGCTATTCTTGAAGACAGACTGGCGGACTCTTGAAGCATCCAAGTACTTAGGACCTAGCACTTGAATGCCTGGATGCCCATCCTGAAGATATGAAACATTAGGCTCATGCGCAATTCAGTCTGTGAACGTTTGCGGCAACTTCATTTGTAGTAGCCCCCAAACTGCAAACAACAAAAACTCTGTCTTCCAATGAGAGAACAGGTTAACAAGAGGCAGCAGGCACACGTAGGCGGTGGGATATTGCTCAGGAACAGAAATAAAGGAGATGCTCATACACAAGACAACAGGAAGTAATCTCCAGAGAATGCCTAGATGGCGTCTCTTATAAAGCATGCCCAAAACCACACATTTTTGGACATGAAAACCAATACAGCAAATGTTTTCTAGAAGTCAGAGGTGGGAGAGGCTCAGAAGGGAAGTTTGCATTCCAAAGGACACTAAGAGGCATTCTTGTGGTACGGACATGTTTTGTATCTTGACTATGTTGGTGACAATATCCATCTTGCAATCTTGTTCTATAATTTTCAAGATGTTACCAATAGGGAAGACTAGGTAAAGGGTATGTGGGTACTTGAAACTATTTATTAATAGTGCTGTGACCTTGGACTTTGGTCCCCCTTCCTCCACCTTTCAAGTGCCGGGGTTACAGGCATTGCCAGGCATAGGGACTTTATACTGGATTGGGGATGGAGCCCAGAGCTTTGCGCATGCCAAGAAAGCGCTCTGCCAGCTGAGCCGCATCCCTGACCTTCTTCATACTGTTCCTCAAAACCACCGGTGAGGGCTGGAGAGATAGCTCCACAGTTTAGAGTCCATGCTGCTTTCCCAAAGGACAGGAGTGTGACTTCCAGCACCCACGTCAGGCAATTCATCATCTCCTGCAATGCTACCTAGAAACAGTCTGAACGTCAAAAGTGTGTAGCTGAATTGTGATGTGTTCATAGAGAGGGTATTAAATAGCACGAAAAATGAACAACCATGTAACCAAAGAGGCATCAAATAAAAAGCACAGGCAGAAAACCTGTGCATGCTTGCTGTGTTGCTCTGCTTTATAGAGAGCTTAAAAGCAACCAGAAGTAGTGATGGTGTTCAGGGATGCATCACAAATAGACAAAGCCTTAAACTCGCACGAGGATGTGAAGCAGGGGTGGGGACGTGGAAGAGGTGTCAGAGCGGCTCTGGGTCCTGGCAGTAACTGAGATGGTAGTTACATAGACTGAGCTGTTAACCTGTGTGCATATGTTGCCTTGCTTTTCTGTGTAAAGGTCTGTAATGGAATTGCAGGGCTCTCATGTTTTGTTTTGCCTTTGAAAAACAGATGAGAAAGACATGCAGGTGTGAGATCTGATTGTGCAAAACAAAAAAAAGTGATATATGGATATGTGGGCGGTGTATTTAAAACCTGTGAAGAGAAAGTAACAAAGTGTTGAGCCACAGAAGTCCCCTGCAGTCATGGGGTGGGGGGGAAGCTGGCCGCAATGGTCACTTTCTTAAAAACAGTGAATCAAGAATAATGAAGTCATCTAGCCTGATGATGTCTTTCTTATTCCTTGATTGGGTCAGATTGGGAACCTATAATCTCTCAAGGTCAGAATTTTATTTTATTTTTCTCAAATCTGTCATCCTTTCCTTGAAGAAAAATGATGTCGTGGGAAAGTTCCCTTATTGAGTTTATCCCAAGGGACCCCGGTTCTTCCTCCTCCAAATTTTTAGTCCAAACAGAACTGTCACACAGAACCCTGAAAAAGGAATTCTGGCCTGAGAAGCTTTGGCTAGGCCAGCTTCCCTTCATCCCCTTCCCTGTTCTCTGGTCAAACCTTCCAAGGACTACTGTACACTCTTCTGTTTGGGGTACAGTTTCCCTAACTCTCTGTCTGAGTTTAATCCCTGGGAAATACATGGTGTAAGGAAGGAACTGATTCCTGTAAGTTGTCCTCTGAGCTTCACACAGGGTCATAGTATGTACACCTGCACTGACAGAAATAGATGTAAAAAAAACTTTTAAAGAGATGTCAGTTAAGAAATCCCTAGCATCACTAACCTCCTTCTTGTCCCTTTCCTGACAGATCTGACATCACAAGCACACACTCTAACACTTTCCCCTCGGGTGTCGCTAGACTCCCAGGTCTGAGAATGGCAAAAAGGAAAAGAAGCCTTTGAGGTAGCTGTCGAGGCGACCTCTCAGTGGACAGCGACACACTCTGGCGCCTAAACTCTCATGCTAGATTTTTCATACTGGACCCCATCTGCAGCTCGCCAAGCCCTCGCTACTGAGTCATGCCTTGGGAGACCAGACTCCTGGGGTCTGCGTTTCTTGGGCTAAAACGCAGTGGAGCTGTGTGAGAGGTTTTTCTGGACGACCACTCCAACGAACTCCTTACATCCTTGCAGGCTGGGGATTCTCCTAGGATTCCCGCCAGCGCCAATCAGGTCTCTCAGTACCTGCCCCCATCCCCCGCCACCCGGAGGAGCTAGGAGGTTCTGGGCTGGGTACTCGGACTGCGCGCTCAGAGCCGGGGCGGGCAGAGCAGCCTCACGTGGGCCGGGCGGGCCGCCGGAGCTGGGAGGAAGGCACACAGAGCCCAGGGCAGTGCCTCGAGAGAGCCACGGAGGAACGGAGGAGTCCTGGCCGCCGGATCTACGAGGTAATTACCCACGCAGAGGGAACCGGGCGGTGAGGCGGAGCAGCAGACGGATCGCCGGGCTCGGAGCGTGGATGTGCCGGGCCCCGGAGCGCTGTCGAGGGTGCCCGAACGCCCAGGTAAGCGCACTCCGGAACAGCCTTGCGCAGCGCGCCCCGCCTGGACCTGGCTCCACGCTCTGCGTCCTCCTAGCTCCCGCAGGAGTAGCTCCCAGAGGCGTGGTTGGGCCACTGCTGGCCTCTGAATCCCCTGACCTCCACCAGTCCCCACCGATCTGCCCTACACCCCTTTCCCAGGCTCCCGTTTGTTTTCACGGGGCGGGGCGCAGCGGCTGAGCCTCAGCGCTGGCGACCTTCTGGGACCCTTGGAGACCACTCATGGGGCAGGCGACACCGGGTGCTTCCCCGGGATCTCCTAGGCACCGGGAACCTAACAATAGTGGGTGCGGGGCGGCGGGGGCCGGGGCGCTGGAGGGCGCTGCCCTGCTCATCAGCAGCCGTCGGTTGATGCGTCCAGGTTCCCGCAGGCTTGCTAGGGATTTCCCTGACGTTTTAGGAAATAATGAAGGCAGAGGTGCTTTTGTGGCTTCAAGGGGGCTGTGTGTGTGTGGGGCGGGGGGATAAAACAACCGGAGGGAGCTAGAGGACAGGCGTCTTTGCCAACGGCTCCAGGTCTAGGGCAGCCTGGCGGTACCTGGCTGTTAAGAGATCTGGCTCCCTGGCAAGTCCATTGCCTGCTCGCTCCTGAGTCCCCAGGCCCATCTCTCGCACCTGCATCCCCGGACCCCGTGTCAGCCACAAGGAAGCTTCGGCTAGTGGCACCAAGGCTTGACCTAAATAGAGACCAGGCATGGAAGGACAAAGGCTGCTACCGGGTCCTGGTCACCCTTAGCTTTGCTGGCGCATGTTAGTGCTTCAGAAGACTCCCTAGAAGGGTGGCGTCCTCAGAGCCCTGATACTCAGAGGACAAAGAATGAAGGCAGGAATGAGATCTAAGAACTATAAGCACCTTAGGGCTGCCTTTGGCCGCTTTGATTTTTATTGAGGGAGGGGGCGGGGCGGGCGTTTTTGTCTGTTTTGATTTCTTGGTCTCACCAGGACCTTCCTTTTTTCTGCATGGAGCTGTCGGGCCCTGGCCCTGGACGGTCGTGCTTCTTAACAAGTTTAATGCGGCAGGCATCCAACCTGCAGACTGAGAAACATTCCCTGAGTTTTTCCATTCTGTGAAGGCAACAGATCCTCTTCCCAGTACGGGACCACATTTTTGGCCTGACTGGAGAAGAACAGGAACTGGGGTTCTCCCAAGTAGGCTGGGGGGACAGATTCTAGAGAGGCAGCCTTGTAACTGCCAGGGATTGATGTATGCAGTGGGAACTCTGTGTCCTGCCCGTGTCAGAGCCTGTCCCAGGAGAGACAGTTCCGGACACAAAAGGAGACTGTATGAGGGACCAGTGGTGGGAGACAAGATTTTGTACATTTGCTTTGCTGAAGATTCCTTAGGGTTTGCAGTCTTCGAAGAAAAGGCAGCCCCTTTCTATACTAAGGAAGTTTCTGAAAGCCACAGACATTTTGATCCTGTCCCCTTCAGACCCGCCAGAGGTGAACCAAAGGAAAGAAAGAACAAAGGCCCGCTCTGATAAACAGTTATACTTTCTCAGCCTCAGCGCCCGGCTCTCCCGCAGGAAAAAAATCTAAGCCAGCCGAAAGAGTCAAGTCCCGTTGGCATCCAGAGAGAACTCAAGTGTGGTTTTCTAATGTGTGTTAGTCAAATCAGCAGCCACTCTCCTCTCAGTTCCCCCATGAGCACGCTCACAATTTCCACCATCCCAGGGAATGCGAGGAGCACATGCTGTCTGCCTGAATGGAAAACTTTGAGTCCTCCGAGGAGAGTGTTATCGGCACAAATAGAAACCCTGGCTGTGGGCGATGCTGCCAAAACTAGAGATTTACCTTTGGTGACCTCCTCAGAAACAAGATCTCATCACCACGGAGTGTGGTGCTGATGAGAGAACAGTGCTGGCTGGCGTGCTGTCAGAGGATTCGCTGTTATCTCGTGTCTGTGCATCTGTTATTGAAAAGGGAGCACTGGCCTTCGTGTACAACATCCTCTGGCAGCAGGGAAACCTGGCCCAGGGACAGGCCGGCGGGGTAGCCTTTGCTCAGAGGCCCAAAATAAGAGTTTAGTGATCTACTTAGGCTGTGGAGGAAGCTAAGAGGCCCAGAGGAGGAGCTGGGAATGCTCATCCTGCCTAGGGAGGGAGAGCATCCTTTGTGAAAAGTATCCAGGGGGGTTAACTCTGGCCTGGTGGTTACTAACTCTGAGGAAGGCCACTGCCACTTAAGCACCACTATTAAGTATCATCTGTGTGCCAAATGCAAGGCGTTGCAAAATCAATATTACCTCCCTTTTTAACGTGAGGAGTCTGGATTTGGAAAGCATAAAATAATTTGCGAAGATCATAAAGCTAGTAAGTAGCAGAGCCGTGCCTAGAGCGCAATCTCTGATTCTAATACTCCGTCGCCCACCCCCATCCCGCATGCCCCACCCCCTGCGCCCCACCCCAACCCCCATCCTGCCGTGATCCCCAGAACCATGCTTCTCTCTGTAAGAACCAACAGCCCGTGGTGCCCTAGATCTAGAAGCATCGTGAGTAAACGCTTGTTTTTTTTTTTAACAGATGCTGGTGAAAGTGCTAGTCTGAAAAAGCCCAGTGCTGGTCACTGGCTTTTATATGCAAAGTACAGTAACATAGACCCCGCCCCCTTCAGTCAGCAAACAGTGAAAAGACTGATTAGGGTGAGGTTCTGGGCAGACAGGCGCTCTCATAAATTCCTAGAAGGAAAGCCAAGTGGTACAACCTCTTTGGAGACATTTTGGAAATACCCACCCAGATTAAAACTTCCCGGCCCGTCTCTCCCAATGACTCCATTTTTAGGGATTTAACTCGCGGCTTGCTGTACTTGCGCATGGACACAAAGACATGAGTATATGGCAGCATTATTTGAGCTATGGAAGGAGAGCCTATGCATTCATCAAAAGGAGCTTTGTTGGATATTCCGTCCTACTTCCAAACAGTCAAGCACTGTCCTCATCTACAGGAAAAGAATTGGGAAGTTTCCTGTATAACTAACTGGTGGGGATGTTTCCCAAGGAGGAAATAAGATGTATAGACTGTTACACTATATTATACCAGAGAAGGATGAACATAGACGCAGAGGCTAACACTATCGACCCTGGGGCTGATGGGACTGTGAACCCTTTGTTTCTTTTGAACTTTGAACCATGTTACGTTTCAGAAAATCCTTTCCCTGCCCTGTGCCTGCCATACTCCCTCAAGCGCTTCTTCAGATGAAGTGTTGGTGATGCCTTCCACTTCCTTTGTGGTGCTCAAATTCTTGGGACCAAAGCCAATGGAACCAGGGCTATGCAGAATTCCTTTAAAATACGCAGGGTTGTGCTGGGCAAGCGGGAAGAGGAGATGCCTTTGGAGAGGAGGCTGTCCAAGCTGTGTAGACAAAGCATGGTCATCCAGCCATGAATACACAGAGCCATCTTTCTTCTCACTGTCTCACTGCTATCATGGGACAGGGGACTGCACGGCAGTCCTTGCTAAAGGACTAAGAGGAGTGTGGTGACATCAAGAGTAGCTCCGTTTCTGGGGGTTGCATGTGGACCCGAGATGGGGAGGGGTATGTTTGGAAAAGCGAGTGTCCTAGTCAATGCTCTACTCCTGTGAAGAGACACCATGACCAAGGTAACTCTTATTTAAAAAAGAACATTTAACTGGGGCTGGTTTACAGTTTCAGAGCCTTAGTCCATTATCAGCATGGTGGGAAGCACGGCAGCATCCAGGCAGATGTGGTGCTGGAGAAGGAGCTGAGAATTCTACATCTGGATCCACAGGCAGCAGGAAGAGACTTGGTTTTGGCTTCTGAAACCTCAAAGCCTACCCCACAGTGACACACTTCATCCAACAAGGCCACACCTACCCCAACAAGGCCACACCTCTTAATCCTTTTAAATATTGCCATTCTTGAAGCATTCAAATATGTAAGCCTATGGGGGCCATTCATATTCAAACCACCACAACAGGCTTGAAAATTATTCTGGGGCGGAGCTGGCCAGGTAGCTTAGTAGTTAACAGCATATGCTGCTCTTCCAGAGGACCAGAGTTTGGTTCCCAGGTGCAGCAGCTCACCAGTAACTCTAGCTCCAGGGGATCTGATGCCCTCTTCTGGCTTCCGTGGGCACTTGCACACACGTGGCATACACTCATGCAGACCCGTTAATGAACAGTTTATAATTAATTAACAAGAAAGTCATTCTGGAGTCCAGGGTTCTATGACCCTCAGAGTATTTGATCAAGGAAGGAGGTTTTTGCTGCATTAAATAGAGTTTCCAGAGGTACCCACTGATTATTTTTCATCAGTGAAGATGCCCAGTTTACTTCCATTCCCCTAAGAGTTCTTGTCCCATGGCAACCCAGACTGGAAGTAAAGACTGTAGAGAGGATGGGATGCTAGATACAGTCCTCGCCTTCCCATAGGCAGGACAGCCTACTGGCTAGATAACTGAAAGACTCCGCCAGCCACAAGGTAGACCTTTCCAGGCTGGAGCCACTCTGTGAAGCCCTCTGTTCACCCTGCGCCAGTTGCCCTCGTGAACCTGGATGTGTGAGAGCTCAGGCTCTTCTCCATGAAATAAGCCTTTCTGCTGCCCGTTCCCATATCTCTTGTTCTCTGCACAGTAACTTGCAATATAAATATGCCAGCATCACCTGGGCACATACAGACCTGCTTCGATTATAACCAAATGTGGCCGGGAGTCCCATGCTTTGATGGCCGGAATCATGACAATATGTGTGAGTTTGTATATGTCACAGAGCAGGGACAAAGCTATCTGAGTTCTTGGTTAGATTCCTATCTCTCTTCTATCACATATGTATGATATAGATGATACATATATGATAGGACTGAGACAGCTCGAGATGTCCCCCAGGGAATGGTGATTGTCATTGCTTTGGTCCAGATACTCACGGTATAGAAATGTGTCTGTACTAAGGAGAAAGGTCCGCAGGTTATCTCTCGGGCCTCGGGTCTGAGCTGGGAGTCTGTCTGATGTTTAGAAGAAACAGCTCAAGACCCCTAAGAGCTTTGCTCTCATGTAGCTCACTGGTGAGAACTCACTCTGACTTCCATGCCACTTCAGAAAGAAATAGCTCGGGTTTTCCCCCCAGGTAAATTCTGACGCACACAAGGCAATTGCTTTTTTTGATGTCCTGTGGTTGCCTGCAAAGGTGGGAGCAAGAAGCTGGCCTGGGCTTTTAGCCAAGGCAGCTGGAATCCAGCCATCAAGGGGAGAGCTGGAAAGACCACTCCGTTTAAAAAATAGAAAAAGATGCTTACGCAGCACGCTGGTAGTGAATGGTCAGCTCAGCTCGCTGGAATTCAGAAAACACATATTGCTACAGGCCCTGGGAAATTGGAGCCACGCAAGGCATGGTCCATAGGCTCTAGATACCCACAAGGCAGTATGGCAAGTCAGAAATGCTAAGTACAGAAACAGGTGGCTTGCTGTCGGGGGCAGAAGCGCTATATGGACCAGAGGCTGGAGAAGTGTCTCTGGTAGATGATTAAGTCCTTTGGATGTGACCCTTAAAGTAGACCTAGGCGATAGAGTGGTTTTGATTGACAAGCCCAAGAGAAAGGGCAGAGCCAAGAGAATAGCTCGGGCAAGACACAGGGTAAAAGTATGAAGTCAAGAAACATGAATATAACCTCATAATTTACCCAGCTTCTGCCATAGGCATAATGCACGGCCTATTTCTTCTTCTTCTCTTCTTTTTTCCTCTCCTCCACCTCCTCTCCTCTCTTTCCCCCTTTTTCTATCTCTTCTTCCTTCCTTCTTTCCATTCTTTGTTTTTCTTTCTTACGTCTTTCCATTGGTGCCCAAAGCTTACACATGCTAGTAAGTGCCCTACTATTGAATCCTATCTGAGCTTATGGCATTCAAAATTATTTATAGAGTGGAACTATTTATATCCCTACAAATCAATCACTAGATATGCATGTATATGTGAGGTGTGTACAATAAAAAGCAATATGTTTTGGTGATGCCTTCTAGATATTAGAAGTGAAATACCATGGACCTGTAAGACTGTTCTAATTTATATAAGGTAAGCTTTACTTGAAAAACAACAGCAGATGGTACGTTATATAACATATGGCAAAGACCACCATTTCTGTTGTCCCAGGTTGCTGTGCTTCAGTGGGTTCTTCACTAGGGACACCAAGCACAGGGAAAGGTTAACGCCTGTCTCACCATTTTGTTCACTTCTTCATTTACTCACTTTTGCATGTGACACAAGTGGTAGTCTGATTATGGAGGGAAAGGCGGGATGGACACTGCCATGGTCTCTGTACCATCCAGGAGCGCACAGTGCATGAAGGAGATCACAGCAAGTGTTAAGTGCCATAGTGGAATTGGGGACAAAAAACTGCCTGACAAGATAATGTGTGCTTAGTAAGTACTGGACTCTAAAAATGACCAAACAACATGATAGCCAGTACTGCAAAGAGAACAAATTAGATGACCAAAAATATTCCTTTGGATTTGGCCAATGGGGCTCAAAATTCTTCCATGTAGTGAAACCCAGGAAAATCGTGGTTCTTTTTGGAGAATAACTATGAAATATTCATACATCACAATTACTAAAAACCTAATTTGGAACTAAGTAGGAAAACATCTTGTGCTAGAGTCTACTATAGGTACCAACTGTCAAGAAAACGTATAAAACAAAAACATTGCGTTAAAAATATTCTATCAGCCCACTCTTTTCCTATGAATTGGGGGGAGACTACCCAAATTCTATTTTAATGCAGGAAAGCCTCACACCAGCTGGTAGAACACCAGGATGCCAAGGAAGTATTGGCATTTGGAGATTGTTGATGGTTTTAGCAAGGACAAATTCAGCAAAGTAATGAGGCTAAAAGCCAGATGGGATTGGACTGAAAAGTGAGCACTGCATTTTCAAGATACTGGCAAGTATTTATCAAATGTCCCAGGATGCACTGGTGAGAAGGAAGGGAAACAGCCAACATCCCAATTCTCATAAAGCTCAAAGTTGCTCAGGAGAAACAAACTGACCACTGAAGACCCATGAAGAGATGCCGTGATTAAAGCTACAGAATGGCATGTGGTGTCATGATGATGCATCTGGGAGGAGGAGGAGGAGGTTAGTAGGAGAAAAGCTCGGAATCTGAAAGAGGACACTCCAGGAAGGCCCAAAGGCCATCCTTAGAGAGAGCATGGCATCTGAGGTACTAAAGGCCGCTGACTGTAGGGTTCGAAGACTGAGGGAGCATTCTACAAGGTGAGTGACAGAGGGCAGGAAGAGGAAGAACTCAGAGCTTTGGTCACATTAAGGATTCTGACGAGTGGCTCTGAAGGACTATGCAGCAGGGCAGCTATAATGATTGACCTTGATGGCAACTTCACCATATTGAGAAGCACCCAGAGATTAACAAAGCCTACACTAGGCGCTGGGAGGATGGAATTTCCAGAGTCTTAACTCAGGGCAAGAAGAGAATGTGAGCAACACCATATGCTAGATAGAGGGTTGGATGGAAGAAGAGAGAAAGAGAAGAGAAAGCCTGCTAGAGCAGTTCTCTTCCTCTCTTCTCCCCTTCCCCTCCCCTCCCCTTTCTCCCTTTCCTTCTCTGTCTCCCCCTTCCCCATCTCTCTCTCCTCCTCTCCCTCCCTCTCTCCCTCCCTCTCCCTCTCCCTTTCCCCCTCCCCCTCCTTCTGTTCCCCTTTGTCCCTCTGCCCCTCCCCTTCCCTCTCCCCCTCCCCCTCTCTCCTCCCTGCTTCCTGGCTGCAATGAGGTGAGCCGGTGAGCCGCTCTGCTGTCATAGCTTCCCTGTAGATGGGCTGAGACCTCTGAAACTGTGAGCTCAAATGAACTTTCCCTCCTCTTAAATTGACTTTCTTGGGTATTTGTCACAGTAGCAAAAAGTCTGTCAAACAGTGACATGATCAGAATTTCTATTTTTAAAGGGTCATTCCGGGGCTGGGAGATGACTCTATGGGTAAAGCATTTGCTGTGCAAATGGGAGACCCTGCGTTAAGATTTCCCAGAACACATAAAGCTGGATGCAGTGGTGGGTCTGTGATTCTAAGACTCCGTGGCAAGGAGGGATGCAGGGACAGGAGAATGCCCAGAGGCTTGCAGGCCAGCGACCCTGGCTTATACACTGGCAAAGAGAACCACACACATGAGAATGCACATACACATATGTGCACACACTGCACACATACCCATCATAACAGCACAAGTCCTAGCCAGAGCATCCAAGTAGGCAAGAAAAGAGTAAAGTTGTCCCTATTTAAAGAAAACTCTCATCATGTCACAAAAATGTTAGAATTAACCAGAGAATTTGTTAAAATACAAGTTATAAAATTGACAATGCATCTTTCCCACCATGTGCGAGCACGTGTGTGTGTGTGTGTGTGTGTGTGTGTGTGTGTGATATGTGTGCATGTACAGGTAACATGATCGCCTCTGTATGAATGTGTGCAGGCCAGAAGTCACTACAGATGTTTCCTATCACTCTCCGTCTTTTTTAAAAGACAGTCTCTCACTGAACCTCTGGATCTTGATCGGCAACTAGATGATCCACAAGCCCAGATCCTCCTGCCTCCTCACTAGCCCCAGTGCCAGCGCTATGGACCCTGGAACCTCTGTGGCTCGCCTTTACATGTGTTCTGGGAATCAGAACTCTGGGTCTTTATGGTTATGGAGCAGGTGCTTCTCCTTACCTCCCCAGGCCCAGGTACATTTCTATATATCAACCATCTAGCCATCTGATTAGGACAACAGTCACACACACACACACACACACACACACACACACACACACACACACAGAGCATGAGAGAGAGAGAGAGAGAGAGAGAGATCAAGAAAAAGTAAAATTAACAAAAAAAGGGGGGGGGGAAACGTCTACACTAAAAACTACAAAACATTGATCAAAGGAGACACAATCAAATACAAGGCTATCCCTTATTCACAGATTGGAAGGCTTAATGTTGCTAAAACGCAATTAGACTTTGCTGATTTTTTTAAAATTAGTGTCTTTGGTGAATTCATTGATCAGTTCTAACATTTTTTTTTTTTTTTTAGGGTTTTGTGTGCTTGTCATGTCATCTATAAATAGGAACAGTTTTACTCCTTTCTTGCCCTATTAAAATCCCAGTGGCATTTTTATAGAAATACAGAATAGGGAGCCAGGCAGTGGTGACCCATGCTTTTAATCCCAGCACTCGGGAGGCAGCGGCAGGTGGATCTCTATAAGTTTGAGGCTAGCCTGATCTACAGAGCTAGTTCCAGAGCAGCCATGGCTTTACAAGAACCATGTCTTGGGAAAGAAAGAAAGAGAAGGAGGGAGGGAGGGAGGGAGGGAGGGAGGGAAGACAAAACAGGGACCAATGAGAGTGCGCAGCAGGTGGAGGCACTTACTACTGGGCCTGGCGGTCCAGTCCGCTTCTGATCCCTGGGATCCACGTGGTGGAAGGGGACACTCAATTCTCAGAGGCTGCCTTCTAACTTCAGCACATGTGCCATGTTATGCATATCCCCCAACCCAGACACAGAACAAGTAAATACATGATCGGCTAAATGTAATTTTAAAATACGCACATATAATCTTAAAACCCAGGTAGAACCATAAAGTTCCTCGAATATACAAAATGGTCTTGAGCAGCCCAAAGCCAGAGACACTGCAACCCTGCTGTCAAAATCTATTACAAACCTACACTAATTAAATAGATTAGAGTGAAAATAGATACATCCGAGCAGAATTTAAAAGTCCCTAAATACAAGCACTTTTGTTTGTTTGATTAATCTTCGCCAAAAACGCCAAAATTATGCAGCGGGCAAAGGGCAGCCTCTTCAATGCACATGAAAGAGAAAACTAAACCTGTGCCCATCACCACACACACGAAAACCCACCTCAGAATGCACTGCAGACTTACACCTGAGGGTGGGCCTCACGTGTAGCGTTCTTGCCATTGTGTTTTTTTTTAAAGCCAGTGGGAAGCATCTTATTTAATAGTAAGGTTATAAGTGAAAGGGTCATTTGTAGTGAGAGATTACTGAAAGATGGGTGCATAGCTGCCCTCTGGAGGAAAGGGACGTCTCTCCCTGTGTTGGCAGAAGACTTGGGCAAAGAGCATCTTTCATCCCAGGGTACCAAGGAGGAGAAACAGATGAAGTCAATCTGCCGAAGAGAAGGAAGCCAAAGGGGACGCAAGATAGAGGAAAGGGTTTAGGACTGGTGTGAGGAGGATTCGGCAAAGAGAGAAAGAGTGAGCTAGACAAGGCCAATGTGTTGCACATGTTAACTGTGGGACATTGGGCCTATTTCCTAATCTGTAAAGCAAGATTGGTAACCATGAACTCTCACCCCCAAATAGAACTGTGGCTGACGCAGAGTAAGTGAGCAGCTGATGTACGATGTCACGCCTCACTTCCATCCTCACTGTCAGTGGCTAGCACTTACTTAGTTTTCATTTCAAATATTCACTAATTCTCCCAGGCACTTAGTACCCTAGGAGTGGTCAGATACCACTGAACCACCCAGTTCTTTTCTCTCTCAGCACTTGGAGGCCTTTCTGCTGCATCCTGCTGAGGGGATTGTATGTGCTGTTTAGCAGGGGCCAATTCTATTAGGAGACTTAATCATATGGGCACGGAGCCAGGGTAAGAAGAGATTCAATTAATTCCAGTGTCCAATCTCTTTGGACCTCACATGAATAGAGGACAAGCCACATCTGGAACCTGTTCCTTTATTCCTTTCATAATGTTTATTGAAGCAACTCTAAGCCAGGCCTGCAAATGGGGCTGAGACGCAGCAATGAATTGGAACAATTCTGCCTTCGTGTTATGAATCTGATAAGGTAAATGTTGTAATGGCTGCCTCACAAAGTTCTGGGGCACCCAGGAGAAAGAACCCCTAGCTACACCTGGGCTAGACAGAGAAGACTTTTGGGGCAGGGGTGGGGAAATTGGTGTTTGAGCTGGAACCTAAGATATCTTCGTAGATAGGCAAAAAAAAAAAAAAAAAGCCTTTCTGGCCAGAGAGAGGTTCTGGGAGTAGATGATGTGGCCAGGAACTGTATATAGTCCAGTCATGTCAAAATGTGAAATGTCCATTTACAAAGATATGAGAGTAGACGGCAGCATAGTGTGCTGTCTGCTAGGCTGAGGACTATGGCTTGATCCTGTAGGAGATATGGGGCCAATGTACATTTCTGAGCTGGGCACAACACTCCCTGACTTCTATGTTAGAAAGCTCTGTCTTGCAAACAGCGGAGGAGCAGTTTGGGAATAGGAGTTGTGTAGGACGGGGTAGGGGTGGGGATACGGCCACGGTCACTGTGATGAGGGGCAGAATGATTGTCAGGAGACTGGAATGGAAGTCTAAGTGTGGGTTGACAGTTCCAGTGAAATGAATCCTGGTTATGACCACAGTGGTGGGTGAGCGAAACGCAAGGGGTAGCCAGTGGCATCAAGGTGTGGAGGAAATCATTCTCTCTGTGTTGAAGTTTTACTGGATCTTCATCCAGATGAAGATGCTGAAATTCTTCCTGAGGAAAAGTCAGTGATAGGGTAGGGTGTACAGCAAACAGCATGGGCTTCAAGACAGTGGAAACAGAACCCTCTTGAATTCTGAAGAACAGAAGAGATTCCTGCAGGATTTAAATTGTTGCCTCTTTGTTTCCAAGATGAAACAATCATTGCAAAATAGTTATAGGCCACAGGCCCAAGATGCCAGGACCCTGAGCACTGCTTCCGAACTACATAAAACTTTGCAGATAGCTGCCCACAAATGTAAGGTCTTTAAAGATGGGCTGGGTGTGGTGGTGCACACCTTTAGTCCCAGCGCTTGGGAGGCAGAGGCAAGATCTCTGTGTTTGAGGCCAGCCTGAACTACAACATAATGAGTTCCAAGACAAGCCACACCTATGTAGAGCGGCTCTGTCTCAAACAAACAAACAAACAAAGAAACAGACAGATCCTCAAAGTTATCTAAGTTCTTATGGTACCATCACAACCCATGGTAACATCTTAGTGGGGTCCTTTTCCCAGGGTCCTCAGAAAACCATTACCAACGTCTTTGCTGAGGCTGCCCTGACACACAGCGCATTTTGTAACTATGGCAGTAGAATTGGGTGAATAGCATCCTTCACCCCAGAATATAACCTATCTCTTAGCAGATAGGTTTCATTGCTGCCTCATATCTTTTGGGGGCACCTAGTCTATGGCCCCTGCTGCTCTGGGAACATTAGAGGATTCTAGAATACTATGCATGACCTGTGCCCTCACAGTACTCATAGCATCATTATAAAATCCAGATGTGAAACACCTGGAACAAAGCAGGACAGTAGGTGCCTTATATAGCTTAATGGGCAGAGTTGGATACTAATAGTTTATGGAAAAAAAAATAAGTAGGTTGCAACTATCTAGCCATGAGTTAATGAGCCAAGCAAAGACAATGGCATTTAAGAACAGAGACGAGAGGGTCTATTCCAGCCATGTGTTCGAGTTGGCTTCCAAAGAGGCATTATCGGGAGCTGGTAAAACCTGCAGGGTTTTAATAGTTATACCTCACTAACAGCCTGTTGGGCAACAGAAACGCTTTATGCTGTTACGAATTTGCCATTCAAGAGGATTTGGGGGCAGGGATCCCTCTAGCTCGTAGAGAACAGAAGCATTCCTTTGCTGTTCCCGCCTGACTCCACCAGGGGCCCAAAGCAACAGCTCACCCTGGTCTTGAACTGGAAGCTTCAACCTATGGAATAAACTCTGCCACTTTGTAAAGTTCATGTGTTTTGTTATAGTGATGTGAATCTGAGTAACATGCTTAAAGAATGTGGCGACTGGACTCTAGGGAAGTGAGAGAGAAGGGGTTTCTAGGCTTTGAGGCTTTGGGTGGGGAAGGAGGAGAAAAACAAAGGAAATTTACATTAGAAAAGAGAGCAAGTTTTTAACCCTTTGTATTGGTGATGCCTATGGGGCATTTAAGAATATATTGTTTTGAGAGGCACAAGTGTGAAACTCAGGGATCAACTGTGATCCTATAGGTACCCAAGGTAGAGATGCTGGGGAAATAACAGAAACCTTGAGGGACCCATGTTTAGGAGTGCGGTGGGGGAATCAGGAGGGACCAGCCTGTCAGTGAATGTAAGTAAAAGCGGGAGAGGCCTTGCTGTGAGAGGCTGAAAAATGAGGGATAAGTTGCGAGGAGCAGCAGCAACTGGTCAACAGCGGAGTAACTGGGAGCGACAACAGGGAGGTCATTGAAGACTTTCTGCAGAAACAGCTTCAGAGTAGCAGGCAGGAGCTGGAGGCCAGGCCTCAGCGAGCCCAGAACATTGTGAGAAGGCAGAAGCAGCAGATGCAGATGTCGGAGCTGTTTGCCTGCGGATGGGCAGAGAAGTATAGCAGTAGGTGACAGGTGGCTGTTGCAGGGATGTGAAGACTTCAAGGGTATTTATTCCTCAAAGCTTTACCTTAAAAAAGAGAGATTTTGGGGGCAGAAGCAATGAACTGTTTCTAAGAGTGACAGAAACTTGATAGTACCCATGAGCTGAAAGGACAGAGCCAAGAGGGAAGAGAAGGAAGGAGAGGAGCGCTGTCATGGAGTGTGGGGAGGGTAAGAAATAGACCTACTCTATGAGTGGGCCTTGGGTGAGCCAGAAAAACCTTTTCTTTTAAATGATTTATTTTTATTCTATGTGCATTGGTGGTTTGCCTGTGTGTATGTCTGTGTGTCGGTGGTGGTGGTGGGGGATGTTGGGTCCCCTGGAACTAGAGTTACAGACAGTTGTAATCTGCCAGTTGGATGCTGGGAGTCATCTCTCCAGCCCCGCTTTCAGACTTTATATGGGAAGTGAAGACGATGAGGCTTTGGGTAATCCTGGGTAAGATTAGTGAAGGCTAGGAATGGGGCAACAAAGATGGGTGGTCCCCTCCTGATGCTGCGAGTCTCCTCCAGGACAGAGACAATGTTGTTTGCTAAGAGTAAAGATGATGGGATGATATGAGGAATGAGAAGAAAGGCAAAAGTTTGGAGCAGTCCTTAAGGAGCGTCAACGTGTTGTAGACGCAAGGTTTTGGGGCTAGGCGATTGAACAATGCTGATTGTGTTGACAGAAACGGGAGTTGTTACTTTGGGGAGGAAATGATAGCTGT
This sequence comes from Acomys russatus, assembly GCF_903995435.1. Classification (NCBI taxonomy): domain Eukaryota; kingdom Metazoa; phylum Chordata; class Mammalia; order Rodentia; family Muridae; genus Acomys; species Acomys russatus. Next base: position 52,644,725 of record NC_067142.1, on the reverse strand, counting down.
GTTTTTAAGCCTGTTATGTTCAGGACAGTGGCAGAAAATCCACGTGAACAACTCCTACAGGCGTCAAGACCACATCTCAAGGGAACATGGCTGCTAAAAGCCAGCATCTTCTTCACTCTCCATCCTCACTGACTTGGGGTCGCCTCTGCAGACACAGGGTGGTGAAAACAGAGGTGATTGTAGTGTGCAGTCTTTACACACAGACTGTCACAGGCTTAGATGGTGAGATTACTGAATTCCTGAAGCTTCGTTGGAAAGGCCATGTAAGAGAGGTAGACGGTGGAGGACTCTTCTGGACATGTTCTATCTACTCTTTGTGTTTCTGTAACATAGCCCTGCCCAAAACACATGCTGATGATGTCCTCTGCAGAGAGAGGCGTGTTTACTTAAGGATTTCAGGCTTACCTCAATCCTCACCCGCTTTCCAAATGTTCCCTTTCTGGAAGATGAATGATAACCAGGTCTTCTGGAATTTCCAAATGCAAATTAAGGGGGGTGGGCATTAATTATATTTTATTTCTTTATTTACTTTAAGTGGATAAATATTTTGCCTTTCGTGTATGTATATCTGTTCATCATGTGTATGCCTTGTCCCTGTGGAGGTCAGAAACCGGTATCAGATCCCCTAGAATAGGAGTTACAGTTACACTGTGTGGGTGTTGGGAATTGAAATCTGGTCCTCCGCAAGAGCAGCCAGTGCTCTTAACCACTAACCCATCTCTTCAGCCCCAAAAACGAAGATTTAAAAAAAAAATTGAACTTAAGATATTTTACTACAGTATTTGGGAGGGAAAGACTGCATGCAGTTTCCTGGAAACCAGCCTGTTTTAGTTAGGTTGCTACTGCTGTGATGAAAAGCCATGACCAGAGGGACTTAGGGAGGAAAGGGTTACTTGGCTTCTGCTTCCACACTATAGTCTAGCATTGAAGGAAGTCAGGACAGGGTCATAGACAGGACAGGAACCTGGAGACAGGAGCTGTTGCAGAGCCCATCCGGGAGTGCTGCTGACTGGCCTGCTCCACATGGCTCTCTCAATATGTTTTCTTTAAGAAGTAAGGACCACCAGCCCAGGGATGTCCCCACCCACAATGGGCTGGGCCCTCCCCCATCAATCTCTAATTAAGAAAATGCTCTACAGGCCTGCCTATCTTCCAATCTTACAGAGGCATTCTCTCAATTAAGGCTCCCTCCTCTCTGATAACTCTAGCTTGTGTCAAGTTGACATAAAACTAGCCAGGTCACCGGGCAGTGGTGTCGCACGCCTTTAATCCCAGCACTCAGGAGGCAGAGGTAGGTGGATCGCTGTGAGTTCCAGGCCAGCCTGGTCTACAAAGTGAGTCCAGGACAGCCGAGACTTCCCAGAGAAACCCTGTCTCAAACAACAAAAAACAAAAACAAAACAAAAAACTAGCCAAGTCAAGCCCTTTTATAGTTTAAGTGTAAAAACAACAGAAATTAAAAAAAAAAAAAAATCTAACACCCCCCCCACTCTTTATCTTAGTTCTGTCTTTATATCTGCTTATGCTTCTATACTTCCCAGACTCTCTGTGTTTCTGTGTTTCCCGTGAGTGTAAGTGTGACAGGCTAGCACTTCTCTAGACACTCACACACACACACACACACACACACAGAGTTTCATTCTGTCCTTCTTTCCTGGCCTCTGTCTACCCACCCATCCACCCAAGGCAGCATGGCTGTGCACGTTAAGAAGGTTCTCAAGTATGTTCCTCTCAGATGACAGAAGCCTACACCCTAGAGTTCCTTGAGTCCTCCGCTCCCAGGATGCCTCACTTCCAAACTTAGGATGCCCAGAGCCCCACCCCCAAAGCAAGTAGGGGTGATGCCATCTGTCTTGTTTTTTAAGACAGGAGCTTACCAAGCAGGCAAGGCAAGGCTGGCTGGGCAGGGAATCTTAGGTGTCCTCCTGTCTACACCTCCAACATGTACTACCATGCTTGACACTTTTATATGAGTTCTGGGGATAGAACACAGATTCTAACACTTGTACAGCAAGCGCTTTCTTGGCTGGGCCCAGCCACAGACTAATATTTGTAGAATGTCATCTGTCTACTGAGTGGCAGTCAGTAGAGCAATGGTTATCATGGTCTGGACAAGAGATGGAGAGCGACAGCACAAAGGATGACGGAGACTGGGATAGATTTGAGACCTGTCTTGTTTGCTTTGCATGACTCATGTACCTTGGTCACATCCAAGAGTTCTCAGAAAAGGCTCCAGATAGCTTTCCTTTATTGTAATACCGATGAAGCACCCATTCTGAGCGCCCAGTATGTGCACAGTATGTACCATACTAACCCAAGAACTAGACAAGAGATGGCCACGGAAGGTATTAAAATAGAGGGGGCAGGATTCTAATAGTCTGAGGTGTTGGCATCCAGGGAGGAGACACTAACCCAGCCTAAGGGGAGAAAATGCAGAGACTGATCCTGATTTTCAAAAAAAAAAAAAAACATTTAAGATGGTGAATGGTCATGCCGAGCCCGCCACCGCCTTGCAAAGCCTCAGAGGACGTAGACAGAAAGGGAGCACCAAGGCAGGAACAAGGAGAGCGGAAGCTGCTGAGGCTGGCAAGAGCCATAGCAGAACAGGGAAGGCAGCGTAAGAGGCTCAAGACCAGCTCACAGTAGGTGGGAGAGTGGGGGCAGACCCGAGGAGCTGGGGTGCGGGGGGGGGGGTTGTCCAGTGCCAGGAGCTCCTTACTGTCTCTAAATGCACAGCCTCTCTCAGAGCTCCTCTCTCACGCTCTACAAGGGTCCCCACCCCACTCCTGCCATATCAAGCAGCATGTACTTCTGCAAACCTGCCATGGCGTCCTTCCCTCATGCCCTCCCTAAGTCCCAAAAGAGAGAATACAAGGTCGTACGCACACTTAAAGCCATCTTAAGTTAGTCCATTTACTGTCCATAACAAAATGACTAAGGCTAGGTACTTGTGAAAGAGGCTTAACTATCTGAGCAGCATTGCGCTGCTTGTAATGAGGGTCCCCTCCCCGGTGACAGTACTACTTAAAGGTTAGAAAACACGAAAAAAAAAAAAAAAAAAAAAAGGAGAGGTCACACGGCAAGGCAGAAAGCCAAAGAGAGACCCCAAATGGGCCACTGTATTAATTTTCTTGTTGCCGTGACGAAATACCACTTAAGAAAAGAAGGGTTTGCTTTGGTTCACAGTTTGAGGATGCAGATCCTCATGGTGACAGGGAAGTCATGGCAACGGAAATTTGAGGCAGCTGGTCACAGTAAGAAGCAGAGAGCAATGTAATGCCTATGACCTGCTAGCTTCCCTGCCCCTTTATTTTTTGTCTAGAACCCCAGCCTATGGAGGTGTTGTCATGCCACCTCAACTAACCCAATATAGCTAATCCCTCACAGCCAGGGCAAGCTCGGGGGCTTGTCTCTGGTGAATTTTAGACCCTGTCAAGTTAACAATCAGTATTAACACCCCGGTCTCCTGTAGCTCAGGCTGACTTCAAGCTTGCTATGTAGCAGACGATGTCCTTGAACGTCTGTCCTTCCATCCTCTGCTTTCCAAGTGAGTAACAGTTGCACACCAGCACCCTCAGTCTATGTGGTGCTGGGGATTAAAACCAGGGCTCTGTGCATGGTTAGGCAAGCATCCTACCTCCTAAACCACGTCATCAGCCAGAGGTACTCTTGTGTAGAAACCTTTTCTTGAGAACAAACAAGGGCCTTGCAAAACTACTTCAGTTTCCTCTAGATTTTTGATACAGGGTCTTACATAGCCCAGGCTGGCATTGAACCTCTTTGTAACTGAGGATGACTTTCAAATCCTGATCCTCCGGCCTCCACCTTCCAAGGTCTGGGATTACAGTAGATGCCATCATGCCTATTCTTCAGTGCCTTTTTTGTTTTTGTTTGCTTGTTTGTTTGTTTGTTTGTTTTGAGACAGGGTTTCTCTGTGTTAGCCCTGGCTGTCCTGGACTCACTTTGTAGACCAGGCTGGCCTCGAACCCACAGCCATCTGCCTGCCACTGCCTCCCAAGTGCTGGGATTAAAAGCATGTGCCACCCCGCCTGGTCCTTCAATTCCTTTCGACGGCAAGCCCTCAAGGACCAAATTACTTCCTGCTACCCGCAACCCCTTAAAGCTTCTGACACTCCACCCTCAGGGTTAAACTCCTCCTACATGAATGTTTTAGGGACATATCCAAGCCTAACCAAACCATGCAAGTATCAGCTGAAATGCTTAATAATAGAAGGTTTCTACGGCAAGCTAGCCACCTCTTAAAATGATGCAGGAGCAATTTACACGATGTGTTGTTAAATTTTAAAACACCAGGAGCACAGTATAGTCTCAGTTCCTGTAGGTGTACTGTGTGCATGTGGACAAAGAATAAAACAGCAGCTACACGTATCTCCACGTGAACAGATTTCTAAGGAACTTTAGAACTTATCTTTTGACTCCTGTCATTTAAATTATCAAACACACAGTTGGTATAGTTATGATCAGAAACAAACCCCCCAACAGAGCTGCTCTCGGGACCTGCTTGGCGGAGCGCAGAGGAGCACTTGACCTCTGGCTGGTTACCGTGACTGCACGCTGTTGACACAGCAGTATTTTTGCCCAGGAGGACTGCAAGCGAGACTAATTCATTAAGTGCTTCCAGTCCTGAAGATGACAGGAGCCAGGAAAACATAAAGTCTTGTTACTCTGACAGCCAGTAGCCTTGATGTCTGCGTGTTTATTTATTAACTGGACTGCATGGATCCATTCTCCCACAAGCACTGGGCCTTGCAGCTGACCTTGACACAGATCTCATTCTCACAGATGATTAAGACCGCAAGAACAGGGTCCTAGGAAGCAACATGAATTTGAATGACAGGGTCGACCAGGGCTGTAAAGCAATAAGAGATGTTGAGGGGGTAGGGCCCCTCCCCCCCGTGTGTGTGTGTGTGTGTGTGTGTGTGTGTGTGTGTGTGTGTGTGTGCTGTGTGCTGTGTGTGTTAGGCATCAAGTACAAAATATTTTATACACATCTCCCCTTTTAAATCGTAACAATTCTGTGAGGAATTCTTCCCATTTTAAAGCTGCTGAACCTGGGATTTGCAGAGAATGAATAATTAGCAAACAGCAGAAGTTAGATCTTAGTATCGCTAATTCTAAATTCCGTGCCCCGCTCTAGGTCCCTTTTTAACAGGTTGCTATTGCGAGCAGGGAATTTTAAAGCTTGGGAAACATTCTATTGATATCGGCTTAGAAATTTCCCGGCAGGAAGTAGATGCCAGATGCTCTTTGTTTCAATGGATGGATGAATGAATGAACAAAAGAAAGAAAATTCTAAAAGGTCGTGTAATCAGATCAAGGCAGGGAGAAATAATCGCGTTAGAAACCCATCTCGTAAAGAGATGCTCAAGTGAATGCAGCAAAAACTTCTGTGGTTCTCTTTCCAGGGCCAGATTTACAGGTGCGCGCCTGCAGCAGAGCAAAAGTCAAGGGAGTCGCTTTGCTGGGGCTCAGGGTACTGGGAAGAAGGGGTGCTGGCCTGGCTGAGTTCCCAGGCACCAAGCTAGATGTCTGCTGCTCTCACTTGCTAATCGAGCCCTTCTAGCTCCTAGCTGTTTGCCTGAATCACTTATGGTCTGAGGACACAGAGAAAAGGAGGCTCAAACATAGAAGCCTCCTGGACCAGTCGGAAGAGAAATGCTTTCTTTTCCTTTCCCTGTGATGTATCAAACTGACAGGCTTCCCCTGGCTTGGGTGAAGAGCCGTTTCCCTCCATGTGTGTGCTGTCAGCTCTAGGAATGCTCAACACTGGTTACTGGGTCAGCAAGTAGAAACCGAGTGAAGCTTTGCTCACCTCCCTCTTTGTTTAGTTACCATCTTATTGTGCACAATCAAAGACTCACACACACTTTTTCCCAGCTCAAAACAGGAAATGAAGCCATCATACCCTGACTACTGTGGCCGGACACAACAGAAATATTCCAAGTATTTATCTCCCGGGAGTTCAGAGTGTAGGAAAGCAATGTTCCCTCTAGCCTTTGTAGCTCTCAGCTGGGACCACTAGGACAGAACAGCTTAGTAAAGAAAAGCAAGCTTATTTACACCTAGGCCTGATGCATACATGGGGGAAACCAAAGGCGATGAAGCCCAAATCTCATAGATGTGGCTTAGGACTCAGGTTCTGGCACCAGCTTCAGCTAATGACAGAGAGAGGAGCATATAGAGCCGTGGTTCTCAACCTGGGGTCAAATGACCCATTCACAGTGCTGGCCTAAGACCATCAGAATACACAGATGTTGCCAGGCGTGGTGGCGCACACCTTTAATCCATTGCACTCAGGAGGCAGAGGCAGGTGGATCTCTGAGTTCAAGGCCAGTCTGGTCTACAAAGCAAGTCCAGGACAGCCAAGGCTACACAGAGAAACTCTCTCCTGAAAAAGAAAAAGAAAAGAAAAGAAAAAGAAAACACAGATGTTTACATCACAATTCATAACAGTAGCAAAGTTACAGTTATAAAGTAACAATGAAGATAATTTTATGAGGCCAGGTCATGGTGTTGCACACTTTTAATCCCAACACTCAGGGAGGCAGAAGCAGGCAGATCTCTGTGATTTTGAGGGCAACCTGGTCTACAAAACAAATCAAGAACAGCCAGGGCTACACAATGAAACACTTCTCAAAAAACCCAAAATAATAGTAATAATAAATAATAATTTTATGGTTGGAGGTCACCACAACATGAGGGACAGTATTAAAGGGTTGCGGCATTAGCAAAGTTGAGAACCACTGATATGGGGCGAGCCACTTTTGGAGAAAGTACTGGCATAACGTGCACATGGATGTGTGTTGTATACACAGGTGTGTCCCTGTATGGATATGTGTGTAGAAGATTGAGGAGGATTCTGGGTGTCCTCTGAGACAAAGTTTCTTGCTAGGCTGGCAGCCAGTAAGCCCCAGTCATCCTACGGTGTCTGTCCCCAGCAGCATTGGGCTTACAGGTGTGCATGTAGCCATAGCCAACTTTTTATGTGGATGCAAGGATTTGAACCCAGGTCCTGTGCTTGCGCAGCAAGTACTCTTGCCACCAAGCCATCTCCCTTGCTCAGAACACTTATTAAGTAAATTAAAATGGAAGCTTTCTCAGTTGATGTGTGTGTGTGTGTGTGTGTGTGTGTGTGTGTGTGTGTGTGTGTGTGTGTGTACTGGAGACTTTATGCATACTAAGAAAGTGCTCTACCACCGAGCTGTGTTCTCAGCCCTTCTACTGGTAAGACTTAACTGAGATTTATTTGTGCTTCTCTTCCAAGCACAAATGTGCACTTTCCTATAAAAGAGTGTTTTTCCCTCAGAAAGGTCATTTATGCCATGCTGTCGCAGTTTCCCTTGTGTCCATTGTGTCTCAGCTCAAAGTATCCCTGTGCCAAACAGGCATGTCTTGTGGTGCATATTCTAGTCTACAACAGTGTCCCAGAAGAGAGACTAGCTCGCAAGCTGACTTACAGACGCACAGCAGCCCTGTTGAAATGAGGCTTTGGGAGCACTCTCTCGACTGGCTTCATCTTCTAGAGAATCTTCTAGATGGGGAGATGACACTTCATTTCTGTGTTCCTTTTGCTCTAACAAGGTGTAATTCTTTAGTCACGGGTCTGTTAAGGACACAGAATCCCTTAGAGAGCCCAAAGCGAGTGGTCTCTTGGTCAGCTGTAGTAAATCCCACTTAGAAAACAAAGGCCAGAACTGGCCCTCCTTACTCAAATAAGCAAATGAGGCAGGGAAATCCAAAGCTCTGGACTCGAACTTCCAGATGACTGTCTTCCCTTGGTCCCAAAGAGATACTATCTCAGGCATATAGAAGAATTTAAATCCTTCCCCTTGTCCCTCTGTCACTTTTTTTTTTTTTTAGCTCAACCTTGCCAAGAACATCCAATTTGGATTGAGGAACTGCTCTTAAAATTTATTTATAAGGCCTTATGTACGTGGGCACGCGCGCGCACACGCACACACACACACACACACACACACACACACACACACACACATTCTCTCTGTCTCTCTGTCTCTGTCTCTGTCTCTCTCTCTACTGGGTAAGTTCTTTGAATTTAATCTGAAAAGTCAAAAATCACTCTTGGGCTAAATAGAAACCTGAACCAATCTAATAATCATCCTAGACTGGGTTTGATTCCCATGGCTGGTTGGTAGCCAACTCTTCTGACCCTGCTTCCCATCTCACCACAGCAGTGCTGAGATACAGACGTGTGCATTTGGGGTTTCAGTTTTGGTTTTGGTTTTGAATGTACATTCCAGGGTTTAAACTCACATCCTTAGGTGTGCACAGCTAGTGTTGTGTTGCCCACTGAGCTATTTCTCTGCTCCTCCAGAGACATTCTAAAGCCCAGAACAGGACTCCTGAGGTGCAGGTCAGACATAGATTGTGTTGCTAGATGTATTGGGTATGGGATCTGGGGAGAGGAGCTCAGGAAGCAGGGAAGCCTACAGGCACCAACACTCTAGGCTTGGAAGCCCGTGACAGACAGCTAATGACAGTGGTTAAGGAACTGAGCTGGGGGGGAGGGGTTGCTTATTTTCCATATTCTAATTGGCTGAAGACTATGGCTTTAATCACACACACAAATCAAAGGTCCATGCCTTTGATCCCAGCACTCAGGAGGCAGAGGCAGGCAGAATTTTGTGACTTCATGGCCAGCCTGGTCTATAGAGCAAGTTCCAGGACAGCTAGGGCTCCCCAGAGAAACCCAAAGAACAAAACAAAAAACCCAAATCATAACCTTCTTGCTCTCCCATGTCACAAACTTTTTTTTCCCCCTTTGGTTTTGATTTTGGTTTTGGTTTTTCAAGACAGGGTTTCTCTATGTAGCCTTGCCTGTCCTGGACTCACTTTGTAGAGCAGGCTGGCCTCGAACTCACAGAGATCTACCTGCCTCTGCCTCTGCCTCCCCGAGTGCAGAGTACAGGCATGGGCCACTGTACCCAGCTTGTGAACTTGGTTTGTTTTTTTTTTTTTTAGTAATTGACAAAGTTATGGTGACCAATAATGGCCAGGGTGTATGCATTATGGCAACTGTCAGTCAGAAGGGCTCAGGAGAGACAGAAGTACCCAAAGCGAGGGCTATTTCCCAACTAAAACTGCTTCCCAGAGAATGGCCTTAAATCCTTAGATTGGATGCTTTCCCAGGCCTCAGAGGCTAATCTGGTTCTTATACTGTCATGGTAGGAGGACCACTTAAGCTCTCTCAGACAAGCAGAGTTCCAATAGACATGAACAGCAGTCCCTCACACACGGAGATCGCTTCCCTCAAGGGAAGTGCTTCTTGCTGTCCCTCTGCCAGTGTCTTCCCTTAACTGCGCTGTCTAGCACCACAACCACATTACCATGGAAGGCAGAGAAACTGGGCTCTTCCATGCACAGATACCAGGGAAACTTTGCCGGGACATGGTCTGGCAGGCCAGAGGTCAGTTCTACCCGCTGCTCTCTGGGTTCCCCGAGCCAAGCCTGTACTCTCAGGCTAATAAGCCTGAAAGCACTCACAGGCCCTGGTGCCGCAGCGAGGGATTCAGGGACTCGGCCTTCCCCAGCCTCCCCCTCCACCCCAGCCCATCCTGCCAGCTCTCAGCACCAGCGGAGCTTTTAATCTCCTGCACGGCTGCCTGCTGGAGTGTGCTACACATTTGTATCTGTCACTCCACATTGCCTGCGCGCCGCTGCTCTTGGCAAACAGGAAGCCTTCTCCTCTCTTCCCAGAATGCTCCCCAAGGACAGCCCAGCCCTTGACAAAGGCTTCTACATTTTTTTCCTTTCTCTTACTGGTGACACCCCAACACACACACACACACACACACACACACACACACACACACACACACACGCCACCTACTCCTACTTTCCCTACCCTATCCAGTCCCCTGACACCTAATTCCTACAGCCTTGTGGAAAGTAGTCATTTGCTAATTATCTTCTAGCCCCCACCAACCACATTTTCCCAAGCGGTTCCCCCAAAAGGAGAGTGACCGAATCCCAGTGTCCTCCCAACAGAGACACGTAAGTCATAGCACCCCAGAAGTCTGTGAACATCCTTCCAATTCTTACAGCTAAAAAGGACCTAGCTATGAAGGCTGTAACAGGGGCTGCTTGGGTAGAGAACGGCTGTCAGGGAGAGTGGCAGCGGAGGAATGAGCAGAGTAGGATAGTATCTGCACTAAGGGCCGTTAAATCCATTGTCTTGTATGATTGCTCTTAAGTCAATTTTTTAAAACACTTAAAATGTAAGAAGAAGGTTGGAGAGACGGCTCAGCAGCTGAGAGCCCTTACTGATCTTGCTGAGGACCCTGGTTTTGCTCCCAGCACACACGTCCCTGCCTGTAATTCCTCTTCCAGGGGACCCAACTCCCTCTTCTGGCCTCTGTGGGCTCCTGAACATTCCGGTGCTCATAAAATCACAGAGTTCAATATCCTTAGCTATCGAGCAAATGCAAATCGAACTACTGTGAGATTTCGCCTTACCCCATTTAGAATGGCTAAGACTTAAAAAAAAAAAAAAAAAAATAACAACAACAACAAATGCTGGCATGGGTGTAGGGAAAGAGGAATGCTTACTCACTGTCAAGTGCAAACCAGTGCAGCCATTATGGAAATCAGTATGAAAGTTCCTCAGTTAGCTAGAAATAGATCAACCATGTGACCCAGCTTATGGATCATATTCCCAAAGAACCCTGTATCCTACTACAGAGATGCTTGTTCATTCATATTCATTGCCGCTCTAATCACATAACTAGGAAATAGGAACAGCCTAGATGTCCGTGATCTGGATAATGAAAATGTGGTATACAATAGAATATCATTCAAACTATAAAAAGTAAAATTTGTAGGAAATGGGTGGAGTTGGAAATAATTATCCTGAGTGGGATAACCCAGACCCAGAAAGACAATCACCTCTCCCTTGTATGTGGATGTTAGCCTTAAATCTAGGTAAAGGGTTGTGACCCACAGGTTGAGAACCACTGCTCTACACCCTCTAAATGTTAACCCCCTTCTATTATACCCATAGTCCTTGACAACCCACTTTTTACTTTATGTTTCTAAGATTTCGATGACTTTAGATAGTCCATAAGAGCAGAATCGGAGGACTTGCCTCTTTGTGAACAGGGCATGATGTCCTTGAAATTCATGCATATTGTACAATATGACATGATTTCCTCTTTTAGGCTGCATAATATTCCATGGCACATATATCCAACCTTTAACTATCCCTTTGTTGATGAGTATTCGGATTGCTTCCTCAGGTTGTTTGTTTGTTTGTTTGTTTTACACCTTATTTTGCAGCTGGCTACCCATATAAACCAAGTGAATTACCAAATACCCTGAAGCCAGTAGAATGCACTTATTTAAAATGTTATCATTGTCTTCTGAACTATCATTTAGGGGTGTCTGATCAGTGGGTTAATCTAAGCTAGACCCTTTGAGGGTTCTTCAGGCTGGGGTGATGGCAACTGGTGTTAACGGTACCATTGTCTTTGTTGCCCATAAGGATACCCAGCCTAGGCTTTGGCATGACCAAATGTTTTCTGTGTATGGACATTGAATTTTGTTTTTTATGATCCTAGGGAAGTGTGAACTTACTTGTGTTAATGGTATATATCATTTTTTCTTTTCTTTTTACCTTTTATCTGTTTATGTTGTGCATATGTGGGAGAGGGGTGAGTAACCATAAAAAGCTCGAGGTTGATGCTGGAATCACCTTCCACTGCTGCTACTGCTGCTCCTCCTTCTCCTCTTTCTCCTCCTCTTCTTCTAAAGATTTATTTATTTATTTATTATGTGCACAGTGCTCTGTCTGAACATACAACTACAGGTCAGAAGAGGGCATCAGATCACATTATAGGTAGTTGTGAGCTACCATGCGGTTGTTGGGAATTGAACTCAGGACCTCTGAAGGAGCAGTCAGTCAGTGCCCTAAACCACTGAGCTATCTCTCCAGCCCCCTCCACTGCTCTTCTACCTCACTCAGTGAGGCAGGGTCTTTTTGATCAAACCTATGGCGCTGACCAATACAGCTAGTCTATTTAGCCAACTGGCTCTGGTGATCTCCTGAGGCTTCCTGAGGCTGGATTACAGGCCAGCCACCCTTGCCCACCTAGCCCTGACATGGGTGTGGGGGCGGGGGCAAATTCTAGAAATCACATGGATACAGCATCTTCTCAGCCTTTGTGGTTTTAAAGAGACTTTTAAAAACTGTTACATTTAAAAAAAAAACTGTTACATTTATTTAGTTCATGTGGGGTGTGTGTGTGTGTGTGTGTGTGTGTGTGTGTGTGTGTGTGTGTGTGTGTGTGTGTACGAGAGAGGTGGGGGAGGGAGAACATGCCTGTGGTGGTTAGAAGACAACTTTTGGAATTGGTTCCCTCCTTCCATCATGTGATGGGCCTGAACCCTTGGGGCTGAACTCAGGTCATCAGGGTTGGAGACAAGTGCCTTTCTCCACTGAGCCATCTCACAGGCCCCTCTTAAGAGACTTTTGAAGATGACACACTGATGTGTTTATTATACATAATGTGTGGCACGTACTTCGGAATCATCAGAAGGTGTGCTGAGGCAAGGAAGGTTCCTTATACCATTTCCCTACTCTTGGCCATGCTTGAAGCATTCTCACACTAACGATAGTGTCAATATTGGTACCATCTCCACTCAGTTCCCAAATGCTAAGATGGCTCCTTGGCATCAGGGGCCAGTGGTCACTCTCTCTGAGATCCTCCCTCTCTTAGGACACTTATGGCATCATGGCCATAGACCACCATGATGGGGCCTTGAAGAGTGACAGGCTGTCCTTAATTCTTCCCTTAAGTTCCAAGGCAACAACAGGAGCTCCCTGTCCTTAGAGTTACGGGAAGGAGGAGTGATGGTCCGGAAGAGATCCCATGCCACATGACCTGGCCTACATGCTAGAAGCCAGGAAGACACTGATGACCACTGGCTATAACTCAAGTTCACCTTGGATCTGGGGTCTGAGTGGGGGGTAGGCCTACAGCTGCAAGGACACGGAGAAGACTTGTGGTAAGAGCTACCAGGTTTCCAGAAGTACTACTTAGCAACTCTAAAGAGATCTGCAAGGGATATGGCCTGATTTTGGGAGGGGGGAGGAACAGGAGAAGGAAGAAGCGGGGTACACAGAGCTCTAGGTAGCTTGTCTTTAACCTAACAGCACATACGGGTCTGCCTTGCACTCTGTCCTTGTCCACTCTTTTACTCGGCTGCTGACTTGTCTCATCTTCCGAGCTCTCAGTATAAGTTCTGTGAGATCCTGTCCCTGCCCACACATCTACACAGCTGCTCTGGTGACAGTCTTGCGTGGGTGTTTCCTAGCTTACAGCCTGCAGCCCAGACACCTCTGCTACTCTTATTTTAATCTTTAACTCTGACAAATAGCACACTTTTCCTATCCAAGCAGCAAGCCCTCTGGGCTTGCCCCCCTCTGTCATCGGCACTTTCATTCTCCCATTCTGCCATCTTTGGTACCTACGCTGCTCTACCTGGCCATCCCATGCGTCCTGCCCACTCTGTTGTCCCTGGAATTCTCATCAATCTCCTTTGAATTTCTCCTACTCCTTACTATGTATGTTCAGTCTCATTTCTGAGAAGTCATGTGATCGCCTTCTCTGTCCCAGACCTGGGATCCCCCTGGATTCAATCTATATGCCACCAGGTCAATATCCACTCTGCCAAGTCCATCCATTAGCCAGGTAGTTATCAAGATACAGCCCTGGTCTAGCTTCCATGGCACCTGAGACCTCACTCCTGGGCCCACTCAGCTCCACTGTTTCGGAAGCTCTCTTGGCTGCTGCGCGGCAATCCATGGTGAGTAACTCGGACACATACTGAAGTTTGAGAAGTGCTGTTCTGAAACCCAGCTCAGGGCATCTCCCCTCTTCTAAAGTCCTAAAATACCTTATGTAAGTTCAGTTCAGATTCAGCCAGATGTAACAAATGGGAAAGCACTTGAACCACACAAGGATGTGTTTCTCTTGCATTTTGAAGAAGTCTGACCACGGTTAGTATCCAGCTGAGCCAGTAGCTCCGTGGTGCCCCTAGGAGCACAGGGTCAGAGCATTTCATGCTGACTTCCAGAGCACAGATCTTCTCATCATCAAAGCCACCTTCTGGCTCAAGAGAGCTGTGATAACCCGAGCCATCACATGCTAACACTGACTAGGAGAGAAAGCGTGAGAGTCAAAGGGGAGCCTCCTCCAGCTGTGTCAGTTCTTGATAAAGCAGCCTTCTGAGAGATCCAAATAGCACTTTCACTTAAAAGCAGGCCATCCCAATTTGGTCACGTGGCTGTACCAGGCACACACTGCGGAAGCTGGGAAGCATGGTCTATTGTTTTGGATGGCAATATGCCCAGCTAAAAAAAAATTAAGTTTCTCTCAAAAGGTTACATACCATATAATTTAATTCCCGTAACATTGCAAGATGACAGAGTTACAGAAAGGATTAACAGATCAATGGAGAGGGGAGGTGACCATGGCTATCAAAGGATGGCAGGAAAGATAACTGAGCATGGTGGCCCAACCCCATACTCAGGAGGTCAACAGTTTGAGGTCATCCTTGGCTACACAGTGAGTTTGAGGCTAGCTTGGGCTTCTTGAGAACCTGCATCAAAACAGCAAAAGAGGAGCATGACAGAATCCTGTTATGAATACTGGCTGTGTAGTGGTCCCCAAAATCTACATGTGTGACATGTAGCATCGAGCTAGATACACATATACTCCTGTTCATGTAAAGTTAGAACATTCCTGGATGGGATTATTGTCAGTGTCCTGGCATGGCGCTGAGCAATTGTTTGTAAGACACCATTCAAAGCAACTGGATGAATTTTTTTCTATATTGTTTCTCATAACTGTTTATAAATCCACAATTATCTCAAAACTAGAAAGCGGGGGTGGGGAGGGCAGTAAAACAAGATCAAGGGAGGATTGATGGTTTTGTTTTGTTTTGTTGGTTTTTCGAGACAGGGTTTCTCTGTACAGCCTTGGCTGGCCTAGACTCGCTTTGTAGACCAGGCTGGCCTCAAAATCCATCTGCCTCTGCCTCCTGAGTGCTGGAATTAAAGGCGTGCACCACCACATCCTGCAGAAGGATTGATGTTAGAAGCAGCTGCCTGCCTCCCCCAGAGCCCTAGCCCATCCTCCTGTAAACAACCCAGGCTTCTGAGGATGCTCAGATGCTTCTGGATTGTACCTACTGAGCAACTTATACCTTTTCAAGCTGCCATTGCTGGTGTGGAGGCATTGCCACCTGGAGGATGGGCTCCAAATTGCCATTAGAACTCAGGGCTCACTGCCCTCTTCACCTGAAGAGTCCTATGGAAGCAAAAGTGGCCCTAACCTTCACAGTGGTTCTCACCTATGGGTCACAACCCCTTTGGGGGTAGCATATTGGATATTTACATCATGATTCATAACAATAGAAAAGTTACAGTTATGAAGTAGCAGCAAGAATAATGTTATGGCGGGAGGTCATCGCAGCAAGGGAACTAGCTGCATTACAGGGTCGCAGCATTAGGAAGGCTGAAGACCCATGCTTCCAAAACTTTCCCACTGAGAAAGCACTGGTTCTCAATGGAGCAGCTGACCTAACAGTGAAAATATCCTCCGTCTGATTGAAAGGGGCAGAGAGCGGACGGGCTGTGAGCCCGAGGTGTTTCTCTAGTGATCTCAAGGACACCAGACAACACTGAGACATTTTTTTTTGGCAACTATTAAAGAATTCTGCCCTGTCACCTCTCTCCGTGTCTGTCCCTTGAAGCATTCCCTGGCACCAGCTGCTTCCTCGCTCCTGGGCGGCTTTGCTGAACCTGACTGTGTCCCCTGGGGCAGAATCACACTGCCGCCAGGAGCTTCTGCTCAGACAGAACCCTATTCAGAAGGTCTCTTTGAGACAGGGTCTCCTGTGTTCCCCTGGCTGGGGAGCTCACTATGTGCGGCCAGACTGCATTCAAATGCGTTGTAGTCCTAGGTCTATCTGTCACTGTGCACCTAGCCTGTTTTTGCTCAAAGGCTGCTAAGGAGAGGTGATTGGGGAAGAATGTATGGAAAAGCAGTTCCTCAATGATGAAAGGATTCTGCAGAGAGAGAGAGTCGGGGGAGGGAGGGAGGAAGAGAGGGAGGGAAGGAGGAGGAGATTGTGGAAAGAGAGAGAAGAGGACAGGACTGGAGGGAGAGGGGAGAAAAGAGGAGTGGGAAGGAGAGAGGAGAGGAGAGGAGAGGAGAGGAGAGGAGAGGAGAGATGAAGGGTCTAAAACATGTAAGTAGAAGCAGAATGATATAAGCACAGACCTAGGGGACTAAGGTACAGAGCCAACATCAGAGGGCATAGAAAAGAATACTAATGCATCCAAGCTTCCTGGCACAGCACCAAGAGCAGAGAACTTATCCCTAAGGTGGGATAAG
Organism: Acomys russatus; assembly: GCF_903995435.1. Lineage (NCBI taxonomy): Eukaryota > Metazoa > Chordata > Mammalia > Rodentia > Muridae > Acomys > Acomys russatus. The sequence continues at coordinate 52,628,286 of NC_067142.1, read as the reverse complement.
ACCATGAAGGCAGATGCTGCCAGCTTACGGACACTATGGCGGCCAGGCCTGGTGCAATGCAAGAGGCCTCCTGGACCTCTTGGCCCTGAGCCCATGGAATGGGGCTGGAAGGGTAGGGGTAGATATTTGGGGTTTGCTGAATTCTCCAAACTTATGCACAAGAATTCTATGAACATGTGTTTTTCATACAGGCGCAGCCATAGCTTTTATCGGCTTTCAAAGAGCTTCCACAGCCCTAAATAGCTGAGAATGACGTCTGGTGATCTGAGAAAAGGGCCAGGATGGGAGCTAAAGGGGGAGGGGAAACAGGATAAGGCCCAGGAGGTCTAGGGAACTAATTAGAGCTCAAGAGGAGGTACCTAGCTTTGGCAAGTGAGCTGAGCTGGCACACACAGTGCTGGGCCTCCCACAACCCTGTGCGTAGGGATGTCCTGGCTTCCTCTCGGCCAGGGCAGAGGACATGGCCAGGACATCCGGCTGCTTCTCCCAACTCTGGAGGATGCTCTCCTGCATGGATTCCTGCTAAATTAACCCTTTAGCTTAACTTAGTCCCTCCCCCAAACTCAGGGTGACTTTCTGTGTACCCCTAAACTACCCATCGTACTGGGAAGTGCTTCCACAGCCCACTGCAGCGCACGTGTCATTGGGGCTGCTGTCTGTCTTGACACAGTTGTAACCCCAGTGATGGTCTGGCTGGCACAGTGTCTGGTGTATGGCAGACACTCAATATTCAGTCCTAATTGGATGAATAAAGAGACAAAAGGATAATGTTGTCATTGGGTAAGGACGGATGCTCCTTGTAGGGAGAGTTTTGAGCACTCAGGAAAGGGGTTGGGATGGGTCATTAATCCAGCAGGAAAGACGATGAAAATGTCCGCAGGTTTGTGAAGTAACACCACAGAGGTTAAGTCTAGTTTGAGCCGCAGAATATCCCAGAGGGTCCTTGACAGGGAAGGGTCACCCTTATTAATTCTCTGCTACAAATAACAAAAGTAGATGAAGCTGAATAAATTTGACACAGAGAGAGCATTATGGAAATGTTTACATGTAAATATTTGTAAAAGAGATGAGCCATGAGTAGGCAGTAACAGAGGCCTGTGTTCAATTTGCAATCTAGTCCATAGGCCAGTATTCTACCCAGGGAATGCTGCTTACTCAGGGCCAGAGCTAGCAAAAGGAGAGGCACGTGTGCCCTGAGCAGAAACCATCTGAAAAAGAAACCACCTCCAGCTTTGCCCAACACTGACTTACGGTCACTTGTCCCCTCCACACTAGTGTATAGGAGATGTGTGTGTGTGTGTGTGTGTGTGTGTGTGTGTGTGTGTGTGTGTGTGTGTGTGTGTGCTGGCCCTGGAGTGTGTGACTCCTTCCTTTCCATAAGGATGTCAGCTCTACCCTCTGCCTGGCTAATTATCAAATTATAAGATGGCTTTTCATTAGCAATGCTGACGGCCGCCCCTCCAGGCTTGGTTCCCTGCCCCAATTCATATAACATAAAATGACTTGTATTAAGTGTCCAGCTCGGTGGCATCTAGTGTGTTCACATTGCTGGACAACAGCAATTTCTACCATCACTCTCATGGAGACTCCATGCCTACTCAGCAGTTATCCTATCCTCTCTATGAATTTTCCCAGCATGGAAACATTGTGTACATGTAATCATACAACGTGTGAAATCTTGCGTCTGGATCCAGTCACTCAGAATAATACATAGGGATTCATCTCTGTCATAGCACGTGTCACAGTGCCAGTCACTCCTTTTCATTGTGGGATTGGATTCCATGCATCGAATGATGTATATCTTTGTGTTATTCATGAGTCATTCTGTCCTGAACATGTGTATAAATATTTGGCTTTTCTATATATTTGCCTAAGAATATAAACCCTCTAAGATTTTGCCCCAAAAAAATTTAAACATGAATTTAAATTCTCCCAGAATATTTTCTAGAATATTTTCCAAAATCCCAGTGAAAAGAAATATTATTTATGATAGGTTTAAGGTTTTGTTTTTTATTCTTTTTTATGACCAAAAAAAATGTTGGTTTTTTTTTCTTTTCTTTTCTTTTCTTTTTTCCCCCTTTTCTTTTTTTTCACATAAGGTTTCTCCTCTGTGTAGCCTTGTCTGTTCTGGACTTGCTTTGTAGACCATGCTGGCCTTGAACTCACAGAGATCTGCCTGCTTCTGCCTCCCCGAGTGCTGGGATTATAGGTGTGCACCACCTCACCTAGCTTGTGACAACTTTTTAAATGTAAAAATCCTTTCATCAGAAAGCCACCCCAATCTCTAGTTCATTAAACATAGAAAAGCAGAGATGAACTAGGCTGGTCACAGAGGCCAGGAGCTGAGTGAGTTTGGCCTCTGGTTGTCCCAGATCATCTGAAGACCCTAGACCAGTGGCCCTCAACCTTCTAATGCTGTAACTTTTAAACACAGAGCCTCCATCTCCAGCCCACAAGCAGAGAGGTCTCTGTCACTGCTGCCACCAGAGGCCCCGCTTCTTGGCACAATGTACTTGGATATTGGTCCTCAGATTATTCTGAGAGACACACTAAGAGACTGCTTCTTAGTGGGATGTGTGGCAAACACACATTTAATCCCAGTCCTGGAAGGCAGAGGCAGGTAAATCTCTCTGAGTTTGAGGTCAGAATGGTCTACATAGCAAGTTCCAAGCCAGCCATGGCTACACAGAGAGACCCTGTCTCAAAAGCAAAAAACAAAGAGCAAAAATTGAAAGAAGAATCTGCTTTTTGTTACCTAAGCATGGCAGTATGTGCCTGTGTACCCAGTACTCTGGCAGCTCAGTAGGACCACTTGGAGTTTGGGACTAACCTGGGCTACACAGTCAGGCCTTATCTCAAAAAAGAGAAGGGGTTGGGAGAGCAATTTCTGACAAGAGAGCTCAGTTAATAACATACTTGCCACTCAAGCATGGGGACCTGAGTTTTATCAAAGACCTGAGTTCGATTGCCAGAGCCCATATAGAAAATGCCAGGCTTGGTGTCATGTCCTTCTGAGCTGAGACAGATCCCCAAGGTTCACTGACCAGACAGTCAAGCCTACTTGTCAAGTTTCAGGGTAGTGGGAGACCCTGTCTCAAAACAGGAAGATGGACAGTGCCTAAGGATGATACCCAACATTGTCCGTTGTCTTCTGGCCTCTACACATATGTGTACAAGAGCCTGTGACTCTGCATATACATGTGTGCCCACACAAATACACACACACACACACACACACACACACACACACACAGAGCCCACACACGACAAATAAAGCTTTGATCTGGGATTTCTTTTCTGTCTTTGTTTGTTTGTTTGTTTTGTTTTGTTTTGTTTTGTTTTTGTTTTTCTAGACAGGGTTTCTCTGTGTAGCCTTGGCTGTCCTGGACTCCCTTTTGTAGCCCAGGCTGGCCTCGAACTTGATCTGGGTTTCCTAATGAGAGGAAGAATAGCAGCATTCCGAGTAAGGCTTGAAGGAAGACTAAGGTGGCTGCCGCCAAAGGTGCAGGGATCTGTGTAGCTGGACACACAGGCTGCAGTTCAAAGGCCTACAGTCAGCATCCACATGCCAGGCATGGGAGAGGGGAGTGAGGCAGGGCCTGAGTTCCATTCCTGTTGCTAGAGGAGGGGCTTAAGGGTTTTGTCCATGTGTAGTGAGGCAGCCATGACTCCCATGGAGCTCTCAGCCTGTTGCTTTAAGTGGATGCTTCTCAAGACCTGAAAAGAAGAGCTGGCTCTTCCCAAACCCTGGCCTGCCTGAGCTGTGTTTCTCTGAAGCCACATCCAGCAGTTCTGTACATCAGCTCTTCCAACCTGCCTGTCGCCTTATCTAACTTTCACCTGATACGGAAGCATCTAAAATGCTTGTAATAATGTAAAAGAACAGGAAGTGCCTTCTCCTCTCACACTCATGACTTCCTGCCGTCCTCCTACCATTGACTCTCAGCCTGGATCCAGAAAAAAACCCAGTTCATCCCCCTGTTGGTGTTAGGTCCAAGAGGAAACTACCCCAGAGCCGACCAGAGGAAAGAAGGGAAGCCCACAGCCTGGTACAGCCCCTGTCAGCTTCAGTTCATCTGCTTGTAAACAGCCCTTTATGAAGCCAAAGATACACCAAGCATGACCTCCAGCCATGAGGCACTGTAGAGGGCAGGAGGGCATGGGTGCTGATGAGGGCACCGATTTATTCTTCAGTTTTGCATAGAAGTGGAGCATAGCGTGACCATAAGCAGAAAGGAGAAAGAAGTTTTTCTAACCATAGGATCCGGCAGGAGAGGCGGGAGGGGGAAACGAGCCTTTGATCTGGGCTTTGTGACAAATGGTGGCAGAGAAAATGGCCCGTGGAAAGGCTGATGTGAATGAGAGGGAAGGATTGGGGATCTGTGGCTGGGCACATGGGCCGTAAGTTCAAAGGGCTGCGGGGGTGAGCACTGCACATCTGTGTGTGAGGCATCAGGGACGATAGAGAGGCAGGAGGCAGCCAGAGGCTCGTAGTAAGGCCCAGTACAGCCCATGCCACCAGCTAGCACTGTCCTTTTGAACCCTGTGGGACACAGCTAACCAGCCAGGCACGAGCTTGACGCAGGCTCTAGGGTAGTCACAGGACAAAGGAGAAAGAAGGCGGACTCCAGAAGGCAGGGACCAAGTTAAGCATCTGGAATTAAGCTGGAGACGTCTTTAAAAGGTGCAAGCAAGGAAGCAAAGTTATCCTTTGAAAAATCATTAAACTGAGCACTCTCCATGCACAGCTATATTGAAAAGATAAAAAAATACTAACAGTGATTTTCTTGAGTATTAAGAATCTGGGCCGGGCTGTTGTTGCCATTTTGGGGGCGTTGTGTTTTGAAACAGGGTCTTGCTATGTAGCCTTGGCTGGCATGGTACTTACTATGTAGCCTAGGCTAGAACTGAACTCACAGCAGTGCTTTTGCTTCTGCACCCCAAGTGCTGGGATAGCAGGTGTGTGCCACCATGGCCAGCTCTGTGCCCCGAGTGCTGGGATAGCAGGTGCGTGCCACCATGGCCAGCTCTGTGCCCCGAGTGCTGGGATAGCAGGTGCATGCCACCATGGCCAGCTCTGCACCCCAAGTGCTGGGACAGCAGGTGTGTGCCACCATAGCCAGCTCTGTGCCCCGAGTGCTGGGACAGCAGGTGTGTGCCACCATGGCCAGCTCTGCACCCCAAGTGCTGGGATGGCAGGTGTGTGCCACCATAGCCAGCTCTGTGCCCCGAGTGCTGGGATGGCAGGTGTGTGCCACCATAGCCAGCTCTGCACCCCAAGTGCTGGGATGGCAGGTGTGTGCCATCATGGCTAGCTCTGGGTGTTTTTATGTCTTCCCTGGCAAGTCTGTGGAGGAGGAGTCAGACTGTATCATAGCACCAGCACAGGATGAGGAGTTAGCCTAGGCTGTTGGGGATGGGGAGATGAGGGAATAGGGGTGAATGGGCTAGAGCCTCAGGAATACCCATTGCCTGGAGCCAGAGCAGTCCCGGGAGAGGCCAAGGGCCTCCCACCCATCACCACTCCTGCTCCCTTAGGACTTTAATGAGGCCCACTGAGGCTGGTGACTTGGATGGCTTTACAGTGGCACAGAGCCAGTTTTCTCCCAGAGAGTCCCAGTGGGACAGGGTTACTGAGTCTCAGGGCAGGAGCCCAGGTAGTGACAAGAGTATGTTTTAGTCAGAAGAACAGGCTGAAAATGTTGCAGGGAGCCTGGTTTGACTTCTGGACACATCGGGCTGAACACTGAATGGTAATAGACATTCCTGTGTCCTGCTCACCCGATCCCGGTGCCTTTTGGTATCTTGCCGAATGGAACAACTACATTTCTGTTTTTTAAAAAGAAGAGGTCACAAGGCCTTCAGAATGACAAGTGGAACTATAAGGCTGTGAATTCATGTGTGGCTGAAGCTTTAGTTAGAGACCTGGTTTGATCACCAGCTGATCAAATCCACTCCGTGTACTGATGTTGTACATTGCTTTGTCATGCTATAGACAGTCTGTGTGGTAGGTAGAATTGCTTGGGGGCATTTTATCCCATAACATAAGAATACTATATATCATATGGAGAGTCATATGTAGCTGTGTACCATTCCTGATATGATAATACTGTTTCTTTCTGGACGATAACAATTGTTTTCACAGAGAATGTATACTCTGAAGAAACGCCCTGGCTGTGACCCAATGCTTGACACTTGGCTCAGCACCCAGAGCACAGGCCCAGGGGGTTGAGGCCAGGCAGGTTCATATGAATATAAGACATGGCACAGGGCACTGGGTGTAGTGGCATATATATGCCTTTGATTCCAGCACTTGGAAGTCAGAAGCAGGCAGATCGCTATGAATTCGAGGCCAGCCTGGTCTACAAAGCAAGTCTAGGACAGCCAAGGCTACACAGAGAAACCTTGTCTCAAAAAAAAAAAAAAAAAAAAAAAAAAAAAAAAAAAAAAGACATGGATGGCATAGGTTCAAAGGAGAATCCTCCACACGATGGGCCAAATGGGTACCGATCTATGCTATACATAAAAATCTCAAGGGTACTCATAACCAGAAGGAGAAAATAATCTGTAAACTCAATCTCACTTCTGTTCAGAAATTCCGTGTGATTTGATTATGCCCTGTTATAAGCACATTAAGGAATTGTGGATCTTGGCTCCCAAGTGTGAAATGGAAATTTTGAATATAAAGCATACTTATGAAAAGGTAAGTAGAGTTATTTACCAATGACTGTAGTCAAGACAAGATCTCAACTTAATCCATCTGATTTAAGGAGTGAAATACGAGCCAGGCATGGTGGGGAATCCTTTATAATCTGAGCACTTGGAAATCCAGCCTGGCATACATAGAGAGTTTCCAGGCCAGCCTGGGCTACAGAGTGAGACCCTGTTTCAAAAAACAAAAACAGAACAACAAAAAAGGAGGTGCTTAAGGTCAAATGCATTAATGCAGAAGTAGGGTGACAGCTCTTCCTTGCTATGGCCATTAGTCCATACAAAGGAGGTGCTAACTGAATATTCTGTACATCCACTTCTCTGTGTGTGGTCCCCAGATCAGCATCATCAGCATCCCTTGAGAACTGAGGGATGCAGAGCCTCAGGCCCACCCCAGCCCACCAGAGATTAGAGCCCCTGAGCTTGGCTCTAGGTCCTCCAGGTGATGCTGATGCTTGCTGGAGGTTGTGCAACTTCTATGCTAGTGCCTGCCCCAGGACGGTGCCTGCCCAGGACGGTGCCTGCCCCAGGACGGTGCCTGCCCCAGGATTGCTTGCACTGACCGTCTTTACGGTTTCTTAGGTTTGCTGAAATGCTTCACCTTTCATGCCGAATCAACGAAGCTTCTTAACATTAGTCAAACATGTAATGCTTCCTAGTTGTATCAACTAGACTAGGGCTGCACTCCCACACACTGCACATCTTGGCAGTGAGAGGACAGAAGACACTTCTTAGTCCTAAGTGTAGCAAAAACCCAGGAAGCTGTAATAAGTTTTGGTGCTTGGAGATCTCAGAAGAAGAGGCATCCTGTGCGCATCACGCAAAGGCCGTTTGGTAACCAAAGTAGAAAGCAAAGCATATACACAAGATGGCTCTCAGAAGCAGTGGACTAACAGTGGTGGGCGGTATGCTAGCGTTGTAGCTGTGAGGGAGAGGGAACTGGGACGCCTGCTTCATGAATATGGAGTTTATCTGAGGGTCGTGGGGTTGTTTAGAATAAGGGGCGATTGCGTGCAACCCTGTGAGTATTGAACCCTCTGCCTCCTCAAATCTAGTTCCAGAATAGCCAACGGCGCATGCTCTTGATTGGTTGACTGCTTTGACCCCTGAGAAAGGGCTTCAAATGAGCAGGCTTCACGTGAGCAGGCTCCTGGGAATTGGTGTGTGGTTGGCCTGTGAGCCCTCAGCATGGCTCCCTGAGGCAAGAGTACCTTTTCTTGGAGTGAATCCTTACCTCCAGCTTGGCAGATTCCTCTGGGATTCGTGGAAGGGAAAAGTGAACGCGGGGAAGAGAAAAAAAAAAAAAAAAATGACTCCTTGCCTTGAGCATGAGTTGTTTCCAGTTGCCTGAGATGTGCATAAATTTGTTTATGCGGTCAGAGAAGCTGTGGGCCAGCTGCTGCTCCTTGATGCAGGGACGTTACCTCTCCCGAGCTGACTCCTGCGCTGCCCCAGGGAACGAACGCGGCATGAGCTCAGGGTGCAACGTGCATCCCGGACAAGGACCAGGCCCCTCTGCTCACGAATATAATCAGCTTTGATGGGCAGAGGCTGGGGCTGTTTTCTTCCAATTAGAGCTGTTAGAGGATTCTGGCAGGGACAGCAGTGGGCTTAATTCAACAGACCCGGGACTCATTGAATTAGCGAATGTAGAAGGGATGAGAAGGGCGCACATGGGAGGGAACCTGGGGTAGCAAGAGGGTGGGGGGAAGGGTGCCCAGACGGGATTGGTCAGGAAGGACACAGTGAGCCCTGGCAGTGTAGTCTAGGTCACCAGGCAGGCCAGGTGAGACAGATATCTTTTGGTACTTGAAAGATAAAGTTGGTGGACATCGTAGGCGTCTGGATTTTCAAAGGCCCGTTGTCTCGGCTTCTGGACAGTTTTGTGTGTCCTTTTTCTTCCTAACAATCTGCCCTCTTGCTGCTATAAGTCGTCCCAATGGGCAGCCTTCTGGCTTGAAAATAAAGAACGGCAGAGAGCCGGCCTTGAAGGTTCCGAGTCTACATCTTCATTTTGCGGGGGCGGGGCTGAGGTCGTCGGGGCGGGATGGGGGGGGGGCAGGGGAAACCGTTTCCTAGGAAGGTTCAGGAACTTGTCTGAGACCACCTTAACCCTTCAACGGCGATGTCAACGTTGCAATCCAACCTCCCACCCCTATGTGGCGCTGTCTCACCATACTCATGATGACCGTCCTCAGAGTCTATGTTCATTCAGACCTGGGATTTGCATTCCCAACTGTCTGAAACCCATTCATTAAAAAACAGAATACCAAACTCAAGTCCACATAGTCTCAACTACCCGTAGAGGAAAACACAGGGAGATGGCTGTTGTTTCTGGCTACAGAGATGATTTCTGTGGATAACAGTGTTAATAGTGGCCCATCCTAGCAATGGCCTTATGTTGGTCAAAATGTGAGTCCGCCTCCGGGTTGCTAAGTGACTGTAACATTTTTATAAAACTCTCTGGGAAAATAGTTTTGACAATATTTCCTTTTTAAATGTACTCTAAAAGCTAGGTGTGTGTGTGGGGGGGGAGGGGGGCTCATGCTTGCAGGCTTAGGCAGAAGGATTGCTGTTAGTTTGAGACCAGCCAGAGCTACATGGTGCATCTCAGTGCAGAATGAAAGTCTTCCTCAGAAAGAAAAATGTACATTAAAGAGTTGCAAAGGTCCTTGATGGGGGGTGGGGTGGGGGAGGGGAGGGATGGGGGTGGGTGGCTAGGTGGCTAAAGGATGCACTGTGCAAGCACGAAGACCACAAGTTTGAATCCCAAGAACCCATGTCAAATCCGGGCCCAGAAATTTATGTCTGTAATCCTAGGGCTCCAACAGCAAGATGGGGAGGTGGAGATAGGAATATCCCCAGAAGTCTAACTTATAATGCGATGTACATCAAAGAGACTGTGCCGCAAAAATAAGGGCAGGCATCTGAGGTTGTTCTCCAACCCACACACCCTCATACACTGTGGAGTACATGCATAGACACACACACACACGCGCGCATGCACACACACACACACACACCACTGAAATTAAATAAATAGAATTGCTAGAGATGTACTTCAGTGGTGGGGTATCTGCCTAAAAGGAGAGGCCCAGGGCATAATCAGAGAGAGAGAAAGAGAGAGAGAGAGAGAGAGAGAGAGAGAGAGAGAGAGAGAGAGAGAGAGAGAGAGCAAATTCTAATTCAAAATATCTGGTCAGATGGTCAAACACAATTATCTTTTCTATACTCCACATTCCATTTAAATAATAAAGGAAGGGGGCTAGAGCGATGGCTCAGCAGTTAAGAGAACTGTCTGCTCTTTCAGAGGTCCTGAGTTCAATTCTCAGAAATACATGGTGGCTCACAACCACCTATACTGAAATCTGATGCCCTCTTCTGGCCTGTAGGTGTACATGCAGATAGAGCACTCACATACGTAAGATAAGTAAATCTTTTCAAAAAAGAAATGATAGAGGGATTTGAAAAGATAAATTTTTATTATTTGTCTAGGGAAAAAACAGGGCAAAGAAAGATTTTAAGACTTTTCCAAGGTGGTCACATAGTGTTAAGTAACAGACCCAGAATCTGGTCCTAAGCCTGAATGGCTGCTGAGCCACTATGCGGACTGCCGCATGCTTGCTTTATTTATTTATTTATTTATTTATTTATTTATTTATTTATTTAATTGTACTTTCCAATTTCTCCATAACTGAGCATGTTAAAACCATAACATAAATTGGACCTCCTGGAAGGTTAGGTCAGTGGCTATAAACAATGCTTCCTTAATCACACCTACTTTGCTCAAATACTGTCTGTCTTCACCCAAAGGACATATTTGAAATAGGATCCCATAAGAAGAGATCCTGGTTCCTCTGATGTCACCAAAAGTCTGGCTCTTCTGTGTGGGAGATGAAAGCTGCTCCTGGTTGGCAGCCACCCGCTGCAGGGCTCCTAGGCAACCAAGGTTCTTGAGCCTGTGCACAGCTGATTACATTCCAAAGCAAGCATGCGTTTCACCCATGAGAACCCCAAGCTTTCTAGAACCTACTGCCATCCCCAAGAATGACCTGGCTGTCATTGATGTTTCCTGTGTCCGCACCTTGAGGGATCCCCATCTTCTCTTTCAGAGTAGACGGTGGGGGAGGTAAGAGCGTGGAACCCCAAACTGCGTACACTCAACATCACGGCACCATCACTTACTGGTGGGATGCCCTCAGTCGAGTCAAGCTTGAAAACAAAAGCAGTTCTTCATAGTGAAGTTTGTTACTCAATTCAGGCAGGCATGGTGGCTCATGGCTGCTATCCCATCACTCTGGAGCCCGAGTCAGGAAGATTGTCTTGAGTTGGAAGTCAGGCTGATCTATCTCTAGAGTGAGTACCAGGCCAGCTGTTAAGATTTAAAATTAAACAGTGAGACGCAACAGAACTGATATGGAGAGATTGCATTGGGAAAAGGGAAGTGGAGAGGACTTAGGGCCTGAGTGAGGGAAGAGGGTAGAGGGAGACAGAGACAGAGACAGAGAGACAGTGAAACAAGAAAGACAGACAGATAGAGACAGAGATGGAGACAGAGACAGAGACAGAGACAGAGAGAAACAGAGAGAGAATATAGAGAAAGGAAGCACCCCTTAGAAAGTATGTAAGAATAGGAGTGCAGAGCCAGGCGTGGTGGCGCATGCCTATAATCCCAGCACTCAGGAGGCAGAGGCAGGCGGATTGCTGTGAGTTCGAGGCCAGCCTGATCTACAAAGTGAGTCCAGGATAGCCAAGGCTACACAGAGAGACCCTGTCTCAAAAAAAAAGGATAGGAGTGCAAGAGTGAGAGATGGGTAGCAGGCTTATCCTTTTATAGTCTGGCACACACCTGCCGGTGGGCAGGTGATGATGTCAGAGGTTGCTAAGCAACCTGGAGGCAGATCATATCAGCTTGTAGACTAACAGATCTGCTTGTGAGCAAACACCAGCCAAGGCTACAAGCAAGACCCTGTCATTAGGGTTTGGGGGAGAAGAGTGAGAGGTGGGGAAGAAAAGAAAAATAGATAAATTCTAGTTAACATGATGCCAAGCACATGCTGGGTTACCTTCCCTGACCCCAACCCCAGTGTCACCTTGAGCAGCTCCCTTTGCACTCTGGCTAATGTGGCCCTGGATATTTCCATACCCAGACCCAGAGGAAACACGCCTCACAGGACAAGTTCCTGCCTCTAAAGGGAAGTACTGACCCAGACTTCCCACGCCCTCCTCCAGGGTCTAGCCTGAGGAGTGTAGTCTTCATCCCTCATCAAGGAAACTTCCCCACCTAAGGCTCAGGGAACTTGGGAAAGGTGGGGGTCGGGGCATTGTTCCTAAGAGCCAGATGATGGGGAAAAGGCCAGGAGAACACAACCCTGAAAGCTGGGGAAAGAGGAGCACACCAATCGGCTGTCCAGTCAGCCCGAAAAACACACATACAAGTAACATTATGCAGACTGAACAAATTCTATTCAGGAGTGTGTGTGTGTGTGTGTGTGTGTGTGTGTGTGTGTGTGTGTGCGCGCGCGCGCGCGAGCGTGCGCGTGCACGCACACATGAAATAACAATCAGTGGAAAAAGAGGCTATGAGTTTGAAGGAGAGCAGGGAGGGGTACGTGGAAAGAATTGGAGGAAGGAAAGAGAAGGGTGAAATGTGATTACATTATAGCCTCAAAAAGAAAGAAGAGCCATAGCTTTTGAAGAAAACACAAAACCAGAAAGAAAAATTGAGAAATGTTTACTAGATTGTTTTTACATGACAGCGGAAGGAGATGTCCTGAAGACACGGCTATGTGGCATGTCACAGTGAGCAAACGCTGGAGGCTGTGGCTTCGGCTTTTCCTCCCAGGCCCTTCCTTGTGGTTATTTTAGTCCACTGACTTAAGAAGCGACTTGCATTCTCCCCACCTTAGCCCTTCAATTCTGTCCAACACACCGGACTCTTCTGTTGCCTGGCTACCAAGCAGGTGGTCCCAAATGTCAAAGAAAAGCTGCTCAGCCTTAGAAATTGTCCACGGACGTCCCTGAGGGAGGACACATAAATATAGACCATAAAGAGATAACTCATGTCAAGCCCAGCTTCTCCACCATCTCCTTGCTGTGACTCACAGATCAGTTAAAGGTGCAGTAATAATCCAGCCTGTCAGGGAGCCTGCGCAGAGCCGATGGTTCAAGCCCCCACCCCTTACCCCCCATCCCCAACTCCCCCTCCCCCACCAACACCCTGATGAGATTCAGGCCTCTCCTGCTGGTATATGAGTTACCAACTGCTTGTTTCGAGAAAACCAATTAAGAGACCATAAATTGCAATCAACTAGAAAGGTCACTGCGCAGGCTATAAATACAGGCGTTTCTAAACCAGAGTGTAAGTCTGCACTGCAGTTCTCCCCTCCGCCCACATCCCCCAGCTGAGGGTTCCTTTGATAAACTGAAAGAACATCCAGGCCAGCATCAAAAAGCCATTCCCTAGCTTTTTATTTTGCAGCTGACCCGACCCTCTCCAGTGACCCCAGGAATTCTTAGCTTCTGGCTACACTGTTTGTCTTGAGCTGCCAGTCCTGAATTCAACAATCATTTTCTTTACAGGGCAAAAACTTAGAAAACGCTGACAATTACCACAAGGGAATAATAATGTATAAGCTCACCCTTCAAAAGCAAAAGTACGCAGGGGTGAGGCTGTGCACACTTGTAATCCCACATTCAGGAGGCTGAGGCAGGAGGATTACCAGTCTGAAGCCAGCTGGGGCTACATGGTGAGACTCTTTCTTTTCTTTCTTTTTTTGTTTTTTAAGGATTTATATAAAAAAATTAAAAAAAAAATTTTGTTAAAGATGTATTTATTATGTATACAGATCTCATCAGTGCTCCTAACCTCTGAGCCATCTCTCCAGCCCCGGTGAGACTCTTTCTAAAGAACAGAATAAAAAGGAGGGAAAAGGTAGCACTTTAGGATGGCTGAGTACATATTGCTTTTCTCCGGGAACATGTTTTATTTAGGAGTTGGCACTGTTTTGTAGCCTGTTCATCAGCACTGATGCTTTTCTACAGTACTGTACATAGATGGCGACTTAGTTACCTGTTCCTGTTGTTAAGTATTAGGTAACTTCCGAACTTGCCTTCAAGCAGAAGGATGCAGGGACTATTACTGACTTGAAGTTTTCCTTTAGACATGATTGTTTCCTTCTGTTACATACTTGAAATGAAATTGCTAAGCTCTTGATCTCTAAAACTGGTCACGTTGCCAATTTGCCTTCCAGAGAGGTCGGCTCTGTTTACCCTTTATACGGCAGTGTGCTTGTCAGGCATACATGTGGGCAGAACACTGAATACATATAAAAAATTTAAAAAGTAATATAGAGGGTTGGTGAGATGGCTCAGTGGGTAAGGCTGCTTGCCGGAGGACTGAAGACTTCAGTCTCATCTCTGGAACCTATATGGAAAGAAAAGACTCCCACAAGGTGTCCACTGACCTGCACATGCATATTGTGACACATGTATACACACACACACACACACACACACACACACACACACACTGAAGCTTTTTAAAATGTGGGGAATAATAGAAGATACCCAGTGTCAACTCTCACACATATGTCCATGCACAAACATGTATACATTACACACACATACACAAAATAATTTTATTCAGGTGTTTCCAAGCCTCCTAAAAACATCACAAAATGTTCCTCCTACTCCTGAATTTAACCTGAGGTGTGTCCCTGCTCAGCATCTGTATCTTCCAGAGTGTGACAGTATCAGGGTCCCATAGCTGCTAGTATAGATCAAGAGCTAGGCAGGCTCCAACAAGTTCCCTGAGCTCAATAGTGAGGCGGGATCCCTGGGCTCCGGCTCTCGGAATTTCAGCTACACCTGTGTGTCAGCTGCCCTATGCCTTTTGACATAATGTGTCATTTGATCCTTAAGAAAACTCATAAGAATATAAAAAAGAAACAGCCCCATTTAAAAGAGAGAAGCTTTTCCAGGGTTACACATAAAAATGGCTCAGAGGTTAAGAGCACTGACTGTTCTTCTAGAGGTCCTGAATTCAATTCCCAGCAACCACATGGTGGCTCACAACCATCAATAATGTGATCTGTTGCCCTCTTCTGGCCTGCAGGCATACATGCAGGCAGAGCACTGTATGCATAATAAATAAAAGGAATCAAGTCCATTCTTTAAGCCACAAGCCGTAAGTGCTTCAAGTAGAGCCTGCTGCCTCTGTGGGCCCCTGCACCTCTGAGCCTCAAATCTCTCTCACACACATGTGTGTCATGACCAGGAGCCAAGGGCCATTCCCAAGGGTCTGCCAGTAGATGTTGCTGTCTTGAACAGCAGGATGCTGAAATAGTATCTGCACTGTGGCAACATCAGGCCTGCTGCCAGGAAGAAGGTACAAGACCTTCCAGTCACAGTCACCATGGCGGCGGGGGTGGGGGGGTGAATCTGATAATGTTCATTCCGTGAGCCATGACATCCTTTGGCGTACAAATCTGAGTTATTGACGTTTGCAGTAAGATTGTTTCAAAAACGTTACATGGTCATGAAACAAGTGGCAGCAAACCCAACTAGAGTCTCCTGGCCCCTAAGCAATCTCTTTAGCTCCAGACTCTTAATTTAATAGCGCAAACAGAGTAAGCTATTTAGCTATTAGGTCTTTGAGCACCCGAGAGTTCATCCTGAACATGTCTATTCTGAGACTTGCTTGATCTAAAATTAACATAAATAACAGGTCAAGGTATCAGAACGCATTCGTTCACCCAGCTGGTGTTTTCAGAGCTCTTACCATGTACTGGTCCCTAGACCCAGCACCAAAGACACAGAAATGAAAGAGACATAGACCCTGCCCCCACAGACATAGACTTCTCCCCAGCTGTTGGGTGCAACTAAATGTGTCTGCAATGACAGAAATAAGACATAACCTCGGGAGCAATGCCAATAGAGAGGGGACAGCCGGACAGCAGCTGTGCAGGCTGGATGAGGTTAGGAAGGACTCAGAGGCTGTGCATAAAATGGCATCGCCATGGGTATGAGGGTGAGGTCTAGGCCCAGGTGTGTCCCACCTACCATCCACGGGGCACACCCCCCCAGGAGAGTGATCAGGATGGTGATAAATGGGGTCCAACATATTTGTAGATGACAATGTCATATCACAGGAACAAAAAAGTGGAGGAGGACATATTGTGAGGAAGTAGTAATCCAGGGATGGGGGTCAGAGAGAGGAACAGGGGATAAATATAATAAAAATATGTTATATGCCTATATGAAGCTATCAGGAAATAAATGCAAAAAACACTTAATAGGTGGCAGAGTGGAGGAGGGAGGGACTGGGTACAGGTCTGGGTCAGGGAGGGGCTCACCGCAGAGCCCAGGTGAGAGGCAGTGGAAATTGGTAGTAATTGTCTTGACAAAGACCAGCAGATAGGGACCACCATGGTGTGTGTGTGTGTGTGTGTGTGTGTGTGTGCATGTGTGTACGTGCGTGGTGTGTCTGTATGTCTGTGTGTACATGCCTGCATGTGTGTGTGTCTGTATGTCTGTGCATATGTGTGTGTGTACCTATGTGTGTGATGTGTCTGTGTGTGTACACTTGTGTGTAGGTGCATGGGAGTGTGTATGTGTACACATGTGCACTTGAGCATTTGACCTTACAGCCTGTGGAAATAGGTGGAGTGTGGAGACGTTAATTACAGATCACCGACATGGCTCCAGTGTCCTCCAGATCAGAGATTGCAAAGACAAGTTAATAAATAAGCTTCATTCCCTAAAAAAAATCCCCTACAAATGGCAGGTGTGTTTCTCCCTAGAAGTAAATTTGCCAACCATCATGGGCTCACTTTTTCTTACAGTGTGCTTGGTCATCGTTGCCAGTTTTAGCCTTCAGTCTCTAATGCCTCTACGTCAGTGCCTCTGACCCTCCAGCCCTGGACCAGTCAAGCAAAATCCAAAAGCTCTCCACCCAAAAGGAACTATTCTGAAAGCACGTAATCCCCCATTGGTCCCACCACCCCGTGGCTTGCTCACTTGGTAAATCCAAATTAATTTTGGTTGAAATAATTGTTACTTTCAGACCATGTTTGTCATGGTCCATTCGCCTCTGTCCTAGGGAGCGTCCCCAGCCTGAGCCTCACAGGGAAGGCCTGTTCTTCTACTGACCTACCATCTTCTTGTACGAACCAAAGCCTGCAAGAAACATCGTGGACCTCTATGGCCATATAAACTCAACCTAGCGTGTGAGATGGGGCAACAGGGACTCGGCTGCAGAGTCCAGCCCTGCCTCTTCCCAGTTGTATAATTTGGATGATGTCTTATTTCCTTTTCTTGGTGCTGTGATGAAATACACTGAGACAAAAAAACAACTCAATGGACAATGGGCTTATTTCAGCTTACAGCTCAAGGGTACGGTCCCAGTCCATCACGGCAGAGAAAGCTTGGAGCAGCCGGTCCGAGCACATGCACCGTCAAGAATCAGAGAGCAATTAAGTATTTGTTCTCAGCTCAGTTTTGTTTTGTTTTTTTCTTTCTTTCTAATTTCATATAGTCCAGGATCCCTGCCTGGGGACTGGTTCTGCCTATGGTTAAGATGGGTCTTTTCTTGTCACTAACCTAAGTTAGACATCCTCAAGAGACCCACTTCAATCTAGACCATCTCTCACAGCTATGCCAGTGACTTTAGATCCTGCCAAGTTAATACGACTCACCAGGACAAGGCACCAGTGGAGATTTCTCGGCCTCCATGTTTCCATCTCCACATGGGCAGACAAAACACATCCCAGGGATCCTACAGGAATGAAACGAATCGATGGGTGTATCTGATTTGGAAATGTGCAGAAAGACATAAATGGAGGGCTAGAGGTTGGGGAGGAGAGATGTCATAGAAAGATGAGACTAAAGAGTCTGCAATCGAGTTGCTGTAGTGGGAGACCCAGCTCTTAGGCCTGTTTCACTCACCATGCAAAGTGTCCTGTGCTCTGTATCCACAATGGCACTGTACTTAGGGCTCAGCCCTTCATGCCCTGGGACAGTCTCCTCAGCACAGGCAGCCTCCATCCTCCAGGCTCACCCCAACACAGAGAGCCCAGCCTCACGGTGGTGGTGGTGGTGGTGGCACTCTTTGCACAGGAACTCCTCCACAAGCCTCTGCTTGTGGGTTGTTGGCCAACTTGACAGGCTAGAGTGATCTGGGGAGAGGGGATCTGAACTGAAAAAAAAATGCCTTCATCAGATTGCCTATAGGTGGGTCTATGGGACATTTTCTCAATTGGTGATTGATGTGGGAGGGCCCAGCCACTGCCAGCAGTGCCACCTCTGAGCAGGTGGTCCTGGCTGCTATAAGAAAACAGAATGAGAGCCGGATGTGGTAGCGAGCGCCTGTAATCCCAGCATTCCAGAGGCAGAGGCAGGCAGATCGCTATGAGTTCAAGGCCAGCCTGGTCTACAAAGTGAGTCCAGGACAGCCAAAGCTACACAGAGAACCCCTGTCTCAAAAAATGTGTGTGTGTGTGTGTGTGTGTGTGTGTGTGTGTGTGTGTGTGTGTGAGAGAGAGAGAGAGAGAGAGAGAGAGAGAGAGAGAGAGAGAGAGAGCGAGCTTTCTTCTTCACACTATCTTAAATATCCTTCAGTCAATATCCCTCCTTTCTGTTTGATCCTTGTCAGTCAGCTGGTTTCTTGCTCTGCCTCTTGGCCTAGATTTACTTTATTTAATCCTGTTTACAGAAAGCTCTTAGATTAAAGGTGTGTGCTAGGGCTGAGCCACACCACAAGTACTTGTTTGCAGTAAATAGAAAGCTCTAGGATCAAAGACTGAGCCATACCACCATTAGAAACAGTGTTTGTTTGTTGGTTTGTTTTTTACAATTTCAGGGTTCACAATGAAATCAAATGTCCTGGAAGGCAACAGAACAGTGCCTGAGACAATATTTAACAATGTTCAATAGTCTGTCCCCATCCTTTCTCCAACAGCTTCTCTCAGGCAGGGTCTCCCCACTTTGTCCATTTATTGTTCACCAGATTGTCTGTGAGTGATGGCCGGTCTTCCCTGGGTATTGCCCATCCTCCGTATGTTCCAGTGGCAGAGAATGCCTATATATCATATAAGCTACCATTATCAGTTATTTAGCCATAGCATAGTCAACACATCGTTCTTAAGACTGTTGTGGTGATACATGCTAATGTGATATACTGAGGAAGAGAAGAGGAGGGTGGGGTCACCAGTTCGAGGCCAGCCTAGGCTACATCTTTAGAGTACTGAGATGGCTTACCAAACCGATGACCTGAATGCCACCCCTGGGCCCCACATGGTGGAAGGAGAGATCCAACTCTCTTCCTCTGGTTTCCATCCTTGGGCTGTGGTATGTGCACATTCATGCACAATAAATGCAATAAAGCAGGTCACGCTTTCTAAAATTCCAAGAACCTGTGTGTGAGTTGTTTTACAAGTCAGAAGGTTTATTACCCATCTACATAATGATGTATGAGCTTGTGTCAGGGACGCAAAGTGTGTGTGTGTGTGTGTGTGTGTGTGCGCGCGCGCGCGCACGCGCGCACGTTCATGCAGTCTGTGGCCCGCTGTGGCTTAATGCTAATTAGGGCACTGTGACACTCTTAGGTCTCCACAGTGTCTTGTCAAGTCTCAAGGGGTCTTGGTGAGACACATCTGGGACTAGCTCAAATTTCATAGCTCCAAACGGTTCAAAGGTCTCTGAATTGGCTTTGATGGAACTGGGTGCTTTCCCATGCTTGCAAATTAAAAGGAAAAATGAACTGAGCTGAAAGTAAGTTCCTTAGAAAAAAACATGAACCAAGCCACAGGCATGGAGATCCAGCTACTGGGTTAATGACACCCTGGGCATCCAGAACACTCTGTCGTCTGTAGACTGCCACACACTACGTGACTATCGTCAGCCCTAACTGCCTGATTTAACAGAGGTATTCCTCCCCACAAGTGAGTACCAGGCATACTTTATGTGATTAATTATAGAGCAGTATTTAAGACCCATCTAAGAGTGGGAAAAAGCCAAGATCTTGAATGAGAGCTAAAAGGGACTCCGCATGAGTTCCTTGAAGCTTCCTCCACGGTGGCTACAGCCAGCATGCCCTGGCAGGACCTGAGAACTCCGGCTGCTCTGATCCTTACTCTCCTGAGAGCCTTCTGCCCAGCGCTCAGCTCAGGGCTGTGTCTTTGCTGTAAGTTTAGGGAATTGAAGTGGAAAGGACATCTGTTTTCCAACATCCAGGAAGGTGTGGACAGCAAGCAGTTTTTACACTTCATTCTCCAAAGAAGCCCTTGAAATAAGGATGCCTGGTGTGTGCCAGTTATCCCAGCATAATTTTTTAATTATTAATTTATTTTTATTTTGTATACACTGATGCTTTACTTACATGTATGTCTGTGTGAAGGTATCAGGTCCCCCAGACTGGGACAATTGTGAGCTGCCATGTGGGTGCTGGGAATTAAACCCAGGTCCCCTGGAGGAACAGGCAGTGCTCTTCACCACTGAGCCATCTCCAGCCCCCAGCATAATTCTTTTTTTAGGTTTTTTTGAGACAGGGTATCTCTGTGTAACAATCCTGGCTGCCCTAGACTCACTTTTGTAGACCAGGCTGGCCTTGAATTCACAGCAATCCACCTGCTTCTGCCTCCTGAGTGCTGGTCCAGCATAACTCTTAATAGCAGCCTCTGTGGTGGGTAATCTTCAGTGTTAACTTAATGGAATTTAGAATTACCGTGGAAACCACCTCTGGGTGTGTCTTTGAGGGTGTGTCCAAAGAGGTTTAATAGAGTAAAGAAGACCTACCCTGAATGTGGGTGACACCTTCCTATGGGCCTGGTCCTTGAATGACTAAAAATGAGAAAACAGAGTTGGGGAGATGCTGCAGCATGTCATGCATGTGCCTGCCAGGCAAGCAGGAGGCGCAGAGTTTGGCTATGAAGCACCGCTGTAGAGGCTAGGCGGGTGTGGTGGCCCCACTGTGTTACTCCAGTACACAGTGACTTCACCCAAAGTCTCAACAGAATCACGAAGCCTACCTGGGTTTCCCAACGCCAAAGCCTGGGCTCCTCCCACACTCATAGGAATGTGAACTGTGTCACCAGCCAGTAGCAAACCCAGAGAGAGATGTGCACACAAGAAACGCATGCTGTTAGTGTGACAGGATGAGAGGAGGAGGCCACGATGCCCAGAGTGACTGAAAAACCAGGAGTGACCTGAGGAGGATTTGTGGGACAAAGGGGGAATTTATTATAAAACCTGAGTACAAAACAATAGAAACAGAATCTCACCCCAGCCCAGCCCAGCCCAGCCAAGCATGGCAGAGTCCATTGCCAAGTTGTTTTGCCTCCACATTACCTGTCTCAGTTTACTTGGTGACCATCACACTTAATGTAAGCGTGAGTCCAAATCTTCTTCTTCTTCTTCTTCTTCTTCTTCTTCTTCTTCTTCTTCTCCTTCTCCTTCTCCTTCTCCTTCTCCTTCTCCTTCTCCTTCTCCTTCTCCTTCTTCTTCTTCTCTTTATGATAAAGTTCTGAAGTCGCAACTTAATAACTATACATGTGCCGGGTGTGGTGGCACACACCTTAAATCCCAGCACTCAGGAGGCAGAGGCAGGTGGATTGCTGTGAGTTCAAAGCCAGCATGGTCTACAAAGCGAGTCCAAGACAGCCAAGGCTACACAGAGAGACCTTGTCTCAAAAAAACAAAAAAGTTAGGTTAGGATGCTTTTGTTAGTGGCTTTGACATAGAAAATCTTGGGGAACAATTTGAAGTTCAGAAAGGCACACTCCTGGTTATTGAGCGAGGGATGTTTTTTGAGGTCAGGGAACAGGAGCAATGGCAGCCCAGCCAGCACTAGCTGATGTGCTTTTCCTGTTAAAGCTGGGCTGGTGATCAAGGTGATTAATTTCTTGTACCCGTTTTTACCCTCATCTTCCTGATATGATTTAA
The DNA here is from genome assembly GCF_903995435.1 of Acomys russatus. Lineage (NCBI taxonomy): Eukaryota > Metazoa > Chordata > Mammalia > Rodentia > Muridae > Acomys > Acomys russatus. The sequence continues at coordinate 52,606,635 of NC_067142.1, read as the reverse complement.
AAAAAATTTTTTCGGCGAATAGGTGTGTGCTCTGAGGATTTGAAGTAGAAATGACTGATAGTTTTGCATATATAAAAGTTTAGGGCTGGAGAGATGGCTCAGTGGTTAAGAGCACTTACTCTGCTCTTCCAGAGATCCTGAGTTCAATTCCCAGCAATGTCATGGTGGCTCACAATCATCTATAATGAGATCTGGCGCCCTCTTCTGGCATACATGCAGGCAGAGCACTGTATATATAATAAATAAATCTTTTTAAAAAAATTTTTTGAGTTTAGACTTGTGATTCTTTTAAGATTTTTAAAGATAAGTAATAAAATGATTGATTCTTTTTTTGTAACTGCAAATCATAGCCTGCCAATAAGAGAACTGGCTGAGAAAAATACCTTGCTTGCTTATACTTTGTCAATCTATAATATGTTGCTTAGATACCAGTATATGTGGGTTCTTAGGAATAATTTGTTTTTCACTTGTAATATGTAAAACGTTTAATCATGTAATGGTATTGAGGAACATGCTGGGATTTTTTCCTACATATACTCATTGTAATCATTCACTTAGAAAAATAGAATATAAACCACATTGTAATTTTTCTATTGCTTGAAAGATTTTGTTGGGATATATAAGCTGTGGGAGATAAAACAAAATTGTTGGAGCTTTGCTTCATCCAACAAGTGTGCATGTCTGTTTGTGTGGGTGGGTGGGTGTAATGTGTAGTGTGTAGTATATAGTGTGTGTGTGTTTTCCCCATTTTTCACCAGCCCCAGAGAATTAAGTTTTGATCCCTCAAAGAAAAGTCCCTCAGTGCCTGACCTGTCAGCCTGGTCTTCAGCACTGACTATAAATATTAATGACCACGCCACCACCACCTCCATTACAGGAATTTTCTTATTCGGGATCATTTCCTGAATGTATTTCTAGAAATATGAGTATTGGGTCATACAGCAGGAGTGTTATTTTAGGTGCTAAACACACACACACACACACACACACACACACACACACACACACACAGTTTGTGACTTAATCAAGCATCTTGCTCTTCATTCTAACTGCATGGAGTCCCATGGATGAACCATGACTCATTTAACGATTCCTGCGCTGATGATGAAAACTCATCAGCTCCTTCGGTCACATGCTACATGGCCTAGCAACGTCCCCGCCAACAGCCGGCCACGGTTACAACAGTGGTCCCACAGCCGGCCACGGTTACAACAGTGGTCCCACAGCCGGCCACGGTTACAACAGTGGTCCCACAGCTGGCCACGGTTACAATGGTGGTCCCACAGAGTTACAAAGAAGCTGAAGTTTCCTGTCACCTAGTGACATCCTAAGACACAGTCAGCTGTTCACACCTGTTTGGGCCTATGCTGTAATAAACAATTGCACGTGGGGCAGCTCAGAGGTTACAAGTAAGATAACCAGAGTTCAGAGCCAAGAACCCATTTAAGACTCCAGCTGGGCATGGCGGTGTTGTGGGAATCTTTCTGGACTAAGCACCCCAGTGAGAGTGGAAGAGATGTCACTGGTGGACCAAAGCCAGGCCAGCTCTTGAATGGCCTCATCACAAGGCGGGGCAGCCAAGCAAGTGAGATTTTACAGAGGTGCAGTGGCAGTCAGCAGGTTAAGGGCAACAGCACGGTTGTAGCTGTTTCTTCAGATGATTCTATTCCAGGTAGCAAATACCTGGAATCCAGGTACGCTTGGCAAACAGGCAGCAAGAGCAGTGCTTCAAATAAGACACTAAACAAATCAGTATCTAATAATTGGTCTTTTCTGCCTTATTTTGTTTCCGTGGCACTCGAGCTGGGATTAAAGGGGTGCACCACCAAGCCCACCTGGCACGTGCTAATGCAGCCTCGCCTCATGCCTAGCACTCTCCAGCTGGCTGCAGAGAGGTTAGCCAATGGGAACATCTTGAAGGACATTTATCATTCATGTCTCCTGCCAATTCTGTTTACTTTGTATCTACACACACACACACACACACACACACGCACATACACGCTCAGTTTTGCTTGTGGAAATGGCTTTCTGCCTTAGCCACTTATAATTAATTTAAGCCTGTTCTTCTGCCCTTACCAATAAGTCCCCTCACAGGTGTTTTCTCCTTCATCTTTTTTACTCATCACTCTTATGCAGTGGTTGTCTTGGGTGCCCCTCATCTCTAGTCATCATCTTATTTACTAGGCCTTCACCTTGCTACAGGGATGGAACTTAGCTATCTGATGAAAGCTATGTGCACCTAAGAATATGCCCAAACTCAAACTTTAGGAAGTTTGTAGACGCTCATCTACTGTATCTGGCTTTTCCCCACCTTTGCATAAATTAGTATCTTCCTGTCTTTGAGAGTTGCTAGTAATTTCTAATGGTTCATTTACTTTGGAAAAAAAAAATCATCCTCCTTTATTGTGGTGCCCGCGCCATCGAGGTACCAAGTCAAGGGCGAGGGACTGTGGACTTAACTCATGCACGCGCGCGCGCGTGCACACAGACACACAGACACACACACAAACACAGCGGGTCCTTTGTGTAAGAGCAGCAGCCGCAACAGTAGCCGCAGCAGTGGTTTATTATTCTCCTTCAGAGTTCCAAAGAGCCTTCTTACAGGCAGCAAAACAGGAATCCTCCTCCCAGGTGAAATCCCTCAAGAGGTGATTGTACACAGGAGGAAAAGTCTCGAGGATGGGAGGGGTGGGTTCTCAGAGCAGTGAACACAACTAGCTAATCAGGATAAACACAGACATGGAAGCTGCTAGAAACAGGACATGAAACAGCAAGATAGGCAGGCAGCCCAGTCGGGCCTGGTTCCTATACTTTATAATTAAAACCTGTAAAGAGGGCTGGAGAGATGGTTCAGTGGTTAAGAGTGCCACCTGCTCTTCCAGAGGTCCTGGGTTCAATTCCCAGCAACCAGGTGGTGGTTCACAACCATCTATAATGTGATCTGATCCCCTCTTCTAGCCTACAGGTGCACATGCAGGCAGAACACTGTATACATAATAATAACTAAATAAATCTTTAAAAAAAAAAAAAAAAAGAAAGAAAGAAAGAAAGAAAAAGAAGAGAAAAACAGAGTCCAGAAAACCCAGGTTCAATTACTGGCACCCAAATGGTGGATAGGATCTGTCAGGTCCAAAAGAAATCTGGTTTGAGTCTTACTCGGTATGTGTGTTTTCTCACAGCACTCCTCACCCGCCCCCTACCCTAAACCTCTCCAGCCCCAAGGCTGAGCTTCACTTCCCTTCCCCCAGCTTTTCTTCTCACCATATAACCTAGCCATTGGCCACGCCCCTCTTGGCTTGCTCTGGGCCTCTGTTCGCTGGCCCTCGCTCTTCTTTTCCTCTCTCGCTCCTCCCACCATCTCCTCTCACACCCAGTCCAGATTTCCAGATGCCTCTAGCTGTTCTCTCCCTCACATCTACAATAAAAAATCTTCTCTTCAACCATACCAGGAGCAGTCACATCCTCATTTTCATTCAAGAATCATCTGTAGTAGGCCGGGCGTGGTGGCACACGCCTTTAATCCCAGCACTCGGGAGGCAGAGGCAGGTGGATTGCTGTGAGTTCGAGGCAAGCCTGGTCTACAAAGCGAGTCCAGGACAGCCACGGCTACACAGAGAAACCCTGGGTCTAAAAACAAAAACAAACAACAATAACAAAGCAAAAAGAATAATCTGTAGCTCCAATCCCAGGGCATTCACTGCCCTCTTCTGGCCTTTTTGGGTACTGCATGTGTGTGGTGTATAGGCAAACATGCAGGGAAAAGGCCCATAAACATAAAAATCAAATTGTACATAAAATAACTTTCTAAACCGGGCAGGGTAGCACACTCCTTTAGTCCCAGCACCTGGGAGGCAGAGCCAGGTAGATCTACATGAGTTTGAGGCCAGCCTGGTCTACAGAGCTAGTTCCAGGACAGCCAGGGTTATACAGAGAAACTCTGGAAAAACAAAACAACAAAACCACCTTTCTAAAAGCACCTTCTCTCATCTTCATCTCCCCCCCCTATCTAGCTTGGTTGGCAGCTACAGCACGTCTCCTCTGAGCGGTCCCTTCAGGATTTTCTAAAAATTCTTGTGGACCGGCTCTTTCTCTAAGTAGACTCCAGGTACTTACGCAGACCCTTCCTACTTACATTGGTTCAAACAGCAGGGCGCCTCCCAGTTTGCCTTCTTCCCCGGATCTGCAGGGTTCAGAAAAGAAGCTGGAAAGGCAGTTGAATAGAAAGCAGATGGGAGCGTAGGTCAGAAGTTCAAAGTTCAGGGTCACGATCAGCAGCCTTCGGGACAAATGGGAAGGTCAGAGTGGTTCACGTGCGTGTCCACGGCGTGAGCCGATCACACATTCTTGTCGGCAAGACTTGCCCAAACCACCATTACAAAGCCCACAGGTATGAAACAAAATTATTTTATTTATTTATTTATTTATTTATTTATTTATTTATTTATTTATTTTGTCTCAAGGGCCACACTTTTTGCCATCACTTCTGGCTCCAGATTCCTGCCTTTACTACGTTGGTTCTTGCCGTCAATACGGCCCTTGAACCACAGGTACAGACTCAGATTTCAGCTTGACTCCATGATTTTAATGGCACAAGAAAAGACAGTAGCACTCACATTTGAAGAGGCAGCACCTTTAGAAGTTGCAACTGTAAGATAACGCCTAATGGCTAGGCGTCTTGAGCACTGCCTGACTGGGATGTTTAAAAGCCGAAGCTGGCTTTATTCACGTTGCTCTTTTAGACCCATCAAACTTGCAGCAACCACACAGTAGGGTACCTGGCAATGTGCCTGGTCCGGTCATCTGCACAGCTCAGAGGATGAGCTGAACCAGCTGAGCAGAAAGCAGAAAGGGGGAAAGGCCAACATGCTTCTGGCTAATGGTTTGTCTATTTTCTGTCCTTTCAAAGAACCAGCTCTTTCTTTCATTGATCTTTGGCGTTGTCTCCATTTCATCTAATGTACACTCTGATCTTTTGTTATTGCTTTGTAGAGGAATTTTAATTCCGAACATGGCTGTTCTGGCAAGAGGTCGCATCCTAAGACCTTCTAGGTCTGTGTGATCTGGCTGGAATATAAACATGTCTTTAATCACAGCAGACAGAGGCAAACAGGTTTGTGGTCAAGGCCAGCCTGGCATAGAGCAAATAGCAGGCAAAGAAAAGCTTAAAGGGTCCAGGTGTGATGGTACATGCCTTCAATCCCAAACAATGAAGGTAAAGTTGATTTGCAGAAGGAAGCACCCATGTTTGAAAGTGATGTCTAGTTGAGTGGCAGAAAAAGTGACGAATCAGACAAAGATTTGACAGAACTGGATACACCCATAGGAAGCAACACAGAGAATGCAGAGAGAGAGAGAGGAGGCAGTTTTACCTGGAGTTTTACAGAGAGAGGTTGAATGAGAAAACAAGCCAGACACACAGAACAAGACAGAGAATGAGAAAGGGCCACAAGATTAGAAAAGATTGCTGGAGTTAGTTTGAGGCCGAACAGATCAATTCAGAAAAGCCAGACTGAATAAGTCAGCTGGGAGAGGAGTTTGAGCCAGAATAGCCAGCCCAGAGCTCAGAAAGAACAAATAAAGGTGAGCTTAATTAAGCAGTAAGTCTCAGAGACTGAAAACATTCTAGGCCTGGGTTAGATTGTAAGGGAGGCTAGAAGCTTCCAGGACTAGGCCTGGGTTAGCAGAAGGAGGCAATAGTCCTCCAAGACAACCCGAGAAACAGGCGAGTCAATGTCCCCTTTATATTGTTTTATTTCTGCTGATTTTCTGTTTATTTTTTTTTAATTTTTTTATTAATTTATTTTTGTTACATCTCAATGGTTATCCCATCCCTTGTATCCTCCCATTCTTCCCTCCCTCCCATTTTCCCATTATTCCCCTCCCCTATGACTGTTCCTGAGGGGGATTACCTCCCCCTGTATATGCTCATAGGGTATCAAGTCTCTTCTTGGCAATCTGCTGTCCTTCCTCTGAGTGCCACCAGGTCTCCCCCTCCAGGGGACATGGTCAAATGTGAGGCACCAGAGTACATGAGAAAGACATATCCCACTCTCCACTCAACTGTGGAGAATGTTCTGACCATTGACTAGATCTGGGTAGGAGTGATTTTCTGTTTAATTTGTGCTTGCTTTCCAGGTTCCTTGAGATGCAGAAATAGTTTATCTGATATTGTTCTGGTTTTGTTTTGTTTTGTTTTGTTTTGAGACAGGGTTCCACTGTGTAGCCTTGGCTGTCCTGGAACTCACTCTAGACCAAGCTGGCCTTGAACTCACAACGATCCTCTTGCCTCTGCCTCCCAGAGTGCTGGGATTACAGGCATGTGCCACTATGCCCAGCCTGGTACTGTCCTTTAAAACTTTACTTATTTTATGTGTATGAGTGTCTTCCCAGCATATATGTCTCTGCAATGTGAGGCTAGAAAATGGTGTTGGAATCTCTTGAACTAGAATCATGGGTGGCTGTGAGCCACATTTGTGGTAGACCAGAACCCAGGTCCTCTACAAGTGCTCTTAACCACTGAACTATCTCTCCAGCCCCTGATATCTTCCTGCCTTTTTGATGGAGTCACTGATACTACAATTTCTCTCTTCAAAGTGTTTATGCTATAATCAATACAGTTCAATATAATGTTGCCATTTTCACTTCTCTTAGGAAAAATGTAAATTTTGTTACTTGATTTCTTCCTTGGCCCATTGGTTTTTTTCAAAAATAAACTCTTTTCCAAGTTTTGGTATTATTGCCAATGGCTTCTAGTTTTATTGTATGGTGACATGAAGAGGGTTTTTGTTTGCTTGTTTGTGTTTGTTTTTCACTTTTCAAGACAGGGTTCTCTGTATAGTTCTGGCTGTCCTGGACTCACTTTGTGGATCAGGCTGGCCTGGAACTCATAGAGATTCCCCTGCCTCTGCCTCCCAAGTGCTGGAATTAAAGGTGTGTGCCATCATTCCAGGCTGAGAAGGTATTTAATAGAATTGTAACTTTTAAGTTTTGGTGAGACTTGTTTTGTGGCCTGTCATATCATCTGTCACGGAGAATGTTCCATGTGCTGGTGACAAAATGTGTATTTGGAATTGGTTGGGTGGAATGTTCTATGGATATCAGTTTGGTACATTTGACATCAGATACAATTCAACCCCACTGTTTCTTTTTTGATTTCCTGTCTCAGCGATCTGCTCCCTGCTGAAAGTGAGGTGTTCAAGTCCTGTGTAGTTCATTTAGTTTGTCAACTTGATTGGAGTAACTAACACCAACTCATTAATAACATGTGATTTTGTATATGTCTGTGAAGGTGATTCCAGAGGGGAAGAAAGACCCCACACTGAACACAGGTAGCACCATTGTTATTGGGGAAATTGAGATTCCCTCTTTATTTTTCTTTTTTAAGATTTATTTGTTATTTATACAGTGTTCTGTCTGCATGTGGTCCTGCACATCAGAAAAGGGCACCAGATCTCATTATAGATGGTTGTGAACCACCATGTGGTTGCTGGGAATTGAACTCAGGACCTTTGGAAGAACAGCCAATGCTCTTAATCTCTAATCCATCTCTCCAGTCCCCAAGATTCCCTCTTTTGCAGAGGAGTTTCTTCGTCTCGTTGCTAAAAGGATTTTTAAACTGGGCCTGGTGGCTCACACTTTTAAGCCTAGCACTCAGAGACAGAGGCAGAGCGGATCACTGTGAGTTCCAGGCCAGCCTGGTCTTAAAACTACTTAAGGACCAGAGAAATGACTCAGTGGCTTCAGGCACTGGCTGGCTCTTCCAGAGGACCTGGGTTCAATTCCCAGGACCTAGCATGGTGGCTCAGGACTGTCTCTAAGCTGAGTTGCAGGAGATCTAGCACCCTCTCCTGGCCTCCATAGGCCACGCTCTGCCCATGTCCTGAGAACTTGAGTGAGGTTGGATTCCAAAGTAATAAACTAATTCCCAGGCAGGATAGTATTCAGACTGTGGAGTGGCTGCTGTTTACCCTCCTCATGCCGAGTCTCCAGCGAGTGGAGTTAAGAGTAGAGCAAAAAGACATGAGAACTGGCAAGGAAACGGGTGCGGGTAAAACTTTAAAGTGGCAGACAAGGCACACACAAAACTATTACCATTAAACAGATTGCAACCAGGGATGGAGACATGGCTTCGCAGGTGACCTGCTTGCTTTTTGAGGACCAGCTGGGAGGGTTTGGTGGCCCACCTCCAGCCCACAAGAGACAGAGGTAAGGAGACCCTGGAGCAAGCTGACTTGCCAGACCAACTGAAATGGAGAGCTCTCAGTTTTGTGAGAAGCCTTGCCTCAGTATATAAGGTGCACAGCAATGGAAGAAGACTCCCAGTGTCCACATACGTTTACACACACACACACACACACACACACACACGCACACACACACACACACACACACACACACTCCTGCACATATCCATGTCCCCACACAACATGAAATTGCATACACCACACGTATAGATGTATAAAAAGGTAAACAAAATTCAGTATTAAAAGCCTCACTGGCTGTAGCACTCGGGAGAGCTGGCCCTGCATCTTGCCTGGACAACACAATGGAGCTGGGGCATGAGAGCAGGAGAGCTGGCCCTGCCTCCTGCCCATGGCAGAACTGGGTGGAGCAGTGCTGGGGAGCGCCCCCTGGTGGTCCAGATGAGGGAGAGTCAGTGGATTGGCCAGCTCAACTATCACCCAGGCCCAGATCCAAGCCTGTGAATTGCCCCCAAATGTATATAATCTGTGAATAGTTGGGATTTGTGAAAGGACCAATCCTGCTGTTCCAAAGCTACAGGATCTCCATGACACAGGGCAACAACAGAATAACCGGGAGGAATTCCAGCTAGAATTCAGTATTGTTGGTGTCACAGAAGCCAGAGATCTCCAACTAGACCAATAACTCATTGCAGTGAACATTTGCAAATAAATATGTGTGGACAGGGCCAGGTATGGTGGCCCACACCTGTATTTCCAGCACTCTGGGAGGGGAGGCAGAGGCAGGCAGATCTTTGTGAGTTTGAGGCCAGCCTAGTCTACAAAGTGAGTCCAGGACAGCCAAGGCTACACAGAGAAACCCTGTCTCGGAGAGAGAGAGAAAAAAGATGTGTGTGCAGAGAGGATAATACCATGGGATACACTGTGACATACTTCAGCTTCCACAATGAGAAGAAAAAATTTAAAATGTTGGAAAGGGACTGTTGCCTCTGTGCCACTGTATATGTGGGAGCATAGAACATGTTTTTCATTTCCTGGAGGCTCACACTTAAGAGGCTGCCCTGGAACCGGGAGTGATGGTGCATGCCTTTAATCCCAGCACTTGGGAGGCAGAGGCAGCAGATGTTGTGAGTTTGAGGCTAACCTGGTCTACAAAGCCAAGGACAACCAGGACTACACAGAGAAACCCTGTCTTGAAAACAACAGAGACAGACAGACAGACAGACAGACACTACCCTGAGATGAGGGAGCTTGCCCAGCTAGCAGTGTGTTTGTTAGGGTCCAGGTCATCTGCTGAAGGAAGACCCCAAGGTAGTATGCAAAAGCAAAGAGCGGTTTTTATTCCAGCAAGCTGGGATCACCTCTCTCCTCTAGAGGGTGACCCCGAAATTAGCATGCAGGTTCAATTTATAGACAGAGGGATTTGTGACAAACTTTAATTGATTGGTTAGCAGTGAGGGAGAGTATAGGAGGGGATTCAGGATTGGCTGCTTGTTTGGTTAGTGGGGACTTTTTGAGTCATTGAGGTTCTGGCTCTTACTCAGGAGTCGGCCTTTAATTTGATTAGATGGGGCCAGCTGTGTTCTTTACCAAGGCCATGAAGTAATAAAAACATGGCATCTGGTCATTTTGACCTGTGAGCTGATTGGCTGCCCATGAGCTGTGGTTTTTCCAGGATTTGTTAGAAATCTGTCATGGACTTGGTCTAGTCAAGCAAATTGGGGTCTTCTGGGGAGGGGAGGGTCTGGGGTCCCTGGGGGAGATCCTCACTTAGGATCTTCAGCACCAGTGTCAATGGTGGGTAGGCCTGTAACCCCAACAGTTAGGTGGTAGAGGAGGGGCCCTCTGGAGCAAGGTGGCTAGCCAAAACTAGACTAGGCAAAGCAGCAAATGCTGGGCTCAAGTTAAGGACCCTATCTCAAAAGAATAAGGTGGGCAGCAATTGAGGAAGACGCAATATCAACCTCTGGGCTACACACACACACACACACACACACACACACACACACACACACACACACACAGACATTTAAAAACAAACAAACGAACCAGCTTTGTGTCTCAGAAGTGACTTTGAAATTTTAAACAGTCTCTGAACTGTTAAAAAGCCTTTGAAAACTTTTAAAGGTGAAATGTATTTGCATAATGAGATGAAAAGTGAGACTTTAGGGCCCTCTGATGGGATATTATGATTTAAAACTATGCTTCTGGGTGACAAGGGGTGGAGTTATAATGGCCTGCCTTCATTTAGACTCATCATGGATCCTGCCCTCTGGTCTTGTCCCTGTAGTGTTGAGGTGGCCCTTATTGCAGATTGTGCCCTGAATCTCTCATCTACAGGATCTGCACAGTCTTAGGGCATACCAAGGCCAAGGTGACATGATGGAAGCCTGATTATATACACAGCTTTGACTTTTCTTGATGATTTGAGGTCATCTTCTTTCTTTCTTTCTTTCTTTCTTTCTTTCTTTCTTTCTTTCTGTCTTTTTTTCTTTCTTTTTTTCCTGGATTTTGGAGACAGGGTTTCTCTGTGTAGCCTTGGCTGTCCTGGACTCACTTTGTAGACCAGGCTGGTCTCGAACTCACAGCAATCTGCCTGCCTCTGCCTCCCGAGTGCTGGGATTAAAGGTGTGTGCCACCACACCCAGCTAAGGGCATCTTTCAAACAGCACACATCTCTGGGAGTCAGGGCTTGCAGGGGGCATCAGCCCAATCCTTGTGCTTCCTTCCCCTCCCCCCCTCCTCCCTCCCCCTCCTCCCTCCCCTCCCTGAGCCTTGCAGGTCCCAGACAGGTTACAGGGAAACAACAGTTCCTCTCTTCAAGCTGTTAACCTGCTGTGTCAATTTCACCAGCTAATAAATGACTAGGGAAGGCTTAATTGCATTGGAAAAAAATTGACATCAGCTGGTGCTTAGGCCCCACTCAATTAACTTGTGTTCCTAATCGGGTGAGGCAAGAGCAGCAGCCATTAATTACATGTCTTGGTACCAGCTGCAGCCAGCATTTCTCATCTTTAGTCACTCAAGAAGCGAATGAGGGGACCCTGCTAACAGGAGTTTGGGGTCACTGATGGGAGGGGCTCCGTGGAGAAACAGAGACCCCCTGGTCTAATGGAGAGTAGGTTTTAGTGTTCCTCTCCATCCCTGCTAGAAGGATGTCATCCTCTAAGGTCCCCCACCCTGACTTCTTTATTGACTCTATGTTTCAAGGCCTAGGGCGATGTGCTTTTGGCTCTTCTGAATTCCCACCTCAGGGCTGCTAATATACTTGGCCCCCAAAAAACAGAACTGAGAACCTGTCTTGGCATGGGTACCAGATGATACCACCAACTCTGCAAGGTCACCACCCCTCCTACACACTTCCCACGCCACCCCTGCCGCCTCCAGAGTGAAACCTCCCAAAGACCTTCAATCCTGTATCACTTAAAAAAAAGGGGGGGGGGCAGATGGTATGATGTAAGCCTGGTACAGTACAGACTCCTGTGCCCGTCCACTGTGGCTGTGGTTCTGGGAGGTTTGGCGGTCTCTTAACCTGTGGCCTGGTTGATTCTTACTCTCAATCTGCTTCCAGAGAGCACTCCAGGGGGCACCTCAGCTCCTGGTGAAATTTGTGTAGCCTTTCTGGAAGGACAGACAGCTGGCTCCGAGCGAGGACTCTCCATTCCCAGTGCCTCTCCGGGTGCATGGGTCTCTACCTTGCTGTAGGGTTAAGTCAGTTACTCACGCTCTTCGAACCTGGCTCCTCCCTGTTAAATAATATATCGGAGCCAGCTCTCTTAGAGTCTTTACATTTCCAGGAATCCTTTTTCTAAACTGAAAATCATGGGAGCAGGTAAATACAGAAAGAGTGAGGGGTGGTGCAGACAACAAAAGGACCTCTCCAGCCGCATCTGTCTGAGCAGACCCAAACCAGAGGCAAAAGCATTAGCCTGGAGGGGCACTGACTATTCCTCATGACTGGAACTTGAGGGTCTGTAAAGAACACAGGCAACTGTCTTCTAGGAATAAATTAAAAAGCAACTGAATTGGACCAAGGTGTGATTTGTTGGGATTGCTTGTTTTGTTTCGAGGGGAGGTGGAGAGATTTCTCCGACTATACTTTAAAAGGATTCTCAAAAAATATTTTTTTTTCAGCCGGGCGTGGTGGTGCACGCCTTTAATCCCAGCACTCGGGAGGCAGAGGCAGGCGGATCGCTGTGAGTTCGAGGCCAACCTGGTCTACAAAGTGAGTCCAGGATGGCCAAGGCTACACAGAGAAGCCCTGTCTCGAAAAAACCAAAATATATATATATATATTTTTTTTTTCTTTCTGAGCAAAACCCATGCAACATTTAACAATAAAGAATTGTTTAACATATTAGTTACATTTATTTTCACTGTAAATGTGTGTGTGTGTGTGTGTGTGTGTGTGTGTGTGTGTGTGTGTGTTCTTGTGGGTTTGTGGCTTTCATTTTTACTACCTTACTAGGATAGTGTGCACTCTTCTTAGGTAGAGAAGTGAGAGGACCTTCAGCTCAGCCCTTGCCTTTGGCACTTGAGGGCTGTTGTGAGGTTCCCTTGTCCCAGGCAAGCACTCTGGCTCCGTTCTGGGTGGGAGAGGGTCCTGGCAAGTCCTTGCTTAGCTCTTGGGTATCTGGGAACCACATCCAGCCTGTAGGGATTGTCTCACAGACACTCCGAACAGAGCATGGAGTCAGCCACAGCTTTTCTCCCTTAGGGCTGGGAAGGAGGAGGCATTCATAGCTCAGCAATAGCTTTGCCGAAGAGATTCCCTGTAGTTCTTTGTGAAATTACTGCTCTATTTTATTTGTGTGGAGGGAGCTTGGGGCTGGATCCTGAGAAAAAGACTCCTCGTATTCCCACCATAGATTCTGCAGGGCCAGAAGGGGGTCCTAGCCTAACACTCAGTGGTCTTCTGACTTCTATTAATATGCTTTGAAGTCTCACTAAAAATTCAGTAGGAGAAGGCCGGGTGTGGTGGCGCATGCCTTTAATCCCAGCACTTGGGAGGCAGAGGCAGGCGGATCCCTGTGAGTTCGAGGCCAGCCTGGTCTACAATGTGAGTCCAGGACAGCTAAGGTTACCCCTGGCCAAATGGGCCTCCCAACATGCTGCTTTCTCTGCATCAAAGCCAGCAAAGGAGGGGGTTAGCCAGTGAAAGGGAGTCTGACTCTTGAGCCTGTCCTTAGACAGGGCCTCCCACCACCTTTATAGCTAGCATCACTACTCATATCTGACTTTCATCCATGAGAAGAGCAACCCTGGCATGGGGATCGAGAACTGCCCAGATGGAAGAGGAGGGTGACGTGTGGACAGGACCACTCTTTGGATGACACTGGCCTTCTTTTCATCTTTTCCCCAGCTCTGCTCCCAAGTCCTGCTGGCCTTAGGTATGCAGCAACCCTTGAGCTCCAGCCCAGGGGGTAGAGAAGCCAAGGGTGCCCAGGGTTGTCCTTTTGGTGGGTGGTTTTCTAGATGTCACTAACAATTGGATCCCCTCCCAGGACACCTGAGCTGAGGCTGAGCGGAAATACAGACAGCTCCCCTTTGAGTTCCCTAGTGGAGTTTGAAAGATATAAGTGAGTTCCTGTCCCCAGTGAGCCTCCTGTCCTGGGCGCTCTTGCCCAGTGTTCTGCTGCCGTCTCACTGGACCCGAGGATTGTAGACAGCAGTGCTCAACAAAGAAAATGAGGATGGGATGGAGCTGACTATACTCTTCCGATTCTTGAAGGCCTCCACATCCCACTAACGTTCCCCTCTCCCGTCTTCTCCAGCAGGAGCCCATGATGCCCTTGGCCACGATGCATCCCCAGCTGCTGTCTGCTCATGTTCAGCCTGCATGACTGAGCCACCACTGCTCCAGCTGTTTCCTGTAAGTCTAAGGCACAGACCAGAAGAAATATTTGGGCCCCAGTAAGATGAGGGGTACAGAGGGAGTGTCAGAAAACCCTGGACTCAGAGAACAGGCCCTCAGAATTCTTTAGTGGGCAAGTGTTCCTCTTTCAGGACTCTTGTCCCTTGGGTTGGCCATCACTGAACTGTTCTGCCCCAGCTCTGAGAGGGCCCGGGTGGGAACACAGGAACGAAGCTACTTACCAGGCAGAGGGCCCACAGCTCTAGCCTTGAGATCCTGGCTCAGACACCTGCTACCCTATGACTTTAGACAGATCTCTGACAAGTCCAGCCTCTCTGCCTGTGTTGTGGGATTTTTTTTTTTTTTTTTTTTTTTTTTTTTTTTTTTTTTTTGGTAAGGTCCAAGAAGGTGTATTAGTTACTTTTTGCTGTGAAACAAGTTTAGCAGCTTAAAACAGTACACACAGAACATCCCAGAGTTTCTGAGCCGTGAAGAGTCTGTCCAGAGGCTGCATCTGGGGTTTGAGCTGGTGCTGTGGGTTCATCTGAAAGCTTGACTGGGCAGATGGGAAATAGACTTGCTTCTCTTCTTACTTGTGACACGCTATGGCTGTGATGGTTCTGTCACTTCTGGGCCACAGCTTGCTGTTGGCTACAGCCCACCTCCAACGTGGTCTGGTCATGTGGATCTCCAACATAGCAGATCACTGCATCAAAGGCAGCAGAGAGAGAGAGAGAGAGAGAGAGAGAGAGAGAGAGAGAGAGAGAGAGAGAGAGAGAGAGAGAGCTGCCTCATGAAAAAGAAACATGAGTCTTGAGCCTAACCATAGATGTGACTTCCTATTATCTTTGCTGGTTTTGTTTGTTTGTTTGTTTGTTTTTTTAAACAGATTCTTAGAAGGAAGTCGTAGTTACACTCACAATGGAAGGAAGGGCAATATTCAAGGCATGACTGCCAGGGAAGGGACAGTCTGCCCAGAATAAGAGGGGGTATAGGTGGAAATGGCTGGCAAGCTGTGCCATGCTACTTAGGCATAAGAATTTGTTGTCATCTGCATCTAATTGCAAAAAGGGCAATGGCCCTTCCTGAAATAACAGGGAGCCACTAAGTGTGAGAGTTTAAGTCCAAGTTGTACTGTTAGTAGCAGGCCCTCAGGGAAATGGACTGGACCCACTTAGCTCATCTCACACATTTTATACACACCTCACAAGCTTAAGGGCACATTTAAGCAGCTGGGAAAAGCCTAAGCCTTCTACCACCCCATCCACTCACCTATAACCATGCTAGGAGGGGTCTTTAAAAAACCCAAAGAGCACCAGGCATGGTAGCACACACCTTCAATCCCACCACTAGAAAGGCAGAGGCAGACAGATCTTTGTGAGTTCAAGACCACCTTGATCTACACAGTGAGACCCTGTCTCAAGCAAAAAATATATATACACATATATGCATATATGCACGAGCCAGGTGTGGTAGTTTACACAGGCAACCCTAGTACTTAGGAGGTTGAGACAGGAGAATTGCTGAGAGTTTGAAGGTGTTCTGAGCTAATCAGTAAATTCTGGGAAAGGATGAGACCCTGTGTCTAAAATTCAAAAGAAAAAAAAACTAACTAACTTGCATGAAAGATGCGTGTGGCACCTCACTTTCCCTTCACAATCATTTGCGAGCTTTTCTGTGTCAGTTTTCCAAGGCAGAAAGGTGACCTTCTAGGATGGAGTGGCTATGAAGGACACAGTTGGCTTCAAACCCAAGCTGTCGGGTGGCTGCTGCTTCTGGTAGTGTCCACTGTAAACTCTGTTGATGCATAGATTCCTGGACACTGAAGGAGGACAGGCCAGGGTCTAAGGCAGGAGGGAGGCACTGTGCTTGCAAGACTTGCCCATAAGCCCTTGCCTTCAAAAAAAATCCCAGAAGAGTGCAATAAGGCTTTCAAAGCCAGCGTGGTGGCTTCACACCTGACATACCAGCACTGGAGATTCTCATGCAGAAAGATTGCTAAAAGTTTGAGGCCAACCTGGGCTACACAGAAAGCTCCAGGCCAGCCTGAGATACAAGTTGGGACCCTGTCTCATATAAATACATTTTTAAAAAGGGAAAGAAAAGAAAAGGCCACGACTTTCAGTGGGTTGGGTCACTGTGTGTCACCCAGTAAGACTGTCTCGTACATAAGCAGCCCTCAGTGGTATGTATGGAAACAGGGGAGGGTTCATTGATGTAAAGTCATCATATAAATTCTCTCCAGTATGAGAGCCACCCACCAGGTGCTTCAGGAACCCCCAGAAATATGGCCTATCACACATCTATGCAAAGTCAAATCCGTCTTTACCAGGGATGCTTAATTTTGTGGATGGAATTAAAAGTTGCAACTTGCTGACCTCTAGTGGTCAGTTAAAGTCCTAACTGTCAGCCTGTGACATGTTACAGGGAACCAATTACCCAACTTTTATTAAGTACATTAACCCCTGCTGGGTACCGTGGCGTGATGCATAGTGCAGGTATGGGAAGCAATATAAGACAGTCATTGGTTGCAAAGGATTTGCAACTTAGCAGAAGACTCAAGATATTTCTGCATCAAAAGAGAAATAGCTCAGCAATTTTGAGCGCTCGTGGTTTTTTTTTGCAGAGGACCCTGATTTAATTTCCCAGCATCCACATGGCACCTCACAGCCATCTGTAACTCCAAATCCAGCAGATCTAAAACCCTGTTCTGAAGCTGGGTGTGGTGGTGCATGCGTTTAATCCCACCAGAGGCAGAGGCAGGCAGATCTCTGTGAGTTCGAGGCCAACCTGGTCTACAAAGAGAGTCCAGGACAGCCAGGACTGCCAGAGAAACCCTGCCTCAAAATAAATAAAGAAAGAAATAAAGAATGAATGAATGAATGAATGAATGAAAGCTGGGTATGGTGGCCCACGCCTTTAATCCCAGCACTCAGGAGGCAGAGGCAGGCAGATCGCTGTGAGTTCGAGGCCAGCCTGGTCTGCAAAGTGAGTCCAGGACAGTCAAGGCTACCCAGAGAAATCTTGTCTCGAAAAACAAACAACAAACAAAAAAAGATTTGAATATGTGGAGAAAGATGATCCATACCTCCCAAAGCTCCTTGGGACTCCCCCCTCCCCAAAGGAGTTGAATCTTAGTTCCTCTGATGTCCTAACGCCTGTTTGCTTCATGCCTAGCCCTAGTATGCCCCAGCCTTCCCAGATCTCAGAGCCTTGTTCCACCCTGCCTCGCCCCCGTCCCCCTTTTGGTGGTCCATGACCATCTCTCTCCACGTATTCAAGCCGTCCTTGGCTGCCCGTTCCTGAGCCCTGGCCTCAATGCTGGGTCCTTCTGTGACCCTTCTCATATTCTACTCTTCAAGTCTTATTTTGGTGGAACAGAAGAGCGAAAAAGATCAAAAGATTCTCAGATCGTTCAGTCAGAGCAGCTGGGCGCATCCTATACCCTGATCAAACTAATGTGCAAATCAATCACCTGATACCTTTTTAAAATGCAAACTCCCACTCCTTAGGCCCATAGTGTGCAGCTGGTGCCTCACAGCTACCACACGCCCACACTGCAGGCCCGCAGACAGCCCAGCAAGGCTGCTCAGTACCTCTAAATGATGAAGTAGGATCAGGCTTTCTAGGAGCACCTGATGGGCAAGTGGTACCTCCGAGTGAAGGGCCAGGTATCCAATCCCTTCGTCCAGGTGACCACATAGGATTGCACGGCTTGGTAAGCAGGGCACAGCTGAGGCCCAGCTTCGGTGGAATCATGACAGACAGGGAGCCTCAGAGGTGGGCATCCATCTGGAGAGGAAAACAATGCCTTTATTCTGAGATAACAGCGGGACATCCCAGTGCAGTGAGAGTGGGCAGAGATTAATGAATACACTAACCCCGGAGGCCTTTTTCAGGAAGTAACATTCTTTTCCCAATTTCTCTTTCCCCTTTCTTGTCTTACAGATCTCGTTCCCTTCACTGAATGTAAGTCCTTAAAATCCTCCCTCCATCCTCAGGCTATGGAGCCTTCACTGTCCTGTGGGAGGGGGTAAGGGGGAGCATAGTCCTGGAAGACTCAGAAACCACTTCCCACGGGCCTGCCAAAGGCCTGCGTGGCCTCACCCAGAACTTGCCTCTGTCCTGTTCATTTAGCTCCAAGGACCAAGACCAGTTTTTCTAGCCTGATTATGGCCTTCCAGAAGCCAGGATGCTGCCTGCCAACTCACTCTGGGCTTATGTCCTCAATGTCAGAAGACATTGATATTTGTGCCCAAGAGAGAAGGCTTTTAGGGGGAGCCAGGGTAGGTGGAATTCCAGGCAAATACATCAAGGCCTCCGAGCAGTGCCTCTTGTGTAGAACATGGATAGTGAACAGGTATCTCAAAAGGTTAATGTGAGCATCCCTGAGCTGCTGTGGGGCCAGGGGGGTGATACTTAGCATAATGTATCACAGACAAAGCCCTCTAGCATTCCCTCATGGAGCAATAGGAGCAAGAAGTCACGAAGGAGGGGCAAAGACAGCAGCAGGAGTGATAGCTCCGTGTAGGACTTGTCTTGCAAGCATGAGGACCTAACCTCAGTCTCCAAAGAGGACTTGAGTTTGAGTCCTAGAGCCCACTGTTTTAAAAAGGCAGGTATGGTGGTGGGCATCTGTAATCCTAGTGTCAGAGGGCCAGAAACAGGCAAATTCCTGGGGCTCCCTGGTCATCTAAACTAGTCCACTTGGCAAGTTCTGGGCAGTGAGAGATTCTGTCTGGGAATTAAAGAAAAAAAAAAGTCTGGACGGTGGTGGTACAAGCCTTTAATCTCAGCATTTGGGAGGCAGAGGCAGGTGAATCTTTGTGAGTTTGAGGATGCCAGCCTGGCATACAGAGCAAGTTCCAGGACAGTCAAGGCTACACAGAGAAATCCTGTTTCTAAGCAAAACAACAACAACAATAATGATAATGATGATGACGACGACGATGATTGATGGCATCTGAGGAACAACACTCAAGGTTGTCCTCTGGCCTCTACAGGCACCCATACCTACATAGACCCACATACACACAGACATGCGCATATACATAAAATGATAATGAAATAGAAAGATGAAGGAAAGAAATAAAGACCAAACGACCAAAGGAGAAATGGAGCAGTCAGCGCTCGGCCTGTCTTTTCCCTCCAGCAGGCGCGGCCCCCACCCCACCCTGGCTTAAGCATAGCGAGGCCTGTGCCTTCAGGAAGCTCACGCAGGCCTGGGTGCACTCAGCTCCTGTCCTCACACCTACTGCTGTGCAGAGAATGTGGATCGACTATTCCTCATTTCCCGGCGTGCATCTTTGCAGAGTTTGATGGGGCGCCGGGCGGATGACAGCGGGAACGGTTGTGATCACTGGCGGAATCCTAGCTACTGTGATCCTCCTCTGTATCATTGCTGTCCTATGCTACTGTAGGCTCCAGGTCAGTACCATGGGCCTATAGCCAGAGGCTAGGAGGCCCCCGGCACACCAGTTCTCCATGATGGGGGTAGAAACGAAAGGGCCAACAAGGCCCAAAGCCATACAATACGAATGACAAGTGAAGGAGGCTGAAAATTGAGCATTTTCAGAAGGGAGCTGTGCGGGGGTGGGGGGGGGGGAGGGTATTCCCACACCCTACAGAGGTACCAGAGTGTTCCAGGAAGATGTAAGGGTCTCTCTCACCTTCTTCCCTGAGATATTGGCCTTGGTAGGAAAGCCAGCCCCAGAGAGACTGAAGGCTGCTGCAGTGGCCTCCAACCCTGTCCTTGCATTGACGCATGTGCCTCCCTCTCCGCTTCCCTGTCCACCAGTACACACTGAGAGAAAGGGAGAAGTATTGGCTTGGTAAAATTGGGGCGTGGTGGTGCACGCCTATAATCCCAGCACTCAGGAGGCAGAGGCAGGTGGATTGCTGTGAGTTCGAGGCCAGCCTGGTCTACAAAGTGGGTCCAGGACAGCCAAGACTACACAGAGAAACCCTGTCTCGGAAAAAAAAAAAAAAAAAAAAAAAAATTGGGAGTAGGTGCTTGTGGCATGTGGGCCTGTCGTACGGGAGTATATTTCCCTTCCCCAGCAATGTGGATGGCATGAGGTACCCACTGAAAGATGGAGGAAGGTTGTTCCTTATACACATGGGAGGGGGGGGTACTAGACTGTCTCTCAAGCATCCTTTTTCCTCCCCTCCACCCCCCAGTATTACTGCTGCAAGAAGAGCACAGATGATGAGGATGCTGAGGAGGAGGAGGAAGAGGAAGAACATGACCTTTCCATCCATCCCCGGGCCCCCACCTGCAATGCCTGCAGCTCCCAAGTCCTGGACGGCAGAGGCAGTCTGGCACCTCTTACCAGCGAGTCTTGCAGCCAGCCGTGTGGAGTGGCCAGCCACTGTACCACTTGCTCCCCATACCGCACCCCCTTTTACATACGGACAGCTGACATGGTGCCCAATGGGGGTGGAGGCGAGAGGCTCTCCTTTGTCCCTACACACTACAAAGAGGGGGGAACCCCATCCCTCAAATCGGCAGCCCCCCAGAGTTACCCGGTGACCTGGCCAAGTTCTGGGCATGAGGCCTTCACTAATCCAAGGGCTATTAGTACAGATGTATAATCCTTTCACCCTGATCTGCACACACCCAACACTACTGTCCCAGCAGGAGCAATGGAGTGGTGGAGGGGACCCTCCAAGGGCCCCCCTTGGAGGCATCTCAGTTTCTCTGGCTTCCATAGTAGAGGGCTCACTAGGATGTGAACTAGTAAATGCATTTCTCCAGCCCTTGGCACAGAGGTGGGGACCTGATAAGTCTGCAATGTCACCAGTGTCTCTCTACCACAACCCCTTCCAGTACGCCCAAACCCTTTCCTTGGCTGGGCTGTGTAAAGGAGCACCAGGGAATGCTAAGTAAAGGCTTGGGAAGCTTCCAGAGGCCTTGGGAAATGAAGTGGGCATGCCTAGGAGAAATGAACAGAAAGGAAACGGTGAGACCTTCCAGAATTTGAGAGGAGAGAGGAAAAGGCGTTAAAGGAGCCCGTTGGGAATTGCTTGCTGGAATACACCCATGAGCTAATTCACACTCTGTTTTTTTTTTTTTTTTTTTTAAACTCGGGTTGCCTACTCCAATAGGCATATTGACTCCTGGGAAACATCACATCTGCTATCTATCTCCTCCTCGTGAAACACATCAAATTGATACTAAGTGCCACGGCATACAGCTGTTTATGGGGACTTCAGCAAGAAGAGTCTATAGAATCTTCTCTCCCCTTCAAGTTCTTTCTTATGTCCCCTGCTAGAAAACCTTTTCAGATTTTAATCACTAGAGTTCTAGAAGTCTAGTACTGATCGATTACTCCTGTTCTTCCATGCTTAGCCACAGATGTAGACTCGACCCTATGAGGTCACGTGGATGCCCATTTCTGGGGGCTGGGAGGGGGTACCCTCTCATGTACTCATCACCACCAGCAGCCATGTGGCTTTGCCTCCTCCAGGAGCTGCAGAGCAGAAAGGTCCAGCATACCAACAGGAAAGAAATATCTGACCCGGTGTGGTGGCGCACGCCTTTAATCCCAGCACTCGGGAGGCAGAGGCAGGCGGATCTCTGCGAGTTTGAGGCCAGCCTGGTCTACAAAAGCAAGTCCAGGACAGCCAAGGCTACACAGAGAAACCCTGTCTCAAAAAAACAAAAACAAAACCAAAACAAAACTCTGGCACTCTAGCCCCTGGACCAACAGGTAATTAAAGTGGCCAGTCTCCATGTCAACCAGAAGAAGGGACCTGAGGCAATGCTGAAGCACTTCAATTCCCACACGCCTGCACCTCTAGGGGCTGGTGCGCCCCCTGAGCATCCATCTGTGATGAGACATTATGAATAGGACCATTTTATTCCATCAGGGGACATGGCTCTCTCTCCTGAGTTCTGGCGGGGGGGGGGGGTCTCCCGAAATTAGACTTTATGCTGGCTTGCCCTCTTTCGGCCCCCTAACTCTCCAGCTATTTTGCTGTCTTACTGTAGTCTCAAGGCCCCACACCTCCCACTTACCACCTAGCAGTGGCCTTATGGGTTTCTGTTTTTGTTGGTTTATTTGTTTTGTTTGGCTTAGTTCTTTTTTAGAAAGTATGTCTGGTAAGTTCTCCAGTTACCACTGTGGTCAAGAGTCACTGTCCCCACTTCTAAGGGTGTAGTTAATGCCTTCAAATTCTGGAGGCACAGGATGCTGTGGAGGGTGAGCCAGAAAAAAGGGCTGGTCTTTCTCCTGAAATCTTGGTTGGTTGGCGGCTTTGACGAAGAACAGGGCGCACCTCACATCTCCAGCCATAGATAAAGAGCACTGGGTTATGAAGCAGAAGCCATGCTCTGCCTACTTTCTGTTCACTCCTTAGCCCTGAGACCAGTCAGGTATCTTCACTGAGAACTTCCATTTTTCTCCAGGGAAGCAAAGCTTGCCTAGATGGCCTCTAAATGTCCCTTAATGTTCCACAAGCCCTAGACTTCTTAGAAAGACCAGCTAGTCCGCCCTTCCTCTTACCCTCATCCCGGCCTGGGCTGGGTGAACCCTCCAAGGTGTCTGACCCTGGCTGGGGGCAGGACATTTGTTGTGGGCTGCAAACCACAAAAAGGGATGGGAGAAAATTAGAAGACAAAATTATTTCAATTGCTGCTGAAAGGCAAACAAGTCAGGCCTAGGGCTGTAGCTCAGTTGATAGAGTTCTTGCCAGGTCTGCACAAAGCCCAGGGTTCAAACTCCAGCATGGTGGGCCCACCTCTAACTCCATCACTCTGGACACAGAGGAAGGAAGGTAGGCGTTGTTAAAAGTCAACCTTGGCTATATAGGAAGTTCAAGGTCAACCTGGGCTACCCTTGACACACACCCCCTGGCCCTCTCCTTCTCCCTTCCATCCCCACTCCCCTCCCCATCCACATCCCCACTCCCCCTGTCTCAAGAACAACAAAACGTTTGCTCAGCCCCCAAATGAGCAAGCACTGCCACAAAAAGGCACAGCAGGAGGACCAACGAGACAGCTTCCTCTGCTCTCTGTGCAGACTGATGGTTCTGCAGCTCCAGGGCACCCAGGCCCACCATCTGCCCATCCTGGGCCTCCACGCCACCCTTGACTTGCTGCTGGGCCCAGCAGCTCTCCCCACTTCCTCACCACCAGCCCAGTGCCTTGCTATCCTCTGGGTCCAACAGCTATCATTTCCTTCACCCCAAATAATGACATCATCGTCCGTCAAATGCCTTTTGGTAAACCAAGACAACCCAACCAGCCAACTGTAACCCACTTTTGTACTTGGGGATGTGGGGAGCTCTGGGTACAAAGCACCCTTTGCCTTGGTGTCTCCTGTAGCTTTCTCGGCTTTAACCACAAGTCAAAATCTGGATCCCAGGCATGAGGAGCAGGAGCAGGGTGGAACACACCTTCCCCTTCAGCCCACAGCATTTGAGGCACAGGCTCCGCCCTAGGCTGCAGGTCACCTGACCCTCACTCTTCACTGCAGCATTGTGACCCCATCTTCTGGGGAAGAGAAATCTCACCCGCCTATTCTGTCCCTTTAGCTGTGGAGTCTGTCCCTGAGACACAATTTGTACACTCTTCAAACTGAACCCTAAAAGGGAAGAGGAGGAGGAGGAGGAGGAGGAGGAGGGGCCAAGGACTAGCTTCTCCTCCCCACCGTCCTTTTCTGCGTCACTCCACTCCTCCTGCTGAAGATTTCTTGTCTCGCATCTTTGATATCTTGGAACACAGCCAAGTGAATGTCGAAATAAAGGAGAAATTTTAAATAGAAACCCCAGAGGGTCTTCCATTCTTTACCTGGGGAGGGGAAGCTGTGCGTGGTTTTAAAATGAATACTCGCCTTTAATCCCAGCACTTGGGAGGCAGAGGCAGGCGGATCGCTGTGAGTTCAAGGCCAGCCTGGTCTACAAAAGCAAGTCCAGGACAGCCAGGACTGTTACACAGAGAAACCCTGTCTCGAAAAACCTTAAAAAAGAAAATTACTCGTTTGAACCCCCAAAGCATCCAAAATCTACTCACTTCCTCTCCTCTTCTGCCCCTCAGGTTAACTAAGCTCTCACTTTATTGCAAGGGAACTCTCTTTGCTGAGTCAGCATTTGCAACCAGGGAGGATTTCCTGTTTCATGGAAAAGGAGTTTTAGGTGTATTAGAGACAAGTTCCGGGTTGCAAAGAAAAAGGCCACAGTTCCAACGGAAGGCAAACTTGACTATTCTGAAGAGTGAACAGACCCAGACAGGAAGCGCCTTTGGGTTTTATTCTCACTCAAGGGGTGACTGTCTTTTCCCCGTTGCCCGGGGTCCTCACAGTCATATTCAGTTGTCTAGTCTGAAAAGACCTAGTTAGTACCCAGGAACTGAAGGAAGAAAAGGATAAAGTTCACTGCTCCAGACATTGTGTTCCCAGAAAACAGCACGGCCTTTGTGTAAACAAATGCTTACTGGGTGGAAAGGGTTGTTGTTGTTGTTTGTTTGTTTGTTTGTTTTGCATAAAAGTCTTACTTGGTGGGAGAAAACAAATTTTTTTAAATGTGAATTTCTTGTCCTAAACACAAGTTTTACAGTGTTTGGTTTTTATTTTTGTAGGTTTTTTTGTTTGGTTTGGTTTGGTTTTTTGAGACAGGGTTTCCCTGTGTAGCCTTGGCTGTCCTAGACTCACTCCATTTGTAGACCAGGCTGGCCTAGGAACTCAGTGATCCAGCTGCCTCTGCCTCCCGAGTGCTGCCATTAAAGGCATGCGCCACCACGCCCTGCTAATTTTGCAGTGCATATAGGTGTCCTGCAGATGGTTAATTCACTGGGGAGCAGGCAGTACAGACTTCTGCCCCCATGCCCCTCACCTCTCTACTTTTGGGTCAGATTATTGTTTCTCAGAAGACTTATCAGAGTTACACAATCAGTCTTGTGTTTGTGTGGGAGGGAGAGAAGGGAGGCAGTTTCACAGAGACTACAAAAACAAGAGAGATGGAGTGGAGGCTGGACAGCAGGGAACTAGCTTTGTACGTGAAAGAGAAGGCCAGGAGTAAAGCTGGGAGTGGTGGTACGTGCCTTTAGTCCCAGCACTCCGGAGACAGAGGCCGGCAGACCTCCGAGCTCAAAGGTAGCCTGGTCTACAGAGTGAGTTCCAGGACAGCCAGAGCTACACAGAGAAACCCCCGTCTCTAGAAACCAGAAGAATAACAACCAAAGGTCAGGGATGAAGTCATTGTGTCTGTGTGTGTGTTACACAAGGCTCTCCCTACCTCAGAGCTGTGACTGTCGCTGGGTGGGCTGCAGCTGGCTGGCCAGGACAAGGCTGTGTTAAGCCCTACCACAGCCCTTCTCCGCTATCTACCGGAGTGCAGCTTTGCCTCAGGGAGCGGCTGGCCTCTGTTCTGCTAGCATGGTTCACTTCTGAGAACCAAGGAGCCTGAAGCACATTTTTATGACGCCAAATCCCCATCACCTGGCACTCAGCAGTTTGGCCTCAGGCTTGTAATGGGACAGTCATACACCTCTTCAGCCCCTTTTCAGCCTCAGGCCACTGCTCTGTTGGTACCTAGGTAGGAAGAAGAAAGGGGAAGAAAGTCTGGGTGTGGTGGCGCCCCCTTAATCCCAGCACTCGGGAGGGATGGGATCTCTGTGAGTTCAAGGCCAGCCTGGTCTACAAAGCGAGTCCAGGACAGCCAGGGCTACACAGAGAAACCCTATCTCAATAATAATAATAATAATAATAATAATAATAATAATAATAATAATAATAATAATAATAATAATAATAATATAATGCCAGGCGTGGTGGCGCACACCTTTGATCCCAGCACTCGGGAGGCAGAGGTGGGTGGATCGCTGTAAATTCGAGGCCAGCCTGGTCTACAAAGTGAGTCTAGGACAGCCAAGCCTACACAGAGAAACCCTGTCTTGAAAAACTAAACCAAAAAAATAATAAAATTTAAAAAAATAATAATAAGGGTGGGGAAGAAAGAAGCAGCTGCCCTAACCTGCAGGTGGGAGGACTGGGTGAGAAGGCAGGAAGCCAGAGGCTGTGTGCTCGCTCCATTTCTAGGCACCTTAGAGACAGGAGGCAGTGTGACCTCAGCAGCAAGGACTGTTTCAAACAGTGGGAGTGGGGGTCAAACACAGCAGGAAAGGGGTGTCTGCCAAAGGGAAAGGGGATTCTAGGGGCTTCTTACAGGAGCTTTGGGAAATGAGTTAAATGAAACTTCCAGGGCTACGTGCAGGCCTGCAGTGTCTCCCTCCTGGAGTTGTTTGTCCAGACAAGGCTCTTTTGTCTTTGGAGACTGACTTGCCTGGGTTATCAGGATGCTGCTGGTGATAGCCAGAGACTGAGTTTCCAAAGGTTTCCGAAGGCAGTGAGGGGGAGAGGGCTGGCGTGTCCACACAGGGGTAGGGGGTTTCAGCAAGCCTTAGGTCCTAAGGGGACGGAGAGTTCAGTCAGGGTCTGGCAGAGTTTGTTCAGGGCTTATTCCAGTGTTATGGAGTTCTTATACTCTGCAGGTCTGTGAGCTTATTATTCAGGAAGCATTTGATACAATATTTAGGACAAAAACATTTCTGATGATTAAGGAGGATAGTTTCTTAGCAACTCTTCTTTTGTGTAGCCCTGACCTCTTCCTGAAATCTAAACAATGGACATCCTGACAAAACCTTTGCACCAACCAAAGAAGACACACCTTTCCATAAAACTCACCCTCACAATCCTGCGTGTACCAGCTCCCATAGAGGTCCTTTACCAAAGATGAGCATCTCCCAGGGAGACTTGGTCCAGGCCTCAGGGAAACATTTGAGCACAACACTTCCTAACCTCATCGAGGTGGGAGATGAAGAACTCCATCTCTCAGAGTTCAAGTAGGTGGGACAGTTGTCACCTCTGTAGGGATGGGCACCAGATGCCTGGTGGCTGGGTCACCTTGAGTACCTGAGATCACCTTCCCTTTGGGGTCTGAACACCTGTCAGGTGGATCTCAGGCTCTAGCTCAGGCCCCTTGGCACAAACCAAGCCTGTATCCATTCCTGTCCATCACATAGGGTAGTCCAGGGCTTTTGCCTTGACCCAGGTTCCTCAGCCTATTGGGAATTCTTACTTCTAAAACTAACAAAAGAGCATGCTCCTTGGGAGGGTTATATTCTGAGTCAAATAAACTTTTTGTTTTTGTTTTTTGAGACAGGAGTTCTCTGTGTCGCCCTGACTGTCCTGGACTCACTTTGTAGCCCAGGCTGGCCTCAAACTTACAGAGATCCACCTGCCTCTGCCTCCTGAGTGCTGGGACTAAAGGCATATGCCACCACACCCGGCCCTTGGATCTACTTTTGTATTAAAAAAAAAAAAAAAAAAAAAAAGTTCTCTGTGCCCTGGCAGAATGGGGCTCTGTAAACTCAAAGGCAGGCAGGATAAGAAGAATCCTTATCTCTACTCCTCACGAGAAATCTAAGATAAACCTGCCTTTAAGTACATTCCAAAAGAAAATCAAAGGGGAGGTGGGGTGAGAGATTGCTTTGCAGTCAACTCTGAGGGACAGAATGGAGAAAACAGGCAGCATACTGAAGATAAAGAGAGTTCACAATGGAGACTCAGCCATGGACATAGGGGGCACAGAAGATAAGCAGCCTTCTGGGAGCGCCAGGCTGTTTGCCAGGCAGTGGTGGGATGTGATCACTTTCCTCCTAGCCTGTGTGCACACTGAGATCCTGGACTGTGGAATGGAAGACAGGACTCAGGCAGGCTTAAGGGTCCCCAGGCAAAAGCTACCCACTAGTATCCAAGTACCACCACTTTTCTTCGCACTGCCCCCACAGCCTTCTGTCTAGAAATATCTGCCTCAGACCCTCTCCTTAGAGTTACTTCCTAGCCTGACAGAGTGGAAGGCTAACCATGGGGTGCTGGGAACCAAACCTAGGTCCTCTGCAAGAGCAGCAAACGCTCCTAAGCTCTGAGCCATCTCTCCAGCCCCTCACTGACCTCTGCTGTTTACAAATTTAGTGACAACTCAAATGAGAATTTGAATGACGTCTCAGGAAATAACCTCGTGGCATTATTATGTTGACAATTCATCTATTTTTAAAAACTATTTTACTGCCAGGTGTGGTGGTGCTTGCCTTTAATCCAAGCACTTAGGAGGCAGAGGTAGGTGGATTGCTGTGAGTTCAAGGCCAGCCTGGTCTACAAAGCGAGTCCAGGAGAGCCAAGGCTACACAGAGAAACCTTGTCTCAAAAAGCCAAAACAACAACCAAAAAAATTTACTTTTATTTATGTGTATATATGTGTATGTTTGTACACAAGGGTGTCAGGTCCCCTGGCTATAGTGGAGAGTTGTGAGGCACCAAATGTAGTTGCTAGGAATTGAACTCTCATCCTGTATAAGAGCAGAAAGCAGTCTTAACCACACACCACTGCAGCTATCTGGTCTGTTTGTAAGCAAGGCTATCTGAATAGGAGGACTAAGTTCTGTTTTGTTTTTTGTATAGTTTTGTTTTGTTTTCTTTTTGGTTTTTTGGTTTTTTTTTTTTTTTCTTTTTTTTTTTTTTTTCTTTTTGTTTTTTGTTTTGGTCATTTGAGACAGAGTTTCTCTGATAGCCTTGGTTGTCCTGGACTTGCTTTCTAGACCAGGCTGGCCTCAGACTCAGAGATCTGCCTGCCTCTGCCTCCTGAGTGCTGGGATTAAAGGCGCGGGCCACCATGCCTTTTGTAAAGTTTTTAGTCTTCTCAACTTTGAATATATTACCTAGGAACTCAACTACTACCCAGTTTGTGTTTAGGGGTAGATATGTGATTTTCTACTCTTTTGTTTTTTGTTTTTTCTAGACAGGGTCTCTCTGTGTAGCCTTGGCTGTCCTGGACTCACTTTGTAGACTAGGCTAGCCTCAAACTCACATCGATCCACCTGCTTCTGCCTCCCCGGGTGCTGGGATTAAAGGTGTGTGCCACCGCGCCCAGCTTGATTTTCTACCTTTATAACCTAAACACTTAAAAATAAAACATGCTGCTCATCTACTATAGCTATATGTGTTTAAGATGCCCCATTCTTAGCAGGATGTGGTGGTGCACACCTGTAATCCCAGCACTTGGGGAGGCAGAGGCAGGCAGATCTCTGTGAGGCCAGCCTGGTCTACAAAGTGAGTCCAGGACAGTCAATAAACAGAGAAACCCCGTCTCAAAAAAACAAAAAACAAACAAACAGCCAAGGCTACACAGTGAAAATTTGTCTCGAAAAACAAAAAATCAAAACAAAGAAAATGTTTTTCTAAATCACCAGAATCAAATCGGAAATTAGTCAAGGAACATTTTGGTCTGAGCTGAAGGCAGAAAGCAGAGCCCAACACCAGAGGAGAGCAGCGAGGGGCCGGAGCATGCATCCTGGAATTCTGCTTACTAATTCAGGCTTGGCAACATTCTCAGAGCAAATTTTTCTTTTGTTCTGGTGTGTGTCCTTGTCCTTCCTCAGGCACAGTCCCTCTTGTTATCTGAGATGTCAGCTGGCTGGCCACGAAGGGGGTCGGGGTGGAGGGGTGGGAGTGGAGGGGCATATCTCTGTGTGTCTCTTACTTCCCCAGTCCTGAGCTAACAAGCCTGTGCCACCACATGCAGCTTTTTCAAAATCAGGTCTTTATAGAGATTGAACTCAGGTCCTTGTGCTGAAAAAAAGGCAAGCATTTTACCAGCTGAGCTATCACACCAGCCCTGAGACTGATTATTGTGTGTATGTGTGTGTTCATTTTGGAGATTGACGTTGAATGTCTTTTTTTTGGGGGGGGGGGGTTTGAGACAGGTTTTCTCTCATAGTCCTGGCTGTCCTTGTACTCACTTGTCTCTGCCTGAGATTAAAGGCGAGTGCCACTGTGCCAAGCACTGAATATCTTCCTCAATTGCACTCCACCCTTTCTTAGAGAGAACCTCTCATTCAACCCAGAACTTGCAGATTCAGCTGGGCTGCTCAGTCAGTGAGCCCCAGAAGTCTCTCCCTTCCCAAGAGCTGGATCTACACATATGTGTTTCCATGCAGTTTTTGGCTTTAGATTCATTTGCATGTGTGTGTAAGTTGGTGTAGGTCTGTGTCTAAGCAGACTGCAGATTCCTGGGTATAAGGAATCAGTCATTTGCAGGAAGCCCAACTTGCCATGTATATGCTGGGATCCAAACTCTGGTCCTCATGTTTGCACAGCAAGCACTTTGTCGAACCATCACCCTAGCCTGTTAATTTGAATCTTGAACACAAACCACCTCCTTACTTCTGACATCCAAGATGTCAGACACCTCGCCAGTTGGCATGCCCACGTTCAGACCAGCTCCCAAGCCTGTGTCTACTCTTCCACTCTTCCCAAGTCGGAGAGAGCTGGGTGCAGAGGGAGCAAAGGGCTACATAAACCCTGGCAAGGGTTCCAGGCACACCACCTACTCTGTACCTCTTCCTGACAGCCGCCAACACTTGACGCTTCCAGAATCCTTTCCACTCTTCCCACCATTAATGACCACATGCCCATTTCTGAAAACCCTTTATTTTGGAAGTTTTAGTCAAAACTAAGTCAACTAGGAAAAATTAAGGAGATTTATTTGTGTATTAACGGGACAATTAATTTGGATAAGGCACGTTTAACATCAATATGAAACAAATGCAAAGAGCAATCATGGCGACAATACTGTCAAAGGCATTAGATCTGTAAATACAGAAAGGCAAAATTCCAGGGGGCTAAGAAATCTTGGTTGGAGAAAGTAAGAGTGGTGGTGAAAATCATTTCACAGGCCACTCAGGTATGATGCTTCCTGTCTTTAAAGAGCAGAGCATGAACCCAAGGCTGTGAGGCAGCTGGACCGTCAGCCAGCGCTGTCATGGTGGGAAGCGCACGGAGCCTCACTACCCCAAGCCTGAGGGCTTCTGGGTGAGATTTATTAAAATTAGTTCAATGATAAGAACTCTCTAGAACTTCTCTGATAATCTGAGAGCTAATCTTAAAAAACCTAAGTTTTACCTGAAAGGGAAAGAAAAACTGATGTCCAAAGACAGTCTCTATTTCCCCTGCTTGCTTCTGGGACTTGGTATTATGCAAAGAAGGGATTTCCATTAAAAAAAACAAAAACAACCCTCAAAAAATCCAACAACAAAATAAGCAAACTATCCAAACTATCACAAAAATGACTACACACACAAAAGGTTGAAGAACTGAAAATGTGAAAACAATAGTCTAGAAGACAGCACATCAGGTAATAGATGTTAACTCTGTGTACATTTTAAAATATATTTTTGTTTAAAAAGTACTTATGTTAAGCTGGTGTGCTGGCACATTCCTATAATCCCATCATGTAAAAGTCGAAGGCCTGAGAATCACTAGTTTGGGCTACATAGAGACTCTGTGTCAAAAACAAAAAATCATTTGTTCTGACCCCAAACTAATATACTGCTTTTTTTCAAAATGATTTTTAAGAGGTCTGGGGACACAGCTTAGTCATAGGGCACTGCGTTTAAATGTCAAGGCCCTGAGTTCAATCTCCAGTACTGGAAAAAAAAATTAAAAAAAAAAAAAAAAAAAAAAAAAAAAGGATTTTGAAATAGTAGGTAGAAAACTGATTAGTCCCAGTTGATTGCACGTATGTATAGAAGGAAAGGTGCATTTTAACAAGGTAAACAGTAAAAAAATTGAAAATTAGTAAGTCTCTAAAACTTATTATATCCTAAATTTGTGTTGAGAGCAGATTATGTAAAATTGTATTCAACTGAATGAAGAAATAAGTATTTTGTTTCACCTGTGATCTAATCACTGACACAGACTCTATACTTTAGACCCGTTCCTCTGTAGTCTGAGGTAGCACAGGTCAAAGGTCAGCTTAACAGTTCTGCAAGGCACCCTTGGTTTTATGCGATGTGATGCCAGCAGCTAAGCGCTGGAATTAAAGCTGGATATGATGGGAATACTCCTGTAACCCCAGCATTCAGGAACTGAGGTAGGAGAAATTACTGTAAGTTCAAAATCAGCCTAAGCTACTGAGTGAGGACCAGGCCAGCCAGGGGTCTATAACAAGCCATTGGCATTCAAAACAAACAAGTCTAGAAATACAGGGGGGAAAAAAATCAAATATGGCATATGGACTTTTCTTCAGTCCCTGCGTTTTACATTGAGTGACATTCAAAGTCTGTTCACTGTGCTGAAACTTGGTGTTTAGGGTCTTCTTTCAAATCTATTGCAAGATTCCTTCCAAATCCCAAATACTGGCACACAGTTTCTTCATGTGTGCCTCCATGCCTAACTGAGTATGCCAAAGGCTGTGGCCAAAGCCAATCTGTGTTCTTTCTGTGGCAAATATTTCAGATCACCCGTCACCCATGTCTCTGTGATCCTACCAATAGAAATCTTCTTAGTGTTTCCTAAAATCCTTCCAGACTCAGGTTTCTAGCTTCCTAACTATGTACATGATCTCACAGCAGCAGATGAGGCAAGAGTGCAACAGTGCAGGGCTGTTCCCAAAGATCCTTTGACTAGAGGCTTACTAGAGGTCATGTGCTGATGATCAACAGCTGTTGGCCCCAGCCTGCAACCATGGGGCGTGGCTTAGCAACTGATACTGGCATGATTCCCTTCTTTACGCTACATAGAACATCCAGCTGCATTTCTCCAATTCCTTCCCCAGTGGCATTTCTAACTAGCTGTCAAGAAACGGACGCAGCGTCCCACTTGGTGATGCCAGCTGCTGTCACTCGGCTCTCTTCTGAAACAGCACTCAAGCTCTCCTCAAAGACGATTGTGAAATTCCAGGCAGGGAGGCAGAAAAGAGCAAAAGAAGTGAACAACAGCATGAGGCCACACCTCTACGCCCCATGGCTTCACTTTCGTTTCTTCCTATCCGAGGTCCTCTCTTCTAGAATGTGCTTTCATGCCATCAGTGGCTTTCCAACTTCCTTCTGAGTGAATCTCAGGTCCACTGACATCTTAAAAGAGAACTCCAAATACCAGCGGCCAACAGCAGAGACGTTGTCATAGGAAGGAGGGCTGCTAATAGGCATAGGGAAGTGATGCAGCCAGCTGGGATTTTTTTCATTTCCCGTGATTTCTAATAATCTCTACATCAGTTCCAATACTTTGGGAACAGTCCTTGAATGCAGCTGTTCTTACCTCAGCTCATTAACGGAATAAAAACATACACACACACCAGGTTCTTCGGTAGGATTTGGAGGGTTGAATAATTCTATCTCCCGTTTTCATCTACTCAAAGTGCAAATCTGTTTAAGACGCAACCCCACATCTGCATTATTAGAGTTTTAAAAAATAATTATGTGGTAGCTGAGTTCTCTAAAAATCATTCAAATTACAGCTAGTGTCCAAACACCGCCTCAGTTCCTGCAAGGCAGTGGTGGCGCTGCAGGTCCCCCGAGAACCACACCTTCCTCTGCGATGATTCTGCTGACGTAATGGACATTCAAGCAACCCCTCAGTTTTATGTATCCTGCTATATTTTAAACCCGATTTGTTTTAAAAGCCAAAGAAAAACATCAGGCCAATTATTAGCGTTATCAAAGTTCAGACTAGAAAGTTTTTATATAAGGAAAAGTTAAAAAAAAAAAAAAAAGCAAGCCTCTTTTCTAAAATAAGGTCACGTGCCTCTCAGCAGCTTCCTCTCGTGTGCCAACCACCTCCTCCGAGAGGAGCCGAGCCCTCAGACCGTGCGTGCCTTCACAGGAGGCAGCCCCGCTCTTCTATGCTCTTGACCGGCTGCACGGGCAGCACGAGGTGGGAGATACGGCTCCACAGCCCGCTCAGCTTGTCTGAGTCCATGTGGCTGAAGGAGCTGGCCGTTTCGGAGCTGGTGAACTTTGCCCAGAGTAAATCCCGCACTTTTTCTTCCGTTTCCCTGGGGCCTACACTTGCTTCTAAGGTCTCTTCCTCTAGCAGGACGGTCAGCACGAGGGCCACATCTTTGAAGGCAGCGTTCTCATGGTCACAATACTTGTAGAAGATCAGGGTGGAGCCCGCGGGAAGGGATTCAAAGTGGTGGACCACAGCGGCCTTATGGCCGTTCTCGAAGCCATAGCTGAGCTCCAAGTCAACGAGCAGCTTGACTGTGTCGCTGTCCTGCCGGGCTCTCTCGGAGCCATCGATGGAGACGGCTGTCACTTTCTGGGAAGAGGTGTAGGCGTTGGCAACGTGGTGGCTCAGGCACTTGAGGGTCTCTCTTCCCTCCCGAGCGGCTGTGAAGATGATGGTGGCTGGCTCAGTGGGGTTTGAGACATTGAGGTGTTTCTGGAGAAACTTACGTCCTCGCTGCCACAGAAAGGAACTCTGCCCTGGAAATTTATCCTTCAGTTGGCTAAACTGAGCCAGGAAGGCCTCCAAAGCGGGGTTCTGGGGCACTTGCTGTGCCGGGGAGGAATAGTAGCTGTTGACCGACTTCAGCACAACAGCCACTATCAGGCAGCCGAGAACTATGGAACCTGCCAGAGGAGAAGGTAACAGAAAACGGAAGGAACATGAGCCAGAAACACAGCTTGTGGAGAAGGCAAATGAAACAGATTCCTAGCAAGTGTTATTGGCAACACCAAGTTCCTTTTGCCTGACTCTTCTATACCTTTTCTTTTTCTTGGTTTTTCGAAACAGAGTTTCTGTGTGGCCTTGGCTGTCCTGAACTCACTTTGTAGACCAGGCTGGCCTCGAACTCACAGAGATCCACCTGCCTCTGCCTCTCAAGTGCTGGGGTTAAAGGCGTGTGCCACCATTTCCTGGCTCTGTGCTTTCACACTTAATGTATGGTAGAAGCTGAGGCAGGAGGAATGTCATGAATCTGAGACCAGTCTGGTCTACACAATAGGAAATTAAAAAAAAAAAAAAAAGTCTAACAGAAATGCCTTCTTTAATCTCTTGAGGCTATTTGAAGATACAATATCTATGTCAACAGTGTTAATATAGTTTGTTATAGTCAATAATGCTTCTGAAAGTGGGTCATGAGCGCTTCCTTCCACATACACACTGGCTAGAGGAGACCGCTCTGGAATCAAAACTTAAAATGACCCAGATGGGGGGGCACACCCCGTAAGTGAATCTCAGCACGCGGGAGCACTGTGATGCCTGTGGCTCACACTGAGACTCAGTCTCAAAAGGGAGAACAGACAGCTGCTGTGCGTCTGAGGTTAGCCCGGGCGGCACAGTGAACCCTTGGCCAGTCAGGACCACACGGCAAAGCCCTGCCTTGACGCAACGAAACAAGAAGCAGTTTTCTTGTTTTCTATGCAGCGTTTTCTGCCTCTAGCATGACAGCGCAGGGCTAAGGCACTAGCTGAGCACGCACAGGGCCTAATTCAGTCCCACACTGGTGCTCAGGGCGGAGGGCGGCGGGGAGAGAAGGCACTAGCTGAGCACGCACAGGGCCTAATTCAGTCCCCCACCAGTGCTCAGGGAGGAGGGCGGCGGGCAGAGAAGAAGCATATCTTCTCATCATGAGAATTTTCATTTGCTAAGCAAAATACCAAACAGTAGCCCTGGAGGGGAAAAGCTTTTAGAACTTTATTGCTCTGCTTCACTGAATTTATCAGACATTTTTTAATCAAACATTTTAATATATATGTATGTATATACAAAATTAAAGTTAAAATTGCTTAAACAAAGCAGTTTTCTAGGCATTTTTCTTAAGGATGTGTGGATATAAATCAACTGCAGCAAGCTCAGGCTGGTCCTTACCATAGGCCCAGACGCTCTTTCTGTCGTTCTTTCTCAAGGTGTCCTGTGCGACCTCCTCCTCCTCCTCCTTCACTAACTGTGTCTCTCCTTCATGACTCTCAGCCTCTAGGGTTAGAAGGAACATTGTAGATAGCATACTGTAAGAGTGGGAAGTATCCTTCACCACTTTCCCGACTGTATGACAGGATGCCTATACTTTTGCAAATTTTCCTTTTATGAAAACCAAAACCGTCAATTAATTCACTTCACTTTATTAGGTTCTTTCCCACACAAACACCACATGGCTTTATTTTTCCACTCATGGTGAACTTCCACAATGGTGAAAGTGTAATAGTAGATAATGGCCCATCCAATCGCATTCATCATTCATTCATTCATTCATTCATTCTCTCATTCAAAAACTATTCACAAAGTTGTATCTATGTGTTGGAGGCCAGAGAAGTAGGATGAAGGAAGTGCTTTCTGTACAGACTACTCTGATGGAGACACATGACACACAGTAGACATCAGGGACTTGCAGAGGGACATGAGTTATCAACTCACAGTGAGTCCTTGGTGACTACTACACTTGGGTACTAGAAGATGGGCATCTTAGACTGAGCTCTTCAGAGACCTGAAAGCACTGGACAGGACGGGGCATGCCTGTGATCCTGAATCACAGGAGGGTGAGGCAGGAGGATCACTGTGAGTCTGAGGCCAGCCTGGGCTACAGAGAGAGATACTATCTCAAAACAAGAGCAACAACGAAAACCAACCAAGCATCTATGTGCGCACGTGTGTGTGTGTGTGTGTGTGTGTGTGTGTGTGTGTGTGTGTACTGATTTATACACACTCACATGCTGCATAACATAATATTTTGTTTTTCAAAGGTCAAAAAATTATAAGTTTGAAGTCAAATATCCTCATAAGAAACAATAAGACTTTTTCATAAGTTGTGCATTTTGGTCATCTTGCATGAATATAAACAGTAAATAAAAACAATTTAAAAAATTTAGTTTGTGGGGCCAGAGAAATGGCTCAGTGGTTAAGAACACTGGCTGCTCTTCTAGAGAAGCAAGGTTTATTTCCCAGCACCAAAATGGTGGCTCACAGCCATCTGTAGTTCAATTTCAGGGGTTCTGACATCCTCTTCTGACTACATTGAGTACAGGCAAGCATATGGTACACAGACATTCTTACAGGCAAAACATCTAAACACATAAAATAATTTTGTTTTAAAAATGCAATTTGTGGGCCATCAAGATGGCTCAGTGGGACACGGAGACTGCTACCAAGCTTGATGACCTGAGTTCAGTTTCCAGGAGCCACATGGTAGAACTGAAATGACTCCTGCAAGTTGTCCTTTGAAAGTACATCATGGCACCTACACACACACACACACACACACACACACACACACACACACACACACACACACACCCTTAAAGAAAATTTAAATGTAGGTGGCAGCGAAATACAGTGACTGAGGTAGTCTAGGAGACTCACTCCAGCAATCTATTGCCCTGACTGGCTTCCACCACATTCACGGGCAACGCCAGGCAGGGTAACAGCAGGTCAGAGGGGTCTCTCACCTGGCGCAGGCAGTCGCCTCCTCAGTGAAGCCTGGCTCCCAGGGCCTGCGCTGCAATGGGCAGGACTCTGGGCATCAGTGGAGTCTGCAACAAGTGGCTCCTGGGCAGCTTCATGATTGTGACCGGCTCCCTCTGGGGGCGCTTCTGAGCTGCTCCCCAGGTGTGCCCCTGCTCCTCCAGCAACACCATCCTCACCGCTGCCGCTTCCTCCACCGGCACAGCCAGCGCCAGCACCACAGCTAGGATCCAGATCCTCTTTGCCCAGAGACTCTGAGGAAGGGTGATGCTCTGCACCCTCAGAACTCGGGCTGCTCTCCTGCTCTGCTTTACCCACTCCGTGTTTTCCTAAAGCTGTCTCCTCTGAACTTTCTGACTTGTCACCTGTGTCTTTATGCTCTTGATCACTGGCCCCTCCTACGTCATGATGATCTTCCTTAGGATCAGATGTAGGACGTGGGGCCTGGGCTTCTTCAGTATTACTCGGTGTGACTGTGATGGCCTGTGCAGGAGAGTTTACCGAGGGATCATTTTCCAAATCCTTTTGAGAGTCTGGTGAGATAAAAATGTTTTATTTTAAACATCTCCCCACAGGTTTACACTCTAACAAGGCCTGCAATTATATACATGCATAATATACGCATTATCTTTTCATGATTTACAAGGCACTTTTCCTAAACTTTAATTCTCTGGGCTGTCACCAAGCCTAAAACAAGTTGTCCATGCGAATAAAGCTACTAGCTAAAACTAATATAAAGGAATTGTGAATATTGACATCATCAATACTAAATACATCCTCTTAAGCCAGGATGGTGCACATACCTACTGCAATCTTAGCATTTGGGAGGCTGGTACAAGAGGCTCATGAGTTCATGGCTAGCTTCCCTGTCTCAACAAGAACAAAATATGTACTTTGTTGTAGGCTCTGTTTCTTAACAATTAAACTTTCTTATACAACCCAACTAGCTTACACAAGAGGGAAAAAAGGTTAAAGGGAAAAAAGAGTGAACCTTCCGGTATCCGTTCCACGGGACGGGTCCTTAGGTGTCTCTGGCCTGCGTGCTGGTCCAGCCTGTTTGCTGATCCACGTGTGCTTAAACCTGGTCTGAACTTGTTCTTTCCTCCCCACCCCCACCCCC
This sequence comes from Acomys russatus, assembly GCF_903995435.1. Classification (NCBI taxonomy): domain Eukaryota; kingdom Metazoa; phylum Chordata; class Mammalia; order Rodentia; family Muridae; genus Acomys; species Acomys russatus. Next base: position 52,568,220 of record NC_067142.1, on the reverse strand, counting down.
CAACGCCCACCTGAGTCACGTGTGAAGGATGGTCTCCTTCTTCTCCCATTGAGGGTCGATTAGAGAAACAATAGTTCAGGTGGAGTTCCCAGGTCTGCTTCCTGAATTCCAGACCCAGGATGGCTCCACTCAGTCTATCACAAGATATCCATGGGGTGCCCAAGGGTAAAGCCCACCAAGACTGCTTTCACCTGTGACAAAGCTTACAGACTTTCCCACACTTTGTTTCATCTGTATTCCTCCCTCCCTTTTCCCTACCCTCCCATCATTTTAACAAAGCACATTCTAGACGGCTCATGACTTTAGTTCAAATACCAGGATATACAGCTCTAAAAAGATGAGGATGTTTTAAGGAAAACTAACTAACACTTTTACCATCTTGGAAAAGGAGTAATTTCTTAATATCACCAAGTATCTGTCACTTGCATTTTCCTAGCTGTCTCATGAACTTCATCTTGTTTCCTCTGCAGTGGTAAGGTTGGCTCCAGGGCCTTATGCATGCTAGGCAAATGTCTACAGCTTGGCTACATACCCTGCCAGGCAGCCAACAAGAGCGCATTGTGTGGCAAACCCTGAAGTTGGATGTTAAGTCCACGGGGGCTCCCTACACTGTTCTACTACGACACACTTAAAAACTTCCTTAACGAAAAATTTAAAGTGGGTCCAGCAAGAGGCTCAGCAGATAAAGGCACTTGCTGCCAGGCAAGGGAAAAAAGAGTGAACCTTCCGGTATCCATGATCAGTGATCAGAGTTGATCACTGAGACCTACATGGCGGGAGGAGGGGAGCAACTCCTGCAAGGTGTCCTCTGAGCTTGACATCCTCTCACACATACGTGGAAATAAAGTGTTTCAAATGAAAAGAACTGATGTTCTCTCTCTTCTGAAAAAGCTAACTCACACTTGCCTATTCTATTCCACACACATGCACACACAGAGAGAGACTATCACACACACACACACACACACACAGACCCATACACTCACAGACCATACACAGAGCCTCATACACACACACATGCACACAGAGAAACACACACACACACACCTGGAAGCAGGATAAAGTCTTTACTTTCCGTTCTATGAATGGTCTCCTCTAAATACATGTTTGTTTTTTTTTTTAATTTAATAAATGAGTCTACCATCTTTTGTTTTGTTTTGGTTTTTCAAGACATGGTTTCTTTGTGTAGCCTTGGCTGTCCTGGACTCACTTTGCAGACCAGGCTGGCCTTGGGCTCACAGAGATCCGCCTGCCTCTGCCTCCTGAGTGCTGGTATTAAAGGCCTCTGCCTCCTGGGGGCTGGGATTAAAGGCGTGTGCCAGCATGCCTGGCTGAGTCTACCACCTTTTTAAAAGATGCACAGCATTTTGCTAAAGTGACCATTCCCTACTACTGGTATCTAAAACATTTACCTTTCTTATATTATAATAAATTGAAATTATATAAAAAAATATGAAAAAGGTAACAAAGTAACACACCGGATTATGATTTTTCTTTTTTCACTTCAAAATGTGAGGTTTTGGTCATTGGAGATACTCTTTCTGAACACAGGCCCCATTTCCTACAGTGCAGGCTCCAGTGCTACGAGGTCTAGTCTTACCTTCCACAGGACCCTGGTAGCCACTGTCGCTCATGTTTGTGTCCTGGCTCTTCAGAGTTTGGGACATGTTTTTAGTGCCTGGGTTGTGTAGTGGAGATGTCTTGGTTTCTTCCTGTCCCAGGTTCCAATAGACTCATGCTTCCCAGGGGAGGAAGAAGCAAGAAGTACACAGTGACTAAAACAAAATGACAAACAACCGAATGACCGTTTAATCCAGTCAAGGGCAAAACATCAACTTCAGATCTTTGAATAAAAGCTCTTTACTCTGGTGTTATTTCTTAAACAGAAAGTTGCTTTCTGGTGTTCTGTGGCGTCATATCCCAACCCCAGACCACAGAAAGAAAAGCTCCCCAGACTGTGAAGCTTGCACAGAAGCCGCCATCTTCTAAAACATCTTACTAGCCTTAGTGGACTTACACAAGTGTGAGAAATAAGAGCAAGTAAGCAGGATCTTAAAGGGGAAAATGAATCAAGACACAGACTCCTAAAGCAGATGAGGAGGTAGGCGCTGTGCATTTCTCGTGCTGCCGGTCCCTGGCCGGTGTTAGTCTGTCACATCATTCAGATCAGAGGTGTTCACTTGTGAACGAGTGACTGCGCAAGCTCTGCCTGCAGATGTAGCAAGTGACTGCGCAAGCGCTGTGCCTGCAGATTGAGCGAGTGACTGCGCAAGCGCTGCCTGCAGATGGAGCAAGCACACATTTGGAATCTTATGGAGACACAGAACCATTCACGCCACATCTTTGGGATGTTCAGAGAAGACAAATATGTACAAGCTCTCCTCAAAAGGAGGGAAGTCAGGCCATAAGAATCAAGTCATTGCACAGGTACACTGTTGGATATAATCTGTTCAGTAAGCTACTTAATCGTCATTAGTTAAAATGAGGTCAAGGATTAAACACAAGTCATAGAGCTTTGTAAAGTGTCACTTTTTGGATAGCCTATTTGAGAGGCATATAAAGCTAGCTTTCTTTCCATTTTCCCATAGTACTCTCATATATTAAAATTTGTAAGCATTTCAACCTCAGCTATCTACTATAGTGCCCAGTGTAGAGTAAAACTTCACCTTTTGCTTGAAAAGCCTATCAAGGGGGAGACAGTTCAACAGGTAAAAACATTTGCCCCCAAAACAGATGACCAAGGGCTAGGGACAGGCTTGGTGGTACGGCTCTTGCCTTACATGTGTAAAACCTGAGGTTCAATCCCTAGTGATGCAAAATAAGATGAAATAAAATACAAGATGGAAAGCTGGGCGTGGTGGCGCACACCTTTAATCCCAGCACTCGGGAGGCAGAGGCAGGCGGATCGCTGTGAGTTCGAGGCCAGCCTCTACAAAGTGAGTCCAGGATGGCCAAGGCTACACAGAGAAACCCTGTCTCGAAAAACCAAACCAAACCAAACCAAAACAAAACAAAAACAAACAAACAAAAACAACCCTGTCTCGAAAAACCAAAAAAATAAAAAATAAAAAATAAAAAAAAAATGGACAACTTAAGATTGAGAGCTAGGACCCAGGCAGTGAGAGAAAACCAGCTTCCTTAGGTTAACCTCCAACTCCAACCTCCAGATACATAATCAGGTAATGCAAACACAAATGTTAAAAAAAGAAAAGAAAAGAAAAGAAAATGAACGCATGTGCTAAAAAGAATGGAGACCTAGAAGCATGCTTCTCTTTCTGCGGGCATAAATGCTTATGAATACCTCAAATTTAAAGATTATCTTTTTTCCTCTTTAAGCTTTTGATACTTCAGCCTGTGTGTGTGTTAACAAAAGGCCCAATCCATGCTTGGCAAATGTTTCTACCACTGAGCTACACCCCTAGCCCTCAGCATATGTCCCTTCGCTGTTGCTGTGTATGACAGTGCCTCTCTACATATACCTGGCAGGCAAGAACTTGCTATACAGCCCAAGCTGGTCCTTACCATGCAGCAGCCCCCTGCCTGCGTGCTGGGATAACAGGTATGTGCTACCATGCCCAGCCTCCTAGTAATAACAGTAAAAGTAAGAACTGGAGACAAGAATTTTCTAGTATATTAATTATAACTAAAAAAGACAAAAATAAGCCAGGTGTGGTGGCACATGCCTTTAGTCCCAGCACTCGGGAGGCAGAGGCAGGTGGATCACTGTGAGTTCGAGGCCAGCCTGGTCTACAAAGTGAGTCCAGGGACAGCCACGGCTACACAGAGAAACCCTGTCTGGAAAGAAAACCAAGAAACAAACAAACAAACAAACAAAACCCCCAAACAAACAAAAACAACAAACAATATTCATCAAGGTGTAGCTCAGTGGTAGACTTCTATAACTTGCGCAAGGCCCTGGGTTTAGTCATCAGCACCACATTTTAAAAAATTATAACAAAAATATGTCAAATGATTCCATTTAATAGAATATGTAGCCGGGCGTGGTGGCGCACGCCTTTAATCCCAGCACTCGGGAGGCAGAGGCAGGCGGATCGCTGTGAGTTCGAGGCCAGCCTGGTCTACAAAGTGAGTCCAGGATGGCCAAGGCTACACAGAGAAACCCTGTCTCGAAAAACCAAAAAAAAAAAAAAAGAATATGTAAATGATTAAAACCTACAGTGAAACAAAAACAAGTTAGTGGTTCCTAGAGGGGGGAGTATGGACTGGGGAAACAGCCCGAGGAAAACCTGGGTGTTCAACACATTCCATTTGTCACCAAACCTGAAACCTGTGTGCTTACTGTATACCTTTTATTCTTAATATTATGACAAAAATGATGTCCTAAAATGTCTCGTCTAGCTACAGTGCAGTAAAAAGCGGGAGCAAAAAGGCCCACCACGGAAATGCCTCCAGCACACACTTCTCCCAGCACAAGCACACTGATGTCAGCCCAGCAGCTGTTCTCAAATCCTCAGCAAGCCCTCACCTCTGCACAGGGTTGAGACAGCAGTCCCTCAGAAAACACATGGGACAAACATGTTTTTTTACCTCACCTCACAAAATCACATGGTCTGGTATCTGAGCGATCTGCAGGCCACTGCTTCAGAGTCAGGCGAGTCATCTGAGCAGTGACAAGCCCATATAAGGAAGCAATTTCATTTGGAACCTCACAAAGACAATGTGGAGGAGGGTAGAGTGCCTTGAGCCTGTAATCCCAGGACTTGGGAGGCAGGGGCAGACGGATCACGAGTTTGAGGCCAGCCTGGGTTACATGGCAAGTTCCAGGCCAGCCTGAGCTACATGAAAGTCATTATGTCAAAAAACAAAAGTGAACTAACAATAAATGAAAAATATAACTTAAAAAGGTAAAATTTAAAAAGTGAGGCTAGTGATCAAAAATATGTTGATGGAGACTTTCTGTAACAAGAAAAAGTGATCCTTAACTGTCCAAAAAAGTATTTGATGGTATCTTTTCAGGAATGTCTCTCAAATGGCACAAACACATTTACCTTTAGTGAATTTCTTCCAAGCTCACTGTGAAATGTTGGTTTCCAGTGTCCCATGGTGACCATTTTTCTACTGAATTAAAACTTGGCTTAACTCCCTCAGGATCATGTCCACTTTAACCCTAACCCTGAAATCTGCAGCACAGTTTGACCATTCTGTTTTATCTTCTTCAGGGCTTGAAGACATAAGTGGTTGCTTACTTTTTTTCTGGCAATTGTGGCAAGATAGGAATACACACATTTATTGTGTCCTGCAGTTTTCTCTGTTAATGATGATTGGTAACTTTAAGAAAATGAAAAATGGGTGGTGGTGCACGTCTTTAATCGCAGCACTCTGGAGGCAGAAGCAGGCCTATCACTGTGAGTTCAAGGCTAGCCCGGTCTACACAGCAAGTTCAGGACAGCCAAGGCTAAACAGAGAAACCCTGCCTCAAAAAAACAAACAACAAAAAACAAACAAACAAAAAAAGAAAATGTAAATGAAAAATGGGTAAGGGAAGATGTCGTAACAGGTAAGAACACCTACTGTACAAACATGAGGTTTGTGGTGGCAGAGATGGAAGCCTGCTGGTCAGCCAGCTTAGCCAAAATGGCAGGAATAAAGTAAAGACTGGTAGAGGAAAATAAGATATTCTCTGATGGACGTCACATATGCATGGGTCCAAACGCACACAAACCCATGTGGGTATACCATATGCCCACACACACCACAAGAAAAAAAGTAACAAATGTATTTTGTACCCATGAGGGCCTGTAATGACAGCTAGGAGCGCGTGGGGTAAACTTCTACCCCGGAAACTTCAACCACAGCCACCTACACATTTTATAGCAAGCTGGAGAGAAGACAGGATAAGAGAAAGTAGCCTGTGTAGAAAAAAAAAGTCAGGGCTGGCAGGAAGGGCAGCAGGACCTGCGAGTCTCGGGTGTTGCCAAAGAGATGGGTGGAAACCAAGGGAAGACAGAGACGTGGAGAAAACAGGAACAGGAGGGAAGGGAAGCAAAGAGGAGGAGGAGCTGGGAATAAAGTTCAGTTAAACAGAGCAGAAGGCCACGAGTCCCTCCTGGATAGAAGTTTAGACACGAGTGACATCATGACCAATGTGTAGTAGCAGGTTCTGATGATAAAGGCTCTCAAAGCGTGTAAACACTCCTTTTTAGTCAACTGTGCCATCACAGGCTCCCAGAACAAAAGAAGACCAGGTATCTTGGACATAAAGCGATTTGTCATCCTGCTCGGGCATCAGAGGACACAGCCTACCCAACGACTGCGACTGTGATTACTTATCGAATGCTAGTTTTGATTGTTGATAGAGGGCTTTCTCTGTGCCAGGCAGCCAAACCCAACCTTTGCTACACTGCATGAAGTAAAAACTATTCTAGTATTCTTGCTAATTTCCAAACCAAGATGTGGGTTAAGAACCTTTCTCCAAGCCGGGTGGTGTTCAAACCCAGCCTGGTTTACAAAGACAGTTCAAGATGGCCCAGGCGACACAGAGAAACCCTGTCTTGAAAACAAAACAAAACAACAACAACAAAGGAACAAAACAAAAGCAACAACAAAAAACCTTTCTCAAGAACACACACCTAAAAAGATTCAGGACCTGAGGTAAGGTGGTTTGTCTATGGCATCCAACGTATTAACCAACACCCTAAAAACACGTAAACACTGCAAAGGTCCCCAACCCTGGTATAGCTTCAGGTTTGAACCAGGAGTCTGGTCTACACAGTCTAAGTAAATCTGCAGATTTAACATCCCTCCCATACTGCCCCTCCCCCCATGTCAGCTGGCTGGCCTGGAACTCACTATGTATGTAGAGCAGGCTGACCTTAAACACAGAAATCCCAGGTGCTTGTTAAAGGCCTGGGCCACCATGCTGAGTTCAGATCCAGAACAGTTTTCAAATTGCTTCTTTCAAGGTTGTAGAAAGTCTCTGGCAACACCAATTCATATCACATTCATATCTACCAGTAAGATTTTTGTATCCACCTTGGGTTATCTGTCTCTCCGGCCTGGCCTCTCGACCCTCAAACCTGAGACCACATGGCTGATATCTCTGGTTCAGGCACCAAGATCAACCTTGTCCTCCCGTCAGATTTAAGGTTTTGATCATTCAAGCGTCAAGTTCTAACTGGCTCTACTCGTTCTAATACTACTTTTTTGCCCTTTTCTCTAGATGTTTGCTGCCTCGCTGCCCTGCTGAACATTCTGTGTCATGTGGTTGGTAAAGTGCGTAACAGCAGGAAGCAGGCACATCCACTGTCTCACACTCAAACCAGTTAAAATGCCCAAAGCCATTCAATAGTGTCCAACTTAAAATACAACCCAGAAGCTAAAAAAGCTATTATTTTTTTGCCTCATAAGAAGCAGCTTTTACTAGGCTTGGTGGTGCACACCTTTAATCCTAGTACTTGGGAGGCAGAGACAGGTGGATCTCTGAATTTGAGGCCAGCCTGGTCTCTAGAGATCCTGTCTCAAAAAACAACGGGAAAAAAAAAAAAAAAAGTAGTTTTCAAGGCATGTTGTCAAATATCCATGGAGACTCAAGGGCAGACAGGGAGACCAGAGACTTGGGGGGGGGGGTGAGGGGCGGCTCACTTCACTTTTCAAACCACCATGATATGTAGGCTATCATAAACTTCGGACGCCACAACCTTAGATCTGCTTTTTTGTTTGGCTGTTCTTTCCCTGTAACTTGGACAGTAAAACCTCAGTCACCCACATTCCATAATAGCAGTCTCTCTGGTGAAAGTATTTTTCTTCCAGTCTACCTCAATGTTTCTATTCCCAAATAAGCCAGAAATTAGCAGGAAGTTTATAATGGTCATTTCAAAAACGTTACTATTATGTATATATTTACCAACTGTTCCACACTATGAAGACTGTAGCACATACAATGAAAACACTCAGGTCACTTTGATTTTAAGCATTAAGATTTAATCAAATTAATCATTTTTTGATATTCAATTATTCACATACACTATAAAGTGTTCTAATCTACGGTATTTAAAAAATATTTTGAAGCCGGGTGTGGTGGCGCATGCCTTTAATCCCAGCACTCGGGGAGGCAGAGGCAGAGGCAGAGCCTGGCCTATAAAGGGAGTCCAGGACAGTCAAGGCTACACAGAGAAACTGTCTTGAAAAACCAAAACAAAAAAACAAAACAAAACAAAAACAAATAAAAGTGACTACTTTTTCAGTCCTCTCTCTGGCCTCATATGCTCATGTAGTTTACAATGTCATCACCCAGAACTGCTGAAGAGGATACAACAGTTCTGTTGAGCTGCTCCTGTAGGTATTGTGAGAGCTCACCAAGCCAAGGTAAGTGTGTACTATGATATACCGATGCAGGTCTCAATGTATGGACCGCAGACTACCCACAGAATTTTATAGACTAACCAACTTATAAAAGTGCTCCCAGTCTCTGCTTGTTTCAAAAAACTCAATGGTATAAATCCTTTGTATGTTGATATTAGTTAAAGAGTTGGTTAAAACAAAAACTATGTTTCTATTTTGCTAATGTATACGTGTATACATTATAAGATATACATGTATAATCTTAGTGTATGTCTTTGGGGTATAGATATTCTTAATATCTTAAAAAGAAAAACGAAGAGGCAGTAACACTGGCCTCTAAAAAGTATGTTTGGGTTAGACCTTTAGGATAAACTGTAAGGGAGCACCTCATTGCAAATTAGTGACTAACTAACTAGTGTTCACACAATTTAGCAGTCCACCAGGAGAGACCCTCCACCACGATGGACATAAGGCAGACACAGGAGTGGCTCACAAGAAAACAGCCGTTACAGAGACACACAAAAGCCAGGTTTCACACGTGGAAAGCAAAATGTGTTGTACTTTGACAGCTCCTCATTCTCCGCTTCTCACTTAAAGATCACAGTTTTATCAGCGGAGGCAATGTGCCATCAGGACATGGCCAATCTTCTCCTTTGCCAAGTTTTCCTCAGACTAATGTGGGAACCTGTACCTGCTAGGGAGGTGATTTAAAAAAAAAAAAAAGATGTGCTGAGACGTTTCAGAAAGATTTTATTTCCAAATTAAGACTTGTAAGAAAGCAAGCCATGTACCCCCCTTGCTTCCAGCTTCTGGCTGAGACTGAAATGTCTGGTACAACAAGCCATACTGAACTCATTTAGAAACGATCACAAGAATAAAAAGCAACCATAAAGACCTCAGGGAGGAAAGAAAAGAACACGGGTCCTTGACAACATCTCTGCTGCTACACAGGCACTGGATCACCTAGAATCTTAAATGGAATCTAAAAATTGTTCAGTGGCTTCTTTGATGTTCCCTGGAGCTTAACTCCAAATCTGATTCCATGATTTCCACGAACAGGACAACGCTGGAATGTGCCCAACGTTCAGCGACACATTCTCTCACGCCTAAGACAAAGCGTTCATTAGCCTGTTCTTAAATTATATGGAGTCAAGCTTTATCATGTGCCATGAAGTTCATAGCACAGGTTAATTTTCCATTTCCATGAGAGGACATTAAGTTCAGTCACCACCAAGACAGGACAGTCTTTGGTTATGCACAAACAGGTAAGTGTAAACTGGCAGCATTCTCAACACAGTTTTTTTGTAACCTGTGTAGTAGGTATTGCCAAATAGAATATGACAGGACCAGTTATCAACACTGTAACACTTACACTGCGTCAAAGAATAGATATATATGAAAAATCTTTACATGTATATACATATCTCTCATTACTAATCAATGTATAAGAGGAGCCATGTAGTGTATTAAAATTTATTAGAATCTAGAATCCAGCTACGAGAATGTATTCTCATTAAAGTTAATGGGGCACACAATGTGTGGAGCCCCCTCCTCCAGGGCTACATTATCTTGTCAATACTTAGGCTCTAACAACTTTCAGGAGGAGCCAGCTAGTTCCAAAGTATTTATAGGGACCACATATTAATCTGGTTCTAGGTAAATAGTCTGGCTGCAATACTGACTAAATTTATGCTTAAAAAAAAAATGTATAGACCACAGAAGCAGATCTAAAAATTTAAGCAGTTGACAAATTGACAGTCTGAGTCAGACTTAGAAAAGGGGCTCAGCTTTAACTCAGTCAAAGAGCACTTGCATACATGCACAAGAACACCCAGATTCAATCCCCAGCACCTTAAAAAAAATTAAGAAAGAAAAAGAGAAAGAAAACAAAAACAAGTTATTATTCATCTTCCCCTAGGCTATGAGCACTAAGCCCTTGGGAATCTCCATGATTCTGTTGCAGAAGTCATTTGCTTTGGCCAAGTTTCTTGTTTAAGGTTTTGTCTGTTCTGGACAAGACTAACTGCAATGCAGGATTAAAACCAGCTACCCTGGAGTCATGTATCTTCTTTCTAACCAGTGGAGGACCCAGAAGAAATGGATGGCAAGCTTTTTCAAAGGTCCACCTGGTAAGATTCTGAGGTGCCCACTCCAGTGGGAAAGACCAAGGCAGAACAAGGCTTCTATTAGCAGGATTGTCAGGGTAACACTCAGGGCAGTAATCAGCCCTGTTGATACGGTCTAAGAACACCTGGTAACACTCATTCTCAACAAGTTCAGTTTGGTATAACCAATGCCCTAGCTCTAGACTAGGGAACCACTGCTGGCCACAGTCAGGGCAGTGTGAATTATCTGAGAACATCTTGGCTTAGAAAGACAACACAAAGCAATGTAACAGCAAAAGGCAACAAGGACAGAGAGAGAAACGCAATAAGCAAGTCAGTCCTGTCACCGGTTTCCTTTAACAACTTCTCAGTCCAACACTTGAGTGTTAAAGTCTGGCTTGCACCTCAGTGCAGTTCTTCAAGATCTTGTAGTCTATTTTTCACTCAACTGCAACTCAGTCTCTGTACTCAGGGACCAGTCCAGTCTAGATTACTATCAGTCACTTACTAGCAGCACAGATCACAGACTAGGTCCTTCAAATTCCAGTGTCTTAAGGAAAGCCAAGCTGCTAGTCTGAGCTGGTTGTCTTTCCCTGTGCAGTATCAGCTGACGGCAGTAACACACAGAGGCTCTGCTCTGTTGCTAAGATGCTTGGAAAGACCGAGGCGCTGATGGATCCAGTGAGGCTTCCGTTGGTGCTGGCACTCTTGCCAATGGCACAGTGATGAAGTAGGGTCAGGAAAACCCGGTGGAGTGGATCCAGCGGAGTCAGTCTTGAAAGGACCTTATCTGGACCCAGTCACAGAGAAGTCGCTGGTGTTGAGTTTGCCGGCCGGTCTGGGAATGCGTCACACACCTGTAAATGATAAAACTTCAGACAATGGGGCAAGTCTCACTGTCACGACACACACTGTCATATGGGCTTTGCAGTTGCTCACAGAACGTGCATCTGAAAATTATTTCCATCAGTCAAGGTAGATGACAACAGTCTCATGGGGCTTCCCACAACTTAATTTAGGTCAAACCAACCAACCTATTTGGAAGTTACTCTTCTGACTAGGATTTGTGTGGTACGTCTTTTCTTTTTTAGACTACATTTGTTTCTTTCTACTACTTTTGTATTTAGAGAAAAAGAGCTGTATATCACTTTCACAAAACAGGTGCCATGTGGTTCCCTCATAGTATGAGGGCACAGTAAATACAACAGCCCTTCCAACCTAGACTTCAATTTAACCAGGGAAAATCAGCAAACTATTAGACAGTATTCTTTCTTTCTTTATTTCTTTCTTTTTTCCTCGAGACAGGGTTTCTCTGTGTAGCCTTGGCTGTCCTAGACTCACTTTGTAGACCAGGCTGGCCTTGAAATTACAGTGATCCGCCTGCCTCTGCCTCCCAGTGCTGGGATTAAAGGCCTGCACTACCATGCCCAGTTTAAGACAGTATTTTTTTTTTTTTTTAAAGACAGTATTCTTAAGGAGCTCACCGTAAGAAGTTAAAAACTCTTTTGAAAGCTGAAAAAGGCATCAATGGGGCAAGTCCCACTGTCATATTTATCTGCACAGACACACATTGTCATTTTGAGACGACAAGTAAAATACTGCCATAAGCAATAGACCCAAGCTACTCTCATGACCCTGAATGTAACAAACACAGGGTAGGCAGGACATGTGAATCAAGAAGATGGCTGCATGGGAAGTGACAGTTTATCAAATTATAGTAAGTGCCCCCACCATCCTCCAATAGTTTTTTATAAATCCCGAGGCTCAACCATGTGAGAACAGCAACACTAAAAATAATGTTAACAGGGGCCTCAAAAGCAGGAGGAACCAGCGTTGGCCCTACTCAGCCAAAAGAGCTCTCTTAGAAACTTGAATTTTATAAAGCAAAATGAAAGGCGAATGAGCCCTGAGAATGCTATAAAGCAGGGCTACCTTTGGACAGGAGAATAGTACATCCACAATACGTGTCTGGAGGTCAGGTAGCTGGGAACTAGTCTACTAATTCAGCTCCTCAGTTTCTGAAAATATTCTTAAGGGAATATCTGGGAGTGACACCATAAACAATAGGTTTCCTTGATCTGTTGACAACAGCCATCATAATGAAAATTTCAGTTGCTGGATTAGTAAGTCTGGGTGTCTAGTTATGGATCAGACAGATAATAGACAAACTCTCCATAATCTTGAAGCTCGTTAAACATAAAACAATGAAAGTGAAGTTATTTTAGTCTGACATTTAAGAAATAGAGAACTTTAGATTTTTAGAGCAAATGTGGGAAAATAGTTAAAAATCACAATAAAATAACTTCATATCCATGAACTTGGCCAGAAAAACAAAAAACAAAACACTGATAAATTTGACGGGGGCTCCAGATACTCTTAACAAAACCACTTCTCCTTGCTAAAAAAAAAAAAAAAAAAAAAACAACAACAACAACAACAACAAAAACCGAAAAAGGCCCCAAAGGCTCCGGGGCTCAGAATAACTCCACCATTCCCTCTACCTTCATCCTCCCAACTTGCTATACCTCAAGCACTCACGAATAAAAAGAACAGCACTGTTGCCTAACTTAGACAAGCCATCCTGGTCCCTTAAACTATTACAGCAAGAATCGAAAGGGAGCTCCAGACCTCCAGCCACCCCATCGCCAGCCTCTTCACTCATTCTTTATACTTACAGTTACAGGTTAGGAAATGGAGAGGGAGCCAGTAAACGCTCATGGGAAGGCCACTCCCAACACTGACAACTTCACTACCTATTGACTTGAAAGCCTCAGGGCCAACCCCATACCACCTGTGCTAATCACAAGACGCTCAGGCCTTCCCTGAGAATACGTCATCCCTTCAGGCTTTAATCTTTGTAAGGCCGAAAGGCAACGAGGAAAGCACTCAATACCTGGTTTTATTTATCTTCCCCCAAAACTTAGATTCAGCTTTGTTGGGTTTGCTGTTGTTACTGTTTTGTCACTAAAGCACAAGCAGCTTGAAGGTCAGAGCTTTTGTGCTTTCATTCCTATTACAAGGAGTCCAATCCCCATCACAAGTATTTCTTTAAAATATTTTTACATTTTACTTGTTTTGTATATGAGTATGGGCATGGACACGCCACAGCACACACGTGGAGGTCAGAGGCCTAGGATCTGAATCCCAAGTAGGTTGTTAGACTTGGTGACAAGCCATCTTGCCGGTCTTAAGAAAGTAAGTGAAAATATAGGACGGCTTGAATCCTTATACCTAATGATAGGAATATAAATGAATATGCCCACTTTGTAAAATAAATTAATTTGCCAGTACCCAATAAGCTGAAGAAATCTGTTTCTTAACCTCAGACTCTTTAGACGTACACTCATGAGAAATTCTCACAAATGTCTTCAAAGGCATAAATAAAACCTCCAGTAGGCCAGTGTAATGGTAGACAAAAGGCTAGATGTCCATGAAGAAGACAGATGAATAAACTGAGGTACTGCCACAGAATGGACCATACCGACACAGACGAAATCTAAAATGCTGAGTTAAAAAAACAAAACAAAACAAAAAATACAGCCAGGAATGATGGTGCACACCTTTAATCCCAGTATTTGGGAGGCAGAGGCAGGTGGATCACTGTGAGGCCAGCCTGGTCTACAAAGAAAGTCCAGGACAGCCAGGGCTAAAACAGAGAAGCCCTGTCTCAAAAAACCAAAAAAATGTACATACGCATCCTTAATCTTTCCACTTACAGAGTTTCAAAAGCATGTCTGACTACTACTTAACATGCTGTGCAGCTAAGTGGAAAGCTAAGCAGCAGGGTAACTGGCCCCTTATGGGGAAGAGAGAGAGCAGGATGGACTCAAAGTTCCATACAGTCTCTCCTCTATCACCCCCACACTAGGGGCTGCACCCAGGGCCTTACATGTGCGAAGCAAGTACTTGACCACTGAGCCCAGTTTTTCTTCTTGTAATTTGGTGGAGAACAAAAACTTTTTATCATAAATCCTAATGAGTACCTTTAATCATTATTTTAAAACTTAAAATAGAAATCACAGTAAGTTAGAGAAAAACAGGCAAAAGCAGCTTATCACACAGAGGACAAGAGGAAGTGAGCCTGCTCAGAGGCCAAGCAGGCATCAAATAATGGACAGAGGAGCCCAATCTTAGACACGGTGGTGTGCGCCTGGAATCCCTGTACTCAAAGGCAGAGGCAGGAGGACCACAAGTGTCAGGGCAGACTAGGTACCACAGTGAGGCCCTAAAGAGGAGAAGAGACGAGCCTACAGAGAGTATGTAGCATTGCTTTTCCGTATAAAATTCTAAGCACCACATCTTCATAGAAATATAGTAAAAAGAAAACAAAAAACAAAGCCTGCCTTTCGTCAGGCCCAATGCCAATAACTACACATACAGAGAAAACAATCTTTCACATTTCCTGAGTCCAGAATGGAATCAGTGTTACAGGTGAAGGCTTACTGACTTTGGAATGAATTTTTTAAGTCACCCACAGCGATCACAGGGCATTGAGTGAGGCACACAGACAGAGCCAGCACACTGTACATCCAAACAGCCTGACCAAACACAGTGGCCCAACCAAAGCGTAAAAATGCTTCCATATAACCCAAATACCGTACAAAACACAGACCTGCTACGTTGTTTATGAGAACATGAGTACTTTGGAGGCACAGGCTCTAGCACCGAAGTTCCAGCCAACCAGGGGCAAATAGGATGTCCTAACAAAACAAACAAGTCTCAATTCTATTTAAATCCACAGAAACGTATACATCAATTAACAGTAATCACTTTACAGTCATTAAACAATTTAACTACTTTGATCCTGCTTCATTCTCCTTGATAAATATTAGTATGAAAACCTCAATCTACTTTCTTGTTTTATAAGATATATATACTTTTAATTTTATGTGTATGGACGTTTCCTTGCATGCGCATGTGTGCCATATACACTCCTGGTGTCCACAGAGGCCAGAAGAGGGTATCAGATGCCCTGGAACTGGTTATACACATTTGTGATGCCACATGGGTGCTGGAACTCAAACCTGGGTCCTCTGGAAGAGCAGCCAGTGTTATTAACCAGTAAGTCACCTCTCCAGCATGACTCCCCCAATCTGTTCACTGTTTGTTTTTGGACATGGTCTCATGTAGCCCAGGCTGGCCTCGAATGTCACTAGGATTGCCCTCCTGATCCTCTATCTTGGCCTTCAGGAGCAGTGGGATTAGGTATACCCACTACCTCTGGTTTTATAAGGTACTAGGGCTAGAACCCATAGCCTATTCATCCTAGGTCAGCACGCTACCAGCTGACCTACATTTCTAACACCAAAGCTGACTTTTTTGTTTACTTGCTTGTTTCTGAGACAAGGGCTGTATAGTCTGACTGACCTAACGCTACTCACTAGACCACGCTGGCCTTGAATTAACAGATATTCTCCTGCCCCTGTCTCCCAAGCATTGAGATTAAAGTTGTGTGCCACCATGCCCCACTCCAAATATCCCGATGATACTGAACTATAGAGTATGTATGGACACAGAGTTCAGTGCTTAAGAGCTCTGCTGCTCAGGGGGTTGGAGAGATGGCTCAGAGGTTAAAAGTACCGTGTGTTCTTCCAAAGGTCCTGAGTTCAAATACCAGCAACCACATGGTGGCTCACAACCACCTATAATGAGATTTGGTATCCTCTTCTGGCCTACAGCATACATGTGGGCAGAATACTATATAAATAATAAATAAATAAACCTTTAAGACGGGTAGTGGTGGAGCATGCCTTTAAGCCCAGCACTTGGGAGGCAGAGGCAGGCAGATCACTGTGAATTCGAGGCCAGCCTGGTCTACAAAGTGAGTCCAGGACAGTCAAGGCTACACAAAGAAAAGTTGTCTCAAAAAACAAACAAACAAAAAAAAAATCTTTTTAAAAAAATCAATCAATCAATCAATAAAGAGCTCTGCTGCTCTTGAAGGAACAGGTTCCATTCCCTGCACACACATGATGGCTTATAACCATCCAGAATTCTAGTTTTGACCTCTATAGGCACCAACACCAAAAACATGGGCAAAACACTCATACATAAAATAAAATGAATGAAAATTTAAAGTTTAAAAAAAAAAAGTAAATTTTTTTCTTCTTCTTCTTCTTCTTCTTCTTTTTTTTTTTTTTTTTTTTGGTTTTTCGAAACAGCCTTGGCTGTCCCGGCCAAAGGTAAATGTTTTGATTTCTCTGAGATTATCATTTTAAGTATTTTCTCCCTGGGGTAGTCTAAGGTTAGTCAATAGCCATAAATGCCTTGTCTTGAGCCTCATATGCCACACCTAGTTTTGAACTTAGATGGTACAGTAAGGGTGTATAATCTTCACTTCTGAGTTCACACGCTTCTCCTCACCGAACGGACAACTGAGAAATAGGCTAGGCTAGAAAACAGCTGCAAATGTTCGCTCACTCCAGAAACTGACAGAACAGGTGTGGGCATGCACATGTCCAAGCAAGCATGCAGGTGCTCATGTGCATTACTAGCACGAGCATGGGGGATGGTGGGAGGGAGAGCAAGCATAAAGAACTATTTCAGACCTTTACTGGCACAGTTGCTATCTCCTCTGCCCTGCCTGATTACACTCCATGGTTTACATTTTGTCAGCAGTTTCAGTTTAAAACACCAAACAGCCAACCTCTTAAAGCTAATGTGCAGCTTCTTGACCTTGTGGCAAAACTGTTTACTTATTTACCTGTGCTAGGTAACTGCATCTAAGTCTGGTAATGTCTGTCCTACTATTGCAATACCCTAGGTACTGTTATCTTCACTAACTGGTAACAAGGGTTTGGATACCTGAAAGGTGGGGAAGGTGAAGGGGAAAGTTAAGTTAGTGGGGGAAACAAACACCTCTGCCAAGGGAAGTTTTGAACATAGAAACTAAATGCCTGGAGCAGTTCAAATACTACACAGACTTCTGGTTAATACATTTTTTTTTAAATGCAAAAAGAATCTATTCCCCCTTCTTACTTCTTCCCAAATCCTCTGATGACTCTTACACTTCTGGGCCAGGCTAATCACATAGGGTAAAGAGCAATGCTCAAGGATCCACACAGGCTCGCTAAGAAATCTCATACTGGGCGGCATAACTGACTCAATTTTTTTTAATTATAGGATCTCCCTAGTAGCACAACCTGCCTCAGTTGGTCCCTTTCCTGTCTCAGCCTCATGTATGCTGGTATTTATAAAGTGAAACTTGGTTATGTCCCCCAATTTTACCTCAACTTCCATAATCACTTTGTTATGGAGTCTTGTTA